>NC_139407.1:55256249-56601249 GCF_905368555.1 Meleagris gallopavo | reverse complement strand
CCCACCCACCCTGAGGGTCTGCCCACCATCTTGTGTGTCCTCCTTTGGGCCCGAAGCCACAGAGAAGAGAGTTTCATAGAGACACAGAATCATTAAGGTTGGAAAAGACCACTAAGATCACTGAGTTCAACCATCAACCCAACACCAGCACGCCCACTAAACCACGTTCCTCAGTGCCACTTCTCTACACTTCTTGAACAGCCCCAGGGGAGTTTGGTGAATGGCACCTTATGTCCAGGATGTGAAATGAGAAGTTCAGGGCATTACTCAGGTACACACACATCCCATCCCTGCAGCTTCATGCCATTTCTAGAAGCAGAACCTCCAGGCCCAGCTGCTGGTTTCAGATGGAGCACTTCATTTTCTTTCCACTAAATTTTTTCATCCTGCTGTATTGAATTTGCCACCGGTGCTGGGAGTGGCAAGATAGAGATGCCCTAGAATGTTGTGTCTGACTCGAGAAGGAAAAAAGAAGAGGCACTTTAATTTAGCTGTTGCCGGAGGAATTTTAGTAAGAGCAGAGAGCCCCCACCCACACCGGGTGAGGTTGTGCTGCTGTGCCCTTCAAAGTGACAGCTTGTCCCCGAGATGGAAAATATTTCAGTGCTTTGCTTTGAAAATGTGCAGGGATGTTAACGTTTCACTGGGAGAGATGCGCATTATCTGCCATAACCAACAGAACGCGCCTGTGGATGAGTCAGATGTGACATTTAGTCTGTACTTCAGAATGATGTGAGAAAGCCATCATCACGAATACAGCTCCTCTCTCATGCAGAAGAATCACACGAACGCTGTTCAGGTCACTTCCTACATACCCTCACAAAATAAGGCTTACATCAGCTTCAAACTAGCGTGTGGGCTGCGAATTTCTCCATTAAAGGTTAAATCTGGGTTAATACGACACCATCTCTGTAACTTGCCCATTCGACATGAGAACATGCCGTGTATTTGCCAGTGTTTGAGTGCTGTGTGGCATGGCTGCATGGGCAGAGCCAGGATGGAAAAGTCATCCTGGGAACCACGGCAGCCTTTATGAATAGGACATGCCTGTAACGCTACCTCCTTGTACAAAATAAGAGTTTCATTAAGCAGAATTCAAAATCAAACAACATTGTAATCATGCTTTCCAGCAGCTTTATGTCTATAAAAGCATCTTGGTATAATCGGAGTCTAAAAAAATAGCAAAAGGCTGAGACTGATAAAGATGCTGTCATTCATTATCTTTAAATAATTTTAAATCCTCCAATAAGAGTTCAATAGGAGGCAGTTCATTCCTGGTCATGGATACATCACATCTGTTGTGAGAGTTCCATTAACTTTGAGAAACGCCATCTGTCCTGCCCTCTGTGTGCTGTAGCTTCACTCCTCTCCCAGTCTGCTCTGGAAGCTCAGGAGCTGAATGTACCCAAGCCTGAGCATTGGTAAACCTGGTTGGCACTGGGCTCATATTTGCAGTATTTCAAAATGAATGAGTTGCTCTGTTGGGACAGCATAAGGCAGGTTGTTTTGAGTCTGTTTTTTCATTTGGTGGCTGCTGCAAGGCTGGGTCTGGGCATCAGATACAGGGAATACAGGAACAGAATAGAGAAGTTCAGTGGCCTCTTGGCTACTGGGACAGCTGGAAAAAGACCCTTGACTTGTATATACGGCTATAAATTCTGATTGCATTAATGAATTTCTAACTACAACCCTCAGTACAAATAAAATCTTTCCAAATGTGTTTTAAAAAAACATCTACTTCCCTGGAAGGCAAAGCCCAGTGCCAGCATGATGATACGGAGACAGGTTGAACCAGTTTGGCGTAGCTGAACTTCTGAACCAGCACTGGATCCCATCCCAATGCTTTGAAGCACAGAAGGGTGTAGCCACATGACTTTCCCCACCAAACCACAGAAAGATGCCCTCACAGTCAGTGTCTGGAGCAACGTGACCCGAAGGGCTGTATGGGACAGAGGAGCTGTGTCTGGGAACAGCAGCCTGGACAGAGCAGAAAGGAAAACTTATGGTGTAATGGTGGGATCGGTGGGGACAACAGGAGGGCAGGGGTATTGAAAAGGTCTTCAGTATCTGGAAATCTTCAATGTCTGTATCTGATGGGCAAGAGGGAGTTAAATGAATATGGCTTTGATGCACAGTGTTGATTCTTCCTAGCAAATCTCAGCAGAGCCAACAAGAGTGCTTTGTGTATACGTGCCTAAAATCAACTGCCCTTCATATCTGAAGAATGTAAGTGGTGGAGAACAGGCTGGCTCATAGAGTTGACGCCAAGAGAAGGCTCTCTCAAGACCCATCTCACCCCCAAACAGTTTGCATTGCTGGGCCCACACTAAGAAGCATCTAAGTGTGTCAGTGCTGAGGCTGTCCAGGGGCAAGGGTACAAACAGAGTTATTTACCCCATGCTTCATCTGTGAAGAGTACAGAGGTGCCTCTGGCTAAAGGAATCCTCAGAGGTTTGGCTTCAGGCTCTCTATGAGGCCCATCCCTGCAGAGGGGTATTGCTTCCTAGAACAGAAACCTGAGGACTTCAAGGGCCTCTCCTGCTTTCCGTGGTAAAGCTTTCATTTAGGATGTTTAGTGGCAAAGATTAGATTTGGGGTTTTCTCCAATAACCTACTACATCATCATTTACTTCCATTACTAATACTCCAACTGATTTCAATGACCTTTGTGAAAATAAAATCAGACTAGATTGGCATATTTGCTTTAGAAGATACTAATCAATATCTATTTTGTTAGCCAATATGGTCATGTCTTCTGTTATTGTGATTTATTTCATTTTTGTTGACCAAAGGTGGTTGAATGGGTGACAACAGTATGGAAAGTGGCAAGGGTTAATAAATTCAGATGAGGTTGTCATCTTATTACCAGAGTGCAGGAAGTGAAGCACAGCCATTTAATTAACCTAGTCGCAATGAATTTCATGCAACATGCAGTTAACACTCCATCTATTAAAACGGCAAAGCAGATGGTAGCGAGCAGTTTTGTGTGCCGTAAATAGGATACCAATTTAAATTACTTGCTGCACAGGATTTTATAGGACAAAATTATCTAGATATTAAATGGTGAGATATTTAATAATCTCTTTCTTTTAAGTCTGCATATGTAAGACTTCTGGTCCAAGAGTAGAAACTTCGATTATTTCCATGAAATCCCCAAAACAGAGAGCTAAAAATAAAAAAGATGAAACTTTGATTAATTGGCATTTCTTCAAAACTTCAAGGCCTTCAGTAGTCCTATCTGCTGGAGAATAAATGCCCCATTATAAAGTTTTACCCAACTTTATCTGCGTGCAAGATTTCAGTTATTCCCACAATAGGTAGTCCTAGTCAACTATTAAAAGACCACATTTCTCAACTCACCAGTAGTTTCTCTCTTGTTCTTGAGAAATGAGTGAGATAAATATTATCAAGTTTAACATTTTCCTATTCATTTCTCACAGTCACAAAGATTTATGTGAGCTCATGACTGCACTTACTGGCAAGGGACTATGCATCAAATACATACAGTGAGTGGCCATTTTGCTTCCACTGGTAGAGAAACTCTGTCTCTTATCCCACAGAAAGAAATGAACACTTTAAAAAAAAATGTGGTACAGCTGCATATGCATGTAATGATTGACATGTTTTTGGATCTTACCAGCTCTTGCAATGTTTCTGTGTTACAAAATTGCTGTCCTCATATAAAACACAAAGTACAAATACTAGGAAGAAGCAAAGAAGCTCTCCTAAAACCATCATTGCCTCAGGACTGCGTGAAATTCATTTGTTAGTAGAAAAGTAAATGTTTGTTTGGAATCAGAACAGAATAAGAGGAAGAAAATTGAAGCCTGGGCCAGCCGAGCAAGTAGGTCGCGGTACTCACAGGAGCTCTCGCCTTCCCAAATCCAAGGGAAGGGCAGAAAATTGCCTTTTGGCTCCTTCAGAGAATACAAATCTGATGGACCAAGCTCGTTTGACATTCTCCTTCTTCCATCGAAGACAGAGGCTTGACAACAAGGCTCTGCTTCTGGTGAATAAGGTTCATTAAGCCTGCAGAAAGCTAGAGGGTGTGCATTCATTTATTTGAATGACTCTCTGAGACTCCTTTATTTGAATGACTTTTTCCTTAGAGAGGCAGAAGGCAAGTGTGTCCTTTGTCACCTCCTCTGATTGCTCTGTCCACTGAACCGCTAGCAATAGCTATCAGAAAGTCTCCAGAGATTCAGGGCATCACAATCCATGACAAAGGACATAAATTGCTCTTTTCACAGATGACATCCTGCTTTATCTCAGTAAAACACAAATCTCTGTTCAATGCCTAAAGAAGTCCTGGAGCATTACTTCACTGGGTCCAACCTTCACGTAAATATGACTAAATCAGAGGTGATTCTTACACAATCACCCACCAAGATGGGATTTTTCTTTTTCTTTTTCTACACTGTTGACCCTCAGGCAAATTCAAGTTCTTGTTGTGACCAGATCCACCCTATTCCAGCAAACTGCTACACTCTTCTGTTAATCCTGCATATCCAGATCTACCAAGGGCAAAAAGAGCTTTAGTTGTTGCTGTACACAGTTTTGGTTTGCCTTAATAAAAAACGGTTCATATGTACAGTACTAAGCAATGAGCGACGTGCAAAAGAGATCAGGACTCAACTTTCTGAATCTCAGGGGAAAAAGAAAAAAGAAACATAAAGCAAACTTACCGCCCATAGGAAAATTTTGTTAGTGGGAAGTTTTACCCACCCCCTTGAAAAGGGTATGCAGAAATCCCAGCCCCTTGCCTAAGGAACTGTGGGAGCACTTGAATACACCTTGTCCTTCCTGGGTGAATTGTGGCTTACAGACTTCTTGAAGAAAAGAGGAAGATCTATGGACTAACAGACTCCTATGGGAAAAGGCCACTTGCATTACTCTTTTGTAGCCACATCACCTCCAGGCTCCCACTGGTCACTACAGCAGCTTTGTTCAAGACCATAACCTGCAGACTTTCAGCAGTTCAAAATTACATTTTATTGTTTCTTTTCAAACATATTCTGAGCTATTTCCTTCCTGGATATCACTGCTGAAGAACAAATAGGTGGACAGAAATCAGGAGGAGGAGACAGCACCCTAAGTCCTAAGAGGAGGTTCATCCTAAGTGAGGAGCTACCACTGCTGCAGGTAGCATCTCTCTGTCCTTCTTCTTTACTCAGAAAAAATGAAATAAAATAGGCATGCTAATGCCTCAGGTTCAAGAGCAGCAGCTTTTGAGGTGCTATAAATTACTGTCACTCCATGGATACCAAAACACATCGATAACCACAGCTGGACAATATCTCTTAAGGCATTATTAGCAGGGTTTCCTATTAAAATGCTTTAAAACTTGGAAGACGTTACAGAAAAGCTATAAAACAAATAAAAACATTGGTAAGATATCAATGGATACTGATTCACACCAACATTGATTATTGATTGGACATTGATGCATTTGGTTAAGACCTCAACATTATTGGGCAGCCTAAGATGGTAAGGCATTTAAAGGCAAAGCAACCAGCTCAGGCCAATTCAAAAGGTCAAAATCAGCCCTAGAAAAAATGCTGTCCCCTGCCTGCTAAGTCAGTGCTTTGTCAACAAAGCCCATTGCTCTTTAGTATATTCATTTATAATGCATATTAGGTGGATGAGTGGGAAATTTAATCATTTAGAATGACTAATAACTATGCTAATGTGTTCAGATAAAATAAGCATTCACATATGCTGAAAGCCTTTATAGTGTAATAAACTTCTGTTATCTTTTGAGGCCTGCAGTACGTTGGTTTTCATACAGCAACTTTTCTTTATTTCAAGTGCAATAAAAACATCTTTCATAAAAGGATTGAGAAGCTAGCAACTGCTGATCCTCTTATCAATAATTCTTATGTGAAGTGCTGTCACGCTACTCAAAACAAAGGTCTTGGGGTTTTTTTTTGGCTGGTTGGGACACTGTACTGTCTGGAAAAAATTGTCAAACCAACTCAAATACTTGGGTTTCAGAAGTGACAAAAAGCTTGGAAGATGCTGATTTCATAGATTTGTAGAATCATCAAAGTTAGAAGAGATCACTGAGATCACCAACCACCAACCCACCTGTGGTGGAAATGCTGTCATGGCCTGAAGCAGTGATTGAGCACCTAGTGGGAAGGCAGGGCCAACTCAGGGGAGCTCAGGTACATGCAATGCATCTGAGTGACTGGAAGAGATGGAGCCAGGATCCACCCCTTCCCAGACCTCATTTAAGTCTGGAAGTCTGCAACAAGGGTATCCTGCTGGAAATCCCTCCTTGCCTGAATCCTTCCAAAGGTAAAAAGGTAAGTAGCTTTTTTTTTTTTTTCCCTCTCTCCTTAATTTCTGCATCCTCACCGCTGCATTTAGGCTTGTGCTCATTTGCTACAAGCAAAGCTTTGCAACCACACTATTATCATGACACTTTCCATTCCATTTTGGTGTTACACCATCACCACCATGCCTGCTAACTGTGCCTCTCAGTGGAACATTTCTATGCTTCTTGAACAGCTCCAGGGATGATGACTCCATCGCCTCCCTGGGCAGCCTGTTCAATACCTTATCACTCTTTCTGAGAAGAATTTTCTCCTAACATCCAACCAGAACAACTTAAGGCCATTATCCTATCGGGTCAACAAATCTGAGGGTTTACTCTGTGTGTACGGGATCTTTAATCCTCATTGAGCTTATTTCTACTCACACAACTCTCACAACCCTCCTTTCTTGAAGATGGCTGAACACCCACTTAGATCTTCTAACCAAATTCCCATCATTATTAGCCATAACGCACTTTCATGTCAGGTACCACACAATGTTTCAACAATTTTCCTCTACTGTTGCAGATACTGTAGGCCCACGATCACATCAGACCCTTGCAGCCTTACCTGTGCCTACAAGTTTCATTCCGCATCTCTCACAGTTCAGCCACAGAACCCAAGGTTAGAAGCTGAGACACAAAACAGAAGGAAGCCTGGACAGGAAAATGCGGCTCTTAGGCAGCTTGTCAGGTGAAACTGTCTGCATGTTCACATCTCCACAGCGATGTACAGGTTGTGTTTGGTACTTTAGATTTTGTCATTTGCACCCCACTAAGTATTTGCTTCTGAGAACCTGCATCTGAATTGCATGGTTCATCAGTCATGCTGGAAAGCAGCCATGGGAATGAATGAGTAGATGGAGTGACTGGCATGTCCGAGCCTTTCTTTAAATAGGTGCTGTTCATATTTTCTAAGCTAATCTAGTTTTAGAAAGATTATTTGAATGAGTAAAGGGCTTCAGAAAGATGTACTCAGGTAGACTTGGGAGCTATCTCTTTCCTAACACTGAAATCTGCTTGTGAAAGGCATTTGGATGCACTTCAGTCTCTCCACTGTTGTCCAGTTTTATAGAACTGGGAATAGGACAGCTACCACATACCATTGAGTTGGATGGTGAAAGCTGACCCAACACTTAAGTATATATATTTTCTTAATTCCACTCCAGTGACGCCTTCTTCACTCAAAGGGGAGCTGCTACCCCTAGGTATCTCCTGTCCCTTATGTTAGGTGAAGAGGTTTGGCTGCTGGCAGCCAAAGCCGGTGATGATGCCACCACCGATGCCTCTCTCCTTCTGAATGAGACTTTTGTTTCTTTAGGGCTTCTGATGTATTGTTCGCATCTCAGCCTGTGTGCTTCCAAATTTGCTGCTAAGTTTACAGTTTTAAAATCCAGATTGCGATGGCCGTATTCTCTGTGCAGAAGGTCCATGTGAAATGAAGGGTAATGGAAGAATTTTCATTATGAAATGCTTTTATGCAATCACAAAAATAATCAGGAGGGAAGCCAGCGCTCCCAGGCAGCAGGCAAGCTGAGGACAGCAAAAGCTCCCAGCTGAACCCTACGCTGCCTGCTTCGATCTGGCACAGCCTCACTGGACAAGCAGAGATAACAGTCTTTAAAAAGGTGTTTCTTTCACCTCCTTAGCAGAAATGTCATAAGTAAATGCCAGATGGGAGTATTTAGGAGGAACATTTCCTTATCTTTTAATTAGGAATGTTATAGAATCATGCTTTTTTTTTTTTTTTTTTTTTTTTTTTTTTAATTTTCCATTTTGCAAGGTTGTAGAGTGGTAGATTTTTCCAGTCCAGCCTTTATAGGCCAGTCATGTGATATGCAGTGGGAGCCATGAGAGGCATTTAAATTATCTCTTCTGAGCTCTTTTTATTCTTATTTTAGTTTCAATGGAATTGGGTCTGTTCTGTATGTCCTGATTCACTCCAGGATGCTTTTTTTTTTTTTTGTCAGAGGAGTGGCTCTGTTTGATCAAGACGGTTCTGACCTCGTTTGTGAAAGCTGAGCAAATGGGGAAGTGTCAGCCTTGCAGAGCTTCTATCCAAAAGCCTTTAAAAAGAACAATTTATACAGGTGTTACTCAAAGTAAGCTAGAAAGAAAAAGGCATTATGCAATGTCCTATTACTCAGACAATCTTCTGTTCACTTGATTAGAATTTTCATCAGAAAAAAAAAAAAAAACCTCTTCTGGTGCTCCAGGCCAGGTTGGATGGGGCTCTGGGCAGCCTGATCTGGTGGGTGGTAACCCTGTCCACGACAGGGGTTGGTACTCAATGACCTTTAATGTCCCTTCCACCGTATGCCGTTCTATGATTCTTCACTCCAGCTTTTGTTGATTTATAAGGTGCCAAAATAGTAAGGTTGAGTAGCTCTTGGTCTTGGCTCTGTATGCGTGAGAAAATAGATGTTATTTTTATCTGTCTTTTACTATTCCCTGTGCACAGGTAAGGAAACAGAGGCAAAAACTGCACAATCATAACTGACAGAATATTACACAGGTAGATCACTAGGTCAGCAGCTCAGCCCTTTTAACAGCTGTAATTTCTTGAAAGCTATATCACAAATGGTAAAAAAAAAAAAAAAAAAGTTATATCTGGGGTATCCTCGATAAAGAGTCATAAAAATGTTGATTAGAATACAGCCTAGTACTATATTTAGATACATGCCTCCCTAAAGGGTGCAATCACCAAGTTAAAGTATTAACAGTGGTTTATTATGCTGCTATTTCCCTTTTACTTCCTCACTCGCGTGCCTTAAACAGACTGAACACTCACTGGGGCTCATGGGGACAGAGGAGGGGATGTAGTGCCAGTACATAACAGCACATGGGTTCAGCGTGACACAGTGCCCACGTTGTGTGGCACTCCTCCTGCTCGGAGAAACAGAGCGAAGGTCTCCTTCCTCGTGGCCAAGGTCACCAGCACAGGCAGTATGGAGCTGCACATGTGAGAGCAGATCCTTTTCACTCAGCTTTTTCATCCAGTGGAAGCCAAAGGGCAGGGCTGAAGGCTCATAAAGCAGGGGTGGTTCAGATCAGAGCAGACCATCTGATCAAAAAAAAAAAATGAAGCAATTTTTCCCCATAAGCTGGCCCTGAGGGCATCACAAGGGCAATGTGCCCAACACCATCCTCTGTAAATGTGCTGTGAGGCTTGGCAAGGGAAAAGCACAGCTCACAGCTGCATCTCAAAATAGCTGTGGCAAACTATTCTTCCTATCTCTCCATGAGAAATAAGAGACAAAAAACTTTGTCCTTCTTGGCTCCATCCACCTGAGCAAGTCCTGCTGAGGGCTGCACAGATCTGGTGCCACAACACGTGCACCTCTGCTGCTTGCAATGAATCAGCTCTGAAAAACAAAAACCCTCAACTTAAGCACACAGCCCTCAGCAAAACCACCATACATTCAAGTGGCATCAGCAGCTGTGAGCTCTGCCCATTGCCTGCAGCTCCGTGTGTCCCCTGCCAACGTGCAGTCCCAGAAAGCGAGTCCAACTGTCCATGTGCCCAAGCACCCTCGTGCAGCTGTGATCCAGCAAAAAGTCTGAAGGAAAATCCTCCTGGCACTGACAGATGGACCCTGCATCACCTGCAGCAATGAATGTGGCAGTTAGTTTGTAGGAGGGAGTGAGTAGTGGCACTCTTCTGAACAAGGAGCTGGGAACAGAGAGGCCAATTGCTCCGTTTCTCATGCCTGAGCATCCTGTCATAACCTGCTTTAGCACAGGGAAAATAAAAAGCATGCGTAAAATCCGACAAATGATGCAGAATAAATCCCCAAAACAGTTATGCAGGGAGGAGATATTCACAGGGCCTCCTTCCCTCCTGACCAAAGAGGGGCTGCAAGAGGGTTCCTCTAAGTGCAGCACTGCAAACACAGCCCGGATCTGGACTTACATCCTTCTGTAAAGCATCTATGCTTGGCCATGGTTAGAGGCAATACAGTTTGGATTTGTGGCATACTCTGCTGTGGCAATTTCTACTGCAATGAATTTCCAGGAATATGGAGAGTTTTGTTGATGCTGGAGCCATGGCAGCATCCTCTGAGCTGCTTGTCCCAGCTGTTAAACAGGGAATGCTTTCTCCCTTGTTTCCTCGTGCTGATTTTAAATGTAGGAGATGCACCTGATTAAATAAAGTGTCTGGTGTACAGAGATCATATTTAACTGTGAGAGGGAGACAAGTAGAATGAATTATTTTTTGAATTAGTGTTTGTAACAGCCCTGCAAACCCTCAGACAAATTCATAGTCAAAAAGAGAGTGTCAACGTTTTATTTAAAAGCCTCTTTAAGGAGTTTCACTGCCGTATGTTGAGAATCTAATCTTTAAAAGTGACAGTGTCTGAAAATTTGGCTTAATTCTCAAATGTGTCAATTGATATTTTCCTTCATTTGACCTATTTATCTTTAAACATTTATAATCTGTTGGGGAGACGTCCATATCTAAATGTCCAATTTGGTTTGTTTGTTTTTTAAATCTGTCGTTCCGTTGCCAAGAAATTAAACAAACAGATGCCGCTCTTTTTGAGGGGCTCCATTAAATACAATGTCTTACGCACCATCTGCTGGATCTGCAGCAGCAATTAACAGATACGCTCTATTCCCCGGGCAGGGCTGACATCAATTGATGGTGCTGGGATGCTGGCAATTTCTCCTTCCTGCTCCTTATCCTCCCTCTTCCAAACCTCCAAAGTAATGCAATATTTCTGTGCAAAGGTTTGGGTCTGCTGTAAATAAAATAGTTTGATAGTGAGCTGGAAATATCTGGATGAGCCACCGGGAATCATGAGTACTGGGAGAGATTGGTGTGTGGTGTTTGACAGACAGGAAAAAAGCTTTGTACCAAGTAAAAAGTCTTAGAGATTGAGGTTTTATTGGCAAATGGCCTTCTTGCTCATGGGATCACATAGAGCTCATGGGCTCACTGTACTGAGTGGGTGCCAGCCCATTGCCCACTGCCCAGCTCCTGCCCAGCTGAGCAGACAGACTGTCTCAGGGAAAAGTTCACATGCTCTTATTCTCAGTGTCTGTGCCCACACCAGTGTGACTTTTCCTGGTCTCTCAGGCCTGAGAGATACACTCTGCCTGCTCCCAGCCCCTGTCTGGAACAAGTGGGCTCTGTGGGCTTCTCAGGGCACGATAGGGCACTTTAATGCACTGAGAGGCAATTGCAAAAACCTTAGCATACCTGAGGCTTCAGGTTTCCTTTCAAATTGACACAGTATGTACCGTTCTGAATATACCAGACTGCCTGTTCCCACAGCTGCTAACATATCCCTATGACCAGATGCCTTCTTGCCTCCAAAATTCACTTGCAAAGCTCTTCAGAAGAATGTAAATCATTCCCGGGGCATGGGCGTGCTGTTTTTACTGTGGGTCACAAATGTACCTGCACTATTTTCAACAAATTGTTTGTATTGCTGCTTTAGTGGAAGGATTTCTTTGCCTCTATTTGTCAAGCCTACGCTCAAGAAAAATGATTTCTTCTCTGAAGCATGTAAGAAATAGAGTGATCTTGTGGTTTGACATCTCAGATACTGGGCATGGGAATGGGATTATGGCTGAAAATGAGTCCTTACTCCCATAGTATCTGTGGTCCAACACTGTGGCTCTGGGGCCATGCGTTTAGTGTGGAAAAATTATGTCTGATGGGATTTTGGAGGGATTGACGTTGTAGCCCAGCTCTGATATTTCGGCCTTTCTTATTCTGAGGCATCTTAGTTTTTATGGGGTAGATATACTGTGGTACTCACACATTGTGACCAGTTCAAAATAGACAGCTGGGCATTATTTTGGAAATGAAAATTTCCACCCTGACAATAAATCTGTATAGTAATTATCTTTATTGCCCTGTATGGTGGCCATCTGCAATGGCGGTCTGAACTTAGAAAGAGTGTCTCATAAATCAGATGTAATCTACAATCTTCCAATAGTTTGTAAATCTGCCCAGGAGTTAGGGATTAATTGAAGGAGACAGCTTAATACATTAACCTCTCACCTCTATGGAACTGCGCTCAAAAGATGGCTTTGGCCAAGAAGTGAAAATGGGATTGGTAATTTCATGGTCATGGCTAAGGGACATGGCTGCTCTTGTAAAGTCAGTGAAGGAGCCCATGGCCATTCACATGCAGTCCTCCTGTTGTGGCAACAGGGGACAAGGAGGGGACAGAGCTGTCGGCTGTGTGAGTGGGGACATCAGTAGAAACACATCTTTCAGAAGGACGAGGCACAAGGGCACACAAACGTGTTACAGTTCATAAGAGCCTGGTGACTTGCTAATTTCATCCACAGCTCCCAACCCACTTAGTGAGGGTTTGTTTTGGGGGCTCTTAGCATCCACCAAGGCACTCAGGTAGTCAAAGTGGCACCCACTGTGTGTGGCCAATGGTGCTTGGCCCTTGCCCTGTGCCAGCAAGGGGCCACAGCCTGTGGTCCTGGTCTGTCAGCAGCACCTTCACGGTGACTTAGTGCTGACTGCTAGTGGCAAAGCACACTAATCTGTGTTGAGGTGGGGGACAGAGATTGAGCAATAGCAGTGTCAGAAGCAGACACCTCTCTGGGGAGCTGAGCACTCCCTGAGTCCCTATTAAATAGTTTGCACACGGCTGGGAGTTACTTGACAGGACCATCCCTGTCTATCAGCCTGTGAGCATGCTTGTGTGGATTTATGGTCCTCACAACCTCAAGACCACCCCTGAGAAATACCCATCCAAACAAAAATCACCCATGACCCTTGGCTTTGACTTGGTGACCTCTCCCTTTCCCTTCCACATGCCCTGTCTGCCTGTGATTTGTCAGCTGACTAACCAGGTCGGATGCAATCTCAGCTGTTAATGGACATTTGAAAAGAAAATGTGATTCTCTGGAACCCACAAAGCACCTTGCAAAAAACCTGCCAGTACATTTCTGTGTGGTTTTTCGGAGGTCTGCTTGGAAAGAATGTCATCCTAAAGAGTTTTAACCTTACAACATTATGCTCCTGCTTTGTGCAGGTTAGGGGTGAGAAGAAAAGCATGCTCTGAAACACAGTGATAGAAAGCTTAATCATATTTTTTTTTACCTCATATCTTTTTACTTTTTCTAGTTGATTCTAAAGCTCTTGGAGCCTACTAGCAAGGATTACATGATACAAAACAAACCTTTGCCAGTAGTAGAACCAGATTAGCAGAAACAAGACAATAGTCTTTTTCATGCCACAAAAATGCAACTAAGCAGCATATAGTTTCATGTGTGCTTCCACTTTTTCCCTCCTGATTAAACTACAAAATACTATTTACTCGCAAACATTATAGTTCACTTTTTAAGGGAATTAATATGATTAAAGGCTTGTTTGGAAATGATGATTGAAGTTCCAACTATTAAAATGCACATCGGTGTGCAGGGAAAATAAAAAGGCACGGAAATTCTTTTCAAACCCAAGCACCAGGTGCATTAATTACATTTCATTGCATGTTGGTTTATTACTGCGGTCACTTGTGCCTTATGATCTGCATTAACACCTGCGTTCTATGGATATCTTGGTATTTCACTAAACAAGATGAATATTGGCCAGATGGTGACTCCAGTAGGAAGCATTTCACATAGATTTCCCTGCTCTGCACAGTTGCCTGTAAAGGAATCCTGAATGTCACACTAAACCAAACCGAACAAAAACCGCACAACCCTAAATTTGAGATTAACTGCCTTGACAGTGAATTTGCAAAGGATCAGAGGACAGTGGGATCCAGGTCCTGTAACATGGACCTTACTAATAAATCTCCTGCATGTAGTGCAGCGCCATCATTTGTACAAACATTTCCCTCCAGGTGACCCTGACTTGTGCAGAAGTACAATTCTGCAGAAAAGTGGGTCAGCTTGGCTCTCAGACACATAGCACAGATTACCTGGTGGTTTCTTGTCTGTGTATTGCTTTTAAGTTGCATACGTGACCTTTCTTCCATAGCACAGGTTAGTTAATGTACAACAGGCATTCAGCCCTGGAGAACTGCCACAGCAACAAGTTAGTGCCTAAACCTGACCACCCCTGGCACCTTGCCCTTTGACCAAAGCAGAAAGTGCTCCAGGTACATAGGAGAGGTGGGAAGGGACAGACCTCACCAACCTGGGGCTGCAGCTGCCTGGCTCGTGTCTACTTGTTGACCTGCACAAGAAAATAGCAACAGGGCTCAAATTCCACATTAGCATGCTATTGCACTATTAAAACCTTGGACAAATTTTTCAAAATATGTAATCAATGCCTGCATCAAACCCACAATGACTAGAAAACTCAGTATCACTCCAAGTGATAGGAAGCTGGAGCACAGAAATTAATAGCAGACCAATGTCCTGCTCTTGGGGGAGTGTGAGCAAATCCTATTACAAGTTAAGATTAACCATCAGTCAGGAAACTTACCAGTGTCGAGATCAAATATAAAAGATGTATGTTCTGTGTCTTCTGCTTAGCAACCTTAAATTAGCTTGCATGGGTGGATGGTGCTGGCCGAATAGCAGCACATGTGTTGGGAATGGAAATCAGAGTTAGAACAGAATCCTGTGGGATACCCCAAGCAATTTTAAAGCAGCTATCTTATTACCTAGGCAATTTTCAGGGACAAGCAGAATTCAGACCCCGCCGACGCTGCTCTCCGGTCCCACCTTGGTGAAACTACTTCATTATTATTTCAGTGGTGCCTGGAGAGCCCTGCCTGGTGCTCTGGATTCTCTGCAAAACCCCTCCTGACAGCCCACAACAAAAGGCATCTCCCACAAGGAAGGGCTTACAGTTTAATTTAAGGCAAGACACAGCACGTGGAAGTAACAACCAGACAGATTAGCAGGGGGAGAAGGATGGAAATGGTAAAAAGCAGTCATCCCTAGTGTCTCAGTGTGTGTACACATGCATGCTACATATTGATTAATGTGTACACAGAGGTTTCAGAAGCCCCTTAATGTGAATATCAGGCATTCAGAAAGAATTAATAAAAGAAATACAAGCATGGGTGGAGGGCTGGAGGATGCCGTCCCCAAAGGGTTGCATACCAGCCCACTGGCCACGCAGGGAGTCAGCATGTGCTGGACCTTCCATGGGGGCATAAGGAGCACAGAGGGGTGCATGGGTTTAGGCCAATTTCTAAAGAAAACAAGGTGTGTTGAGCCCATCTCCCCTCTTACTGCTACAGGAATAGATATTTCAGGCACACATATCTCAGGAAGGATGCCCTAAAAGTGAAAAGCAATTTGCAGAGGTACTGATGGCAGCAGGATGCTTTGAGCATTTCTAGGTTTGTGTTTGCTCAGGGCTCAGGGATCCTCAGAGGAAGCATGGTAATGTTACTGAAGTGCAAACTGCTATGAAGGTGACTGATGTAATCAAAACCCAGCGCCAGTCTTAAGACGCAAAGAAATAATTTTGAAGAGGTCACTTACAGATATATATAAATACATAAATACATATATATGTATATAAATTCCTCCGAGTCAAAAGAATCACATGCATCATTCCCAGAGGAGGAGATTCCTCCTTCCTTCCAGCTCAAGGAGCACAACATGCAGGCGTTTCTTATGCAACCTTGACTGTGTGTAATAAAAATTCACTTTGAAAGCAGAGCATCTCCGGTGGTGCTTACATGCTTTTGACTTTGCTCTTTCCTTCAAACACCACTCATGATGCTGAGCACTCATTCTCTTGGCCTATTTGTTCCTGGCAAACAAAGAGCAAATTCCCCTGGGTACAGCAATCCATTTTTAACACTCTGTAATTATTTAGAAAAATGTTTTGATAGGAGCAATGAAAAACTGGGGCATTTCAGGTGTCCCTGAGAAAGTTCTCAGAGCACTATGTGAAATGGGAACATGAAAACACTTCATTTATGGCAGTACTGGGGAAAGAAAAAAAGAAAGAAAAAAAAAAAGAAAAAAAAAAAAAGAAAAACACAAAAAAGTAAACCTTTTCAGCTGTGGTGTTTGAATCTCTGGATATTTGCAATTCATGGAATAGCCCCATCTGCCCTTCACCTCCAAGTGCTGAAGGCACCAAACCCCTGAGGGTCCACTGGAAAATGGTGAGGAAAGGGGGAAATAAGGACTCTGCCCCTTGAGGGCTGCCAGCAGGCTGCACAGACAGTGATTGGGGTCTGGAAATCTATCTGTCTTTGCGCAACTGCCTCCCTCTGTCCTCCCAAAATCTATGGGGCTTCATATGTTAATGTACCCTTTTGGGAAGCCCTCTGATGGAAGGCATTACTGCAGAAAATGTCAGAGTCCTTTGGTGGAGGCTTACAGCACGATGAGTTATATGGCCCAAAGGCACGTGAGCTTCATACAGACAAGGAAATGTGTCTCCTGACATCCTCTGGCCAGCAGAGAACATCAGGAATGAAATCTAGATCCTAAATGTCAACCCCATTTTGAAAGAGAGGTGCATTTCTCTTTGTAGAGGGAATGGGCAAAAAATCAGCCAGCTTGTGCCTGCCAGCTTCCACACAAGTCACGCGCACCGCTTTTCCTTTCCCAAGTGTTTCTGTTCAGCTCCTGCAATGCTGTTTTACACCAATCTGTAGGGTTTAGCCACGCATATCAAGAAAGTAAATGGTAGATGTTGGGTGAAGGAGACATTATGCAGAGGAAGGAGTTATGGGGAGGTTATAAATATGAGCGATGGAAAAGGAAAATTAAACAGAAACGAAAGCATTATAGCTCAGTTGTCCTCAAAGGACCTGTTATCTTTCAGAGAGTACATACAAGTGAAATAAAGGGGAAAAAAATCGTACTCAGCATACTCACTGCCATCTCCTGGTGGCCAGAGAAACAGCCCTATTCCTCCCTGCCCCATTAGCTGCCCATATCCAATATTGTTTTTAGTTTTTTTCAGAACTGTAGATTCAAATACTGTGGTTAGGAAAGGGCACTGTTCATATTTTGGAAATGTGTCATATGCAAAAAGCAAAAGAGAATCAGGACTCCAGGATCCTTTGCTGAATCAAATTCTCCTGGAGCTCAGAGGGATCAGGGCAGATCCCAGCGCTGACCATACAGATCTCTGCCACAGCTCCTGTAATGACTGTGGTAGGAAGGATGTTTTGGCCAGAATTATAGATCTGTCAGAGTTTTTCATCTTTTGCTGGCAAATTTTCAGCCTTTACATATATTTTGTTGTTTAGAAAAATTCTTGAATGAAATCAGGGCCTGAGGAAATGTTAAAACAGAAAATAGGTGGGCCAAGATGGATGACTTATGTTGTTACCAGTGGATTGAGATGTCACTGTTTCCAGCAAAATATAGGTGGCTTTATATGGATCAAAATGAATCTTTTTCCATTACATATCTTGCATAAAAACATTGTACGGATGCAGAAACTGACAGAGGCAGGAAACTGGTGCAGAATTGCAGGGCATAAACACAGGGGAAAACTTGGATTCCCCAGCTCCTGGGCCAGCATCCTTCCCTGCCTCTGCTCCCATTTCCCACCTCCAGAAAAGTAGCTTGAGGAGCCAAGATCAAAGCCAAGGAGGAAAGATTTGACTTTGCCCCCAAGACAGGTATTAGAGTAAAGGAAATCAATGCTTGCAAACACAATTCAGCCAAGCTGCTGCTGCTGGCACAATTTTCAGAGCAGGCACTTTCTACCCATCCCTTCCCCATGGAGGCAGCTCTCAGGCATTTGCTGGCTCCCAAAACCCGATCATTCCATGTTTTCAGTCATATTAGCAGTCTGACAGTGATAGGACAAGCGGGAATGGCTTTAAACTAAAAGAGAGGAGATTTAGATTAGACGTTAAGATGAAATCCTTTACTCAGAGGGTGGCAAGACAGTGAAACAGTCTGCCCAGAGAAGCTGTGGGTGCCCCATCCCTGCAAGTGTTCAAGGCCAGGTTGGGTAGGCCCTGGGCAGCCTGAGCTGGTGGGCGGCAGCCTTGTCCACAGCAGGGTGTTGGAACTGAACGGGCTTGAAGGTCCCTTCCAACCCCAACCACTCCGTGATTCTATGATTCTATGACTCCATGACTCTACAAGTGACCTTCTGGAATGCCACCCCTCAGAGCTGGCACATTGCTGCATTGGCACGTTGCCGCAGGGCAGACCCATCACACAGGAAGCCATTTTACACCTTCAGTTGTCACCTGCAACTCAAGGAGCTGGTGTTTCACACACCTGCTGAGACATGAGCCCTCCTAACTGGTGGCATTGGAGGGGAATTATTGTAGCAGCTTTTATTTCTGGTGAAATACAGCCAGGTAACTGGGTGTGAAAGCAGAAGAGCAGACAAAAGTGGATCTGTGGTGAGGGAAAAATGTTAGACCATTTTCCCGCCATTGCCCTTTCTCTCTCACACTGTTCGCCGTGTTTCCCTTCCATTACTTTAGCCTCTGGATAAATATATAGAGAGCCTTCTAAAAAAGAAGATAAATCCTTTTTGTAGTGAATTGTAGATCATTGATATTGCCTGGCTCCAAAAGCAAGCTGGGATCTCCAACTGAGGAAAACTTCTGCATTGAGAAAAACTAAGTTTCGCACGAACTTCTTTATGGTGAGGGTGACGGAGCACTGGAACAGGCTGCCCAGGGAGGTTGTGGAGTCTCCTTCTCTGGAGATATTCAAGTCTCGCCTGGACGCCTACCTGTGCGACCTGGTGTAGGGAACCTGCTTTGGCAGGGGGGTTGGTCTCGATGATCTCTAGAGGTCCCTTCCAACCCCTACAATTCTGTGATTCTGTGATTCTGTAATTCTCTTTGGTCTGCTCTGGTAACTTAGGCCACATCTCTATACCCTTGGGTGATAGTGTCCTCCATGGGGAACCCCAGAATGGCAGCCTCTCCTTTTGCTCCGTGCATCAGTTTGGCACCAGAGCACTGCCCAGGTGAGCAAGCTCATTCAGAAGTTGTGCTACAAGCTCTGAGTTGTTAGGTTTTAGGAAGGAGATTAAAAAAAAGAAGAGAAGCTCCCCTCCTCTGCAGCTGCACTGACGTCGCTGCCTATAGCTTTGGAGCCAAATGATTTCACTGCAGTTCTGATCTGATCAGTGCTTTCCATCCCTTTTGCTTATTTTGCACAGTTGCAATTGGTTTCATAAAGATTGGGAAGAGCTGAAGATACTGCAGATCTTACAAGAAGAAATGATGAATTGCTAATTTCTGAGCATTATAGAGAAAGGTCATATCTCACTGATTAGGTTAAACCCTGAGAGCCCCACTCATATCATACAGTTATCCTAATTAATGTAGTTACAGCACAAGTACGGATTCTACAAATATCCTAACTGTCACAGTTCATCATGCAATCCATCTTACAGTTCCTGACTTACTTGCCCTTGCAAATAAAATACTTTCTTGCCTTTTTTTTTTTTTTTTAAGCTTTTCACAAATATGTCGGAAGTTCATTTCTGTTGGCTCTTCTGTATTTTATTACTCTTCCTGTTTTACAGAAGGCTTTAATACTGGGTTCATCCAGAAATATACATCTTGTAGAATACTGAAAGATATCTCTGGGCTAAGTTACTGATATGCCACTGCAATTAATCTATTTGAAGAAATATGAATTTGTCAGCAAAGGCTTCCTCTGTGCTGGGAGCAGGTCAGAGCCAGCAGGCACTGCACTGGGTGCTGAGGCAACATGCAGCCAGGATGAGATGCTCCAGGAGACAGTGACAGCTATGTCAGAGCCAGCAGAATGGTGTTTGTTGCACACAGATATAAACTTCTGCTCTCCTATTTGCTAACAGGATCAATGTGCTCAGCTGAACAGGTCAATAGTCTTGATGTCAGTGATATCTTGTGGTTATAAGCTCTGTAGGAAAGTTTTATTAGAGCTGCCCTTCCCCATTTATGATGACTGAATTAAAAGAGACTGCTACTTTATATGGTTTGTTATGTTGTATACCATCCTTATACTCTTAAAGAGGCCCTTTTCCCTCCATGGCCAATCTTTCATGGTTTTCAGTGGAGGTATAAATGAAACTATAAAACAGGGGAGGAAAAATGGCTCTTTGGTTTGTGCTTTGGGGGATGCCCAGTGACCTGGAGGAGATGGAAAGTCAGGGGAAGATGAGAGGAAAATCACGGAATCATAGGATTATAGGATCACTTAGGTTGAAAAAGACCACTAAAATCACATAGTCCCACCCATCAACCCATCCCCACATGCCCACTAACCATGTCCCCCAGTGCTGCATCTCCACCTTTCTTGAACACCTCCAGGAACAGTGACTCCACCACCTCCCTGGGCAGCCTGTGCCAATGATTTATCTATCACTCTTTCTGATAAGAATTTTTTCCTAATATCCAACTGGAATCTCCGCTGGTGAAACTTAAAACCATTACCTCTTGTACTGTCAAAACTTGGGAGCACAAGTGTATAGAATAGTACAGAAATCTCTCGCTGCAACAGCCTTCTCACAGCCTTCTTCCTGCAGCAGTGCTGACTTTCATCGCCATTCTCTCTCCCTTCTCTCAAACACCCTTGTGTTTTCCCATCTGCTTCTGTATGTGGAAGAAGAGAGGAGCAGCCTATGTCATAACTTCACCTGCTTCACAAAAACTTGATGTTGCCTTGACCCTCCTGGCAAAGAGTCAGCTGTCAGACTGGCCAATTACAAACCCAGACTGTTGCTTAACATTCTGCAAAGGGTTTTCCTTTTCTTGTTATTCTGTGCTGCACATAGACACTTTTCCCATAGGTTTTTTTTTTATCTGCAGATTACAAACAGCTGGTATAACTTGCTGATCAATCTGCAGGTGTTCAGGTTTGGGCTGGGAGACTGCTGGCTCCAGCTGTGTTGCAGCTCTGTACGGTGCCTGTCAGGCCATCTCCATGGCACAGGATCTTTCCATTCCAGAGAATTTTACCCTTTCTGTTTTGCCAGGCGGCCAGCTCAAAGACAACTCAGTCACTGATCTGAACTCCTAGATGTTGCTATAACACTGCTGCTGAGCAAAGGCAGGCTTTGATTTAAGCAGTGAAAACAGAGTGGGTGGAAATGTCTCAGGATTCCACAGTCTGCCTGTTTTAAAACTCATTCTTAGTGCCCATAAATTATGTTGATATTAAAAATCAGCTTGGATCAGCAAGAATATGCTGGGGGATGTTGTCCCTCCCCTGTCCTGTTCTTCCACCTCGCATTGTGCTCACATCTTTCCATGGGATGCAGCATTTCCAGGGTTTCATGCGAGAATATTTTGTGCTTCCATTTGCGGTTTGTGAGACAATTTTTTTTTTATGCTTCCATTCTGGGTTTGGGAAACAGAAACACAAACCACTGCAGTTCCTGTTTATACCATATGAATTTGCTTTAACCTGATAGTTTGTTTAATTTACTGAAGCTTTAGCTGTAACACCTGCAAGGCACAACCTCATATAATTTTCCAACAAGCACGAAATAATCCAATAGGGAAACAAGTTTCCTTTTTTCTCCTCCTTTTTTTTATTTCTTTCTTTGGTGCAGCAAAGCTGCTTTTCAATAAGGATGCCAAAAATTTCTCTGCCCCAACAATGAGTTTAGTGTGTTTGGCTTTGGGATGTGAGTATTTTCATACAGTTTATAATCTGGTGTTATTTAATAACAGTTTTACAGGGTTTTTTCCCTATGCTACTTGGAGACTGTGGACAGCTCACAAGAATTCTCAGCAAGTTTCTGTGTGCCTGCCATTTGCCACGTACATTTGTGCTTGAAAATGTGAGGGCAAATTGGGCTGGGTGATAGAAAGCCTGTAACTCATAGCCACAAAGAAAAGCCTGAAAGTATGGGCTGATTCGAAAGACTCAGAAGCCAGAAGGAAAATGAAGACTCTCACATTTATTGTACTTAACATTTTATCATTTAGGGTTGGGAATAGCAGGATTCATGAATTCTGAATGTTTGGAAGTGCTGCTGTTATAGCCTACACCAAATGCAAGTAGCAATAATCAGATCTGTTTTCTAGAACTTGTAGACAAGGAAAAAAAAATAAATTACTTTTAAGTGTGCAAATGAGAGCTTTTCAAATGATCAGATGAGTAAGAGAGAGAGAGAGAGGGAGAGAGAAAAGAATGACGCAAAATAAATTTCAATTGGGACTGCAAACAGTTTGATCATATATTCCAGGCATGTACAACCAAAGCCGTTACAATAAACCCTTGATGCAAAAAATGGAACACGTAGTACAGGTCTGCACATCCAATGCTAAAAATTAGACACGTTTTTTTTTTTTTTTTTTTTTTTTGACAGAGGTCTGTCTTATCATTGCAATTCAAGGGGTAACCAAAATATGTTATGCAATAAAGACAATGTATTTAAATTTTCCAAGGCTCTGAGCTGCGTTTAGCCCTGCAGATGCAGCATGCCTGCATGCACGCCAGCCAGAGCAGGCTGTTGTTGTAAAATTGGAGCTCTCTCCTGTGCACATCACTGGTCTAGTTTCGCTTTACTTGTTTTGAAGATAAAATGGCCTGTCAGCTGCAGAAATTAAAGGTATTTGAACATTACTTTCACTGTAATTAAAAAGTCCTTCAGAGATGTCACGTAGGATGTGCCTGAGATATATCTTCTGTGCCTTCTAATTGAATGACTTTTATATGCGTTATAATTAATCTATCACTTTTTTAAGCTAAATGTTAAAATAGCTGTATTCTAAAACATTCTACATTTTTTCACCATTGTCACAAATAAAGCACATAGTGTAGTTCCACATCTGTTGTATATTCTACCTCCTGTTTTGGCATCAATATCCCAAATTCAGTCTGAAAACTATCATCTCCATTGCTTTCTCTGTTGTACCCTTCAGAACTTGTGAATCTCAAATAGTTTATCTGAATTTTGCTTATGCTTTGATTCTCTTTTCTTTACTGTGACATGGCAGTGGGGCTTTCACAAGCCCTCCTTGCCAGCCAAACACCTCAATAATTTGAGTCTCGGTGATATATCATCCTTTTTAAATGAGCTGTTGTGCTGGAGATCATATTGCCCACATCTCCAGGTCATCCTAGAGATATCTCAGCAATACAGCGGGTCTCATTATGTAAGATGAACTGTAGTTATACTGCATTCCCAGACTTGGACTAGACGGAGGCCAAATTGTGTGCCTAGCCCTCCTACCTTTCCAGCATCCTGGGGATAACTATAAGTTATACTGGATAGGACGTCATGGGGGTAGGTCTTGTGGGTGGTAGGTCACAGCATCAACCATTCCACAGCAGAACTGCACCAAAGTATCTTGTGGGGATGAGTAGGGAGCAGCTGGACCGTGCCAGTGAAATTTCTTGCCTCTGATGCTATTTCATAAAATGAAGATAAAAGCACAAGAGATGTTGTGGGGAAAGATGGAATAAAGACCATTAGGTGCTGTGTTGGGATTTTCAGCACCTCAGCCATTTTTTACCATTCTGTATGGGGCTTTAGTGTAGTTGGGTCTCTCTTTTGTATTTGCAGTTTGTCCTCTTTCTCCACACCCTGACCTCAACTTCCCTAATTCACCTCATTTACAGTGAAAAAGGAAAGTGCTGCTTGCAACATTTTGAAGCTTAAAAATTGCTTTTCATTTATTGCAAATGGGCAGTAAACAGATACCCAAACCACTTCTTCCACCTTACTTCTTTCATCCCAAAAAGCAGATAACATTGTTTTTTCTGCATGTGGAGGTCAAATTGTTGTGTTTTTTTTAAATGATTAGCTATAATAGCAACCTGACGTTCCTCTTTCACAAATAAGTTTATTATTGAAGTTTCTGTATCGTGTTACTGATTTAAATTTTTGTAAGAAGAAACCGCAACAGAGCACTGTGAGCTTGATATTACAGAAGTAAAATGAGCATTTGATCCTACTCAGGAGACTTCCAGGTGCTGGCAGGCACCTCTAACAGCTACTGAATTCACATAACTGCATATCCAGAAATAAAGAGAGAGCTCTGTGATACACTAAGACCATTCTTAGAATCAAATGACAAGCCAAATTACATCTTAGCCTTCACCGGCAAGATAGAAATGTGCCATTTTGCTGCTGCTGAAAATACCAGGGGAGATTAAAATCTCAGATCTCCAAATGATAAATTGGAGATGTTAACAAAATTAGAGAAGAATGTACTTCTTTGAGCACCAAGGCTTTGAAGCAGACTGATGACCTGCTTTCTTCCTCCCCCATTTTAGAAGACCATGCTGTATAAAGTTTCCCTGATCCAAACTCCAAACCTAACTAACCCTACAGTCTATCCCTGTTATCTGAAGGTCATGCTGTTGGCATATTCATCTCCATAATCAGGAATTAATTCCCCAGGCTAGTTTACAACCTTAAGGAATATGTACAGATGTATTTTCTGCCTTCTCTCCACAGGAGAGGATGCAGCGTGGGGATTCAGATCTGTTTCACATGCACATTAGATCCCCTTTAAGGTCTCTCTTTCCTTTCCTCTGCAGCTTTACCTTGTTTCCCTCTCCAGCCAGCAGATGCCTCTTGATCCTTGCAGGCATTTGTAAGCTCCTCAAGCCTTTCTCTCTGCACATCTCCCGCAGGCTGCATATCTTCCATCTACTCAGACCAGCATGCTTCCTTCAGATCTTTTGCTTGAAGATTCCCACCAGAAAAGCACCATGATGTGCTTTTCTCACTCTGATCCGAGGCATTCCCTCATTCAGCCTGAAAGCAGAGAAGCTGTCTTTGGGAACATCAGTCTTAGAAAATGCTGGGCTGGCTTTGTTCAGGTCTCCCCTCTGAGCTAGCACAAAGCAGGGCTCAGATCTGAGCTTTGCTTCTCTGCTTTTTTTTTTAGGTCTGAACCATCACTGAAAAAAATATATTATTTTTATTATTTCTGAACTTTTATGAGAGAGGTAAACAGGTTGGGAATAACTCAGTTAAAAGGTTCCAACTGGAAGCCCAGAAATACATCTTTATTGACAGAGCAGATCTGCTATGCAGCCCCAAAAACAGAGGACAGTGTTGGTGTACCAAGACAGCTTGGCTGCTGTCTCATTGCTGGAACAGAGAAACCCATATCAGTTGTTTCATTGGGTTTACTGCTTAACACAGTAAGCTGCTAGGTTTCCTGTGCTGTAAAGAAAAGTTCTCCTCTGGCTCTGGGCAGCCTAGTTTAGTGGTTGGCGACCCTGCCCATGTCAGGGGGGTTGAAACTAGATTATCATTGAAGTCCTTCTCAACCCCAGCCATTCTTTGATTCAAAATGACACGTTTAAGGCAGGAGCAATGCTGTGGGCAGAGGTGTTGAAGATAACACCAGCCTCACATTTATTTATTTCATATGAAAATTTTCTAAGCTTTATTTTATCTAGAAAAAAGATGCGTAGGTGTTTCCATGGTGCATTCCTAGTTTTGGTCCTCTCCAGTGTACAGAAGTTATGCCATGAGAATGTAATTCTCTGCTTCTTGTAAGGCAGATCAGCCCCATCCATCTTCATCAATGTATTGGAGCAACCAGTTCATTATTACCTTCAGACTTCAGAAAAGTTCTTTCAGAAATTGTTTGGAATAGAAACCAACTGCTAATAACTCAGCTTGTACACAGGGTGAGGGAATATCCTTTAAGGATTGTATTAAAGTGTACTCAAAAACAAGGATATATCAAGAGTTAGCAGAAGGCAGCTTGGCTGCAGGAGTTTCCACCCAGAACTTATTAAGCTATTGAAACACCAGTTTAAAAGCCGCAATGATAAAGAAGGAGTTTTTAAATGTTGGTAGGAACAGAAAATATGTTTTATCGTCTCCAGCCTGGGGTTCCACAAGCTGGCAGTGCAGTCGAATATTGATGTAAGGGGAAAACGGGCGGCTAAATGGCCTTGGCAGTAACTACAATGTTGATGGTGTTCTCAAAAGTGCCAGCAGAGGGCAATACTAGGCAGAAAAAGAGCTAGCCTGGCCTGCCGGGCACGGGGTGCTTCCCGCCTCACCTCCAGGGGCACCCAGAGCCCCGTCAGCCCACAGCTGAGTCCGGACACGCAGGTCTCTGGGCTGCAGGCCTGATGCTGTAGGGGAGAGTGGATTCCTCATTCTCACGCACACAGTGCCACTTTTATGCCACAGCCCGCCCATGCCCTGACAGCTCCGTGCCGTTCCCTCGGGCCTGTCGCTGTCACACGGAACAGAGCTCAGCGCTGCCCCTCCGCTCCCTGTTGGGAGCTGCAGCCGCCATGACGCCTCCCCTCAGCTCCTCTGCTCTGGGCTGCATGAACCAAGGGACTTCAGACACTGCTCGTGCATCCGCTAGACCCTTCCCCATCTCTGTAGGCCTCCTTTGGACACTCTCTAACAGCTTTATGCCCTTATATTGGGATGCATCCAGTGCTGAAGGTAAGGCCACACTTGGAACTTTTGAAAGGCCCGCACACCTCCAGCAGGACAGGGCCCAAGGGACACCCTCGAGTTTCACATTTTCAGAGATTTAACCCACAGATGCTCTCTGAGAGATTCTTGGGAGAAGCGACTTTGAAGTCTCTTTAAAAGAGATTTGGAAAGCAGAGAGAAATACCTGCTTAAAAATAGCAAAGATACCCCTTAAAAGTGGGTCAATTTTCCAGCTAGTCCATCCTCACACTAAGGACAGGCTTTTAGATGAAGAGACAGTGTCTAAAGAGCTACAATTAGAGCCATGGCCATGCTGTCTACGTTCCGGGGCCATTTGGGAACCAATTTTGTCTCTCAAAGATGAGCTTCATACATGTGAGCCCACTCAGGTACTTCTGCCCCAGTAAGGAACCTTTAATGAGCCCTCTTATATGCTGCAAAGAGGCACAAAGAGACATTAGTGCAATTATTATTTCTTAGCAATTTCTAATGATGTAACTTCTGACTTGCAGCACTATTACTCTTGGGCTGTTTGGCTGCAGTCACTCGGGAAGCTTCAAGAAATTCTGAAAAACAGCAGTACAGAAATGAGCGGTCTCCCTGGTATATGCAAGGATAAATATTCACAGAGCAATTAGTTACTGTGGAGTTGTACTGTCCAAGAAATATAAGGGGTGGAGAACAGGGAAATTCTGGAACCAGAAGAGAAAGATACTTAGAAATTTTTAAAATAGAAGCCCTATAGAAAGCGGGTCACATGGGACAGAAAGAAAAAAAAATCCTCATCATTAAATGAAATAACTTTGCAATTAAAAACCGATTCCAGAGTGCTGTCTGTTTATTCACTGTAGATGAAGTGAATAAGCAGTTGGTTAGGAAACACACAATGCAAAAAAATGGACATAAAATAAGCATACATAAGGCTGTATTTTTCCTGTTTAGACTTCCACATCCACACGTCTTTTCATCTAAGACTGTACTTTCCCATCCCTGCTGCAGTAAGCTAGCTGAATATCTCAGCAATGGCCAGGATTGCAACAGAGATGGTCTTTGCAGCTTTCCAGGGTTTGTTACCACTCCAACTACTGCTTTCTGCTTTTCCAAATTCTTTGCTGTTGTTCCTGTTACGTTGTACCTTCATTTCCAAGCAGTGAAGCCTGAGCAGGACTGCTGGGAAGCCTGCATGGAAACCTGCCTCCTACCCCAGTTCCACTGTTCCTTCCACATCCCAGCACAAAAGCCCAAGGGAGCCCCAGGCCTACTTGGAGAAACAAAAGCCCTAGGATTGATGGAAATCCTGCTTGGGCCCCTGAAGCCTGGGGAAAGCTGTATGTTTGCTGTATTTTGCTAGCAAAACTTTTTGTAATGGCCCAGAGACCATTACAGCAGTTCGGTCTGCATTGTGCCTCTCTTGTCCTTAACCCTATTTGAGACCTTGGATTAAGTCCACCTGTGGACAGCAGGCATGCTCCAAGCTTCGTTATAGGAGCAGTGGACTAGGAAGGAGCAGGGTTTTCAAGCCCTTTCTCTTGTGGGTGCAATGTCCCGGCCAGAGCCAGGCTGGGCAGCCTCTATCTCTCCTGCAGAAAGAGATGCTAAGACTCACAATACTGTGGAAACAGTACTTTTCTGCTCGAGGCACTCCACTGAAAAACTGCAATTAATTAGAGCCTTCAGCTGTTCCTGCTCACTCGAAGGACCATGAGCTGGGGTGTCTGTGCCACTCCTGTGCTTTGCGGTAAGAGATAAGCTCGTGCATTTGGCTGTTCCTCCAGGCATGTCTCATTTTACATCCCTAATTTCAACTTCTGTCCTTTTTGATGCATGTATGAACAAGTGAAAGAAAGGCCTCTCTACTAATGAAAATATATGCTCCAACTTTTTAAGATAAATTACTCGTGCTGATCAATGCTGTTATGCTACCTCTGTAGTTATAAGTAGTCAGGCTAATTGTGACAGCAGTGATACATTTGTTTGTTTTGATTCAGATGTTTCATTTCAGAAAGTTGTCAGCTATATTTTGTTACCATTAATGTGAGGGAACTTGTACAGGTCAGGAAATGTGTATAGCCAACAGCCTACTCACTTGGAAAAGCATCCATAGACAATAAAGTTTTTTGAACAGAAATTTAATGGCATGGATCTTTCCAGACTTTCCAAAGAGACTGAACTGAATTGATTGTTTTTGATGCTGAGCCCTTGTAGTTAGGTATTCTGCTGCTAATGCACATCACATCCTGTTCCACTGCTGTATAACGGTGCCATCTGTAATCAATCGTGCTTCATCCACCCTTAGCTCTGGGGGGTGGTATCAATTAACAATTAAAAGAATCCTCTTTCCATTTAAAAGAAGAAATGGCACCCTCTGATAGCAGCTCAGCAGCTGGAAAGTCAGCCTATCAGAGAGATGGAGAAGGAACAGCAGAAATGAATATACATGCTTGTGTTTCATATATAGCCTTTGGTTTTCTTGAGCAGTTGCCATTTTATCTTGGAGTAACCCTTGAATCATTTGCAGGAGGATGTCAGATAATGCTCTCTTCAAATCCAAGCAAGCTGTATTTGCAGTCAGGGAGAACCACAGGGTGCCTAATGTGCAAGGCTGATATTTACTGCATTACGAAAATAGCTCTAAAGACTGTCTGGCTGTCTCATTGCATGAACACAGAGCTGTACTCTGCTGCTGCCCTTTCTGCCCAAGAAACACACTGATCAAGGGCCACATGGGGTGGGTTGGAAGAAGGGACACTTTCTGAATTGTGTAGAACAACTTCCCTTTTTCAGGGAAGAGGACATTTTCAGCTACTCTGTTCACAGAAAACACTTCCATCAGATGAAGCAAATCTATATTTTTTATGTTTTTGCCCTCCTGGTTATGCACTGCGTGAATTCAGAACGATTCCTATCCTTGTCTGAGGTAAACAGTCTTTTCTTACCTAATTCTCTTTGACTGTAGGGAATAATGGCTAGAACATAATTGTAAGATTTGAGACCAGGTAACTGGACTATGAGCCATTCAAATGCCATTATTTCTGGCAAATATTCAGCACAAGTTGTCATGTACGCGCAGTTCAAAATTCACTTCTTCTGCGTTTGAATTTCTTTCACAGTGAGTTTTTTACCTATCCTCAAGCTTGGTATTACTTGAAACTCTTTCACAAACAACAGTTTTGAGAGGTTTGTGATGTTTCTCTGCATTTCCTTTAGTCTGAAGAGCCTACTCCTCGTAAAACATGATTAGTGCAGATGCAGCTCTCCACATCCAAGTGGTAATGTTCTACAAATAACATTTGCCCAGGCAAGTTTTATATGCAGGTTTAGCATTACCCGGAGCCTGAGGAAGTTCAAGTCCAGACCTCCTGCTGTTCGGAAGGTTACTTGGCCACCAGCCTATGTGCTCCTCTGCCAACAGGACAGCCCCTATCCCTCTGTTAAAACTTTGTCATTCTGCAGAGGAGAAGTTGTGATTTCAAGGGCCAAATGAACAAATGGGAATTTGATTTGCTTTATATTATTTTTTCCCCTTCTCACATTACTAGACAAAGATGAGGATGGAATTGTCAAAAGAAATAGTCTGGATTAGACATGGCTCACCAAGGAAATTACAGAGTTTGGTCTTAGCTATGTTAAATGAGAGAAGTTGCCAATGTAGTCAGAAATGAACTAGATTAACTAGAAGAGCTTAGATCACTGTGGGAAATAGAAATGTTGACTGCTTTCTACCAGAGATTTCATAAGATTCTTTTCTTCCCAAAAAGATTTTTCAAAAACTGTAATATAGTCATAATTTGTCATCAGCCATGAAGTTCAGGCACCTTAGGCACTTTTTCAGATTCTACATAATCTTCAATGTCTAATATACTATGGGAAATACAATGAAATATACCCTGCTCCTAATTGATTCCTTTTGCATCACATTTTTCACACAGGCTTGGCTGTTGGCCTTTCTTTGCTAAGTGAGGGTTTCAACAAGTGGAGAAGATGGATGGCCAAGCCGATCAGCTACAGAATATGCAAAAGGTCAAAGCACTCAGCTAGCACATTGCAGGCTGCTTCAGATAAATGAAGCATAATAAATTGAATAACTTTCTCTTTGAACAAACAAAATAAGGAAACTTGAAAGTAGTTCAAGCTGATGTTTTCTGTATGACTTGAAGTGCTACATGTATAGTCCTTTGGAGCGTGGAATAGGATAAAAGTCTTTTCCTATCCTGTCTGGTTGAAAGAGAAGATAGGAAAAATAAGTAGTTTGCATATGTGAGGTTGAATAGATTTGTGTCATATAAATTAAGACTGGTGTGTGCATGCAGTGAAAAGTTGTTGTCCTTTGTGTGTGTATGTAGCATTCTTCTTCATGGGGGTTTTGAATGAGGAGCTTGTAGAAACAACCTCACTAATGTACCCTTTCGTCCTAGGCAATAAAAAGAATAAAGCCAAAGGTTGCTAAGTTCTTCAGTACAGCTGTCCTCACTGTCTTTGTTCATGATCTCCAATACCAGTGGGCCAACATTTCTGTAGAAATGTTAAAGCCAGGGTTTAATGTGTTGGAGGAACAGCAGTGGGGCTGGTACTTCACCCATATTTGTAGGGCACTGACAATGGTATCATGAGCAGAGAGGATAACGGTGGAGATACCAAAGCACTAATGCTACAGGCCCAGCAGAGTTGGCTTTCCTGCAGGTACAAACTTCTTGTTTGTATTAGAGAGAGCTGTTAATGGTGCTCAGAGGAACTGTTTTGTTTCTCAGTACTCTCAAATCACTGTGTGGGCTAATTTTAAATGAATCTGTTACTTTCAGGCTTATCTTTCATTGCTTCTGGGCTTGCACTTGGCAGAAGAAAAATAAATATAAGCTATTCCTATTACACTGTCTTGAATACCAAGCATGTTTTCATTCCATCTAGCTAATATGAGTAGAAGATAAACTGGTGGCCTATTTCCTCTTTATCTTCCAAAATAAAGGAGAGATAAGCTGAGGCCTCTTGGAGAGGAAGCTGAGATGCCTCTGGAGGGTACAACTGTATACACAGCTATGAAGCAAAGACAATAACCTTGTTCTGAAAGGGATGTGAACTGACAGATATGGACTTTATTTCCCTTTCCACCATAGACAACTGTGCCCAGTGATACGAACATGCCATTTTCTGAGTAACATAAATGTCTAGAGTTTGGAGAACTATTGGTCTGCAGTACAACATAATGAAATGCATTAAGATAAATAAAAGAAAAATAATAAGCAGAAGAGAGAAAGTTTTAATAACTGAAACCAGATAGTTCTGTAGTACAGAAGTGTTATTTCTGCTGTTTGTTTAGTTCTGCATTTGGAATAATGGTCACTCTCTGTGCTTTGAGAAAACAGATTACTGGAGAAAAAAAATGAGATAGATGGACTATTTAGATAAAGCATTGCTGTTTGCTGATGTTAGTTTACAACACACTATGCATTACAGAAGCCTTTCCTATTCTCATTGAATTCCCAGCAGTGGCTTAAGATATCAGTACATTTCTGCAATTCTGTGCTCTGGTCTATAAGACTCCTGATGGAAAAGTTTGCCAATGAAGAAAAAGAGAGGGAAAAATAGCAGGAGAAAAGCCTTCTTCATCATGTGGAGAAGTATGTAGGTGAAGTGGGAGTCCAACTACCTTGTAATTACTGATAAATAGTAGAGGAGATGGAGCTGCAATGCTGTATCCTAGTAAGACTCCAAGCCTTACCACTGGGTTGATCTGATTCACTGGAAGGTGAGAAAAGCAATGTGCTGCACCACTTGCAACAAATAGCACTCCATTTCAGAACAGTACATATAGCACTGCTGTTCCAAGCTGCACCAAGCAGATAAGATTTAAATCCTGCTTGTTAGCTTTACGTTGGTGACTAATGATTGAATGGAGGTGCAGAGCTGAGCTGATTTCAGTCTTCAGGTCTTCAGGTAATCTCATTGGGTAAATGAGCATTAGACTAAGTTTTCTAGCAAATTTTGGCTTAGAATAAATTATACTCATTTGAAAAATTTCAAGTTCTGTTGGAGTTGCAGTTTGCATTCCATACAGATACAAAAATACATATGTGGAGTTAATCCATTGGTACCTAGGTGCTTCCCTGAAATGTGTGGCCCTAGCAGCTGCCAGAACTGTGCTGTTCCTCATGATCATATCCCATCCTGCAGCCATTCACTTGTTGGACTTTCTCCAGGTGGATGCACCAGCTGTGGGTTATGAAAGCAGCACCCCTTAAAAACAAAGCAAAAAACTTTTGTGTGTTTTGGCGTAGTATTTTCTTGTAACATTTGATTTTCACGTAGGGCACTGGACAGTGGCATATTTCTGTTTACCTGAATGAAGTTCATCTTCAGAGAATAAGGCTTCTGGCTGTTAGCAGCTCTGTGACTTCGTAGAATGCACAGTGCTGTATAAAAACCTTCTCCTTCTCTCAGTACCAAGATGAGTACTGAGCGGTTACATTAGCATTGTGACAATTGAATTGGATGTTATCTGGATGTAAATGCATTCATCCATAACAGAGGAAAATCCTAAATCCCAGCATCAAAGGATACTTCATTTTTTAATGCCTCAAAGTTGTATTCCTTCCTGCCAGCAAATCTACTGCCTAGTGGTTCACTGCAAGAGAAAGGTTTTGTTTGATTCCTGGCTCAGATACATGTGTTGGAAATGTCCTTGATACTTATTAGAACCTGCTGAATCTTAAAATACTTTGGTCAGAGAAAGAATTAAAATAAACCAGCTGCTTTTCTCATGAGAGGATAAAAAATGACAATTTGTCAAGGATCTGATGACTATGTTCCTTGGAGCACATTTTCTCTCATGCATCTATTACATGAATTTCTATTTTTTTGTATTCAAGACACAGCAAACTGTTATGCAATAGATGTTCGCATGTATATGACCATATGAAAACTTGTATTCAGCAGCAAGACAAGAAGATAAATCCAGATAAATCCAATATAAATTCCTGCCAGTCTTCTCTAAGCCACTAATAAACATTTTTGTGTTGTTTTTTTTCCTATTTGACAGGGGTGATATCCTCTGCTGTCCCAAGAAATGAATAGGAGTAAGATGCAGCAGCTCATGCTTTCCTAGACTGGTGCAGAAAGAAGCAAACATGAGAATGAGGGCTATGTTCTCTGAGTGATCTTAAAAAATTCAAGGTAATTTCTGTAAGCAAACCAATACAAGTTTACAGCATTGCCTGTTCCTAAAAGGATATAAATAATTCCTGCTCACAAAATGAAAATTAAGACACCAAAACCATTGAGCTTCTACAATACATTAAAGTGATATGATAAGGACAGTATTAGTATTTCACTACACTTTCATCTGCAACTAAGTTCACCAGCAGATCATTAATTTTACTCCATTGAAAGAGAATTGGCTTTCCTGAAATCCTTACTCTCATCATAGGCAGCAATATTTTGTCTGTATTGATTGAACGCACAGGATCCTGTTTTTAATTCTATGTAAAAAATATTTAATATTTAATACATAGGTTGCTACAAAGCTAATGCCTCCTATTTATTTCCATGAAATCCACAACAGATACACAGATCACAAAACACTATTTGATAGAGCAAATTCTCAACTACAAAACACTATTTTTCAACATAGTCGCCACCATTAGCTCTGTGTTTTTGCCTGAGATTAACAAGAGCCTGCGTGTTGCTATTGTAAAAATGTGTGCCAGTGGAGGTGTCTGTTGCTGGTCACTGCTGCTGAAGGGCACCACCCACTGCCTCACTGTGCTCACATCCACTGTTCAGCCTCCATAAACATTCAGCAAGCATCAATTCATGTCAGGGGGGCAGTTGTTTCCATCTGGAGGAATTCAGTGACATACCTTTGCTTCATCCACAGTTCCATGAGGAGCCATTTTGTCAGAGTGCCCCTCTGCTGCCATCTGTTGCATGGCAACAAAATGTAACAGAACATTGGTGGGGAGGTTCAACCTTTATTGCTATACCACCAACATCTGCCTCTGGTGTCATAGGCTACCATGAGAAAATAGGAGGCATTACTTCTGTAGCAGCCCTTGTATTTCAGTGTCATGTGAATTAGAATATTAGAATGAACAAGATCATCTATATTACTTCACAGGTTTCATTTTGAGTTTATCTGATTATGTCATATGAGATTGATTTCCTCTTTCAGGTGCATCAAACACTTGAAAATTTCAGTCTAATTCAATCTAATGAGCCCATCCTAGCTTATGTTAGTTTTGCAAGAAAATATGGCTGACAAAGCAAAAGTCACCTAATAATGACAACAGTAACCCTTCTGTTATGTTAGCATGAACAGATCTGTTGCACAGATTTCCAGAAGTACTCAGTATTTTGGTTGGTTTTCAGGATCCTCATTTCAACACAGTACTCAGCATAAGTGTCTGCAGAAGTTTGTTATCGTACTAACATGGGATTTGGGTGCTCAGAGACTGAAATTTTCAAAATCACAATGTAATATAGTTTAGGCCTAGATATTGATGCCTTTTTGTTTGCTTATTTTTACCTGCATTTTAAGATTCTGTAGAGAACTCATATTATCAAAATGGGAACTTCATTTATAAACATGCATCATGTGGGTCAGCTGTGGCTGGTTGAAATAAATTCCTCACAACAAGAAGGAATTATTCTCCTTCCACATGAGCTCAAACAGTTCTTCTGCTTGAATTACATTTCATGTGCTCCGCTATCTTACTGTGAGCAAAGCAGAACAGTCATCTCCACTATGTGGAAGCCTTTGCAAGTCATGCCTCTGTTTAAGCTTGATGATGTTTCAGAAGATAGAATAGCTCCCGTGACTTTCTTTGAAAGTCTCTAAAATCACAAAGGACACATTTAGGACTTCAGTTCCTCTGCTGTGAGAGGAGCATCTTGTATTGCAGCAGCAGCAGAGGAAGCCCAGGAGAAAGCCCTTGGACCTGTCCCCAGAGCCTCAGAGCGAGGACTACTGCCTCTGAAAATATGGGGAGCCTCCTGTCGGATTTGGGGAGCAGGCTCCTTTGGCAGCTCTGAGCACTTGGTGCATTTGAGGCTGTTGCTTCTTCCTTCACTTTGAGGCAGATGCTGCTCCTCCCAAACCCCACGCTGAGAGGATAACATGCCAGAAAGAGTATGATTTTTTTCCTCTTCTGTGTCTTTACTGAGGAGACAACTTAGCTGATAATGCTTTCCAAAGATGATATAACGTTACCTCGGGGAGGCTATGCCCCACATCCTGCTAGGAATCTGTCCCACCTCTTCAGTCCAGAGCACACGCTTGGTCGTTGTTCTGCAGTATACATTGAGCTCCTTCCAGCAGGAGTTTTATAGCGAGCAGACAGTTGCTTTAAATTAGAAAAGTTGGCAAGTGTCCGAGGAAAGGAGTGGGAACTTATTTAGCTGAGACAGGCAGTTACAAAGCTCAATACAAGAGCATCAAGCTTCAAATAAGTTTTCGTGAAGTACATTATCTGTCATCGAGGCATTCAAATTGGCTTTAACGGATTTGGAAATACCAACAATAACCTGTTGGCTTCAATTTACAGCTCCTACAGCACGACCCAAAAGAAGGGTGTTGCTTTTCCTGGAAAAAATAGGTGTCATCTACTCAAATGTAAAGGTAAGTTGCAACAGATTCTGTTTTCCTATTCTGACTTCCTTTCAAAGAAGGGAATATAACTTCCAGAAAAAATGCAGGTTTTTGCTGGGATACACGATTCCATTAAAATCCATTGCAGTAGTTCTGTTAAATTTCTTTATGTATCTTTTAAGAAAGAAAGACTTTGATATGTATGCACATAACCTTCCTGTCGGAAGTTATCAGACAGATTTTTTTTTTAAATCAAGGACACAATTTTCTGGTAAAAAGTTCTTTATAAATGTCTACCTTTCACAAGGCTTAGGGTGATGTAACTTTAAGATCTTTTGAAATATTTATATCTATTTAGCTTTAATCTTACATTCCATCAACCTAAAATAGAGATTATAGGCTTTTTCCTTCATGAATGGTTCCAGCATCATTCCAAGTATTCACTTGAACCTTTGTTGCTATGGTTTCATAGAAATTTGTTTTCCAAAAAAAAATCTGTAAATACCGAATAAATCATTTTGCTTCAGGGTTGTGCTTTTGCAAAGTTAATCTCACGATTTTAATTTAGTAAGCTCTCACAAAAAAATATATCCATTTGTTATTCTGGTAGGACATTTATTCTGATGCAGTTTTCCTTCCCAAGGTCATTTAACTTTTTGTGTTTCCACTGCTACTTGCAGTGTTTTGTGGCTATATGCTACAGACAGTGGAGAGAGTGGGTGTGGGTGTTGTTAAATGGAGTGTAAGTGATTGAACACAACCGTGGTCTGAGTAGGTGAGAGTGTAAGTGGATAAGCAGTTTCTTGCTCTCTCTTCTCTCCTGGGTCTCTGGTTACCATTATTTAGATGAAGCTGAGGCAACGCTTGCTTGCATGCCAGCTGCCCAAAACATGATACTCACAATGGTGACAAGTTTTTCTAACCCACTCACTTTCAAGGAAATGATGAAGATTTTCAGGCTGCTGAAGTTTTAGGAAAATATGGGTGTGAGCACAGCATTACACAGTCCTTAGAGCTCTGCAAGCTGTGGTAATCTGCTATTACCAGCTCTTCTGGTGAATGGAGAAACAGCAACATGCTTCAGAAATCACACAAACATAGTGCACAGTGAGTTAAAGAAACAAACACCCTCCTTCCTGCAACCCCCTGCTCTCTGTTCTCCCTGACTTAGTTTCATCTGTGCTACTGGAGTGGAGTTTCCCTTTCAGAGTGTGTGGAAATGCAGGGCTGCCCCACTGAACTCCCATACAGCCCAGCCTGCGGCTGTGTCCCCATGGACAGATGCTCCAGCTAAGGAATCTATTTAAGAGTAGAGAAATGTGGAGTGGGAAGGGCAGGGGAAATGGTGTAGAAAAGCAAAATTGGATGCAGAGGAGCTGATATGCCTGGCCCACTGGAAAAAAAGGAAATTCTGACAGTCTGTTTTCCTCTGAGAACACCTGAGTTAAATTTTGTGCCAAAAGGGAACCCCAGCATCACCATTCTTTATGAACTGTGGAAAGATAGGACTGAAGGTACGTCCAACAAAGATCAGACGGGCAAAGAATATATGGCTCGGGTCAAAGGAAATTCATTCCCCTTCCTCCATGGCTGCCTATTCCTTATCCTGGAATTCATATTATTCCTTAACCTGGTATTCATATTATTTCATTTCCACTGTCATCTCCACATTTCACTGTTATGCTTATATGCAAGGTGAGAAGGTTGAACAAAAATCCACATAGGAACAGTGTCCTGAGGGGGACTGAGTGTCCTGTTCAGTGTGATGGAGTTGATATACACTTAATTCTCTCTAGTGCGTCCACTCAGAGGTATGTCATGTGTGCTGGAAAGGTACTTTCACCAGTGCTACAGCAACATTACATATTCTGTCACTGCATGATGAAATAAAATCCATGTTCCCAAAGAGACACGCTTCAGATGATAAAATGCAGAAAACTTAACCTCAGATCTCACTTTCTGATTCCTGCAGGTTACTTATCACAGATACAAGAAAGGTCAAACCCACTTTTAACTGCTGATGTGGATTTTTTGTTAGTTGGAAGGACAGCAAAGTAGTCAATGTGAATTCCTTGGCAGAAAACACTACACACTCAGCAAGCTTGTCTTTTGTGTTCAAACAGGAAAAATAAAGGCTGTATTTGAGATAATTACTGGGCATACTTACATTTTAATGATGGGCATCAGGCTGCAACAGTCAGCAAAATGTTTTCATCTCTGCTCATAGACTCTCTAAATTAAGAGGTGCAGATTTGTAAAGTAGTTTCTTTCTCTTTGGAGCTGAAGAAGAAATCCAGATTAGTCTGATTTCACAACGCTAAAGTAAATTGTTCAGGTTCTTCATATATTAGGGTTTAATTTTTATTTTGGAAAAGCAGGGTTTTGGGTGTCTGGTCCTGATACTAGATGTGATTTGGAAAGCTCTTAGTAATTATTAGGCATTATTGTGAAGGACCTGACTCAGTACTTCAGAGATGTTTTACAGTTTCACTAAATGTTGAGCGAGAAGGGGTAGAATCATAAGATTAAATAGTCTGTACAGTTCTGTTAGGTGTAAGCCTTGGGAAGGGCAGAACTGTTAAGTATAAAACCAGATCTTACTACAAATAGTAATGGGATTGGATTTAAAGGGAAAGATTAGGCTGTACATAAAGGGAAAATGCTTCTGGCAATGAGAGGTGTGTGGTTATGAAACAATCTGAGAGAAAGAGGGGAAAAGTCTCAGTGCCTGCGATGTTTCACTTTGGGAAAACCTGGAAGAAGTCTGTGGGGAGAAATCTTTCCAAGGCTGATAGATGTGAGAGTCCATATGTTGTGCTGGCTTAAATTTATTGGCTTGCGATCAGTCTATCTGGTGGATTTGTCCATCTGTGTAGCATCTCTCAGCCCCAAGCATAGTGCAGCCTACAGAAGTGGAGGCCAAGTCTCCAACAAGATTTAATTGAGATACTTGGCTGTGTTTGGACACCATCAGGCCACCCATCCTACTTTCAGCTTTATGCTCTCCCCTCCCCCTTTGGAGAGACCCCAAACTCAAAATCAGACACCCTGTTATAAACAGGAACATCTGGCAAGAGTCTGAGGTCAAAGCTGGGGAAGGAAGGAAACAGTTCCATAGTGAGAAGCTTTTCAGTATATATTGTAATGCACTCCGTTTTATTTCTCTGAGGTTTTTTATATTCTTTCAATAAATATATTTTTTTTCAGCAAAAATCATAGTGGAGAGGATATTAATAAGGAAACAGGACCTGAAACGCAGTTTAAAAAATGAGCAGAAGAACAGGGAGTGATACTGCTATGAAAACAAAAAGGACAGATAGGGCAGAGCTAAAGAGGTGTGTGTCAAGCCTGTTCACCCCACCTCTTTCCTGTTGTCCAGTGGGCCTCATCACTGGCACCAGGCCAATGCAGGGGTCCTGATCTGGGAGCTGCTGAGTGGGACCTCCCATTTCTTTACATTTTGGGGGAAAAAAAAGCAGAACTTTTTCTGTGTTGGTCCAGGAAAACTCTCCGTTTTCTTGGAGGGAGAAGCTCCCTCCTGATGGGACACATGCTTTCTGTTCTTTCTTGCTGTTAGGACTGAAGACCAAAAGTCTTTTCCCTTTTCAGCAGTCCATAAAAACTTGATGTTACGCCAGTCTCGTTAGCCCTGCACTGATGTTCCTGCACAGCTCTGCTCTGTTATGCTTTCGTGTACCCAGGGAATAATTCCACACCCTGACACATCCAGGCTGTTGATTCATGTCCTTTTTCACATATAATTTCTTTTCACTGTCACTGAACAGTAGAAACATCTCTCTTAGGACTTAACAGAGAAACACCTAAGTCACTTTCTGCATCCATTGTTCATTCCAGACACTACATTTATGCAGAGCAATTGACTCCTTTGAGACTTTCCAAGGTCCAGTTATGCATGGAAATGCTCTGCAGGTTATCTGCCAGTGCCTGAACTTTTTTGGCCCTAAACCACAAGAACAGCCTTTGATCACAGCCCAACTTTAGAAACTCTCTCAGTTCCACGCATATTTATTTGTCTCCAGTACATCTTCAATTCCTCTACCCTTTTCCTCCCATATATTACCTGTATTCTCTTTTTTGTAGTCCTACAATTTTCCTGATGCCTCCATATACTCACCCAGGGATTTCCCCTTTACCATATCCTTGGTAGAGCCCTGGAGAAGAGATCCTTTTGGCATCCACTCTTTCCTGAAGCCATGGTGATAAGTGGGAAACCCTGTAACCCCCATTCAAATAATGTGGGAAGGTAGTGTTGCTCTCAAGCTTCCAGTTGGCCAATTTCCCAATGGCTGGGAGGAAGACCCAGGCTGCTTTGGCCTCTCTGAGTTGCTATTGTTGTTATTCAGTGCAGGAGTTCCTGCTAGAAAGTGGCCAGCGTGTCTTGAGCACCAGCTTTGAGGTGGGGCAGCAAGAAGTTGTTCCAAAGAGAGGTAATGATCTTTGGATGGGAATAGGATGGTCTATGTTCCTGCAAAGCAATTCTATTCCTAGAGGAAGAAAATTTTCACTTTTATCCTCAGCCACAATGGAAAAGAAAGGAAATAAATAAATAGAATACTCTGTTCAACTTTATTTCAATATTACTTGAATATATATCAGAATGCTCCCTGTACACATGCAAAGACCAAATTCCTCCAAGTGCATTGCAGCATTTAAAAGTGCATCATGGGCATTCAGACAGGAAAATAGTTAAAGCACAACAAAAAGTGGTTCTAGCTGGCTGTGAAACGTGACATCACACCTGCCTCTCCCCTCCCTCCACCCTTCACCCTCTGAGAATAGGTTCCCTCAAGGGTCTCTGTTTCCCATTTGAGTGGCTGAGTGATGCTTTCAGTGTTGTAAAAGAGCATTGCACCAGGCAGTAAGGCTTTGGCTTCTCTAGGAGAGTATCAGCTACATTTCACCGTCTTTTAAATTTTATAGTGGGGCTACACTGCTTTACATGGAATTTTTGGAGGCTGCATCTTTTGAGAAAAAAGACCTCAAGTGGCCTTCAGTATCTCAAGGAGAATGGAGTTTCCTCTGTATTACTGAATAGAGCAGCTCCCCGCACATAGCTCAGCTGTGATTTTCTAGCCTTCTTTAAGCAGAACTGTGATTGAAAATTCCTGTGCCTGGCATTTCTCAGATAGAAATGAATTTACATTCATCACAACTCAGTGATGCCTTCTAAATCTCCAGGAGGTGCCCAGTTCATCATACCTGTACTGTACAGCCAACATACAGTGACTCTGCTAGGGGTTTCTTGCACTGACAGAAAGAGACTTAATTGGTTATTTGGAAACTTTGGATAAGTGCACATTATCCTCAAATCTATCTGGAAAAGACAGCCAGGCAGAGAAGTAGGGTATCTTAGGAGCAGGAGCTGTCTATTGGAAACCTCCTGGCATCACAGTTTCTCCCTTTCCCCAGGCATGCTCTGTCCTTGCAGTCTAGGGCTGTGGATTGACAGTTTTGATTGTCAAAAACTGGAGCAAAAACCTGACGAGTGTGTGTAAAACATCTGGTTCTGCTGCCCTAGTAAAACTCTGCAGTGAGATCCAGGCGTCTACAGAGGGGCCACATAAGGGGATGAAAGGATTGGGTTCATCATGGGTGCAGCTCTGTGGATGCCTAGGTTATATTTGGGTTGCTGCATCTGGCAGGATTTTGCCCAAGCTTTTCACTTCAGCTGATAGTGGCACACACCAAGGAGGGCTGTTCTCATACCTCCTGCATGAGGTGAAAGCCTGTGCAAATGCTTTAACACAGTGCACCTCCTGGCCATTTTCAGCCTATCTCAGAGATCTGGAAGTTCTGTCATCCCTCAGGAGATATGCCAGGGCTGTAAAACATCTTAGTCCTCTAAACTGGCACCTTTTCCCTCATTACAGGAGATGGCGAGACAATGCTCTCTGCATGTGATCAGTGCCATCACTGCTTATTCTTGAATGACCTCTGTGATTATTCTGGAACAAGATCTGGATTCCTTGTGATTAAGACTAGATGATCCCATAGCAGAAACAGTTTTGCTCGCATGGAAGAATTGCCAAGATACCCTTAAAAGGCAGGATCTGTCTAGCACACGCTGCTGGAAGCCTTCTCTGCTGCTGCAGTCTGCCTCAGACACCAGCCAGGCACAGACCTGCAGCAGCCATGGGCCTCCTCTACCCAGGGAAAGGCCTAATTTTCCTAGCCTTTACAGCTGGAAATGGGCAGGACCATGCCCAGTCTCTGGGACCCAATCCCCTCCAGCATCCCAGCAGCTCGCCCTGCGAGTTTGCTGTACGTGCTTTCCTTCCCAGTATGTCAACGGAAGCAGATGTTTCTAATTTATTACTAAAAACAAACAATCCTAAAAATATGCAGCAGTGGGAGGAGAGTTGACAGGGGGCTTCCACTTAAAGCTCATTTATAAATTGGATAATTAATGTTAATTTGTTCATGAATGAAGTAAATGTGTGTCAGATATTGTTACCAACGCTTCCTCCTTGTCATTTTTGCAAACCCTTGGTACTGCTAAACGTTCAAGGCCTTTGAAACCTGAGGTAATGAAACACCTTCCTGTTCTGCTGGCCAGAAGTGCCTGGCACTGCTTCCTTTAATCACTAACTATAATATTTATCAATTCAGACCGTAGGAATGTTATTTTTGTATAACAGGCACTTTAGCCCTCTGTCTCGTGTCAAGATGAGACCTGAGTGCACAGCCCTTCTCGCTCCTGAAGACGTTATTTCATCCCCTGCTGTCTGAGGGCAGCGAAGCACAGTGCCCAGGGAAACCCAAAACATTACTGGTATCACCTGTAAAAAGAAGCAAGGCCAGCAGGTTGGGGAGATGGTTCTTCCCCTCACCTCTTCTTTCAAGAGACCTCACTGGAGTGCTGCATTCAACTCAGGATGGAACCAGATGATCTTTAAGGTCCCTTCCAACCCAAAACATTCCATGGTTCTCTGATATCGTAGCAGTTGCAGACCTCAGTTAACCTCAGAGAGCCTGAGCATTTGCACTTATACTGAACCTTTCAGCCTACAAACAATATATGTACCATACTTATGCTGACACCTACTTCACACCATCATTCTCTACTGCATGAAGTTTGTTTTATTATTCATTATAAAAGGCTCTTTTCCAAGTAGCTTGGCACCCAGCCATACCGTGTCTATCATGCACAGGCAGCATTGAAGTAAAAGCAATGCAGTAACGTTAAAAAGACCTTAAAAAGACACAAGAGCAACACTAGCTCAGTTTTGCAGAAATGCTTTATTAGGGAGCTGCTGCCAGAGTCCTCTTCATCTTGGGTGTCTGCAAAAATTGCTGCACTGAACAAAGCTCATTTTTTGTAAGAAATGGAATCACAGAATCATAGAACCACAAAATGGCTTGGGTTGCAAGCAACCTTGAAACTCATCCAGTTCCAACTCGCTGACATGGACAGGGTTGCCACCCACCAGATCAGGCTGCCCAGAGCCCCATTCAAACTGGCCTTGAACAGCACCAGCAATGGAGCATCCACAGTTTCTCTGGGCAACCTGTGCCAGTGCCCAGAGTAAAGAGCTTCTTCCAAACATCTAACCTAAATCACCTCTCTTTTAGTTTGAAACACTTTCCACTTGTGCTGTCACTATCAGACCATGTAAAAAGTCATTCTCCCCCCATCTTTAAGTTCTCTTTAAGAACTGGAAGGCTGCAGTTCTTGGAGCTTTCTCTTCTCCAGACTGAACAAGTTCAGCTCCTTCAGCCTTTCTTCATAGCTGAGGTGCTCCAGCCCTCTGATCATTTTCATGGCCTTCTCTGGACCCAGTCCAATAGCTCTGTGCTTTTCCTGTGCTGGGAGCCCTAGGCCTGGATACAGTATTCCAGCTGGGGCCTCACAAGGGCAGGATAGAGGGGGGCATTCACCTCCATCACCCTCGTGGCTACCCCTCTTTAGATGCAGCCAAGAATAGAGGAGGCCTTCTGGGCTGCCACCTTACAATGGAACGGTAGTAAGGCTGTGGAGTGATGCTGCAAAGAACTCTTCTCAGCAATGTCCTCTGTGGTGAGCAGTGTTTCCTTGATATTTCTAACCACTTGGTCTCTGATGAAGTAGCAGTACCTTAAAATGAGTTTTGCTTTCAGGTGAAGATAAGCCTCACAATGAAAGAATGAGACTGTTCTTGATTCTAAGCGTCTACAGTCTTCATCCATACCTCTAAAAGGCAAAGCAGTTTATTGCAGAATCCTTTCTGACCTTCGAATGGAGGATTTCACAGATCCTGACAAGCAGATTCAGGACATTTGTGTATGATGGAGATGTGCTTCTGATGAATTTGAATGGTATGTGTTTACATTCTTAAATTATATACTCAGTGAAGGATTCAAAAACAAATGTTCAGCCCCTATGATGTCTGATAAAAGCCCTAAAGATGAGCTTTGATATATTTATAAATAGATATATGTATATATATATATATGTATATATGCTTCTGCACATTTTTGAGCCAAAACTTCAGCTGGTGTCAATTAATTATGCAGCCTTTGCAGTCCATACAGCTGTACCAATTTATGTCAGCTCAAGATCTGTCCATTCAGATTTCAGTACTGAGAAGTTGTATGACATGATAGGGTATACATACCATGGGTTTAAAAAAGAAATGCCAGAATTCTCTTTTTTGAACACGTAATTTAAAGCCTCAAGAGGAATTTGCAACTCTTGAGTTCTTGACTATTAATCACTAGTTCAGATACTAGCTGAGACCACGTGAATGAGTGGCATAAGCATCTTACCTTAATTAAGATATAGCTACAGTCCTGACTTTGATGGCTTGGCAAGTCTGAGCAGGTATGTAGCACAAGTTTGAAGACAGGGGATTGATATGTATTGATATGTATGGAGGATCCACATATGGGTTGCAAAGAACCTTAGCTGGATAGCTCCAGGAAGCAGAAAAAGTCTAGCATAGATCAGTGACCCATACTCTATTTTATTTTTCCCCAGATACAACAGATATAGTTGCTTAGCTACATGTAATATATTAGAGGAAACCATGCAAGTCCTATTCGCCAAAAGCGAGATGTGAAATTGAAGTGAGTGTGCCATGCATATAAAGCAATTATTTAAATGCTTTCATTCTAGTTTTTGTATTTCAAGACTATCTTGTCTTTCAGTTCGTTACAAGCCCTCCTTATGTATGAACAGAATTTCAAAATAGAAATTGATCCCAGATGTCTTAAGTATGTTTTTCCAGGCCTGCAATTTAAACAAGTTACAGCAGTATTTACCTTCATGTAGTTTTTGATCATTATAGTATGAATTCTCACTGACAGCAGTGGAGATCGTGAGGACCTTTCCTGGTTTTCAACACCAGGTTTTACTTGTTTGGGTTCCATTCCAGATAGTCAGATGTGCTGTGTGTTAAGGAAGACTACTCATCTGATGATGTGTAGTACAGCTGCGTACCACATGTACAGCAGCAGTATTAGTGCTTTTTTATTTTTCCCCTTTCAGCTCCAGCCCTAGAATCCATTACATAGCTAGCATCTTACCAGTGCTGTGTTACTTTGACCTTTGCCTCAGAAAATGCTCCTTTAATAGCAGGCTGGCTTACAGCCTTCCTCTAGCCTCTAAATTTAAGAGAGGAGTGTCCAGCAGGTAGAAAGCTTCTGGATGTCTTAGAGATGAATACTCAGTTTCTTTCCTTGCACAGTCTGTGATGTGTGGCAAATAAGGTCATCCTTGTGCCCTACATCCGTATTTGTAAAATCAGATACTTTTTTTTCTCTCTCTTTTTTTTTTTTTTTTTTTGCTTCCATGATGGATAATTATAATCAAACGATCAGATACTGCAATAACCAAGAGTTTGCAATTACCTGGGATAAGGTGTGCAAAATGCCTCTGAATAATAATAATAATCATTGAGTCATTGATCTCAAAGGTAGTGATCATGGCCCACTTGAAACAGCCTGCCTCTGTCACAGATCAACTATATCATGAACACACTGAACTCATTTAGTGTAACTCTCTGTCTTCACTAAGTCTGATCCTAGAAACTGTGTAAATGCTCTTAGGTAGGAATGTTCCTCCAAGAAGCCAATGCAACCCTGAATCGATGACACAGTACTTCTCCAGATGAACCACCTACATGTATTGAAAATTTACTGCATTGGGAAATAAGCTCTCTAGTTCGTGTTTACCTGCCATGTTATCTGACATGGCCACAGATTCGATGTTTCAGCCCTTCTAGCCCAACTTTTACAGGCAATACTGAAATTGAGCCTAGAGGTTCCTATTGACTAGAGATGTTGTATTTCTCACTATGTAGCCAAATGTGGACTTCTTACAAACAATCGATGTGACACTGGAAATAATCATAGAATGGTTGAAGTTGGAAGGGATCTCTGGAGGTCATCTGGTCCATTCCCCCCCAGCTCAAGCAGGGCCATTCAGTGCCAGATCCAGATGGCTTCTGAACATCCCCAAGAGGAACCTCCTCAGTGTCTCTGGGCAACCTGCATCAGTGCTCCATCACGAGCACAGCATAGAAGTCCATTTTTGCTGTTCAGAAGGAGCCTCCTGTGTTCCAGTTTGTGCCCACTGCATCTTCTCCTGGAGCTTGGCTTCATCTTCTTTGCATCCTCCCTTCAGGTATTTCTATACATCGATGAGATGCCCATTGAGCCTCATCTTCTCCAGGTTAGACAGCCCCAGCTCTCTTGGTCTTTCTTGACAGGAAAGCAGAGCAGTGCTTTCAGCCTGGAAGTGGCACAGCCCTCTCTGTCTTCTAAAGAGTGTTCAAAAAATGAATGAGAAACATAAGTCTTTAATTTATATATGTCTCAGCACTTATTCTAAGAAAGAAAAAAAAAGAAGAAAAAAAGATTTTAAGCAGTCTGATGTAGTAGATCGTGATCCAGGCTTCACCTGACAATTCTCAGACACTTCTGTATGCATTACAACTTCTGGGGTCCTGGCCAAGCTTCCACTCCATATTTCACGAGGCAACTGCAATTATAGCTGTGACCCTTAGTTTGTGAACTGTTATCTTAACTCCTATATAAATCCATGTCTGTAAATATATATACAATATGCAATAAAGTCAAGAATATTTTCAGTGAGGGAACAGCATGCAAAGGCCACTGCCATTTCCTTTTGTGAGATATGATTACAAGTGGCCACAGTAAATCATGATGCCCTGACATTCCCACAGCTTAGACGGCTGTGTTAGGGCTGAAACAGACTGAGGTGCAATGCCACAGCCCATACATGTGGTGCTGCAAGTGCACTGCCCCTTGGCTTGACAATCCTTTGAGTAATGCCAAATCCTAAGGTCAGAAGCAGAATCATACCTGGAAATAATTATCTTACACTCAAATTAGTGGTGTATACTGAAAATATCACTATGAACACAAGATTTGGTTCTCAAAAGTTAGGTGTATATTCTGTTTGCCTCAAAGGCATCACAGAGAACCAGGTAATAGATCGCAAGCAGGTTTTGGAGTTTAGCCTCTTTTGATTATGGTCAGAAAGCTGGATGAGATCCCAATGCTCCATTCATGCCTTCTGCAACCTGGGTGTGTGTGAATAGTCCTGTGTGCCAAGTACTGCCCCTACAAACCAGGTCACGAGACCTCTGTATCATCAAGCAAGTTAAAAGAAAAATAATCTCAGCTATTTTCTAAAAATAGAAAATCTGACCTGTGAAAAAAGGGAGAAAATGCTTATTTGCTGACAGGCTAGTGGGAAGGGGTCTCCAATAATGACTTACAATAGCTAGTCAGTCAGGAGCCTGTAGAGACATGGGTTAACACACATGACAGTGAAATCAGTGAAGTGAAGTCTGTGCAAGCTCCAACACAGATACTGCATGTTCTTGGTAGCATACCATGTCCAACCTGAGGTATGCATAAATTCTCTGATAGTAATTCACAACACAGTGTATCACTGCTACTAGTCAGCTACAGCTGGGAGTGACTATTTATTTATCAATAAACAGCTTTGAAGTTGTCCACGTTTCAGTGACAGTGGTTTTTTTTGAAAAAAAGAAAAATAAAACAATAAAGTTGAACTGAAGTCTGAGGTTCAAAAAAAAAAACTTGAAAAACAAATGGTAAATGTGCAGGAGATCATTCAAGTGCATTGGCACGCAAAAGGAATAACACAATGAACAAAAGACCATTTGGCTATTTTTCATTAAAGATACTTTTCTTAAGCTAGGAATCCTAATTAAAAGTTTTGAGGGCTTTTTTTTTTTAATCCTTCTATTTTATGAAGCTAGGAATTTTGCATTTACAGTACCTTAAGGTTTGATTTCAGACTGTTTCCTTTTTTCACCCATTTGCAACTGAATACAAATGAGGACGAAGATTTTATTCCTTTCTTATCTTTTTGCTATTCCTTTTATTCTGCCTAAAATACTGAGTTTTTTTCATCCTCTCCATAGAGCTTCTGTTCTCATTGTCTGGGATTTGAATGACTATTTTTAAAATAATATTTTTATTCTTGCAAATATAATTTTACAATGGAGCAGGGAACTGCTTCAATGCTGACACTTTTCATCTGCCTGTTTTAAGCTACAACATTAACTTCTTGTATTTGTCCAAGTATTCGTTCTACAGAGAATTTGTTCCCAAAGTTAAACTTGTTACATTTTGAAGTTCAGTAATTTTAAGCAGACCAAAGGAAAGTGAGGGAGAAAAAAATGAAGTAAACAAATATTTCAAAGGATGAAAAAAAAGTCTGAAAAAAAACCTCTTCATTTTGCTTGCCAGTTATTCAGTGCATTTATGATATCATAAATGCTCAGTTTTATTTTGGGTTACATTTTCTGGCTGAGATACAGAGATTCTCAGAAAACTGACATTTGAAATAGAAAGTCAGCAGTAACCTAATTTGGAATGTAATGAACCTAAGTAGAGGGGACAAAACTGAAAGCTCTGCCACTCGGGAGTTGCGAAATGCAATAGAAAAGCCTGTCATCTTTGTTTTATTCTTAAAATATGTGAACAAAATAAACGCTGGAAACATGAATTGTGTTTTCATTTTGCTGTGCCTCTGTTAGATGCGTTGTTCACATACCCTACCAATATATAACATGACATGCCACGGTTTCTGCACTCAGATCATTCACTCTTATGTTACTGCTCAAGTATGCATTCAGAAAAAAGCCAACAGATAGAGTAGATTTATTCTAGTTGTTGAGGTCAAGGGCTTTTTTTTTTTTTTTTTTTTTGGATTCAGCTGAGAGGGAACTCTTTCCTCAGTAACAACAGATAGACTTTCTGCTTTACAGTCCACTCTTAGTGTGCAGCACTGATAAAGAAAACTATCAGAGTATTTTCAAAGGAAAAATCTGGATATTATCTATCAGTAGGAAGTACCAGTGTGGTCTCCAGTGCCAAAGCTAGGGGACTTTCTGCAAAGCACAATATCTGCATCACTGATTCAGAGACTGCGGCAGCTGGAAGTTCTTGCAAGTCACGTAAGTAAAGGGCTCTGCTTTGGTGGAGCAAACTTCATAGTCTCTTGTCTCGTAAAAACTCTTCGATAATCTAAACTTGCGATGAGTGTCCTAATACTGGTAGTGTTGTTTTATCTTGCTGTGTTCTCTTGAATAATGCATGTGTGCAGGCACAATAAACAATTAACTTACCTTTCTAGACATGTTTTGCTCTGAGCAGTGTGAGGAGCTGTACGTGGCTCAAGCAGACTCTGCTTGCTTTTATGATCACTGGCAACCACAGTTCTCCATTTATGATCAATGTGGAGAACAGTCTGATTTCTTATAGTTCTTGACACTGTTATTTCAAGAACAATGGGAAGCTGGCAGTGAAACACAAAGTCTGTGCAAAGGAAAACATAGAGCAGCGGGACCGTTTATAGAGCAGTCAGTGAACCCGAAACTGTTGTGCAGCCCCAAAGTTGAACTTGTCACTTTGTGGGAGTTTATACTCTCTCTACAGAAGCTTAAGGGGTCACAGATTATGTGACACAATAAATATTTCACTTGGTTTATAAAAATTTGTCTTGTTGATACTTAAATTAGTCACTTCCTATGTGGTTATTTGGGATTTGTTGTGGGAGATGGATCAACTTTCTCTGATCTTCACATTGTGATTTAAGATCACAAAGTATTTCCTTGTTCTCTGTTCAGTTCATGTACACATTGCACCAGTAGCAACAGGTAATGAAATCCCAAAGTTCTCTTGTAGTTGGTGGGATTTTCCCTGTCCCAATAGCTGCCCAACTGCAGGTAGCCTGGTAAGGTAAAGAAGGGTGGCTGTTGTGCCAGGAAAGCTTGATTAGCTCCACCTGGACAGAGTAAGAAATTTAATGGTTCCAGCTGCAGGTACTCCAGGTTCCTTCCCAGTCAGCTTCTGCTCAGAGCTTCCAGTTTCCCTCCAAACCCACATTTTTGAAAGGTGCAAACTCTGCACACAAGTCCTCAGGGCAATATCAACTTTTTCCTTTGAAAAAATAGACATATTTTTTATACCTGGATGCCAAGATAGTGAGGCAATTAATAGACCCACTGCAGTGTGGTGTGCTGTTCCTAGAAAAACAGAGATGTTATCTCCTTGGGCGAGACTGGGTCACCAGTAGAGCAATTACATTTGGGTGGAAATCATCATGTTTGGAAGGTATGTTGGTAGAAGTTATTTGGAGAACAAGAGAACAGTATGACAGCCAGATGCCTCTGCTGATGGAAGATGTTGCTTTTCAGGAGTGTTTGGAAAGTGACAGAAAGCTAATTGGGAGCAGAGACAGCTCTTTTATTTTCTTTGCAACTCAACTCTTGGAGAAAATAGCAGTTTGTTATATTTTTGGATTTTATGTGTATTTGTGTGTTCCATTAGTCTCTTGGCAAATGCATCTTTTTAGCTCTGAAACTTTCTGAGCCTTTCATACAGTTCTCTGCTTTGAAGCAACAGATGTCTGCGATAAGCAGATGGTTATGGCTTTCAATGTGAACATCTTTAAATACTTTGTTGTGTATATTTTATGGGGAGCAATGTACTCAGTCTTACTATGCAGAACTGGCGCATTAAATGAAAAGTATCCATGTCTGGATACTTATGTCACTTCCTAGCTTGCAAAGCAATAAACCACATCTTTCAGGAATTTTTGTTGTGGGATACTTTCACCCTATCATTCCCTTGTGTTTTCAAGGCACTAGTCTGATGTGGGCTTGGTCAAAGCAAGGAAGCAACAAAAAGGAGGAGCTACCCAGGTCGTGAATTGCATTCTCACTCTAATGCATATTGTGAGCAGGCTGACATCTTCCTCTTGTGAAATTTCCCCAAGGAAATAACATAGCACCTACGAAAATAACTGAGAAGAAATCTTTTGATCTTTCTTACACTAAAATTTAATTTTTTTAAGAGGTATGAAATTTTATGTGCAGGGAATCTAAGAAAATAAGTTCTTAGACCATAAATAAATCTAGTAATGCAAATGGAAAGAATTAATCTTAAATAAGAACACAACTCTAATTTTCTTTCAAGAAAAAGAAGTCAGATAAACAGATTTCATCCAAATGTTTTGCTACTGGGTATTCATTTGCAGCTTTAAAGAAATATAGTTCTTTTTTCTGTCTCCATCTGACTTTCAGACTTTGAGTTTGTTTTTCAAAGAAACTTCTTCAGACAGCTTTTGACATGTGAGAACACTTTAAACTTGAATTAGTTGATCTTAAGACCGGGTTATTGCGCAGATTATCAGAGGCTTTAATCATAATGGCACAAGATATGTTATTGCATGGAGTCAGTGCTTATGCAAGGCTCCAACCTGATCTGAAAGAAGAGAAATAACTCATTTCAACCAAGCTTAGGAATTTTTGCTTCCACCTTTGAGAAAGAACAAGGCTGTTGAAAAGTTTGTGGTGCTGGAGGGGTGTTAAAGGGTTCCATGTTGATGCAGGTATGCTGTGTCTCTCCTTTTTTGCTGTCTCTCTGGGAACCTTCTTTCTAGCTACTCCAGCATGTAGTAACCGCTTGTGGCAGGCTGTCCCAGAATGCATTTTTTCTGCTTTGGCACGTCAGATCGACCTTTTGTTCTAAGGTTCTAAGATTAGGGATGAAGGAAGAATCCAGTGAGGATGCTATGCCCATGGATAGCTGGTGGTCCAAACTATCTGCCTGGATGTGAGCAGCTAACCACAGTTATAAGCAAAGAAAGCCCGCATGTGATTAATGCCATTATTGCTGACCCTTGTAATCTGTTGCTTAGTAGCTATGTAGCTACTTTAATTACTGTCTTATTAGTTGTGCACTTCCTGGTGGCTGCCTCAACCAGATGCCTTCTACTAAGGGACTGGTCATTACCAAGATGACATTGGACTAACGAACCAATAGCTTCACCAAAGACAGCAATACCATTAGTTCTATTTTAAGATCTCTTCAATATCCAGTACTGTAGGGTTTAAAAGAGGAAAAAAAAAAAAAGCAATGAAAATTCTGTTTCATAATCTTGATAGCTATTATGTAATGATAGCAGGATTAAAAATCTACATATAAATGAGAATAAGTTGTGAAAACTTATGATTAATGTACTGTCTTTGTTTTTGACAACTCTAATATTTTTTGAATTGCAAATCATCATAGAATCATAGAATGGCCTGCAGGACTCTATCTGACAGCAGTGTAACTCAGAGATAGGTTTCTCCTAAATAAATGATATGAAGATATTGCATTTTAATGCATCTTGTATTTTTTTCTCTCTCTCTCTGTGGAGCCCTACTATCCATTACTGGTCTGGTTACAGCACCTCAGCACACATGTATTTCTCTGAATGCCACCTTTGAGGCTTACAGACCTGAGGACTGAGGCAAGGCTTAATGGCAGTTGAACTAAGATCATACTTAGTCTGCGAAGATGTAAAAAAACAAATGTAGTTTTCCTGAATTATGAAAATGTGTCCATCCATCACCTATAAATAATAGATTCTTTATAAAGATGGAATGGAAACAGCTTTCAATCTTTGCCATGCTGCTGTGTGCCTATAGTCTTTCTGGTGGGATAGAAACAAACCCTCCAAGACAGCCAGAAAGCTCCCAACCTTAAATACTGAACAAGACAACAAAAGATCAGAAGGAGCAAAGAATTCAGAGCTGCCTAGTATGGAGAGCCCAGACAATCACCACTACTGTAGTTCTGTAGGAAGCTCTTGGCAGTTGGGGTACTAAAGTTTGCAGCTAGAAGAGAAGCCTGGAAGCTGCTCTAAGCAAGCTGCAGAAACAGGATTGCAAAGGGCATATGCCTTTTCTGCTCTTAGGGAAATCAGCCTGCTGGAATAAGTACTATCATCTCTAGCTTATCAATAGAGCTAATAGCTAATATAATCTATCTTTGAGTGATGGCTTACTTCTGGAGTTCAGTTAAGTAACTGCCAAGCTTAATACCTTAAATATAGTTATGGAGGGGAAACTGCCTGTTCTAATATTCCAGAGAAAATTATTTCCATTATATTTTTAACATTTTCTCTGTGGCTTTTAGCATGTTTTCTAAAATCTATGATTACATTCATGTAGCATTTGCCTCCAGTTTTTCCTAAAGTAGTGGTGAAGCAGACTATGTGGTAATTAAAACGATTATTTCTCTGAACTTCTCTCTTTTTGCTTATTAGCTGATTCTCTAGCATGCTCCTTCTGCCTTGCTGGGCTGTGGATAAATAGCTCTCTGAGGTAGCTCATAGTCTCAGCTAACTTTACTCTCCTGAGTCTGTAATAAAACTGAGAGAAAAAAAAAAAAGGATGCTCACCCCAGATTGACTCAGGCAGCTGTCAGTACTTCAGATCCTGGACAGCACAGAAAGCAATTGGTAGAACATCTGGGAAAAGGTGACAGTGCAGGGACTGCCTTGGATTCTTTTTGGCCATGGGGAAGCAGCATAGTGTTGTTACAGCACCAAGAGCACTGCCAGCACACCCTGATCACCAACTCAGTGCATGAACAACCTCCAACCTGTCTGCATAGTGGCATTAGCAGGTGTCCTTTGAATCTTTCTCGTCAGAGGAAAAAAAAAAATCCAGAACAGAGAATCCTGGAAGATGACATAAAATCTTCAAGATTCAAGAGAGCCACAACATGAGTTTCTGAGCATTCCAAAAGGGCAGAACTATTCCCAATTAGAAGACTAAATATTTAGACATTATGTGAATGCATTGTGTTGGCTGTAACAGGGCGGCTATGTTCTGCTGCTTCAAGACAGTGTTCTGTATCTGTGGCCATTCTTTGTTCAGGAAGGAAACTGTACAGGTTCCCCAGTTAAAGTGAGCACAAAAGATTGTAAAGAGGGTAAAAATCCATAGAAAACCAAGGTATTTTATCATTATGACTATTAACAGCATACTCCTGAATTTCTGTAATCTGCAGGAGGGGATCAATCCTTCTTTTATTTATGTATGCTTTTGAACATTATTGAAATTCTTATAGGCAAAGGGGGAATTTAAAAAAAAAAATAAAGCTTTAGGAGGTTTCTTCTTGAAGCAAAGCAGTTAAGGCTACGGAAGGAAATATAAATGAAGATTATACCTATGGGATTGATAGATGATTTAAATATACTATTTTTTAAGAAAAAGTGGGCTCAGCATGTGAGAAATAGTCCTCTTCATGTTGATCTTCCTGGTTGAAGAGCCTGATTGCATGCAGAGATGCTTGGATGAAGGCATTGCCAAAGACCATCCCAGTAGTGCTTCTGTGCCATGAATATCACACTAGAAATTAGTCAACAGCTATGTCATCTTGATTTGCATGCTAGTACAGATGATGCGGTAAGGCTCTGGAGAGATGTGTCCACAGTTAGCTGGCAATAAAATTTGTGGCTTTTATGAATCACTGGAATTTAAAAACTCTCAGGAGAGTATTTATCGAACATTGCACCTTGCCTCTTAAATGAAGAAACATCTCATTATGGCCACATCCATGATGTCAACTCTTCAAGGAGAAAAAGATGTCATGCTTCTTTCTGAAAACAGCAGGTGGAGAAATGGCGTTTCAAATGTTTTCCATTTACATGACATAGGACAAAAGCTTGATTGCTATCAGACTTGTGATTGAGAATAAGCCTACATTCAACAGTCCCAGACCCTGAAATAGAGAAGCAGATCCCAGAAAAGATCTATTGAACGGGAAATATGCAATCTTTTTTCATGAGATTAATGCTATTTTTGAGAAAATCCTGATAGAAAGTCTTTGAGCTAAACAGCCATTTGGAAAGTATTAAAGAACCCTGGCTCCGTTTTATTTTGTGGACAGGAAAGGAATGTGAAGATCTGGAGAGGCACTTCTGAATGTAAGGTGGTGGTGACTGGTGCCCTCCCTCCTTACAGCAACTTGTGGAGTTTTTTTAATATCTTTGTCTCCCTCAGTAGTTGACCCTTGTTATAATGAGATCTTGACTTTTTCCCCATTAGTTCAGACCAAGAGGTGGTATTTTCCAAATTATGGGTGTTTTTTCTCTAAACTGACAGTGTAATACAGGTTGTAGTTTTGTATCATTTTATCTTCTTGAGGACTCGACTTTATGCAAGTGCCTAAAGCAGCTCTTGAAGTTCACGCTCTAATGTAGATGGGCTGGTTGTCCAACTTCTGCTTCAGATGGCTTCTACCATCAACTCTTTGCTGCTGCCAATGTTTTCTCTGGCTTCCCTGGAGACACCAGATGCATTGAACGATTCCAGTTTCCAAGCTGAAACAGATCATGAACAGCAGTCACGTGTTGCTCCCATGCTTGCATGGGAGGGAGAGATCTTTCTCATTTTTCTCTTCTGGACCAATTTGCTCAATAAGAAATTGTTTTAGATCAAACTGATATCACTTATAGCTAATTCCAACCTTTTCTAATGTTTTTTCTTAAAATCCTCCAACTATATCCTAAAAGACAAAAGATTATTTGAAAGTGAACTAGAGAAGTGGGACAGTGTACTTTGCTCCTAGCTTACGTGATAGGACAAGAAAAGTATTTAAACCAACAAGTCAAAAGCTGTAGCCATTGAAAAATAAGACAACAGCCACAAACATGCTTGTCTCCAGTGTTGCATAAGCAGACATAACGCATAATGTACTGCAACATCACAGCAGGTCTTCCAAATTGAAAACAAGGAGGAATAAAACACTACCGTACCTTGGCTCTTAAATCCCCTGAATGTGTCATCTGTGTTGATTAGTTACTTTGATTTGTGCTTCCCAGAACAGTTCATTTTTCCCTTTAATAAGAGTTTGGGTTGTAAATTGTCACTTGGATTGATAGTATTTGCACCAAACAGTGTAATTAGGCTGAAGCGACAGAATATATTACATTGTTTGTTTTCCGTTATGTTTATTCCAGATGGTTTTTGTCACTGACTCTTTTTCTGAGCTGAACTGTTAATAAACATAGGATAAATCTAAATAATAAATTTTCTGCATTTGGTATAGATCAGTGGTTGTGGCTGTGGTGGGGTTATGCCACTCTAAGTAATGGGCTCTCATTAGAACCGCAAAAATGTTAATTCTCACTAATGTATGAGCAGGAAACAGAGTGCATGGGTAATGACTGGTTGAAGAAGATGCTTTCTTTTTCCTTTTGGAAGTCATCTGTTTTGGAGATGAGTTCAGTTGTAGTGCTTTATTGCTTCTTTGGACAAAAGAAATCCTTAATGGTAAAGCTGCAGAGTGAGTACCTGAGTTCAAGTCTGTCATATGCTGGAAAGCTCCTTCGTGCCCCTACACAAGTTATTTCCGTCTGTGCCTCAGTTACTATCCCAGCATTCTGAGATACTTTTTCTCTTCTGCCTTTTGTTTAAAGTACCTGTCTAGGATGGAGATGCAAAAATGATTTTAAAAAGGAACACTTTAGAGAAAAAAACTCCGTAGAAGATGGAAACACCATGTGGAAGTTACATGGCACTGGGACTGTCTTAATCTGTTCATTTTCCAAAGTAACGTTGATTGGAGAAAACTGAAAACAAACTAAATGATGTCACAGCAGACCTTGGAAAATTCATATCACTTAAGGAGTTTTCCAGTTGTAGCCTCTGTAGTTTTTCCACCAGAAAGACGCATAAGAAAGCCCAGAATGAAACAAAACAGAGTCTACCCTATCATCTTTTGAAAGCTTTAATAAGGTATATCTCTGTCTCATTAATATCCCAATACTTCCTCAGGTAAAAAAAGGTGGGAAAAAAAATTATGGCTACAAGAGTGTTGATTTGCCAAGGTTAGGAAGAAGAAACTGCCTTGTTGGCTCGCATAGGCTCATTAGCAAAAGGCCAGGGAGCTCAGCTGGTGCCGTGAGCTCGGTGGCAGTGGGTCTCTGTATGATTGATCTCAGACCTCTACCAATCTGGCTGCTCTTCACCAGCTGGGAGAGAAGGGAACAGAATTTTCAGTTATGAAATGGCAGAACATCTTCCTTTATACGTTGCTTCTGATTGCCTCCTGGAACAAGTAGTGACAGATATTCCCCTCAATAAGCAGTAAGGTCTCCCTTCAGCCTCCTTTTCCCCAGACTGAACAGCCCCAGATCCTTCAGTCTCTCCTTGTAGGGCACGTTCTCCAAGCCCTTCACAAGCCTTGTTGCCCTCCTTTGCACCTGCTTCAGCAGCTCAGTGTCCTTTCTGTACTGAAATGCCCACAACCGACCGCAGTACTCAAGGTGAGGCCTCACCAATGCCAAGTACAGGGGCAGGATTACTTCCCTAGTCCTGCTCATCACACCATTCCTCATACAAGCCAGGATGCCGTTGGCTTTCTTGACCCCTGGGCACACTGCTGGCTCATCTTCAGCAAACTGTCCATCAGTAAACCAAGGTCCCTTTCCATCAGGCAACTTTTCAGCCACTCCTCCCCAAGCCTGTAGGGTTGTTGTGACCAAAATGCAGTGGTGAACTGAGAAAGTCAGTGAGAGCACGGCTGTTTTGGTGATTGAGGTAGCAGAAAAATGAGGAGAATAGCCTGTGCCCATGGTGCTGGGTGTCCCTCCCGGCCAGGCTCTGAGGCATGAAAGTGTTAACCCTTCTGGAATCAGGACAAGACATTCCAGCACTTGAATTCACACAGTAAAAATAAACCTCTTGCAAGGCGTGTAGCCTATGGGGGTTTATGCTCTGTCTTTTGATTCAATCATTTAGGAATGCAAAGCCCTTCTACCAGGTCTGGGCTCTAAGACCGCCTTTGCTTTGGACTGCTGCCGAAGGTGAAGCAGGCCTGTAGCAAGGGCATTACGGAGGTCCGTGTCTCCCTGCAAGCCACTTGGTCATGCTATTTCCAGTGGACTGATTAGTCTCTGGCTAGTGCTGTAGAATCTCTTTTTCAATACTAAGGGCAAAATGCTTTCAGTCCTGTGTGCAGTGCTCACCATGTTCTTCCCAGTGTTCACTTACATGGTAGGGCAGTGGTAAGACAGTCCCACAAATACTATTTTTTGGGAAATAACATGAAAGAACAGCACAGTGCATCAAACCCATGAGTGTTTAGTGGTTTGGATAAAATAGTTTAACCATTCTTAGCCAGCTCACTATAGACAGTGTCAGACTAATGTGCAGCAAGGTGTGAGTTGGATACCTTGAGTGAGTAGCCTTTCCCAGGTAGACAACAGCTCTGCTTTTTTTCTTTTCCTGCACTGGCCAGGATAGGGCTTGGACTTCATGTTTTTGAACAACAATAATAATAGTTCTTGTTTCTGGCATGGAAACCTTTGTTTACTCCAATTCCCAGTGCTTACAGACCTCCAGTCAGAGTTTCACTTGGAAGACTTTGAGACAGCATCTGTGATCGCAGTTTGAGCTGGCCACGGCGACCACACAGCGACAGCAGTAGGGAAGGCACCTGCCTACTGCTCAACCTTCCTCTGCCTCAAAGAGCTTCAGCACAGATAGGCAATGCTGGTGAAGGAAAGCAGGACTGGGGAGAGACTCCTGCCCTAGTTGAGGTTGGGAGCATGTCCAATTAGATGGCCCAGTCCAGATTTCCGTCTCAAAACCAGCTCATTTAACATCTTTCCCTATTACCCTTCTCATTTTCCAGCTGACTATCATCAGACTGCCAAAATGTTTTTCCTTACTCTGCTTTTTTTTCTGTTCTTCCTGGCTCCTCTCTGCTCTCCTGCACTGCTTCCTACAGGATACTTGCAGTCTGTTGTACTTAGCAATTCTAATACTGAAAGGTGGTCTACCAAGAAGGCACATGGAAAAAATGTTGTATTTCATAGAGTTGACAGGTGGAAAGCACACAGTGGAATATTCTCATTGATTTATTTGTGGGTAGTTTCTATACAAGAGAGTGGAAGAGAGAGTCTAGGAACATTGGATCGATTTCTGTTTGGTTACTCACCGGAAAACTGGAAACAACCTTGTAGTCAGATGGCTTACCCTGGACTTACACAAGTGCCAGTGAGAACATAATTTAGCCCACTGATTTTACTTTGCATCCCAGTGGACATGGTTAAAACAAACAACATGTTAAAACCTGAGCACTGATTAAGAGCCCAGTAATAGTAATTCCCTGAGGATTATTTAAAAGTGCATTTTCTTCTTTCATGACTTCCATTCTCCCTCTTCTGGTCTTAGTTAGGGTAGCATGGTCAGGTTGCGATTGGACCTAATGATCTTTAAAGTCTTTTCCAACCTGAGCAATCCTATGATTCTATGATTCTATGTTATTGTCACCATATTGTCTAAGCACCCTGGCCACAGAAATGAACAGCAGTCAACTTGATGAAGTATTTGGCATTTCTCATTTTATTTATCATAGTGTTATGTTGTCGCCTTGTCTATTTAGCTCCAAAATGGACTGCTGTATTTGGAAATTTTTCATATAGACTGTAAACAAACAAACAAAAAAAAGGAATCCATAATATGCAACAGTTATATCATGACTGAAAAAATTATTTTCTCCCCTTTGTGAAAAAGATATCCACAAAATTGTAGCATAAGAAATGTTTGTAATAATCACGTGATCTCCACACTGACCTTGCTAATACCTTTCAGGGTGATATTTAACAACTGTTAATTAAAACAGTTTTACTTAATGATCAATTGCATAACAGCTTTTGTAGCAAACTCAAACTGAAAAGTGGTCTAGGTCTGTTATTAGCTCTGTCCAATGCTACTTGTGCTACTAAAGATGTTTCCAAAAACACTGATCCAAGTAGCTTTGCTGCTTACAGATGGCATAAAATCACAGTGCACGTACTTGACTTGGTTCACATCACTACACCGCATACTGATGTGTGGCAGCACATGCTGTGGACCAGAACAATGAATACCTGCAGCTGACAATGTGTTGACCCCAAAAAACAAGAAGGAGAGGAAAAAAGCCCATGCTTCCACAGGAATAGGAAGGAAGAAAACAATAAAACAGAGCAGAAGCCCTCTCTGGATTTGGAGGTAACAGGACCTGCACCTTGCAGTGAAAATTTTGTAAGCCTTCACTATTTGGTTTAATCTCAGTGGCATGCTAATGTGTTAGCTTTACAGCATTAGTATGCTGTCAGAGCACTGCAGAAATTATGTTCAGCTACAGATGCTAAGAAAGCTTATTGAAATATTACTAAATAAGGTATTGTGCATATTCTACAAGGGAAAAATAAGTAAATTCTCTGAGTAGCAACAATAAGAGAATCTCTTCAGTCTGTTAGATATTTGTCAAATGCTCATACTGCTTTATAGTGTTTTTCTTCCTTTCAATTTAATTCTCCAACTTTCAATCTCCACTTGATTATTTGGGGGGGAATAAAATCTTTTCTAATTTGCTATCGCTTTATTACAGTCTTAATTTGAATTTCATGTTGAGCCATTTAGAGGATTAATGACATATCAAGATTTCAGTATCTAGAAAAAAAATAGCATCAAAAGACAAATAATTTGGAGCAAAATGATGCTAAAGGCTTAAGGTTAGTACCATTGCTCAATATGTTATTGTATTTCATCTATTAAAATTATATTTTAGGATCACAAAACGCTTTCTGCAGTTGCCATTAGGTAACTCTGCCTCTTACAGTCTCTGGCGAGGAGGAAAGTGCTGCACTCACTCCTGAATTTGGCAGGAACTGGCTATGAGGACAGGACATGTCATGGTTCCCAAAGGACCATGAGGCTAACATCCAAAACTGGAATCTAAGAGAGATTTTTCCATAGCAGCATATTAACTGCTGGGGATAACTCAGTGGCAGTACATCCACATCGGCCTGGCTCACAGCCCACTGCTGGAGGGACTGTACAATGCTCAGCCCCTTCCTCCCACACCATTTTCCTGCAGAAGACCTAAGCGACTTATCCAGCCCTCCCAGAATCCACATAGTACATAGGTGTCCAATCTTTTGGTTTGCCTGGGCAGCATACACAAACATTGCTCCGAAGGTAATGCCTCCTATGTTTCCATGGAACTACAACTGATCCAAAGAGCACAACAATACTATTTGATAGAGCAAATTCTCAGCTACAAAACACTATTTTTTAACATAGTCACCACCATTAGCTATGCATTTTCACCAGCAATAAATAAGAGCCTGCATGCCACGCTGGTAAGAGTCCATACCAGCAGAGCTGACCCACTGTCACCGCTGCTGAAATGCACTACCACCACCTCACTGTGCTCACATCCACTGTTTGGTCTCCATACATGTTCACAAGCGTCAATGAATGTCAAGGGGGGCAATTTTTTGGCATTTTTTTCCACTTGGAGGAATTCAGTGGTACACCTTTTCATCCGCACTTCCACGTCAGGGGCCATTTTGTCAGACTGCCCCTTTTCTGCCATCTGTTGCACGGTAACAAAATGTAATAGAATATTGGTAATGGAAGGTTCAACCTCTATTGCCATACCACCAACATTCACTTCTGATTTTGTAGGCCACTATAATGACACAAGAGGTGTTACTTTCAGAAGAGCCCTCATAAAATGTATAATATAGTTAACGTACATTAGTAACCAAATTTATTTTAATCTTTAATATTTTTAATTAAAACAAAGAAAGAGAGAAACAAAAACACAGAAGTAAAGGAATATGTGACCCTGTTTTTGTGAAACTAATGCATCAGGCTAGTTTGATGGCAGTGGCTGCAATTCTTAGTGAGTTCTCAAGGTGTGTGTCTGTGTGGTAACTGTTGAGTCATGGCCGGAACCACTGATTGAGCATCTGGGGAAAGGACCGGTCAGCCCTGGGAGCACAGGTGAAGGCAATTCAGCTGTGTGACCAGAAAGGGTGGAGCCTGGCTGCACCTTTCTTAGACCTCATTTAAGGACTGACTGCCACTGGGAAAGGTTTTCTGGTTGGAGATCCTTCTCTTGGGGAATCTTTCCTGTGAGCCTAGACCTTCAGAGGTGGGGCACTTTTCCTTTGCTGTTACACTCCTGTATCACCCTTCCACCATTGTAGCAGTGTTGGAGACTGCTGATGAATTTTTGCTCTTCCTGTGTTTCATCCTTTACAATAATTGTTCACAAATGTACATACTGCCAAAAAGCAAGGACATGAATCAGGCATGACTGAAGCAAGGAATGTTTTTCCTCTGCTAAGATGGGGCTTATAAGAGTAAAGAGATATGATCAGATTTTTGAGTTGAATGTCTGTTAGCATCTCTGAAAATCCGTGGATTGGATATGCCTGTCCTAGTGTATGAGCAAAGCAGGGCTTGTGTCACTTGAGTGTGCCAGGCTTTGTGTTGTATCCACTCCTCCAGTGCATGCAGAGCGGGCACATCACTACAGTGGACAGCCTTCCCCATACTGCCACCCTTCAGCACAGAGTAATGCAACACAGCCTATGAGGCCTAGGGTACCATAGCTGTTGTAGGACAAGAAAAAAAGCCATTACGATACCTCATTACATTTCCCATCCATGTGAAGGACTCCTGAGGCTGTGTGCTGCTGACTGTCATCTGGCCATGCTTCAGTGACAGTGGCATGGGCTGAGTTCGAACTGAACCTTTGTATAAACTAATTTCCACACATCTTCTGTCTACTGCATTAGCTCTCCCCACAGGCTGCCAAGATTACATTGTTTGCTTTTAAAAGTCTTACATGGAAATCAAAAAGTCTCCAATATCATCACTAAAATGTGCAATGGGGACAAGCGGAAAAACTAAATTTATCACTGGAAGAACAAAATTGATGTTCTTGTGTAGTTGGAAATCATTTTGGCACTGTAGTTATGGCACTTCGGTATCTTATTTTTTTTTATTTCTTCTGTTTTCCTCAAGGCCAATCACTAATCATTTGTTTTACTGGGTGTGTTTTGGTCTGATAGTTTTCAAGTCTCCTTCATTCACATTCTGATTCCTCAGCTTGCTGAAGGATAGCTTATAAAACTCAGTTTCAGATAAACCAAAAATCACATTTATGCCATAAATACCCTCTGTGATTACGGGAAGATGTACAGTTAGTCTCTTTTCATTGGCAGTGAAATAAGCATACAAAGCGTCCTTGAATAGCATTTTTCATTGGAGCGGCATTGTTTTCTCAGGGATGTCATGCCAAATTTTCTTTCCTCAGTATTGTCCTTATCTGAACCTGTAAATCTTTTCTTTCTAAATGATGAAAAGTTCCAGATTTACCTGTTAAATCCTTTGGCTCTCCTTAGGATATTCACATCCACCACACACAATAAAGATAAGAATAAAAAGAAATACGTCATCTCATGATCACAGTAGTCACACAAACTGCTGTTGTGAGTCACTGGTAATTTACAGTGGATTCTCTGCCCTTTTCATTTATCTTCAGAAATGTCCTAGTTTGTGGTCTGGCAATATCAGAAGCTGCTATAATCAGATTAAATATTTCAGTGGTAAAATCGTCTAGGAACATCGGGCTTGATCCTGAGGTGTGCAAGAGATGTTACCTTTGACAAAAGCTGCAAAGCCTTTTGAATACTTTGTAGTTTAAATTATGAATAAGCAACTGAAGCAGAGACTGAACCAAAGTTTCAGATTTCAACTTGAGAGTTCAAATCAACTGGAAGGAGAGAAGCTGGATCACAGGTGTAAATCAAAGGCAGTTCCAGCCCCAGCCACAGACTCATCTTTAACTCCGAAGGGGTTTGAAGAGAAGCAGTCAGGCTGTTTCTGTTTGCCATGAAATTTCCGTAATGAATTACGTGGAAAACACAACAACAAAAATCCAGCTCTTTCGGTAGTATTTCTTCCTTTGAGTAGCATTCAGTAATATTTCTTTCTGTATGTCTTAAATTTATCCATTCTCCATAGTCTTACTATAGCTGTCATATTGGCACAGCACCAGTTGGATCATGCAGGATAGACAAACCTTCCCTGCAAATATCTTTCAGGAGTCATTAGTATTTTTCTTCTCTCCAATTGTGTTTTATGAGTGTTAACTCCTCTGGCACCACTGCAAGGGAGGAAATCATTGCCCTTCATATGGGAATAAAGAAATGAAGTGGGTTATGTGATTTGCCTAAAGCTACAAAGAAAATCACCATCAGAACCAAAATGAGAATTAATGATTTACTTTAGTGCTTTGTCCTATAATCCAATTAGCAGAGAAACCTCCTTCCCCCTCATCTTATGCTGTTTTCCTGCACCTGAGAATGGCACTTACTTCAACAATGCTTGCTATTTGAAACTGTATTTTGCTGAAGTTGATTTCCCCTCAAGAGGATAAGTCCTACCAATATATTTTTACATCTAAGAGAAAAAATAAAATATACTTTTGAACAAAAGCAATATAACAATGCACTTTAACTACTGTGAATCAGACATTTTGTGATGTTTCAGCAACAAGGCGATGCAGGCAGCAGCATTCTTTATGCCATCTGGTGGTCAGAGACCATCAAATGCCAAGCTCAAAACAAGCATGCGACCCATGAAAGGCACCACTGCAAATTTAGCTTCTGCTCTGATTATGACTTCTGAGCTGTTTATGTTTTCCTTTCTTCTGCCTTTCCTGTTCCTTGTCATTCACTTGCATGACTGGTGGGCTGCTAAAACTTTGGAAAGCTTCAGTAAAACGTGACCTGAAAGCAGGCTTAAGTACATGCATATTCTCAGGAGCATTCCCAACTTACAGAAATGCCATATTTCCATGGAGTAAGGAACACACTTTCTTCACTGCTTGGAGAAGGAAACTGACAAAACAACCAAATAAATAAAGGTAGCTTCTATACACAGAAGATTAATCGCTTGTGTTCCTGAGACAATTGAAATAAATGGGTTCCTTGGATAATGGAGACAACCAAGGTGACTTGTACTGCCTTCTTACTGTCTTTAGAAATGAAAAGATACAGAATTTTATTTTATTTTTTTCCTGCAGAATGAATTAATGGCTTCCTGCAGCTATACCTTAATGCTGGGTAGGGCTGTGTTGAGTTCTGCTCCCTGTCCTCGTGCACTGACTGCTCCTAAGGGCTGAGGCCTTCCTGTGAAGACAAGCAACACAATGACAGGACCTCAGGAAATGGATCAATCTCTTTGGATTTACCTCTGGAAAAACATAGGGAGGGACCAATTTCTGCATGTAGCCATGTTCTTTCAAAAGTGCAATCAAAAGAAATGCCACTATAGCAAGGCAAATTCAAAAGTTTAATTAAAAAGCCAGACAGCACCATCATCTGTGCTGGCATTTTTCCTATTTTTCAGTGGAAATATCATTAACTGCCTTCTTTAATAGTAAGCCCATTTTTTGAACAATGGGAAGAAACTATAAAGTTGATGTGGCTGACAGATCAGCTCGGCAGCCAAATGCTATTGCCACATAGCTGTGTTTGCAAGGCAGTTAGTGTCTTTAAGCTGATACATTTCAACTGAGAATAGTTGAAATAATACATACGATAATTCCTAATCCTAAAGAGTTTAAGACGTGAAGAGCATGTTAATTTTCCACAGTTTACATTACTATTACATAAAATGTACATTACTGTCTCCTAAGATCAGCCAACTGAAGACAGCATCTCACCAGACTCAGTCGACGTTGTGTCATACCTCGTGCACATACTAACACATTTGATAAAGATATAACAACTAACCAAGAAAAGCTTCCTTGTTTGGATTTTAAAGTCCTTCATTACGCCCTGCAGCCCTAGCTCAAGTCAGTGCCAAGGCCTTGGTATGTGAGCAGCCTAAGGCAGTTCAACATGTTGGGCAGAGGCAGTGGGCAGATCTTTCAGTGGATGTCCTTGGCCAGGTCCAGCTAAGGCTTACAGGCTGCCCCTTGTGGCTTTGGCAGCAGGACAGGTTTCTACTCCCATCTTCTGGACCCAGCTGGGCCGAGCCTAACTCACCTCAATATTTCCTATCCCTCACTCAGGTAGGTTTTCTCAGTCCTTCCCAGGCACAACAAACCCAAGCAAATGAGAGATCTGTCATTCCCGCTGCCTAGGTCAACCAGGTCCATTTTGACTAAAACAGGCCAGGAGATGGACACTGGTGAGTCAAAAAAGCCTGATGCTGTGCTAAGGAGGCCAGTGTGCACAGGCAGGTAGTAGCCTCTCCAGTTGTCACCTCCTGAGTAGTGGGATGTTATGTCTGCACCTTATTCAAGCTCAAGAGGGTCTGAGATGGCTCAGCCAGCAAAATTGTGAGGGTAATAACCTCCAGCAGCTTGGCTTGTAATCTTCATCTGGGATGGCTCTCTACGAAATGAACATCTGCCCACAGCCTAAAGATATGTTTCAAAACTGATTTAATTAGACCAATGCAAGCACCCATCTGGATACTCTTAGCGCTTTGGCTCCCGTTCACCTAGCAAACAACAGTGGATGAAAATTCTTATCACCTGCCCATGTTGCAAAGTGGCCAGAAGGAAATAAGGATGTATCAACCACTCCAGAAAGGCATCCTTATGATTAAAAATTTGGGGGAATCCCGATGAGGTTCTTTAAGAAGGTGCTGTCCACTGAGGTCTCCTGGGTACAGTGGTTACAAGCAGATGGACCATCTCACCATAGCAATGTGAAGATCCATGTCATAGCTGGAACAGCTGATTTAGTGGACTCACTGAGTGTAGAAATGGTTTATACTGCATTATGCCCTGGTCAGTTACTTACCATGTGGGAATGCTTCCCTCCCTTACCCAGCTGACTCTTACTACTGGACCACAAAGTGTGCCATTTTAATACACAGTCAGATGGGCTAAAGAGCCCATAGGAGAGGCTGATCATTATTTGAAGACAGACCAAGGAAGTTTATGTATAAATGTTAGAAAAGCGTATCATACAGATTAAATGAGAAAAAATCATTTTGACAACTGAGAGCACCATCATTTGGAAGCTGCAGGTCTCTAACAGGTTTTTTCTAAACCTTTAATAAAAAAAACACCTCAGAATTTCAATTGCTTTCATTTCACCTCATGCTTACTACCCACTACTGAAATTCATTTTAACAAAAACAATTGGAATTTTAACTAGTTACAGATGGTAGAGATAAAAATGGTCCTTAAAAGTCTGTATTTGAGATAGGATTTGCAGGGAAAGTCTTGTTTATGTTTGCTAATGTTATCCAGAGTGTCTATTTGTAAACAAGAGTCAAAGGTCTACAAGTTTTTGCCTGTGGTGAAAGTAAATCAAAAGAATGAGGGAAGACTGTGACCTTTAGAACCTTCTGGTAGCTGAAGCTGCTTTATCTAATAACAGCATCTTTGACAGATGCACTTCAAAAAATATTGGTTGTCTTTATGAAAAAGTTCTGGTACCTGGTATCAACCTCTGGCTCTGTTCTCTGGCTACCTCTGTTTAATAAAGGTGCACAAAACCCAGAAGCTATGCCATTTGTTGCTTTGAAATGGCAGAGGCATCATTGCTTTGCACCTGCTGCAAAGAGCAGGTTTTGGCTGTCCATCCAGCTCCACTATCAGAGATTTTCACCTCCAGGCTCCCTTGTTTTCTGTGTGGCATTCACCAACAAGGCAAAACTAGGAAAGTTTGGAGAGAAAAAGAATATATTAAAACAACAACAACAACAACAACAACAAAACAAACAAACAAAAAAAAAAAAGCAAAAAAAAAACACTGATGAAACTCCAAAGCAGAACAATCTCTTTACTTAATGGGATTCTTGTTTTTGCCAAAACCACTACTTTTGCTAACATGCTGTGAGTCATTATTGCCCTCTCTGCAGTTGAGGGCCTCTGGAGAGGAACTTGTTTTGTCTGTGATTACTTCTGCACAAGTGGTACCACCTGCACAGAATCTCCATTTTCATGGTCTGCAAGACAGGATTAGTCTGTAAAAGTCCACAGATGAGGAGAGGGCAGAGCCAGCACGTTGGGGCTTGGGGCTATACTGTGCACAATGTGGTTTTCCAACATATTCATCCTCTGTAAATGTTGGCATGCTGCATCCCTATTCTGGGCTGAAGACAGACTCAAAGAGAGAGAAAGGACTGTGATATCTAGGCTCATCACAGTGTGAATATTCACTACTAGCTATATTTCTGGCAGGAAAAAGAATTCCACATCTGAGATTTCCATTTAAGGACTTTTCTCTTTCAGCTTGCTCAGCTGTAGCATCAGTAGCATCACCCAGGATGGACTTTTCACTGACACGGGCAGTCAGCCCGCCAACATCTTTCTGCTGCTCTGTGGATCACTGCCCTTTTCTCTCTGTCCCATGAGGACCCAGAGGCAATCTGGAGGGACGTCCAAAGTCACACCAGTACAGCCCTCACAGCTGCTGCATGGTGATGCATCTCTCCTTCATTCTCACCTTCATCCTCACTGTCTGGCTGTTGGTGAGAAAAGCTAGAGCATTCTATATCCCAATAGACTGGGGACAAGGGGAAAATGGGTTTTTCTACCATATGTCTTCTGGGAACAGGATGGATTGTGATCTTTGCTCCTGATGCTCCAAGAGCAGAGAGGAGAGCTGCTCAGCAAAGCTCAGGAGCCCAACAAGGAGATAGGACACAGGAGGAGGATGAGAAGGGCAACCCTGACAGGGATGGTGAATGTCATCACCCATAACCATCCAGTGCTGTGTCTGTGAGGACATGTTGTCATCAGTAACACCACTGCTTCCAGCAAGACACTTTCAAAAAGCAAAGCAAGGACTGGCATAATTTTACATTCTGTGATTAAAACATTAAAATAAGCGAACTTCATTTTGAATAGCAATGACATACATCTGTATTAAGAAACCATAATTATTTTGTTAGAAATATGCCAACAAAAGCAATATTTTACAGAGTATCCTCAGAATTATCCTTACAGCCATTTTAGCAAACACATGATAGTTTACACAGCTTTAAGGGATTCAAACTGGTGTTGTTCTTTTCTATAAGGGCCACGTATGTCTCCTGGAAAACATTATATTTGGGTTTTACTACTTTTCTTAGATTTAAGTACTGCAGAATGCCAATCACTGCAGCAGGGACATCTGTCCCATGATGCACATCTTTGGCAGATAGAAAATAACAGTCTCTGGCAGCTGCATTTTTGCAGCTGCACTTCTGCATCTTTGCTAGATACAAGGAGTCTGCACTGATCCAAGGACATGGTATGAAACGGTGAAGGTGCTACACCTGCTGGACTTCACATCTTTCAAAATCTCGATTACTAATATTAATACACCAGAGGAAAAGAACAGATTATTCTGACAATTCATCTGACCACATAATTGATACAATCCTTAATTGCAAATTCAAGTTATTCAACAGAAATATTTGTGCCAACCACAAGGAGTCTAACATTACTGCTTTTCTGAGGAAGATAACATATTAAAGAGTAGGCCTGTTACTGCCACTGCCTGTTACAATGCAAAAAATACAGGGATCCAATGAGATTATCATTTTAAAAGATCTATGGAAGACAAAAAGCTTGAAAGGAGACAAATGTGTTCTGTGTGTAATTAAACAAACAAATTTATTGATACGGAAAGCCAGAATTTAAACTGGTTGCAGGTTTATGGATAAAGAGTCCAGCAAGGCTGACAGAAAGCAAAGATTCAGAAAATATCTCCAGTTCACAAGACCTTAGCTGCATACCAGAAGTAGGAAGACAGCCCCTGGGCAAGGATCACCATATGCTTCCCACATCCTCAGGAAGGAGCACAAGAGCCTGCTGCAGGGCTGCCAGGGAGCAAAGGCACTGGGCTAGAAGGGCTTTTGATCATATTTAGCAGAGTCATTCAGATGTAACATTAATCCAAAAAAAGAGACATAATGAAATGTCTGTTATGGATGACTTCATAATTGCCCCAAGAGAACAAACTGGGATAGCAATTAATTTTATGGAGAACAGCAGAGGCTAATGAACTTCTGCAGAGACCTACTTTCATGCATTAATAAAGCAAGTGGAATAAATAAAATTTCAGGATAGAAGATGCATCAATAAAATTGTCTCCAAATTGTGTTTCCACATTTTCCACCATAAGCTGATAAGTTCATAAATCTTTTTTTAAACTTTATAGTGTATGTGTACACACATATATACATATGTACATTTAAACTCTCCCAAAGAGTAAGGAAAACCAGAAGCCTCACAACACGTCACAGCATCTCACAGAAAGAAAATGGAAATTCTAAGCAGGAAAGACATGATGTTTGAATACAAGAGACTTCTCAGCTGCAATTATCCTGTTCAAGATATAATGTGTATTGTAAGCCATAAACAAAATCACAAATACTAAAATAGCACTTTACGTAATGCCCAATGAAGATATCTATCACAAAGATAAAAAGAACAAAACAGTTTATTACATGCCAGCTTACTGCTGTTTATCAGCTAGAAACAAATCTAAGTAGATCAACTGAGGATATCAGAGAATAGATCTGCGTTAAAGAAAATTAACTCCATCAGTCAAAGTCAAATAGAAAAAAAAAACCTTTAGTAAATAGATTTGACATTAAATGCAACCACCATGCTCCGGAACCTTAAAGAAAAGCTAAGTGACAATTAGAACACCTTTGGCAGGCTGAGATCAGGCCAAATTTAAGTGAAAATGAAATGAAATTTGTTGTCTCTCTACGACTTTCTGGCCACCCAGAAATGCTGACTTATGTCCTGAGTAGACCCTGCGAAGGTCACTGTGGAGAGCCACGCACATGCAGAGCAAAGTCAAGGCAAAGCCCACCCTCAGCAGGCAAAGATTCCCTTCCTACTACCAAGTGTCAAGCCAACTGGCAGCATCTCCTTCTTCATGCTATTCCCTTGGAGGGCCAGGGAAACAAGCAGATAGGATGTATGACAAAAAGCAGGAAGATTTATGCTGCAGGAACTTAAGAGAGAGCACACCTTCAAGGCCATTTATAAATACGAGGCACCTGGTTTCAGAGATGCTGTGCCCAGCTACATGAAGCCTGAATTTTGTTCCCAGTGGCAAGCAGGGGTATGGCTGATGCTCTGATGTGAAGACAAAATTGACTGTCAGATCCTAGGCCTCATCCACCCAGCACTGAAGAAACTGCAAGATTTATGCTGACTTCATCCATTTTAATCTCCCATGAGATAATTGATTTGAAATACAAAATGGTGGTCCCAGCTACTTAGAAAAACCAGAATCTGAAAAGTGCTTTTGAAATAACCAGATTTTACATCAGCAGAACAATACTATCTCTGTTATTATTGATGTTGTTGTTTTACTGATGAAAAAACAGAAGCACATAGAACTAAATAATTGCCACAGAATAGATGTTCAGGTGATGAAAGAATGTGCTTTGTTTTCTTTTTTCCTCTCTGTGAAACTGATGAAACACCTTTAATAATAAGGATTGGCATTTTATTTCACTATTTATTTACCAGTACTAAATCAGGTTGACAAATGATCACATATGTCAAATTGAAGTTACCATATCACAGTAAAACTCTCATTCTTCTAAGTGAATATATCAAACAAAACTCCCTTCCCTTCCCTTCCCTTCCCTTCCCTTCCCTTCCCTTCCCTTCCCTTCCCTTCCCTTCCCTTCCCTTCCCTTCCCTCCCTTCCCTTCCCTTCCCTTCCCTTCCCTTCCCTTCCCTTCCCTTCCCTTCCCTTCCCTTCCCTTCCCTTCCCTTTTTTCTCTTTTCACTTTGCCCCATCTTTTCAGTATCTTATACATGTTAAACTCTTCTTAAAGACTTCTTAGAATATATTGTAATTAGTATATGTAGTAGGTTATAGTAAGTTGTCAGAAGAGATTAATAGACTCATGCTTACACAACAGCATGAGTTTGTCCCTTCCAAGATCTGGGCACAACATAAAAACATATAAACGAAACAATACATTTTTTTTTTCTTCATAAGATTTCTATATAGAGATTTGGAGCTGTCTGCTTGAAATGCCCAAGTCAGAAATACAAAGGGAAAAGATTAGCTGGTGTTAGAAATTCAATAAGCAAAAAGCTGCTGTAATAGATTTTGGCTTTTTCAATGTATTCTAAAAACAATCCGAACATTTCTTCATGTCAAGAAGTTTGGCATTACATCTTCACAACCCAGAGAAGTTTGTACATTTTAAAAACAGAATTAAGACTGAGATTCTGCAAATCCAAACATTCAACCACAGAAATGGTTCTCATCAGGAGGCTGAAAGAGAGCAAATGTTGAAGAGCAAAAGTTGCTCCTGCAGCTCAGTGAATGCCACAGCTGGAAGAGAGGAGTAGGAATCCAAATGGAATTAAATAGATCTTTGTAAGCCTCATGCTGAAAATTGTTATTTCCATATGTGTACAGTGGACGCAAGCTGCCAGATCAGGATCATAATCAGGATCATCAGTATCAACTGCTAGAGTCATGAGGGCATTAGTGGGATGGGTTGTTCCCACCCTGCCAAAGCATAGGACCCCACTCCAGTCCAGCTGAATCTCGCCTCAGCTTGGCCTCAGCCCATCCCATAGATGTTCCTAGTGCCCAGAGCTGGGGGCGCCACTGTCCCGCTTCCTGCTGGGTTTGTGGGATAGGCAAGATCCTGCTCTGCACCCCATAGGAGCCCATGCCATGCCCAGATTCAGGGAGCAGCCAGCTCTTGCCTGATGCATACACCTACACAAAATGTGGAGCTGCAGAAAATCAAGCCCATAAACTAGAAACACAGGAACTGTGCGGCTGCCTTCTGGGTATATAAGCTGGGCTGGCAGAGGGTCAGCTTGGTTGGAGTTGGCATTTCTGAGAGGCATGATGGGGGCCATGAAACATTATTCTGTCTTCTACATAAATATAAGTCTTTCTTTCAATGAATTACAGTATAATATAGAACTTAAATTTTATCTTATTTCAGTGCTCCAGACTGTTTGGAGCTGTCTTTCTAACATGCATGTCCTTTTGTCTCACAGACAGAGGTTAATCTCATTGAAAATCAAGTTGTTATTTACAGATTTGATTTAATCAGGCAGAAGTATAATTAAAATGTGCTATTACCCAAAAGCAGACATTACATAAATTTCATTCTATTTTTCATTCTTCCTGGCTCCTATCTCTGGAATCTGACATTAACTACAACAAACACAAAAATGGATAAAACAAGCCAAATTCTCCTTTCTCTATTCCAGTGTAAATGTAGGAGTAATACTGTTGAAGTAATCAGTTTGGGGTAGAATCACTCCATGAGACCAGGATTTTCTCTGAACAGCCACTAATTGTCAGGAAACTGCTGATCTTGAGGCCAGATTTTTATCTTGTTGTTGACAAATCCCATGTAAGAGCACTGGCATGGATGGGACCTCTGGGGTGCATGCAGTGGGACAGCCTGGCAATCCCAGAGGTTGGGGACACCTGCTAACATGGTTCTGTGTTTGAAGATGTCACTCAGCTTGTGGTGGGGCATTCTGAAAAGCATATAAGGCTTCAGTGCCCTGGTGCTGTTTTCAAAATGCATTCATTTCTCAGAAGGTTGAGCCTCATTGATTTACATTAAGTTTCAAGCTTTTACATGCTTGAAAATGCATCTATCATTTCTGTAGGTGAGACACAGTCTCCTGAGACCTACACTTTTGTGAGATTCAACTTCACAACCATCACCTCTCCCTTAAGTTGCACTTAATGAAGTTCCATTTGGAAGTTCTCCCTTTGGTATTCCTGAGCAAGACAATGAAACTTGATGTCTTTCTTGTAATGAGGGGTCCAAAACTGAACAGACTACTTGAGATGTGGCCTTGCCAGTGCTCAGTACAGAAGGATGATCACTTCTCTGCTCCTGCTGGCAACACTATTTCAGATGCAAGCCAGGACGTCATTGGCCTTCCTGGCAATCTGGACTGCTAGGTCATGTTTTGCCAAGCATCGACCAGCATCCCAAAGTCTATTTCTTCCATACAGTCTTCCAGTCTTAATGGCCAGAAAGTACAGCATAGGAAGTTCCGCACAAATGTGCGCAAGAGGGTGACGGAGCACTGGAACAGGCTGCCCAGGGAGGTTGTGGAGTCTCCTTCTCTGGAGATATTCAAGACCTGCCTGGACACCTACTTGTAAGACCTGGTGTAGGGAACGTGCTTTGGCAGGAGGGTTGGACTCGATGATCTCTGGAGGTCCCTTCCAACCCCTATGATTCTGTGATTCTGTGATTCCAGACACTCTGCCCCAAGCCTGTAGCATGGCCAAAGTGCAGGACCCAGCATTTGATTTTACTGAACTTCATCCCATTGGCCTCAGCCTGGAGATCCAGCCTTTCCAGATCTCTCTGCAGGACTTTCCTATCCCCAAGCAGATCAACAATTCCTCCCAACTTGCTGTCATCTGCAAACTTACTGAGAGTGAACTCAATCTCCTCAACTAGGACATCTGTAAAGACAATGAACAGGACAGGCCCCAATACCGACTCCTGGGGAACACCACTCATGTCAAGTTGCCAGCTGGATTTAACTCCATTCACCACCACTCTCTGAGCATGGACATTTATCCAGTTGTTAACCCAGAAAGGAGTGTACCCATCCAAGCCATGGGCTGCCAGCTTCTCTAGGAGAATACTGATGGAGACAGTGTCAAAGGCTTTGCTGAAGTCTAAGTAGACTAAATCAACACCATTTCCCTCATCCACCAGGCATCCCCCATTCCCTCATCCACTCAATCATAGAAGGAGATCGGGTTGGTCAAGCAGGACCTGCCTTTCATGAACCCATGCTGGCTGGGCCTGATCCCCCAGTTGTCTTGTACATGCCATGTGATCTCTCTCAAGATGATCTGTTCCATAACCTTACCTGGCACTGATGTCAGGCTGACAGGCCTGTAGTTCCCCAGAACTGTGACAGGAGTCACAGTTGCAGACCAAAAGCAACTGACTTAACTTCTCAGCTGTCAGTCAAGACAACTTCTGTCAGATTTTATTTACTTCTTTGCATTTTCTGGTACACTTCGTATCAGTCCTCATATGAAAATTCTCCCCGCGTGAGGCAGTCTATCTCACTGACAAATGCCTTTATCATATTCTAGGGCATTTTTAGTAAAAATAACCTTGTAAATAATAAGAATGGATGGATTTCAAGTGAGAGACTGAGGAATAAAATGAATCCCACTGCTCTGATATTTTGAAAATCAAACAAATTGAACTTCTGGGATCGACTATAAGCTCTTTATTTTTTGTGAAGGCATTAAGACATGGTTGAAGAATCTGACCACATTCAACATAGTTATGAGGAAGACTGTTTAAACATGACTGAGTGCACACTGAAGCAAATCAGACCATTAAATGTCAGCACTGCTAATAAGGCCCTTTATGGATTGTTTTCTCAGAAATATTTAGCTAATGTTCTTTTCCACTGGCTGATCCCTCTGGGCACCATCAGTCATTCTGGGACTAGCAATCACAAGTTCAGACAGCTCAAAAAGTTTCAGGTCACTCTCCCTCTCTTAAGGGAAACAAAGACAACATAAAACTATGTGAAGATTGATGGCTGTATAGCTAACCCACAGAGTGTGGCAATGGCCAGCTGTGGACTTGATGTGTACACCCCACAACAGGGGTGCAAGTTAGTGATGTGAGGTCTTAAGAGCCTCTGCTATGTGAGAGGCACAGATGCACTGACTGCTGCGTTCTGCACTACTAAGCCATTGTGAATTTTGCTGACAAGAAAGGACCAAGAGTGTTAATATTTTTCATCTACACCTTTTTGTACAAGGAAGTTAAATATATCTTTCCATCCTACTCAGATGCCTGTGTACTTGTCCTGGAAGTGAACTCAAAGCTAGCAAGGAAACATAAACGTAAGAATACAGCCAAGATAGCTTGTGACTAATAATCACTGGCTTTTGACCCAGTTTTTATTTATAAAAGATTGATGAGAAATCTCTTATGATTGTTTCAGAACAATGCCAATTAGTAAATTTAAAAATTACGATGTGCATAGCTGGATAAGGGAGGAAGATTAGATCATATAGCAAGAAGTCTCAAGACTGGGAATTTGCTACAATTCCTTAATTCTTAAACTTAAAAAAAATGTTAATGAGTACAATCTGAGTGTATTGGTAATGCATTGAGTTTTCCTAGAAACTTGAGGATACAGATCCTCAGTCCAGCATGTAGCTTCAATAGGAATGTAATACGTGGAATATCTTTTCATGGTAGATCTGTCATGTCAGCAGATCTGCAACAACATATCAGAATAACTTTTAGAATACTTTTCTGACATTGAAAGAATCAGATGATCTTTCATGTTCATGCACAATGGCAATGACTCTGCTACTTGTGCAATATAAAAGGTGATGAAACAACTGCATGTGCCACCCTCGCTTAGAAAAGCTGCTCTAGAAGGCACCTCACATTAGAAGCGGTGAGCGTGTCTATAGTCTTCCAGTGAAAGCTTTGGCATGCGTTCATGCTCTGATTTGGTACCTATTAAAAACCCACTTTCTAAACTTGGAAGAACATTCTAATCCTTTGTTCATATCATTCTCTTTATTATCTTTGGTGCTGGCTTCAGTGAAGATAATTGTAATTGTTGTTAACATGAATAACATCTGCTTGTTCTGATTTTTGCTATTTGGATAAAAAAGTGAACTTCTCAAGTGTTGTTTTTCCTTGAAGAAACATTATTTGGCACATATAAATGACATTGTTTCCTATTCCAACTTACAGACAAAAGTGTACGTTTTTGAAAAGGACAACTAGAAAAAAAGAAGAAAGTCTAATTTGTGACTCACTTTCTGCCTAACATTTAACTCTATGTGATCAAGTATTGCACTGGAATATAGGTGACTCCTGAAAAAAGAATCTGGGAAGTCTTACTCTACTTTCTAGCTCTGTGAGTCTTGGTGAACTGAAAATTCTGGTTTCAGCCTCCTCATTCAGCCTGAAATTTCAAAAGCATGGCAGTAAGTTATTGTTCACCTTCAGACAGTTTATTTTTTAAAGCAACGCCCAGGAAACAGGAGGCGTGGGTTCAATGGTGTACATCCTCTCTTGGTCTGAGCTGATTCACACTTCCCAAGAGGCTGCTGCAATAAAGTAGAGACGCATCTTTCACTCCTCCTTTTAAAACAGGATCGTTATGTGTGCAGAAATATAAGAGCCAGAAGTCAAGGCCAAAACTGGTCCTGATTCTGTGGCCTAACACATGTCTTCCCAAAGGTCATTTGTTTGGGGACCACTGTTGGAATTAGCCTTCTGTATTTCCCCTAAGCCTAAATTTTGGACTTTGAACATAATCATCTGAACCTTATTACCATTTTCTCCTAATCTCATCTCTATTACCCTTCCTACAATCCCACTATTTTGGTTCACAGCCCTATCTTTCCTTAAGAACCTCCATCCACACTGAAAAGTTTTCCTGTTCTTTTCCAACACCTGTGTGCCTTTCCCTGGCCAAACTCACTCTCAGACCACAATGTCCCTCTAAGGCACATCCCAACAACCCTGTTCTCCCTGCCTTCCCCTAATGATTTTTTCCCAGAGCCTTAGCAGGAACATATGTCTCAGGCTAATTTATTTCCCATAGGCACATGAGAAGAACAGCAGGAGAGATATGGGAACTGGAGACAGCTTCACACATCAGTAGGTTACTGGCCAGCCGATGACAGGAGCAACTGTGTGACAGCTCTTGTTGTGTTTTGTCAAAGATCTTGGACAGGCAAAACCAGCAGTTGTGGAAATTGTTTCTGCTTGGCTGATGCACAACACAGTGTGGGAACATCTAGCCTACTGATTCAGGCTTTGATCTGGCAAAGGGTAGTTTTTGTTCCCATTCTTGGTCCTTAGGTCATGTCTGCTTCTCATCCGTCAGCTCTGTGTAACATGCATAGGCAGTCTTGGGCTTCAGTTCCCACCAAGCTTCTCCTTCCTGGCCACATGATTAAACTGTTCCTCTCTGCAGACAGCTTTGCTGTCCCTGATTTAAGTCCCATGAAAATCCATGAGCTTTATTTGGGTACACCCAGTAGTATATCAAAGCAAACATTGCTGTAAAGTTTGTGCTTATAGTTAACTACTGCCTTGGAGTCATCATTTGCTGTTTTCTTCTAATGCTGCACATTCATATGTTAATTCACTCTTGGAAGCTGTTGTGCCTGCATGCACTGTAAGCATTTATCAAATGACAGCAAAATTAATAGTTTGGTTTCTGCCAATTTGATATAAGATGTTTAATATGAATAGCAGAATATAAATCACTGAAGATAATTTTGGAGCACCGCTTACTTCTCTTCAATAATCTTTTCATTCTTTTTTCTTCATTGCATCAATATCGAGATGCAGTCTCTCATTTTCTACTCTTAGTAAAGAGTGTGGATGTGGAAGTGCTGGTCTTTTTCCCTGCTGAATAGTTTTGGTCATGCCATATATCACAGCGTGGCCATGGAGATAACATGAACTTTAGGTAAATATGTCAGTTTGGGTTTTCAAGTTAATCAGCAAAGCCAGTCATAGAGTAGGGAATGAAAAGGATCTCTATATTGATTCATTTTGTAATATAATTATGAGTTTGATAATGAACCTGATTTTCACTCTAAAAAAAATGTTATGGTATTTCACAGATTTTTTTTTGAATCCTTGACCCATTTCTTCTCTTTCTCCCCACAGAAACCAGTGGACTTCAGTTTTTTTCTATGCTGTAAGCCGGCTCTGAAGGAATGGACAGTTCCAACAAAACCCCCCACAGACATGCTCTGAGAGTCCAGCAAGTGAATTAGAAGAAACAACTCGACTCACAATATCTCACCTGACTCATGACTGAATCTCAGCTAATGCAACGCTAGCTTTGAGCACCTTTGTATATCAGGTAGTGCAACTCTTCAACACATTTCTGTTTGTGCTATTTTTTTCTTTAACCCCCCAGTATACATTATGCAACAGAGAAATCCAATTTATTGAATTGTTCATGAAAACATCCAACCACAAAATATAATACTTTAATGAATTTTCCTGCAAGATATTGTGATGTAGCTCATTTCACATGTCAGTCCAGCCCAAGCTTAAAAAGAAAGCCCTGTTAGTACCAGAGCCATAGGACAGTGGTCTGCTCCCATCTGGCCCATTACAGTGAAGTAATGGTGCTGTGGTCACCAGAGTGTGCAACCAAGCAACGAAGCTGTAGTTCTCTTACTGGTGTCCCTTCTCCAAACTTGGCAAGTTCCTGCTACGGTTAGTCAGGATTTAGATTCATTTGCAAGGATAAGGGCTTCAAAATGAAGTAAAGGTGCATGCTTTTTCCCCACTAGAAAATGCTGCTCCCACTGGCCATCTGAATGGAATCAGAGTATCATCATATACATAAAGACTTCTCCATGTGCACTTTTTCCAGATTCAATGATGTTTGTGTTGCTGTACATTACAAGTTTTGCCATCTACACCAGTGAACAACCTCTTCAAAACCAGTTCAAAGGAGAGAACTACCATACCAGATACATCTGCAGTATCCCTGGGTTGCCAGGTCCCGTGGGCCCCCCTGGAGCTAACGGAGCCCCAGGGCCACATGGACGCATTGGTCTTCCAGGAAGAGATGGTAGAGATGGGAGAAAAGGAGAAAAAGGTGAAAAGGGGAGCGCAGGTATTGAATATTTGTGTCAACATAGTAGTGCATCAAAATAAGAGCTTTCATCATTACTATTACACGTATACATATGATGAACATGTGTGCATATGTGCTTGTGTGGGTTTAGTGTGATGCATGTAGTGAGAGAAAGAAAATATCCAGATATATTTTAGATATGTCTAATATGCATATAGTCTAACATGTGCAAATAAATGTAATTGCACAGTCTTTCTGTGCACAGATGCTAAACAAAAAGGGGACATTGCAAAGGTATATGTGGCAGCACTGGTGTCAAACAATTAGTCTCATTTGTGCTGTTAGCCAGGAATCAAAGATTAACAAGTTTGTAGGTACAGAATAAAACCACTGAAATAGTAAGTAATATTTAGTGCATTGGCATCACTATATGGATAACCACACTGCTGTCCTCTACACCAGCAGTACCCATGCCTCTGTCTGCAATGGATATATAGTTCTTCAGTATTTAACCAAGGCGTATGAAGAAAACTAGGAATATAAAACAAAGGACTCGCAGGCTGTGTAGTCCACTGCTCTGTTTCAACTTGCTATTCTTTTCACAAGCTTATTTAGAAGATTTTGAAAGTATTTTTGAAGTATTCTGAAATTCTGACCTTGCTTTTCTTGTCTGTTCAGATATACCCAGCAGCCTACGCAATCATTTACTGAGATGATAATTGAAATGATTAACTAACTTAAAATGTTTTTGAAGGTTTAAGAGGAAAAACTGGGCCATTAGGACCAACCGGAGAGAAAGGAGACCAAGGTCAGTCTGGGAAAAAAGGACCAGGAGGACTGATTGGTGCCAAGGGTGAAGTAGGTCCAGCTGGACCACCTGGACCTAAGGGAGATAAAGGAGACCGAGGAGAGCCAGGTGCACCAGGCATCTGTAAGTGTGGGAAGATAGTGCTGAAATCTGCCTTTTCTGTTGGCATCACCACCAGCTACCCTGAGGAAAGACTACCAATTGTATTCAATAAAGTCCTCTTCAACGAGGGTGAACATTACAACCCTTCCACAGGGAAGTTTATTTGTGCCATCCCAGGGATTTATTATTTTTCTTATGACATCACTTTGGCAAATAAGCACCTTGCAATTGGGCTGGTTCACAACGGGAAGTACCGCATAAAGACATTTGATGCAAACACAGGAAACCACGACGTAGCTTCTGGATCCACTGTGATCTACCTTCAGCCAGAAGATGAAGTATGGCTTGAGATCTTCTACGCTGACCAAAATGGTCTCTTTTCAGACCCAACATGGGCAGACAGCTTGTTTTCTGGATTTCTCTTATATGTTGATACAGATTATCTTGATGCTTTGTCAGACGAAGATGAGCTCTGAAGCAGATAATGTCAAATCACAGCCAAACGACAAGCCAGCACATGACTTTATCCAGCCGTGTGTGGGACACAAAGTGGAAAATGAATAACCTGGGAATTTATTTTTGCTTTGACAGGAACCAAATCTGAGTTCAGATGGAGATTCCTAGAATCAAAGCTGGATTCTTTACTGAACAACAGGGATATCAAAAGGAACTATAATTAACAAAAGACTGCATCGCTCCAGGACAGACTCTTCACGGAAGTTATGTTTACGATACTATTTAAACAAATTTAAGATACTGTACATTGGATTTTATATAAAATATATTAAGTTACAAAGTAGAATTGATATTTTGTATACGGTATTAAAGAAAAAATGAACAATTGATAGCAATATTGTCCTTGGTTATTATGAGACAGGTAATATATTAAAAACAAAGAAAACTTTTTTTTTTTTAAGAAAGGAATAAAATAGAGATGTGTGCTGGACAGGTCAGAAGCATGTTCTCATCTGATATTTACACCAACAAAAGATATTTGTGAGCAGTTAACCTCCTAATATTTCATGAAAATTTCTACCAGCTGAGGTCAGCCTAATTGCAGTCCAGAAAGAACAGAATAAAGATATTAAACATACAAAATAATTAAAAGTCAACTGAGCTAAAAACATGTAGATAGCAATTCAGTATTCTGCTTGTTATTTTCAGTGTAAGTGGGTTTGCTATTATTGCAATGTTATTTAATATCTTTTTCAAAAATGTGGAAGAAAATATAAAGCTTCTGCTGGAAAAAAAAAAAAAAAAAAAATGCCAAAAAACTGATGGAACAGTAACAGTAAGGAAAATAAATTACATAGAACAAATTGAGTTGCATCACTTAAGCAGAATTACTTGTGCTCTAAGATGGCCAAATGCAATAAAATAACTTTAGGTCACACATGAGATGGAAGACTGAATTCAGGAGATCAGTGAACCTGGAAAAGATACAGGGGACATTGTGGATGGTCAGCATATAGGTCATAAGAGTAGGCTGTTGCTTTGGATGTCTGATCAGTGGACATTCAAGTAATGAGTAGTATTCATAGCGATATAATCATTCATAACGAGTAGTGTTACTTATGAGGCTGCTACTTATATTCATGTTTCAAAAACATACTAGAAAACTGGGGGGAAAAAAGGCTGCAACTCTACTAATGTACTCAGTAAACCTAACAAGGCCAATTTATTTTTCTTGTCAGTGGAATGGTTAAGAAGTGATGTGCATGATTTCTAGTAGTAGTTGTCACTTCGTTCCATCCGACAAGGGCATGGCAAGATCCACTGCTGAGAAACTATAAATTCCCTCTGGAAATCAAGAGCACATTTTACTAATGGTAGTAATCAATCATTGTGAAAATTGGCTAGGAGAATCGTGTGTTCTTCAGCATTTAACACCTTGTAGGTCAAGACTGGCCATCTATAACTGCATGTTTAGAGACGTACTTGCTTTGCAAGAAATTACAATCTTGTTTTATTATATTAGTCCCGGATTTACAGAACTCTGTTATTTCTAGCAGTTAAGCAAATAGTTTTCAGTGCACTACAATTACATATGGAATATCAACCTGCTCACCCTGCATCTAATCCCTTATTTTCCTATGCAACAGCACACACGCCTTTGAGTACACGGTTGTTACTTATGCAGTGAACAGATGCAAAGTTCTGCTAACAAATCAAACTGGCAATACCTGTAAATCCTCATTTTCTTTGACAGTGTGGTAGAAGATGAAAGTGGATGTTTTTCCAACTTGACATCTAATTTATTAGTGTTATACATGCGCTGTTTCTTGTGGAAAATATGGAAGAGAATGTTTACAGATTCAGTTTATCACAGTACTGTACAATCATTTACACATCTGCAAGTCTAGCACAAAATGAATGCAAACTGCTGCCCAATCATCATTTTCACATCAATGATTTATGCCACTTCCTCACAGACAACACTGATGATACAAGGCACAGATAACAGCTCTCAGCAGTGACGTTCCACAGGTCAGAACAGACAATCACTATGCACACATAACATGCAGGACACGTAATTCAACAGAGGCAGGATTAGACCTATAATATGCATTCTGAAAAAAAACACCCAACTAATGAAAATATTTCATTACATGTTTAATTTACCAAAGTAATATGGAAATAGTTCTACCACATTTGACTCAACAGAAAGTTTATATTAGGAGTTGTGAATTAATTTTATTACGGTGAAACTTACAGATATTTCAGATCTTCAAAATTAAAAAATTCCTATAGATCATCCTTGTGACAGCACAACAGATGTTCTTCGGATTGTCAGAAACATATTTGATGGTTATAATAAATCTGGACATCTTCAGACAAAACAAAATTTTCACCACTGAATAGAAAAAGAATATGGCATTAAAATGAAAAGTTACTGGTTGCATTTCTAACTAAGAGCAAACTGCTTCCCTGTGATACAAAAATGAATGAAATATAAGAGAGATATTTTAACCATACCTGTGTTGAAAATGACATCATGAGTACAAGCAAACCAAGAGTTATTGCCTCCTTCTGCTTAATAACTTTAAATTTATGTTAGTACAATCATAGAAAAGTCATTTTAGCTTCCCTAAATTTCCCCATTTGGATTACGTAGCTACTTGAACAGTCTGATATTTTGGCATGAACTGTTAAAAACAAGTAATTCTGTTGAATTATACCTAAAGGTTTCTTGCTAGAAGTTTTTTATTACATGAATGGACAACATATGTACACAAGTACCACATGTCCCTGCCCTTCAGAATCTCAAAACATTTTTCTAAAGTAAATCATAGTTGTTACTGCTATTTTACTCGAAAACAGATCAGATTTGATGACATGATGTTTCCTTAGACATATTCCCTCTGTCTAAATTTGAATTTATAGTGAAAATATCTTGGGCAGAAGTGTCCCCACTGTTTATGCTGTCAGGTGAGGGGATAGATTGGGTTGCTTTCAAGATGATCTAGAATAACAAAGAATCTCTTTAGGATTAAATCTGATGTTAATTAGGCTTCTACACAGTGTATGTGCCATAGTGGCACATGAAGTTAAGCATCTGTACTACACTTGTCATCTTCGCTTTCTCTACAATCAGCAGAGAAAAAATAGCATCACCAGGAGAAACTCCCAGAAGAAAACACTGTTTGCTGTAGCACAATCTCTTATGCTTTCTGAAGGAGGACTCAAGAACTCATACAAACCTGACACCACCCAGAAGCTTTCAATCTCAGTGTTCCTGAGATTCCTGAGATTAAAAAAAAAACAAACACATATATTTACCTGGGATGTATGTATGGAGATATACATAAATAAAAATAAAGTTGTTTGAAACAAAATAGCCCCCACAATCTTTTAATCTCTCAAGCTTTCTTTATATGTGGTAGAGTGACAAAGAAGATGTCAGCCACATGTTGATAAACATTTTTAACCTAGATAGCTAATTAAACATTATAATCGTACTGAAAACTTCATCTTTAAACTTACATCCCTTTCTTTGAATAAATACCTTCACTTTCCTCACTACTGCTTTTCATATCCACATGATTTATGCTGCCATAATTTTTTCAGATGCAGTAAATACAACCCCTCCTAAAGAATTTTTTCTATGCTCACAAAATACGGAGAAAAAAGCTACTAATGCATATCAGGATTGAAAGTATTACCTACATTCTTCAAAGCTTCATAAATCTGCCTAACAGCATTTATGCATTTTGGCGATGGCAAAGATACAAAAATCTAAAAAGCACCTTAATGTGTTCCCTACTGAGTATGTTTCTATAGTTGGTGCAGTTCATATAATACTTCATTTTTATTTACCTTCCATGAGTCACCTGCTAGGTTATTATTTACCCAATACAGTTTCACATTTACCAAAATATTCACTCTTCAGTCATCAGTCTAATTTATCCATTGGCATGTACTTCATACTCAGGATAACTGTAATGATATAGCAGGCAATTTAGTCAGTAGGAACTTTAGCTTTATGCGGAAGCATGGCTTATTTAATATATGTATTTCAGTAGGTGGTGAATCCTATCCAAGAAATAATACAGGAGGGCAAACAGAAGATAAATAGAGTTGAGAAAGCAATGCATCACAGAGGCTGATGATATTTCACCTGCTCAGCTGCACTGGTGCTGTTTCATTCAATAGGTATAACTTTCTCAGTGAGTAACACATTGCTTTCAAGAAGCAATTTATTCATTTCAGAACAAAGCATTTATACTTCAGCTTGCAGAGCGTTCAGAGGTCATGTTCTTTTCCACATCATTCCTAAACTCAGCACTCCAAATCGAGGTTATGTCAGTATTTCTGAATTTCAGAGGCATGATTCGTCCCCACACTGATGCGCACAAAGTTCCAAGCACTTGGATGAAAATGTCAGTGTTCTCAGTGATGCTTTGTTTTATGCTGGTTGCAAACATCCGATCAATTCATGAAAGTTACTTCCTAAGGCAAAAAAAAATTAATTAAACATGTTATGCAACTATATTTTAATATCAAACATATACAGAACTGTTTTGGATTATTTGGCCTTTAGCTTATATCCCTCAATTCTGTGTGCAATTTTTTTATATGATTGAAAAACTACTTGCTGGAAGAGCTGTAAGTTTTTTCCTATACGAAGACTGTTCTTGCAGCACAAATCATTAGTGTGAAATTATCTTCTCTGACATTAACCTCTAAAACATCATTGCCTAGGCTAAATTAGTTGCTACCTTTCCTGTCACCAGTGCAGAGAAATAGGTGGGGTAAATCTCAGTTTGGACGACAACATATTCAACACCTGCTTTAAGAAAGGAAGGGGCTGGAGATACCTGACTCTTCACATTACCTGTATCTAAGTGATAAACTGAGGTTAGCATTCAACTTTCAGATGGCAAAAGTATGATTGCTGCTCTTAGACAACAATATAAGTGGAAGAACTGGTGTAATTTAATACTGCAATTTACACATCTGTCAGTTAGAAGATATGGATTGATGAGAAGAACACAGCACTACCTGTGTAATGATGCAAGTGACCTCTTGGCAGACCTTTCATGAAGTAATGCTCCAGTTCCTCCTTGGACAGCTTCAAGTGCAGTAACTTGGCTGTCCTCCCGAAAGTTTTACCGTGTGTGAAGGTGGGCTAGAAAATTCATTTATTTGCCCAAAGTCAACATACTTAAGAATTTCTAAGGATTATTAATTACAAATTACAAATAAATTACAAATAAATAATAAAATTGTTGCTTTTCAAACTTAAAGTGCCTGTCAGAATCCTTACTGCAATATAAAGCATAACACTATGTTCATAAAGTTGTTTCTGTGAAAGAATAGCCTTGCTTTTGTCACATTAACAAAGGGACAAGAAAGACTGAATTATTGAAAAACAAAATAATTGTGTTTCTCAAGAGGCTCCAAAAATGAACTCTTAGCGAGCAGCAGATGAGATTTCTAGAAATGAGTGAATTGTATTTAAAAAAAACCATTTACCAGCATTCTTTTTTCGTTCTTTACTTTCAAACAAGCATTATTCTTAGGTTCGGAAGATAGTGGAAGGGATTTAAACTTTGAGTTGAAAAACAACCTCTTTAATCATCTGAAAACTTGTCTACCACTGCTGCTGCTGCCAAAGCAGCAGGCTTTTCTCCTTTCCACACCACCTGCATCTTCTGGCAGATGGTCTGATAAGTGAACACTGATTTTTCCTCCATGTGTGACAAATTTCAAGGAATTTTATTTGTGAATTCAGTCATGCTGGAGTGAGGTGCAATCATTTTAAAATAATCACGCTGAGCAGAGTTTGTTCTCCCTTCTTTGTAACCTCTCTGAAGTTGAGATCACTGCAGAGCTGCCTATAGTAGCCAAAACTTCTATTTTAATAATACAACAACATGCAGTCTTATTTGGCAAGATCACCCTGTGGCCTGCCTCATTTGGGGCAGCCAGCACAGCCTCTCCCTGAGTAGCAGATGTAGGGTGCTGTGGTGAGATGGTAATACCAGAAACAAGGCCCCAGCCATAAAACCTGAAGGCTCTTTTTTTCACTAAAGATCAACATTTTGCTTTTTATAATCGTTTCCCTGTGCAAGCTCCCACAGGTTCTGTCTGCTCCAAATGCCATGCTTGGCAAAACATCAGTGACAGTGCTGCACCTAACAAAGCAAAGCTTCTCACATTCTCATTTGGAGCACTGCATCTGCTGCACGGTGCAATCAAAGACACTGGGCTTCCCTGTTTTTACTGACTGAAATAAATGTGTTTTTCTCCCCTCCAGGAATCATATATGGCTTAAATTCTGTCTTATTTCTGGGAGTGGAGTCATGTCCATCCTGACATATGTTTTTAAGTTGATTTTCATCCTGGTAAGCAAAGGTTCCCACTGTTCCTTTAGGGTACTACTTTAGTGTTCCTTACATAATGCCGTTCATATTTGCCCATCATTTAAACTGTTTGCACAACTGTTTCTAAGACTAGAATAGATTGCTGGGAGACAGGCTTATTAGCAAAACAAGATGTTTCACCTGAATCATTGCCAAAAGCCTGTGTGAAGGTTCACCCACTGGATGACTTCCATAGGCTCAGATACAGTGAGACTTTGTAGATATCAGAAATTGTGGACATATCACCTTCAAAAACCTGACATTTCCATTCTTGAAAAATATTCTCATGCCAGCTCTTTATAGCTGTGATAGTTCCACTTAATTTAACTAAATGTCCATACTACAAATCTTTTATTTTCTGTGACTGTTTACTTCTTCCCATGACTTTTTATAACAGCATTCAGAAATAGGAAACAATTCAGCCATCTCTTTTCATGTGATTCCAGCTACTAAAGCTTTGCAGGAACAGACTTACAGAAGTTATAGGGGCTGATTGTACACGGACAATTATAAACAGGTCTAGCAACAACTCCATTTAGTACCCATAGTGTTGTTTATTCTGGTTGTTATAAAGATACTGATGCAAATGTTATTGTAAGAAATTACTTCTTAACAATCTGGCTCAGCAGAAAAGATCTTTCCAGATTTTTTAGGAATACTATAAATTGCTTTGTACCTATAAAAATTAGGAACCGCATATAAGACAATCCACATTTCTACAAACTATCTGATAGCACTGACAGATTTCTGCCACTCCAAGTATGCAATGATTGGGATGAGGTTCTGTAAGCAGGAGTTGCAATCACTTCTTCATCTTCCCTGTATTTTACTTACAGCTTTCTCTTTCCCTCTTACTGTAAAAAAAATTGTCTACAAAACAAAAGAAGTCTTCCAGAATGGCTTTAGTGGCGGAAAGGGTAGAATCTGAGCCTTTCTCTTTAAAAAGCAGAGCAGCCTGTTGCTAGGGGAGGCTGCTGCGCTTGGCTGCTGGCAGTCCCACAGCTGCTGCATCAGAAAACCCAGGTAGGAAACAATTATTTTCCTTCAGATATCATATCACAGTGTTCTGCATGTTTTCATGGGTGAGGCAGATTTAGGAATCCAAAACCTTCAGAGTGGTGTTCCATGTATTTCTTGATGTAACTTTGTGAAGAGAAGTTAGAGAAACTTCTGTTTGTTTTTGGGTTTTACTGCTTTGGAGACAGCCTCTGAGCTAATGGAGAGCTTTAGTGTACTCGCTTTCAGTTGTTCACTATTTCTTTTTTTTGGTGCTGCTCTTGTACTTAATTTCAAGAAATGATAAAGAATTGTTAAAGAAAGTGGCCATAAGGCCCTTCTGGTTTGTTGCCAGCATTCTCCATTTTCATGTGCCTTCAGGAGACTGTTTAAATGTGATACATAAAAGTTTGATATAAAAAAGTTTATGAGCTGAGCAAAAAAAAAAACGCTGCAGCTTCTTGCAGTGTTGTAATTTTTGTGCCACAAAGCTGTTATCTGATTAAACTTGCATGCAGCCAGGAAACACTGTAGTTTGCAGGCACAACATACTTAGCACTTGTGCAAGGTGCTGGTGTAAATGGTGCTAATGCAAAGGTGCTTAGGGAGCGTCCTGTTTGCCTAACAAAACCACTATCTTAGGGCAAGTTCAGTTCCCTGTGCAACCTGGAGATGCTGTTTAGCAATCTGGAAATCCTTTGGGGAGACCAGGGAATATGCTTAGGTGGAAGATAACAAAGTAATTTCTCCTCTGCCTGTTCTGCCTTTATGCTAGGCATTTTCCAACAGTTAGAGTACTGCCTGGGTTGTTTGCAGTCTTTGAGGAAAGTATGCATGAGCTTACATATCCAGTACAAAGAACGGATGGTGAAATAGGATAATTTGTGCAGGCGCTCTTGCTAAAGGAGGTACAGCAGGGTGTTGAAAAGCTTCCTGTGTTTTACTCCTGTGAGTTATTTCACAGTGTCATGGTTTCATGATTTCTGGTTATCAGTATTCCACATCATAACATCATGTAATGCACTGGGGGTTTGACTGCTGATGCTCAAGTTCCGGGTGCTTGTCCGGAGGAGAAGAAGAACTACATTTCCCCAGGGGACTTTGCGGTCAGCGAGGAGATATAACTCCTGGCAAGGTCACCTGATGTTCTCTTCTCTGCCTGCGCTTCTCTGCCTGCGCTTCTTCATCAGCTCAACTGGACTGCACTTCTCATCTCAGCATTGTGGTGAGGCCGATCCACCTTCCAGACACACACTCTCTCTCTCTCTCCTTATATTCTGCTGATACTATATTTAGTAAATTAGTTTGTTTCACCTCAGATTGTTGCCGCTGTTTTCAATTATTTCGGGGTCCCCTATTTTCCTTTTCCGGGGGCGCGGATCCGCGGATCCCTCCGCCCTTCTAGTCACGGAACCGGACTGAACCAGCCCGTAAACCGTTGACACACAGGATTTTTAAAATACAGACTAAATTGTGCTGTTAGGTGGTAGATCAGTATTGTTGGTGCAAGCTTTCTGTGGGAGGAAAAAACAAACAAACAAACAAACAGCTGAGGTGAAGCAATAGTAGCACTCAGTGACGGTATGCTGTGGTAGTACTAGGGGAAATGGTTTCAAACTAAAAGATGGAGACGTAGAGTGGATGTAAGGAAACATTTTCTTACAGTGTGGGTAGTGAGGCACCATAACAGGTCACCCAGAGATGTGGTGGCCGCCCTGTTCCTGGAGACACTCAAAGTCAGGCTGGATGGGGTTCTGAGCACCTGATCCAGCTGTAGGTGCCCCTGTTCAGTGCAGGGTACTTGGATTAGACAGCCTTTCAAGGTACTTTCCAGCCCAAATGCTTGTATGATATTTCACTGAGCGACAGGCACTCATTTGTATATGCAAGAAAATAATTAATAACAAAGTAGTGTCCGTTAGGCTCTTGTAATCCACAGATCCATATAATCTGTACTACTGTAGCTAATGCAGGTTTGCAGTTACCCTTTATTTCTGCACAAACACGTCACCGTTAGCTACCATAAAGCTGTGAATTGCATCAATATAAAATAGAATTAGTTAAAAGTATGTAAGATAGCCGGTTACTTTATCTTCCGAACACTAGTTAAACATATTTAGTCTCAAGTAATCAAGTAATTTAGTCTCAAACAGTTGTCCTGCTTTCTGATCTGTAGAACTACTTTAGAAGCAATCGTGCTTGAACTGAGAACTCCATCAGTATGGCAGGAGGGACAAAACTCTCCACAGACACAAGCAACTGGTGCGAGGAGATAAGCCATGAAGAAAGATGCCTTAGGGATGTAAGTAGACAAATGTATAGCTGCATTTTCTAACTTCACTGAGTTCCACTGCTGTGGCCTACTAAAGGCCACAGTGGGGCAAGCACAGGGAAGCTCCTTAGCTGGGCTCTCGTAGACTAGCGATGACACCTGTGACGGGACGGAGTGCACGCGGCGCCGTAAGGCTCCACAGTGCTCGAGAGGGCGAGCACAGCGCCCGCCGCGCAAGCGTACACGGCGTTCAGCGCGACCCACGCATGCGCGCTCGCGCTTTTTTCCCCTCCCCTTTAGGGTCGGGGGTCGTGCCGCTGGCGGCCGCCCTGTTGAGGGCGCGCCTCGTCCCGTTCCCCTTCTTCCCCTCGCTCATGCGTTCTCCCCCTCATTTCTGTCCCGCTCCAGCTGCCGGGACCCGCCGGCCCCCCCGAGCTGCGGGCGGAGCGAGGGAACGCCACCGACATGGCAACAGACCCGGCTGCCGCTGCTCCTCCGGCGCCGCGCAGTGAGTGACTCCGCCGGCCGCGGGCGGGGCGGGGCGGGGGCGGTCGGTGCTGGCGTTGCTGCTGGCGTTGCGACGTGGGCGGACGTGTGCGCGGGCTTTCCCAACTTGAACGATTCTACGGTTTTCAAACGCGCGCTTTTAACAGAGTTTTGCCTTGGGCGGAAAGGATTTGCGTGTTTGAATGTAAAGCGCGTGTTTTGTGGCTGAAGCGTTCGGTGATGTCCGCGGTCGCTGACGGGCTGCTCGCCTCCGTTCTCGCCGAGATAAGGGGCGTGCAGGAGGGACGCGGGCGAGGCCGTGGGAAGCGAACGTCCCGCTGCCGAATGGGACGGAATGGAGCCTGTTGGGACCTTCCAGTAACGGTGAACTTCTGTAGCGGAATCCCTGTAATATTCCTGCTGAATACCTCGGGGAACGTTAACGTTGTGAATCCATCTGCAGAGCTTTATGGGCTTATGTAAATAGGCTCTATAAAAGAGCTAATCAAGAGCAGTGTATTAAAAAGTCAATAAAACCCAAACCCATTTCAGGCTTTTCATCATCAGTGCCAATGTGAAACGTGTTGTCCTTAACCTTATTCTACCAGAGTGTGATATTTGTTGTGGGCACCTGTGGTGTAGGAATGTTTGCTTCTCTTTGAAGATCTTTGTGCCTGCGTGTTCCTGGAGGGGATGTGCTGCAGGCACGTGGAGGCCAACAGCTGTTAGACTGGATCTTGTGAGGAAATCGAGGGACACCCTCTAGTGATGGTGGTTTTATTTTACAGAAACACTTTTTCCCAAGAATAAACAGCACAGCAGTGCACTGAAAGGAGAATTGGCCATTAGTTCCTTTCTGAAAAGTTTTTGTTTCCTCAGAGATCTTGCTCAATAAAAATTCACTGTTATTTCTTCTGAGATCCCTGTTTTCTGGAATTCTGTTAGCTTTGTTATGATGGAACGAGAGCACATGGTGATCTGAATTAAAGTGGTTTACTTAATAGCAATACAGGTCATCAGTCTGTTTTGTTTTCCGAAGACACTCATCTTAAAAAAGGAATAGCTCTCCACTTCTTGTATTGCTTTCTTGTTTATAGTGCCTCTGTGGTGTTAAAATACACGCACGCAAACCTTTTTATGAAAAGGGGACTGTATTTTAATGCAAGTGGGTGATGGTAAACAGCTGCAGAACTTTGAGTTTGTGACGTCCCTCAAGGGTTTGCTTTCTTCCATGCTTGCGTTATACATTCACGTTCTCATTCTGGTCCCAGTATGACAAACTTTCCTCAAAAAAAATATAACGTATCTATTTCTTCTTTTCATAGGCAGAGCAGATGTTGTTTGTTCCTGTTGGTCTTCAGCAGTTCAGTCAGACTTTGCTCTTTATTATTCTAATGCAATCAATGATAGAACTTTACTGTTTTCATTTAGTATCATTGTACAGTCAGTGAATGTACAGATGTTATAGTTATGAGATGTACCAGAGAGCTTGGCCATGCAGTTATTACACCAAAGCAGAAAAGATAGGACACTTACCCATATCCTGGGCTCGCTTATGAAACTCTAGCAGAGTGGATCTCCAGAAGGGATCCTTTCCTACTGGCAGTCAGCTCTTAAATGGGTCTAGGAGAGGTGCAGCAGGCTCCACCCCTTTCGGCAGCACAGGAGAATTGTCTTCACCTGTGCTCCGGTGGCTGACTCACTGCTCGCCTCAGGTGGTCAATCAGAGGTTCAGGCCGTGATTCAGCAGTTCCCATGCGGTCACGTTGGGATACATTTTAGATGCCTGTATACCTTTCTTAAATTGAAAAATGTGGCAATATATCAGTCCAGCAGTCAGAATAACAAAATTCCAAATTTTGTCTATCTAGCTACTCATATCTGTATGGAGTGAAATACAGATCCATTGTAGGATAATGGTGTTTCCAGTGTAAAACACAGTGTGAACTGCTTTGATGCGGTCCTGAAAAAGTGATCTTGCAGCATAGTGCTCTTGTAGATGTCTGTCTTCTCCCGCTTCTTAAGTATATCTTAAAGCTAAGAAAAAATTACTTGATTGTAGAGCCCGTTCACATAAGCAGGATAAAATTCCATGCACAGAGAAATAAAGTAAACATTTGTGTGATCTTTCTTCCAAGGAGCTACAGAATCTCACAGTAATTGATGCGTTTATTTAATTTTGCCACAACTATTGAAGGCTTAAAATATTTTTCGTTTCATACAAAAAGCATCATTCCCTTGTTATCACAAGGTATTGATTCATTCATGAAGAAAATTTTCTACATGTGGAACATCAGTTCTGCAGATGCTGTAAGCGATGGCTGAGTATTTCTGCACTATTTTTGAATGTTTACGTTGTTCACTCTAACCTGACTTGTCTGGAAGCATTTACAGGGAATTGTCACGTATTTCAGGAAATTGAAAGCAGATTCTTATCTGTTGTTTGTCATTTTTGATTAATTGGGATGAAATTGAAATGAAACAATTGCTCCAATGAAGTATAGTATGTTCTTACACACTGGATTAGGATCACTTTAAACACAAAAAAATACCATGGAGACTTGCAATGATGAATATTCCACAGCTGATTTTAGAGGCTTTTTATATTGTAATTAAGTCCTTCATTTCTCTCTCTGGGAGACACGGCCTTTCTGTGTGCAGAACTTTCTATAGGCTTCAATTTCATAGAATCATAGAATGGCCTGGATTGAAAAGGACCACAATGATCATCTAGTTTCAGTCCTCCTGCTATGTGCAACCACTAGACCAGGCTGCCCAGAGCCACATCCAGCCTTGAATGCCTCCAGGTAGTAAAACAAACAGAAAACAGAACAGAGTTCTGTGAAAGAGGATTTTTTTTTTTTTTTTCTTATTTCCAGAAACTAAGAGTGAAGTCCATCAGGAAATGAGACTTCTGATATGCTTTGCCTGCACATCTTGTACAGAATCTTCATTTCAGCAGATTCTGAGAATACCCAAACAGTATGGGCTTTGAATTTAATAACTGTTACTTGCTCATCTTTTTAAATGTAGTTTTCTAGTGACTTCCAGGTCCCCCTCTGTATCCACCTCTTTCTGTCAAAATATTTCCTAATGGCAGACATTTGCTATAGTACATACTCAGAACCTGTTTTTTCCTAAACCATCACAGGGCTGGATAAAATGCCTGTTGAAGAGCAGTTGGCTTGACAACCTCATCTTGGCTCATATAGGCCTGCTGTTGTTTCTTACTGTCTTCTAAATATTTACAAATAGGCTGGTTCAAACTGGCAGATGAGAAAAAAATGCAACTAGAATCTGGTTCATTAATGAAGAAATTAATGAATCCTTTCAATAAGAGAAGCCTTGAACTGATCACTTTTCAAGCTGTTAGGTTTCTAAGCGATTTTCAGCTAAAATATTTTGGAAGGTTTTGTGAAGAGGATAAATGTGACCCTCCAGAATGTGGTGGTGCAGCCCAATCGAAGGGAAATGGGTGCTGCCTCCAAGCAATGTGTAGAACACAAACATAATTCTGCTCAATACAGAAAGTTGGTGGAACTTCAGTCATTTGGTCCCACGTGCAATCTCATTTACAGTATGCACTTAACCATTTCATGTGAGAGTGTGGGTTGTAGGCATCCACTCCTTTGTGTTTCTGTCCCCGAGACCATAGCTTTTTTATAAACAACAGGATAATTATTTATCCTTTCTATTTAGAAATTGAGGTATACAATAGGGTATGGGGTTGCTCTACAGAAGTGGCTTGAATATGCCAGAAGAGATCATTATCTATCTGATGTAGAAGATAAGGGGAGGAATCCCATCAATCCCCAAATGAAAACGAGGTCTTGATAAGTTTGATTGGAGATGAATTCTCATTCACTTTAAATTTTGGAAAGAAAAGTCTGGTCTTTCTGGGAACACTAATTTAAAGGCTACAACAAATAGGAATTCTGTAAGAGCATATTGTAAAAGCTAGATTTGTTGCAACTAAGGCATTTAAATTAATGGTCTGTAAGGTCTGAATTGCAAAAACAAACGCAATTCTACTTTCTCATGCTTTTTGTTGGAACGTGGGAATCTGTGGGCTATACATAAGCTTATTTTACATAATTTAAAATATCTTTTACAAAACAATCCATTTAATCATGTCACTGTGTGTTTTCTCTTTCAGGCTTGCCCCCTGTACCTTCTACATCAAGAATGGGATTTTCAGAACTTTCCATCAGGGAGCGTATGAGAGAGAAACTCAGAGCAGCCAGGGTGTGTCCTTCAGAAGTTCTCTTTGGTTGGCTTTCTTCTTCGAAGTACCAACAGCTTCAGTTTGCTTTCCTAGTGTTACGTGTGACTGATTGGATTATCTGCTTTTCTATTTCTAAGGCTGAATTAATATTTGATTGATTCTTTGATTTGAGTTATTTTTCCAGTGACTTTTTTATGCTGTGGTGGTGTTGTTTTTTTTTTTCTTCTGAGGTTTATATTTCAGTTGTGCTTCTATTATAAAAGTTATTCTTTGTAATAATTAAAATTATGAAATTGTTACAAGATTCTTGTATATTTGCATCAAAAACATTGTTACGCTCTTTTGAAATGAGTGGATCTGCTTGCAAGTTTACCCTGCAGCTTAATAAGGAGTATCAACATCTAGGTCTAAAAAGCACTTAAGCTGATTATTATAGTTAAAAGATTCAGTCCCTAATGCAAGCATGCATGAGATGTTGAGTTCCTGGGAATTACTGTAACTTTGGTGTTATTACATTTTTATATTACCACTAAGCTTTTTTTTTTTTTTTTTTTATTTGCTCAGTCAAAAGCAGAAGCTTCTTTATCTCAGGAAGACCTGGGTCCACGGCCAAGGCATTTAAAAAGCATCAGACAAAGGAAAGCAGAACTCAGATTGGATAAAGGGGTAAGTGCTCTAGGACTCAACTACAGAATATCAGTTTCATTCATTTTGTGACTAAAATTATATTGTTTGCTTTTGTTAAAAGGAACCTCTCCAATTACTGCTTTTAATGTTTAATGATAATCATTTTTCTTTAATTACAGTATAGGTATCCTGTTAAACTTGTCATTTATAGGTTCATTACTTCTGTTGTTTAAGATACCTTGAAGTATTTAAGTTACTGTTACAGAAAGGGGCACTCTATTATAGATCTATTATACATAAATTTGCGTAGTACAGTCACTAAATGTTGTAACCACTAAACATTAGCCTTGTCATTGCACTGTATTTGCATTTCCTTGTCGCTATTTTCTGTATATATATTTTTAGTGTAAGCATATTCTTTGTTAGAAAAGTAATTCTGTGTTAACCAACTAACAAAGTTTATGCTTGTAAGACTGGCACAGATATTCTTTGTTACTTTTGGAGCAGCTATCATTAAACATAGGATATCATTAATGTGTATAAAGTAACAAAACTTTTTTTTTTTTTTTATTAAAACATATTAAAGGAGAGCAATAGAAACATAACATTTAGTGGGGTATGTGGCCCCGTGTTTGTGAAACTAATGCATCAGACTGGTTTGATGGCAGTGGCTGCAATTCTTAGTGAGCTCTCAAGGTGTTCATCAGAAATTTTTGTTGAAATTTTACTCTTCTTGTGCTTCATCCTTGACAATAATTGTCCACAAGTATAAATACTGCCAAAAAACAGTGGTGTGACTGAGGTGTAACTGTGAAGTGAGGGATGTTTGTCTCTGATGGGAGAGGTCTTGTAAAAGTCTGCTAAAGACACATGATCAAATTTTAGATTGCAACTCCATACATTCCATATGAAAATTCACAAGTAATGTATTTATGCTGATTGAAAATGAAGTTGCAAATAAACCTGAATAATGGATGATTATTTTTTTTGCAGTCTTGAAACCTGTTCACAAATTTCTTTATCAAACCAGAAAGCGTGGCTGCATATTTTTTGCTGTTCATAGGACTGTGTTTAGCAAGTGTAACAAAATCCATAACATCATTTGCCATCAGCTGAGTTAGCACTGCACTGTACCTTCCCTGTGTCCTGGTTTCAGCCCACATGGGGTTCCTAGTGCACCAGTGTTTCCTTGGTGCTGAGTGATGGTTGTGCCTGGCCACTCAGCAGCACAGAACCGCCTCCATGATGGCACGTGGGGCAGGGAAAGGACAGGCTGTGTTGTGAGCTGTGCTGGGCCACACGTGGGCTGTGAGTTGGGCATGCCTGGATTGAAGCTTCAGAAAGGTGGGAGAGGACAACTGTGCTATTTCCTTTCTTGAGAAGGCAGGGGAATGTCATCCACAGGGTTTCAGAGTAGCCTACAATAATTTTTTGAGAGGGGGAAAAAAAAAAAAAGTTTGTATTCAGGCACCCAAGCAATGGAGAGTGCTTTTTTTTTTTTTTTTTTTTTTTTTTTTTTTTTTTTTTTTTTTATTGAGTGCAAATACATTATTCCTTATTGCAACAGAGACAGTAGATGTAGCTGGTCTTTGGCTCATTGATTCTCTCTGTGGGCAGTGTTGTTGGGCAACAGCACCATTGCCTCAGCTTCCAGGATTGTGCTCTGTCAGCCTTTCCTTTCTCCAGTCCCCGGGATGGGCAGATTTCTTGTTACTCTCCCTCAGGGGGTAACATCTAATCAAATCAGTATTCAGCTGTAGTTTATTTTCTTGCTTTTTTGATGAACCATTGTGTTAAAACTTATTTATTTTTTTGGTTCAGGCTGGTGATAAACTTGGAGAGATGCAAAGGGATGAATCTCTCTTGTCATCAAAAATGAAGTTTTCTGATTCTGTGAAAGAACTCAAGCAGAAGTCACAGGTAAGTACCAATTCTTTCATTTCAATAACTGACATTCATTTTATTTAAGCGTTATATGGCTTTGTGATTCTCTTTGAGTAAGCAAGCAGAACTTGGCCTTGAGCAGAGAAAAGAAGTTTGTGAAATTTAAAAATTCTCCAACAGTATATGCCTACAATTGGAGTATGAGATGGAAACCAAACATAAGTATGACACGGGGTTATTTAATTTCATAAAATGAAGTATATCCATCTGTACACAGTTTGTGGAACTTGGATGAAAATGCTCCTTCTTTTAAAATCCTCTCAATTTAATGCACCAACTCTTAGTTAAAGGAACAGAAATGTTCATAGTCAAAAAATGTTCATGTTAATTCTTCTATTGGAGCTTTCATCCTAACGCTCAAAGCTGCTCCAATCTTGCACAGGCAAAATACAATTATAAATTTATCCTTAAGTGATTCATCTGCATTTTTATTATCCATCATTGTATAATGATGTCTGTATTATAGCCAGAATTTAAAACGTTGTTTCTCTCATTGATAGTGTATCATTTAAAAATGTTTCAATCATTTAGAGCATTTGTGTGGGGTCTCTTCCAGAGCAAATAGCTCTCCAGTAATAAGTGTTTATACTTGCCATTGCTGCTAATATTAATGGAAAGATAGTTTTGCTTGCCTTAAGTTTCTTTAAAAACATTTTTATATGACTTTTTTTTTTTTCTTTTCACAGGCCCAGAATGATTATCCTTCTGCTGAAGAAGCATATAATTTCTTTACCTTAAGTTTTGACCCTGAACCAGAGGGTATAAAGGCGGGAGCACGGAAAAGGAGTGAATTAAATGAAGAAGAGGCTGAAGAATATGTAGAAACCAATGAGGAAGAACAAGAGGAGGATGAAATGGTGTGAGCTATAGAATAAATGTTCATAATTTTAATCAGACTTGAATTAATTTTAATTATCTGATACAAAACGGCAGCTTTTGTTTCCTTAAACGTTCTGAAAGTATACTTTGTAAAATTCTCTACTTTAAGAAATAGGTGAGCTAATGGTAATGTTTGCACCTGAATGTAGGATGAAGATGCACTCCTAGTTAAAGATACTGATCTGTTCATTATGGGACAGACAGATGAAGATTTTCTAGTAATGAAGCCTGCTGATTGTGAAAGATACTCTGAACAGCTGCAAAAAGAAAAAGAATTTTTGTTCGTTCCCAGCATGCAAACAGGTATGAAGATGGTGCATTCAATTTTCTTCCTGGACTTTGCATAGCATTGCACTCTTTGATCTACTGAAAAACTGTGTATCTGACTGGCAGCAGGGAGAGATTTAAGGGCTGTGTTTGACACTGATCATCCAGGTAAGTCTCTGTCTGAAAAGATCTGACCAAATGGGCTAACAGTGATATGCAAACCTTCACAGATCGCTACGTGCTTTGCTGGCACATTGGTTGTTCTGGAGTATAACATAGTGCCTTTTGTGGTAAGTGGAAGGTGGCTGGCCCCTTTTTCACTGGGCTTTAGCTATTATGTTATTTAGCATATACAGCAGGTTACAGTGTATGGTACTAAAAGTGATTCATGTGCTGCATAATATATGGTATTTACTTGAACACATCTGTAATTTTTTCCATATGACAAGCTTGCCAAAAGTCGTTTAATGATTCTGTGATTCTATGTATGTAACGTTAGGATTTCTGTGATGTATCACTTGCTATTTAATGTTTGAAGTGAACGAAACAGAAATGAGTTTTGTAATGATAGATAACTAAAATGATACCAGGACAACTTGGAACGAAATACCAAAATTTTGACATTTGGTTCCTCTCCTTTTTCATGTCTGGCATCTGAGTTCTGACTGCTTCCAGTGTGTTCTGCTGGGTTCTGATGTAGGGGATTGCTGTACTTACTGTATTTGTTGGTATAATTACTCACTTCTTGGATGCAGGCAGAGAGTGCTCTTTAAAAAAGTACTAAGCCCATACATACATACCAGTGAAGTTGTGCTGCAAATGGTGTTTAAAGAATCCTGCCTGCTGTTACTGGTTAACATGAGTTTTTATGCATGTTCTGGGTTTTGTACAAGAGTAGACTGAACCAAACTAGCAATAGTAGTTAAGGCTTTACTTTATCTGAGAGTGGCTTCAAAATGTTTGTGTAATCAATTGTTACTGCTAGAAAGGTTTTACAGGGGTAGAAAAGAAACTATTAAAACGAAACTCCACTGATTTATTGAAAGAATATTTAAAGCAAATGTTTAATTACCTGTTTGGAGGATCTGTGGTACTTTTATGATAGAATTAACCTGTGGATCTGTCCTGATAAAGAAAATGACCTATTTCTGTTATATACTTTTTTTTAAATTTAACTTAGAAATATACAGCTGGCAGCATGCTTAATATGGAGTACCATTTATTTAAAGAATGCACAGCATAAGCTGTTACAGAATAAGCAAACTAGAATGGCAATTTTAAGATATTTTACATGCTTTTATGTATAATTTCTTATTAGTGCCTACTTCTCAGAAGATGCCTGAAAACGTGCAGCCTAGGTACATTGAGGATGAGGGTCTTTATGCAGAAGAAAGACCCTTTGTATCACCATCTAATCAAAATATTTTAGAAAACAGAATTCTAAGACAGGAGCAAGTAAGTCATCATTGTATTCTTACCTGTCTTCAGACTTTTTATTTATCAGTATTTGATTTTGCTATTGTATAAGCCATCAGTAAGTAGAAGATCGTGGTAATCTGGTTCTAAAGCTTATCTTTAGTCAGAAACAGTTCATAGTCACCTTTTCTTTCATAGTTGTTTTTTACAAGTCATTTAGATATGGAAGAAACAATATATTTTATCTTCGCTTGTAGGGGAAAGAGTGGTTTGGTGATGATGGCAGAATCTTAGCATTGCCTAATCCAATTAGACAGTCTTCCACTAGGCCTCCAGTCTTCTCATTGGAAGAAGGCATTGCACCAGAACTTGAAACAATCTATAGAAAGGTAGGTGTTTTTAATTTGTTATTATTGGGAGCCTGAACTATTTTACAGTTTAAGTCTTGGGACTTGTAAATCCATTTATTTATTTACTTACTTTCAGGCAATAAAAACAACAGCTGCCAATCAGTATCTCGTTGGACCTGGAGATTTTCAGGGGCCCTTTCAGTTGGATATTGATATTTCTGGACTAATATTCACACATCATCCCTGTTTTAGCCGTGAACATGTGTTAGCAGCTAAACTGGCTCAGCTATATGATCAGTATTTAGCCAGAAAACAGAAGAATCTTACTGAACTTCTCACGGACAAGGTATTTTTTGGAGACCTCGTTGTGGCCTTCTAGTACTTGAAGGGAGTGTATAAACAGGAGGGGGAATGACTGTTTCAATGGGTGGATAGTGATAGGACAAGGGGGAATGGTTCTAAACTGAGACAAGGGGAGGTTTAGGATAGACATTAGGTCCTTTTGGTCCTCATTTTAGAATCGGTTACTCTTTGCTTCAAAATCTGTTTTGAAATCTTTTTCTTCAAATGCCAATGGGATTCATTTGTAGTATGCATGTCAATGTATGTCAATATTCATTTGTAGTATGTATGCCAGTGTACATTTTCAGTGATATGCTCACTTGTCCTTATTTGTACGATCTCTCTGGTTTATTCAGTTTGTTCAAACAGACTGTTCCTTGATTGTAATTTCATTGCTCCTACTCTGGTTGTATTTACTTTCGTTTCCAGCAGATCTGCTAGCCATTCTGGTTTTACATTCAGTATTATCAACGCTCAGAGAAACTACAGCAATGTGATAACTATCATTTTATTTCCTATCACACCACTCTTTCTTATATTTATCTCCTGTAGTCAGTTTTCTGTGTTCTTTTGTCTTCACAACCGTGTATAATTTTTGGACAGCTGCTTTAGGAGAATGCATCTTGTATTTACTTACTTCATGAGGAGATCTCATCACTGTTTATAAATATCAAAAGTGTGGAAGACAAATGGATGGGGCCAGGCTCTTTTTAGTGTTCAGCAGTGACAGGGGTAACAAGCAGTAACTGGAACACAGAGATATGAGGAATAAATTGTTTACTGCAAAGATGACAGAACATTGGAACAGGCTGTCTAGAGAGAGTGTGGAGTCTCCTTCTCTGGAGATATTCAGGATATGCCTGGACCCCTTCCTGGGTAATCTACTGTGCTTTAGCAGAGGGGTTGGACTTGATGATCTACAGAGATCCCTTCCACCCCCTGTAATTCTGTGATGCATATCTTCTAATGGTAATTGAAGGTGCGGCCCCTTGTAATCAAAACATGGTTTCAGAAGTGTATTTGAACCCGTGCTGTTGTTCCCAGGCCTGTCTCATCTTCAAACCTTCTGGTCTTTCAGTTGTAAAATGCAGTATGTTACACTTAAATTTTTTTGTGCTGTTGCCCAGCTTCTGTAACTCACTCATCATGTCCTCTCATTTTTCTTGTTTCTTCACTTCCTGGGCTTACCTCTAGTGTACATTTTTATCCCAAAGAGCTCTTTGTTTTGTTGTGGGTTGTTTGTTGTTTTTTTTCTGGGCTCATCTTTTATTTATTTTTTTCTTCTCTTTGCTGAGCTCTCAGCATCTGTCTTGCCCCCTTGTCTAGGTCTGACACAGTGGTCCAAGTCAGATGTCCCTTGTGTCTAGGGATCCAAATTAGAATTTCACCTTAAAAAATCAGCACCTCACAGACGTGGCAAAACCATAATCTTCTAATTAAAGAAGCAAGACAATTCAGAGGTGTATTGTACTGTATGCCTCATAAATGTCACACTATCTGTTAATCCTTTTCCTTGTTCATTTAAGCTACGTGCTTTGAGGAATGCTGTGCAGTGTAGTGCTGACAGTGCTGGTGCTTCTGGTCCTACAGCACAACAGAGCATACCTGAATACAAAATTGAAATCAGGTAGGTATGGATTTGTTAACTCAATGCTTTTAAAAACTGTATTCCTTTCCTGTTCTGTGATGGATCAGAATATAATTTATACTGAACTTTTACAGTCTTGGAAATGGTTCTAGAAGAATTTTGAAGGCATAAGAAATTTTACCAATAAGCTGAGTGAAAAAACATGAAGAAAATACAGCGTGGGTAGAAATCTTATATTCAAAAGTAGTCTAACTTGATTATCTCTTATTGGTTACTTAGAAATTACTGATATTCTTTGCACAATTAAAGTTCAGTTAAAATAAGGTCAGCTGACGCATGGAAGCTGACACAATACTGCAAGTGATGAGCAGATGTTTGAACAGACAAAAAAGCTTGGTTTTTTTCCAGCTCCCTTGTTCTCATTACACGAGGCACTTGGCATCAAAACTGTTCTCTTGATTCTTGATTCACTGTACATTTTTAGGTGTGTTGGTCACTTTTATTTTTTTTGCCAGTGGGTTAATATAAAATGGTAGAGTTTTCTTTTATGATATTACAGTTATTGTTCTTGGACAGCAACTGGATAGCAAAAGTATCTTCCAGTTTTTGGCTTGGTAGTGAAAGTTAGTATTTATTTTGGTAGCTAGTGAGCCGTAAGTATAAGCAGCATGATAAAAACTAAATTATTTTGGAAATCTAAGCTGAACAGCCTTTTTACTAGTACGTAGGTTGCTCTGGAAGTAATGCTTCCTATTTATTTCCTTGGAACCTAAAACATATAAAGAACACAATAGCACTCAAAGAGAAAATTCTCAGCTACAAAATACTACTTTTCAACATTTGTATGGATGAGCTGGTCAAGGTGCTCTTCATCTTGTGAAGAGGTGTGACAGCTGTGCGTGGCTATCTGGAATGCAGCTTGTCTTTCATGTTGCTGTCACCACTGCTGAAACACACCACCCACTGCCACACTGTGCTCACTGTTTGGTCTCCATAAACGTTCAGCACGTGTCAGTGAGTGTCGACAGGTTTGTTTGTCCATGGAGGAACTGAGTTCTGAGAGCCTTTGCTTCATCTGCACTTCCATGTCAGCTGCCCTTTTGTTAAACTGCCCCTCTGCTGCCATCTGTCTCGCAGCAACAACATGGAGCATTGGTGGGAAGGGTCAACTTCTGCTGCCATACCACCCCACATCCACCTCTGACACCATGGGCCAACACAGTAAATTAGGGGGCATTACTTTTGGAATCTGAAAGTTTATCAAAGTGTGAAACTGGGCAATAACAATTTTAAAAAAATAAAAAAAAAAATATCAAGTCTAAAATGTTATAGTGGATCACATAAGTAAAGTTTATAATATAATTTGAATTAAAATCCACATTCTTTTTTGAATCACAATCCTGCTACGAGTCTTGGAACCTTCACCAGCTTATACTTACACATCCACAGTACCCTTAGTTTGGTAGTTGCTTCTTCATATTTTCATCCTTTATGCATGCTGACTTGCCATATATTGTTATCTGTGCAGGACATACTGGAGTATATTTATACTATATTGTTCATACTGAAGGACAAAGTCTTCCATCAGAAAAAAAAAAATTATTAGTATTTCAACACATCTGATAGGAGCAAAAGGTATGCAGTTACCATGCAATACCTTAGAGACAGGAGCTCTCACCAGGGAAAGCAGATGAGAAATAAGAGGGTTCACTATGAAAGGGTGGCTCTTGTATTCTGGCACTATCCCTGAGCCTTGCTTGGTTGTTAATTCCAATTAGAGAATTCCTTCTGCATATCTTAAGACTTCTCTAGGTCTTGTGTGCTTGCTTTAGCTTAGTGTCACACTGTTATCAATCAGGAGAAATTTGACTGAGATCAGTGAGATCAGTGTTGTGGAAGTAATGTGAGATGAGCTTGGCTGGGGCTACTCTTGGGCTTTTGTATCTGTAATTCTTCTTGGCAGCAGCTCTGTTGGAAGCTGTTACACGTGAGGCTCAGATAGGCTCAGGATTGTTACTGTCCTGCTTTTTCACCTAACTGGGACCACATATGTGGGTAAAAGCATCTGGTCTGCTTTGTCTCGGTTTTAAGATTTCATTTCCCTGAAGATCAGTGTGGAGTGCTCGTGAAAAACTGCAGATGTGAAGAGAGTATAGCATGGAAAATAATCTTTATAATACTTCCTCCACCCTCTAATAACGTAATTGCTGTGTTCTCTTCACTGTCTAAACATCAGAGCTGTCGTTTTCTGTTGATTTGAGCAAGGAGTGTCATCTAAGTGCAGAAAAGCTTTGCAAATGAGCAATTTCAGCCCTTCTATTTCCATTTGCTGAAGAGGAAATCATTATATGCTTCAGATTGAAGGTTTCCTGCTCTTCTGGCTGATGTATTTCAGAAGAGGGGATTCTCTACTGAAAGGTCCTGCTTCCACGTAGAATAAATTACATAGGCATAATTACTGACCGCTGTGTTCCTGCTGTCTTTAAGCGTCTTCTTGTCTTCTGACTTCATCTTGTAGAACAGAAAAGAAAGGGATTTCAAGCTACGTGGATAAGTAATAACTGCTAGCTAGCGAAATGGAGCAGTTGCTCATCTTATTTTCCAAAAAGTCTGTATTTTAACTTCTGTTTATTTTTTTTGCTATCTCTGCTTGTGCTTTTAAATAACGTATTACGTGTTACTTCTCTGAGCTTAACTCAGGCTCCCTTTCTTCCATGCTCTCCAAGTATTACAAGTAATGTTTTAGTTGACATCTTATTTTCTTTCTTTTACCCCACATGACTGGTACTGGGCATGTTTAGCTATCAGGGTAGTACTGGAAAAAGTCTGTTGTTGTTCTTGACATCGGAGTGTGTTCATCATTAAAGGTGCAAATGAATATCTGTTCTACAAACATTTTGGAGGGTAGAAATGTGAAATACCAAGTCTGAGGCAAAAGAGCCCTGTTAATTTTTGTTTGTGTAAAGAGTCTTGTAGGGCTACTTAGGTTACTTCATACATTACTACATTACTTCATCTTTACGAGTGTTTTTTAGTGGAACTAGAAGCATGTTGAGTATAAAACATATTTTGTAATGTATGATTCTAATACGCATTACTTCATAGCAGCAGCATTGGTTTCCTGGGCTGTTGTTTACAGGCATTGACTTTAAAATGTTTTTAATGATGTACAGCTGTAATAAGCATTTCAGAAGACTTAGAAGCCTCTAGAGAATGAACTGTAATTGAAGTCAGCTTGTCCAAAGTTCATGAGACTAGAGCCTAGAGTATTGATAGTGAAGGAAACCAAATCCTGTCATCTTTAAGTTCATCTGGTTTTTATGCGCCTTGGATTTAAACTACTGCAGCCATCAATCATATTGAAAACCACATCAATTGGCTTTTGGTATCTAAGCTTTTCACTGTATTGTTCCACTGACTTATATAAGTCTGATTTTGTACATATGTTTATATATTTCTAGGCAAACCAGAAGGCTTCGTGATGCTGAGCAAGAAAAAGATAGAATGTTGCTTAAAAGTATTATAAAAGTTTGGAAAGAAATGAAGTCCCTCCGTGAATTTCAGAAGTTCACTAACACACCCATGAAGCTTTGTTTGAGGAAGTATGTTTTGATAACATTCTTTGTATTTCATTTGCCAGCAGTGAGCTTTCAGTGAGATGAGCCGTTTTGGGATGTGAAGGGTGCAAAAGTAAGGATTTGAGTAGTGTCTGTTGCTGGTTGGGCTTGCCAGACTTGGAGTAGGGAAGAATGTAATGACTGTAACAAAGTCTAACAAGTGAAGAAAAAGTAATTAAATTCATTTTGGATGGTAGCTATCTGCTGTCAACTCTTGTAGACTGTGCTAGTATTTTTTTTAACATACCGTGCTTTTGATACAATAGAATTAATTCATGGAGAAGTGGACTTATGCTATATATGATAATCTTTAATGCAGTGTTTACATTAATTTATACATCATGTTTATACAACTGTTTTAAAGGGAAGAAGTTGATCACAGATCAGATGAGAAAGCATATGAAGCAGAAATTCAGGCTGAGATAAGTGAATTACAAGAAGAATACATGGAAGAATATGAAAAGAAAATGGAGGAGTATAAAAGTGAATTACAAGAGTGGAAGTCCTGGAAGAAGGCACAGGTTTGTTTAAATCATTGTTGATATCATTGCTTCACAAAAATTAGATTATTACTAAGTATGTTCAAAGCTTATCCTTGTAGTACAGAGAAAAGTCAATGTCAGAATAGGCAGCTGCTAAGCTAAGAAGTTATTACTGCATGTGTGTTCACTTTGTCCATCTATGCAGACAATGCATCTCAAAGAACTGTAGCTGCTATTTGAGTAACCTTTCTTCACTCCCAAGAGAGCACACATGGTAACTTTAAAAGAGATATCTGCTGCTAACCAAAACATACAAGAAACAGTTGCTTTGTGTGTTAAACGTTAAGCAAATGTTTTTGTTTGAAGCACATCATGTTCTTGAAGCCTATCAATGGAATGCATTGCTGAATTCCAAATCTGAAACAGTACTACAGAATACAAGAAGTCTTCTTTCTGTACAGAGATCTAGAAAATTACACCATTATTTCCTGTTCAGCACATGCTGTGAACCAAGAGAGCAAGAGGAAAAAAGCTATACTGACCAAAATAGTACAGGTAGAACATCATTATTTCTATATGCAGAAGTCCAAAAAGAAAAAGAAGAGGAAAGACCTTCAAGAAGAAGAATCAGTAGAAGATTATGATCTTGGTGAAGAACCAATGAAACCCATCCCACCTAAAATGGTCGATAGCCTGGAAATAGAGCAGCAGGTTAGAGAAAAAGCTAACAACTTCAGAAGGAAACCTGGAGAGCCTGCTTTAATTCCTGAACTAGTCTTGTCAGGAAGCATAACTCCAAGTGAGCAGTGTCCTCGGTAAGATAAATGTTGTAATACACTTCTTACAGTGATCACCCACTGTTATTTATTTGATTCTTACCTCTACAACTTCCAAAATGTGTGCTTGCCATTCTGTTTAGCTTAATGATTAAAACCTTCAACTTCTGCTTCTGAAGCTGATGTAACTTAATTATTTTTCAAGTCACATGTAAACTTATACATACTGGCTTGGAGAATGCATAACTACACATTCACTTTGAACCTTCTGATGTTTCTTGAGCACCTTTGTAGGACAGTGTACATAAAGAAATCGGTTGTGGTGTTGTGATGGTGCTTGTAGATGAGAGTGTAGGTTGCTTAGGGCACAACCACTCTCACCATAGCTAGTCCTTTAACCAGGTGCTGCAGCCAGCAAAGAAGAGAAAGATGTCATTACCTAAAGATTCCACTGTGGATAAAATAAGTACACTTTTGTATTACTTTTTGCATTTACACACTCCGTACATCTGACAAATTGAAGTCATTTAAAAGCTGTTTCTTTTCATCGTAACTCAGTAATTTGCCTCATCAGGGATTAGGGCTTGGCTGTTCTGTTCTTAGTGACTGAAATCTTAAGAATCTTAATGCGCTGTGATAGCGTATCCTGTGCCCTGGTGGAAGGAAACAAGGAAACTGTTTCCTTAAATATCTCCTATTATATGAAGGTAGAGATGGTGGATCTAATATTCCACCTGTTTGTTTTTAAATAAGCTTTAAATAATTCATGAGAACATAAAGTAAGTCCTGAATTACAGATCTTAACTTAGTGACGTTTTTAGAAGAATTCCATTTTCATGCAATTGGCTTCCGTTTCCCATTGAGGCATCAGATTCTCATTAAAAATAAAGTATAAATGTTATTGAAACTGTTCTCACCACTCGTTTGACACATTTACAGGGCAGAGGTTTTACGACGAGAAGATGTAAACAAACGCTCAGCATTTATAAAAGTCTTTTTCAACTCCAAAGAAGTGTCAAGGACTGTTACTCGACCACTAAGTTCAGATTTCAGAGTTCACTTTGGACAGATTTTCAACTTACAAATATTCAACTGGCCAGAGAGTTTGAAGCTACAGGTTGGTAATGATTTATAATAGTGTATTTTGAAAAGATAATATGAAGTGCAATTCCTTCTGTAATGCTTGTGTTTTGCTCTACAGCAGTGTTGGAGAGAAGGATCCTTTCTAAATTATCCATCTTTTATTGCCTTTCTTTGCTTTTCTAGTAGCAAAATTTTCAGCTTTGCTGCTATGTTTCTGATACTTGCACTAAGATTTTATTATTATTATTATTATTATTATTATTATTATTATATTTCTTTTAAACTTTTGATCTGGCTGTTGTGACCAACAAAGATTTGTTCTCAAAGTAATATATGTAATACATATCTGTTACTATGTGTATACATGCCTGTGACATGACTGTGAGCTGCATGGGGGAAGCTAGTAATTGGGGCATGACTAAATATGTTAGCAAAGCAGCCTCTTTTAGAAAACCTGATTTTTATTGCAGGTAAACTTTCCAAAATATTCTTCTTAGTACACTCTTATCCACATCATAAAAACACAATAATGTTTGTTGGGAAAGAAAAAAAAAAAAACTCAGTACAAGTAACTTCCGTTATTACTCTGTTGACCAAATTAAGTGCAGTGAAGTCCAAAGAAAAAAAAAAGATAAAACAACCGAAACAAACAACAAAAAGCACAACCAAAAAAATTCTACCTCTTGTAAGAAGTATGAATTAATGAATTAGTCAGTTGATTGCTTTCTTTTTTTGTCAGGTGACTTATTACTGGCAGCGCAGAGGAGGGCGTATAAGCCATCACCTGTCAATTTGCGTAACACACAGCACAAGAGGCATGAGAAATACCATCTACTTTGATTTAAAAACATTTAAACAGGGACTGAGAAATCACTCTTAAGCCCTCTGTGTCTGAAACTGGCCAGGAAAGAGCAAGGCAGCCTGCTGTACTGTCAGAACTGAACTGTGTGCCTTACTTGGTCTGTCGTGAGACAGAATCCATGATGCCAGAATCCCTCATACCAAGCAGATGCATGTTGTACAATGATGCTCTTTAAAGCCCATAGTTTGCCATACATCAGCCACCAGTTTGTGCTTGCAGCCCAGAATGCCAACTCTGTTCTGAGCTGCATTAAAAAAGGGGTGGCCAGCAGAGAGAGGGAGGTGATTGTGAGGCCCCATCTGGAGTACTGCATCCAGGCCTGGAGCCCCCAGTACAGGAGGGACATGGAGCTCTTGGAGCTCCAGAGGAGGGCCACTAAAATCATCTGTGGGCTGGAACAACTCTCCTATGAAAAAACTTTGAGGGAACTGAGCTTGTTTAGCTTGGAGAAGAGAAGGCTCTGGAGAGACCTCATTGTGGCCTTCCAGTACTCGAAGGGAGCATGTAAACAGGAGGGGGAACGGCTGTTTACGAGGGTGGATAGTGATAGGACAAGGGGGAATGGTTTTAAACTGAGACGGGAGGTTTAGGTTTTAGATTTTAGGTTTAGGTTTTTAGATATTAGGAGGAAGTTTTTCACACAGACGGTGGTGACACACTGGAACAGGCTGCCCAAGGATGTTGTGGATGCCCCATCCCTGGAGGCATTCAAGGCCAGGCTGGATGTGGCTCTGGGCAGCCTGGTCTGGTGGTTGGTGACCCTGCACATAGCAGGGGGTTGAAACTCGATGATCATTGTGGTCCTTTTCAACCCAGACCATTCTATGATTCCCATACATTCCCATAATTAACAGTGTTTTTGCTTCCTTCAGCTTTCAACTTCTCATCAAAACATTGTGAAGAATTTATTCATTTATTTATTTCTGTCACCATGGGTTTTTCTAGATCTATGAAACAACAGGTCTGAGCAGTACCACCTTGCTGGCTGAAGTTTTCATCCCTGTACCTGAGACGACAGTTTTGACAGGCAGCGCTCCCATGGAGGAGATAGAGTTCAGCAGCAATCAGCGTGTGAGGCTGGACCATGAAGGAGTTGGGAGTGGTAGGGAACATCACTTTTCCTCAATTCAGTTCTTCAGTGCTGCTCGTTTTGCTGAAACCACGTGGAGTAACAGGCTGACATAATTTTTGGAGTAAATTCAGTTAACACCAATGTGTGTTTTTATTACTTGGCTTATAGTATTGGAGAAGCTCTACTAACTATAGAAGTTGTGTATTTTTTTTTTTTTAATTGTTTATTTAGTACTTAAGTAATCAGGCCTCTGACAGTGCAAAGCAAGCATATGGTATTAATCAGCATAGCTGCAGCAATTTTGACACTTCAGAGCACTGAAGAACTGACTATAGAAATGTATATGCAGATGAAGTCTTCAGTATAATGACATCCTGTAAAACATTTGACCATTGGGATTTCAAAATGGAAAATTAAAATGAGGGAGAGGTAGGAAAAAGGAGAACAAGACCAATGTAACACGCAGAACTTTTAGTTTATATAATGTTTGAACTGCATTATGAGATAACTGACACACAAAGGTACAATCCATGAAATACAGGTAGAAATAGAGCAGAACAACCACTAAAAAGTCATCAAGAAGAGCATTGTGAAAGGAAGGTTTTTACAACACATTTGTGTCTAAATGTCATTAACTGTGGTGACCATATACACAGTTTTGTACCACAGACCTTTAGGACTGACATTTCAGATATGGATAATTCTTTTGACTGCGAATTTCTGTCTCATTAATAAAAAGAATACATGCACTAAATCTGAGAATTACCAGAAATGTGAAATAGCATGCATCTGTGAAGGAAAAGAAAAAAAGCTTTGGCTTACCCTTCGAGACCCAGTGTTTCTTTGTGGTGCAATGGAAAGCCTTTCTGTAGGCAGAATGGAATCTGTCTTTTCTGTAGAGTGGAGTTCTTCTCTACAGCCTGCAACAGAGTCACATTGTTTCATGTAAGTTGTGCATTTGTATGGAAGGAGTAATTTGACTACTTATTTTGGGGAAGCATTTTTAAAACTGTCTAGACACTGTTTGAATGGATAAATACACTGTGATATACTATAAACATACATGAATATACTACTTTATTTTCCCTCAATAGATGTATCCTTTTCATTTGAAGCTGATGGTAGCAATCAAATGACTTTAATGACTTCTGGGAAAGTATCTAATAGTGTTTCTTGGGCAGTTGGAGAAAAAGGAATCCCCCTAATTCCTCCAGTATCTCAGCAAAACACAGGAATTCCAAGGTAATGTGATACAGCTTCTCAGTGATTCCTGGAAAAGTGTTATAACCACTGTATAATGGAATAGATGATTTTCATAGTCAAGAATAGTCATAGCTTTTTTCCTTCAGTTTAAATACTTTATTCTGCACCTGTGGATATTTTATGTTACACGTTTTGGTAAAACAAATGACATTTCTAACTAGAGTCTTTTAGTAAGTTATTTATAGACAATGTTAAACAAGACTCAAGCTGATTAAATTCACTTTTATGGTACTCAAAGACATAGCTGTAGTCCAGATTTTGCCTTATATTGGTAAGGAACTTTCCAGTAATCATTTTTTGCAAAGATTGGAAGCTGCATCTTTTTCTTCTACGAAGTGCATTTGGGGTGGGTTCTGGGACACATGTTATAAATGCTTTTTTTCCCATTAATGATAAAAACTATAGTACGGAAACAGTAGAAGTTAATAAATCAGTTTTAAGTAAGAAAGAAGTTAGGAAGTTAGTCACATCTGTATCATTCCAAGATAATATTTTTAATTAGTTTTGTCCCATCAGAAATGTGTTGAGCTGCAGAAATTAGTATTTTAATATTACTCCACTCAAAACACTCTGATTTGCCCTGTGGCTTCATGTTGGACGTGGTAGTTTACTTGTCCATTTTACTGTTGCTTTTTTTTTTTTCTGTATAATTCTGATAAAATCATAAAGTATGCTTTTGTAATGACCTCAGGTAACTTCACTGTAAAGCCTTAAGAATTTTACCATACTTATTAAATTGAGAAAGTAATTTTTCCAGCTGATTGGGTTCTATCAAATTTTTTTATTTAGAAGCTAGAGCATGGCACTTGCATCACTTTTATACTATTTTTGACTCGAGCTGCAGCCATTCGAGTAATTGGCTGATCAGCAGATAAATAAGTTGCTGGCTTCAATGAGACTGGAATAGCATAAGATAAGAACTATAAAGATGCATTTCCAAAGGCTGACTTCAAACTTGACAGACTAAAATTACAGTAGTTTGTCTCTGCAGCAAATGGGGAAAATTTAGGAGGATGTTCAGTGCAAAACGCTCTTATTTGGATCACCTTTTAGAGATGAACACCGTCTGTGACTTTCCATTGTCTGCTGTGAAAGTCTGATGCAAGATTTTCATGCCTGAAGTTAGTCTTTGCCTGTTGGCTTTTCAGCTCAACTGTGATTCAGTGTGTATTTGTTCAAGATGCTCTAATGATAAAATCTTAATGTTGCTGCTTTACCTGCTACTGCAGTAACTGCTAGGTATGTTGGCTGGTTCTAAGCAAGCTTGAGAATGATCTGTAAGTTATCTAAGTATTCTATTTTTAAGAATGCTTTAATAAGTAGAAAGCAAGGACACCTAACGAGAACCAGGCCACCATCCACATTCTGTGGCATACAGCTAATGAGCATGCAGATATGCAAGTCATTGTACAGATGTCCTTCTGACTACCTCCCACACTTGACTACTGTGAGTACAAGTAGGTGGGTACAAGTGAGAAGCCAAGGACAAGCCAGCACAGTGCACTCATTACCAGGCAGCACATGGCCCTACAGGATCTGAATGTGGCAAGCAGAGCAGGGTGCTGGCAGCAGTTCCAGACCTGGCAGGAAGGTGAATTAGGTTCAGGTTCTGTCTAGAAATGCTGTTGAGGAGACAGACCAAAGATGGGATTTTAGACACTGCGTAGACAAGGGCTGTAAATCTGGGAAGTTCACTTAAGTATGGGTTGTCACAGAATGTTAGGTGGACTCACAGAAATCATGAAAGTATTACTTTGTAGTAATTAGAAACGTGATAGTGTAGATATGATAAATGCTTGAATTACTGAGCATCTTAAGGCATGGAGAGCATGCAAAAAACATTTCTTATTTGTAGAAAAGTAGTCAAATTCAGTGTTTCAAATGAGGCTGTAACTGAGTAGAAGTTTTCTGCAGTGAGAAAGCTTGTATCAGAGTTCCCTTTTAGCAGTTCCTGCATCTTTCTGCCTCACTTTCCTTTGTAGTTCACCATTCCCTCAGCTGCATAGCTTTACTTTTGAGTCTGCATGTTTTATAAGCGGAATCACAAAACCTATGCAGGTTTTAAAGATGCTTCTTCTGTATCACTTCTTCAGGTGTTTGAAGAGTTGATTGTGTGTGTTTTTGGTTTTTTTTCTGGTGTTTTGTTAATGTTTGTTTGCTTTGTTTACAATTAATTTACCTTCAGTCAGCTGTTCTACACTGTGCTGACAGAAGGAATTACTTCATTTCAGCTGAAGTGAAAAATGGCATAGAGGTGTAAATGAGCAGGTAGGGGAGTGGATAGCAAGATTTCCTATAGTGAGAGGTTTGTTGTTTAAGAATTGTGTAATGGAATTTATTTTCAGGTTATAGGGGTTTTTATTAGTTTTGTTTTTGTTTTTCCAAGATTGCTTTAAATATATTTTTTCTTATTAAATGTTTTAGGTGGAATCATCTGACACTAGTTCTGCCTATTGTCTTTCAGTGCTTTAAAAAATATTGATGCTATTGCATCCATTGGCACATCGGGCTTAACTGACATGAAGAAATTGGCTAAGTGGGCAGCAGAAACAAAACTTGATCCAAATGACCCAAACAATGCAGCTCTGATGCAGATGATTATGGTAAGTGGCTTTTTCAGAGCTATAGGGTAATGGAGCTGTGAAACACCAGTTCCAAGTTAAATTTCTGATGGATGTACTTGTGTGAATGTTAAGAAGCATATTAAAAATATGATTTATTAATGCATTAATTCAGTAGATTTCTAATGGTGAAAAATAGAAAATAGGCAAGCTGATTAATTACATACCTAAATGTTACTGTAATATACAATTTTTAATTTTTTTCTTTAAAGTGCTGGAGTATTTCCTCTGCACTTGTATGTATTAAATAGGAATTTGCTCATCAATCAAGGCTGCACAAATTTTAGTTTATTGCAGAAGCTGGGACTTTGCTAAGCATCAAATTGGAGAGGTGTTTATGTAGCTGAAGTTATGTGAAAGAATCACCTTTTCAGTACAGTTTCCTGGATCACTCTGCTATGTTAGAATTTTGTTACCCTTCAGTGATTTATGTGTAGGGGAGAAAGCATTTTGCAGTATTCCAGAGTGTATTCTGTGTTCTCATTCTTTGCTCAACAAAAGCCTGTTTTAAAACATTACATGTTTTGTTCTCAATTTGATCCATCTTGACTGCTTCTGCATAGAACAAGAACATTCTTGCAATATGCATGTAAGACTCTGCAAGAATTGTTTTACAGACTTCTTTTCCTTAGTACAAAAAGAGTAATAACTTTTTGCCTGATTTAGGTTGCCAGTAGTGGAGAGGCCAATATTCCTGATTTCTTCAGACTGGAGCAGTTGCAGCAAGAATTTAATTTTGTTTCTGATGAAGAATTTAATAGATCAAAGAGATTCCGACTCTTGCAGCTCAGGAATGAGGAGGTGGCAGAGTTCCGAAACTATAAGCAAGTCCCTTTACATGAACGAGAAATCAGTGAGAAACTTTTCCAGGTAAATCGTTATCCAAAACTGTTTCAAGTATGTCATCCTTTAGTAAAACATCCTCTTTCTTTTCTAGTCCTGATGTTAAGATTTGACTTGCAAGTCAGTTAGGCCCATAAAGAATGTACAGCTCTGCTGACATTTAAAAAATGGGAATTGTATTCTGTCAGTTTCTTCTGGTGTTATTTTGATCTAATTAAGACTATTTCCTTCAAATGAAATGGTTGCACAGCTATAGTGTAGAAGAAAAAGAATACAACACAGCAACTATGGTAGGCACAAGTGTTCTAAGATAGTTTCTTTTAAAGGTGATTTCAAATATAGAATGGTAGTACACAGGTTGTTCAGGCTTATGCTTATTAATTTTTCTACTATTCTTCACTTCACGGGGCTCAAGCAGTGATGCTGAGTATTTAAAACCTTTTTATGTTTTACTCCAGCTTATGTTGCAATTACTTCTGTTTTGGTACATTTTTCCCATTAACCCACCCTGTCCTTGCCTGTCTTAATTATCTTACTCACATGCCATTTATGCATTTGTATTGGGTTTATACTTCAGTTATATTTAATCTCAGCTCCTCTATTACTGTTAAATCACATATTCTGTTTTTCTTTAGCAATTTGTATGACCACATAGCATTTTAGTGTGTTCACTGCCTTCTCAGGATCAGAATCATCTTGAATTTTGGCAGTTGCTTTGTACCTTGTATGAATTTCTTTGAACAATTCCTTTCTTCCATTTCTTTTGGATTATATCTTTTTAAAATGTGCTTTAGTAATTCAATCAGATCTGGCTTCTTCTCTATAAACATTTCTCATTTTCAAGTTTTATATTAGTTTACCTTCTATTTAAGAATATAATACACTTTTGATAAAGACTTCCATTTGATTTTTATTGACTAACTTTGTTCATTTCAATTTAAGAATTTCTTTCTTTGTTATTTTGGTTTTTATCCCATTAAGAGTGAGTTGAATAAGCCCATGATCACCTGTTCCAAGTTCACTTTATATGACGTGATCTTCAAAACTGAGTTTTAAAGTGGTATTTTTCCTAGTTGGTTTACTAGCTGTTTGGCAAAGAAACATATAAAAACTTGTCAAATTAAATAAAAACCATGGAAAACATTGTCTGCTGTTCATCTAGTCCTGTTTTCCACAGTGATGGGACTGTTGCCAGAACTAGGTGAGGTCAGCTATGTGTTTGGATAGCCAAGTCTTGAAAAGTGGGAGATTCCACAGCCCTTGTGGATAACAGCTGCAGTAGCCTTCTAGTGATTTGTTTGTTTGATTGTTTTTGGTTGTTTGTTTTTTCTCCATGTCCAACCTGAACCTTTTCTGTTGTATGTGCTGGCTGTATTCCCTTGTTGTGTTACGTGGCACTACAGAAAAGAAATTGACCCTGTCTTCTTTGCAGTTGTATCTGCCCACAGCTAGGGCAGGGACTGGATTGCTCTTTAGGCTCTTCCTCATGAGGCAAGTCAAACCTGCTGAGTTTGTGTAATCCTAAGCAGACAAATTTAAGAGGGGAGCCATTACTGCTTCCTTCAGGTACCTAGCGATAGGGTGAAAAGAAAACAGAGCCAGTCCTGAAAGTAAATTTCACTCAGTAGCTTCTGTATGACAGCTGGGATCTGTAGCTCTAAAGCCAAACCAATTTGTGACAGCTGTGAAGCTACCAATCCTGGGACACTCTTAGACTTCAAGACTCTGTGTTTTGCCTGGAAACTGAGTGCTTCTAGCTTCTTCTTAATTCATGAGATGTTCTCCTACACTTGCAAATAAAAGTTGCTTGTCAGTATTGCTTTCATTGTAGTTTTGAGGTCCACCAAGCAGTAACCATAACCCTGGATCAGTGTTCATCTCAGCCCATCAATTGGGCCACTGGTTCTTTGATCAAACCTCAGGCAAAGCAAAATCCTCACTTTCTCACTATCTACAACCAATGATTTTATTATGCTGTTGAATCTCTTCATTTTTTGAGTGCAGATTGAAAATACTCAGTAATTGTTTCACAGCAAAATTTCCCACAGTTCAAATGAAAGGTCATTTCTCACTAATCCCGTATCTCTTCTATTTGTAAAGAATTCATCCTACTGCAGCTGCAGTAGCAGGAGCCATTTCTGGTTGAAATGGAATTTCAGCTTACAAAAGCAGGTGGAAGGTCAGGTTTAGAACAAGGGAAGGAAATCTTCAAGTTATTCCAAGTGATTTAAAGCACATGAATCTTAAGGCAGTTCTTTTCTCAATGCATAGAAGTTGTGCAGTGCTGTTACTGTATACATTAGCATTAAAATAGCCTTAAATGTCTGCCATCTGTTTTTGTTTACTTTGATCCACACGTTAATATTAATGAAATATTTACCTTTTTTTTCTTGTATCCAATAAAGCATTGGATATTTATCAAATCACAAACTGTAGTAAATATTTCAGGAATATGAGAAAAGACTACATGAGAGGGATGTGATTGACAATAAGCATTACCTAGATGCACGCAGAGCCGTTGTTGCCAGCTATCTACAAAAGGTAAGCTGCAAAAATTAGAAATCCATGGTATTTCTCTAAATTATGTGTTGCTGCTGTATTTGGATGCTCAATGTTCAGGAATGCTGAAGACAGTCAGTGGCTGTGTAAAAAGGTAGATGAAGTCCCAGCCAGCAAAACTAATATTAAGGTTGATTTGGTGTGGGACAAAAAAAATTGCTTATTAGCAATAGTAGTTGCTAATCTCATCATAAAAGACAATGGAGAGTGTTTAAATCATCCAGGTCAGTGCTAAAACCCAGATTCAGTATGGTAATATCAAAAATAATTTTTAAATGAGCTGTCACATCTGTGTCAGCCCTATATGCTTTGCATGATATTTCCATGTGTACTGAAACATGGTTATGCAGTGCACTGAATGGCAATACAGCAGGAGTTCAGTAGCATGTAGTAGTACCTCTGTTTGTCACTGAGATAAATGCAAGTGGTCTTTTTAAAACTAGCACTTGGATATTTTATGCTTATATATGTTGTCAGATATGCTAGAAAGTGAGATTGCTGGTGTTGGGTCTGAAATTCATGTTGGTCTGAAATGCAATCTTACTGTCACCTCAGCACGATGAATGATTTTGCAACTTAAATGAAAACTTTTGAAGTAAGGAAAGGAGACGTGTATTGGAAGTTTTTGTTACTGTTCTTCTGCAGCTAGTATTATAATAGAACAGTATGTTAAGACTTGACTAGCCTTAGTAGAAGGAAATAAAAGGACAAAGGCAGTGCTCCTTCACTCTGCTTCTACATAGTTGTTAAGAGAAGAGAGGAGAGAATGCTTTCATCTCTGCTTCACTCTGTTACCTCAACACAGAAATGAAAGGAGCTAAGAATTTTTGAACATCTATTTGAAACCATAGGATTAGTAACAGGCCTTCCTGATTGTCCAGCAGTCCAAAGCGTTGCCTTTAATCTCTATAATTAATACTATAGATTTCTTTGCAGTCTTTTCTGTAACTTCATGTAGGTGCCTGAAAGAGATGTCTGTTGGTGATGTTTATTGTTGAGATTGTTTCTGATGATGAACTGTAATCAGGTAAAAATTGATTCTCTGTTTTTCTGATGTATGCTTTCATATGTTTCACATGTGGCTAGCTGGTGTGTTTCTATGGAAACGTATTTGTAAAATAAGCTCATATTATGTTATGAGAGAAGAAATTGTTTCTGGTAGAAAGAAAACTTTCCTTGAGGTGACTCTTTCAATAAAGAGGAATAAAATAAAGAATATGTTTTTGGAATTTGGGTGTAGTGGACAAAACGCAAGTGTTTGCAGTGGTTTGGGATTAAAGTTTCATTTTGTCTCCTCTTCCTCTGTTCTTTCCCACTCACAGGTTCGAGAATCAGTAATTAACCGTTTCCTAATAGCCAAGCACCATTTCCTTCTCTCTGACCTGGTCAATGAAGAGGAGATTCCTACTCTGGGGTAAAGGAGATGCCTTCGTTGATTCTAAGTCAGTTAATGTAAAGTTGTCTCTGATACTTCTTTGCAGAGTCTACTGACTTGACCAACTGATGAGATACTGTATGTTTAGTGAGATACTGTATGTTTAGTGTGGTTGTTCTGTCACTATAGCAGTGATTTTTGCTTACTTTCTGAAAGTTAACAGCATTTAGAAATACGTAAGAAACGTTACTGCTTTGTGCAATGATTCTTCTTTTCTAAGATTTCTTTGTTTTAGTGCATATGCACTGGCTCTGAATTTTTGTTACAAATCTCATCTTAGTTTTGAAATTTGAGTAATCACCACAATGATGATTCTTAATTAGTGTTGCTGACTTAATCTGCATAAGTCATGAATAGCAGATACTTCTCTTTCTCGTAGAAGTTGCTCATGTTCACTCTTATGCATGTCACACTTGTTGATTCAGAAAATGTTAGCTGTACTTCAGTATAAAACTAAACAGTCCCATCTGCTGGCGATGCAGAGACTCGCTCTCTGAAACAGGGCTCATGCAGTTTTTCCTTCATGTTTTCACATTACAGAATGGAAAAACTTGAGTGAGACTGTAGTCAGCTTTTGAAGTAGTTTTAGGTCAAATGCTTGGCATGTGTTTTCTTATTATGAATACAGATTCGTATTGGATACTGCTTGTTAATCCATGCAGTTAGTGAGTTTAAAATACACCGTTATTTGTTTAAAGTGTCTACTTGGTGAGATTTCAGTAACACATGGTTTTATCCTAGAAGTAATTAATGTGATTGTTTATTATGTGTAAGGGGATAGCGCTGTTGGCTTGTCAGTTTTTAAAGTAGATTTTGGGATGTCTTCTGTCATTTAGGTATTTTTGCAGTTAATATCAGTGACATGTAAAAACATGTATCTGCTTTTTATTCCTTTCCTATTTGTTTTTTTTCCCTTTGGTTCTGCTTTGCGTTGGGTTTGTAAGTTCTGAGGGTCCAGGGTATGTTGTGGCATATTCATTCTGCTTTCTTTCTGTAGCCTATACATAGCTGTGTAATTAGATTTCTTACATATTTCATGCAGTGGTTGTTATCATCTACTAGATGCCTTGTTTATAGCTGTAGTATAGATCTGTCCTGAATTGTCTTCTTTATATCTTACCTAGTTTTGGAAATTAAAAAAAAAAAAAAAAAAAAGATTTTAAAAGCTCTTTTTTTCATATTTAAGGTGGAATTAATGAAATATAAGAGAACTGGATTGCATAGTACGAAATTATTTAAAGATTTTGACATTCCTTAGGGTTTTGTATGACACTAACAGCGTATGTTTCCTTTTTCTGTTAGTGCATAGTTTGCATGTGTGTCATGGAAACAAGAGAATTCTGGATTCTGTGCAAAAATGACTAAATGTCTGTTTTATGATTGTTAGTATTTTGGGACTTGGCCTCTTTAAACTGGCAGAGCCAAAACGACCATTAAAGCCAAGAAGAAAGGAAAGGAAGAAGGTCACAGCACAGAATTTATCAGATGGAGACATTAAGCTGTTAGTGAACATCATTAGAGCTTATGACATTCCAGTGAGAAAACCAGTCACGAGGTATGCTTCAGCGCTTGTTTTCAGTGCAGATTGGTGTTGTGGTTTCTACTGTTTAAAGGCAGCTGAAGTAACTAGTGTAGAAATTCAGCCACGTCTGTTGTTTTGATCCTCATGATGAAATACATAGAGGTTTATCTTGTTAGACAAGCTGCTGTTTTCTAAGTTTTTAGAAGAATATGATCATTTATCAATACCTTCAGAATTCAAGAAATGTTTTACAACAGCATACTTGCTTAAGGAAGACACTGTCTGGAAGGTAACTTAGATCTTTGACAACATTGTATCATGGATAGTATTGGATTAGGTATGTCTTAAATGAGTTACACTCAAGGAAATCTTAATTCATAAAATCTTAGATATTTATATATATTTATATATTTTTATATATATATTTTTATATATAAAACTCCATGTCTTCGTTCTGTACTTACTTCCTGAGTCCGAGTGTGGTGGTGATCTTCTCAAGAACTTCATGAACTTGGTTGTTTGAGGGAACAAATTGATCCAGGTTTGGCCCTGGCTACTTTTCGGATGATCACAACACTTAGCATATTAGCACAGCATCTCTAAAGCATTATGCTGTGTCCTGTGGAGATGTTTGAGTTCTGACAGTCTGGTTTAGTTTCAGAAGCAGTGTGTTAGCACTGTGTTCTCTTTATCCCAAAATGAATATATCTTATATGTTTAATTGGGAAATGTCTTCATCCTGAGCAACTACTCAGCATTTAGCTAACTAATTTAGCACTTCTGCTTTTTTTAAAATCTATTTAATATAATAAAGGTTCTGTTGAACTTCTGTAAATAAGGTCAAACTGAGAAATAAGGAATTCACATTAGAAATACACTGACAGGAGGGAAAAGACAAAAATTTTGATTTGCTATTGGTATTACAAAATGACTTAAAAACCCATTGGGTTGGGGTTTTTTTGATTATCAGATACCTTATTTTGAGCTGCTTTTTTATGAATAGTTATTGTTTTACAATCTCTGTTGCGGTGTTATTACCAAAAAAAGTTAAGATAAAAATAAGCATGTTAACATTTATTTTATTTCACTTAAGGGTTACCATCTGTGTGGTATTCATATGGGTTTGATTTTGTCATAGAGACCTTCCATGAACACTGTGAATCTATCCAGTTTATGAATTTTTCAGGGATTCATCTCCTTAAACTGAAAAATCTGTAGCTTAGGGTGATTGTCCAGGGGAAGCAAAAAAAAATAAAAATAAAAATGGAGAGAGGGATTATAAACTTGTCAGAAGAGAGCCCTGAGGCACAGAGTACTTTTACAATGATGCTTACAAGAGCCATATGCTCCCTACCCCTCTCTGGCAATTTTTTTTCTTGTGATTTGACTGAATAATTACCTTTCCTAGGTTCAAGTCAGAAAATGAAGATACAGGAACTATTTCCAGAACTCTGTATGGTTAATACATGATGTGAAGATTTCCTGTTTGGTAATAAGTTCTGTTTTTCACAGTGTTGTTGTCTGTTGCCTTTCACAGCAAACTTCAACAACCATCTAAATCTTCCAGATCCTTTAATGAAATGTTTGCAGCCTCTCCATCTGCTCAGAGCCCTACCAACAATGTAGATTGGGCATTTGACCAGGTATATTCCAAAACTCATTAAATCTATAACAGTCATTTGTTTACATGAAGTTGTGAGCATTTCTCTTTTTTTACAGGCAGTAACATCATCAGAAAGATATTTGTTAATGAGGTAGGCTTGCCTACTCCTTGATCTCCAAAAAGATAGTTAAGCTGCATAAGGGTTCAGAGAAGAATGATAAGGTTGTCATAAATATGAAGTGGCTGTTGTGCAGTGAAAAGTGGCTTTTCAGCTAGAATAACAGTAATTTCTAATCGGGGAGAAGGAGGACTGACACTGAGATGCAGAAAATAATGGGTGGATTTGGATGGGGATTGACTATTCACTGATTCTTTATTAGAAGACTGAGGGCTCATTAAATTAAGCTGGAAGTAGCTGGGTTCAAATTGTAACTTTTCATGCAACAGTTATGGTATGAACAAAGAAGTTGCAAATAGATATTGTGGCTAAAAGAGGTTTGCTTCCATTGATGTGGATATTGAACAAGTATTTGGAAGAATGATGTGCTGGAAGGTGCCTTGTAGGAAAATTGTTACAGGCTCAGGAAAGTCCCTTTACCTTAAGGCATTTGTAGTCATGAAAAGTTGTAAGAGAACCTGATGCTTCTGTGTTTTGACTCTGCTCTATGTTTATACTTGTTTGAACTTTGGGCTCACTGCACTCTTTGTGTAAACCAGCATGGCTGTTACTAGGACTGATATTAAAAATGCATTTGCTTGCTGTTGATAACTAGATTCAGCATATTTCTAAATGAAGATGGAAGCTTGTTGTGGTGGGGTTTTTGTTTTTCTTAGAATGTTCTTCAAAATTAGGTCTTAAAATCTGGCATAGGTTCTGTTGTATGCATTTGAATGTTAATTAAATGTTCCATTGATGCATTTTTAATCAAATTAGGTGTTTGTTGTGTCTAGTAAAAGTTGCTTATCTGCAATATGAGAATACAGGGACACTTCTTCTCCACTGGTTACTGAATCACATTTGGTTCAGTCTATGATTAGTTAGCCAGTAGTTTCCATGGAGCTGGGGAAAAAGTGGTTTTCCTTCTGTATATAATATATGAAATATCCTGAGTACACATCAGCTTCTTGAAATGCTAACATACTAAATTATTTTAAAAGCTTCATAAATGCTTAGAAGCCTGTAAAGTGCAATGTTTGAGGTATAGTAAAGTGTTATGTCTGGGCTGGACCAGTCTGACCACCACAAAGTATGTGTTTCTTTTTCTAAATACATAAAAATATGTAACTGAGCACGCTCTGATGAATGTTTCCTTTGTTTGGATCTCTTTTTACAGGTTTTAGTCCGTCCATTTGTAGAAGTTTCTTTTCAGCGAACAGTCTGTCGGACAACAACAGCAGAAGGTCCAAACCCCAACTGGAATGAGGAACTTGAGTTTCCATTTAGGTACAGCATAATGAAATCAAATTTTTTTCTGAGCAGTAACAGTTCAGTCTGAACATATGGATTTATCAGAGTTCTCCTGCTTTGTTCAAATGACCTCTTTTTGTTTCACTTTTTCAGAGCTCCTAATGGTGACTACAGCACCCATAGTTTGCAGTCAGTGAAGGATGAAGTGTTCATTAATATTTTTGATGAAGTACTCCATGATGTTACAGAGGTGAGTTCATAACTGAAGGGCAATGTACTTCACTGAATATTGCAAACTTCCTGAACTTATCAGAAATTATCAGTGTAGCAGCTCTCACCCTCCTGTGCCTCCTTTTTCTCTTCATTATTCATTATTGTGTTATATCTAGTCAATATTGCAATGTTGTTCAAGGGAGCAGAGTTAACTTTTGTCTGTACAAATTAATTTTGTACTGTGTAATCTGCTGCTGAAGGTCAGCATCTGTATGTTATCTGTCTTACATTTAAAGACTTAAGAGGCAGTAAAATTGAGAGTCAGTGTATGAATAGTACTCTTAATTTTGTTCTTAAATTTGATACAGGTTCTTTTGGTTGCTTGGGTGTTGTTGTTTCGTTTTGTTCTTACTGCATGCCGGATGGCTTAACAAGGTCCTGCGTGTTTTTTTTTAACCTCTACCATTTTATATTCTGCCTTACTCTTATTTTTCAAGCTGTTAGTGAAAAACTGTCTCTGTATTGACATAACACCTTTGCCTGCTGAAGTCAGTGAAAGCTTTCTCCAGTCATTTCAGCATGCATAAAAATAGTAGCACTTAATATTCTGGAAAACATAATGCAGGAGTAAATATTACATGCATCTTACTGAGAACTGAATTCTGCCTTCAAAACTGAAATTGTATTTGATGAAGCAGGAGGGGAAAAAAGTATAATCTTGAAATTCAGATGTCACTCTAGTATTCAGGGAACTCTTCTGTTTTTGAACTTACACACTGATTGTAACTAGATCTGGAAATCACAGAGAGCCAGTACACATGAAAACACTGTTTTAATTCCACAGTACTTAGTTAATTTTCATTCAGTTTTGAATACAGTTTTTCAAAATCTTTTAAAGGCTTTTTAAATTGTAGTGAAATATGTCATGAGAAGATCAATTTACACAGTGTGAAAAGATGCTTGTGGAATCTTTGTTTAATGTTTGAGTTTTCCATCAGAAGTTAGAGAAGACTTGAAGCCTGAAGTGCAGTCACGTTGTATCACTGACCACCACTACTTTGTTCAGCACCTGACATGCTTGAAAAGCACGCAAAGAGTTATGTCCATAATACTAGTTGAACTTACACTTCTAGTGAGTTAAACTGTTAAAAACAATTTAGGATTTTTTTTCATGCCCTGATGAGACTATTGATTGAAAGGAAATGAAGTTGTCTTACAAATTATGTTGCCCTACTTTTTTATAGGATGATCGCGACAGAGGAAGTGGTATCCACACTCGTGTCGAGAGGCACTGGCTGGGATGTGTTAAGATTCCCTTTACTACAATATATTTTCAGGCTAGAGTAAGTGTCAGTAACTTGAAATGTTTCTTTTAAAAACAGTGGAAAGGGGCTGGTAATGTGTAGTCAGATTTAATTATGTTCTCTGTACTTGTCATATATTTTTATGGAATTGATTGACAGTATCTTTGAAACTGCTGTACTTTGACAAATTTGGTGAATATTTCCCAATGAGTTCAACGTTTGGAAGGGAGCAAAGACAGACAAACATATTTCTGTGCTGACAGTGCTGCCTGGTTTCCTACAGTAATAAAGTTAAAAATGGAAATTCTCTAGATGATTTTGACAGTAGCTGTTGAGATCTCTGGTACTGCATTGCCTAGCTAAGTGTTTAAATAAAACTTGACCTGACTCTTTTTTCCACACGTCTCAAATTTCACCTTTTCCTCCTTTCCTCCTTCTACTTTTACAGGCCAATAAACAAAGAACAAGATTCTTTCTCTTTCCAGGAAAACATCCCATGCTGATTATACAAAATCCTCCTGAGAAGTGTCTGCTCACAGACCTGCGAGACTCAGTGGACAGACTTAGACATTTTAACAAGCTGCTTATCAATATGTAGTGAAAGACAGTCTATCTTTGATGGCTACAGTAGCATCTTTGTGGTACTTGTTGCTCTTCCTGTTTTAGTACAAGATACTAAGGATTGCTGTCAGATGCACTCCTGACTCTTTGAGAAGGTGTTGCTGTCTGAGAGCCCTTGGGCACACTGAGTGCCTGCAAGCTCTTCCTGGCACTGTTTTCACACTTATTACTGCAGGACCAATCACATTTTCACTTCAGTAAGAACAAGGTGTATCTAGCAATTAATCTGCAGTGGCAAATGAACTATTTCTTCATCCCATTCTACTGTATCATAGCGGAAATTCTTGAGTGATTTATTTAATCTTTTCCTCATCAAAACCTAATTTTGTTCTTAAATATTTGATGAGCTAGCCCAGTGAGTCATCTGTTCATCTTCTGAAGATGTCTTTCCCAATGGCTGCCATCCTGCTCAGAAGCATGGAGACTCACTGTTATGGCCAGTTCTTCATATATAGCATATCCTAAACAGCCTTAAATTTTGCCTCAAATGGTATCTGAACTCTGCTCAAATCCAGAGGTTAATCTTCTTGCTTTCCTCTTAAGGCTGTGTACTCTTGAATCTGGGCTGAGCAAATGCTGAGCTTGCCAGCACCTTTCTGATATGACCTTTCCAAAAGACCTTACCTTGTTTGTGGCTGCAGAAGGAGGTGCAGAAGGACAGAGTCTGCCAGAGCCCTCTTCTTAGGGAGCTGGCTGTGAACAGTCCCAGTTCCAACTGCATCCAAGAAGCATCAGCACTTTCTGCCTGGAAGGTGCCTACCTATGAGATACTAGAGTATAATGCACAGCACCACTCAAGCCCAGGCAGAAGCCTATGGTGTGCTGCTGCCTCCAGAAGGATAGTCCTGCAAATCTGTTTTTCCATTCTGTCATTTTTCCAAGTAAACATTGCCGTGTTACAACACTGCTACTTAGACTCACCAGCAGACTGAAAATACGTAGTAAAAAGCACTAGAAAGAAAAAGATTGCATGCCTATCAGTGTTCACGGAGAACAGTTACATGTGTGTGGTCATAACTTACTGTCTTCTCCCTTCCCACTGAGCAGCACTTTGAAAGACTTAGTAGTTTCGCTTTTTGGTTTGATGAGAAATGTTTTGGGTTTGTTTGTTTGCTACAGATAGTTAATACATATGTGCTACTGCTTGTCTGTATGTGTTGTAGATCGATGGTACATTCAAGGTGAATATTCCTCCAGTACTCCTTGGCTACAGCAAAGAGAAGAACCTGGGCATGGAGAGAGGGTATGATTCCGTGCGAAATCTGAGTGAGGGCTCCTATATAACACTGTTCATTACCATTGAACCACAGCTCGTTCCTGGAGAGTCAGTCAGAGAAAAGGTAATTAATCCATAATTTATCATATCCTTGCCATTTGTTTGAAATGTATGTAGGTAGTTAGGCTTAGTACACTGCAGTGTTCTAAGTCAGATTTTTTAGCTCGGTTCAATTTAACCATATACACCAGTAAACCAGATGGACATTTAATGCATGACAAATAAGCAAACTTGCGTTCACTATCTCTGAGCGTGTAATTTTCTCATTTATTTCTGTTAGCAATAAGATATTCATATCAGTATTTGTGAACCATGGGCAAAAAGGAGGTGGCAAATATATTTACAGCATTTCTTGCTGTGTGTTTACAGTACTGAATAATAAATGCTGTTTTTGAATGTTTCATACTTGTCTCCAGACCTTGAAAGAATAACTTCTAAACATCAAATAAGTGTTCTTGCCATGTTATACAGCGTTCTGCAATTAACTGGAGATTCGTTCAGTAGGAATGTATGTTTTTCAAGCACAAACAGGAGTAGTTGATATTTTTTTGAATTTTTTTGCATTGTAGAACTATGCTGGTCATTTACTAGAGACATTCAACCTTCATTTTATTTCTTTACCTATTTTTCCTCTTTCTGCTGTCCTTCCTGAATCTCTGTAGATGAATGAAATGCTTAAGAAGGTACAATTATTAGAGTAAATCAGTTGAGAGATTGTTGTTACTCCCTGCTGAAGATTAAGCTTGGTGTTGCAGCACTCTTTTTGCAGTTTGTGTTTCTTTACTGTGACATTCTTTCAGTGATATTTGCAGTGAATTACTACGATGGAATTCTGAAAGTTCTCAAAGCTTTACGTTTCAGCTGTTAACTATGGTTAAGAATCACCATTGTGTGTCTCCTTTTCTGACATGGAGATCTGCCTGCAGAGTGCTGCTGTTCTACCTCTCTTTACTTCGAGAAGAAGGGCAGCAAATGCTGAATCTGATTTTGAACTAAAATACTTTCTAGAAAAGCTCAGCTAAAAGCTGTAAAAAAAAATAGAGCAGTCTGAATAGTAAGGGTACATCTAAAAGTGTTCTGGACCTTCTCTGCAAATATTTTAACACTGTGCTGCACTGTCCCAGCAATACTCATGTGAAGATGATGGGCTTTTGTGCATAATCTCAGTTGTGGTTGTAGTGGAGTGAGTATTAGGATGGGAAGTTAGAGTCACCCCTGCAGTGTGCTTGGCCTAACTTTCACTGCGTTTGTTGTGCTTTAATCAAGCCAGCTTTAGACACAGGTCACTGTGTGTTCATAAGTAACATAAGTAATTGCTTGGGTTTTTTCCTTTGCTTTGAGCTTTCTTATATGTCTGTGAGCCTACGTATGCAATGCAGGGGAAGCTGAAAAGACCGTTGGGAAAGAATTTCACTCTCCTTTTATGCTACTGCAAATGGTGAAGAAAGGTCAAACTTAGGAAAGACCTAAGCTCAAATTATCAATAAAACTATTTTCACATGAGTTCTACTGTCTTTTGAAGTTTGATACCCAAGAAGATGAGAAATTGCTTCAAGCAGCAGAAAAATATGAAGTTGAATGTACGTCGAAGTTTCCAAACCGTCAGTGCCCAACAACTGTAATTGACCTCAACGGGAAAACAGTTTTTATTACCAGATACATCAAACCTCTCAATCCGCCCCAGGAGCTCCTTGATGCCCTCCCAAATAGCTCTCAGACAACAGCAGTAAGTGTTTAAAAAAATCATGGCATTTCTGGGTTATAGATTTCAGAGTATGTTTGTGCATGCATGTGCACGCATACCAATGTTATGTTTGCTGTACAGCTACACTTATGTTTATGGAAAAAACTAGAAATACGAAAGAAAGTAGTAATGATTATCTATGTGTGATAAACAGGAAGTGTACCCATGATCATGCTTTTTTATTTTTTAAAAACAGATATGTGAATGATTATTGTCTTTTAAAAAAACAGATTTATGGCAAGTCTCAGTAAATTGCAATTTTTAATTGTGATTTAGAAATTGCTGTAATTCCTAAAAACAAGTTGTCTGATAACATAACAAGGTTAGTCAGTGCTTTATCTTTGGTGTCTGGGGAAACAGCACTGTGCTTCAAGTCTTATAAGCCTTTCTATATGTAGGTGTAGTGAGCTGAAACTTAGTTTGGGGTTTTTTTCATTTGTTTTTTTTGTTTGTTTGTTTTCAGGAATTGGTGGCTCGATATGTTGCTCTGATTCCTTTTTTGCCAGATAGTGTGTCATTTGCTGGAATTTGTGACCTGTGGTGTACATCAGATGTAAGTAATGCATTAAACAGTTTTTATCCTCATGAATGTGAGTGGGTCCCTCTTTTGGAGCAGGTTAGGCTGCATCAGCTCTGGAGGTCCCTTCAGACCTCCCCTATTCTGGAATTCTATGATTGTAAGGAGTGATTTTTCTTGTTAAGTCGTTTAAAGCAGAATATCTGAGGATGAGTGTGAGCAAAGTTGCTTGTCCTATTTGCAATCTTATGTTTGCGGTCTTACGAATGACCATAAGAAAACTTCAGAGTTTTAAGCTTTTCCTGTTTTTTCTCCCTTATAAAACAAGCCAGAATAGCTAGTTGGGCACAAGGGAAAGGATGCTGACTGATGGAGACCTTAAAACTACACTTGAAATTGATCTTTGTAATGTTAAGGAACCACAGAGAAAACATGGTATTGTGCTTAAAAATAAATAAAATTGTAATTGTTGGCAGTAACCAAAGCATCAGTGTGTTATCACTGTTTTCATCAAAAATCCCAAATGCAGCACCATACCAGCTGCTATGAAGAAAATAAGCTCTATCCCAGCTGAAACCAGGACGGTGAGAAATGCAGAATAACCCAGAAGACCTCAGTCCTTGTAATATCTCAGATCTGCATGAAATGCAGATTTTCACAGCATTTACTTTTGCTCTGTGTATTTTGCATGTTGAAACAGTGCCTAATGAAAAACTATGATCAGTTGCAAAGATTCAAGAGGAATTTTTTGCTTCAGAAGTGTTAGGAAATATTACTAAATGTCATAAGCCAAAAACGCCAATTATAAAGACATACATAGAAACCTTTTTTCCCCCCCCTCAATTAGCAATTTCTTGATCTTCTGGCGGGGGATGAGGAAGAACATGCCGTGCTCTTGTGTAATTATTTTCTTGGTATGGGGAAGAAAGCCTGGCTTGTCATTGGAAATGCTATTCCTGAGGTAAGAGGATTTTTTTCATTTGGTCAGAATATTAATTTTCATTCTCTGAAGTCTTCGGTTCACATCAATTGATAGAATTGTCTCCTGTTGACACACTGTTTTCCAGGCAGTAATCTAACACTGATGCTGTTCAACTGAGAGAGAAGAAGCTTGTCTGAGTAGAAATACAATCTGTGGTGGTTGTTTTCTCTGCACCCATTGTTTTCATGCTCGGCTTGGTGGCAGCTGCTGTCCTTGTGGTGCAGTACAGTCTGTAAACCTTGGCTGGATTTGGGCACATATGAATGCTGGAAAAATGTCCTGAGTCCATTCACAGCCAGTAGCAGAGTTAGGGTGGGACTGGTATGGGCTGAGAGGTGGCAGGGATGGAGTGGAGATCACCAAGGATTCCTACTACTTCCAGAGTACTCGGAGAATGTGGGATAGTGAATGAAAAAGCAGTTTTAGGGGTTCCTGATATTTCTTTCTCTATTCCCTCTGTGTCTGAATGAGGAAGGTTGGTGGGTTAGGTGTGAATTGTGCTGCCTAAGAGCAGTCCTTAAGTTAGAGGTTGCCTGGGTTTGTGCTTGGCAGTAGCCAAGGAGGACATGGTGATGCTGAAATGGCACACATTAAACGTGCCTGGGTATAGAATTTCCCATTGGCTCTTAGCTGAAGTAAGTATTTTCAGAATTTGTATTTTTCAAATGGCTGAAGGTGTTGCAGGTTAACATTTAATTGCCACAGAAGAGACAGAGGACATTATTATGTAGGTGTTACTTGAATTGTAACAAACCTGTATATTCTTTCAGGATTTTGCCAAAGACATACTATTAATCTCAACAGTAAAAATGTAATATTCCAAACAATACACAGCATACTGACATTAAAGGCAGTTCTAAAGCATCTTTCTTGTATTTTTTCCTTTCTAGGGACAAACCACGTACGTATTAACTTTGGAGCAAAGTCAGTACGTGATTTGGAATCCCAGTACTGGCTGCTTTTACAGGCACTATGATACTTTCTGCCCCTTGCAAAACGTGTACTGTCTGATCAGCTGCGATAACGTAAGTGAGCTCCGTGTCTTCTCCCATTGCTGCACGCCATGCAGTTGGGCATGAGACATTTTTCTTTTCTGTATCATGCGTTTGTCAGCTTAATATTCTAACAGCATCAGCGTAGTTAGTGCTACTGCAAAATCTGAAACTGAGGAAACAATGGGAGCTTAGAGAAGAATCCCTGAGTTCTATTCAAATGGAAACTAAGAGTTTAGAAGTCTGGGCATCAGGTTTTTTTGATCCACTGTAAGGAAACAGTGAGTCAGGCTTCCACCACCCACCCAGATGCAGCTAACACTTATTTTCTGTTTTGAATACAGACAGGGTAGAAGTTCTCTGAAATATCATGCATTTTTATGTGGTTAGTTGTTTATTTTTAATTATTTTCTGGGGGTTTAATCCTCAACACAAATAATGAATTTGGAAAGAATGTTCTAAAGGATGTTTATTTTGAAAGCATCCATCTCTTACTGAAAGTGCTCTGGGTACCACTTGGTTTGGTTTGTTCTGCTGCAACACCTGCAGAGTTAGTGAAGAAAAACTTAGCTGTTTCTTCCATACCTATGGAAGTTAAAGACTTCAGTGCCAATGTCCTCATCACTGAACTTTGAACTATAGCATACAACAAAAAGTTTCAGGGCAGGCAGTTCCAATCCACAGGGGCTTGTGGTTGAGCAGGTGTCCTGCCAGCAGCATGTAACCAACTGCAAGCCCAGCCCCAGGGCTTGGGAAGCTATGTGGCATCACACAGGTTGTAAGGAGAACCATTAAGTACAAAAGGTTGCATATTAATTATTAGAGCACCTTACATCTTAGCAGTAGTTTGTTAAAAGCCTGTACCTACCTGCTACCTGCAGGCACAAAATGTTACAGATCAGCACCGCTCCCCTCTTGGTGTGAGAATGCAGAAGTTGGACAGCCCTGTTACACATGAATACAGAATGGTAATTGGTTTGGGAGTTCAAGACTACATAGTAGTTTATTGCCATGTAAGTAACGTATTCCATGGCTGTGACTGTATATTAAAAACAAACTTGCTTTCTTCTAGATTTGGTTTAATATCCAACAGTGGGACTCTCCAGCAAGGATAAGTTTTGATATCAGCAAACCAAAACTTTGGAAGCCTTTCTTTTCAAGAAGCTTACCATACCCTGGGCTCTGCAGCGTTCAGGTACTGATACACTTACAACCAATTTAATGTGAGGAGCTGAGAAATCACAGGATTAGGGAAGAGAAACAGAGACTAAATTCTTTGGACTGCTGTGTTTAAATGTCCTTCTGTGCTAAAACTAGCTTTTAAAAAGACTTTCCCATGCCTTTAAAATTTAAAAGCAGGAATACTGAAAATTTTTTTTATACAAAATGATTGCACATCTGTTATCTTCTAAATACCTGTATAAGAGCTCAGGACAACGCTAAACACTGGGCCAAATCTGGTACACAACCCTAAAGAAAGAAAGAGGAGAACTTTTGTCTTACAGCCAGAAAGGTATTATTTCTATTTGTTTATGTGCACTTAATAAACAAGCAGAAATTCCTCTACAATTAATGGAATTTGTAAGAAGTAGTTGAAGCTTACTCATGAAAAAAATGAAAACACATTACACACAAATATCTACCTAATGTTTTTATTATGTCTTTGCTACAGTATAGATTATTTTGGTTTAATTGTCAACTGTTCATTAACTGTCAAGATAGTAATACCTGAATTAAGTTACAGTGTTGTATAGTTAGAGATTATGCTTTTAATATCAGGGTGTTTTACTTTGCTAGCCTGAAGAACTGGTGTATCAGCATTCGGACAAGGCTGCTGCAGTGGAACTACAGGGCAGGTAATCCTTCCACTAAAACAACTGCTGTCAAAAGGGAAAGAGTGATCACCAAGTGGAGCACCTTCTTACCTTTCTCAAGCACATTCATACCAACATCCTAAAAATGGGCTTTGAATGCTGCCTAGGAATTGAGAATGACTTAAAAAGACCCTTAAAAATACAGTTTAAGATAAGTTCTCTTCTAACAGAGTCCATCAGATAGGAAACTACAGCAATGCTCAATCAGTTCTTCCTAATAAGCTAAAATGGTGTAGGAGTTTAAGAGGCTGAGAGAGCATGGACTAAAGATGTGTGCAGACCCCTGCTCTACCTTTGCTATTAAGCATGGGGACACAATTTAACTACGTTGTCTACGTGATTTTCTTTTGTAGTTTTAGGTAGTATCAAGTTTAACTAAGGTCATTTGTGTTGCTCATAAAACTGTAGGAAGTGGGTCAAGTGAGATCAGGTCAGAATATGAGTAAAGAATATAGTTGCAATAATAAATATTTTATTACAGAATTGAAAAAATACTAAAAGAGAAAATTATGGAATGGAGACCAAGGCATTTAACTCGCTGGAACAGATACTGTACCTCCACCCTACGTAACTTCCTGCCTCTGCTGGAACAAAACCAAGGCAAAGATGTAGAAGATGACCATCAGGCAGAGCTGCAAAAGCAGCTTGGAGATTACAGGGTACAGTTGTGCATATAAATAATTTGTACTGTATGTGTCAATATATGGAAATAACAACCTGTGGTAAGGAGCTGTGTCCTAGGCTATTTGTTCCCTCTTCTACCAAAAGTCACAAGTTATTATACTAAAGATAAATTAATACATTTACAAAATGAAGTAGTGATGGTCTGCTCCATGTGAAAATGTAAGAGATGGATATAAATACAAATATACTTGCCTGGAATGGAGGTAGTGACTGCTGTGGTACAGCAGCAGCAGAACAGTGCAGCTTGTTTATTATATTCAACAAAGTTTCTGACAGTTCTAACACTATACTTATAGGTTGATTGGTACAACTGAGCTCAAGTCTTGCTGGTAAAAAGCTGGCACTGCAAACTTACAGGCACAGAAGTCCATACAACAGTGTGTTTTACTGAAGCTTTCTGCTCTTTAAAAGACAAAATGTGCATAAGTATTCACTGTAGCCAATGCACCATACCCGTACCTCGAGGCTGTTCTAAAAAATAAATCCTTCCTTCTGCTCCTTCATATAAAGCAGACCTAATAGGGATACTGTATGGAAATGAAATTTTGAAAATGAGTTGGTTTCAATTCCTACCTGAAAAGGTTTATGGACAGATGTCTGCCACTTCCCCTTTCCAGACAGCAGAGTACAATGAACAGTATTCTCCAGTTAAGCAGCAGAAAAGTAGCAACATTATGCTCTTTGTTCAGTAACATTCTTTCTTCTAGTTGATTTCTAAACAGCTTCACTTTGAACTTAACTGAAGGAGGTTAGGAAAAATTGCAGAAATCCAACCTCGAGTGTAAGAAATAGAAAGGGGGTATTTAAATTCAAAACTACCTTTTTATTGCATCTCCTCAGGCCAGCAGAGAGAAACTCCATTTTATTGTGCCTGTAAGTTGAAGATGTTGCATTTATTCAGACATCTTCTTACCTTATGTGATTTTTTTCCCTTCTCTTTTTCTTCCAGGTATCTGGATTTCCTATTCACATGCCCTTTTCTGAAGTCAGACCTTTAGTAGAAGCTGTACACAGTACTGGAGTTCATACCATTGATGTTTCCAATGTTGAATTTGCTCTAGCTGTGTATGTTCATCCTTATCCCCAAAATGTTCTCTCCACGTGGATTTACGTTGCTTCACTTGTACGGAATCGGTAGTACAGAGCAGTCAGAACACTTCAACTTTGGATGGAGGGAGAAGTAACAGATTGCTCACACTGCTGATTTGAGCTATCCCAGGTAGCTAGAAAGTCTAGCAAGAACCTGATTTTTACAAGCTGCAAACATTTAGCCTTGTTCAGTTTAAAGCCACAGGAGATAACTTAACAACCTCGACCAACAGTTCTGGAATTTCAAGTAAGTTGTCAGTCTCCTCTTTATTTCTGTACATTACTTTATAACTCCCTGTGGGACTTGCCATGCTTAAAAGCATTAAAAATGCACATATTTAGTTAGTGAACTCACTGGTGGAGTTTGTCCTTCTTATTTTGAGGTGAAACTTGGTTCCTGGAATTACACCTTCTAGTTCAAGTTGTCTTCATTGGCGGCAGCCCTTCCGCTCGATTAGAGAGGCTGTCATTCAGGACTGATATAAACTGCTGCACTTTCTCAAAAACCAGGCTCTATTTACTCCCAATTAAATTTCATGCACCAAAAAAGCAAGCATTGAATACTTCCATACTTCTTTTTAAAAACATTTCTCTACTGTGTCTGTGTAACAGCAGCAGCATTCAGGTATTTTCTTTAAAGGTCTAGTAATAAATATTTATACCAAAAATTAAATGTTAAAGCTCACCCATTTTATCTAAGAATTTGATTAAATCACTTGGAGTGCAGAATCTTTTACTGTGGCTACCTGCAGATAATTTTTGAAGTGATCACTAAAAGATTATGTAAAAGTAGTGGTGCTAAGTTGATGCTTATGTGTATCCTTTTCCTTGAGGTACCTTGTTAATTAAACTCTTCCGACTGAAAGCAAGGGTGGGTTCAGCCTAGGAAGTATATTCATCACAACATATCAAAGTTAAAGTAGAGCTTAAGGTTAAAGAGGATTCGGTCCATCCATTAAATGCTGGACAAAACTTTTGGTTTAAAGCCTGGGATGGCCACAGGTCCCCTCTAATCAACAGAAAAGCACCTCTACAAAACTGTCATGAGGCAGCAAGTATCTGTACTGTAATCACAATGCTTTGCTTGAACAACATTGGTTGATTACATCTCTAACATCCACCACCTTTTCAGAAAAGGGTGAAAAATGAACACAACTTTCTGCAGCTGATTCAGCCCTCTATCAGTCTGCATAGGAAACAGTAACTAGTATCTAGCAGTAAAGACAAGAACCACCCCATCTGCTCCTTCCTCACCTCAGAACAGAGGCAAGGAAGCCCATACATCTCATTACTTCTCTCAGAGCCAGAATGAGTGGCCATTTACATCTAATCTGGGCTTTGGGCACCAAAGAGTTTAATGCAGTTTACTTAAAAGAACAGTTGCTATAACAATGGTATCCTTTCGTACCTCTGGTAGGCTTCCAACTGAACACTGCACATACTTCCTCTAGCTGGATTCAGCTATTAACCACTAGCAGCTATCTCTGAGGCTAACTAAAATTCAGTAGTGTTTTGTCAGTTTTAATGCAAAAAAGAAAGTGCTCTCAAACCTTGGAAGGGTTGGTAGGTGAGATGGTATCAGTACAACAAACTGCCACTTATCTCCAGCTGTGCCTGCAAGCTGACCTCCCACATTCAATCTACATAAACCACCTGAATAGTTTCCTGAGAAAGATTGCAGTTCAAGTAATAAAAAGTGTAAAAATTACTAGTTTGGCATTCTGTTAGCCTGCAAAACTAGCTTTCCACAAGGCTGCCAGCCACATCCCCTGCATCTGCTTGAAAGAAAACTTACAACCTGAGCAGATGACCATGTAGGTCACAGTACTCACCCTCTCTTGGAACAGCCTCTTCTCCCAGCACCCCACACAGACACGCTGTCCTCAAACATTACTCCTTGCTCTTTTTAGCACAGGTCTCTCAGCCTAACAGTGGCTTCTCTGTATCCCTGCTGCTCCTCTCTGCTGTTCAATGAAGTGGTTGTTCTAAATCAAAACAATGGGGAAAACATCTTCCACAGATTTCTTATGAGTGAAAACTGACTTTCATGGAAGTTGCTTGGAAATGCAGTCACTGCAGGAAGGAACACATATTTTCAAGGTTCACAGTTCAGCTACCACCATCCAGCCCTCACCAAACCTTTTCGGCTTACCAGTATTTATCTCACACCTTGATATCACACTTTGAAAGCATATATATTCCACTGCTAGATCAAGTTTTTATTGGTGGGAATGTTTTATTTGAGTATGTCTTTCAAGCCCAAATACAAAACCAAATGCAAAAGGAAAGTGGGAATTACCCTAATTTTGCAATATAAAGGACAACTTCAAGATGAGAGGAAAGGGGGAGAAACAAGGCTCCTAAAGATGTATTACTGTTACCCAAATGCAAACAATACATTTCAAATTAGCCGCAGAGCTTTATATTGTACTGATGGATTAAAAGTAAGAAACCATTCACTTAACACAAAATAATCCCTTAAAGTATATTTAAGTGCCAAACTTGGAAGAAAGTGGCATTAAAAAAAAAATCTGCATGTTTTCCCATCTTCCCCAAGTAAAGTAAAGGAAAACCCAACACCCTTCAAACCAAATGAGATCGTGAGATTGTTACAACACTGTACAGTACACTTAAGATTCTGAAGTTACGGGCAGGGTCAAGGCTAGTATAACAGATCTCACTCCAAGGATTGTTAACACAAGATGCAAACTGTAAGTAAAGTGCATGAAAGGAAGCCTGCTCAGCTAAATGAAGTAGACTGAAAGATCAGAAGTCAGCGGTCATTCGCCAGAGCGGCAGCAGGCCCGAAAACCACACTGCAAATTCTGGCATCCACTGGCGGTTTCAGCATGAGGACCTGCACAAAAACAGAGCAAATGTGAAAAGAAGAAGATAGGCTTAGAAGTCATCTTCTAACCTTGTTATTCATAAAACATCTTTTGTTTGTTTGCTTACACACAAAACTTCAGCCAGCACTGGGAACACCTGAAACACCACTGGTGGTATCACTGACACCTCACTGAGAAGAGTTGGGTTTTTTTTTTTTTTAAATGACAGCTTAGTGCCATGAGTGTAACATTCAGTGACACACGTGTGGGATGAACAACCATCAATCTGCAAACTTCAGAAAGCTCCCACAGCTGCCTTTTAAAATCAAAGCACATTTTCATAATGCATATTTAACTTCTTTTTTCAAATTCAGAGGATGCCATCATGGCATTAACAACCCATCATATGGAAACAGTTCTCAGTCTGGAGTGTTTCTCCACGAGCACAACATAGTTGGCTACAGCTCCTGTACTCTGACAGAAAAATCTGCAGTGACAGTAAAGGTGCTTTATCAGAAACCATAAAGTCTAAAACAGTTCCTCAGAAAGGAAGTTGTGAGCACAGACAGTGTAAGCCAATACTGTAATACTACCCACCTCCACTTACCTTCACTTACTGTTCTCCCTTTAATTTGAAGTGTTAAAAGTGATCATGAGAAACTATAAAATGTATTAGTATGGGATTTTATTTCCTGCAGCCATACGCCTGCTTCAGAAACACAAACATTTGCATGTGGGTTGGCTGAACTCTGGCACCCAACATAACTCAGCAGCACACTTCTAATTAACTAAAGCAAACCGGTAAAGAGCTAACCAGGACAATCCGTTTTCCCCCCTCCATATGTGAAACAAATCAAATCCTTTTGAAATATGTTTCTAATACATTTAGGAGTAACAAAATAACGTAATGAATAAGGGCACCATGCTACGTCTGGCTTGTTTTCCCCCTTGAACAGTAACTTGAAGTCATAATTAATCCCCCAGAACACAGTGTCTTCAAATCAGTTTTCTGCTTCACGCCACACGTCGAGGAGCAATATTCTACAAAATAACTAAGTTAGCATGCATGAGACTGAATAAAATAAACCTGAAGCTATAATCAAGGACAATGGTTACAAATAAGGAAAATAGCAATACTTTAATTTGTAGGTGAACTCATTTTCTATTCTTTTTATTCACCTGAGCTGTGCTTTGATCTTTTGCGTCACTTACAAGCTAGAGTTTGATAGCTTCTTCCAAAGTTCTTTAAAAAGGAGACCTGGCACTTCTGAATGGTTGTTTTAGCAGAGCATGTTCTGTGCAGACTTCCCAACTCGGAGCGGACCTTCCCCATCACTGCCACAGCTAAGCAGCACATCACAGTAATCTGAAGCGACCGCCACGCTTCCAGTAATAATACTTGTGACAGAACTAGCAGAACCACAGCATCCCAAAGAAGGGAATACTCACTATGTTCTGTATCATGAAGTGCTTAGGTAAAATGAGGCTTGGGGTCGTTCACCCAGAGAAGCAGAGTTAATCAGATTCTCATCTAACCTGCCACTGTCTACATTACTGGTTTAGCTGCCTCTAAACTGGATTACTGTAATGCTCTTTAAACGTACATCGGATTACTTCAGGTGACCCAGAACAAAGGTTTACCTCTTCCTCCTGAACAGCCCTCAGTGTTTTCAAAACCTGCTAATATAAATGTGTCTGGCAAAGATAGAAACATAGCTACCCGATTATTCGATTTTGATTACTTTTAGTAAGGCATACTTCCTAGAAAGAAGTAGAGAATTTCACACAAAATGCACTCCAACCCAGACTGGGGTGGAAGAGTAACTCATGCAAGGCACAGCTGGCTGCTGCCACTGCATCCCTTTAGCTCTCACCTTTGGCAGCATCAATACTTGTGGTCTACAGCAGGACTGATCCTCAACCCATCTGAGATGGAAAAAGGCCACTTGCTACCCCAGTTCTTCAATTAGTTTATCAAGCAGCTATATAAACACTGACAGCAGGAAGGCAGCAAAAAGGAGCTGTCACAAACACACAAGGAGGGAAGGAAAGACACCTCATTTCCACAGCCACCACTGCAAAGCCACAGCCCAAAGCAGGGGGAAGAGCTGCAGAGGTTTAGAATGCAGCTCAGTGAGAGGCTCCTTTATTCTCAACAACAGATACCACATTGGATGGTAGTGGAGCACATTACGAGAAAATTACAAGAAAGCGATCAAATTAAGCATTGATCTTGAAAACATAAATGGAAATTTAAAATTAATATTGGCCTTAGGTGCTACTCTTTGTCAGCCTCTGGTGAAGTTACACAACAGAACATTATCAGAGTGCCTTTGTTATCTGGAGAATTTATGGAGAGATCGAACTCCTAGAAGTCTAATATCAATGCATCCCTGTATAAATCTGCACACAGGAGTTCATAAATCTAAACAGAAATTGCCAAGTTCAGAGTTCCATTGCTGGAAGATAGATCCAGCTGTGACCAAAACATTTTTAAGTGTCACAAGAGAAGAGTGAATCAGAAACTGCCACAGCTTTGTTTTATTAATGCCCTATTCCTTTAATCCCAGCACATGAAAACCACATTTTAAAAAGCCACTAGAAATTAAATCCTGTGTGAAAGCAGCAGCAAGGTACTGCTGCAGGAACTACATTCTAACCCTGACTGCATTACAAGCTTTAAAACTGGAAGTATAATACAGAGACTGAACACAGCTAAGACAGAACAGAACAAAATGGGGGAAAATAGAAATTTGTAAGTGGCAAGAGGTAACTCAAACATTCAACTTCTCTTACTGAGTTTAGCAAACTGAAGAAACAAATGTGTTTCAGGCATCCAACAAAGTCAGCAATTAGGAGGAGTGTAACAAATTTGTTTTCAGCTGCAGCTGAGGGTTATTTAACTCTAAGTCTTCAGCACAGAGTGAAGCAGGCAGAGGTTCCAAACTAAGTGTTATTATGCAAACCAAGAACTGGTATCATACTGACAGTAAACAAACTAAATCTGGAGATGCATGCAAGTTTACAGGCTCTGCTCATATGAGCTGCATCATATTACTGCTGTACAACAGCTGTGACTGACACCATGAGACATGTACAACAGCTACATGTACAGCAGCATTTGAAATGAAAGTCTGAAAATTGAAAACGCCAAGCAAACAAGTCCACTAAGATCTCCTCAGAGAACATGAGTGAAGCTGCATACGTTGGGCCCTCTGTCAAGCTCAGGCTTTATAGAAAAAAATTTCTGAAAATAGGCTGTAGGTGGAAGTAAAGCCTTTATATTTCAAAGATAACGGGGTATCTTTATTACTCAAAGATGGCTAAATTCCATGCTGTTGGCTCCATTTTTTGTTCTGCAAGACTGACGGGTTTTCCAACGTGATCCCAGAACAAATCTCCTTCCCCGAAAACAATCCCTGATCTGCTGGTGGGCAAAGAAAATTATGAAATTATTCTCTACAGGTCAGTAATTTTTGTACAACACTTAATGTAATCTATATGAGCAAAGAAACGTAAACAGCTTCTGACAGAGATTGATTTAAATTAAACAGCTTTTTACTTTCCCTGCAGTTACATCAAAAATATCAAATGTCATCCCAGGAATCCTGTTGCCCACAGAGTAGAACAGGTATTTGTTCAGCACTATCACAGTGAAATTTAGGTGAAAATAAAGAACAGTATCCTGATAAAGCTGCAGAGAATTCAGTTATAAAAGGCCATTTCTCATTTCAGAGTTTTGCTAGGGTACCTATCTCATAAGAAAGAAAAAAGGAAAAAGGACAATTCATCAATCATCAGGACAATTTTACAAAAGTATTCCAAAATGTATTCTGTTGAAATATAAATAATTTCTTAAGGTTACTATGGAACAGCCAAGCTTTAAAGCAGTGGAGAACTTGCACAAGTGATTCTGGCTTTTTGAACTACGATGATGCACTGTATTTTAGAGACTAGCGCAAGGGAGACAGACAGAAACAGCTAAAGACAAACCAGGACATCAAATCTGGTATTGCTGACAAGTGGAAAAATAGAAAACAATAAGAAAAAAGGAATAAAATGAAGGAGAAAAGGGCTTATAACTGGTCTTTGAAGACATTGTTAAACTCAAGCTGAAGCAGGAAAGTCAGTGAGGGATTTTAAAAAGGTATAAGAGTTTTCAGATTGAAATGCAAGATGTTTTACAAGTCTGTGGTCTAGATGGAAAGGAACTGGGTAACAAACAGCAAATGCATCAAAAGTGTCAAAAAGTCATTAAAAGAGCGTCATAAAGTCATCCAAAAATTATGGAAGCAAAAATGATTTAATAGTTTGACTTGCAATGTTAGGATCCAGTCCAATAAAACACATCACCTCACATGAACTTCAATGGATGAAATATCCAAGCGTCAGTACAGTTTCACTCACAGTACCAAAGCTGTGGCTACATCTCAGTATAAATGCAAACTGAGCTCACTACCATGAACTGTTGGGGAAATATAATATTGTTTTACACACAGTTCTTATAATCCTGTGAACTCAGTTATCCTTTCTTTCCATTCTGTTGCACTTACCTGTTTTAAATTCACACATGGAATAAAATCACACCAGGGTTCCCATCTCTAACGCTACGAACGCTTACTGGACCTGACATAACAGACTGGATTCCAGTGCAGTAAACACTAAAAAGACTTCCACTACAAACATTTTATGTATTTATCCAGATCCTTCTCCAGCTGAGATTCAACTCTAAGTAATTCAAGCAAAACTAGAAAAAACTAAGTTACATTTCCCACAAGGATACGTGATAGTATTCTACACCAAAACCACTTTAACATGTGAGGTTTGCCTAACAAGCCCTGCCCCCTCTACATCTCCACCCCCCAAATCACTTTACTATCAATCTAATGACAGCTCTGTTTCAAGCACCAAAAAGAAAGCACTCAACTACATCATTTACAGGGAAGAGATGAAGAGGACAATCGTGTGCCAGTTATATACTTACTTTCTAAGCCTCTATTACCTATGCTAATCTGAAGTAAGAGAACATGGACTAAAAATGTCTTCCCCCTAGGCAGTACAGAACTATATTAGACTTCAATACCAAAAAAAAAAAACCTGACATAAAGTTTTTAATTTTGTAATTAGTATTTGAATTCAGTGCTACACAGCCAAGAAAAGAGTTTGCAGGCTTTTAGTTTGTGGTTTTGGCAGTGATGCTGTGTGTTGGGTTTTTGGTGGTTTTTGTTGTTGTTGTTAGTGGTGATATTTTTTTGTTTGTTTGTTTCTAAAACATCCTTAAGCCAGACATTACTCCCCAGACAAGGATCACACCTTCATAAAGACATTACCGTTAATGTTGTCACAGTAGTAAAAGTGTTCATCATTTAGAGAAGGGCATGCAGAAACTAAATCCTGCAGGCCTGCACCAGTTACAGTGAGACAACCCGAGAGATTGAGGTGCTCCAAGTGTGGCAGTCCTCCTCCCAAAGTCAACGCCCTGTTAACAGACAGAAAGAGGGGTGTTAAAAGCTTGCACAGCACTACATTGACAAGTACTCCTGTATGTCACCAAGTCACATATTTATAACATCTTGCAAGAAAATCACACCTCTAATAAGCCACTTAATTTCAAGTCTGGCATCCCATACGGTTAATCAGCCTTGAAAGCACACAACAGGGCAGAAAAATGAATCCATCTCTACAGAAATTAACAATTCCTTTTGACAGAAACACATTTCAGTGGGAAATCACTGTATTAATGACTCTGGGGATGACCAAGTACTTCTAAGAGCCAGCATGACACACTTCTCCAGTGCACTGCTGGTCTTTGGTGAGACTTCCATGGTGATGTATATTTCTCAACATATCCCAAAAACAGAACTGTATGACATTCCCAAAGTTTGGTGTGCAAAACTTCCAACAGTTTGAGTATTGTTTCTTATCAGTCAGTTCGAAACTCAAGTCATGTTTTCTGAGGTCAGATAAATTTTTACCGGCAGAGCCTCTCTCTGCCAACACACTACTGCATGTTACTCAAACCAAATTCTATTTTCCCTCCAAGTGCAAGAGTTCAACTGCAGATAAATCAGCCTCAAGGCTGTGGTGCATCTGACCCTTCACTCTGTTAGGCTGACTGCTTCTCTGCACTCACAGGAGAGCTAACCGCGTTCAATCACAAGCTCACCCATCGGAAGGAGAGAACAGACAAAGCCACTCATGCTTCAATCAACATGTTTCAGGTTCAAGCAAAGGCCTTTTCAGTTTTATGTCCTAAGAGCACGAGTATACAAAATTTTCCACTGTCAGCAGACGGGAAAAAGAACAACTAACAAAACCAGCTATCAGTATAAAGTTCAGTTTATACGAAATGAACTGCCAAATATTTACATTAGAGTCACATTATTTTCTCTTCCAGGACCCAAAGTATTATAGAAGTGCAGGAAGCACTTACTGCAGAATTCACTCTCAACTCTTAACATTCCCCTGTATCTAAAAAGCACTGATGTGAAACTGGCACAACTAAACACTCCCTATGACTCAAAAATCATGTCTTCTTTGATTCTAGAAGACTCAGTGAGGAATAACACCAGTAACACGTCAGCTACATGCAGCACTAACTATCCACTGCCAAATGAACCAGTCAGCAGTACCAGTCTGCTCCAACACCTGGACAACATCAGGCTCAGACACAAAGCGCAGCTATCTGTCCCAAAATAACTGCTAGGAGACATCTGAACAGCTGTATTCTAAGTTCTTTGTCAAAGAGAGGTGAAGTCTATGGAGAGGCAATTCAATGCCAGCAGTCCTTTACAGTATTTGTCCACTGTACAGTACAAGTAGGTATGAAGTCTCTGAACTGCAAGCAGCTCTAATTAGTCCCAGAAGCTACAGCACATCTGAGCAGGTGCCTGCAGCATTTTTGTCTTGTCTCATTTTCATTATGAAGCTGTTACTACACACTTCTCACATAACACACAGCATCAATTACACAAGAGGGAGTGTTTTAAACTTGAGACGGGAGGTTTAGGTTTTTAGATATTAGGAAGTTTTTCACACAGAGGTTGGTGAGGCAATGGAACAGGTTGCCCAAGGAGGTTGTGGATGCCCCATCCCTGGAGGCACTCAAGGCCAGGCTGGATGTGGCTTTTGGCAGCCTGGTCTGGTGGTTGGCAACCCTGCACATAGCAGGGGGTTGAAACTGGATGATTGTTGTGGTCCTTTTCAACCCAGCCCATTCTATGATTCTATGAACTGTCACGAAGCTGCCTCAACACTCAAGCTAACTTCAACTAAATTCTATGCTTTATATAAAACCACTTCTAACATGTTCTTACACACATAGAAAATTCTGTCATCACCCAGACAAGTTAAATGCAATGCTACTCTGGTTTGGTTTTAAAGCTTGAAGAGTATTCATAAGTTTGGCAGGCATAACAAGAGGAAAAGAAAAAAAAATAAACCAGCATTGAATTTCCTAATAAGAAATCACTACAAATCAAATCTAAATGAGTAGTAAATTATGCTTTTATCTACTGCAAGCAAACTTAGCAAAATGCTTCATTTCAGAGGAGCTAAAACAGTTTTTTTTTTAATCCTTTCATTCAAAGGAAGAGTTGGAAGAAAATTTTCACATCTGCTATTCTCAATATTTTGAGATGCAAGGACTGCTTAAGATATATCAGATGTTCTCAATAAAAATGCTTAAACTGAAGCTAGGTAGATTCAACCCAGAGCAACCCAACCATACAGATAATACAAAAACCACACTGCAGCAAAACAGCTCAGAAATGTCTTTTCACCTGAGAGCACGATCTGTGATCTGGTAACACCCAGACAGACTGAGAAACTGAAGAACTCGTGCAGTCTCTTCATCTGGTTTGTCACTGCCAGAGTATGCCAAGTCTTTTTCCTCTGACTGTTTAGTCCTTGTTGGTTTTTTACACAGTGCAGAGGACTCTGGAAGTGCTCGAATAGTTCTTAGTGCTGTTCCAGCACAGCAAAATGAGTGACCGCAGTAAATGAAGTCAGTAGAAGCACAGTGCTGCTGCCACCCTCTAGTCCTTAAACCATAAATGTCTCTACTACAGCAAGATGCAGAACAATTAATGTGGGATGCTGGCTCCACGAGACAAAATCCTTCAACGTTTCTGTGTCTCCACTCCGCAGCATCTTCAATATCAGCTAAATCATCTGCATTCAGCATCCACACATACGCAGAACTGAAGTTTTCAGAGCTGTCAGGCTTAGTCCAATGATGCTTACTGTCTGTTCCCTCGATGAGGTTTTCATTGTTGATTTCATGCAAGCAATTATACTTCTTGTTGGACTGCAGAGTAATCTCTCTGTTTTTCCATGAAGTCTTAGCATTTCTGTTTCTGCAGCCTTTCAGAACGCCTCTGTTATGGTGAGTTGATATGATACCCAAAGCTCTGGAAAACCTCTCTATGGCCACATCAGTGATTTTTTCACATCCAGACAGATCAAAGTGGCGAAGGTTTTGACAACAACCAACTGAAGACCAACTGAAATAAAATGAAAAGCAATTACTTGTTTTTGTTCAGAAACAGACATTGCAGCTACACATACAAAAGGACATTTCAAAAGGGAAATACTGATATTAATTCACAGAACATTAAAAGTTCTCTCAGATTACAGGTTAGGTTTGACACTGCAAGTAAATATGCCTAGAAGTTATGCCTAAAGAAACACGAAATGAATCACAAATCAACAACACTATACTTTTCCATATATTGAAATGTAAGGTGTCCACATTTACTAAACCTTGAATAATTCATAAGAAACTGCAAGAACCAAATACATGCAACAATTTCAAAAACAGTTTTTTTCTGTATATAATGCTGATCCCTAAAGCCAGGTAACTAATGAGAAATCAAGTATTTATCAGAAAGCTGAAAAATGTGAACTTAATGAATTAGCAAATTTCACCAAAGGAAGTGAAACACCTGTAATATTCAGTTCGAAGTATTTTAACAGTTGCAGTTTATTACTGTTTTGAGTTTCTGAAGCTTGCATGCCTACATAGACTGAAATACCAGTGGCCTTAGATCCTATATCTTTCTCTCCAGAACTTCCTGTTTCTTTCAGAGAAAGTATCTGGTCTGCTGAAACACCCTGTGTATGGTATTTGTTATTCCGTAGGTGATTAGCCTTAGCTATGCACACTTACTTATTAATACAAATTCACCCTTTTTATGTTTTACGTTTCAACTGAAACAAATTTGATCTATAGTAGTACTGTTGCATTATTAATTATAAAAATATATAGTCTATTTACCTTTACCACAGTTAATGGAAAGTGTTAACATCTACAGCAAATGAAACCTATTTCTGAATTACAGATTTTAAGATTGGATGTACAGATATATAGCGAAGGAGAAGAATATTTAACTAGAGATTGACAAAGGCTCACAAAGATCAAATTCTGAACCATGTAAATTCCATTAAAGTCTTCATGTTAATTTAAACTTCTTGTACAAGCTGCAGAGCACTTGTGAGCAACCATGCTGGTAACATTTTAAGGTGCTGTTAATAAACAGAACTTGAGAGCACTGTATGATGAAAGCGTTGTGTAGTGAAACAACCATTGAGTTCCAGCATCATACAAAGACACTTCTGTGCAGGTTCTGCACCCATACTTCATCCCAGTGATGCTAAATGTATTTTCTGCAGACTTCTGTAAAACTCAGGAATCCACAGTAATACCCCTAGGCCCTACAACTTTACTCACCATTTGACCTGCATCTTAAAAACCAGTGCTCCAAACATTACCTGACATGTTGGAACAAGAAGTGCAATAACTCCTAAAAATATATCTATGAATAATTTCAAGTTATTAGAATTAGCATGAAATTAAATTGCTACGAAAGCTATACTTTGATGGGTTTTAAAAATAGCTAAGACAAGGATTCTAAAATGGCCATTACTAAGCCAGGCTTTACTTACTGTTTCATTCACTGTTAATCTGGCTTACTCCTTCATTAAGTGTGAACATAAACTGATCTCTATTTCTCGCTCATACTTGAAACAGAGTAATAGATCCTTGAATGCTTCCTCTCCATCCCTTCATTTTTACTCACTGATTTTCAGGAAATAAAAATTAACTAACCTTTCAAACGCTGAGTCTGAAATATCAGTTTGAGTGAGATCCAAATATTCCAAATTGGGGCAAAGCTCCAAGATCTGTCTAACCTGAAAAAGGAAGAATAATCAGCAATCATTAGCCAAGAAGACTACAGCGTCAGAGTCAACATGCGCAGTTAAATTCTTTTGAATTGCAACTTGTTTTCACAACCAGCGCGCTTTAAACTCAGACAAATCAGTTACTAATTATAGGCTGCAAAGCCACAATTATTAAGTGCTAGCTTCAAATTACATACCATTTTGCTGGACACTGCAGAGCTGTAGGCCAGTACTAACGTCTTCACTGAGGAGCCTACATGTGGGAGAACGTTATGAATTAAGCCGTGAAGTAAACGCTTTTCCATCTGTGCTATATTAATGGCAAGTGAATCTTCTGCTGCTTCTTCTGCAAAATAAAAGCAAAGAGAAAGACTTAAAATGCATCTGGCCAATTGGAATCCATGCTGTCAGCTTACATCACACAGGCTATCTGGAAACCGAAGAACCTCTAACAACACTTAAGTTTCAGAAAGCACCCTGCATCAAAACTCCTGCTGAATTTTAGCTCCATTCTTAAGTCTCATCTTGAAAATGTTTGTCTTTCTGACAGTCCTGAAGAGTTTGACTCCAACAGCAAGTAAAAATAGTAGCCTGGAACTGCAGCTTCCACTGACTTGCTGTATACAGTGAAATGCTATCTCATAGGCCACTTCACATGCTGTGATTCAATAGCTTAATACAAATTTTACTTTAAATTTAGAATACATTAGGATGCAACACGATTCATCTAAGCTTCCTGGAGACAAAGCATCTTTTTCCTCCTTTTAACTCCTGACATGTCCCCATAACTCTTCTTTCACCTGACTCACATTTCCTCTCTCCTAGATTAAGTGATTCAGCATGTCAAAATCAGCTGCCTTTTTTCTGTTGGTGGTGGTGGTGAAAATCTCCCCTGGCTTCTTGACCCAACTGAGAGTCGGGATGAGATGAAAATAGGGACAAGGCACTCCCTTCAGCAACACCAACTAGTTGCTAGACAAAACTTCTGAAGTTCATTCTCACTGCCCAAGTCTGCTTGGCTTAGAAAGCATTTACCTAGATAGAATGTGTTTCTGCATCTGTCATTATCTTACAGTATGGGAATCAAATATGAAAATCTAGTAGAAACAAAAGGTTTTAGACAAATGAACACATCTCATAAACACTATAGTTACATAATCTCTAAGAAAAACAATTTCACCAAAATCCGAGTTTACCTACCAGACTCATCTATGTCAGCATCTTCATCCCATTCCTGGAAAGCACGACTTTCATCTTTTCTATTTTTTACCCATTCCTCATCAGGTTCCGTCTCAAGATCTGCTGCAGGACCACTGTACCAATCACCTGCTCACCCATTAAAAAAAGAAAAGATAAACTTAAGAGGAGAAAGCAGTAGTAACAACCATATCACCAACCACTATTTTTTTCATTCATTTTTAGTACAACAAATCCATGATCATAGAACTCAAACTCCACAAGTAGCCTACTTACACAGCAATATTAACATTGAATTATAATTTACGTAGGACAACAACAGACAATCATTTTCTACAATGTCTGAATGAATGCCAACATCAGTTCCACTATTTCAGTTGCCAGAGAACCTCTTCCTCTACTCATAGGTTACCACTCAGGGGCAACGTACTTCCAGTTTGCGTATGCTGTAATGTTGGGCTCAGGATATCCCACTATCTTACTAGTAGGAAATTCCACTAGATCCGAAGAAAAACAACCCCTGTTGAATGCTATTAAGTGTAAGAAACTTCTGCCTTTACCAATATAGACTGTGACCATAATATCCAAATTATTTGTCAGCCACCTATAAAGGAAAAGGGTTCTCAACATTTCTCAACTGAGCCTGTAATTTTATGCTGTTTTCAGCATGGGGCTTTTTTGTTTTGTCTTGGGTTGTTAGATATTTTTAAGTTTAGGTATTTTTGCCCTTTTTTTTTTTTTTTTTTTTTTTTTGAGAAGCTTCCATCCAGTTTAGGACACTTCTCCACAAACAACTACATTAGTATAGACAGTACGTCATGGGAATAGCTTCCTGTTATGCCAAAAACAGGTTTAGGAACATGCCAATTTAGGCAGCTGCCAATTACCTCTTTTGTGTAACATTTACACATCAAGTTAACTACGTTTTAGACAAAAATTCAAAGAATTTGAACTTAAAAACCCCTCTGCAGACAGTCAAGTTCATTGCAGCTTTGAGACCAATCTATAATTTTAACTTAAATTTATACAGCCAAAGAAATAATTGAGACCAGAAGGTCACTTAACTCTTCTCTGCCCTTCAAAGATTCTAGAAACCATCAAGGTACAACAAGAAAGAGTTCCTACCTTTTAGATCAGAATTTTAGTTACATGGCATCAGTTGTGAGGTTTGCAATGAGATACCTCAGTGATTGTTTAATATTTACAGAGATCTGGACAAAAACAAGTATTTTAAGCTATAGATACACTCTGACTTGTAACTGGCCTTAAGAGAATAGGAATATTTTGTCTGTCTGAACAGGCAGTTTCACAAAAAGTTATATTTCTCAGTATGGAATGTATAAAAAACAGAAGTTGTAATACACCACCTTGTAGTCCTTACTGCAGTACAACTGAAGATATTTAAAGAAATGACAATAAAACTGACCCACACAGTTTCTTTGAAGTATGTAAAAGTGTTTGAATGTAAAAATTAAGCAAGAACAGGTCATGACAAGTGCTACAGTTTCGCTGTTTTGAACTTCAGCTCTGCAGCTATGTGTGAAGCACAGAACAAACTTCTCAAAGGACAACAGATTAGTTGGAGCTAACAAAAACATCCTATTTCTACCTAATAACATAATGAAATAAAAATGTTACTGGAATAGTTGCAGCAGAAGCACTTACAGCTCAAACCCCCTACGCTATAATTAAGATGTGGTACTACTGAACATAGTCATTAGCAGTGATGCAAGACAACAAACCTCAGTAAAAATAACAAGCTCTTGTATGCAAGAGCTACTCATAAGTAATAACCAACATTTAGTTTCTTAATACCTCCATCTTGTAGATTTTAAAAAACTATTTATTTTAACATTTTACCAAGTATCAAGGCAGCCCCTGGTCAGGAGGGTACAGCCTTCCAGCATGCTCAGCTCTCAGGACTGCTGCCTATGGCATGACAATAATAAAACACTTCATTGTCTTCTACAGACTCAACTTCTGTTACTGACAATGTTTCCTTGAAAGGCCAAAATTTAACTTACCTCTGGCCCAGCGAACAGGATAAAGATGTTTCCAAAGAGATCCAGTTTTAGCCAGCTGTGACCATTCAGTGCTTACTTGGCTACACTGACATAGTTCCTGGGGATTAAGGTAACTGAAAATGGTCACCATCACTTCAGGAGGAAGATTAGTAATATTTGTGGTGTGCCCAGTTACTTCAGCTTCTGAAACACACAAAGGTTGTGTTCCGTGAAGCACACCCTTGTAGCTTTAAATAATAATGATATAACTTATATTTTATCATTTATCTACTCAAAATGCATTTAAAAATTTTTAAACAACTGTTTGACAAAATAAATGAAAACACACACATTGCTTTGCCTTTAAAAGCTTCTACTGTTATATTACCTTAATACAAAAGTTTAGGTTTTCTTTATGCTGTTTTCCCACCTGGTTAGCTTTTTTCCCCCCCGACTCTGACCCCACAAGGCTTCAAAAAAAGCCCTGGACAAAAATAAACTGCTCCTCATTCCACATGTGATATATAAATATACCTGCTTTGTCAGATTTCCAGTAAATGCTCACTGAAAGCTCTCGGCCTCTTGACTGGGACACAGCAAGAAGTCCACACACAGCTCTTGGCAGCTGCCTCATTTTTATTTCTAGCTTTTACTTCAAGTTTAGGCAAAAAATTTTCATCTTCTGAATGGTGACAAGTCATTTGGGCCAGAAGGAAAGACTAAGAATTAGGTTAGTGACTAAACATTAGCTATTGTATTCCATACTTCAATGGACAACAGTAGGAGTCATCTCTAACAGCTCTCTCTCATTTACACCATACTAGAGAGCTGCAAGTGTTGCACATAGGTCACTCCAAAATTAATGCCTCCTATTTATTTCCATGGAAGCTACAAAGAGCCCAATAACACTGCTTGACAGAGCAAATAACTCAGATACAAAGCACTGTTTTTCAACATACTGACCACCACTAGCTCTGCATTTTCAACACCTATGAAAAACAACCTGCACGCTATGCTCAAAAAAATCTGTACCAGCAGAGGTGACCCAGCTGCAAAGATGGTGTCACTGCAAAGAAAACATTGCCCACACCATCCATCTTTCATCAGCACAAGCAAATGGAAGCCACAAGGCACCAAATCCAGACTACAGGGTGGGTATGGGAGGACAGCCCAGCCAAGACTGGCAATGTGCTTATGGTCTTCAGACCTGTCTGCATTACAAGGGAAAGACTGTCTTCTTGTGGAGACAGAACAAAGGGAAATGACCACAAACTTGAACACAGGAAGTTCTGCACCAACATGCAAAGGAACTTCACAGTAAGGGTGACAGAGCACTGAACAGGCTGCACAGGAAGGTTTCTCCTTCTCTGCAGCCTGCAGTAGGGGGCCTGCTTTGCAGGGGGGTTGGACTCAATCTCTGGAGATTCCCTCCAGCCCCTGTAATTCTGTGACTCTTCTCTGGTACAACTCAGAAGTTTGGGTCTTCAGTTTAGTCCGTGTCACAATGTAGCAGTCACAGCTGATGGTTCATCTGGGTTCCAGGAAATCCAGAAGGATCATTTCTTTGCTATCCCAAAAGACTGTACGCATCAGCTGTTAAGGGCTGTGTCCTGACCTTTTTCTTCAACAGGGAATTCACATGTCAGCAGGAAGATTCTGTCTCTGCTGCCACAACACAATCTGCCTATGGCATCATGGGCCAACATAATAAAATTACTTTTGGAGTAGCCCTTAAAAAACAGGATATTCAGAGAACATGTAAGGTTTTTTTTTTGTTTTGTTTTGTTTTTTTCCTATTTTAGAGAATTTTTATGATTTGCGTAGGGTCAATTAACTTTACTTGAGAAAAAAAATATTTCTAAAGAGGTTTTCAGCAGTCCTTAAAAACAGCAAGTTTCAGAAATCATTAAGGATTTAAAGTTAGAGTTTGACTGTGAGACAAGGATCAGGTCTTTCTCCTTTGCAGGAATGCTTCAAAGGTGACTAATGTAAAATAATTTACCCTGTGATAATCTGTTGCTATTTCAAAAACAAAGATGGAATTGTAGTTTCACTTGATGAATCAAGGTGTTTATTGGGGCATCTGTCCAGTCACTGCACACTGAGCACAGGGAATTTCACATTAAAATTCTGTTAGAACTATGCAAGGCTACAGTTGTGAAATTTCTTCCATTTTTAAAAATTGAAAGATTTTTCCCCTTCCCTGAAGTCCAGAACACAGCTGTTGCAGAATTAGCACTGTCCCAAAACTGCAATTCTAGCTAGACAAAATAGCAAGAAAAGCCATAAAGCTACTTCCGTCATATTCATCTGCTCAGGTACAACAGTATTTCACACCATGAATAGCAGTCTCTTTTGACCAGTTGAGTAACTCAGAGAAGTCAAGACTCATCAGAAAGAATAGAGTTTTTCCACGTTTTCCTGATGAGAGCAGCACACCTTATCTAAGAGGAAGCTATTTGTCAGTTTCACTCCAACATTATGTTTTTGACACATTAATTCCCTTTTGCTACATTAACTCTTTTCTGTAGTTAGGAGTGAGAACCATAAAGACTGAGGTCATAGGCTGCTTCCCGTCACATAGGAGCCTGAAGTGCACTTCAGTAGTTATCCATTCAGATTAACAGGGATTTTCCAACAGGGAAAGCAGAGTTACACAAATGCAAACAAAACATCCACTTTCAGAACGCATATTTCATCTCATGTACTCACACACTGTATGGATTCATTCCCCTGCATCACTCTACAAACACATCTTCCTTTCAGATTCCCAAGAGACCCAGGGAAATTAGCTAGTGCAGCAGGGGAAGGCAAACTGCTTTTTAGTTTAAATTTTGCTGGTTGACTAACTACTCTGCGTTACTAAACTATCAACAGAAAAGCTTACAGAGCAGGCCTGGAACCCAACAGTTAAAGGCAGGGCCTGCAAATAGAAAATATACTTTTGATGGAAGGAATTAAAATTCATGCATCATTTCTACCTGTTTATCATACAAAATATTATAATGGGAGTGAGGGAAGAGAAAAAAGCTTGTGTAAAGATAAACAGTATCAGTTACAAGTTGCCAAAACCCTGTATCAAATGGAAGCCTTCCAGTTTCTGATCTGTTTTGAAGGAATGCATGTTTTCTAAAAACTATTTTATCTACTTGAGATAACTAAAGTTACATACTATGATGTGGCTTTTTAAACAAAATTGCATTTGAAAAACTGTTTTCACTTTAATTAAATGCCTCACCTTGATCTGTCTTCTCATCCACAGAATATTTAAAGACCTTCTGAAGCTCTTCAGCTTGATTCCACTTACTAAGACCTCTGAATTCTGCAGCTTCCTTCTGTGAGCAGTGTTGTGCAATTACTTTCTTTTTAATATCTTTCAGTTCTTCGTAAGTAAAGTATTCCATCAACATTGGCTGAAAAACCTGAGGCAAAAAAAACCAGTCCAGCACCGACAAAGGCAAATCAATAACGCTACACAAATCTAGCAAGACAAAAATTTCCTCTTTCCAATTCTCACCAAGTAAATATGGCATACATGAATAAACTTAAGGACAAGATCACATAACTTCTACATTCTAACCCTGTGTTTGCCAGTGGGTCACTGAATAGTTTCAAGCATGCTGTTACTTGTTTTCTCCAAAAGGAAAGGGAAGGGACACACATTGCTCAAACTAAGTAACTTATCAATGTACTCACATGGAAGGCAAAGTGGCAGGGCAAACAAACATGAGGGAAGATTTCTCTTGGATAGACTTTGGAAGATTTATTCTCTCCGAAGATGCTTCTCAGTTTTTGGATACCCATAAATCATCAGACTGGCACTACTAGTCTTTACGTTTCAAATATAGGTCAGAGGCTGTCTGGGAGTGTCAGTTTGACTCATGAAGCACTGGTTAATAGAATCTTTTCTTTTAAGTTTTCCTAGGCCATAGGACAATTGCCCTTTCTGACTTTCAGACCAGTACTATTTTACATTTACAAGTTGTAAAAAAAAAAAAAAAAAAAAAAGTACCATAATTTTAAAGAACATTGGATTTTCAAATATTTCTTTATAAAAAGAGGAAGAACTTTTAAAAAAACAGATGTGCAGATTGAGCAAGTCACAATAGCATTACTAATATTTAGAATAACGTACTGCATTTCTTTTACTTACTGTACCCATAATTTTAAGATTGTCAGGCCCCTTTATACTACATCTTCTATTTTATAAATTAATTTTTGTACTATCAGACAGCCTATAAGACAACTTCAAGAAAAAGAAGTTAAGCACAACATCAGGTTTCATACTGTTTATTCTTTCTTTGAAGTCTACTGTGATATTCTATACACTTTATATAATATTAAACCCTTGCTAGAAAGGTTATTTGTGACAAAAACATCTGTGTAGATGTATATAACACAAACCTTGATTATCACTGCAATTACACAACACATTAATCATTTCAACTTTTTAGCATTATTTTAATGCATCACCACCGGTCAAAAGGTTATGGAAACGTACTGTGAGATAAGTAATCATTCAAAGGCTGTATCTGCAATAAACAAATCCACGCCCCAGTGGACTTCTATTACCAATTTTCAAAAGAACCAGAACTTCACTAGAATTTGTCAATATATTCACTGTTCTAGAATGTGTCACATACCAGTCAGAACTGAACAATGACACCACAGTCCTGAATGCAAATTAACACAGTAACAAAAACAGAACTGTGGAGAAAAAAAAAAATCCAAGTCCTTTGTGTCTCTGCTCAATCGTTTCAAACACCAAATAGTTCGGCAGAGTATCTGAGGAGAACGACCTACCTCCTCTTCCTCCTTCATATGAGGAAGGAAATCCCTCGTAAAGGCTTCCAATCTCTCCTTCAGTTGTTTCGCATAGTTTAGCTGTTCGTATTCATTCTGTAAAGAATGCAAAGATTTAACTGCTATCTAATCTTGTCCATTTGTAGGTTCGCTAAACAAGCATCTCAAGGTAAAGTCTATGTAATGCAGTTTGCTGTATTTCCTAGTAAAAGCTCATCAACTTAGAGTTTGATAACAATCTGACAGTCTGTACTGACCTGTTGCCATGCAGAACAAAGCATTCCATTCCCACTCGACAGCAGTTTATTTTGTTATCAGATATGAGTTAGCTTGTCTAAACACATTTTTACTTCGAAGCAAAGACTGAAGCCTGCCAATCTACACCCTAACCCAAAGTTCAAAGCAGTTACAGGCTAATCCAAGTATTTGCATGTTTTGCCTAAGCATACATGTAGTATAATGGCAACGTGGGACAGATTTTACTTAAGTTATTCCACAGTTCTAGAATCAAAATTATAGTAACAATTTATAGTCATATGTTTATATGTTGTTTTTTAAAATATATTAGTACATATTTACTTTTGAAATTGAAAGATCTTCAAAATAAGGATGTGAATTAAATGTTAAATATTGACCAACTTCATCTATCAAATTACTAGCTTGCTCTTTGTGCCAGTAATAGACTTGTTATATGGTCTGTCCAGTAATTGCAACACGCAGTTCCTCATGGTTCTTACAGCAACTGTTGTAAGACCTTGTTTTCAAGCTTCTACAAAGGAACATTACTACACAAATATCTTGTGCCAACAGTTAATCTAATCACGCTCAAAAAAACTCTTATCTAAAAAGTGTTAAATATTTTTACAAGTACATCAGTATAAGCAACAGAACAACAACAGCATCCTATCAGAAAATGTATTAATTTTCCCCTTTCCTTCATTTTACAATTAATTAACAAACAAAAATTCAAGGTTTGACATTCACAGGGAAAAAGATATTTGTAGGATTCTCAGCTCAAATATCACTATAGACATCAGGAACAGTTGATCGATTAACTTTGCTATTTTTCTTACTGAAAATATGCCAACATGTCCACTAGGAATGCACAGTGAGATATCAAACTATTAATACAGACTATAGTGCCTAGAACTGAAGAAGTGACAGAGATGTGCTATCTGCCTCAGAGAAACAACACAGCAGAATTAAGTTGAACTCCTCTTCAGTATGACATGCAGCTGCAACAGGGGAGGCTCAGGCTGGGTGTTAGGAAAAGGTCTGGCACCAGAGGGTGGCTGGGTACTGGAATACGTTCCCCAGCACACAGCCCTGAGACTCTAAGATATCTCCAATTATGCAGAATATAGACTTCTCTAGAATCCTAAAGAGAGTTTTTAATAGAATTTTAATAACTGCAGTGAATGGCAAAAGAATCTGCGTCTGTGACTGGAAAGTCTTCACTACTCTATCGCAAATGCTTCATTACTTTTAATTTATTTGTAGAGAAAATTATGAAAAGTTGAGGCAAATGAACATAATCACAGCACACTGTCCTTAGGACAAGTCCTTGTTAGTCTATTTACCTTTACATTCTTCAGCCCTTTCTCAAAAAGGCTGAGCATCTCAGAGAGTTTGTTGTCTGAGTGCACATTGTACACCGTCCGGCTACGCTGCTGAAGTAAACCAATGATGCACTCATTTTCAATCTGCTCGTGCATTTTGAATTCCTTGAATGTGGCATACAGAGATTGCAGAAGAGCCCGAAAATCATTGTTGTTGGAGAAGTTGGTCTTGGATAGCTAGAATAAAGGAAAGCCCACAAAAAAAAAAAAATCAGTGAAGATCATACCAAGGTCAAATTAAACCATTTGGACAGGTATTAGCAGCCATTATTTGTTGGCCCCATTACTTTCAACAGAAAAGCTGAAAACCCTGTCTTACAAAGAGAACATGTAATAGTGAGAAGCGAGTGTTCAACTCAAACAACTCACTTCAAAGATATCAAAAGTGAGAGTAATGAACAGTATGGAAGCTTCAAATTTTCAAGCGCAACAGATGAAAATCAGATTCAAGTACGTGTATGTAGGAATACACAAACGAGTTTTTCATTTTAATAGAAAACTGACCCCTAATTTATTTCATTACTGCAACAAAATATAATTTAGGACAACATCTTCCAGAAGTGGGCAGAATACCGACACTTGGAACACTGCAGAAGTCACATTAATATGATTTCTGTGAGTAATTTACAACATCCATCACTATTTTAACCTTTGCGCCTGACCTGCAATTTGATTTCGATTTGTTACTAGGAGCTGACAAGAACTCCACACAAAACCCTTCTAGAACTTTTAAAATCTCATACGTGAAAGTCATACATCATGAGTTTTCCTCTTACTATTCATTAAAACAGTCAACCATCCACATCCAATTCTTAATTCCCCAAGTAAGTTACCGAAACAGTTTTAATACACTGTTGTGCTTTGTGAATAAGGTTTCAGTAATGTCAGGGGTTTAACTGCAATTCCCTGACTTCCAATGACAACCACCTATTTCCCAGCAGCTCTGGAAGAAAAATAAATAAATAAAATAATTAAAAAAAAAAAATCAAGCTATAAGCCTCAGAAACATTACAACAAACTAATGACAAAGATAACCACAGAAGTTTAACAATGCAGTTGTGAATAAAAGCAGTAAAGCAAGTTTTGAGAAGAGTTTCTAAGTTTCCAAAATTCAGCTTACATCTAACCATGCAAATTCTGATGGCAACTGCCTCATTCCACATGAATAAACAGAAATTAAGACTCTGCCTAAGTAGAATGATAACTTCTTTTAAAGAAAATTATCGTTGAAGGAAGAAGGTAATTACAGCATTAGTTTGAGGAAGCAGTAAAATCAGTTGTACTTAAGAAACATAAACCAATCTTGTGCAACTCTGAAATAAACAAGAAATAAACTGATTTCCTGGTAGAAATCAGTGCAATCTCCCCAGGTTGGGAGCTAACTGAAAGACTCAGTCCCGTTCCCAGCGCACTTGTTGTACTTGTGGGTGCATGGCTGATTACAGACTACCGATCAGGAAGGCCTGATCTTACCAAGGACACACAAAGTAATATCAGCTGTTAGAAAAGGTTTGCCATGGACCAAGAATCAAGAGATGAAGACAGCACGAAGATCCATGTAACACAGTAATCCATTTTTACGTGCATACAGTCATCACTGATAACACTTTCAGACTACAGTTTCCTTTGGTGGATGTCAAGTAAGTATGGAAAAATACCATATTGTGTGTAACAGTATACAAGAATAAGCACTCTGAAACTGCAAATATTTTCACTTAGTTCAGAAAACATGTCACTGAAGCATTCAGAAGTGGTTTTGTTTACAATAATTCCAGAAAAAAAGGGTTTTAGTCGAAATGGAAATGAGAAATATGTAATACTTGCACATGTAATTCTTGCATTCCTCAAACACAGCCATAAAATCCACAGATCTAAAACGCCTACCATTTGTATATTTAAGAAACACACCAAACAAATGCACTTATTCATTCTGACGCTGCACTGTCACTTCCTGGCAACCAGCAGCAATGCAACTGAAACGCGCTGGACATCTGCCAAGCACTTACACAACTGGCAGGCAGCAGCGCCCACTGTGCATTACATGAACAGCTGCCATTAAGAAAACACATCTATCTTGCCTCGGCTCAGATCACAAATGGGACAGTATAAAGTTTTTTTGTTTTTTTTTTTTTATAGCATCTTTTAGACCAAATACTGACAGGTCGGAATCAACTCATTAATTATGCACTGTGTTTGGATCTGAAGCTTGAGTCGTTGTGTACATAAAAATGGGAAAAGACTTTGGCTCCTCATCCCATTTCTGTTCTCCACTTCAGAGAATGCAACATACAGAGCACAGGCACTAGATGAAACTGCAGGCTATGCTTTCCACACTGACAAACAGAAGTCACAGAATCATTGAGTCACAGAAGCCTTAGAGTTGGAAGGACCTTTATAGGTCATCTAGTCCAGCTCCCCTGCAATGAACAAGTCAATGGTAAGGGAAGTATAGAAGACACACAGGAACACTCCTCACTTTCAACCACTTATCATTCAGGTTTCAGCCATGATGTAGTTTGTTTTCTAATCTAGCACTGATCAGTGACTGCTCACTGAATCCATAAGGCTCCACAATACCTGGAGGCAGCTCCAAGAACCCTCTTTCCCAAGAATCCCATTTGCAGCCAAACACTTGGCATTTGACTGATGTAAAAACTGAAACAAGACTGATGAAGAGTATAACCTGAAGATCAGAGAAAATACATATTTTGCCATTGTTTAAAAGAAATCACAAATCTTGTTCTGATACAAAATGGTATCGTCATCCGTCATCTTCCTGACTCAAATCTTTTCAGCACTCAACACTTCCAATCTTTACCGACCATCATCAGCAAATTTTGAACAAAGAATCCATCCGGGCATTCAATGTCAGTACTTCTATCACAAACTCACTGTTACAGTAGCCATTGTAACACGAAACACTTGCACATTAACCTCTGCTACTGCTGCTCCCTGCAGATACCTAGAAGATTAGAAGCCATGAAAAAGATATTGAAGCTTAGTGCTTAGTGTCTGTATTTGAATCGGCAACTGGTAGATTAAGAAGGTCAGATGAAGCTGAGAAAAACTGGCTTTTCAGAGGACAGGTAGCCTAGCAACGAAGTCACTCTGTCAGATCTGTAATTTCATTAGTGGGACTGATGAAGTCTTATGATGGGCACCAAGACTATTAGCAGAGGGCAGCTGCTCCACTCCAAGGTCTCTCTTCCACACGAGCACAAGCAGTGCAATAGTCCAGTAGTACAAAAAGAAAACCACCTGCCCAAACTCAGATGGACAGTCCTAGGGGCACCACAAGATCAAGGAGATGGACTGTGTTATATTTGTCAACTGGTAAAAATATGAAGTGTAGTATGAGTGATTCCCGAGCAGACTTCAAACACACAGCACTAAACTCACAATCACCTCTATAGGTATTAGAAACACACAGGAGCTGACTGTTTGAACATAACACCTTCCAAAGGACAATTCAATGTTTCAAAGTCTTACACAGAGCCTACAGCACAACTGCTTTTGTTCATAATACACACTAATTCAAGAGCAGCATCACAGATTCTAGAAGAGAAAATCCCCGGGGGTAACATTTAAGAATTACACACTGGAGCTTCAGAAACCAACGAACAGCCCGAGCACCAAGCCAAACAACAGGAAATCAGTTGCATCCCAAAGTCTGTCTGATACACTTCACAGACCTGTGCGAAGAATACGCAAGCAGCCAGCAGCTGTTAAAACTAAATGGGAACTTTGTTTTAAACCCCTAAGGAGAGCTCTATCAAATTATCTATCACCTTTGTTTCACTTGAACTGTGGAGAGGCATCAGTAATTTAAGGGCAGCAACGGTGCCAGCAGTGATGTGAAGTCACGTAACATACCAGATCAATTCCAAGTAATGGTGTGACAGAGACAGACGTGCTGACACACAACTGCTGTTCTCCTCTAGATTAGTTGTATCTAACATGCCAACACGATACCTGAAATGAAGAGTTTAATAAAAATCAGAAATATAGACCTTCCCACAATGTTGAAAGAGCCGCGCCTTAAGATTATGATGAAGATTTAAAAACATCCTGTCATCAATTCAATATCAGGTAGTTCTAAACATCCTTTGCAGAAAAGGACAGTAATGCTGAATTAAGAAATCACTTGATGGACATCATTTTTTAAACCTCAAATCATTTATTTAAAGATGACCTACACTTGAAAAAGATCTCTGCACTTCAGATGTTTTAGGTGGTGCCCAACTCCACTGGCCTACAGAGCCACTGACATAGTGTACGGTGTACATTTTTGTACAGAAAGGCAGCAAACGATTCCTCTTCCTTACTGGTAGCTATCACTCCAGTTTTGTGCTCCAAGAACAAGGTGACAATGCTGCAAGCTTAACAGCGAGGAAACCCTACATTCACTGACTGCACTTTCTACGTCACTTCATTTCATTATCACCTTAAACACAGCTATTTCTAGGCATAGTGAATGGATGCTGTAAATAAATAAATAAGCTGAAGACTGCTTCAACTGCACAGCAGTTCAGTCACTGAACAAAATATAGCATTTAGTTCCTTCCAGGAACTTCTTCCTTAAGAACTCCCCAGCAGGCAACCAATGGGCAAGGAGAAAGTACCTTGCAGAATAAAAAGTACCACCCCAATCTTAGATCACTGGTTTAAATAGAACAAACAAAAAGAAACACTAGCATTTCTACAGCACAAAAGTACTGGGGAGAAAAAAGACAACATGGCATCCCCAGTCAGTCGTGTTTCACTCATTTTTAAGCATGAGCATTTCACTTACATCACAGCACTAACACTCAAAAGATAGAAACTTGGATGCTGCAGAGATTAACTCAATTTTGTGAGCAAGTAAATGGGGGGAACAAAGATTAGAACAAGGTGTGTCCGCATCAATACCAAGAGCATGCAGGTTCACGTTGCACTTAATCCGCTGTAAATTCGGGGGTAGGACAGATGAAGACACACCTGGAAGCAGCAGCCAAGCCGTCGCTTCCAGCTGCACATTCCTAGCCCTTCCCCAGAATATTCTCTGGCAATTACACAGCTGCAGGACAAATCCAATCAGTTTACTCATCTAAGAAGCTGCACCTTTTTAGCAGGTTCATTTTTCACCTGCTCAGAGCAGCAGACTGCAGCAGCATCCAGCCACACACAAGGTCTGTCCTTAGACTCAGTCAATACTGTCCCCAAGGAAGACAGACTGCTGAGGCAGCCTACCAAGATCACTGCCCTTTCAGCATCATCTGATCACTGGCTTATTCCTTATGTAGAGGTACATGACGTGAACTGTAAGATAATTAGCTAAACTACTTCATGATCCAGCTTTTCACGTATATAAAGCCTTCAATCAGAGGACTAATACAGGTTTTATTACCCAGGGTCCACCTCTTGCCTGTAGGTCAACCCAAAATAATGACGATTACTAAGGCAGACAGGACAGGACTTGGCCCAGCCTAAGGAAAAACAAAAGAAACCAAACTTTCAGAAGCCCATCTGACTTGTTCTGTGTAATCCTGTCCTCTATATAAACTCATCAGCTGCTCTGTAGCAGAACTACAGTCTTGAAAGAGGTTTTGAAGAAACAGATGGTATTAACTCAAGGTTCTTGTAACAAAAGTCTTTTTTTTCCTGCTAAGAGCACAGGCAATGGGGGTAGGTAGTTTTGTACTCCGGATTTTGAGAGGCTGAGGTCAAGCTGATAAAGGCCAGGCATGAGAGCATAGCAAAGGTCGAAAAAATGCAGTATTTCCATTTGTATCAGGGTCTTTCATCACTCTTGTACTGCATCCACAATCAATTTCATGAAAGGAACATGAGCAGAAAGTTTTGGAATCACAAAGGTCTCTCCACACTGACACCGAACTGACTGCACCAGAATTTTCAAGGAGGCAGTTGCTACAGTGCCAGGTCTCCTCAAGGATTCTCACAGAGAACCCAGCTTGGGAAGCAGAGCTTTCACTATCATGTGGTTTCTATGTTACCAGAGGTCTGCAGAGAAGAAACCAAAGAAACATTAAAGAAAAGTCCAGTAAAGATATGAAACAAGGAAGTCTTACAAAAGCATGAGGAACACTTGCAATGACACTGCTATTCTAGAGGTACGTAACAGGATTTCTCATACACACGACACGTCTTAAAAGATTTCTTTCCTACCTTATACTCTCACATTGGTAGATTCCTAATAAGACACTGCTTTTTTGTCCTTCTGTCAGGGAGTATCTGAAGTCCTAAGAGCAAATCAAAGGTTTAAGGCTCTCTCTCTCCTCCCTCCTCATTCCCATACACTCTCTAGCTGCAGTAACTCACAAATGACAAACACAGCAAGAATACCTTTGTCTCCCTGCGTTATACTCATTGCAATTCCCAGTGGACAATGGAAAAATTTATTTTAGACTCTAAATGTAAACAAAAAGAGCCAGAAGTCTCTGAAGAATTACAGCTTATACTCTATTTATTTAGTTCTTTCAGAAATGACCACATATATCCTCAGGTAAACACATAACCCCTATATATACACTCCAATTACAGTCTCAAGCTTTTTAGAAGGCATCAGGTGGGCTTTTTTTTTTTTTTTTTTAACATTTTTTGTTTTGTTGGTTTTGTGCCACAAAATAGGAAATTAATAAATGGTTCCTCAAGAAAGAAAAGGGCAAAAGTGGCTTATTATTGCTGTCCACAGCAGGCTGGAAGAAAGCACAAAAGATTATAGCTACATGTGAAGGCTGAACAGAAAACTTTTTTTTACCTGCTATTCAAAGGCAAAAGTAAGGGCTGAGTAATTACTCAGAAAAACCTGCTACCGTATCTGGCATAAGAAAAAGCCCAAGGATACGTTCTTAGGAAAGCAAAAAAGAGAGACAAGGCAGTAAAGCACCCAATGATGAAGAGCTAGAAGGTTTGTGGTACTTACAAGTGTCCTGACAAGAGGACTGAAATGGTTACGCAGGCCTGAAAAGACTCCAACACCGTTATCTCGCATTCCGTACATCCTCTGGCACTTCACTTAAAATGTGTTTAACAGCAGTCATTTAAAACACAGTTATTTCCAGATTCACCTTGAGAATACTCTTCTGCGTGAAAAATTAGTCCAAAGCTGCAATTTCCCAGTACGTATAGTGGGAAGTTACTGAATTATTCAGATCCTAAAGTTAAGATGGAAAGAGGACTGGCGGAGTCTCTGATGAGGAACTCAGAGGCATGGACAGCAAGCTGCTCACACATCTCTGGACATGGAGGCTTAATTCCATCCCATCTAGGAAAAAGGAAGGCATTTCCTCCCACTTTGTCTGGAAGGATGCCATAACAGTTGATCATTAGCATCGTATTAACACTGAAGATCCTCATTAGCTGTTTACCCATTCTAAATCTAGGTAGAGTGAAAGCAGGTTCTTGATGCATCAAAATGTTAATTAGTAATAACCAAATACTACAACTTTTTAAATCAACACATTCATATTTGAAGAAGCAGTAAAAAATGAATGGCAATGTATGGAAACACTGAAAAGATATTTCAGAAGTAAATTGAAAGTTTTACCTTTTTTTTTTTTAAATTAGAAACAGACCTATCTTCATGGAACAGCTGTTCTGTTCTTCAGGGCATCAAGCAAAAAATACTTCTGGCTTGAAAAGAGGAAGTCAAAACATTCATTGTTTCATTTTTCAGATTCCCTCTGTCATAAAAGCTGTTGTCATAATCTGGTCCACCTAATTCCCCAACCAATGGTTTACAACATCAACTCTGCTTAATTCAAGAGTATTTTTCACTCTTAACACAGTCTGTCTGTAATATTCTTGTTGTAACAGCATAAATTTAACACATAAAACCTGTTTGTTCACTTCAACAGTGGAAAGCTTGCAGCAGAAAAATGGCTGAAGCACAGAAAGCATCTTATTCAGTATTTCAATAGCTCTAAAGGTGAAAGATATTTGTATTATCAAAAGAAATAATTATCAGGAAACGAAAGGAAGTTTTTAGCTAGATGGATTTTAAGAAAAGAATCCTGTGAGTACTAGAATAGGGCTTGGAATACACTAATACTCAGCCACAAGTATCAGAAGACAAAAAAAAGAACAGTGAAAGAGTTTATATATGCTTGGATTAAAATAAATACCACTGCATACACCTAAATATAATATTTAACAGGAATGGCCCAAATACAACAATGGCAAAATGTAATGTCATATTTACTTTAATCTTCACAAAGAAGTTAATGAAGTTATTAACTTCATGAAGTTAATTAGGACAAAAAACTTATGGCAATTAGTTTTTAAGGAGTGGAAGAACAGGCCAGAAAAAGAAGTACTCGTTAAATATTTATACAAGTTCAATCAGAGCAAGTCAGCAGAACATGACAAAAATTTCCTGGAAGAACTAGCCAAAGTAATTATTGAACCATTAGAAATAACTGCAGAGATCTTCTGTAGAAAGTTGAGATTACAGAAGTCTGAAGCTAAGCTAACATAAAAAGGACCTCTGATGCATCTGATCCAACGCCCAAGGTTGCACAATACAGCTGAGCTATTAACAGTTTACGACTTCAATGGACAGCCCTGTTCCCTCCTCCCACGCTGACAACCCAGTTCTGGGCTCAGCTGACCACTCAGGAGCCACCTGTACTCCATCACCTCTCACTCCAGTGGCCCAGCTGCTCACCAAGGGGCCAGGAGGGTGTTCACAGCAATCCACCCTTGCAGAAGCAGCCAGCCATTACAGCCACACACACTCTGAAGTCTCACGCTGATTTTTGTGAGGCAGGCATAAAGACTTCAGATACAGTTATCAAAAGCCAGCACAGCATTACAGTATTCAGACCATAACTATTCATCCTACTTGCCTCCCCCTCTTTCCCTCCCCCCTCCAAAAAAAAGAGCCTAAGTTTACAGGGTAATTTATCACGTTCATCTCAGGAAGGACTGAACTCCTGCTTAAGACAGCATACTCTTCAGCTGCAGTAACACCGTGAGAGAACCACAAGTTGAAATCCCATAGAGGTGTCTCATCTGTGGTAGGCACAGCCAATATTCAAAGTGTGCACTTAGAGCACAGTCTGCTGCTGGAGCAGCCCTGAACTTGAAGCTAATAAAGAAACATTCAGCCAGCAAGGATTTGTTCAGAAAATATAATCTGATTTCCTTTTGATAAGATAACCAAACTACTTAAGAGGAAGACGATACAATGCACGTTACAGGCCGTGATTTCTCTTAAGGCTTTTTGATATTTTCTCGTTTTACAGCCTTTCAACAAACTCCAGAAAACCACACACTGTGTCACAACACTGGGCAACAGTGATCTCAAATCATACCTACCAATGTTTCCAGCTAAACCAGAATGGGATTTCTAAGACACAGTCAGCTGAAATCTCTGCTGTCTCACAACAGATGCAGTATTTTCAGCCACAGCATGGAAAGCAGGAAAGCCAGTAAAGTTACAACTTGCAAGCAGCGCATTCTGAGGTTTTGGAAACATAACACGTAATGCAACAACAGACGTGGTCTCTACTGGATGCAGGTACATGGACTTGGGTCAGTGCAAACTACTACATCCCAGAGACAAATTACTCTCATGAGACTAACGAAAGGAAATTCAAGAGTCAGTCTTCTGGTAAGCATAGGGATACATGAAATACAAAGCCACTACGCAACTGTTAAGAAAAAAGACTGCAGAGTAACATCCAACATAACATCAGCTCAACTCATGGACAGCAGTGACTCATCTTGCCCAACCGATTTCAGGAAAAAGTAGGCATCATTAGGCAGAGGTTTCACAGCAGCTTAAGCCAACCTCACTGCTGGTTGCCACAGTCCCACTCTCTGCCTCGCATGGGCTTCAGGACTCATCAGGCAGCTCAATATCAGCAGAAAAATTACCCTGCTTGAAAAAAAAAAAAAAAAAAAAAAAAAAAAAAAGAATTGTTTTCAACCAGCATAAAACCACAGTGAGTCACTGAAAGTGCTGATGGGAGCAAGACAGGCACACATTTACGAGCAGCACCAGCCAGGTACAGCTTCAGCTGCCACTGGAAGCCATTCAGGCACCCCCACAAAAACAAACACTGGATGTGTGACCTATGCCATACAGCACAGTGGATCGGTTTACTTAGTCCAGAAAACAGGTAACTAAGATGGAGGGAGTGACTACAGTATCTCACTAGAGATGAGAAAACAGTCTGCTCTATTTGTAGCAAAGATGATGTCAGGCGTTATGAAACCATTTCAACTATACAATCTACACCAGCACTCGGCTCCCTCCAGGGCGTACACCCTCACAGGACTCACCAGAGCACATGACAGGCCTGATGGTTTTGTGGGTTTCCTTACAAAACAGAATTTTGGTTATTCTTGCTACTTAAGTCCATAGCACAGCGTACAATGCAGCTGAAATACATCTGAGGGTGCAGCGAAGGCATGCACAGATCTCTGCTAGCAACAAATAAGAGAACGGGATAACTTTCCAGACACACCAAACTTCTTACATGATTCACTTTTCTGTCACGCTGAATTCTGGAAAACCAAACCATGTCTCAGTCCTAAGGCATTATTTAGGTACCTGCGTACTCTACCTGTTAGTAATCTTACAGCTAACTCATTGAAAAGCACAGATGCACCCAACTCACCCTTACAAACATTTGGTGGCATTTCCCACATCAAGACACTAACTGATAACAGCTATATTGCAGTGCACAGGAACACTGCTTGAGGAACAGCACACAATATAAAATTCACAAAACTCAAGACCCCTCAAGAATAATCTGCACTTAAGAAAACAGTTTTACAGATTATAATTAAGATGTAAGCAGAACTAATGTCTTATCTAATTACAGCATCTCGGTCACACAAAGGAAGTCAAACAGCTCACAGATTTTTTCCTGATACAGATATAATTCAAACGGTGGGGTCATGGGTCAGGCATAGCTTCACGTACCAAAACAGGGCTAAAGGATGCAAAAATTGATGCTTGTAAAATAAATTAATAGATTAATCCTCATTCACATTCATGCTTACACTTATTTCAGAGAAAACGGAAACAAGCAAGCACACTCCTGTATGAAAAGAATTAGAAAATGAGATTACCTTTGTGGCAGATAAGCAGTTTTAACCAATGTGTTAGCACTTACAAAAACTAACCTTCTTGCCCATTTAGTTTTACTTTTAGGAAAGCATGGTAAACTTGATTACAGCTTTGTGGAATGTTCAAAGCAACAGAAATACACGTCTAGGGAACAGAAAAAAAAAACCAAGGAATATCAGCAAATGACTACAATATTGGGCAGTCCTGACAGCAATGTGGTCTATACCCTGGCAAGGGCTGGGGGAGAAGAGTCCCAGGTGTCACAGAATGGCCTGAGTTGGAAGGGACCTCAAGGATCACGAATCCCCAACCCCCCTGCCACAGGCAGGGCCACTAACCTTCCCATTTTATACTAGACCAAGCTGCCCAGGGCCCCATCCAGTCTGGCCATAAACACCTCCAAGGATGGGGCATCTACAACCTCTCTGGGCAGCCTGTTCCAGCACCTCCCCACTCTCACAGTAAAGAACTTCCCCCTAAATCTTCCTTCCCTCAACTTAAAATCATTTCCCCTTGTCCTGCTGTTGTCTATGCTCTCAAACTATTGACCCCCTTCTGTTTGTAGACTCCCTTTAGGCTGCAATGAGGTCACCCCGCAGCCGCCTTTTCTCCAGGCTGAACAAGCCCAGCTCCCTCAGCCTGTCTTCACAGGGGAGGTGCTCCTTCATGGCCCTCCTCTGGACCCTCTCCAACAGCTCTCTGTCTTTCTTGTACTGAGGGCTCCACACTTGGACGCAGTACTCCAGATAGGGCCTCACAAGAGCAGAGCAGAGGGGGACAATCACCTCCCAGTCCCTGCTGACCACTCCTCTTTTGATGGAGCCCAGGATTTGCTTTCTGAGCTGCAAGGGCACATTGCTGGCTCATGTTAGAAGTTTTTTCATCCATCAGGAAACCCAGGTCCTTCTCTGCAGGGCTGCTCTCAAGGACTGCTCCCTTCCAGTCTGTATGGATGCCTGGGATTCCTCAGGCCTGAGTACAAAACCTCGCACTTTGCTGTGTTGATGTGTATATCGAGGATCTGCTTCCTTGTCTAAAGTCTCCTATGGTATGGCAGCATAAACTTTCCGGCAAACACAAAAAAAACAAAAAACCCCACAAAACTCAGCAGCACTCGGAGCAGAAAGGCAAAGTCGAACTGCTCGCCCGGCCTTCCCCGCAGCCCTCCTGCAGAGCTCAGCCAGCACAGCAGAAAGCTGCCGGCACTCAAGGAACCGAAGGAGCCCACCGGAGGGCCGCGCGGAAGCCCGGCGCAGCACACGTGGAGCACTGCGGGAGAAGGCGAGGCCTGCTCGCCCCGGTGCGGCAATGGGCTGCCTCCACGTAGCCTCACCTTCATCTCAAACGCTGCCAAGCGCTTGAAAACGCACAGAACAGCTGCCGGCCTGCGATGGAGGCACCGCTCCTGCGGGCGGGACCGCGGGCTCCCAAGCACCGCCTGAAGCTCCCATTACACGCAGCGCCGCAAAGTTCGCTTTGCAGGTGACGCACCGGGCTGCTGCCAGCCGCCCCGATGCAAGCGCAGAAATCGCTTTTTGCGCGCAGTGAAACCAGCAGCACGCACACGGCGCTGCTCGGGCATCCTCAGCCACACACGGATTAAAAACACATCGAAACGAAGCGCTGCGTGCCGGCTGCTGGTGGGCGCGCTCACGGGCACGGCCGTCTCCCGCCACCCCCGCCCCAGCCCCTCCAAGCCACACAGCACGGCCCGCAGCGCGGCAGGCGGTGGGCGCTGCGGGGCGCGGAGGAGGGGCAGCCCGGGGCAGCCCGCGGCCGCTCCCCCTTACAGGCGCAGCGGGGCCGGCGCGCTGACAGCTGCGCACTCGCTCAATCTGCCCTAGCCCCTCCAAGGAGCAGACTAAAGGCCACCGCCGCTCCGCGCCCGCCCGCCCGCTCTCTACCTTGTCGCAGTAAAGCCCCACGAGCTGCTTCATCCGCCAGTGCGGAGCCGAGAAGACATCCACCTCCTCAGGGAAGGGAGCCATGTTCTCCCCATAGAGCCCAGGCGCTGGCGGCGCTAACGGCGGCGCTAACATCCGCCCCGCGCATGCGCGGAGGGCACCCCGCCGGGCCGGGCGCCACGTGACCGCGGCCGCCCCGCCAGCTCCGGCGCGGTTCGGGCGCGGTTGCTGGCGGCTGCGCTACGCGCATGCGCGGTGGGAGGCGGCGGCTGCTTCGAAGGCGAGGCGTTGCCTCATACTCCGCTTCGGGGCGGGTCGGTCTCGTCCCTGCGGAGCGAGTTTCTCAGTCGCTCTGCTGCGGGGCCTGGCTGGCGCCAGCTCCGCTCGAGGGCATCGCGGCCGGTCTGTGTTTCTAGCCAGGCCTGCTGTGTGCACAGCGATTGACCAGAGCTGTGGAAGCGGCTCCCAGTGCTACCGTGCTGCGCGGGCGCGCCGTGTGGCGGCCAGCTCTGGGAGCCTGGACGACATCTCGTGTGCTGCAATCGGTGCTTCTTAAATCTACTGTTAAATAAAACATCGTTGTGCGTTTACACGAAATAAAGCTGGCTTCTCACCCCTGAAAAATGAATAGGTGCTGACATGATGCGTGAGGAAGGAAGAGGGGGTGGGCGGGAGAGGCAGTGAGTGTGAGGAGTGCGCTGCGTCCCGGCCGGGCTGCCGCGGCTGTGCCAAGCGAGCAGCGAACTGCTAATGGAACCAATGAACCGTCAGTAAGTTGAAATCTTTTGGGTGAAAGCACGCCTGCGTTTTAACCCAGTACGTGTCAGTGTATCAGCTACTGGGAACAGAGTGTGAAATCATCGGTTGTAAAATCAGTAGGTAACAAACGGAGAAGAGAGGACAGGTGATCTGGGTTATCTCGATCGCCCAACACGATAATCCCTTCAGTTCTTTATCTGAGGAAATGATCTTTAAGCAATTGCAGTGTTGGGTGTTGCCTTTTCCAATCATCCTTTCCGCTTCAAGAACTTTAGAACATGTTGACCTATTTAATCATATTTGACAAAGGTGTACAAATTTTGGAAGATTAGCTTTATGCAAGCCTCTGAGAAAATAGCAGTTACACAAGAGAAGGGAAGGAAGGCAAAACAGAGGTATTACACAACTAGCCACCCAGCACACAGCTGTATTTCTCTGTGGCTAGTACACAGAGATCTGTTTTTGGATCTGGTAGGCACATTTCTTGCATAAAGGAGTATCGCAGCATACAGGGGCTCAGGACAGACTTTGGGGTTACTGCTCTAGGTTGAATTTATGAACCAAAAATCCAAACCCTCAGGAACCAGTGTTTGGTGAAGCATATTGCTTGCTAATATGGGCGTTTTCAAAGTCATATTTCAAAGCCTAAAACATGAAATCACACAGAATTGTGGTTCGTCTGCCAGCAGTTCATGCCTCAGTAATAGCAGAGGATTAATGCTCCCACCTGTTAATCTTCCATCTGCTGGAAGTTACTGCTCACATGTTGCAGAAATAACAAGAGAGAACGTGTCCATCTTTATCTTCCAGGCTTTCAGAACATAAACATGCTGAATGTCATGGTAGTCTGAAGTAATATTTGCTTTGTGAACTAGAGTATCTCCAGTGCAGATGTGCTTCAAATTTTGATGACAGCTTCATGGGCAGACTTCTCTAGGAGAGAGGGAAGGAGCAAGGGACAGTGGTCCAAAGCCACTATGAACTGTTGGAGCTTGGGGGGCAAGGTGGACACACAGTTCATGGCACTGAAGTGCAATGGTACATGAGAAAGTGCCTGATAATGAGATTTAAATGTTATATTTTTCATGGACAAGTTTAATGGAAGAGTTGGTCATTTTCTACAAGTGTTTACACAGGGAGAATATAGTTCTGAGGGTGGATTTTTCATTAACATAATAGAAGAAGACATAATGAGATTCAGTGACTGGAAGCTGAAGGAAAACAAGTTCAGGCCAGAGGTATGACTCTTAAGGCTATCTAACCATGGGAACAATGACCCTGGAGGCCTATTAGATCAGCCATCACATGAAGGATTTAAATCAAAGCTAAGAACATACAAAGTAAAGTGGCTCTGCCAAGTCAGATCAGAGGCCCATCCAGCCACGGTGTATTTTTCCAAGGGGTCAATGAGGACAGACAGCTTGGCAGGCAATGAGGTGGGGATCCCAGCAATTACTGTACCCGCTTATATTCCCTCTGCCATGTTCAGTCAGTTTGTGCAGCGTTCTGAAAAACATTCTTTTTTTGCAGAACGTTGCCGAGAAACCCCCCCATTTTCTTCATGAAATTTATGAGACCTAAACTGGTGTGTCCAGGAAGAAAAGCAATTCCAAAACTGTGTCTCCATCTGTTAAAATTACACTGCATATATTTTCAAGCAAGAGTTGTAGTCTTGATGCCAGAAATCCCATTTCTATATAGAATATCCCATCAGTGATACCTATAGTATCTCTTATTCCCAAAATAATTAGGCAAAATGTGTCCGAAGTGAAGTCCATATTAAATTGTTTTTCCTTGACTTCTGTGGGTGGTTGCACACCCAAATCCTAACCCAAAGCAGTAGACTTGAAATCATGTGATTAGTGTGCTAATGCCCTGTCAAGAGGTCATCTTTTAGAGAGACTATGAAAGGGAAATAGGAAGAAAAAGCCTTGAAGAAGTAACTGAAGCACAGCATTTGCTGTGTCTCCACCGTACTAAGCCCAATATTGCACATCTATGACTGGGTAAGTATGGCTTTCCTAAAGAATTTGCTGCAGATAATAAGCCAACATGTTGCTGCACTTACAGGATAAATGCATAAGTAGCAATTTACTTGATGAAAAGTAGGATTTTACCTTCAACATAATGTTGTATATATATGTTAGTATATTTATATAGTACAGATATACAGCACATACATCTAGCATGATATCAATAAATACAGAAGTAAAATTTGCTGAGGTTGGAAACTGCTTGACAGAAAGAAAGGCTGCATTTCTCAGAAATGTGAATCCATACAAAAAAATTCTCTGAAGCTGAAAAAATTATGAATTATTTTAAAGAGGGAAATATTTACACTGAGGAGTGCATTAATTCGTACCATTTGACAGTCTAACAGAGTTCTTGAAGGAAAAGAATTTGGAGGCAAAATAAAAGCAAACAGAAGTTGAAGATATTTCTTCCACACACAGAAGTGCCTTAAGCCGTTCTTGCTGTCATAATCATGCCTGGTTTTGCTTACAAAGAAGACTTTAAATCACACATCATCACATCAACATTTTACTGTCAGTACCCAGTGGAGAGACAGAAAAGGAAGTGAGTAATGATATCCATATGCATGGCCCAAGATCACATGAGAATTTGGGTTATGAGATCAGCACCTATGTATTTCAATTTCTTTGTTCTTCATATGTATTTCAGCATTTATTTTTACCTAAGCCACGAAAAAAATGCAGCCCTTTCTTGAAACTAAATGAGACTGCTCTAGAATGTGCTGCTTGTGAGCACTTGTGGAGTTCTAGGAATCTGTAGTATGGCAATTAAGCAAACCTAAGGCATTGTAAATACGTTGTAAATGCTGAATAGTAAGTATACTCAATACTAAACTATATTGTAATTCTTCCCAGTTATCACCAGGTGGCAACATCAGAACCGTAAAAGTCTCGTTTTCCTGAAGTAGAGGACTTTCAGACAGAAGGAAGTGATGTGTCCCTGATTGCGGTCATTTCAGGAAACAAAAACAGTATGATTACATTGTCCGGCAAGGTTCAGGTTTCTGTCCAACTTTGTCAGTTGTTTTCAGAGCTACAGCTACTACTGAAGATATTAATTGGTTTCCCTTTAACTCATATAATTTAATCTGGTCGTTTTTGTCTTTTTTCTTTTAAGAATTTGGATTGTAGAGAATTCATGATGAAGAGCCTTTTCTTGTCTTTCTTACTAGGCTCTATTCTGTTTATGAACAACTTTTCAGAAGTGCAAGGAAGAAAATGGAAAGGTGAAGGTACAACACAAAACCTGGAAAGCATAAGCATTGGAAGGTGTTATGACTATATTAGAGTTGTGAATCCTGCTGTTGGGTAAGTTATTGCATGTTTCTGGAATAGTGTTTGTCTTCTGAACAAATTGGTCATTAATCAAAGTATGATGTTTCACTCTTAGCCATGAAAGTAATCCTACTGAAACCGATATGTGTAGCTTTCTGGAAACAGAAATTGAACTTTGATGGATGTTGCAATAGTACCAGTAGTGTAAATAAGGCAGTATTTTTAATGCTCCAACTTTTTTCCCCTAGTAAGGGTGTTCTATAAAGAGAACACTGCACAGAAGTTGTGAGGAGTTTCTAAAGCACCAAATCTGTCAGCGCTCCTGGAAAGACCAGCATTACTGTGTGTATTGTAGGTCACGCCGAGTAAGAGGGTGAAGACCACACTTTACAGATATCCTGTGCTGCTGATGTAAACTGCTTAGCTCATCCAGGTGAAAAATCAAAAATTAATCAACTCAGTGAAGTACTATTACCTGTGAGTTTTCATTGTCTATGTCAATTACGCAAAATTGGAAGAAACACCCTTGCCTAAAATGACCACGTTTTCTTTCTTTTTGACATTGTTTCGGCTTTAGTGAAAAGGAAAAGTCTCTGAAGAACAGTCACTTTGAAATCAGTCCAAAATTACTCCTGATAGTTTGAAGGTATTTGCAGAAGGAAGCTGTCTGGATTTCTGCAGTATCGAATTGTGGTCTTGTGTAGAATTCAATCAGTTGCGAATAGTAGAAAATACCACCACCTTCCCCCAACTTCGCTTTTTCAGTTCCTGCTGCAAAACAGGAAGATTCAGGACTCGTCTTGAAAACAGAGTTATGATATTTAACAAAGGCAAAACAACATTTTTCTTAACATTTCAGAACCTTTTTTTTTTTTTTTTCAAGTTCCATAGGAAACAAAACCTCATCCTAATGCTGTCAAAACAGCTCCAGCATGGCAAATGTATAAGTGTATCACAGTGGATAGCATCAGTAAGCTTTAACTATGTGTTCCTACATACCAACAACATAATATAAGCTACAAAATCATGTTAATTAAAAGTTGTGTAGGTAAGTAGACAAGTCTTATCTTGTGACAGTTAAGAGATACCATTTCATTTCTAGCAGAAGCAGGACTTTACTAATATATCAGAATACTCTAAAATGAGCAACATAAAGGATGGTTACTGTGGAAATGTTTGCTTTACCATGTGACAGTAGTATTGAAAGTATTTGTATATTACAGTTTTGTGACATTTTTGCAGCATAAAGTTGAGGAGTCTGAACACATCAAATTATTCTTAATCTGAACAGCATAAAGCAAGGTTGGACGTTAGCATTGCTTTCCTGAATTAAGGACCAAATGGGCAGTATAAAAAGAACGGCTGCACAATTTATTTCATATAATTTCACAATATATTTTTATTCTCTTTCCCTTAGGTCTATAAGAAAATACTGTAACATAAACGAAATTGAAATTTCATACTGCACAGCTGCAAGCCAGATATTCTAATTATTTATAATCCTTTTTGTTCATTGTCTGCTTCTTAATTGCCCCCAGGCTAGATTTTACGGAGGCATAGCCACCTGGATAGGTTTTGCTTCAGAATAATTTTCAAAAATACTTCATTAACAGAAAACAATCTGGCAAAACATGTCTTTACACTGCAATACGATTAAAACATAAAAATGTTTATAGAAACACAAGAACAACCTTACATTAAGAGACAACATACAAAATTGCAAAAGAGGTATTTTACAAAATGCAGAAGTGAGAAATTTGAATGAAAATCGTATTTGAAGTTTTTTAATGGGAGTATGCTATATTACACAAACACAACTCTTATATTAACTGCCATATTTTTGTACAGATTGCATGTAATGAAGGCTTTTGGGGAAAAAAAATATTATGAATTAAATGTAATACAGCTTATTTTTGTCTATTAAGATTGAAAAGAACTGTCCTGAACTACAGTCCTTCCCCACTCTGTCATTTATGGAATATTTTTGCCAACTAAGAAATTTTGAGTTAAAAGAGAAGGATAATCCTTTTGATTTACAAGCTGTTCAAACGTGAGATGAGAAGACATGAAGTGAAAAATGCAAGTGAATTAAGCAGAAAATTACTGCTAGTTTCAACTGTCAAGAAAGATGTTAAGAGTTCAGCTGATGATAATTTGCAAGCACTAACATGAAGAAATGAGGGCTGACAGCACACACCTCTTCTGCAAAACAAGACATAAATATATACAGTTGTCAGGAGCTAAAGTTTAACAGCTTGAAGTTGGAAATAGGGTGCAAATCCTTTTATCAAGTAAACTGTTTAATCATTGGTACCACTGACCAAGGGTCATATTGCATGACTGAAGATTTTCAGGTCAAGGTCTCATATTTGCTTAAGGTATGTTAGTTTTTAAAAAGATGTTGGAAGCATGACCAGTTCTTTGCATGGGACCAAAGTTCTTTTTCCTGCATGGAAGTTGAGTCCTCTAACTTTAAATAATCTAGGATCTCTGCAGCTCAAAGCAGCTGCTTAAAGAATGAGGAGAAGCACCAACAGAAACCCCGCTGTATATGGATAACATTAAATGAACAAAACACTCTAATGGCTAGATTTGGTTTAGTTTTAGAGACAACTTTTATTCAAGCTTCATAATTACAGCCACTGACATTGGGGATGCTTGATGCATGTAAAATACATTTTTCTGCTGAGCAGAGTGTTCCCAGCATAGACATTGTCACAGTGTAAGTGGGGAAGGTACCATGGGAAAGTGATGAAAGCAGCAATTTGCTTTTTAATTACTTCAGGCAGGTTCAGAGCTTTCACAGATGAGCTCGTGCAAATCCAGAGATTTAGGATGCTTCCATCCCTGGCTGGCTGGCTCTGTCCTTCTGCGAGAGTTTATTGTTCCCAAAGCAGAGCAGGCAGAAGGGAACTAAATGCACAGCCTTGCGTCTTTTTTCAGCCCACCTCTTCATGAGCAGTTTAAATGCTGAATCCTAACAGTACTCTTGCAGCTACTGCACAGTCTCATGCCCTACACAGCCACTGTGCTCATTCCAGAAGTTAAAGCTGCATCGTCCTCGAGTCTGCTTACCCTGAAGGTGCTCTTTGTTGAAACTATTTTTCTGTCATCAAAACTGTTAGTAACTCTCCTGCCTTGAATCTGACATTTTAAGAGTAAATTTTACATTCAGTAGCTTAGCATATTCAGCTGTGCTTTAAGAGAAGTGGCTTTTTGAATCCCCAAGATTTTTGAGAAAGCTGTTTGGTTCTTTTAGCCATGCTACCAAGCTGGATAGCAGAGCTTACTGTGAATACTTTATAACATATGTTATGAAATGTATGTATGTCTAATTCCACACTGTAATTCCAACCATTTTTACTGCATTTTACTTCTTCATAATTTCTTTGGAGAGGTGCTGCAGTAAGGAGGAGATACATGCTCTTCCTCGGTTGCAAATTTTCTGTCTTAATCTTGTGAGGAATTTACTTTGTGGATTGAAAGAGATGGGGAACAAATCACTTTCTTGTTCTGCTTTGGAAAAAAAAACAAAACAGTTCTGCTATTTGTTTTGACAATTGCAGTGAGAAGAACTGTTCGGAGTTATGGGAAGCCTTCATAAATGCTTTTATTAACAAGGATCCTTGCAACATTCTACCTCAAGACTTTGAATTATTTTTCAAACTGTCGCTGCACCCAATTCCCGCTGACAAGGTAATGATTATTAATGTTATTATAACAGTCCAGTGACATCTAGCAGATTTCCCATCACAGTCATTCAGAACAGACTAAAAGTCATTCTGTGGCTGATAATTCATTATTTTGGCCCACCTGCAGCTTATAAACTAAACTGGAGCTGAGTGCAGTGAATTTATCTGCATTTCTTGTAAGCAGTAACTTAAGCAGTAATCTTCATATTCCTCTGTACTACCTTACAGCTCCCTTCCCCTATGCAGGAGACCTCGATCCCCCTATCAGTCCTCTCCCCTGGGTTCTGGGTGTCCTTTGTCTCTTCCTTCTCCTGTACCAGCTGCTCCCTGTGCCTGCAGTGGTTGACTGTGTTAACATTTCCTCTTCCTCGCTGTTTTTGCAGTGAAAGCCTGGGATTTGTGTGTCTTCCTTATCTATGTTACTCCCTTTCCATGCTACAAATGTCTCCTGTTTTTCCTGCTGTGCCAGTAGTTCTGTTGCAGTCCCTGACCTTGCACAGCTACTTTTCCTCAGGCTAGATGCTCTGCCTGCAATGGCTGTGTCTGCTCCTTCCCCTTACACACCAAATCCCAGGGCGCTGAATGTTCAACTCTGACATGATAAAAATATTAAACACATATAAACAGAAATGAGATAAGGTGCTGTAATATCCCATCAAAGTGTGTGTTCTAGCCTTCTCTAAAAGGTTGTAGTACAAAGCAGTTTTTCTGCTGACATAATTGTTCCTTATCTCTAGGTGATAAAAGCCAAACCTACAAATGCTACTGACTATGTAGATTCATAATGAGAGCGTTTTGCAAACATGAAAGTAACAGTGTCACATACAATTTTTTTCATACCATAAACCAGCATAGAAATATGAGAGAATTCTCTAAGCTGTACCTGGCTTATGAATGCCTCCTCTTTTTCTTTCTTTCCCTAAATATCTGATGAAGAAAGCAAAGCTAGGCCTCATTATATTTAGTATAGATGTGATTCCAGTCTAAGTATGCACCTCAAGCCTTTAGTGATCGGAATTAACACCACTGTAAGAATTAAGTTTGTTCCTATAAGTAGGGAGCTAACATTCGTGATTCTTAGCTTGATTTTGAAACAACTACCAAAATATATTTTGAAATGTTTTCAGCACCACATAAACACATTGTGTCTGCACCCAAGTGATGGTTCATTTCTTCTGTATTTTGTTTTCCTTTTTAATTTAGTCTCTCTTCTGGGAAAATAATCAGCTGCTAGTCAACAGCTTTTCAGACAGAGCTCGTCGCTACATGACTCTTGGTGATACCCTGTTTGGCTTCTTTGGAGATTTTCTAAACTGGTGTGGGAAGGAAAACAGCACAGGTAAGAAGACAATGAGTGCTATATTATATGCTTGCCTGTAAAACTATAATGGAGACAGACTGCTGTGTTTTGGAGGATTTAATTTTGCTTAAAAATTAAGAATTAGGTAGCTCCACTTCTTCCACTTCGTCTTCTCTCCTGTTTTGTGTGAATACTTAAGGGAAGCACACAGTGAAACAATGCTGCATAGGAGATGAACCGTGGAATGTATGTCTGCATCCCAGGTATGGAGTTACAGCCATTTCAGCCAAATTACCAAGTCCACAGCATGTCACTGATAATCTTAACTGCAGAGAATGGAAAATGCCAAGGAAAAAAAAAAAAAAACAACAGTTACCAGTTTCCTGTGTTATGTCAAACTATCTTGTACGTAGTTGCTTTCTGAGATCACTTTTTGTAGTCATTATTATGTCTTTAACAGTACATATCACATGCTTCCTGACAGGACTGGACTATGAATCCTGCCCTACTGCAGCAGAATGTGAAAACAATGCAGTGGATGCTTTCTGGAGGATGGCTTCGATGACTGTAAGTAGTGCATTAACACATACTTTGTACATTAGTGAGCACATCCCTGGTGGTTTAGGAAAGCATTGCTGGGTCAAAACAGATTTGAGTCTCATACTGTGCTAAATTATTTCCTCAGGAACAAACAGGCTTTTCTAGGCTGGGAATGGTGTTTAGCAGGGGGAGCCTGAGTTTCATCCTGTCTAGCTAACATGGTCAAATTCTATGTTAGCTGTGTTAATACATATTAAGCATATACTAAGCAGAGCAAGCACACTAGGGACTTTAGGACCTCCACAGATCAAGCCCAAGGAGTGCCAAAATTCAAGTCAGGAGTGTTCCTGACCTGAAGAAGTTGTTTACAGGTTTGAGAAAATAATTTGAGAAGATAGATTGAATTCAAGCATTGGCTGCATAATTCTTGTCAGCTTTACTGGAATGAGCAGGCTAGGGTGCTAGTTTGACATTATTTTCACAATTCTGATACTGCTCTGGTAAAATTGTCTCCTTGGTCATCATTACTTGCAAGACAATACCAAGTCATAGAAAAAATCTGTAAAGTGAATTCTGGAAAAGAAATATTCTGTTATGTATTGCAGTATGCACAACACAGTTCTGGGGTGGTACATGTCTTGTTGAATGGTTCCGCAGAAGGAGGAGCTTATCCAGTCAGAGGGTAAGAAAACTGTGTGTGAACACAAAGTAATGTGTTGAAGGTCTGATGTCTGCAAAGAAAAAGGCCAACCAGTGGTTTGGGCCTTCTGCTGCATGGTTAAATAACTGGTTTACTGAAGTCAATATTTTGTTCTTCCTGGGCTTCTGTTAAAGATCCCATTATGTTTTAGGGGAATATGCATTTTTCATGATCATATATGCCTGAACATGCAAAAGAGTTAAAAAATAACTGGAATCTTGTTTTTTGGTTATACTTTCGCTACTTTAGACAGGCTTGAACACCTTGGACAGGCAAATCTACTGTTGCCACTAGAGATCTCTGGTCAGTCGCAGCCCTACCAGACTTGTCTAGAGATGGTAACTGTTAGTAACAGGCTTTCACTTCTCCAGAAGTTTAAATTAACCTGTTAACTTAATGGGTGGGTCTCAGCTGGGTACCAGCAGCCACCAATAATCATCCCAAGCCTTGTGATTCCTTTCCAGTGCAGCAGCTGCTTGCTCACATGCAGAAATTTAGAAGACTTCTGATAGGCAAATCAGGTCATACACATGGGCTGGGGCTTGGATCAGACATTAAATGAAGACACAGCCATTACAAGCTTTGTGATGGGAGGGGAAGGGGAGGTGCAAAGGTAATGCCAGAAAACATTGCATCTTTGCTGGAGTGTTAGAAATCTGTGGCTTTAAAATACCTGTACCCCCCCCCCCTCACCCCCCCCCCCCAAAAAAAAAGCCATTAAAGCAATCTGTTGGATATGGCATTTTCTATTTGATGTCAGAGGATTTAGTTTCCATGTTATTATCCTGTTTTAATTGATAATTATGTAGCAAAGTAAAATTACGCAAGGCAATAAAGTAGAAAATTCATTCTGGGCCAGGGATAAACACAGCTAGAAGTTTCTGCTTTATGGTCTTATGAATTAGACCAAATCTACTATCAATATTGCCATGATTTCATATCTAAAAATCGATGTGTTTTTTGGCTGTTGCTAAATTTTATTTAAAACAAAATTGTATTCAGTCTAGAAGTCTACTAGAACAATCCTTTTTTGGCTAAATATCAAATGCTCTTTGTTTTGTGTTTGCATTTTAAAGTTCATTTCAATCTAATTCACCTCTATGTCATAACTTTAGTTGAGCCCTTCAAAGGTGAAGAATATAAAAACAAAACTTCAGATTAAATGTGTTTCACTTTGTGCACATTCATAACATGAATCAGATCTTTTCAACTCTGTTGAGTCTGATCATAAGATACAAATCTAAAAGCAAGCAAGCCCATATCCCACAGCAGGATCAGAGGTTTGATTACTGCTGAGGGATTTTTTTCCACATAGTTCTAAAAAAATGTTTCTCAAATCAGTTTTTTTGCAGATTATGAAATACCTTATCTCCAGAGAGACAAGATCTCACAAATAGTCATCTGGGTTGTGGATGATATTGAAGGACCAAATATGTAAGTGGTGTCTTCTACAAAAATCATTGTTTCTTTTTAAGCCTGTTTTTAAAATCTAACCTTGGCCTTCACTTTTACTACAGTTGCTCAGCAATTAAACTAAAAATATTTTAGATGCTTTTGCTAACACAGGAGGCACCAGTTGGCCTCTCTCAGAAATAGACAAAATAAAAATAAATTCTAATGTTAGTTCTGATGTCCACTTAGTTTGAGATATGTTTATGTGGATCTCAAATCTTAAGTGATGATATAGCACATGCTATTTTACTAGGAAAAGGGTCAAACTGAATTTCAGATTAAATGCTGATGTGCAGTATTTCTTTTGCCTTTCCAAATACATTATTTTCATTTTATCTTAACTGTTCTGGAAATCAGTAGAAGCATGGAAATACCACAATTGGGCTCATCTTATCTCAGAACTTAAAATCAATCCAAGAATAAAAAGTAAGCTTTAACAAGACTCATTCTGCTGTTAATTTTATTTAAAAGCTAACAAACAAAACAGTTTAAAAAGAATAGCCAAAGATGAAGTAAAGATTTTCAATACAAACACGGTAGAAAATGGACTCTGTAGGTAACAGAATTGTTATGCAAGGTGATAGGCCTTGGTAAAGGAAAAATTAAGTGGTCTATTCATTATAAATTCTCTCTCTCTGTGAGGGAAAAGTTCTCTCTCAATGAGGGAGAGAAGCAGTCATCATGCATAGATGAATCAAAGATAGAGGAGTAGAAGTAGTGAGCTTTACTCCAACCATCTCCACAGTCCCTGCAATTTACTATATCTTATCTCCTTCTATGAAGATATTAAAGACCCGTCTGGATGCCTACCTGTGCAACCTGTATGAGGGTGCTTGCTTTAATAGGGAGGTTAGACTCAGTGATCTCTTGAGGTCCCTTCCAACCCCTGCGATTCTGTGTTTCTGTGGTAGCTCTTAATTGGTCTTACATATTTTACTGTAGTTCTATGGAATCTATGACAAGAGAAGCAAGTATAAGCATGTTTTATGTTACCATTTCTGAGCCTTTCTTTTAAAACCAAAGAATCATATCTGGAAAAAAAGTATAGTTCACCTTTGCAGAAGTTGCCCTTATCACATAGAAGAATTAGAACACACACTGAATTTATACTGTGTTTATATTTCTGTTTGTGTTCAGCTGGATGCATGGGAATATTTGTATACTTTATGAAGAGTGATTTTGTTGATACCATATGATTTCTTTAGAGTCATGGGTACTGACTAATGGGTAACTAATAGTGGCCTTACTACTTGACACTGGTGCAAGTTTTAGAGATCTCAGTAAGCTCATTGCTATGCCAAGCTTTCTTTGTTGATTGGACCAAATAAAAAAAAAATCAATGCTTGGCACAAAAACTGTGGTTAGGGTTGTTCCTGAATTTTTCTGTGTTCTTGTGTGTTAGCATTGTATTCAAGAAGGGAGACAAACTTTTAACTACACGAATAATTCTGATTTGATATATCCAGCTTATTCTGTAAAGACGCCATCAACTTTATCACCAGCTAAAAACCTGCCAAAGAGTATGAAAAATGGAAGCCTTATTTGGTATTTTACAAAATTGTCTGTTTTCCTGTTTCTATAGTGGAATCTGAAAGATTTCTGGTTAATAGAATCTGCAAATGCTACACAGGCTGAAGCCAATCTTCAGTCTCTGCAAACTGAGTGTGTAAAATGCTAAACAACTGTAAGCAAATGAAGGATTATAAATAGCAAACTACATCAGTTTTCTATGTGTTTTAATACAGAAATACAGAAGAGACAAATAATGGAGATTTACTTTACTAATTCCATCAGGTTCAGTGGGAACTAGATAATAGTTCAAAGGGAAAATAGAAAATAATTGCAATAATATTCAATTTCTTTCTCACAGAGATTCCTGTGGATATAATACTGTACAGATATTAGAAGATAGGCTGAAAGCCCTTGGTTATGATGTCACCTGCACTGACAATTACGAGTAAGTGAAAATCTTTCATAAATGCAGTGCATTTGCAGAAGCAACTAATCTAACTATCTACTTTAAATTATTGCTTTGCTTCAAATATCTAAGTGCCTCTAAAGTTGTGACTCCAGTAAGAAACTTGTGTCGTAGAGAGCTGATACCACATTTTTTAGACTTGGCATTTTAGAGCAATGAATTAAGCAAAGTACTACATCTTATTGTGTGATTGCATAATTAAGTGCAACATTTTACTTACCCAGGTTTAGACACAGAAGATGGCCTCATATTCCAGTTTGCTGTAAAATGTTTATTGGGATTGAAAATCTAAGCAGTAGTTTAAATCTGTTGAACATCTGTAGAATTACTATTTAGTAACAATAATATTCACAGCTCCAGTTCAGAGTATCATTACAGGGAATCTTCAGACATGATAGTGCAGTTGAGTTTGTTTGGTTTCTTCTTGGTTTTCAATCTGAAAGATGGAAAATAAAACCATCTCTTTACAGGCCTGTAATGTTCTTACTCTGCTTGGACAATCCTGATCATTCCAAGTGTACCCTTTCATCGTAAGTAAAAGAAGTTCAGTCCATCCTCGGTGTCATTATAACCATGTGAAAAATGCAGAAACCAACAATTAGCATTCCATATGTCATTCATAAGCAATATGCATTATTCCTAGGTTTATTACTTACTGTATACTGACAAAAAGATTTGTAGCTACAAATTGTGCACAATTGTCAGTGAGTCCCTGTTATGGCAAATTAGGTGTAAATTAGTTCTCTTTAATTACACAATCATTATCTGATGGTATGAATGAAGTTTGTAAACACGAGTGTGCTAATGCAAAATCTATTCCAAATCTTGAATTATTTTTGTTAATATGCATAAATAATAAAATAATGAAATAATGGCAATAGAACTAGAGAACATTTCTCCAACTACTGGAAATGGTTCCAAATTTTGAGGAAGATTTTTCATCTTCCACTTTATATGCAAACTCAATTTTTACATTTTAATATATTTACTTTTGTCCAGTAGGTTATTTGCAGGGAATTACATCCAAAATACACATTTTTTTACTGAGCAAGCATCACTCCCTTAATGTGTTTTGTTTTCCTTCCAGTCAATATTGTTCTTTACTGCATAAAGAGAAGTAAATTAATTTATATTTTATTTCAGTTAATTTTACTTGAAAGATGGCTGTCTTCATTTGTCTTTTAAGCTATATGTTGTTACATGTATAGAAAATTTGATCATCTGAATATGAAAGCTACCTCACAGTTTGGAAAGTTGCAGGATACACAAGTGTGAAGTTGTTCTCTAGTTTTATTATTTTTATTCACAGTCCATACATTTGTCCACATTCTAGCTTCTACTGCCCTTCCTGCCCTAATTCAGACACCTGCAAATATTTTGTATGTTAAAACCCATGTAATGCTGCAATAACTTCTGCTGTCAGTAGACCAATGTGCCCTCCCTGGATATGGCAGCACACAACTCCTACATGCAGTTTTGGATGCATTCTACCTGCCTCTTAACTGAGACTGTGGCAGTAATACCTCACTTAGTACTACAGAGGAGCTGTATGTTGCTATCCATAGCATATGTTCAATTTTTAATACGCCCTTACAGAGAAAATGAGTACTCCATTTGTTCTGGTCACTCATCACATGGGAATGTTTATTCTTACATCAAAATTATGCCCCAGCACCACCCAAAAATGTACGATGAAAACAGTGGGATTTTAGAAATGGCTGATAGCTATAGAATCCTTTCAGTTACTAGATATTAGAAACAAACTTCTCCTGGCTTCTTGAGGCATTTATTTATTATTGGATACCACTTGAGGAGTTGATTAAAATATGGTTTCCTTGTTCTGCCAGTGAATTATAAGGCTTTGCTCATATATGTCAAAGGAAAATCCAGTTGTTCCATGCAAAATCACAGTGATGATATTCGCTAACTGGAGAAAAGGGCTTTACAGGACTTTATAAAGTACAGCATTGTGAACTCTTAACAGAAGACTATTCTCTCCACCTAGGTTTTAATCCATTTGTCTCAAGGTTTTGTCATTGAGTTTTATTCCTCAGCTGAGGAAATCTGGATGCAAATGCTTTTGGAAACCTTTTTGTCATCTTCTTTTCAATTAAGGGATGAGCATACCATTTCTGCAGTACCACATACTGTTTGCAGGGCAGCAGCGACCTCTTCCCATCCATCCTTGTTGGTACTAAAATGAACGTAATCACTAGCATATCCTAAGCACCAGTTTCATACTCTCTTGGAGTAATTACTAAACAACTCAGCCATTATCATCCTCAGGAAAAGTTTCCTTGCTTCTTTTCTTCCTGAGCTTTCTATTCCCTCTTATGTGCATGGCAATGCAATAGGCTTAATCCACTTCAAATCTATGCTATCCCTGATCAAGTCAGAGCTTCCCAATCTGCATGCTAAATATTATTGCCTATCCCAGAAATTTTTGTAGCCAAAATACTTAACGCAAATAAATACTTCTCTGTAAAAATAACATCTCCATTAAAATTGGCCATCCTTCCAAAAAGAACCCTTAAGCAGATATTTTGTAAATTATTTGATGTTTATCTTATAGATCTGTTTCCTCTGTAGATGGATTCTTCCTCTGTGATGGTCCACTAACTGGCATGGGGAGAGTTTGGTCATTAATGATACTGCTATTAACAGCATATATCCCAGCACAGGAAGGACATGGACCTGTGAGAGCAGGTCCAGAGGAGGCCATGAAGATGATCAGAGGGCTGGAGTACTTCTCCTATGAAGAGAGGCTGAGAGAATCAAGGTTGTTCAGCCTGGAGAAGAGAAGGCTCTGGGAAGACCTCATTGCGGCCTTCCAGTATTTATGTATAGGAGGCTTACAAAAAAGATGGAGAAAGACTTTTTTGCAAGGACATGTAGTGATAGGACAAGAGGTAACAGTTTTAAACTAAAAGAGAAGAGGTTTAGGTTAAATGTTAGAAAGAAATTCTTCACCATGAGGGGGCTGAGGCACTGGCATGGGCTGCTTGGAGAAGCTGTGAGTGCCCCATCCTCGAAGCTGTTCAAGACCAGGCTGGATGGGGCCCTGGCCTGCCTGGTCTAGTGAGAGGTGTCCCTGCTCATGACAAAGGAGTTGGAACTGTTTGATCTTCAAGGTCCTTTCCAACCCAAGCCATTCTATGATATCGGTTAAGAAAAGGCTTCCTTTGCATTTTGTGTACTTGGTGTACACACATGACATTTTAATATTTCAGTAATAAATACAGAGAGTAGGCCTGCGGGCTCTGCTGCGTCCCCTGCCAGTATGGCTGTTTGCTGTTACAATACTCATACCTTGTTTCTTATCTTCTGGAGATTAATGTCACCATCCTAAAGCCATCAGTTATGCAAGTGACTTTTTTGTGACCACAGTTCCTGTTACCTCAGCATTGTGAAGGAGAGGGCTGGGTCAGGGTAGCAGAGGAATGGTTAGAAGGTGCTGTGATCTACGTGTGGCTTCTAAAGTGTGAACTTAACACCTCTCCAAATTTGAACTGTGTTTCTCCTGAGCCAAAATTCTTGAGCTTTGTTACCTATTTTGAAGAAAACATGTAATCAAAAAATTGCCCACTAGGTGGCAGAGATGTATTACAAACATAAGCAGAACGGCAGCCCAGTGTCAGCAATTAGTAGAGATATTTATTACTTGCGTTTTTGCAATGTCAGTGAGTCTTGGAAATAGATCTGGATACTGTACGAAGACTCTAAAAATATAGACCTTCAGAACTACTGCCACCTAGAAGAGCTCTATACCATCTCTGGCTTACAATTGAGATAGTACATGGATATGGAGATAAAAGAAGGTGCAGGTAGTATGGACAAACAAGGTAGGAAGAAGTGTTCTCAGGGCTCTGCACGCAGGTAAATCTGTTTATAAAATCATGACAGCTGAAGGGAACCTGGTGTCAAGCTTACAAAGAATATTCTGGGTTAGTACTTGGACTGCAAACTTCACCCTTGGCAACAAACCTCTGATATTTAAAAGAATCCTAGCTCAGCCTTGTGCTGTGAACATCCTGTTTGTTTTCTTTTCTTTAGATCTGCACCAGCAGCAGCACAAAGAGGACCTATATCTTCAGACAGAGGAGGCAGCTGGAACAGGCTCATGTTTGTTTCTTTTGTAGGCTTTTTGTTTAGATCTGCTTTAGTGCACTAAGTGAATAGACTGAATCCAAATCCTCTCTTGACTTGGCTGGCTTTAATTAATTTCTAACCACGATTTCACCCAAGTTCTGGGACTGGCAAACATGCATGTTAAAACCCTGCATACTTCTATCCAGATTTCGACTACTAATAGAAAAAAATTCTACTGCTGCTAGAAAACCTCACCTGACTTTTCCTTTTCTTGTACAGAAGAACTCCCTTGCTATCTCCTATTATCCAAATTCTCTAGAATGAAACTGAGAATAATGCTTTCACTCTATTCATGTATTTCAGAAAGGAAAACAAAACAATCCCCAGTAGGAGGGTAAATGGGAGCAGGAAATCGGATTTCAAATGGGAGAACTTAAGATAACTTACCTGACAGAAAACATAATAGGTGAGATAGTGGGAAAAATTAAACTCATTTTCCTTAATAGTATTTGAACCAAACTTAACTGAAACTATTATATGGATGTAATAGTTACAGGACATGCAAGGCACACATTCTTACATGCAGTATTTTACTCTCAACTGCTTCCAGTTGAGAGTATCCACACAGCTGTTCCTCAGCTGGCTATTTCCTGGCCAGAGCATAACCAGCAATATGGCCAGCATCAAAAGGTCTAGAAGGCTCTGCATGTCATCAGCCATGATGTGAGAGAGTAGATTTATAACATTTCAAATTCAGACAAGAATCTACCCTTGTTCAGTGGACTCACTTATGTCAAGACCAACATACTCAGAAATATCTTGCACTGCTCTCTCATTTCTAACATTGTCGCACTCTTTCCCAGTACATCAACTCAGCAGCAAAGACAGCAGTTATTTCTTTCCAATATCTTTTGAATAAAGTGCCTTAAACTTGTTGGAAAAGTTTGGGAACACCTGTAGAGATTTTTAGCAAACCAGCAAATATAGCTGGGAAAAGAAGGCAAAGTTTTAAATGCAGAGACTTCCTCAGATCTTAAACACAGCAAATTTCAAGCTGAGTATGGATCTCTTCTTCTGAATTAAATGTAATTGTTTTAATTAATGTGAAAGAACAGTGTAGCCAGCATCTTTGAAGCAGCAGGGCAGGAGTGTTAGCAAATCAAGAAACAATGAGGTCATTTGTTACTCCCTAGGGGAGGGAGAGATGTTAGCAAAAAGTTGCAAGCAAGAAAATCCCTTATCTCTCATCTGTTTCTATGACTATACAGTAGGTGCACAGTGCTTAATACTTGGTAAATGCTCTGACTAACAACGCCTCATATAAAAGCTGTGGCACATTCTGAGAAACCATAATGTCTGAATGCCTGCTGATGTTCAACAGGGTGGTTCAAATACAGATTCAAAATGTTCAGTCATCCATACTTTGTACTAGCAGTGCTGGAAATATAGCTGTCTGAAATTGCATTCCAAGGGGGAAAATGTTTTAAGGGTCAATATTTCATATGAAGACATCATATCTATCACTTCATTTTGAATCTAATTTGATGCCACTATTTGAATAGATCTGTTAATACTCAACTACTCGTGGCAAATGAGAGTATCGCGTACCACAGCATCACAGGGTGCTTTGCATTTATGCAGACAAACCTGCAGAAGCTACTGATACTAATTCAGTATTTCCTACCATTGCCCATTTTTTGGACCACTTGTGGTCTCAATTGTGTCGCATTCTGCATTATCACAAGGATGATTATCTCCATTATCCCTTCTGTTAACCTATTTTGTTTCTGCTGCATGTGTTCCCATTGTTGTATCTGACAAAAACAGAACTGTAATTCAGAATAATTTGTTTTATCAGCATGTATGTGCATGAACACAAATACGTCTGCTCTTGTCTGCTCTGCCTGCTCTTAAATGCAAACTGTTGAGTGCTCTGGAGTAAAAATTAATGCAAATAAAGCAAGGACAACTTGTTTACCTCTCTGCCCTTTTAATACTGCTGGTGTTTTATTTTTGTCATATTGGCCTGGTGAGATATTCAGCTGACATGACCATGTTTCCAATCAGCCATCTCAAATGTAGTGAAACCTCCACTTCAGTCTCAAGAGGCTGTGTTACACTTAGTTGTTCAAAGGAAACTAACTTCTGTGATAGTTTTCTTTATAATTTGTTAGAAATAATTCTGCTATATTCTGCTTCAACAACAGACAGTGTAAATTGGAAGAACGGTGCTTTTAGCAGAGCCAAAAGGTTTGGCTTAAAATAGCTCACTATGGCGAGGCACGGCATCTTAGTTTAGACAAATGTTAGGGTGGCTCAAGCAGCTGACAAGTGTTGTTCTGATTTTCAGGTTTTTCCTAATTCCAGTTTCTGCCCAGTCTAAATTTACTTGCCATTTTATTTACAAGGTGAAGATAATTATCTGCTGATTTTTGCAGGTAGCCAAATTCCTGTATGTCTCTGGGAATTACAAAGGCAAGCTCAGAGGAGACTGTCTCCCCTGCAGCAGTGCAGCTCAAGTGCAGGCTGGCAGCCAGAGGGGCCACGGAAACTAGAGCCTTGGAGCACAGCACAGACCTGGCCGGAGTATCCACCTCGTCTGGGCAGCCCCTCATCATCTGCCTTCTGCTATTTCCTGCCACCTGCAGCAGAAGTGAATCTGATCCTCAGTTCAGATGAGTTACTTCATACTTTTAGCAGAACGTGGGTGAAAAATGACAATGCTAGAAGTTTTATAAAAGGGAAATGAAGTGGGAAATTATATTTAATACTAAACACTTCTTCAAGTAGTAGGTACTAAGGTAATGAATCCTTTACTTGTGACCATTTGACGAGGAAGATCTCTGTTTTAATGAAAGTTGCCAGAAAGCTCAGAGTTGATATTTCCACAAAGCTGAGTGAAATCTCTTGGCTGTCATCTTGACTTTTGTCACCACTACCCAAAAGCATGGGGTTAAATAAAATAGGAGCTGCTGGAATAATACGAAAAAGGAGAATGATTACTGGTAAATCTTATGGCATGTATCATACAAAAAGAATCTAAAGACAGTAAGAATAACTGATAAACTTGGAAGATACAGCCTCTAATCCTGGACAAATATTTAAACACACATATACAAAGGCATGTGGCTTGTTTTTCAGGTTTCCTGTTTTATGTTCACATCGATCCCTTCCAAGTGGCACATCTATCACCTCTAGTTCTTTCAGGATAAACTTTGCAATTTACAAAACCTTGCGCCTGCACAGCATACCTTTATATCAACTTTGTTTTCTTGATCACCACAGTGGGAGGGAAGCCTGCTGGATACTTTGCTCCAAAATGTGTAAGCAGCATAATAATTAGCACTGGCCAGGAAACAAAATTAGTACTGGCCAGAAAACAAGCCCTGGAAAGCTGGTGAGATTAATGCATTTGTTTTTACTCTGCTAAAAGTTAACTTTGAAAAGTGGTTTGCAGTAAGAAGTACGGCGACCTCATCAGACTTTTAAACAGCCCCAAGCTGGATGCCTCCTCATGCAATCAGAAGATCCCTACCTACTAAGTCACAGCTTTGTTATATCTGTAACTTTCTGGCAGTCTCTTCTTTTGCAGCTGTTCCATTCTATATAAATAAACATTTATTGATTAAAAAAAAATTACTTTCTTCACAACATGGTTTATGCTGAATTCATTAAATTTGTGCCTCCTATTCTGCAGATCAGCGAATTAAATGCTAAATTCATGAATGTTTATTTAAACTTTGTCTGAGCCATTACTTTCTGACACAGTTAATTAGAAAGGCATACCAATAAAAGGTGAAGGTGCAGAAGAGTGAAGCAGCTTGTTTACTCATACTGTTCTGGAGTTACTCCACAGCTTGTGGGCTCACTGCTCCAGCAGTGTGCTTGTAGGGGAGCTGTTAGCACATGGCACAAACCCTAGCTATGGCTTGGTTTTGTTACAAACATGCCACTTGGCCTGCATAAGAAACTGTGAACTGAAAAATGCAGAAAAGCAGTGCTGGTGACAGCAGGATGCTCTCCAGGCAGCAGAAAAGCTTAGAAAGCACCTATAAAAGTGCCAGGCTTTCCAGTTGAAGGACAAGGAGCAGGCAATCCAGCACTCAGGAGAGCTAGCAAGAAAACAGCGTGGAAATAGGAAGAAGAAAATCGGCATCTTGCAATAAACAAAGGGAAAGGTCAGTCAGTAGTGTGTGTTAGCCTGTCCTGCACTGAACAGTAAGACTCTGCTGTCACAACCTGAGCTTCACTGCAGCAAGAAGAAACACTTGCAGCCACACAACAGGAACGGAACCAGGCTAAGCAGAGAGTTATTAAGTAATAGTGATTCCCAAGCATCCCTTTTCTGAATGTGAGCTTTAAATGCACTTCTCAACGTAATGTTATTAATTTGTAAGGCGGTCAAAACTGTAGCCTGGTTTGAAACATTGAAGCTGCAGAACAGATGTTACCACTTCTGAAAAGATCAGGGTGTATCTATGTTCTTGCCAGTCTATCTCACAGGATATTTGATCCCACTGAATAAATCTCACTGTCCATAAATGATGTCCTAGAAACAAGCAGCATAAAATCTAGTAGCTCCAGTGCTTCAGTGCCATTTAACTGGAATACAACACTGAGGGGAAAAGCGGGCTACTAATTTAAGGATTTTAACCTCAGTGAGCCATGAAATTCATTGTGAAACAATCGCGTATCAAAGATCAGAGCTTTTTTTCTATGGAGTGTTTGGGTGGAGTTTCCTTATTGAAAAGGTTTTTAGAAAAAATTAACATGTTCAACTGGTAGTGGCTTTCTAAATGTCTCTGAATCATTACTTAAGACTGCAGAAAAACTTCACAGGAAAACAGTAATAATTAATCCATAAGACAACAAACCTTACCTATCCAGGGGCATTCAGAAAGATTTGGAAAGTTAGATGTACTAGTAGGGAAAAATTAGCACTCCCTGATAAATTTCTCCTCTATGCTAAAGCTCAATGCTTGATGAAAAGAAAGAAACACTTGGCTTCATTTATTTGTTTGATTGTAATCTCCCATTTAAGAGTAAGGACATTTGGAAGCACAAAATAGGATGAGACAGAGCTTATCTTCTAGGACTTAAAGGGAACTGAAGAGTCCTCAGCCATTTCTGTTTTAACAAATCCCTAATGGAATTCATTTGGGGAAAAAGAAAAAAAAAAAAAAGATAGGAATTGACCCCAACACAGCTATTCTGTGTGCTATTCATCACAGCTTCTCTTCGTCTCATTTCTTCAGAAAATACTCATCTAAGAGGAAAGCATTTCTTAAAATCTTTTTGAAATGGCTGATGGGTGTGTATCAGAGACCTTGAGCTGATCAAATGGTGGGGTCAGAAGTCCCCTCTGACATGTGTTGGTGAATGATACCACGGGCTTTCAAAAAACAGCAATTACTGAATATTTTACTGAACTGATTTTTCAGTACTGAATACTGAATAAGAGACGTACTTTGTCTCCTTTTCTGTTTCACAATGCTCATGTCTAACTGGCAAGACAGCTTTATTTTTATAATATATTTAGCTGTCCATGCATTTTTAGCAATCAGTCAAACTGAATGTGTTTATTTTAAAACCTGATGGCTAACATCACCTGCTCACCGGATCAAGCTTTGCTGATGATGGCACACTCATTACACAGCTGCAGTCACTCCAGTCACTGTCACCACATGCATACAACAGGCCCTTGAGCCTGTGGGCTGAGTCCAGCTGACCCTCCCTCATCCTACCTTCAGTTCTTCCCCTTAAAAACCCTGAAGGAAGTCTTGTGCAGTCACAAAATGCTCCATCCCTGCATCCCCTGAGCGGCAGCACCCACAGCTCAAGGTGATCCAGAGAGCTTCTCCTGATGGCCACCGTGATGGATACCACACTGGTACAGCCCTGGGAGGGGCCCAGGCAAGGTGGTTGACCCTCCAGAGCCCTTCATCTATGTTTCTGTTTGTCTTTGTGTCCCTGTGCTCTGTTGTACATGTGAAGATGGGCCTCTGATGAGTTCACAGTCTTTGTGGTAGGCCTGGGAGGAGCTCGGCTGGGCTTTATTTCCACTTCCTCACCTACCATTGTCTCTATGTGCTTGTTTGTGGGAAATGCAAATTAACTTTACCACATAACCTAAAATCTTGAGACATGCTTCTACACTGCTCCCAGATATCCCTCTTTCACTTTCTTCCAACATTTAAGTTAAGCTCAGTCAGGGATTCCCAGTTCAGCCGAGCTGGAGCCCTGCCACAGTACAGCTTCCTGCACATCAGGACGTACCACGTTTGGGATTTGAGGAGATTGCCCTTGAATCAACTAGCTCTTGCTTTTTTCTTTTTTGTCTTCAGTGTCCCCTGGGTGCACCCTCACCAGACCTTTGGAAAAGCCACAGTCATTAGGTCAGAAGTGTTTCTATCAAACTAAACAGAGTGCATCTCCAGTTCTGTATCTTCTGGTGGTTTTTTTTCCTTCACGAGTCGATTTTTCAATGCTTTTTTCTTCTAAGTACTCATTGCTGACCAACTGTCAATTCTGATCAAAAACCTCCTCACATTGCTAACAGCTAGAAACTGGTCCCTGACTCAATTCATCCCTACTAAAACACAGTGGAGAACCACTCCTCAGCTGCACCAGGTTACTGAATGCCAGTGCTGGTGCATAGCACTAGAACATTCAACCCCGGGAGGAAGATTTTGCCTGTGCCTATCTAAGTTTATTCTCAGTTGCAGATGTGACAGATGATGGACAGATGGATCAGGCCACGCAGTGAGTCATGCAGGAATGAAATAGCTTTGTGCTGTTTGCCTTACGAATTACTCCACCTTGCCCTTCCATAGTGAGTACTTTATTTGAGAAACGCAGTGGGGAGGAAGGAGAAACAAATGGCCTGAGTCTGTGTAAATACAAAAATGTTATTTTAGATGTTGCTCTGTCATGGGCTGCTGGGTTGGCTCTTTCACACTCTGCAGTTCAAACATAGGGCATCAACCTCAGCATACAATACAGCATTCATCCGTGTGCTTCCTCATATTTATTTACACTAAAAGCAGAAACCCATGATAGATTTGATAGATCTTATTGATATTACTCATTATCAATATGTATATTTTTTCTCTTTTACTTTATTTTCCCTTTTTTTCTTTGTTTTTTTTTTTTTTTTTTATCTTCCTTCTTTCTTTCTATCAACTTCCTGCAGACACCACAGGATAAGACACACTACTTATAGTCAAGAGTGTGTGTAGGGTGATGGAAAGGTCACTGGCAAAATAATACAAAGTGGTGACATTAGGTCCTCCCCACACTGTCACAATGCATGAAAATGCATAGGAAAAAAAAACAGTGCGTTCTGGTCAAGACAGGAGAATGCTTTGCAGAGAAGAGATAGGCATCATACATGTCAGCAAGCGCTGATCTAGTATTTACATTTCTCCCTTTTAAAGCCCTCAGCAGCATATGAAACTAAACGAATAAATTCCGTATGGAAAAACAAGCTGCTTAGCAGTGACACAATGAAAGAAAAAAAAAAGCCCCAGCAACTTGTAGTGGGCAAACTGCAAATAATTGCTGGATGCTGCCTTTTTACAGGGCATTTTATCACACTCCGGGTGCAGCAGCTTGAGTCTCCAGTCAGGTGGGCATGCTCCTGCTTGCAGAACCCATGCTATGTATGATCTGTTTGGAGAAGTGGAGGTAACTTTGCAGTTTCAAATCTACATGCTGCATTAGTCCCAAAACATGACATCAGTATGGAAGAATGTGCATGCATCCCAGTTAGATAAGAGTGATGGGATACAGTATTTCTCCCACAACTGTTAACATGTACAGCAGCATGTAATGCTGATGGTCCCTCTGCAGACTTCCTATCCTTCCTAGGAACTTTATTCTTGGGGATATAAAGAAATCATACATTTACTTACAGCAAATGTAAGAACAAAGTGGTCTATCCAAAATATCTACAGAGTGCAAAGTTAGTTTTATCTGGGCTTTCTGCTCTGCTGCAAATTCTAATAGTGTTTCCATTTGAACTGAAATGTCCCCTAGGTGCTCAAATATGGGTGAATTAACAAGTTCAGAAATGTCCATTAGCAACTCAGGTGATAATTAAGGCATTACTGATTTTTGCAGCTATTTTCAGGGGCATCTCCTCACACAAAATTCAGTAACAATGGACTGCCCATCCCACACATACAGCATTTTTACTTTGGAGGCCTCCTGCACAATGAATTTTTCCATGGTTTTTCAGAAGATGAGTTTAGGCTGGAAACCTTACAGATTTAAAAAGCTGCAAGTGTCTATAATTATAAGTTGAAAATTAAAATAAATTCATGTATTTTTAAATAAATACAGCAGTCAGTTTTGCATCTATGTTAGCAACTGTTTAGGCGATCTACTTAGACATAGCACAGGTGCAAATAATCGCCATTCAAAGACAGACAGTTAATGCAACAGAACAGAGTTAGAGGACAAATGCATCAAACTCCTCCACCCTTGCTACATAATTTAACACGTGTTCACAGAGCTGTGCATTCTGTATGCAAACTACACAGGAAAACCAGAAAAGACTTGTGAACTTTTGAATAGCTTGAAAGTGCAACAAAGCAGAAAGAGAAGTGCATGGAATTTGTTTTCACAGAATTGACAAAATGCTAACGATATTAAAAAATAACAATAATTACATATATATATATATATTTATTATTATTATTATTATTTTAAAGCCCACCAAGATGTTGAACCATTGCAGTATCAGATTAGCTGACCAAGGTTTGAAACCTAGTTAGCTAGTTAATCAATTGGGTTTGCTGCACCTCAGGAAGAGCCCTCAGGAGGAGCTGTAATGAACTGAACTGCAGTCAGCAATGTCAGCACCTATTCTGTATCACCAGACAGCACTTTGCATTACTTGTAAGGATGCTACTGTAGAACAGTTTTGCAAACTTGTAAGTGGGAAGATATTTTATCTTCAGCCTGGCTTACAAATGAAAGGAGGCATGCAATTGCTTGATTTGCTTTTCCATTCCTCCACCTGTCAGTTCCTTCCCTTCCAAAGACTTGTGAATTTATTGACCAATATTATCTAAAGTCTAATGGAGTGAGTTGCAGAAGTTCTGTTCTTGTTACTTAATTCATGCACATTCATTTCACTTTGGTTATATTTGTTTTTTTCCTACTGTGTAGATAGGGTGAACGATGAGCTACGCTGTCCTGTTCAGAGGAGATAAACTCTCACTACAGTCTGATACTTGGATTCCAACATGTAGAAATGTATTTTCTCTTCAGAAGTAATTGTAAAGAATTTCCATTGGAAGCAAATGCAGTCAGAGTAGAAATTTGTATCAAGTAACAACAACCCAAGCAAGATGATAGCAACGAGCTGAACAAGGTAGCTGGATAATGGCAACCAGTTGAGAAAAAGAGATTTGGGATAAGAGAGTGCAGTGTTCAAACTGTCTCACCCAGTAAGTGAGAAGGTAAGTCAGGCCACGCTGCTGGTAGAGGCATGGCTCTTTCAGAAGGCATGGCAGAGATGTCTGGGTGCTGAGACACCTTGTTGCAGAAGCTTTGTTCACAGTAGTAGATGCAGGGCTGGGTGGCGTGCCGCTCTTCACAGCTGTCACTTTGCACTCGCTGTTCTACTTACCTCAGCCCATTTCTCATTTTCACTGTTCATCTCAGCCTTCTCTAAATGTTATGACAGCAGTTACCCTGTGAAATCAGGAAGCTATGAAAAGAACAGTCATTGCTATTTCAACAAAAGGGAAGGAATAATTTCTTTAATTATTTTAAAAGCCCTTGCTCTTTTCAAGTTCAAATTCCCTTATTCTGAAGTTCTGCTGAGCACTGACAGCTAGCAATTACAGGTGTCCACAGTCATTAGTGAGACTGTGCATACTGTGCTATCCTCATAATCCAGAGCATTATGTTAAAATGATTCTTCATGATTCCTAACCTGACTTTGTAGCCTTTGAAACAGCCTATTCCCTACCATCTAGAGAACTTCAGTGCTAATATAACTAAGTTTAATCCCATTGAAGTCAGTGATGTTATTTCTAACAGAGCACACTCATGTGAGAAACAGAATATCATGAGGAGCAGCCAGGATACAGTCAAATTCTATCAAATGTTTTACTCACTGAAGAAACTAAAGAAAAAAACATTTTCTAGAGGTGAGTTTTAACCCAGGGCAGTGAAAAGATGCACAACATATTTTTTTCTTATTCATATTTGCAGGTTAGTGTTATTTGGTCCTACCTGCTGCCAGATATTTCTTTCATGAAGGATTCGTGTCCTCAGCCATATTTTGGTGCCAGGACTATCTGTGCTTGAAGATGCTAAATAATAAGTGAAACTCTTGAATGGGTTGCTGGGGATGGCTGGGGGTGGTTTGTGCCTTGCTGGGTCAAAAATGTGATCCATGAGGGAGCAGAAGAAACCAGCTGCTTTTTTCTTATGATATGCTTAGCATATCACTAATGCAGGTTAGTGAATTATGCATCATATAGTTGCATTCTTACAGAAGCCTCCTGCTGCTACATGGTATCAAAGCAGAGGCTGGCACTTTTGTGCTTAAAGCATGTCTGTCTTCTGATCTTTTATGCCCACTTTCTGATCCTCCCAGTGATTCAGTGTAAACTGGCAGAAGAGCAGACACACCTAGCCTAGAACAGTATTAATTTAGCCTTGTCTTGGAAATTCACATAGCTCCAAGGGGTCTAAATCCTGAAGTTTTATCAGACACGACACTACTTAAAAAATGTCAATTTCCCCATAGAAGGCACATGTAGCCACTAGCACACCAGTCTGAGAAGCACGCAGATCCACAAGCACTTCACTGCAGTGACAGTTATTGCATTACTTATGCCTACCCTGGAAACCCTCTTGTGCCAGAACATTTGCAAGGAGTGAGTTCATTCTCACATTCACATTGAGAAAGAAAGAACCATTTTCTGAAGCTCTGGCCTTCCTGTCACACCCTCATCTCTGCTTGGTGCTATTACTCAGGCTGATCAGGCAGCAGAGGCTTGCTGAAAGGAGGCTTGGCATTTACTTATCTGCTCCATTCCTTACGCAGCTTGAGGAGTTACAAACCAACAGCAAAGTCAGCTTTCAGAGCAACTCAGCCTGCACTCACCTCATTTATTTATTTTTAACAAACTGAAACCAAATCAGAAAAGAAGGAAAAGTTTTCTCATAACAGGTTATTGATAAACAACTCTCTTAAAAAGTTTTAAACTTTAACTATTCCAATTGTGCCACTCAAAAAGAAACTGATTTCAGACTTCCCGAAGATAGGCATCTTCAATACCTAGAACAAGCAGAGAATGCAGTTTCATTGTGTAAATTGTTTAGGATAACAACTTCTGTTTTTCCAATGTGACATTTCCTTAGCTAATAAAAATGAACTGCAGCAAGTTGAAAACTCACGCAAGAAACATTCTGGGGAAAACAAAACTTGTTGAATCACAGAATGGCCTGGGTTGGAACAGACCTCAAGGATCACGAAACTCCAACCCCCCTGCCACAGGCAGGGCCACTAACCTTCCCATTTTATACTAAATCAGGCTGCCTAGGCCCCATCCAATCTGGCCTTGAACACCTCCAAGGATGGGGCATCTACAACCTCTCTGGGCAGCCTGTTCCAGCACCTCCCCACTCTCACAGTAAAGAACTTCCCCCCAACATCCAATCTAAATCTTCCTTCCCTCAACTTAAAGCCATTTCCCCTTGTCTTGCTGTTATCTATGCTCTCAAAGAGTTGACTCCCTTCCTGTTTGTAGACTCCCTTTAGATACTGAAAGGCTGCAATGAGGTCACCCCACAGCCTTCTTTTCTCCAGGCTGAACAAGCCCAGCTCCCTCAGCCTGTCTTCACAGGGGAGGTGCTTCAGTCCCCTGACCATCTTTGTGGCTCTCCTCTGGACCCTCTCCAACAGCTCTCTGTCTTTCTTGTACTGGGGGCTCCAGACCTGGACACCGTACTCCAGATGGGGCCTCACAAGAGCAGAGTAGAGGGGGACAATCACTTCCCTGTTCCTGCTGGCCACCTCTCTTCTGATGGAGCCCAGGATACCATTTGCTTTCCAAGCCGCAAGGGCACATTGCTGGCTCATATTAAGTTTTTCATCCACCAGTACCCCCAGGTCCTTCTCCGCAGGGCTGCTCTCAAGGACCGTTCCTTCCAGTCTGTATGGATGCCTGGGATTCCTCCGGCCCAAGTGCAAAACCTTGAATTTTCCTGTGTTGAACTTCATTCACCTGAGCCCACCTTTCCAGTCTGTTGAGGTCCCTCTGAGTGGCATCCCTTCCTTCCACTGTGTCAACCACACCACTCAGCCAGTTCTCCTTTTACATTTACCAAAGGAGGTACACTTGCTTTGGCCTCTCTCTTCTGGCCAATGTACCTGTAGAATGTCTTCATACTGTTTTTCACATTCCTCGCCAAGTTCAGTTCTGCCTGTGCCTTGGCTCTCCTTATCCCATGTCTGCCAAGTCCAGACTGCATCCTTTTATTCTTCCCAGGTGACACGCCCTTGTTTCCAGAGCTTGTATATAGCCTTCTTTGTCTCTCAGTTTGCCTGCCCAGCAGGTCCTTGCTGAGGCATTCTGGTTTCCTGCCCCCTCTGCCCACTTTCTTTTTCAGAGGGACAGAGAGCACTTGTGCTCTCAGAAAGGCATCCTTGAAGAGTAGCCAGCTTTCCTCAACATTTTGACTTTAAAGACAGCATCCCAGGAGATCTTGGCCAACAATTCCTTGCACAGCCTAAAGTTCATTCTCCTGAAGTTCAGGGTCTGACCCCACTCTTTGCCAGGCTCACAGTCCTTGAGATCACGAACTCAGCTAGGGCATGGTCAGTGCAGCCCAGGCAGTCTCCAACCTTAGTGCCTTTAATGACCTCCTCCACAATGGCAAGCAGCAGGTCCAGCAACGCTTCACCTGTGGTCTGTCTGTTCAATACCTAAATCAGAAAATTATTATCAGTGGATAACCTCGTGTGTATAATTTATTGAACAATCATGAAGTTCAGATGCAAATACTTGCATTATCAATAATGTAAACAAGGAACAAGTAAAGAGCAGTAACCTGGGGCTGCCAAAGCAAAAACCATAAGCTTATTGAAAAGATTTGGAGAAAAAACTTCCTTTGTGAGCTCATTGGTATATGGGAAGAAACCCCTGCCCTCATCTTAGAACTTCCACTGAGGGTCCATCCATAGACCACATCCAGGCACCCTTAGCTATTTTCTGTAGAGAGTCTAATTCAATTATCTTATTTATGAATAGGAAAGCTTTCATGCATTTTTATCAAGTTACTAACATTTTTTGCAACCTACTGTACGGAACCTGTTTCAACAAAGGAATTGATCTGCAAAGGTCCCTTCCAACCCCTTTGGTTCTGTGATTCTCTGAAAGAAACATTAGCAATTAGCTATTTAACTTCTTTCTGCGATGGCAAGCCAGACAGCTGTTTTTCAGCTGCAGGAAGGTGCGTGGCAGCCTTTTTCTTAGCTGCCTCACCTGATCTACCCACTGAGGTTAGGAAGAGACACTGCTTCAGAACTGAAACTTCAGTTCCGAGAAGAACTCTCCCAAGGTCGGTATCTCTGAAAATAAGATCTCAAAACAAAGATAAGTTTATATGCTTACATATTGCTTACCACTGAAGGCTTTGTCAGAGCATTTCTCAGGTCTTTAAAACCTACCAGAGCTGTGTCACAAATGCCCTTTCTCACACAGAGCCCATTAAAGACAGATGCTTTGTGATTAGTAACAATTTATAGTTAACATTATGGGGACATACAGAAGTTTTGTCTATTTTTAGTTTCTTTGTCTATTTTTAGTTTATTTCAGTCTATTTTTTTTTTTTTTTACATTGGTTTCTGACTTAAGGCAGCAGTGTACAGGAGGAACTTCCCTCCTGCAGAGCCGTACCTTATTTCACACTACCTCAGAACCCTCAATGTGCACAGTTGTTTTCCTGGGAAATTCCCGTGACAACCAGACCAAGGCCATCTGCAGGGGCAAGAATATTTCCTTCTTTCTTAATTTCTCAAGCGATGATAAACCAAGAACCCTCAGTGTGCACAGTTTTTTTCCTGGGAAATTCCCGTGACAACCAGACCAAAGCCATCTTCAGGGGCAAGAATATTTCCTTCTTTCTTAATTTCTCAAGCGATGATAAACCAAGCCTGCCGTTGTTGATGACCCAAGTTATATTTTTATGACTGCTGTAAAGTTAACGATTAACTGGTAAAATGCGATTCAATGCCTGCCTTTTAGGAGCAAATTAACGTCGAGAAACCAGATTGTGGTCGTCCTAACTCAGGTTTCACTTACTCACGGGTGGTTGCAACGGAATCTTTAAACAAAATTTCGAGGAGTTTCGTTTTTGACTGACTTTCGGACATTCACTCCCGAGAGGTAAAAGTTCAGAACTACGACCCGGAGAGACAAAACCACAAGCAGAAGTCGCAGCAGCCAGAACAGCGGCTTCTCTCTAAGAAACGCGGCGGGGCCACCCGGGGGCGGTGGGCCGTCTGGGCGCTCTGGAGCCCGGCCGCCAGAAGGGGAGGCGCCGGGCCGCAGCTCGGTGCCCGCCGTCCCCCCGCCGCCCCTCTCGCCATGCCCTCACAGCGCGGCTCGGCGCGGAGGCGGCAGCGCTGCGTGCTGCTGACCGGCATCGCCATCCTGCTGATCGCCCTCGTCCTGGCCGCCGCGCTGGCCTCCGTCCTCACCGGACGCAAAGAGGAGGCGAGCCCGGAGCCGCTGAAGTGGCAGGGCGGGGGGACGACCAGGAACCTGCGGGAGATCGTCCTGGGGAGATGCTACAGTTACCTCGTCGAGGGGCGCGTGAAGCTGGGGTGAGTATTGGCCTCGCGTTGTGCCTGAGTTGAGGGCAGCTCAGCCTTACCTGTGCTGCATGCCCCTGGCTGGGGGCTGTGAGGCAGCGCGGTCCTGAAAACCCTCTGCGTCACGGGGATGCCAGGTTGGGCACTGGGAGAGGTTCTGCACCGTGGAACGCGCTCCTAGGGCTCCTGGAGTTCAAGGAGCGTTTGGGCAGTCCTCTCAGACACAGGTTTGAGTTTTTGGGTGGTCCTGTAATGTCTGAAGTTGGACTCAGTAATCCCTGTGGGTCCCTTCTGATTCTGTGGTTCTGTGGTTCCGATTGTCTGTGCCCAAGTGGGGTTTTTAAGGAATCTGTGCGCGGAAGGTATGTGTAACTTTTGGTCAATAGCCACCTGTAAGTACTTATTGCAACTTCTGGGCAGGCAGCTAAGCCAGAACTGGATCCTCGCAGCTTGGTGTAAGGAGAGGTGACAGTAATTCACTAAATCCTTCTTGCCAAAAATCCTGAAGTGTTTGACTCTCATAACCGAAACTAAACAGGAAAAGGAGGTCGTTTGGTATGGATTTATAGAATGGACAGGGATGTTGGGAAACGCAGGGGAGTTATTTGAAGCAGCTGCTTTCAGCTTGTGGGAAAGACTTTGTCCTTCGGGATGGGATGGTGAGCAGTGCTGGCATGGAAGCCCTGGGCACAGCCCACAGCCAGGGCCCTGCTCAGCCCATTGGAGCACTGGGTGCTGTCAGACTGTGCAGCTCACAAGAAAGGTTCCCTGGATCCCCATCAGAAATTAGGGCTGAGAGCTAATTTTCTGCTTTCTAGCTCCACGAGGAAAGTCAGAGTACAAAATAAGGAGAGCCACATGTTCCCTGCAGATAATAGGGACACTGAGCATTTTGGGATGGTTGGTAGAGGATGCACTCCAACCATCAACCCATCACCACTGAACCCACTAAACCACATCCCTGTGGCACCAGCCACCCTGTTGTGTGTACTCAGTTAGCTCCAGTAGGCATTTCCACCACTGTGAGCCTTCTGACATAACAATCCTTCTCTTCGCCTGCAACAATTGTAACCTCTCAACCTCACTGTGTGTTTGCAGCCTGGAAGGCCAACTGTATTCTGGACTGCATTAAAAAAGGGGTGGCCAGCAGAGAGAGGGAGGTGATTGCCCCCTCTACAGGGCTCTTGTGAGGCCCCATCTGAAGTACTGTATCCAGGCCTGGGCTCACAGTACAGTAAGGACATGGAGCTCTTGGAGCAGGTCCAGAGGAAGGCCCTAAGATGATCAGAGGCCTGGAGCACCTCTCCTATGAAGAATGGTTGAGGGGACTGAGTTTGTTTAGCTTGGCGAAGAGAAGGCTCCGGGGAGACATCATTGTGGCCTTCCAGTACTCGAAGGGAGCATGTAAACAGGAAAGGGAACGGTTGTTTACAAGGGTGGATAGTGATAGGACAAGGGGGAATGGTCTTAAACTGAGACAGGGGAGGTTTAGGCTAGATATTAGTAGGAAGTTTTTCACACAGAGGGTGGTGACACACTGGAACAGGCTGCCCAAGGAGGCTGTGGATGCTCCATTCCTGGAGGCACTCAAAGCCAGGCTGGATGTGGCTCTGAGCAACCTGGTCTGGTAGTTAATGACCCTGCACATAGGAGGGGGGTTGAAACTCGATGATTGTTGTGGTCCTTTTCAACCCAGCCCATTCTATGATTCAGTGATTCTATGATTTTCATAACACTGTGCCAATGAAATCAAAGCTGTATATATTTTGTTTGGATTTTGTCTTCTCTTGGACTGCTCAAATAAGCTGATTTGCAGCATTTTAAGGGAAATGAGCAGGTGGAAAATTATGGCCAGCCTGCACAGATTTAATGTGTGCTATCCATTAAACACCTGAGTGCTTGCAGTGTAGATGAGAGAGCTTCTCTGTTTAAAAAGCTCCTGAAGCTTTTGCAACATCACCTACAGGTTTCTGAAAGTGCACATTAACTTATTAAAGAAATACAGACTCAGCTTTAACTCAGAAATCCTTGTTAATGTGTTTTTGTTCACAACATGATTACTAGGAATCATTTGTTCATTTTTTTTCCCCAAAGTACAATTTTAAAATCCCAAACTTGTGATCAAAAGTTTTATAACAGGAGTGTTTTTCCAAGGCACATTCTTTTATGCTATTGCTTAATTCAGCAATGCTTAATAGGTCGAACAACTTGTCTGTTGTAGGATTTTTTAAAATATTATTTTACTTTTAATAAAGAAACTGTGAAATCTACCTAAGAGAGCACCAAAAAAGGAAAAATATTAACAAGCACCTGCAATGCTCAGGAGTTTACTGGACAGAGAAGTAAAACCCAGGAGCCTTCTTTGGGAATCTGACCTTAGATTCCCCATTTCTGGTCCTACTGAGATAGATGTAGGTTGTAATGTAACTAACTGCTCTTATCACTGGTGCTTTCTGATAATAAAGCCAGTGCCTTTAGGACACATCAGAGAGCCCTCCATCTTTCATCCCGCTCTCTTTCATCATTAACGTAGGCCTTGGATCTTCCATTGTGTGGGATCTTTGGTGTACTTCATCAAAGAAAGGGAGTAGGAGCGTGGAACTGAAACTCAGGCATTCCTGAGAGCTGATCAGGCTGCGTCCTGCACTCAGCGAGGTCTTTTGTTGCCGCTACTATTGTGGGAACTTCACTGCTTTGCTTAGAAATCTTACGTTTTCCTCATCAATTTGTCCATAGTCTGCCGGAGCCTTTTTTAATCCGTCACTACCGTGCAATTTTTTAAAAGCTCTGCTTCTGGTAAACTCATGTGTTTTCTCATGGTTTTACTTTTTTTTATACCACTGAAATCTCTTGTCTTTTCTGTTCAAAACATGGCCCCAAACCCAGCATCATCAATGAGGGTCCTGGAAGGACTGCTGCTGTCTGTTGCAGAGTTTCATAAGCACCTCATATGCAGATTTTATCACATCAGTTTGCATCTTCAAAACCAACGAAAAGTTCAGGTGCTGTATTGCAGTTCCCACTAAAAGCAATTCCCAAGTAGTGCATGTTGTTTTACTGCCTGTGTGCAGTGAAGTCTTGGAACTGCTGCTGTGAGAAGCAGGCGGGCAATATTTAATAGTTCTTGTCATGTGTTTGGCTCAATGCTAGGAAGCATTACTGACTGCACAGGAGCAGGCTTCGGGGGTCCTGCCCTGCACGTGACTTGCATGGTCATTACTTGCACACTTAGGTGTGCATACTAACAGGTAGATTTCTTCTTGGCTTCCCAAAAATACTGGCTGATGCCAAAAGACAGAGCTAAAGCAACAGTTTACCACGTCTCAGTAGTCTTACTTTCTTTGGCGTTAACAAAAGATGCACATTTTACTTTCTCTGATCTTGCTGAATTCCCGTACTCATCCACCTCGGCCATTGGTATGCTCTGTAGCTTTGTCTGAGTAACAGCCAGAGGCGGTTTTGACCACAGGAAGGAATTTGACCTCAAACTGCTCCTTGTCCCCTTTCCCAGTTACACAGGCTCCCTCTTCTGGCTAACCGAACACTTGCTGTCCTCAAGCTCCAGTTTTCATGCGGTACAAACTTAAGTTGTCAGGAATGTAACTCGGTGGAATCAGAACAGTTTTCTAGCACCCGGGACAGGATCCTACCTTGTGGCAGTTTCCACATATATGCTTCACACATCCGAACTCTTATGGCCATGCAGAGCCAGGGCTGACCTCAGGTGCATGTTGTGTAATCCACTGCTTAGAGGATATTTTTCAAGAGTTCTGTGCGTTTTTCCTTTTTGGGGAGAACAGATAGTAACAGACACAGCATAAAACCTGTTGCTGTGAAGTTAATGGCTTTGATGTGGGTTTGGGTACAGTTAACACTTAGTGATCTTGTGAAGGAGATGGAAGAAAAGTCACAGTCTCAGAAACAAAAGTTATGTTTCTTTTTCAGCCTAGAAATGAACTCATCTGACATTTGCAGCTCAACAGACTTGTTATTCGCAGATAGTCACTACTCCCCCGCAGATGTGCAGTTCCTTTCTGATTCACTCAAGCCAAGTCAAGTCTCCAAGGACCTACTGCATCAACATGGCTAGAGACAAGACAGATATTTTTTATCTAACTTCTGCAGTAAGAGAGCAACGGGGATGTAGGCAAGGAGCCACCTTGGTAGCACATGTGGCTGTGCAGGCCCAGCCATCGCTGTGTGTCAGCACAGCAGTGCAAAATGGTGGAGGTGCAAAGTTTTTCTCATGCAGTTCTGCATGGACATATACTGTAGATGTCCCCCTTAAAAACAGTTGGACCAAATAATGCACCCAAAGCTAGTGATAGAATGCCCCTTCAGGGACATGGCTTAGTGGGCCATTGTTAGGTGGATAGTTGGACTAGATGATCCTAGAGGTCTTTTTCAACCTTAATAATTCTATGATTCCATGAAATTTTGACATTTTCTAGTTTGATTGAATTTAGCAAAAGCTGGTGCATACTCAGGAGAGCTTTCTCTTTTGTCTTCATGAACACGGTGCATTTTTTGCCTTTCCATTCCTTTACGTCCTATGGAGACGGTGGTTATTTTGTTAAAAAGAACACGTGGTGCCATGATTTGGTGTGAGATATTATTATACTTGTGGCATCTTTCCCTCCAGAGAGCAATCTGTTGGGGTTTTTGTATGCTTGTTTTTGCATTATGCCTTCATGCTCTGCTGGGTGTTTTTAATTTGATTCCCATGCTCACTGGTTGCTAATACTTTCACATGGAGCATGGCGCTTCACTGCAGCTATGATTTGATTCAGTGTCATGTAAAAAAAACCACAGCTTTATCTTGTGTAGCCATGACATTATATTTCAGCTTAACTGAGGTTTGATTTTTACGTGAAGAAAATATGCCTTGCTTTGAGAGACTTTTAATGAATCAGTCATCTGGAGAGTGCTGTGTTACTACCTACTAGTAATGCAATAACACCTCTTTTGGAATGCACCGCAGGCTTCCAAAGCTTCTGAATTTAGTTTGCATCATACTGCAAAGGATTCACTTTCCTTGTTTATTTAAAGAACAACAACAACAACAATAAAAAACCATAACACTATTTTTTTATTTTTTTTTAAAAAAAGGAATTGTTACAGTGACCTCTTCTGCCCCTCTGCTGGGCACTGCTGAGGCCACACTTGGAGGGCTGCGTCCAGTGCTGGGCTTCTAGTACAAAGGCATCCTGTCCAGTGAGTGGCCACAGGGATCATTAAAGGATTGAAATATCTGAACAGATAAGAGGCTGGGAGAGCTGGGGCTGTTTAGCAGGGATTTTATAAGTATTGGCTTGGCAGAGAAAAGAAGAGGGGGCCACGCTCTTCTGACTGGTATCTAAGTGCAGGACAAGAAGTAATGCTCACTAAACAAAGTACAGGAAAATCCATTTAAGCATAAGAAAAACTACTTTAAATTTGAGAGCAATTCAAGAATGAAATATGTTGCCCAGAGAGGTTGTGGAAGTTCTGTCCTTGGATATGCTGAGAACAGGACATGGTCCTGAGCAACCTGCTCTGAGCTGGGCTGGGCTAGACTATCTATTTGATATATATTCTTCCTATATATATTTAATTCTATTTGATATGTATTCTTCCACCTGTTCTTTCCTTTCTCTCTGTTCACTGGCTATACAGAACAATAACTGGTGGCCATCTAAGTTCAAGCAACACACTAAGATTGAAATCACTGTACATTTGGATGAGGCACTCTAAGGCTTGCTGGTGATAAAGGGGCAGTCCTGTTCCCTCTCACTTCTCTCTGCCCCTCATCCTGTTCTCTGCATGTGCAGAGAAGTCAGTGGAAAGAGCCCCTCTCAGGGGGTCTTGCCGATGGTCGCCTTCAGCTGTCATTGCTCAGGTTTGGTGAAAACTGGAGAACTGTTTAACACCTCAGAGCCCTGAGTGGTGGTGGTGAGGAGCCATCACTTGTTCCCCATCCTTCCTTGTAGGTGAACACAGCCCTGGGGTACACCAGAACAAAGCTCACCTTGTCTGGGAAAAGATGTTTTTTCCCTGACTTCCAAACTTTGCACCTCTGCTGTGTGGACTTCAGTTGCTCTGCCTGCAGCCTTTCCAGAAGTCATCTTTCTGAGGCGGGGTTTTGAATGTCTCTCTATCCCCAGGCAGTGGCAGTTCTGCAATTCTTTCTTTTCTGGCTTTTGAACTGTTTTATTTACAGAGAGCAATGCTTGCAAAATCAAGATGTGAAAAAGAAAAAAAAAGAAAGAAAAAAAAAAGAACCATTTATCAATACTTTGAGGTAACAGACCATTATAATTAAGCTAAATGGTAGTGAAATGCTAGTCCTCATTGAAGAGTTTGAGACTGACAGCACCTCTGTGACTTTTTTCTTTCATTCTCTCCCCTGGTAACTTTTCCCCTTGCTATCATCCTAGTGCTAAAAGCATTGCTTAAATCAGCTTTGGCTGATTTCTCATTTTTTTTCTCACCTTTGGCGGTATCTCAGAGCCTGCAAAGAGCGCTGCCACATGATGGCAGCATTCGCCTGGCCTTAGCTCCTCGTCCTCAGTTGCACGAGTCCAACTGTAGCTGCCAGGGCTGCGCTTTGCTGCAACACCAAATAAGTGGCACGGCAGGGCTGGGAGAAGGGAAGGGGCAGCAAGAGCGAGAGCAAAAGGATTTAGGGCAGAAAGTATGGAGCAGAAAGATTCTTGTTTACAGAGGGGTTCCCCTCAACACAGCATAGTTCGTGTAATATTTGAGCATGTAGACAGAGTTACTCATAAGTTCACATGAAAAATAAATTGAAGATGAACATATAAACAGCACCACTCTCTCTCTCTCTCTTTGCCTTTGCAAGAGGCACACTGTAGGGAACCTTCTGTAACGGGGGGTTGGACTCAGTGATCTCTGGAGGTCCATTACAACCCCTACAATTCTGTGATTCTGTGATAAACTGACCAAAGGTGGGTCTGTTAGGTGCAGAACTATTGCTGCATCATTTACTTCTGTCGGCGTGCAGTCTCCAGGCATTTCATTCTCAGGTGCCTTAGACGTAAAGCACAGTATGAATGCTTCTCATGTGGTTCAGGAGCTTTGTTATAACCACAGAACTTCTCACTCGCTTTTTAGTTTCTAAGTGCACAGGTGTGTACTTGCATTATTATTTAGGCTGATGGTAGCAAATGAGAAAGGGGCTGCGGTGAGTGCCTGCACAAGGCAGCACCAACCATAATGAAAGCCAGCATGACCTGCCAGCTGAGGCCAGAGCCTCCCACGCCAACCTCACAATCTACCTGCCCTGTTTAATCCCTGCAAAGTCCAGTTTTATAAAGGACCTTACCTTCAAAGACCGCAAGAGACCACAATTAAAATCTCTCTTTATGGCCTGAAGATATTGGTTTTTTTTAGAAAGGAAACTTGGGATCCTGGAAAGCCAGCACAGGAGGCTATGTTTCACCAGGGGGCTTCTCATGCCTACAGAGGGGTTTGAAAAATGTGGGCAGGACCGACTGAGCTCTCCAGACCAAAGCCTGAGAATCATTTTCACTTGTGAATTTAAAATGGGTTCCATACTTTACACATCTCTCAAATTTCTGGGTAAAAACCTAAAGGTGACACAGCTTAAGGAAATACTGCTCTTTGTAAGGTGTTTTTAGCTTCCACTGTCAGCCCAGTGATGAACTTAAACAAGAGGTCCTTCTTGATGCAGCTGAAGTCACCAAGGATGAAACTCATCCCTGATATTATACCAATTACATCAATTTCAATTGGGAATGAATGTGCTCTGTCATGTCCAGTTTTTTTTTTTTTTTTTTTATAAAGAATAAAATAACACTACACAAAATTAATAGTGATTTCCCAGGTAACTCAATGCCATTGTATTCCTTTAAATGCGAGGATGCTCTTTCAAGGTTAGCCAGATCAATGTACTGATATGCAAGAAACAATGATGCAGAAGCTGTCCATTTTTATAATATGCACATTAAAGTTTGGCTTCTAGGATAGCTGCTAATGGAAATGTTCTTGGCCCCAGATTCCTTTTCATAAATTTATATGATATTCATAAAAAAGGTAAATTGATAGAAACACTCAAATTCATTGGAAAATGCAACTTCCACTCAAACGCAAGGAAAAAATGCAGGACCAGTTCTTGTTTCTTGCTGTACTCCGTGCAGGATACAGAGCCTCAGTTTGCAAAAGGCTGTAAGGCCCAGTTCTGCAATCCCTGCATTCCGGAGAACAAACTGCAGCTTCAGTTCCTGATTTTACAACAGGTTCCAGTGTTCCCTTTAAGTATTATTTCAAATTTACCAACATTTCCCAAACTGTGCTCATGAAAAATATGCATTTGAAAAAACACTCAAACACATAAAATGTGTGTGCATTTATTTTATCTGCCAGTGAACTTGGCTTAAATATTTCAGATTCTTTAGTAGAATAAAAAGCCTCAAATATTTCAGCGTAAACAAAGTTAGCCTTGAGGGAAGAAACTCATTATTGCAAAAATAAATACATATGATGTTTGTTTGATGCAGAATTAATATGCAATCCAAAACACACAAAACCAACCAAAACCAGGGAAAAAGAACATAAGAGTCCTGCAGCCGTGTGACAAGCAAGCTCATTCACCATGGTCTCCTGGCAATCTGTCTCCCAGCCCTTCTTCTGTGGACAAATTAAATGAATCCATTCTGTGATGGAGAACTTCCCAGTTGGAGGATCTTTGACATGGCAGATTTTTTTGGGTTTGGTGGATTAGGGCTCCCCACAGGTATTGCTGTGTTCCTGTGGGTGCTCTGAGAGGGAAAGCGGAGGCTGTGAGGGCTTGCCTCGAGCAGCTCAGGCCATGCAGTGGGTAAAACTCTGTAGCACAGTGAAAAAGCCAACATTGCTTTTCCAACTGGCTCCAGGAGAACTGCTCTATTCTGTGCTCAGAGCAGCCTTCAGAGGGTTGTTCATTTCACAGATTTTTTTGGCAAGAGAGGTGTATGTCTTTCAATCGGAAGGTGCTCTTTCTAGAATTGTTAGCAATACCAAGTGCCAGCAGGCTTCCCATAATATTTTCAGGAGAACCTGAGCTTCAGCATGTCTCTGCCCTTACTTTTGCTGAATGTGTTAAGTACTGCACAGCAGGCAAATGTTTTCTTTCTTTTATTTCTAGTGCATATATCAATAGCGAGGCTGTAAAGAATTCCATTTCTCCCAGAGCTGGAATTCACGAATCCTAAAGCTTCCTCACTGCAGCTGTGTATCAGCCAAAACAATAATTCTCTCTGGCTCTTAAGATGTGAGGTGAAACCTGTGTTTCCTAGCAGAAAAACAGCCTTCCAGAGCAAACCGATGAGTTATTTTTATTCTTATGTAAAAATTGACATGTTGATAGGAGAGGGTAGTGAAATATTCTTTAGCTTTTGTAGATTTGTTTGTTTTTACTGTGAAGATCTGTGTTTAGACTTCTAAATAATGCTGGAATTGCTGAGTTTTCATAAAAGTCCATCTTTATGCCTCATCATTCTTCTGTGAGGTACGAATAAAGGTCCCACACTATTACCAGCTTCCCTTCTATGCCCTACCTTCTCAGCGACGTTGTGTCTGAACACTGCTCTCCCAGATACTTCCCTGTGAGGTACCAGAGTTAAAGTGATGAAGATTTCTCTGTGATGCTTACAGAGTTTGCAGCCAGAGACAAGCTCCTTGAGAACAAAATATAATACACCAAGTTAAGTTCTACTGTGACTTGCTCTCTGGAGCAACCAGCTCCCTGGGTCTGTAGAGGCCCAAGAGATGCTAGTTTCTGTGCTTTGTAAAACACGTGAATGCTCTCTCACATGACCCTACCACAGCAAAGTAATCTGCACACTGTGATGATAAACCTTGGGAGCAGAGAAGCAGCTGCCTGTAACACAAGAGGTGTTCTTAAATCTTTGGGGCAGCCAACTGTGGAATGAGAACGGCTGTAGCCTTGCGGAAGGACAAGGATTATGTTACAATACACACATCCTAATCAAGCTGCCAAATATGAGTAAGAATCTACGTTAATTAGTTTGAACCAAATAACCAGTATCAAATAAGATGATTACTTAGGTTTGCCACTGCATAAGAAAAAGCAGAAGGGAAGAAAGGCCAGGACAACTTGCCATGGATTGCCCAATCCTTTCTGGTATGACACAAGCATGGGCCCCTGCAATGTGTCTGATAGGGGCACTCCTGATGTTTTGTGGGGCTGCCAGGTGCTGGAGCACTTCTGGACACATCTCAACAACATCAGACCTTCTCTGCCTGTGATGTTTCTTCTCCATCAGGCTTAGGAATGAGGGAGGGGTGTTCATGTCCAGGCACATCCAAGCACAGTGAGGAAATGGCTGGGAGCTGAGAAGTAGTTCTGGGTCCCACTGTCATGACGCAGCCTTCTGTAATACGAATAGCTCATTGTATGTGTTTCACATTACCTTTCTGATGCTCAAATGGCAATCTGGATCAAATTAAGCAGCAGGAATCATAGAATCACCAAATCAAAGAATGGCTTAGGTTGGAAGGGACCTTAAAGATCATCCAGCTCCAACCCCCTGCCGTGGACAGGGTTGCCACCCACCGGGAATATCACAGAGCTGTAAAATGTTCCGGAATCCTCAGTAAACTACTACCAATTTCATTTAATCCATTTATAACTCCTTTTAAGGCTAATCACATTCTACCTCATGCCTGTTACCTGAGTACCCACAGGTAACGAAGCCTGCAGCTCTGTGTGTGTCAGATACTAACTGATCCCTGCAATTTTTACAGTGCTCTGAAGGCATCACTGTCTTCACCAAAGACAAAGGCCATTCTTCAGACTGGTTCTTCAGGCAGCGGGAACACCCCAGGAGGAGATTACAAATAGTGGAGAAAGAGTGGATGAGTCAGAGTTAGCCAGAGCAACTCCTTTCTGCATGCAGACAGTGGGGTAATTTTTGAATTTACATAAAGAAAGGGAAGAGAAAGCTGTTGAATCACTGGATGGCTGTCAGTGAAGGGGCAGGAGTGTTTTGACATCCACTGTTTCCCCTCACATAAATGCAGTGAGATTCCTCTGACTCACACCAATGAGAGCAAAAGGGCCAGAACTGCTAATATGCAGAGACTGAAAAAAAATCCTCTGGAGTTGGAGTGCATGATTCAGATCTCACGTATACTTGTACAAATCTGCTATGGCTTCAAAGTGCTTAGCCAAAAGCTAGTCTTAATTGTAAATAACATCAGGTCCAAAATATCCAGACCTCTGCTTTTGTTTAAAAAAATAATAATAAAATTCAGTAGACTAATAGAATCATAGAGTGGCCTGGGTTGAAAAGGACCACAATGATCATCGAGTTTCAAACCCTCTGCTATGTGCAGGGTCATTAACCACCAGACCAGGCTGCCCAGAGCCACATCCAGCCTGGCCTTGAATGCCTCCAGGGATGGGGCATCCACAACCTCCTTGGGCAACCTGGGAGAGCAGGTAGACTCTGGGCATAGTTTTGGCTCAGATGAGAGATGTTTTAGAACTGCTCATTCCTCACTTAATACTTGATTTGCTCAAGATACTCTGCTTTTTTAATGCATAATTTATGTTGATGCTTAGCACAGTCAGAACTCTTTAAAAATTTATCTGTAATATTTGAATTTAACAGAAGGAAATTCTTTCACAATCATAAATATTAATAATTATTAAAGATATTTAATAATTAATATAAATTAATGATGATTCAATCTTTTGGCAGAGATAAGGATTGCCTTAAAATATGGGAATCATTAAAAGCTGCATTCATTCACAAGAATCCCTGTAATGCTACAACAAAAGATTATCAGCCTTTAATGGAGTTGGCAAGTCATCCAGTACCCTGCAACAAGGTAACAGCGGGATGCATGGTGGGCTGTACAAGGGGGATTGCTGGGGAGCAATGTGTCTGTACAGTGGATCTTTTCCATAGTAATGGTCAGTAGATGGACATGGCTGATTGTTTTGCCAGGATGGCTGATATTTTTGCCAAGGTCATCCTGGTTACACTGCAGAGAGGTCTCTGTTCCCTGTGCTTGCAGATCTCGGTAAGGAATATGCAGTCCTTCTGTCAGAGGAATGCTGCTTCTAAAAAGCTGCTCTTCCATCTGTAGTCAAAAACTGCTCTACAAACTGTATAAATATGCTATTTGAACTAGTAAAAAAATTTCTTTCAAAATGCTTTGCAGGCTGAATGCATCCATTTCCATGAAAAATAATCACCCCAAAAATTTGGAAATGGGAGGAAGGGCTGTGGGATTAAGAACTGATCTGCTTATGGGAACGTGCAGCATTTGAATAGGAAACTAGAACTCTGTCACAATTAAGAAAACTTTCTGTTTTTCTCCAGGAAAATTTCCTGACCAGCTCAAGTATAAGTATTATTTATTGCACACTGTATTTTATTTCGCAGTCACTGTTTTGGAGCAGGACGTATGACCTCGTTCATCTTTATTCAAGATCCAATCACCATTTCCTTACCTTGGAGGACACGTTCCTGGGTTATATGCTTGATGGGCTTTCATGGTGTGGAGACCCCTCAGCTCCAGGTAACAAGTCCTAACTTTTGCAAACCAAATGTGCATACTAGAATTCCAGATTACTATTTTCTCTCACATATAGACATAAATACTGTCCATTTTCACGTTTTTCTTTTAAAACCATTATCATTTTTCTGCTCCCATGTTACAGAAGTCTGAAAATAATTTAATTTAAAAAACACATCTTTTTGGCTACAAGGAAGACATTAAATGCTTCTGGGAGTAATGATCACTTCATCTACGTCATCTGGTACCTTCTTTTAACTCCAGTGGGACAAACTGCAAAAACAAGAATTCCATTCCAGGCCTGGTTATAGGCTGGCAAAGTGAGGGGGAAGTAGGGGGAAGTAGGGAGGGACTTGAGGTTATGCTGCCCACATGATTCCTGACTGTTGATGCCTAATGTTAACACGTTCTAAACTGGGCTGGAATTACTGGAAATGTTGGGCAAAATTTGATACAGTCCGAAATTCATTTGTCACAAACCAACCTGTTCTGCATATTTAGAAATATGTGTTTTCTGTACTGGGTTTTCTGAGAATTATTTGCATATGTGGCTGCCAGCTGTCTCACTGAGACGCGTGAGTAAAGAGGAAGACCTTTGAACACATGCAAATTCTCTTTCCTCCTAGAACTTCCTCATGTAGCCAACTTGTTTTAATAGGGAACAACTCTGTAGTAACATTTTAACAATATTCATTCTAGTCTTTTTCTATAAATATGTTTCTTCTGTTTCTTCTCAGGAATCAACTATGAATCTTGTCCAAAATGGAGTGAATGTGAAGGCAGTTCTGGCTCTGTATTCTGGAAAATGGCATCCAAGATGGTAAGGTCTAGAATAAATTTCCTCTCATCTGACAATGTTAAAAGGCATGAAGTTCCTGACACTGTCAAAAATCTGAGTTTCCGGATTGGACTTAAAAAAACAGAAAGGTAAAAGTTCAGATGAGTTTTAACTTTAGGTGCCAGAAAGTATGAGTATGGAAATCTTTTATCAGACCTTACAATAATGAGACCAGAGCTGTCAGCAGAGTTGGGCATTTTTATTGTGGGCAGAGACTACATGCCAGAGTCTAGAACAACACTTGGCAGACAGCTTTACAAATAAGGCTTACGGTAATAATTATAATAAAAGCCTTAATTAAATCACAGGTCTTAAATTACAAAAATATAGAAACTTAGAACTTGTTGATGCTGAGAGCAGCTCCCAAACTAGCACAGCAAGTGGCCTTGAGAGTCCTGTTGCTCCTTCCCAGCATACTTTTGAAGAGGATGTCTTCCCACAACGTTACCTTCTGAGGTTCAATGATGTGCCCACCTGTATGTGTGTCCCAGCTCTGATCACATGAAGGAGACATTGCTAGACTGAGTTAAGCAGTTGGCCTGGTTTTGTGGAATCAATACTTTACAGAACGCTCGTTTCACACATCTGCCAGAAAAAAAAAAATCTCTCCTTTATCAGTTTAATCTTATGTATCTCAGAAGTCCTGATATGACTATTAATAGATGACTTTCTAAGTGTAGAACAAGCATTAATGTGTGCTTAATATCTCATGCATGTAAGAAAAAATCTCCTCACCATTAAAAAATGTTTTGTGTGCAACCTAGCATCCATAAAGTTTTCCTAGCTCAAAACAGCTTTGATGTACAGTTGTGGGGTCTAGGAGGGATAAACCACCATACAGAGTGAGGCTTGCGGAACTACAAGCTTTTTACTCCAAGTAGATTTAAGATCTGCTAAAACACATGCTTACTGTGTTGGAAAGTTATACATAATTAAACTTTTAAACTGTAACTTGAAAGCTCTCAAGCTGGTTTTGAGATACATTGTTTATAAGTAAGAGGACTTGGTGAATTTGACAAGTATAGTCATCTGTATTAAGCTTTTCAAAATTGTTTATTCAACCTTTGTGTTATATATCTGGAGTACACTGACTACATCATGTTGTGATGTAATGGCCTTGAAATATTTGGACAGAAGTTTGAAGAACAACAATTACACGATCCAGTAATTTAACAATCAAAACTTATGATGAGTTTTTCTAAAATCACTGGAGAGAAAAATCCCAACCACAAAAGTACACAGAATGTGAGTCACAAGGTAGCAAATATTTCATGGTTAGCACATCCTTAAACTTGCAGTACTTCTGTTGTGGCGTATCCTCACTACTTGAGTCCAGGCAGCCTGAGGATTACTCAATTACTGAGTTACTGAGAAAGTAGGCAGCCCCATCTGACAGCTATAGCTGCTGGGGCTCTGGAAAGTTGCATCCCATTTTATAAACTGAAAACAGTGACAGCCAGGTGATGCAGTTTTTATGTCAGTATTGCTGTAAGAGTTTAGAAGCTTTTATTTGCATGGACATATATATAGAAACAGGATGCAGATACTCAATTCTGATGACATCTAAGAAGTCAGAGAACTCTGGAGACATGGCATGCAGCGTCAGATTATAATGTCCATTTGTTTTGGTCAGTTTGCAGAAGCAGCATGCGGTGTGGTTCACGTGATGCTCAATGGATCAATAGAAACAGGAGCTTTCAGAAGCAGCAGGTATACCCAGCATCCGTGTTTCTTTTGGGCATGGGTGTTTGTCAGCAGGTTCTTGTCAGTGAGTTCTGGTGAGAATGGATTTTGGTGAATTCATGTGGGAATCTAAACCATTGGCTGCTGTAGAGTTGATGCACTTAACTTCTATACAGTGACTCTAACTGAAGTCCCTCTCAGTGTATATAGGTAGATCTCTAGTATGATATTACTGCACAAAGTAGCTTTATTACATTTTATCTAGGTCTGCATACCATACTATAGAAATTAAATGCTTCTAACTGCTCGTGGAGCTCTTCAGACCATGCTTGCTCATGTTACCTGGCAGTAGTCTCATACAAAATGATGAAGTCTGTTCTGGTCAGGAGAACAGCCATGTTCATTTCCCTTGCACCAAACAAAACCCATTGTTAATAAAACTAGCAGAATAAGTACTGTAGATGGAAAAACTTGAGTTTGCTTCTATCTGCACACAGTTTCAGAAGCTGTCATGAAAATAAAATGAGAATGGAGAGAAAATCTTTTAGCAGAGGCAATTGAATTGTCTATGAAAATCCAGCAAAAAGAAAACATTCATTCACTGAGGATAACAGCAGCACTAATAAGCAGTAGTAACTGGGGAACATTGTCTACTAAGGATGTTTACATTATTAGAATTCTTACATTACTAAGGATGTTTCATGTCCCATTCTTACAGTGTTTTTGGAAGTGTTGAGGTCTTTAACTTAAATCCAGATAAAATTTCTGAAATACGTATTTGGCTTATGCGTGACATCGGTGGACCCCAAAGGTAAACCATTCTGATACAAAATGACTGTCTAACACTAACCACCATCTTAAACCTGCTCTGAAAACCTGCTCTGCATTCTCTCTACTAGCTACTTACTTTATTGGAAAGAATAACGTTTTTACAGTTGTTTTTATTAGTATTTGTATGGCAACTGTTGAGTCATGGCCTGAACCGCTGATTGATCACCTAAGGCAAGGACTGTGTCAGCCCTGGGAGCACAGGTGAAGGCAATTCACCTGTGTGACTGGAAGGGGTGGAGCCTGGCTGCACCTCTCCTAGACCCCACTTAAGGGCTGACTGCCAGTAGGAAAGGATCTCTTTCTGGAGATCTCTCCTTTTGGAATTTTCTACTGCAAGCCTAGGAGATGGGTGAGCATTTCATTTTTTATTGTCTCCACCATGATACTCTTTCTAACTATAAACTTGTAAAATGCCATCCTAACCACACCACTCTTCTATCTGCACATTTGTTAATTGTACAGTATTTTAGTAGTTACAGCTTGTCACTCATAGCTAAAACACAGCTATGATGATACTTTCCTTGCTTTTACAAAGTCCTGTGACCAGACAGTATGACAGTAATTTAAAATACTGAAAAAGGTTGCCTAGAGAGGTGGTGGAGTCTCTAGTGGACAACTTAAAAACCAAGCTGAGCCCTGGGCAGCTTGCTCTAATTGACATTGGTTGGACTAGGTGATCTCAAGTTGTCCCTTCCAACCTAAATGATTTTGTGATTCTGACGCTTTTAATAATAAATCTGCAGTTTAAATGCTAATGGTGGAATTACTGATAACAGAAAGTGACCTCCAATCACATCTGAGCCTTTGAGTGATCTTTTTCATTCTGTTCAGATTCCTTTGCAGGCCTTCTATGTTTCAAGCACTGAGCGTGAGGTTCAATGTCTTTGACCCTTATCTTCAGAGATGGTTCTGGGATTCACATGGTTATAATGCATTGTAGTGGTTTCTCCTGTTCGTAAGGATCCCACATGCCAGAGGCAGCAGCTTTGACACAGGGAGTCAGTAAGGAGGCCATGGTGTATCTCAGGAATGAGTATGGACCCAGTAGAGGCTCTTGCTCAAGCAGCAACAATATCAGTCACAGTGCCAGCTCCAGTGTTGCAACCCTTCCCCTAGCATAAGCACTGACACTCAGGAATGTTTCTTTGCCATACAAGCTGATGTGTCTATCACAGGCTCCCAGTCATGTGCCCATCATCTCGTTAGCTTGCCAGACATTCTGGTGCCCCTCTGCATAGTGGTTTGCTGAAGAAAAGGGCACAGGCTAATCTGCATTAATTTCCCCGTATGTGACATTCAGTCCTTTCTACCATGATTTCCCAGTATCAGAAAAGCCATTACATTCCTCTTTCTCAACAGCTGCTGCAACCTGATGCCCTGCCAGCCTTCTTGACACATCTTCCTCCTGTGCCAAGTTCACAAGTGTTTCCATTTTATTTTCTGTTTCAACAGCAAAGGAGGGGTAACTCTAAGAACATATATTGCTTTTACCTTCTAATTGTATTTCATGTTGGATCATTAATATCATCTGGTAAATCCTGTGAACAAAGAAAAGCTGGCTGTTTTCCACTAATGCCGTATGTTAGGAACAGTCCTGGATTTGCCCCAGCATTGTCTTCGTTTGTGTCCCATACTCTGTATCAAGAGGTGATCTTTCCCCCAGGGTGACTAGTCTTTTGCAGTGGCTCTGTGTGTCTTGGATGTTTGTCAATCCTGTCACTACAGCTGGAGGCTTCTTGTACAAATTCAAACAAATTATGCATAAAGATCTCAGTTTGTGGGTGGAACTGAGTTATTTTCCATAGGCTTTCTTGCACAAAGGTTTTAACATAAGTTAAACAATTGAACATCCAATATTTTCTATTGGCAAAGCCCAATGGTAACCAAAGCTCCGCAAATCAGAATAGATTTTACAGCACATTTTAGGAGAAATAAAATGAAATGACATAGTGTGGAGTTCAGCTGAACTTCTCATACACATGAAGATCACAAGTAACAAAGGACTTTTTTTTTCTCCAGTGATTCCTGCTCAGGCAATTCCATAAAGAAGTTAAGAAACATCTTAGAAGAGCGAAACTTTAAGATCACCTGTGAAGACAATTACAGGTAATTCTCATTAGTGTCTACTTGCTAACAAAACTGATATCCCATCTCACTCTCTGCTTGCTGTTGACTCCTGGTTTACAGCAAATTGAGCAGATTGCCCTCTTATTTCCATCACATCTCTTTAAGTGGCTATGTGCTTCTTTGAGCCTCCCACTTGTGCTCTTTGCCTTGTACTCCAGGATGTTACTGCTACTGGCCTTGCTCGGTTGCCTTCAGCAAAGGAGCAATGCAGCCTCCTACAACAGATTTTCATATTATCAGGTTTTTATGTACACTAATAAAAGCCAAGTAAACAATTTTCCTTCCAGCTTCGTGTAAATAATACACTGTGTTAAGCATAGTCCTTATTTCCTTCACGATAATTCAAGTTTCCTTTCCATCCAGCTGCTTTATCAGGGAGAGAGACATAACACATGATAGGCATTAGTAACTATTATCATTCTCCACTGTCAGGTGAGTCCAGGAAACAGAACAGCCCAAGTTCTGACTTGACTGAAATCTCTGCCTGCCTGCTGAGGAGTTACAAAAGCTTGAGAGCTGTTGTCCCTCTGTGTCAGTTCAGAGACCTTTACAAAGATGAATTATGTCCTCTAGTGACCTTAAAAAAAGTGGCTAAGGTTCAGTTTTACTCATTAAGTTCAATAATCATATCTTATCTGCCAAGAACAGCTTTTCAAAGCAAATAACTCATACTTTGATAGGAACATTTCCTAAGTAAACATTTCTATAAAGTACTGAGTTCATGACATTGATTTTAAGTAAGGGAAAGTTTGTCTGCAGAGGGAGACATTTGCCTTGCAAATACCCTATGAAGCACTAGGATTTTACTCATGAAAGCAGAGCAATATATCCCTGTTTAGATATTGCTGAACCTGATAATGAGTGCTCTGCACATTGTGGAAAAAAACAACACTGGTGTGGTTCATAAATAAAATTAGGATGCTTTCATACTCACTCTCTTTGGAGTACTGTAGTCTTTAACCAAGACTTGTAAGCAGGTGCGAACTATTCTAGCCTATGCTGAAACAAGCTAAGGAGAAAGGAAGGAAGGGGAAATATGTAGTAATTTAGATTCCCTTTGGCTCAGCACAAGAAGAAATCTTCATAACTTCATGAAGAATGTGTTGGCACACTCGTTACTGTGACTCACAATTCACATCTTAAGATAGAATAAGAAGTAAGGCTTTTGTCAGCACTCAACTAACATCCATAAGCAACTATATAGAACAATGCAAACACTTTAAAATTATTTTGTATACAGAGCAATAATAAAATAATTTATATGTGCAGTAAAACTCTTTAGGATGGACTGAACTGAAGTCATGGCAGACAGAACTGTGTGGATCCTTACTGGCTCAGCATCTGGCATTCTGTGACATGTAGCAATTGACACTGGTCATTATCTCTTGCTTTTGTTGTTTTCATCAGTGTTTTCCACAAGTAGTTCAAAAAAGGGGATGTACTTGTGCCAAAACATCTAATCCTACAGCTATGTAGGATAGCAGTCAGGGCTACCACTAGATAAGCAAGATGGTGAACTTCCAGCGTGGCAGCTACTCTGATCAGTGAAAGGTGTCTTCTTTTTGTAATTACTTTTGCTATCACAGCACAGCTGACATGTGGAGTGTTCACACCCTGCTTTACTTCATAGGCATCCATTCTTGTCTCCAACCCCTATAAACACCAAAGATATGTCTGCAGCATTATGCAAGAAAAGTTATCTTAAGAAAAGTCATCCACCTGATAAGCACAGGTGTAACATACACTTTGACTTTCACATTGCATTTAATACCTGTGTGGTTGCTCTGCTGTACTTTCATGTGGCTACTAAATATTTGCTTTTGTGTCTTATCCCAGGCCAGTCCAGCTCCTTCAGTGTGTACATAATCCCGGCCACCCAGACTGCAGTCTTTGCACCAACAGTACGGAAGCTCCTTGAAACAGAGTGCTCCACACTATATAAGACTTGATTTGTGTGCAAAACTGAAAAGGACATGACTATGTAGCTTACAGTGATAAATAGCACCATGGTTGTACAGAGCCAATAACCAGGAATCCTTGCTGTGATACTAACAGCCAAATCGCAGGAGGTGGTATTTTAGCTGCGATTCCTGTACACACACAGGCAAACAAGCATGCTGTTTCAGAAGGGCCAAAGGCATATTCAATGATTGAGGACAGAAGATTTTGTTCTGCTTTGTTCCTTCTTATGTAACTACTTGTTGTTCACAGAGCATCAGGGCAGGGGCTGCCTTGCGCATGCACAAAGAAAGTTGCCAGTGGAGACACAGCTTGCTATCATCTGTATGCTGCGTCAGAAGGGCTGGAAGGGAAATTCCCTGAGCAGGGAATATTGTCCATTGGCACATATTATAAATGTCAATGATTTGTACAGAGTAGAGGAGTGAGTGAGGAAGACCTGGAGTTTCTTCCCCTGTAGCTGTATCTGAAGGTTGGATGTTTTGTTTGCTGGGCAGTCCCCTTGAGTCAGGCAGAGCCAGTAAAGGCTCTGACCCTTTCTCCCAGGGACTGTGGCACCTCTGAGCAAGCAAAGCAAATAATGGAAGAAGTAGAGCAATTCTTACCTTCTAGTGAGTAAGCTGGTTAGGAAATGGCAGATCTAAGCCAAGAAGAGATCAGAAACTGCTCAGAGCATTGCCAGCATCTGTAAGAATGCATTCACTGGGTAGCTGGGAAGAGAAAACAAGACTGACTCAAGCATTCCTGTTAAAGTCCTACTGGAAACATAGTTGTGGCTCAGATAGCATTTTATTCTTAATATAGCAATAAGTGTAAGCCTTCCAGCTTTCACAAAGGACTTGGCCATCCACTGGAATAGAGACAAACATCCAGAAGCTGCTGCAGTGGGAGCCTCTCCTGACCCCAGCTGTGGAGGTGAGGTGATGATTTGCTGTGTGTGACTCACAAGCAGCAGGCAGAAGGTTGTAGTGCCATGCATTTTAGTGACTATGCAAGCTGGTATAACTTTGAGCATCTCCAGATAGACCTTTGCTCTGTAATACAGGTCTTGTACTGGGTGCAGCTTGATCACACCCAAGACTTCTCCCATAATGTTTACATGAATAACATGGTTTTTTAATATGTGCAGTCTGTAATGTAATAATTAGCTGCATTGACTCAGATGCATATTAGTGTTTTAAAATAGGCTATTTCTAACTGTAAGTCAAGAATCTGTCTTCATGCTCACTTTTGTACCTTTTCTGGTGTAATAATAAAATGTTGACTGTCCAATCAAGGTTTCTAATAAAATTGATGATGTCGCTCATTCAGTTTCACATTCTAATGAGAGTGGCCCCCCACACCTGTGGCTGTCTGAAAGCAGTTTGTCCCCTTCCGGGCATGACCAAAGAACAGAAGAGTCAAGTTATTGGAAAAGTATGATGTGCTGCAAGGAGGGGTGTACAGGAAATAACTTGAGAATGTTTTGGTTTGATCAAGTTGCATTAAAGTCCTCACAGCACAGATCTGCTAGATGTATTCTCAGATAGCGAAAATACAGTCTTTGTGACTATCAGCTATGTAACAGCAGCCAGAAACACACTGAAAAAATAACTTGAAAATTCACTTAAAATATGAAACTCCACATATAATCACCCAGGAAAGCAGAGACGGGCCACAGGGCATATCCTCCCCAGGCTGCACCCTTTCTCCCTCCTCCATCATGCACAGAGAAGTTATTGTCTCCGTAGGTGGCAGAAAGTGAAACATCCCATCTTTATCTCAAACACAGATATCCAGATACGTATGCTGTTCTCAGCCATATTAGCTAAGAAAGATTACTGTTCTTATCAGGGGTTGTGTAATAAATCTTCAAACAGCAAACCTGTGCTTTTGAAAAATGCAGTGCATACTCAGTGCAGGCAACTGTGTTTGAGTGAGTGACAGCTGTGTGACACAGGTGATTGGCATTAGCATTGTTCCAGCAAAAAACCTTACAGGTGTGCAAAATAACGCACTTTCACAGAAATCTAAAGAAAATGAGAAATTAACAATGCATTTTGTTCCACTGCCTAGAAGAAAAATTTCTTCATACATTTTGAAATGTGTCCAGTTTTGAAAATATGCTTTCAATCTGATGAAGAGAGCCTCTGTCACAACTTGTTCAAGATAAATGGGCCGGGTTGTGCCCCAGGCCCATGGCAAACAGAGCCAAGTGCACTGCTTGGAATGCTCATTACTGTGTGATAAGGTGCTCTCAGCTCCCAGACCCGCACCATGCTGTGCAAGCTACTTCTGTGACCCTTCTGCCACACTATTCGTGCTCCTTCAGCCCTGGATGTACTTCACCTAACTAGAGCCTGTTATCATTACGCTTACTGTAGAGATTAGAAAACTAATGAAATACAGAAAAGCCTGTTCTCTTTGCCAGTTGTTGCTTGACCATGGGTGTTTGCCATGAATCGCAATGTTTGATTTAAAACATTTTGGCCTCTTGTGGGATCAGGAGGCTCAACAGGAGAATACAAAAAGCCTGAATTCCACTTAGGTCCTTATACTTATATTTGCTTGTGGCTAATGCCCACGCTTCTCATCAGTTTCCCTACAGTCACCCTGCAGAACTGCTGGCTCCCTCCACAACTTACGTGAGGGGACAGAGGTGATGTCAAGCTTTGAAGGGTTCTTGATTTTGTTTCTGTACGTATTCGCAGTATGTAATGCAGTAAACCCAGATCCCCCTAGCAACAGGAGTCCGGTTTTGCATGGGACTTGACATAGCTGCCATGTGCTGGGACTACCAGCCAGAGGCAGAACATTTACCTGGGCTGTTGTGGGCCACGCTTCCTGCATGGACATGGGAAGGCTCCTTGATACTCAAGACAGTGACCCTCAGACATTTTCTTACATAAAATAGCCCCTAAGAAAGAGTAGCAAAATGAGATCAGCGAGATTAAAGGTAGGAAAGCCTGACAGGATAGTTAGGAGAATGGGCTGCATCTCAGGAAGTCTCTCTTAATATCTTAAGACAACAATTAAATGTTCTAGCAGGCTGATCCTTCCCATTAGGTAGTTTGGAAGAAGGGTACGCTGGCTAATCCAAAGAAAACACTTTGCATGTAAAACATGAAAACACGTGAAAAGATGAAAATAATAGTATGAATGACAGAAAAAAGGTGAGAGTTAGACTAATGGTTTGTACAGCAGTGGGGGAAGCTTCAGGGAGCATGTTTTTTGCTTTCTTACTCTTCATGAAATGCTGACAGAAATGTTAGCACTGCAGCCAGACAAGGGGCTTCCACGGCTGAGTTCGGAATCCTGGGAATTTCAGCTAGAAGGCTCCTTCTATGAGCAACATGACATTCTTTGTGGATTAAAAACAAAGGAGATGTAAAATTTATCATGCAGACAATTGCAGCTAATATAATAAATATATTTATCATGAGGCCTTATGTAGAGCCATATTTTTGTGCTATGAGATGCTACAGAGAAAGTTAGGTGATCAGAAGGATGTGGTCTAGGCAAACATGGATGACAGAAATGAAGCAATAATATGACTATTCTTGCTCTAAAAATACTGCTAAAAACAGGAAGCAGGAAAACAGTGACCACAATTTCTATCCATCTCAAAACTTTTGTGTGTAATACCAGACACTTCACATGTACAGAAGAATAACAAATAGCTCAGTACATTTAATCAAGACCCGGGACTGACTGAATCCTTTTTGCATTAATCAACTACATTTTCCTTCGAGCTGTATTGAATGCAGAGTGTAGGTAAGGATTTATTACTACTTCTATTAGGGAATTGCTCTGAGGCACTTGGTAAATGATTTAATACACAGAGTTGAGATTTCCTGCCTGAATAGAAGGCAAGATGAAATCATATTTTTAAAAGTTGAGGTCATGAGGATGATCATAGCACCTCAGCTGATTTTATGAATACTACAGCTTTTTTGTTTTGTCCTGTCATGCCTCTGCTCTGTCCTCAGATTTTGCATTAGGATAATGCATCCTTTCCAGAATGGCCAGTAGCCTCATGCTGTCTGATAATGTCAGGCAATGAAGTATCTGCTCTTCCCATGACAGCTTGTTTCAGTAATTACCCTCATTATTGAAAGTTAAAGTAGACTTTGCCAATATTCAGGTTCCAGCAACTGCCTGTTCTGTACTAAAGATCTTTTGTGTTCTTGGGAAGTTTAGCGTCTGCTCGTGAAAAGAATTCTGCCCTTTTTTTAATGTTGTTGAATTAAAGAGATCATACCTTTAAAACATTTAAAGGTTTGCTAGAAGTAGTGACTTTTTACTTCACGCTCCCATTCTTTATTATTCTTCCTGCAGAGTGGAGAGATCTTATATCCCCTCTGGCATGTTGACTACTGAATTAGATTGACATAGCTAGACTGAAATTCAGTTCTTACTTTTACTGTGCTTAATGCTGATGAGACATAATAAAATGATTACAGAAATTTACAGGTTTATTAGACTAGAAATTGATTTTTTTTACTATCGAACATCAGATGAATTGTTAATCTAACATGCCCTATCAGAAGTGGGTGGACTTTGTGGTCAAAAAGTTCAGCTGAAGAAAGAGCATTTCTATATAACAACATACTTACAATACAAATTATGTATATAAATTAGCTTTTATTATTTATTAGCCTTTCTGAAAAGCAAAAAGACCTCACCAGCATCTGCATATCACTATCTCAATTTACCAAGAGAATATAACAATAATCCTGACAAGTTAATGACATTCTTACTGTCATCTGAGACGTTTCCTAATTTGAATACTAAACTGAAACACACAAAGTCAGGTAAACATAGCTGTAGAGCTGTTGATACTCTATGCTTCTCTTTAGCCCTCCAACCCTGCTCCAATGCCATACATGCATGTTCCATCTGGCTCTAATTCTATTCTTTTTTCTTGTTTATGCCAAGATTTTGCTCAATCCCCCAGGAAGTAGAGATCTCCATAAGTAAACCAGAAGGAAAGAACAAGTACATGGACTGTGGCATATAACTGAACACTGAAGCCAAAAACACATGATCGAAGAAGATGAACAAAACTACTTAATATCTGATGCCTTTTTGGTTTGGGTTACTTGTGTTCACAGTCTCAAAATTTTACCAGGAAGTATGTGAAACAAAGATCATTTACTGGGAGATGACTGAATTTGTTCTGTAGATGTACAGCATAACAAATTACGTCAGAGCAAAGGTAACTGCTTTTTAATTACAATGTCAAAAATTATACAGCTCCACAGCAGCAATATTCTATTCTGCATTTCTAAAATTGCCATTCTGTTCATTGACATTACTTTCAATTAACTCAAGGAAGGTTACTTTGGCTGAGACTTGGCTTGATAAAACTTGACATAGTAAATTAAAAATTGATTGGAAATATATTTATGTATCTCCTTTGGTACTATTTTCAGCAGTGTGTGGGCTATACTAAATATTAATAGCAGTGAAAGTAGAAAATGCCTGGGCTGTCCCATGATTTGATAGGCACTCACTGGTGAATAAACCCACAACAGACTCTGTTGCAAAACGTCCCTAGCCAGAGATAAGAATGTCGTTAGTCGTATCAGTTAATATTGTTATTTGTTCTTTGTACTGACTAACACTGAACCCAGCCTTTTCGCAGAATCACAGGCTGGCTGAGATGAAAGGGTCCGGGTGGCTTTGAAGGTCTCCAAGGAGGAGACTCCACAGTCTATCTGGGCAATATGACAAATCATTGGCAGTGGTGAGTTTTTCTTCCTGGTGTGACTGTCAGGACTTTTGATTGCTCCTGAGAAGTGTAAGCCTTAGAGGAGGTCAGTGCTTGGAGAAAATGCATACTCCCTGGAAGGTTTCATTGTGGACACTGAGGCCATACCTGCGGTTAGGAAACTTCTAGAGAGGAGTATGAAATTAGCCAGCATCTCTGTCTGCTTTTCCATTTGGCACCCAGCAGTGCCCTTCAAACAGACGCATTTTTGTGATGATCAGCATATTGGCAGGTGCAGGAAAATTAAATCCAAATTCAGTGCTGGAATGAAATATTACGGACTTATTGGCAATATGCACGCCCACATTGCCAATTCTGATGACAGACTAGCAAGTCTAGAGATCTTACATTTTCATAATTATAGTTTTCCCTGCTGTGGATAAAGTGACTCAAAACAGGTCTCAAGAAACCTCTACAAGCTCTTGTTACCAACTGAAACAGAACCGGCTGCCCCTTGTTGAAAACACTTCTTGGGATGTTCCTGCCTATAAACTTCACCAGCTAACCACAGGTGAAAGATCTTTTTTCTGGTCAATTCTATTTGCAGTTTGCTGGCAGTCATACTGTGAGTAACAATGGATTTTTGATTCCAGTTTTTTAGTTTTCTATAGACAAGATCACCATTAGCAGGACAATGTGCTGCCTGTAAGCTATAGGACAGTTTTATATGTTTTGATTCAATCTTTTGTAGAAATAATAGACGAATAACAGAAACTCAACCTATGACCTCTAGCGCCTTAGGCAATAGCACACATCAAATGCATGTGTCACAAGCAGCATGGGTAAGATCAGCATATGTGTCACACAGCCCTAAAGCTGTGGTAGGCTTGCACATGGTCTCTGCGTTTCCTGTAACAGGGCTACTGCACTTGTCTCTGGATGCAGGCAGCATGTGAAATGAGGTCAGCATGTCCAGAATTTATTAACATAATGTGCACATGCTGTTTTCTCCCTGCTCTGCTCAAACTACTAGATGTCCAGAGTCCTCAGTAAATGCAGGAGGTTCTCAGGTCAACACTTCACAATAGGAGATGAGAAGAAGTTTAGGCAAGGTCATGTTTATTTCCCCAGATGAAAATCATGCTGTGGCACATTTCCTTTCTCATTTACATCTCTGCATTATTTATGATAAATGGTTTCTGCTCTGTTACTAGCAAACAAGTTATTCACCGTCATCCTGTGACCTTCGTGGCTGAGAATGACCATGCAGGTGCTGGTGGGTTAAACCCATGCATTCTGCATGACCACTGCTGTTGCTCTGCTGCTGCTCTTTATTTTGCACGTTTTTCCTGTCCCACATCATACTGCTGTTGACTTAAAAATTAGCTTTCCTTATCACAGGACTCTACACTGCTACTTGCAACCAAGCACTGTGGAATTTGGTTAGTATGTTACATGCAGACAAACATACCACTCATATGTCCCAAGGCCCTTCATCTTTCTTCATTACCAGATGATATATAATGAATGAGTAACGAATAATTTTATGCTTTTGACTTGATAGGATGAGAGGAAATGCCCTGAAGTTGTACCAGGGAACTTCAGGTTAGATATCAGGAAAAAATTTCTTCTTGGAAAAAACAGTAAGGAATTGGCACAGGTTGCCCAGGGGGGTGGTGGAGTCGCTGACCCTGGAGGTGCTCAAGGAATGTGTAGATGCAGCACTGAGGGCACAGGTTAATGAGTATTGGTAGTAAGTTGGACTAGATGATCTTACAGATCTTTTCAAACCTTAATGAATCTGTGATTCTATGATTGTAAACTGGAGTCTCAGGCACAGCTGTTTGAATATTCCATTCTACATTTGATCCATCTCTATATGGATGGCCACTAAACAAAATGTCTAATAGTGGGTACCACTGGTTGAATTTACTTTATTTTATTTTTGCTGTTTGCTTTTTCCAAAAATGTTGATTGAATTAATTATTTGCATGCCACTGTGCTAACTGTCGGCCTATTCAGGCAGAATTTAATCTGAACTCATGCCTCCCTTCCAGTAGGAGCCACCAGTAAGGGCCAACTGCAAGGAATGTAAACCTCACCTTCACATGTGGGAGTTTCTGTGGAGTAATGTTCTGTCTCTACGGCAGGATGGAGGTTGGGGATTGGAGATTCATGATCCTTGAAGTCCCTTCCAACCTGGGCCATTCTGTGATTCTGTGATTCTATGCTGGATAGTACAGACCTGCTCAGCTCTCAGTGTGATTTAGCAGTTTAAATCAACAGGGGTGCCAAGGAAGAGGTTTTATTTTGTGCAACATACAGACTCGAGTGATTTATATCTGGCTGCAAAAGACATAAAGCTTTTTGAATTGTGCAGAAAAATGAACTCAATGCATGTGCATTTCAAAAGTGCACATAGTGGTGTCCTAAATTGCCAGCTTGCTTCATCTAATTCACCCATTGCTCATAGATTTAGAAGTGCCAGCCACTAAGGAGGCCCATACTTGGAAGTTCTTCACAGAGAGGGTGGTGACACACTGGAAACGGGTTGCCCAAGGAGGTTGTGGATGCCCCATCCCTGGAAGCATCTCCAACGCCAGGCTGGATGTGGCTCTGGGCAGCCTGGTCTAGTGGTTGGTGACCCTGCTCATGGTAGGAGATTGAAACAAGATGATCTTTGAGGTCCTTTTCAACCGAGGCCATTCTATGACTCTATTTCCGTGTGAGTGAAAAAGGATGTTTTTCTACCCCGTTTCCCTACCTGTCAGCTCACCATCAATAAAGTCTTCATTGCAGGCTTCCCTCATACGGTGACCAGCATCTTGGTGGGAGGTCTGCTCAAAATTTGGTGAAGCAACCTGTTTTCTGGAAAGAGTAAAGAAAATCATTGTTCATATGTAGTGCTTGTTGCCAGCCAGATGCGTATCCAAAGTGCAATAAATCAACTTGGAACAAGTGGAGCACTGGTAATTGTTTTTCCATGGTGATTTTCAAAGGAGATTTCTTTTAAACCTTCGGCCTGGAGCCCCTGAGGCTCCTGCATGATATGCACTGCAGTGCAGTGCTCAGATTGTGCCCATCATTTGTGATTTCCTGTGCACCAGCAGTGTGTCTTCGGTGATTTAGTGCCATATAATGAAATGGCACATGCTACAAGGAGTGCTTAGACATCCCACATCAGATTTCTGAGGCATAATTCACCTACCTTCAACTCGTGGATCAAATACAAAGGCTCCCAGCTTCCATAAATATATACTTTCTAATAATATTCAGAGTTCAATTTTAGACTCTATTAGCTGACTTCTGAGGGAAGTCTGAGGCATATTTGGAAATAGATACATCTATACAAAAACTACTGGCCTAAGCCAAATACATATTCTTCTCTCTTAGTTTCAGAACAGATGCAGCAAATAAATAAATGGTATCTTTCCATTGTTCCCATGGATATCCCAAATACAGAAGAAAACTTAGGACTACAGAATTGTGTGGTCTTGAAGGCGTTTCCAGCAATGAGCAGGTATGTTGTGGCCTCCAGCATGCCTGCAATTGGTAGATAGAATCTGAGGTGACTGATGAGCAGGCTGCAATTGGACACAACTACTCACTCGTTGCAGAAAGAGAACGTTTAAACTAGTGGGAACATGCCTAAATAAAGCAAACAATTCAAATGTTGCTGGAAACAGTGAAGTATGTTTCTTTCTGTACATAAATTAGGAAGGATATTGTGACATATTAGGAGCTACTGCACTATTGCTCACTGCCAATAATCAGTGTGAGCTCTGGGCTGCAAGGGAGTGGCTTCTTCAGAGCTTCCCATCATGAACAAAAGCAGGAGCAAATAGTTCAGGAGTCTGAATAACATTCTGTGATAAATGCATCTCCCAGTTGCAATACAGGCCTGAATAAATGTTTTGGGAATTTTAGGCAGACAGATATTTTACATGATTTATATGGTTTAAGTGACTATGTAAGCTTAAATTGCCTTTTGCTATATATTTCTGTTCATTTGCCCAGTTATATAACCTGCATTATGATTTTAAGTTGCCAAGAATTTTAAGTTGATTCTTCTGCTTATAAATTAAAGCTATTTGGTTGATTTAGTGAGTACAGGGAATGGTCTGCTAGACCATCATTTTAATAGGGCTATTGGATTGGATTGTGCTTATAGACTGACTCTGCATTAGATCTGACTTATTCTAGAATATATACCTGGTTGGATTTCTACTCTGAGATTGTTCATATTGTTTATATGCAGATACACACCCATATAAACATTTCTAACACTTCTGGAGGAACTGAGAGGCCAATACAAGCATTGATATTTTGAGCTCTTGGAAAGCGTAGGTGCTGATGGAAGTTTTCAAGAGTTTACAAGGAGAGCACCGTTACCTCCATACAGACTAACTAGAAGCTGTAGTGGAACTGATAGCTCCTGATCAATTGGCTTCTTGATGTTCCCTAGTGCAATTCCATTGTGACTCAAAGAAATGAACGCCCAGAACGCTCAGGCCAAATTAGTACTGAATGTAAATCCAGAAACTTGAATGCACTCAAACTAGGAACATATCTAACCTATAGATTCTACTGTCTTAGGCAAATTATTTCAGTCTTCTGACTCTGTTTTCCTATTTGTAAAGCAGAAATAATCTCAGTAATATGAAGGAAACTCTTCATATTATTGAGAAACAAGAAAAAATCGATCTTCTGAGTAAAAAGCTCTTGACATTTCATTTTGACAAGAGCGCGACACTGTAAATATTTAAATTGTGCAATTTTTCCATCTGAATCCATCTACAGGTACGTGCATCCTGCATACACATATATATGTATCTGGATTGTTGCCCTTGTGAGAGTCAAAGATTGCCAGCAATACAGACAGACATGTCATTTCCTCTGCCTTTCTGTACACCACACCACAATTTTTTTTTCTACATTGGTTACTGGATATTGCTAATCATATGTTTCAATGTGCTCTAGAACAGAAAGCTGCAGAATGTCAGGCAAAAGAAGTTTTGAATCATTCTAAAGGTTTTAAGATGGACTCTTTGAGCTGGGCCTTTAGCATCTGACTAGCATTTTCATACATACAAAATGCAGCTAATTCTTGTTTAGCATGCTCGAAGAGAGGTGTCATTTCAGCTCCTCAGGAATCATGAAAAGCAATGATCTTTGGAACTGTCAAGAACTCTTGCAAATTCATAGTGGCTTCATCTGCTTTACAGCATTTTTATGTACTCCAGTACTCGTATTACAAGCAGAAGAGCTTTTAGCTTTCTCAGAAGTTATAGTTCCATAATCAAAAGACATTAAAAAAGGGATAATGATCAATTCTACTGATTCTGCATTTTTTTTTTTCCTAAAAGGGCCCCAGGTTGTTTCCATTATCCAAATCTGAGCATCAGAGAAGCTTCTGTTGTTACTGCAGCAATGCTCATTTTATCTTTCTCCTCTCATTGCTCTTTGCTCTTTGAATTCTGTAACCCATGATATTCATTAAAATTTCTTGACATATCTACTGCCAGGAAAAGCAACAGTGTAGTGTTTATCTGAGCAGAGTAAAGCCAACAAGTATACAAATGCTATTCTAAATTAATTGCACAAGCTCCCTTGGATGAGAGTAATTCCTTTTGTCATGCAACCATCTGACAAGCCAACATTAGGAAGTAAATATTATGTACTGCAAAAACTATCAATCCTTCCAGACCAGATATTTCAGTCAAATATGAGGGAGAAAGGCATGTTCCAACAGAATCATCATTTGATGTGATCAGAATCATTATCAAAGTGGAAGTTTTATTGCCTAGGCATACTGCTCAGTATGCTGCCTGCAACCATGAAGAGATGAGAGATTCACATTCTTGGAAATGGAAGACTTTCTTACCCGTCACATCACCCTGTCCAAAATGGTTGGTGAGTTCATGTGGCAGCTGTGTCTTTTATTCACAAAGAAGCCCCAGAAATATGACTTTACATTAACCAAGAGCACAGTCTTTACTCAAACCTTTGTCACTTTCTCCTTCGGTCCTGTTAGCAGTTTTCAATTAGTTTTATTTGAAGCAGTTAATTATTTGGGCACCTCTGACTTACTGGTCCATAGCAAATTACAGCAGCTATTTCAAAGAATAAAATTCATCATAATGACACACTATTAGCCAAATTTACTTCTGAGTAGTACTTACATGAGTCCAGAGGAACTCCATTCATACTGATATATTTCCCCAAAAGCAGTGTTTTTATGTCAATGATGGAACCTCAAAAGTGAAAAACAGGGCCTCTCAAAGAATAAAACCAGAAAGTTTTCAAATGCAAAGCAGAAGCCAAATTCAACATTCATTTGGCTAGAGATAGGAAGGGTGATATGAAGACTGGTTCTCCATAGGAAGCTAAGTTTTTATCACTAAGTAAATCTTACGCTGCTTCCAAAGACTGAAGCCAATACAGTAAGTACTAGAAATGTCAGCTGTATTCTTGCCAAAACTAACTACAGGAGCAAGCATACAGCAAATTCAGAACAGCCTTACAGGCATGATCCTGTATAATCATCTGCTAATAAAAGCCTAAATTAAGCATTAAGGTAGCCTCAGAACTGCAATAATAGGCACAAAAAAAGTTAGGAAGAAGGTATGTCTTCAGTTTTTAGAGAAAAAGATTCAAATATCTACTAAGCACCTGTTGACTCAGGAACTTGTAATGACTCACCAAACCTCACTAAGCCTGCTTTAATACAGTTATGTATTCTTTTGTTTTCCATATGCTCCTGACTTTGTGTGTTCTTCTTAGTGAAGAAGGAGACATGAATTTATGTTACATACTTCTGGAGGGATCCTTGTCTTTGACAGGTCTTGGTTGATTCTTTCATTCCCACACAGGCCTGTAAAAACAAGTTGTTGCTTGAATATCCACATTAAGATATGGGATAGGCTTATAAAGTCAAGAAAGAAATATTACATATGATAGTAGCAATGGTATCCAGCTAAACATTGCCAGCTTTTGAAAAGGGAAACTCACAACTTTACTTGGAAACATACTCCTGCTGGATGAGGAAAAACTGCATATTCGGTGTCTAAGAATTATTTCTAAAACCATGAAACAGATTGAAATTCTGGAAATCATTTGGACAGAGTGTAGTTACCCAGCTGGACTCTGGCCAGGATTAATGTCATCTCTTTTACAGTGATGGTGACTTGGGAGCTCCAACCAGCAACCTTTGCTAACAGGAATGGATTGCTGCCAGCTCCAACAGCTCTTCTGCAGCAGTCCATGCAATCCCTAATGCTTTGCTCATTGAATGCTCAGTGAATTTATACGATGTCATACACAAACCAACATCCCCGAATGTTCCAACTTTTCTCTGTCCACAAATTGACCACTTTAGCTCACTTCCGTGTTGTTTGAACATGTAAATGAGGAATGAAGAATCTCTGAGATCAACACTTAACTGGAGCCCTCCCTGTAGGACCTAAGGTCTGTAGGCTGCCATACATGCAGAGCAACAACCACATTCATGCCTAGAGTCATATAAGACAAAATGTCTTGGAAGCCTGCACTGCAGACATGCAGCTATTCATGAGAGGGCCCTTTGAAACAAGGAATAGGAACAGCAGCTGTGGAGCAGCCCAAAAGCATTCCAAGGTTTTCCAGGGAATCACACCACCTCTCTCTCAGTGACTCCAGAAACCACGTCACTTTCAGGCAACAGATGTAAAGGTAACTCATCATTTTTAAAATATCCTGTTATCTAAGCACTTATTATATGTAATTACTACACATATTGTTGATGTATAGGATACATTGCTGTTACAGATAATATTGTAATTCCTGGACTTTAGGATCCATCTTAACATCAGCTCCTCTCCCTTTGCATACACAAAGCACCACAGTGCTTACATGTGCATACTCACAGGCAGCTTTGGACATGTTGCAGTCTCTCATTATATAACGAGGTCCCTTTGATGTGTCCGTCTGTTGCCTGGAAATCAGCGTAATGCTTCCATGGTTCCTTTCACAATAATTAAGCTTATCATTTCTACGTAGTGCTGGGTCTGATCAGTGACTGAGGCAGTCAGGTGGCAACAGGCTGATGGGAAGTCTTCACTGTTCTGTCACTTCTTCCTTACCACTTCTTTGCCTTAAAACAGCTATTTCAAGTGGAATCTACAAGCAGCTCTGGAAGAAGTCCCAGTAATGGTATGAAATACATGAAATTCACATGGATAGGAGCATGTTTCCAGAGAAACCTGTTACATCAGTTCTCTTTAAAGAGAGAATTTCAACTCCAATGCATACCTTACTGCTAGCAGTAGTTCTACAAACAAGTAAAATGACCTGTGACATGGCCAGTCCCTTTTGTTTACACAAATCCCTGTATCGTCTCACTGCTGTGATGACGATGGAAGGAACAAGTGAGGCACCAGAGTGATCTTTAGAAACCTTGATTGTTCCACGTCTTATCACTCAAACCCAGTCAAGGTTCTTGTAACACTGACTTCTCCTCTCTGGTTCTTTGAGGGTTGTGATGACTGCAAGTGGGGTTCAGGGATCCCCTGTCCTTTCAAGGGAGAGAGCAGAAAGACAATGAAAGACATTAGAACACAGGAGTACCTACAATGGTCTTGTAGGTCAATAGGATTTGTTGGACTATTAACAGTGCTGCCATATGTGCTCCAGTGAGGGAGGAGATGCTACCACCACCCTGGTGACAAGACTGCAAACAATCTCTTTGGGCTGGAATAGCCTCAAAGATGGGTTTTCCTATTTGATCAAGTCCCAGTGTGCTAAAAAATTGTTACCATTCTTGGAAATAGCCTAGAGCAACACACAATATAATACACTGAAATGGAATGAGATCCAGGGAAAGACATGGGTGAGGCGCAGCAGCTACCAACAAGTGTGGAGCTGCCTTGCTCAAGGCAGCATCAGAAAAAAAAAAAAAAAAAAGCCAAAAACAAACAAACAAACAAAAAAAAAACAAGGTAAAAGTGGAAAAGGGAGTGGAATTTGTTATCTAGGTTGAACTATGCCTACATGGCTTGAGCACAGCAGTGTAAAATATGTCATGTCTGAACACCGAGTCTCTGCAATGGTTGGCCAAACTCAGGTGAGGTGATATCAGGCGGTAGGTACTCATTGGCCCCCTCAGGGAAAGAGGAGGGTAGGGCCCTCTTGGGAACAGGAAAGTTGACTCACCCAGTTCTGTTCTCCTACAAGCAGCCGTGCAGCAGGAGAGATTAGATGTGTAACCTGTACTGCTGCCAAAGTGGTAAACGAATAAAAGAGGTTGCAAAAGAAGCGGAAACTCATTAAAATGAGATTGTGTGTGTGAAATATATACTACAGAAAATAATAAAAGAGTAGAAACTTTAAAATTAAAGGAGCTGAAGTTTTACAAAGTCTTAAGTCATGCTGCACTGCCAGAGCTATTTGTTGTTCACTAATAACATCCCCCCATTTCCTAGTGAATACAGAATTACATCTTAGATTTTCTAGATAAGACTATCAAGTACTAGCAAATAACTTCCAAAAAAATGCTTAACTTTGATTTTTTTAATCTCCTCTTAACTCTTAGTTTCTCTGAATGTTGTTGAAAGTTGAAAGGTACAGAAATCCTGGGCTGCACAGGCATAATTTAAATCCATTTGTGGTTTTTACTGTGTTCCCTCTTGCTCTGCTAAAGATGGTGTTAGAAAACTCAGTACCACCACCAAGATATGCAGAGTGGAGGTCAACAGTGAAGTTTTTCAGAATGATCATAGACCCTAAGGTGAATGCCAAAAAATATTTTATTTAACCCGCTTGACTCCAGAAGGACCAATGTTATACCAGCCCAAGTGGTCCTGTAAATGCTCAGAAGAGAGCAGCTTCCAGCAATTGTAGTCAAGTGATTGTAGATGCATGACTGAAACACAAGGTTTGCTAAGCATGCTGAAAGCTCAGATGCACTTAACTGTAGACTTGTGGTCTACGTAATCACAGAAGTCTATGGCTGCCCATGACGTTGTAGTCCTTGTGGGGTGCTGGAACAATCCCATATATCTCAGCTGAAATGCAGCTGGCACTGCTAAGATCAAGTGGTGTTTTCCTTCTGGAAAGATCCATGCAAGAGGCTAACAGTCAGTCCTGGAAGAAAACAAGACAACGAAGACATGGAAATACAATGTCATTCATCCCTGGAGAGGAGAGTGCAGCTCTCACACGTGCTGACAGTCCAGCAGGCAGAGGTGCACTCACAGCTCTGGAATCTCGGGCTGGAATTTGCTTTGGGATATGTCACCAGCTCCATGTGCCTGGCTGGCTGACAGCCAAAGAGCTGAGCAGTGCCTCCTGGCGATTCCAAGGGGTGGATCACACTTCAGGCAACCAACTGCTGCTGTTAGCACTTGGGAGGGTAACAGCAGCTAAGGGTAGTTAGGATTGGACTTTTTCTAGAGTATCTGGAACAGCTGAGCCTCTTAATTCAGCCTTGTTTAGTGCTCTGGTTGTCATCTGAGGCTATTATACTGGTAGCTGTATACTAGATTAGATATTTGTCACTAATTGCTACAATATATGATTGGTTGAGCCGTATGTGTGCTACTCATCCTTCCTCTGCATCTTCTGGCCTTATTTCAACATTCTCCCACTGTGAAGTGGTGCAGGCTGAAACACAACTTCTCTAGAATCTGAAACTCCATACCTGCATATCTACATTAATAATAAGAAATGGGTAGCTAGCTTTCCACCCAGTGTGGCACCAGAATGGCTGTGTCTTTGAGTCTGCTTGGAACATAGCACTAGTGCCTCTTTATGGGAATTTTGCTTTACTGTGGGCATCAGTCTAACAATACTTGCACTAGATAGCCTGGGAATACCCCCTGTATCCACAAGGCAAGTAAGGCTCAAACTTCAGTAAGAAGTATCTGCCTCCTTCTTGTCATTTGGGCTTAACTAAAATACAGCTGAATCCTTCTGAAATGACACAGTTTGACTAACAGCAGCATCCTACATTCAAGACATTTGTCTCTTGCCAGTAGCAATATCTTTGCTACTAGCAAAATGATGTAAATGAATTATCATTTAAAGTACTTACCTGAGCTTCCAGAATATTAAAATTCCTTTTTAAAATACTGTGGCTAACAGCAGAGCTGATGCCATGTCTTCTTCCTGACACTCCAAAATAATTTCTGCTCCGTATACAAAGATGGGGTCTCTACTAGCAACCAAAGCAATAGGAAGCTGTGTGTTTAGTAGCACTTTTCTTTCCTCTCCTATTGAGGACTTCTATCAAAACTTAAGTATTTTTGCTAAGTGTTTTTTTCATTGCAAACAACATAGTAACTGATGTTAATCAGTGGCATGGGCCTCTATTAGGGGCTCCTGCCATTCTGATGGGTCAATGGCTGGAGTAGGTATCTTAGTGCATTTTCAACCTTAATGTTTCTATGATTACTGTAGCAACATGCCAGAGCAGCATTAAAACATCCTCCCCAGACATGTTGATTTAAATAAAATGTTACTCATAACTACTCATCTTATGAATATTCTTTAAAATTTTGGGGTCAGCCCAGGTCTTAGCAGAGAGATAATTACAAAAAGGAATGGGTTTTATTTTCTCAAGAGACAGAAATGCTATTTTAATTTGCTAGGAAAGATCAGGGAAATTGTATTTCAAGGAATTTTCTTCAAAGTGGACCACTGTGGCAGCAGACCCTCCTTTCCAGCCTATTGCCATTAGAAAAGTTAACTAGCACATTTTGTTTCTTTCAACTGAAGTTTCAAATGTTTCCGAAGATCAACTGTCAGCATTTAGCTTGAAATTTTCTAAAATTTCTGTTCTTCTAGAGTTTGGATTATTATTGTTATTTTTTAAATACAGATGAAGTCTAACACATAGAAAAGGATTCATTTGTGTTTTCCATATATAGAGAGAGCAGACAATGGAACTTCAAAGAAACATATAGGCAGCGGTGAGCATAAGTGCTTCAACTGCTGGAGGAAGAGTCCAGCCCTGCACATAGAAGTGAACTTGGGCAGACTATTTAATCTCTGTGTCTCAGTTTCCCTACCACAAAAAAAGTAAAATGTTTCATAATATAGGAGAAATGAAAGAACTGAAGTTTGCAAAGTTTTCTGTCATCTTTTGATGAGTTGGGAAAACCAAGACTTTTTTGTAAAATTATGAAAATGTGAAAGTCCTGCCACCTTTTATTATGATGATTAAAAACAAATAGTAGTTTATTTCCCTCAGACAAAATCATTGCATACTCTGGCTGAATTCTGCAAAGCTGCAGAAGGTTTGTTAAAGCAGCTGTATAGGCAATACTTTGCCTAGGTCTTGTGAATGATCAACCTTTCAGAAAAACTCAGCAATTCCAGAGAAATTTAATTCAGCACACAGAGAATATTTTGTATATATCTTGAAGTTTATTTTTCTTAGTAATTTTTAGCTCAAATGTAGAGTACATAACTGAGGAGTGCATAGCACCAAACTCATCCCTTTGGCTAGCACAGCTCAAAGGGGGGCAAAGGGACTGCTTAGATACCTCTGCAAAGAGTACGTAACATCAATGGGTAACACCTGTGTAGAAACATGTGTGCAAATGAAATCTGTAACATCTTCAACTGTACCAAGTGTCATCTGTTGTGTAAAAACAAAATCTGAAAAATATATAAATATACAGCTGTATGTCCTTTTTTCTTTTTTCCTATATACACTATATAACAGGAGAATAAAACCTGGGAGTTTGCAGTAACTTCGTTGAGATCAGACTGTTGTGATGCAGAACTTTACAAACACATCCTCAGCACTTTTTGTCTTGCACCATGGTGATAAAGAAGTTGCATAAAGACAGCAAACTCTCTGGGCAGTATTCCTCAGCCACCTTCTTCTGATCGATGTAATCTACGTCTTCCACGCAGTCTTGGGGGCTGTGTTCTGGCTGTTTTCCAGTCTCAGAAGCTGCTGGGACCTGGGCATCCTCTGTAGCATGGTGAGCTGGATGCCCTTCGGCAGGGCCCTCTGCCGCCAGGAGGCTTGAGTGCGTCATCTTGAGGTGAGCGCCTCGTGGGCCTTTCCTGCATATTTTAGATTTTAGTATGCTCCTGGGGTCTTGGCAGATCTGCTTCTGCTTCTTCAGGGAGCGGGAGACCTGCTTCCAGTAGGACTTCTGGTTTGCTGCATAGTGTGGGCAGGCAGAGGGATCCCCTGAGAACTCACACCAGAACGCACTGTCCCCATTCCTGCACTCAATGTGCACAGTTGCAGCACTCATGTCGGTCACCGCCCAGGTGCAGTCAGCATTTTCTTTGGATTTAAATTTGCCTTTAGGAGATGCCTTTCCTCCTTTTGGTTTCCGCCCTTTTTCTCTCTCTGGGTTTGATTCAGTCTGTTTTTTCCCACCGTGCTCTATGCCTTGTTTCCCCTTTCTTCTCTCCTTCTGCCTTTCACAGCTGGTGAGCAGCATCTGGGACACCAGAATCAACACACACAGGAGACCGACGTTTTTAATCCACATGTTTTGCTCGTTATTTGCCTTCAAAACAAAAACATACAGTCATTAAAACATTTTCACTTCCTACTGGACTCTATTTGATAGGGATATTTGAAGGATAGGAAAATTTGAAGGATTTCAGACTTGCTCCTTGATATCTGTTAGAATGATACCTATTAGAACCTCTCTGCCAGGGGAAGAATTTCGTCTCCTAAAGAGCAATGAGGCATTGACACAGGCTGCCCAGGGAGGTGATGGAGTCACCATCCCTGGAGGTGTTCAGGAAACACGGAGATGTGGCACTGAGGGACATGGTTTAGTGGGCAGTATTGGTGGTAAATGGATGATTAGACTAGATGATCTTAGAGATCTTTTCCAGTCTCAATGATTCTATGATTCTTTGATGTTACTGGGGAGATCCTCTGTCCTCCATGTGCACAATACCTGGTTTCTAGAACCATTACATATTGTTATATTCAAACAGTGTGAAACAGAAGAGACTCTTTCCCGGAATACGCTCTTGCCTAGTGACTGAGGAACCCTAATTGCAATTCCTTCTGCAATCCCAGACAGAATTTGGCCACAGGACTTGTTCAGTTTGAGATGGATATCTCAAGTTATGCATACAAAGCTGCTGCTGTGTCCATGATCTCCGATTTTATGAATGTCACATGAGTCATTTTGACTCCAGCCTCTGTGCTAAATAGAAATAGAGCATAATTATTTACTAGGCATCCTGTAAATTTTCTTAATTCACTTAGTATGCTGGCATGTAAGTTTTCCATTACAAATAAAATAGCTTTTTCATAAACTGAAAAGTAACTACAGATGCATTTTTTTCTTGTCTCGCCTACTACACAAACAGAACTGCTTTTTGCTTTTGAAGGCATCTGTAGTACAATTGGATGTGCCTAAAGCTGCCGTGTACAGAATACATTTATTTCTGTAGGTGTTTCTATGAAGCAGCTTTCAGGATCAAAGCTCTGGTGGAGCACACCATAATAGCTGAGGGTTAAATGTGGCTTTTACTGTACTAAGTGTACTGTTCAGGTGTTTCCATCACACACATTTTGGCAGCCAAGTTAGAAAGCAGAAATTCATGTGGAGGCATGCTAATAAGGAGCCTACTTCAGCATTCAACTTTCTGCACATAGAACACATAGATAGCAACAGACGTGAGCAAGTCCCACTTCTGTGTAGCTCTTACCTGACTCGCTTCATGCCTTATTCTATTCAAAGAGATTTTCACAGCATAAAACCCTCCTTAGAAAACACCACATGGTAGTTACAAATATGCAATTATTACAAACATGCAACAAGTAAAAATTAAAGCAACTAATGATGTAGCAGTAACTTTCAGTTACAAGTAGAACGGTGTGAAAGTAAGATAGCTGAAATAAATACCTTGCCCAGGAGCCAGAGGTATCCAAACTCCACTCAAGATGCAGGTCGTCTCTCAGAAGGACTGGAGCTACTTGTAAAGGCAGTGCGGTATTTATACGGGCAGAGACACACCTTCTGGGCTCCAACAAGACTGTTACAACACAATAGGATACTTCTGTGCCATGTTCCTTCACCTTTGACACACCTCCTTGGAGAAGTGCCAGGTCTTAGCACAAAAGCATCAGCTCTGGTGGGGTGACAAGGTTTGTGTGTATAAATCAGACGTTCCTTGGGCCAAGTTCTTCCCCCTTTGTAAACAGTGATAAGAATTTCCTTACATCATGAGCTTCTCTAACAAAGCTTTTCCCAGCCATGGAGAGACATATCCTGCAAGTTGCTCTGCTATCATGTGTAACTGACTTTAGGTCAGCATGCAGTGTCTCTCTGCAAAATGAAAATCATTCCACAGAGCGCTTCGAGCCTACCTTCAGAAGATTTCATCACCTCCTGTCACAAATAAGTAAATTAATAGTAAAGAAGTGCTAGAGAACAGTTTAGAACTAAAATAAGTCATTATTCTGCATTAGGGACAGGATTCATGACAGTGAGATGGTCATAAGCATAAAGTTCAGAAACAAATTCATATAAATACGTATATAAATGCATACAAATATGCATTTGGAGCTGATAATCGACTTTGCTTAAAGAATAGGCTGTAGCTGACTCCTTTGTAGTGGAGTTGCCTTTGTATGGGGACGTTTCAGGAGAATTTACTGGGTAGTATAAGTGTGACAATTGTTATATGTGCTTTAGAAGTAGTTCTAAGACAAATGGTTGGGATACAAGAAGATGTGAAAGGAGATATCTTTGTAAGACAGGCAGCTCTTCTTCCTCATCTCTCCTGTAGTATATTAATGGGATGTGACAGAAGGAAAAAGCTGTAATCCATTGACCATTGTCTAGACTGGTGATAAGGAGACTGTTCACATTCTATAAAAAAATCAGAAGCCAAAAAAACCCAAATAAAATGGGTCATTCTGCAATGTGGGAGTGACAGAATGTGGGGAAGAGGACTCAAATATCCAAAGTACTGAGGGTGTAATCTATGAGCCACAACTATCTGTTTAGCCATCCATCTATGCTCAGCTCCCTGGGATGCTTCTGATCAAGCTGAGGCACCAGATTTGCCTTCTGTGCCTTTGAGTTCCTATGGAACTATTTGCAACAGTCCACTAAAAGTGGAAGATGTGTCCTTAGCACTGCCAAGGATTGATGAATGGGGCAGGTGTGACTCAGGGATCAGAAAATGATTAACAGCTTGTCAGGTTGAGGGGGAATCTGAGAATGAAGATAATGCAAGAGAGAAGTCCAGGAGGGATTCTCCTGCTGAGGAATCCCAAACTGACACTGCACAGTATACAGACAGCAATGTCTGCAGACTGTGGCTTGGATCCTTAAGCAGTGCAGCTGTGTTACTATGGCCATGCATCCAAACTAATGAGCGTCTCATCAGGACTAATTACTTCGTCGACAGTGTCAAGCCAAAATGGTTACATGACCTCATGTTCCGGCTCTAATTCAGGTACAACTTTATCACATTCCATTGCCTTATGTATGCATACTATAAACTGATTTTTAGGTGACAAATTAGGAAGTTGGTTTGGGCATAGCACCAAAAATGAAACCACAAGCAAACCAATAAAGCATTAACCTTTGAAACTTGCAATCTCCATGCCCTTATCAGCAAATCCATTTCTTTCAATGTCCTAGTATGGTCTCCGTTTTTAACCTCTTTCTAGTTTCTTTGTTTCTCTACTACCAGACTTTCCTTCTTTGGTTTCTCCCTTCAAGAGAAGGAGAAGCCATGCAAACTAGAATCTAGACTGGAGATGTTCTTTCCATTTCTTCTGAAGATATTGCCTACCTTTACCTTTCAGAGCAGTAGTGTGATTAGGACATCTCCAAAGTAATTGTGACAGCATTAACGTAGCATCTTCATTTCCTAATCGATTATACTTAATCAGCATCTGTCAACAACAACAAAAATGATACAAAAACTTTATAATATGATTTTCAAAGAAAGTCTTTTTTTTTTTTCCCTCTTCCCTTCCCCATATTTTAAAATACACCTTCATCTTGCTCTTTGCTGAGTTGAAATGCTGTTTGCTTGTAAACTGTAATCGCAGCATTGCCATGGAACGAACGGTGCAGACTAATAGCTGAGAAACAATTTGATTCATGCAGCATATGGTGAATTTGAGCAGCTAATTGGCAAGATCAAATTTATGGGGATCTGATTAGTTATTAAAATCAGGAGACAAGCACAGAAAGATTTGGCAATACTAACACATGAAAGTAATAATTGGAAAATACAAACATGGGTGCCCAAATCCCAGTGGGAGGAAAAAACTTAAACCAGATGAATTCCTGCCGCCTTTTGGATTGAAACTCGAGAAATCAGTGCTTTACTTTCATTAGAACTGACAGAATTAAATCTCTTCAGTATTTTTCTGCCGTTGATACAAAGAGAGAAGGGGTTTAATGCATATTCCTGTCTGCAATTCATAGACTTGGAAGACATGCAGTATTTTCTATATGCTCATATGTTATCCACTCGTATCTAAGTATTTTACATAAGAATTTGTTATTTTTTAAACTACTTATTATGTGCACTGGTGTTTTAATTGCAAAGAGCAATCTGCTTTTGGTGTCATCTGTGTGACACTATGATATATAGATGCATTTTTTCCCCACAGAATAAAAAGCTGCATGAAAACAGAAAACAATGAGGCAATTCCCTTGACCACTTACAGGTACATATAAAGCCTCCTCCCTGGAAGCATTAAAGGCCAGGCTGAATGGGGCTTTGAGCAACCTGGTCTAAAGGGAGGTGTCCCTGCCTACAGCAGGGGGGCATGATCTTAAGGTCCCTTCCAACCCAAACCATTTTATGATTCTATGATTCTAAGATTATTAGCTATTTGCCAGTCACAGATGTGGCAGCAGGATGCTGTTCTCCATACAAATATTCTGGCAGGGCAAATTAAGTGTAGTGAGCAGCTGCTGCACTTCAAATTAATGCCCCCGAGTGCCGCTCTGCAGCATTCAGGCAATTCTGGAGATGAGGAGTGACTCACTGCACAGGTATATTCCAAGGATATAACAGAAGGAACTTACTTTAATGGGACTCAAGGAACATCTTTGTCACAATTCAGTACATGGCCTTCCTTGAAGATTGTCACTGGCACAATGTTCTTCACAGCAGTTCCATCATCAGCTTCACCACAGAGATTTCAGCTGATCTCTGGCTGTTTTTTCCAGTTTGGCAAATTCCCATTGCTTGTTGAGCCAAAATGATCCATCTCAGTGCACTCTAATTCAAAACAATGTATGTGAAATCCGAAGGAAAAGTACTTGCACCTGATGGATGCAAAGATAAAAGTAGTTATTTCGACACCAGTGCTCCTGTGAAGCAGAATCACTGAGAAAAACAAGGCTGTTCACATAGCAAGCAAAGTTAAAATTGAAAGTTTTGGGACTAGCACTCACTGATTCCTTATGCTAAACTAATATATTGGTCCTTAAACTGATAAACTAATCCCTATTGCTAAACCAGCCGATATCAGTGGACACAAGTAAGGAACAAACAAAAGCATAGCTAACTCAAGTGCCGGCTTTAGGTTAATCACAGAACAATAGAAACTGGGTGGCAGTTGTATATTAATAGTAAGATAATAAAAAGCAGAGCACCTTGCAACACTCAAAGGCAAGGCTCTTTTGTAGCAAACTCTGGTTCCCATTTGCAGATGCTCAGATATTTCCATTAAGGACAAAATGCATGATGCACCAGTAAGTGAAGTGTACACTGCCCCTTCGTACTTCAGTGAATTCAGCAGTCCTTACTTGTAGGGTTATTCTCCGTTTTGATGCATGATGTAGGCAACATTTTGATTAGACCCCGTCCTGGTTCCCAGCTCACGTGCCGCCATCAGCAGCACTTCCCCCATCACTGAGCTGCTCACCAAACGCATACAGCTAGAGAAGGGTGAAGTTGTTTTCAGATCCACAGAGAAACGCTTTATCTTGGTAGGCTACAATAGGTGTGTTTTCAGAAACAGTCCATCCTTTTAATTAAACCAAGGAAACCCAAGACAGGGGTGAAGCATGGCCATTAGGAGTGTCTTTCTAAAATAACGAGGAAACCTCTGCTGTTTCATTAGATTATATGGAGGAAAATTCTGAGGAACATGGGAGATGGAGAGGTTTGCTGCCAAATGGGGTTGACAGTTTGGCTTTTGCAGGAGGAGGCTGCCTGAACTCAAACAGGGAAAGTACAAGTTAGAAAGCCTGTTCTGTCTTATTTCATTGTGAAAGCTTGTTGAACTGAGCTAAAAGGAAGTTTGTCTTCATTTTAAAGTAATTAAAAGACGAAGAAGATATAAAGAATTGCCTTTACTAGCTAAACTTGATGATTACCCTAATCTATACAGGATATTAAATACTGATGCCAAGATAAAGATAATTGCTGCTATACAAGAGCTAATGAAAAACACATTGCGATCTTGAGCAGATCCATGAGACTTTGATCCCTACATATTTGCATCTTATGGTGCTAAAGGGTCACCAAAGCAGATCTGGAATAGATAGGTGCAAATCCTCAAGCTCCTGGGCTGTTCTAAATGTGAGATATCCAAAGAGATTTAAAATGTTATTTCCTACAAAAAATAGAAGAGTTTTTCTTCTTCTTTAAAAATTAGCTTTCATTAAATAAAAATTTGATTAAAAAAAAAAGAAGAAAAATCATAAAAATGGAGGGATAATGTACAGAAATGTGTTTGATATTAATTTTTCCAATGCCAAAAAGAACTTAATCTCAAAACCTGATTTATACATATTTTTATATAATTTCGGTTCTAATGGAAATAAACACTTCCATTGTCTCAATCATGGCTAGGAATTCTCCGAGCACAATCACCTCATTATCCTGTGGTTTTGTGTGAGAGAGCTGGTTGCTGGGTTTGTTAGCACAGCTTCACCATGCTTGGGGTGTGCTTAAGTTGCCTTGGCAGCCAGGGAACACTATTGACTACTTGCCGTCTGAACTTTCCTCCCACAAGATTTTTATTGCTTTCAGCAACGCAAGAGCCTGTCTGTCTGACCAAAACAGCTTCAGAGATACAGTCAGACAAAAGATTGCTCTCCTAAGAGCCATAAAATGAGTAAAATAACAAAAAGATGCCATTTTAAATTACTGCCTGCTAACAGACTGGAGTCTGCTCAGAGTAATGGCGAGCCATGCATACCAATGAGAAGGAAGAATTGGATGAAACAATCACGCAGGTCTCACTGGGACAAAGGGACAGCTTTAGTGGTGCTTACCGCAGCACTGAATTCAAAATTCCAACCAAAAAAATTCTTTCAGCTGTCATGGATCCCTTATCTCTCTTTAAAGCATTGCAGGAAAATATTATCCATGTCCAGCTGAACGGTCAAAAGAAGTCTATTACACTAAAGTGATACAGGTAGAACAGCTAAAGGCAGCAGAGCAAAGAAACGAGATGAAATTTCTTAGAATACTAATCCATCCTATCACAAAGGTAGAGCTTTTTCTTAGTAAGAATTTGAACTTCTTTTCTGGGGCATACACAGCTATCAGCAATCAATTAGTTCCTCTCCAGGCAGCACTCCTGTTAACTGATCCTACACAGGTGAAGTGAATCAAGGTCAGGGGAGGGCTGTGGTTTGGAACACTTCAAATGTCGACAGCTTGGTTGGTTGCGGTAAGATACAGAATGAAAAGAAGATTATGCATGGGCTGGGATGTGGTCATTAGGAAGGTCTTAGCTGCTTACCACTTTTAGGCCCTATCTGGGCTCCTGTAAGCATCCTCTCATCTGAACTGATGCAATCAACAGAGGTTTTTTGTTGCTGTTGTTTTTTTTCTTTTCAATTAACTTGGAACATTTTCTTCCTTTTCTTTCTTTCTTTCTTTTTTTTTTTTCTTTCTGAGAAATCAAATTAGTTTAGAGCTCCTTTCCAGTTTTTCCCTACTTCAGTCCTGGTCAGACAGCTGGGCTTTCAGCAGAGTGCTTTGTTGTCTGTGATGGCTCTGGGCTTTGTCTGCTCTCTGGGTCTCTTCTATCAGGCTCAAAGCTGTTCTCTGGATATATTAACCCTTACCAGGAAACATGTGCATACTCTCAATTATATAATATGTAGCACTGATTAGTTTTCTCCTGTTTATTGTAGTTCATTAACCTGAGTGGGTTTATTTGTATGACTTTTTTTTTTTTTTTTTAAATAAATGTTGAGCATGTATTTGTGAAGGGAGAGAAACAGAAGAACCTATGCTGACTCAGAAAGTATATTGCATGAGCTGTTATGAGTTTATCAGTGTCTGATAATTCTGTGTGTTTTAGCACTGGTTCCAAGTACATCAGTAGGTTTCTAGCTCTGATAAGGAGTAAGCATTTATTTCAAGTCTACCTTTTATAGCACCTGGGAAGCATAAATCATGAACTGTGTAAACTGCTCCTGCAGGAGTGTAACACTGGGGTCTTGATAGTGTATGATACTGTGCTGGTCTAGCTGAGATGGGATTAATTTTTTGAAGCAACCTGTAAGTTTCGCCAGGAGAGCCTCGGGTTGGCTATTCAGCAAAATTACTTCTCAGAAAGAGTGGCGAGGCATTGAGCAGGCTGCCCAGGGAGGTGATGGAGTCACTGTGCCCGGAGCTGGTTGAGAAAAGTGGAGATGTGGGACTGAGGGATGTGGTCATGGGGCATGGTGGGGATGGGTTGGTTTAAGTGATCTTAGTGGTTCTTTTCCAGACTTAATGATTCTGTGATATCATGCTGTGCTTTACATTTGTGACCTGAGTGATGCTGATAACACAGTAGTGTTTCAGCTGTTCCTGATCAGGGTTTGCACAGTGTTAAGCTTTCTCTGTTTCTTACTCTGCACTCACTGCAAGGAGCTGGTGGTATAGAAGAAGCTGGGATGGGACACAGCTGCGACAAGCTGACCCTCACTGCGTAGTTGATATTTCATTCCATATAATGGCACGTTCAGCCATGAAACTGTTAGCAGCCTTCCAGAGAAGCTATTGCTTGGAGACCGGCTGAGCATCAGTTTGCTTGGGAAAGGTACAAGTGAATGTCTTGGTAGTATTTGGTAGGAATGGATAAATCAAATTGTATTTGAGACTTTCATGTTTCTTCATACTGAGATTATTGGGATGTTTGCCTGTAGAGTGAATAGGGGCTATTAACAAAGACAAAGGTTTCCTTACCCATTTTCCCAAGGTCCAGTGCAACTTGTTATGGTAGGAAAACCTGTAAAGACACACAGCTCTCATCAGTTATGACAAACAGTTATGGGGCTTGCTCAGTTAACCAGTGCAACATGACATCTCCGATGATTCTGTTCTTTGGAAATTTATCTCATTCCTAACTCTACAGCTCCGCCATGTGGAGATCATTAGTAGGTAAGAGATGTAAATATCTTGAACAAACAGGGATTAATTTTTTTTTAATGGGTTTTCAGAGGATTAGCTGTGTTCTAAATAGTTAGAACCTTTTTTCTTTCAGAGGAATTCAACCCTATTAGACCAGGCTGACGTGAAGCCATTTTGTGAAAAGCAGCACACCACATCAGAATGCCATTGCTGATGCTGTGGTGTTACAATTCCAATTCTAATTAAAATTACCCTTTTCCTACCTATCATCTACCTCTTTTTTAATAATTGTAATTTTAATTAGAATTGTAAGACCGCAGCATTAGCATTGGCACTGGAACAAAAGTGAGAGTTCATCTGGTGGGCTTCTTTCACTCCCATGTTAGGTTAAAATCAAGAATAAAAGTAGTAAGATTCAGACAGTTTCCACACTGGAAGAATAAAATGAAGTTTTAAAGATGGAAAAAGAAAAATTAAACTATCTCACAAAATTCTAGTTAGCCCAGACCAGTTATTTGTACAAAACTTCTTGTACAAAAACACAGACTAAGTTTAAAATATTATTTTTGTTTCTCTCTTTATCAATTCTTACCGCCTTCCTCTGAATCAATACACTTAAGGCATTGAACTGAGAGAACCAAAGAGTAATGTTTTTAATTAAATATAAACATAACTACATCAGAGAAACACTGTTGCATTCAGATGGGAAATTTACATTAAACTGAGCTGACAGACATCATAAGCCTGAATTCACTGGGCACACTGTATATATTAATCTGTTCTTAGCAGTGTGACTGTTTCTCATTTGGAGGAATTAATGAGATGCAGATGGACAGATAAGCATGGAGACAACATTATGAACAGCAAGAAAGAGCTGGAACCTGCAGAGCAGTATTTCATTATTATATCTGTTGGATTAGATGGTCTTAGTGGTCTTTTCCAACCTCAACGATTTCTATGATTCTATCCAACATACATAACCTATGGATCACAAAAACTGTATAACTGTGGATGTTTATTCGTTTCCAGAGCACTCAGAACAACAGCAAAGCAGTGGAAGTGTAACACAAACAATAGGAATGACATTTCCAGGGTAGCGCTGAAGGAGGATATCTGATGGAAGTGCTGCTCTATCTCAGCTGGACTGTCTGCCCAGGTCAGTGCCTCGCCAATGCCTGACACTCAGAGAACACCTCAGAAGATCCAAGTGGAAGTGCAATATGCTGAAGTGAGGGAATCCATACCCCAGCTCAATTACAGCTCAGAATTTGTTTGTTTGTTTTTCTCCTACGGTCCCACTGGCAAAAATTGGATTCAGGCTGAAAGTGGTGGCAAAACTGCCACTGAGCAACCCATACCAGCTCCTGTCTGAACATCTGCTGTCAGAGGCCCCTTATGTGTCTGTTTCCTACCTTTTAAAGGTGGGTATGTCAGAGAGATGTGAGAAAGTTGACCTTCTATTTCCTTTCTTTTTTAATATCCTCAAACTGTACAAGTAGAAGGTAAGGCAAAAATAAAGTATTGCAATTTTAAACTATTTATAGTACTTGAAGTCAGTATTTGAGTTGATCTCAGTATTCTGTTGTTTCCTTTTCCAAGTCCACAAGCTGCCAAGTGATGCACTTAGATGTAGGTCCTCTGAAAATAGTGTCTCCTGTTTACTTCCATGGGAGCCACTGCAGATACAAAGAGCTCTAACACTATTACACAATAGTAACACTATTTGATAGAGCAAATTCTCAGGCACAAGTTTAATGTGAGAATCCAGTTCGTGTTCGCAGCCTGGGATGTGATCTGATGCCCACACAATTGCACAGGAGACCCAGTCAATGTTGGAAGAGAACAGGAAGAAAGCACAGAGCAGGGTTTCCACATCTGTGTGGAGAAAACTGTACCTGAGAAGCTGGTAACACCTTTTAGGTGCCTCAGAGGGCACAGGGAAGCTTCTGCTCTTGGGCAAAAAGTTGCATGGCCTCTATGCTGGTCTCTGTGTGAACTCTGTAGCAAGCTGGGATCAGCTCAGTACCTGGATGATGGCACTGTGTGGGCTGCATCTGCTCTGAAAGCAGGGTGAGAGGACTGAGTGGCCAGCAGCACTGGGCTACTTTGGCAGAGGATGCTGTGAGGCTGAGCCTGAGTTCTGCTAACCACTTCCTTCAGCACAAAGTTCCTAGCCTACAGTTCCTAGTGAATTCTCAGCTTTATTACCACCACCTTTGTGGGAAGGGCCTCCTCATGCACCACGTGGACCGGTAAGACAAATAAAGGGGGTAACAAATTTCACAATTTGCACTTTAACTTTTACGGATAGCAGCAGCAGTGACTGAGTACTGCAGTTACTTTCTCCCAGCAGCCAGCAGACCTAAAAGGCTGTCTGTTTTCTCTCCTGACTACAATCATTGTAAGCCCGGAGGTGCTGGAGGCACACCGCAGCACAGACACCTATGGCAAGTAGCTGGCTGTGCAAACACCTTCATAACATGTTGAGGAGAGGGAAGCAGGGAGGGAAACTGAACTTCCGCTCTAACTCACACACCAGCTTCGCTTTTTTTTTTTTTTTTCCTAGCTCCTAGATTTACTGAGATACAGCTATCCTAAAAATTCAGCAGCTGGCCTCATGCCAAGTATTTATACCTTCAACTTTGTACGTGAGATGTGAAAAAATAAATTCTCAGAGTGACCGATATATGTCCACGAGGTAGTGTCTTGATGCAGATAGGATGAGAGGTAATGGCTTTAAGTTGTGCCAGAGGAGCTTCAGGTAGGATATTAGGAAAAACTTCTTCTCAGAAAGAGTTGTGATACATTGGCACAGGCTGCCCAGGGGGTGATGTAGTCACTGTCCCTGGGGAGTGTTCAAGAAACCTGTAGGTGTGGCACTGGGGGATGTGGTCAGTGATACGGCAGTGACGGGCTGGCAGTTGGACTAGATGATGTTAGTGGTCTTTTCCTACTGTAATGATTCTATGATCAATCTGAACACATCTGTTCTGCTTTATCTCCTCATTCATGTTTTTATACACATCACATGCTTTTTGTCATTTTAAAGTCATCTGTGAAGTCTGATCAGAGCAATCCTCTTGTTTTTAAGGGCAGAGGAAGCCAAAAGAAATCTGTCTTTGTGCATCTGACTCATCTTTGGAGAAAAAGGGAGAGATTGAAAGAAGTAACAGCAAGAAGAACAAAAACAGTGCTTAAGTTCCTAAAGGTATGTCAACAGGCAATTTTGGGAGATCTTAATATTCATTGTCTTCTTTTCATGCAAGACCTTTTTTTCTTAAAATCCATGTCCTATCAACTAAGGCACTTATTGAAAGATCAAGAATGCAAAATGTGAGATAGCAAATCATGCAAGAATGACCAAGGCAAACAGAACTCAACAATTCTCTAAGAAAACACCAGAGTGCACTACTGCTTAGTTGGGATAATCTGAAGGCAGACAGAGCAACCTTGTTGAGGAGTGTGTCTACTTCAGCACAAAAGACCTAGAGATTGCAAACAGTGATTTCTTTATGTTCAGACACTTGATTTTTTTTTTTTTTTTTGGCAAACAGATTCCTTAATACCTGAATCCTTTGTTAATTATTTCCAGTGTCAAAATCAAGCAAAATAAAAATACATACCTAAAAGGTGGAAGCACCACACATGAAGTTCTTTAAGATAGTAACAGCATCATACAATTTTAGAAAGTAGTAATTCAGAAAATCCTGTTGTTTGACTCAGTGGATCCAAGAGTATCTTTTTTTTTTTTTTAAGGAGACGTGGATGCTAACAGAGGTACACAGAACTTTTGAGGTGTTTTTTTTCCCCCTGTATTTTCACTGTAAATTACAGAATCACTCAGAGCAGAAGGCCCCTGAAGAGTCCAAACTTGTGCTCAAAGCAGGGTCATAGTGAATTCAGACTATGCTGCAGCTCCCATGGTTGTCCTCCCAATGAACACATTTCCCCATGCCAAGGCAGACCCTTGCCTCTAAGCATTTATGACTGCCATTTCTTCTATCACACAGGTCAGAGAAGAGCACAGCTGTATATTCTCTTCAGCCTCCTCACAGTTGCTGGCGGGCTGCTGTTAGGTCTCCAGAAAGCCTTCCCTTCTCCAAGCTAACCCATCCCCCATAGCTCTTCCTTAGAATCGCTCTAGTTTATTATCATCTCTCTTGAATCTTAACTTCATGTGCTAAATGCACATCTTTTTGCACAAAAGTTCTCCAAACATTTCTTGCTTTGTTCTTCTGGAAGCTTACCTTGTTGAAGCAGCAAGTACTCGTTCATGCTTCTGACTGAGCCTAAATGTGAGAACTTGAGGCAGGTGCACTACACAGCCCCACATCACAGCAGAAGTTGCCCTTTATGTTAGGAGTCTTCCTGGCTGCAGGAATCCAGAAAAATATTTCAATGTGCAGCTCTTCTGTCAAGAAAATAAAGACAAACTGCATCTCCACTTGAGCAAACTTCCTTTGGTACTCACTAAGGGGACTAACAGGTTAACCTAAAATGAATAAAACAGCAGGTTTCATTCATTCATAAAGTACTTGAAAAGTGTGCTGAGCTCACCACAAACACATCTCAATTCATCCTTTCATTAATGAATAGCACTTTCATACCAAAATGGTAAACTGAAACATTGTGATTAAATTTCTAGTGCTGAACGCAGGTAAGTGGCAATGTGGCCAACACAATCACAGCACTGTTAGGCTAAGATGGGGTATATTCAGTATTTCAGTTGCCACCCATCCCATTGGGTGGCAACATCATTAAAACTAGCTGGCTTGCTGAGGGTGCATGGTGTTGCCCAATCAAACATAATCCAAGTGCTCCCTCACCTTGGTGCCAAAACCTTTACCTTTCTGTTTAATATAGTGCTTAATCGTGCATTTTGGATCTTGCAGGAAACATCTGATGAGTGAGGAGCCTTTGGTACAAGAACTAGTTTCCACTTCAGTGATGAAGCTTCATGTGGCCACTTGGGCAACACAAAAGCAAGCACACACAGCCCTTCTCTGCTGAAATGAGGTACGAGTTCCCAGGGAAAAAATGCACTACAGACATGGTGTTTGGCCTCTACTAACTAGAATCAGTGATGGCCATGTGTTTTGTATCAGGAGTTAGGTAAAGCTTTGCTCTGCTGCTTTTGGTGTTCAATGCGAGACCCTAACAAGGATAACAGAAATTACAAAATGAAGACTAATCTGGTTAGATTCAGGAGTGTCAAAAACATGCACTTGCTTGAGGTCAAGTTTGTCAGAACTCAAGCTGTACTTCTGCCTTATATGTAAAATAGTAAGAAAAAAGCAAAACATTCAGTGATTGGGCAGGCAAGCCCTGGAATCAAGGATTATGAGGCAAGAATTGCAAATCTGTGAGTAAAGATGGATTAAGTAATTAACTATGCATTGCAGAAACTGTTTAATTGCAAATATAGACTACTAGCAGTGTCTGTGGTAGCAGATTTTTTCATTTATTTACATCTTGACTGAGAAAGCTTAGAAGATAAGATAAAAGACGGAGCATAAGTGTTTTGTAAATTCTGATGATAGGCTGTTAGCTCTTGCTTTATGTTTTGAAGGGTTTGTGCAGGGGATATTTACTTACATAAGCACAAAGACATGAGTTACCTTTCAGAATACTGACTGAACCTAAGCGTTATATTACTACTCTCAGATCCTGACAACACAAAACTTTACAGATGCACCAGCGGTGCGCTTCTAATCTGCTCTGCTTAGAAATGCACTCTTAAAATATTCCTCCATTTCTTCAATGTCTTTCCTGTTAGCTGAAATGTATTGCAATATAAATGTAATAATGTTGGAAATATTAATGAAAATATGTTAACAGTGGAAAAGGAATTTACTTTTTCTGCTGAAAATTTTTTAAGAAAGAGGTGCTAACTATGATAACCTTACACAAGTACCATCATTTATTCAAGAGTATAAGAAAGCACATGAGGCGTGTTTCCAAAATCCTCAATTTTATTGTTTGCCTTAACTTTAGCATCATGTACAGCTCTCATCTCTAGCACAGCAAAGCAGCTCAGCACACACAAAGCTCTATTCAAAACCAGCAGAATTGGAACCTCAGTTACGTAATGCAGTACACGCAGGAGTCAGTTCATCATCATATCCAAGTACAGTTACTCTGAGTCTTGCTTCTTTCAGGGCTGTTGAAAAGTTTCATTTTAGGAGTGCAAAGAGAAAATAGCTACAACTTTTATAGAGATGACTCGTGTTTAAACCCAAATTCTTAAGTCTGAGTTGTTAAACTACAGCAGGGACCCTTCTTCAGTTGTGAAAAAACTGCAAAACAAAGAAAACAAAAGAAAAAAAAATTAGTCACGTGGTTGTATAAAGCAAACTAAGAACATTAGCAGACTAAGCCCTGGCTCATGCTAAATACACTCCCATTTCTGTAAAAAGTTTTCCAGGTTTAGTTGCCAGCTTCTGGCAGTCTCTCTGAAGTGAAATGTAAGTGGGTTTAAAGCCAATTACTTCTGGAGGGCTTTGCCACTGTGTAGCTTGGCTGAAAACTTGAGACTTATCAGAGGAGTCTGCATGGGATTACAGTGTAGCTACAGAAACAGATACAGTTTTGTTTTTATTAATTTCCGCAAGTTGATTATGAATTGCTTTTAAAATTTAAATGGTTAACTACTAAGCAGCAGTTCTGGCAAACAAGCTTTATTCTTCCAAATTCTGAATATAATTATCTGAATTGCACTTTTCACATGCATTTGTTGTATTTGTTATTTATCACGTTCCGCTGGCTTAAATCCAAAAATAGGCACAAGAGGGAAGAAAAGACAGAAGGGAGAAACAAGCCCAATTCAACAGCTAGAGTTGAAATACTATAGGATTCAAACATACATTCTAAGAGGCAGCAACATACAAGTGATGTTCAAAATGACACTAATTTGTTATCAACAGATGGAACAATTATCTCAGTATGTTCTAAAGACTCAGACTGAGTCTGTCAGGGAGTCCTGAGCTACCAGACACTCAGGGGAGTTTAGGTTCTGCAAATCCTCAGAAGCCACAGTACAAATTTCCAACTTTAGATTTGTTAGTGATCTTGGAACACCCCTGTTCATGCCCCTGAAAGATCCACAACATTAAAATAAATAGAATTACAGCAGGGTTACTCTTAGATATATTTTACTGTGCTGCAAGATGGAGCTTTACCTGAAGTAAATCCTTAACCTCTAAAGAAGCCAATAATGTAGGAACAGAACTCATGCAGGGATTCCCAGCAATGTTCCCGTGCCAGTTTCATTGCTTCGGTTTCATTTTCAGAACCTTGACCAGGCTGGGTTGGTTTCGTACGAGGTAACATTGCAGGTTTCCCTATTTTCTTAACAGAGCTCTTCCCAGCTCCTCTCCCAGAAGCTGAAGTTTTTGGGGATGATTTGTCCCGATTCGCTACATCTTCTGGCCCCACGCCAGCAGCTACTTGCTTCATGAGAGCATCCACAGGAGCCTTTTGGCACATGCTGGCCTTCAACATTTGTGTAGATTCGCAGGCATTAGGGAGCTTTCTGAGTTCCATGGCGATCTGATTCCAATACATTTTTGGATTGTTTCGGAAAGGACTACAGAGCAATGGCACACCGGTGTATTCACACCAGTAGGACTTGCCTTGGCCTTTGCATTCAATTCTTGCTTTCATCTCTTCATCCCCACTTATGCTCATTGTGCAGACGTCTTTGTTTTTAGTCCGAAAATTGATTTCTTCACCATTGCTTCTTTTCTTTGGTTTCAGCTTTTGTCCCAATCCTCCCATGCCACAGATCACTACCAGGAAAAGAAGAGCAACTCTCTTCATGGCAAGAGGAACTGACTGCGATCCTTCAGCAAACTGATCTGAAAAAGTCGAAGTAGTAAGTACGCGGCTGCTCTCAATTTAAAGGCTTGGTGCACAAAGAAGCCTCTTTCCACTACATGTGGGATGGATGTAATTTTTTTATATTTATTTAAATAATAAATCACCCTTCAGTAGGCATGCACCCATAATTTATAGCCTGAGGAAGTGTCGAATAAGCTGTAAACTCTCATGAAGGTAACAAGACAAATCTTGTAAATGCAGTTAAATACAGAACGATAGTTGTATAACTGAGAAGCACATTCCTATCCAGAATGAACATGTCATATTTGATTTTGCACAGGACTTTTCCATTCTCCAGCTGCTTTACAGCTATCTTCAAGACAGAACTTGTAATGCAGTTTTAAAGTAAAAAAGATAGAAGTGCCAAAACAATCTATGCAGCTACCTCTGGCTGATTATGTACATGTGAATCTAATGAGACTCAACAAGGCCAAGTGAAGGTGTTGCACTTGGGTTGGGGCCATCCCAGATATGTCTATAGACTGAGAGAAGAACTCACTGAGAGAAGCCCTGCTCAGAAGGACTTAAGAGTCTTGATGGCCAAAAGTTGGACCTGAGCCAACAAAGTGCACTTGTAGCTCAGAAGGTCAACAGTGTCTTGGGCTGCATTAACAGAAGCGTAGTCAGCAGGGAGAGTGAGGGGATCGTCTCCCTCTGCTCTGCCCTCATGAGACCCCGAGTGCAGTATTGTGTCCAGGTCTGTGGCCTCTGGCACAAGAAGGACACAGTGCTGTTGGAGCAGGTGCAGAGGATGCTCAGAGGGTTGGAGAACATCTCCTGTGAAGAAAGGCTGAGATAGCTGGGCTTGTGCAGCCTGGGGAAGAGAAAGCCCGCAAGACCTTATTGCTGGCGCTTCTAGTGCTTGAAGGGAGCTTATAAATTGGAGGGAGACTGACTTTTTAAATGTACAGACAGTGAAAGGACACAAGGGGGAATAGATATTTAGATTAGATGTTAGGATAGATGTTTACTTAGAGGGTGGTGAGGCACTGGAGCAGGCTATCCACAAAAGTTGTGAATGCCCCATCCCTTGAGGTGTTCAAGACCAGGTTGGATGGGGCCCTGGGCAGCCTGAGCTGGTGGGTGAGATGGCATTAAATGATCTTTGAGGTCCATTCCAACCTCAGCCACTCTGTGATTCTATGAGTATTTGCAGGATAAGTATCTCTCACAACTCATTAACTTGAGTCCTACATCTCTGCATAAATCACATCATTTGTGAAAGTCAGAAGCTCCCTCACACAGCGTCAACGTTCTTTCAGTCTTTCCTGCTCCCATCCTTGGTCTTTATTCATGTAAGAAAGAAGTCTCCACAAAAAGTAAAATGCACAGCAAAAATTTGTTATTGAGGTAAAAATCTTTAAAAAAAAAAAAAAATCATTTTTTAACTAATTGCAAATATTCTGAAACAGGTTTACATAACAAAACAATCGAGAATCAAACATTGGCTAGTTAAGCAAATTATTTTTTATTTAAATGAACTGGGAACATCTTCTCAAATTAAAAATAGAAGCTTTTAAAAATCTACTGTTCTGAACATTACATATACACATTATGCTACATACTGTCAATTAGAAATGCTTCAATTTATGACCTAAAAATAAAAAATAAGGTTATTGCAGATTAAAGATTGGTATGACTTGTCAGCATTTTTTTAATAGTTATTTGAATGATTTCCAGAATTATACATTCTTCAAGCCAGTGAATACTGACCTATTAAGAGACACTACTTGAGATCAGTATGCCCAATTATTTCACACTGTAAGTTTTACACTAGTAAGATAAACACTTGTGGCCCTTTTGATGAATTCTGCTGTTAACTAATTCAGCAACACACTCGTATGCCTAAATTCAAGGCAGTAAGTCTAACAGTAGAAACATTAACTCCAGTTGCTAAATGTCTGAACTTCAACACTGGAAATCATATTTTGAAATTGTGAGACAGAATTACTATCACTGGCTTCTGAAAGAGGTACAGTTGAACAGTGATACTATTAAGGATGTTAAAGAAGTGGGTACAAACAAGGAAAAGGGAGACAGGATGTAAAGCATTCTAAAAATCACCAACATTATGACATCTTTCATGCTCTTTTTGAATACTACTGAACTTCAGAAAGCTTAGCTTTTTGCTGCATGAAGCATTATGCACACTCCCAGCCCTCCCACCCAAACACAGTTTCAAACCAAACGTCTCCCTTTTAGGTCGATACTGCAAAAATCACTAAACATTAAATAATAATTTGAAAAAAAAAAGGGAGAAAACAGAAATGCAACTGACCTTTTCAGAGACACAAAGAGACATTGTGCATCCCATTATACACTTAAAATTGAGTCCAAAGTGGTCATTCAAGAGCACCAAATAGCAACACTGATCATGCTGGTAAATTCATTTGTGAAAGGTACTATACAATATTAAAATCTTAACTAAACACATGTTTTAAGAAAAACATATATACAAAAGTCTCTTTATACAAAATGTATTTTTATGTAAACGTGTCTGTACCATATTTAACAGATCTCAACAATTTAAGATAAGAATTTGATCAGCTGTCAGAAAACTGCTAAGCAAAGTCAGTTAATCTAATTAATTTATATCCTGTGATGTAAGACAGAAAGCTATATGTAAAAAAGTTAAAAAAAAAAAAAAAAAGATAATAATCATTCAAGCCTTGAACAGTGGTATTTGAGAGGCAGTGTCCTGGTCACAAAATATCCTGTACAGTAGCTTATGGCATAACATTCAATAGTACGTTTGTGATTTGCAGTACAGGTCACACAAAACAAGTGGCTCAGTATTTTGAAGATGATTGCAAATGCCAGTGCACTTGGAAGAATATCAATATATTCCCGTAGAAGAATCTTGAGCCTCATTTCTATAGCCTGCAAATAACCACAAATACAATTCAGGAAAATTTGTCAGACAGAATTATACTGTAATTCAACAAGAATGAAGACAGATTTTCATACGGACACGAATATGGTTCAGTAGTTTTTGAAAAATTATTTTTAACTTGCAGCATTCATGCTAAAGAAAACAGAACAGTTTTCATAAAAAAATACGAAAGCAGTAGTAGGTCTAGAATTCATTCTAAAGCTTTTTGCTTACCCCTTTATGATTCCAGTTTCTGTTACCACTGTTCCACAGAGCTACACAAGAAAACAAACAAACACAAATCAAACCCATAAATTTATCTTGCCCACAAACAGTAGAACAGAAGTACCATGTCTGGCTGTAAAGTGAGACAGGCTCAGATGGCACAAACCAATCACAAACTTAAGCATTTATTGAAAAGAAAACAGATTTATGGTTTTCTCCACCAACCTTTCCTGTTACATTTATTTTAGAATGGAGAGAAGTGCTTCCATTACCAATTCAACGCCACTGACTTCCTCTGAAGAGACTAATCCAGCCTCCAATTCTGCTCTCACAAAAATGGTGCCTGAATTTGAGGTTATTTATATTTTTCACAAATATATCTATGTGAGTTGCTTATACAAACGTAAACATATCTCATATGGATCTCAATCTTCTATTTACATATCCCTTCTATGAAGAAAGATATTTGTATCTTTCCAGCAAACCAATCCAGCTGATTTCCAAGGACAAAATCTACTTAGGATTGTTCACATCTGCAAAAGTACAGGTGTAAATAGATTTTATCAAACACATCTTTCCCAGATTGTCTCAGTTCCTGCAAATGATTTGAGAAAAAGCAAGGACAGCATAAAGGCAAATGGTTTGCTCAAACAAAAATGAAGAACAAGACATTCTCTCTTATATGGGAACCCTGAACTGAGAAACACAAAGCACATATCTAATACAATCAGCCATTTTTCAAATGGTCTGAGTTAAAGCATCAGAAGAAATTACTGCTTCAAACTCAATTCTTACGTTGTATAATGGAAGCCAACTTTGAATAACTCTATTAAAATTTAGTAAGAGGAAGACAGAATTGAACTAGTGGGTTTAAAAGATTAATCTATGTTAATATTCAGCTTATTCAAGGACACTGTCTTAAACTATTCATCAATCACTGAAATACCATGAAATATTGTGCTCTAAACTCCAAGGTTATTAACTGTCATGTTAAAGATTCAAAGATTAGAAAGGGACTTCTAAAGCCTGAGCAATTATTAGTTTCTTCTTATGTAAAATATCAGAAGTCTTAAAATGGAGTTCTTAGATGTGTCAGTAGAGACTAGTTTTTAATTAGACACTCTGTAGGTTTATTTAGGGAGTCCTTAAAGTATAGTACAGGCTATGACAATCCTGAACATTAAAATCACTATAAACAGTTATACAAAAATACATGCACACAGGTTGATGTGGAATCAAAATTTGGTCACTAAATAATTACTGCAGAATACAGTTCTAATAATAATATACAACTGATGCAGCCATAAAATCCGGCAAGGCTTCCAAACCATCAGCTTTTTTAACCATTTCTAAAAGAACAATGCTATCTGATTTGTCTGCCAACACTCAACCTACATTTTCAATCACAGTGTTGTAAATTAAGGCACAGCGAGCTACAGATTTTAATCATAGATTAGATCCTTCCTTAAGCAACTTGGGTATCTTGCAAGCCCTAATGTTAAAGTTGTGGGATGTCCTACGTTATCTGTACAGGAATGGTGCATCTCACAACTAGTTAAGGTTTTAAAGCATCGGTGTTGCAGAGCCAGCAGAGAACCCAAATCTCCTGCCTTTTAAATATAACTTGAATTTCTTGTTTTATGAAGTCACGCTAGTTCTACCCATGCAGAAACATCCATTTTATCTGCTCATGTCTTCTGCATATCCTGCATCATCTGCTTTTTGCACAGCAAAAGCTCTTTACCACATCATCTAAAAAACTGTAATACAAACACGCTTATTCTGGTGACAGAGTAAATGAGCAATAAAACGTTATGTTTATCTGCAGGGTCTCTACTGCTCCTCATTAGAATTTTGAATGATCAGGAGAAAAAGCTGATTTTATAAAATCTGGCTTTGTGTTCCATGCATTCCACAGGAAGAATATGTGAAATTAATCAGTTTGTAAATTTGCACCTGTTTCTGTCAAAGGTAATATATAAAAAGATGTATTTGCTACAGATCTTTGTATGAAGATTAAAAAAAAGACTCAGGAGCAAGAATGCATTCTGCCCTACCACTCTATTCCTACTGAAGTATTTTAATACACTTACTAATTTAAGACCATCCACTATACTAGGTAAATAACCTAATCATATGGACTTTAAGTTCGAATGTAGGCAACTCATCTGTTAAATCACTGGAAATCATTATGAAATCTGCTGTTACTTCCAGAATATTTGAGAAATATAAATCATACAGCATTTTCTATAGAGAGTAACCATGCAAAAACGTAAGTAGAGAACTAAGTGATTCACTTGAAAACATGCAGAAAATTGGAGAGGTGATTAATACAGTAGATTAGGCAAGGACACATGGAAACATGCAGTTTCAGACTTGGTTTACCTTGTAATAACAGGATTGTGTATACCATATAAATGCTCTTTATGATAACCATTATTACCATTTTCCATACTGTAATAAAATAAATACACCAAGAAAAAACATGTTAACTATAAGATGCACTATGTACAGTATGGCTTCCAAGACATGTAAATGGATGATGGTATTATATGCAAAGGTAAACTGTTTCTGTACAATAAAAGATATCTTTTCTTTTGTAACATTCAGGAGTTATGCAATAACTATAATCTTAATATTCTCCAAAAATTAATTATTAAGATATTTCTGTAGATTTGGATACTCTAATGTAAAGTCTGGTGAAACAAACTATGTTACTTCTGTTGAAGTAACAAGTTAATCAAAAAATATCAACCCTCCCACCTGAATAAAGTAATTTTACCAAATACCAACAAAAATGTCTTACTTTTCCAAGGGTATAGTTTCAACACTAAAAAACACAAAAAAGGAGTAGTTAACTAGACAACAAAATAAGTAAGTAATTTTAGCTGTACATGCCTGTTTCTGCTCTACTGACTTCTGAATGTGAAATGAAAAATGGTCAGTGTGAAACTGGAAGAATGCAGTGCACAGGCTAACTGAACAATGAGCAAAACAAAGAGTAGAAAAGAAAACAGTAAAAACAAAACTGATTGGAAAATATGTAAGAACAGTTATCATAAAGTAAAATGCCAAGTCCCTGAGACAGAGGAACTGCAAGTGAAAAAGGAAAGACTGGTTAGGAATAACTAAGACAGTAAGGAAGTAAATAGTTAATTCAAGATTACAAAGGAGATATAATTCATCTTAAAAGGTAACTTAGCGAAGCTAATCATCTCTACACTAGGAGATATTTATATAAAGACTGTACATAAAGCTATGAAGACTCATTCTGAAGAAAGTTTCTCATAGTCAGAGCTGGCAATATCTACAGTCATGACAAGTTGAGTTCATCAAAGTCTGCCTGCATGAAGCACTTTGCAGGCACCAACCCAAACCTGCGGTATTTCACAAGCACATGCAGTTCTATCTGACAGCACAGATTAAGGATTATAGCACCTTCATGTGAAACACCAGAAAAAATATTTAAGCCCATTTGCCATTTAGCTTGCTTAGAAGCATATACTTACTCATCATACACATCCTCTGTATCCATTCTACGATAGTATTTGGAGAGTTTCACAGCAAAAATTATGGCAGGAATTAAAAACATTGAAGAGCCTCCCAAACCAAACCAGAAGGTATTCTGAAACAAAACAAAATCCAAGATAAAAAGATTGCAGAGAACGGCTACTCAGAGAACAAGGCAGAAATTATTGCCATGGGTCTGTGTGCTCTCTGAGGCTCCTTATACTAGCGTGGAACAGGGCAGCATGTTAAGCACTGCCACAGGAAATGTGAACTAAAGCATGAACAGCACTATCTTACAAATATGGCCAAAAAGAACACTGTCCAAAGATGCTCAAATTCATACAGGCATAGTGTCCTAAGCAGTAATTTCAACGCAGTCAGCACTGAGCTATAAAGTGATTTTGTCTCTCTGCATTAATTTGCAGCCACATTTTTTCTCACTACTTTAAAGTTATTATCTGTGATTCTTTAAAAATTGGAGCTTCCAACACTTTCTCAAGGTGCTTTTTAACTTGCTAGCTGAAGCATGCTTACAAAACTTATTTTATATTTTCACACAGGTGAGGTGAGTTACTATCTGATGTTAGAATCATGATTTTTCAAATTTGATTTGTAATAGCTGGAGGCATTTTGACTTATATGTGACTCAGCTAAGTCCTATCACCATGAAAATTGTAATCCATCTACCACTGGATGGCTAGTTGCTACCCCAAGAACAGAAGCTCTGTAACTTACGAGGTGATCCATCTGGCAGAAGATTTCATAATAAAGAATTATCAGGGCTAGAGTAGCTTTGATTGCATACAGTTATACTGTTACTATGATTATTACCAAAATTGTGATACAACAAAATAGTAGCTAGCAAGTGGTTTCTAGGGGGTGGTTTCCATACATGCTGTTGTTTATTCTGTTTTTATTATACGCTTCTCTTTTGCAAGATGAAAAAGCCAACGCTGGTCTTGCATACTGCTAAAAGTCATGCTCCAAGTCTACATTGTACAGGAATGATTCAATATCAGTCTGTTGCAAGTCATGTGATTAAAAAAAACAAAACAACCTTTTATTTATTTACAGTTCAAATTTGAATAAATTTAGTAAAATAGTTAATTTTACAGGATTCTTTCTAATTAAAGCCTGATTTTAATGAAAACATAAATCAAGTCCAACATTGGTCGGTTGGTCCAGATTGGAACATTCTTTCCTTGAATAACCTTGGATGTGATCATCATACTTAAAATGGTCTAGATCAAATAATCAAATGTAGATTTATTCAAAGAATTTTCCACTTGGTGCCCTCATTTTGAGTAACAAAAAAGATTTCTTACCACAGAATCAGTTACATAGCTGCATAAAAATATATCCACTGCTGTATCTATCACATTGGCAATTGGCTTGCATGCTGCTACCTCCATGGCAATCTGAAAGACAGACATTAAAGAAAAGAATCTGAGGTACATAGCAGATTAAAAGAAGAATCTCACATCTTGCTTACAGCTACAGTTACTGTTTATTATATTGTTGTCTCTCACTCTCTCTAAATTTAGAATAAATTCCAGTGGGGTATGCTATCTACTGAATTTATAAATCTTTAAAATATCAGCTCAATTTCTCAAAGACTGAAGCTGGAGAAAGAAAAATAAAGATGCTAATGATATGATATTAATTTGAACTAAGCAGGGTCAAGCTCAGTACATTAGCACCAATAGTAGACTGCAAGCTAGCCCTGGAAAAAAGATAATACACTAAATTTGCATTTTATTCCAGTCAGTATTACTCATGATTTCTAGTCTACTTCAAAGAAAACTATTTATAGAAGACAGGTTTCCCTCTTCATACACAGATATCTTGAAATTACTGAAATTACAAAACATGCTACCAACATAACTTTTCTATTATTATTGTTGAGCTCCTTCACGTTTTTAAAAGCAGGGTCTGTCAAAAAGCAAATGCACCTTACCGACTCTTTCACCCACTCAATGTACTGCTCAAAGTAGCCAATGATGGTGTCCATGTACTTCTTTGTTTCCTAAAACCAGACAGAAGTAAGTGAACTGTGGAAACAGTTCCATGACTCTGTGAACGAATGTACTTAAATAGGATGAAGCTTACCTGGACAATAACTAGAGAAGCATTGTTATTTATGAGAAGCTGGGCAGCATTAACAGCACTAATGACATTTTTCACCTTTACCTGGATTGAAAGAAAAGGCTTTTAATATAAATGAAACCCTTTCAAGCAGTTACAATGGCTCTGCAGCCACTGCCATTAACCTATTCTCTTGATAAACCAGTAGCACTGTCCTGATAAAACTTGACAAAATATGGAATTTCAGATAGAGTCTGAGCTACCTTCAGACACTAAGCCTCAGCCTAAGGATTCATGACCATCTGACAAAAACCTCATACTACTAAAAGAAGAAGAGTATCAGTGATTATGAATAGCAACTTATGCAACTGAATTTATACACAAGACCAGCTTTCTCTTCTATTCTGTTTGGCTTGTTTTTTTTCCTTTCCTTAGGTCCAGAGATACTTTCATTACCTGCAACAGTCAATCCTTGGGTCCTACAACAGTGACCAAAATCATAAGAAAGCTAAGTTTAAGATTTTACTTAACTATAGAATTTAAAGTGTACTCTGTTTCCGGACACATCAATATATACACATGCGCCAGCATATACACACAAAGCATAGAGGAACAACTCCTGATTACCAGCTAAAGTATTACTGCTATTCAACATCCAGAAGGTTGGACACATTCATATACTTTCTCAATACATGTGTAATCTCATCATGTCTCCCAAAAAACATACACGCATACAGCCTTTACCTGTATTTCTCACATAAACTTAAGGCTCAAACACCATTTTTTTCTTATCAGCGCCTTATTTCCATGCCTCTTACACTCACCATCCAGGGTTAAAACTCATATTCTGAAATATATCTGCTTGGTCTGCTGTTGTGAATGGATCAAAAATCTTAATGGAATGAACCATGGTAGGTGAGGACCATAAAGCTGTTCTAACTAGGATCTTAAGTGCTAGCACGGCTACAGGAGCCAAAACAGACAGGAGCCAAAGCAGACTGGAGAAGACAGAAAGCTTTGCTGCCACAAAAGTAATCATCCTGTTGCTTATCCTCCTCAGGCTGGCAGAGCCTGAAGGCAGCTGGTTTCACTGTGGTGCAAGCACTAGCTGCTATTTACAGGGGAAACATGAGCTGCTCTGGAGAAGCCTTCCTCCAAACCCACCTTCCCACAGTTTGGCCAATGCTGCAGAAAGAGGAAGGGGATGACTATAATGCTAAAGTCACAGGACCTAGTAGGAGCAGAACACTGGGTAAGAACTGGGTAGGAATGTGGATTTCAAAGCTCTATTTTCTCAGATGTATTTTGGGGTTTTGTTTCTTGGTTGTTCTCCCACTCCAAGTTTTGCTTTCAACGACTCTAACCTTTTTGTAACATATAATCACAACATATTGAACTGTACTTAAGTCTATTTTATCACCTGATAATCAAGTTTACAATCCGTATTTTAAAAAGCATTCTATTTTACCCCTCTCTTCTACAAAGAAGAAGGGAAAATCAAGGAAGAAAAAGCTGTGCAGAAGAGATGTGTGAATCTCTGTTACTACCTCAATGCAATAAGTAGCTTTGTAATAACAGAGCAACCGGAAAAAGTAAAAGCTGTACTGAGAATATACTCTATGCATATGTGGTGGATGATTTAAAACACAATAAAATGTTTCTGCTGACAGAGAGAAAAGCTTACCGTAAGTTCAGATGATGTCCTCTTCAGCAGCCTAATGCTCTGATTTAAAGTGCTCTATTAGAGAGAAGGAGAAGAAAAAAAATTAAAGATTTAGGTCATCATAGGTAAGAGCCTGCTTGTTTTAACACTGTATGCTTTGATTCTGGATAGATTATTTTGTTTCTAATATGAAATACCACATTATATATAATAAATACAGTTGAATTAGCTTAAAACTAATATATTGTGCTTTTAATTGATTCATATTTCACCAAAAGAACTAAGTAGCTATAAATTATGTATTGGAGGACTTCAAATTAACTCAAAACTAATAGCAATAAACTGAGAAAGATTTATTTGGGGAAAGAAAGAACAGTGAAAAATCAGAACTGAGCCTTCAGAGTACTTCGATATTGTGCATTCTTAGAAGGGAAAAAGCACTTACCCTAGCTTTAACATATTTCTTGACAGTCAGTTTTGTAAAAGGAAAAAGAGATGAGAATAATTAGGAGTTAATTAGAAAGAACAGCATTGAATCAGAGGCCTAATGACTTTTTTTTTTTTTTTTTTTTTTTACAGGCCTTTGATAGGGGCAGCAATACTATATCTGATGTTAAGATAAATGAAAAGCCTTCACATCATGTAGAGGAAAAAGCCAACAGTTACAAGCTGCATGAATGAGATTCACAGCTGGATGCTATACAGATCAGTGCCCGGCAAAAGCAGTCAGAAAGAGCCCTTTCACATCTTGTATAGTATTAACAAGAAGATTTTTCTTTGGCTCTAAGTGCTACTATTAGGGGCTCCAGTTTCAATGTTGGTACATCACTGCGAACTTCAGGAAATAAAATGTAAAAGTCATAAATACTTTTCTAACAGATGACAAATGATAATGAAAAAGGAAAATGAGTGATTTAGGGTTAGAATTTTGGAAAATTCTTCTGCTTCATCTTTTATTCATATATAATCACAAAATAGAAAAGAAAAAAAAAAAAGAGCTCCCAATATTAGACAGTATTGTAAGGTAGAAGTATCAGAAGTAGGTTAAGTATTTATTAAATGCATGCTTTAGCCAGATTACCCTTTGGTGACAATACAAATACAATCTGTGCTTACATGCTATGAACTGTAGCTTGCTAAACTGTATTCAAGATTCAGATATTCACATTGTTTTTACGTTTAAATATCGATTTCATATTTTACCATAGCTTGCTCCAGTGGAACAACTTGCTGGCTATGAATCATCCGAATGTTGTTTGCGTGTCCTTTTAAGGCATTTTCCAGTGCTCCTTTTGGCTGCAAAAAAAAAAAAAAAGAAATTATGCCCTATTGTTCAATAGTTTCACCACTTACAAACAAAGGAAAAAAATACAAACTGCAATGCAAGTTACTCATTATTTGCTGCAGAAGAGCTGATGCTAACAACAGGACACAGCAAATTGAACTCAACCCAGAGAGGGAAAAAAATCACCGTATTAATGATTCAAAGCTCAGTAATGAAGGCACACATATTAAACTGCTTCTCTGTCTATATTGTCACTGGTTTCATAGAAGAGAATTTCCAGAGTGCACTGTTACTTTAAAGTTACTTTAAAGAGGGAAGAGGAAGCATCCCCCTGCTACTCTACTCTGCTGCGGCCTGTCCCTGGTGCAGGGGTGCCCTCCACTGGGACGAGTGTTCCTCACTGATGCTCACTGCTTTTATTTTCTGCAGCATGGACAAGGCTCCTTGCCTTCTGAAGTGCAGAGAAATTTCAACACTTCCAGTCAGTAAACTGGGAATGTGTCTGTGAAGGGTGCTGTTCCTTTTAGTGGCTTCCTCTGCTCAGTCAAGAGATGTGCTTGTAGCCTGGTTTTATAGCCTGCACACACACCTACAGCTCACATATTGTAAAATTTGATTTCAATCTCATAAATATATTTATTTTCCATTTCTTTTTCATGGCAAAATCACTTGGCTCCCATTGTTAACTCCATTTTGGAAATGGAAGAATGCTTAGAAATCATTAAACACTGGGGATGGTGGGCAAGGTAACTGTGGGTCTGTCTCCACAGGACACAGTTGTGAGGATTCAGAAACTGCTGGAACTGCAGGAATAGCTGCCCTGAATGCAAATCCAGACTTGTGTAGAGACGAGACCTCTTTCAGGAAAATGTATTTCAAGATGTTTTACCCAAGACACTCTAACAGTGCAACTTTTTACTGAGAAAACTTCAGCAAACATTTTGTACTGATCTGGCAAATACAAAATGCAAAGAGCCAATGTTCCATTTTGTTGAAAATGTGCCTTTTTTCAAAAATTATCTCAGGAAAAGACTTGCTAGTGAAATACCAGAGGAAACAAATGACTAAGTGAATTTTGCTTGAAAAGAGAATAAATCCCAGGACAGTACTGTCATTGAGAATGGGAATACATCTGCCACAGTACTGCTTCCTCTTCACTGCTGCCATCTCTCTGAGAGCGCCATATCCTGGTGAAAAGCAGCAAAACATTTTCTTGGTTAGGCCTATGCTTTTTTAAGACATTTTTTTATCTTTGGGGTACATATTTCTGCAACATTTTTCTAGGTCCTCCTGCAGCTCTTCCCATCTCTGCCAATTTGTTTGACAGCAGCCTGCCAGGGATTCCCTTCTGTCTTGTCATTCTCTTTCCAAATGAAAGGGATAATGAATCCTCACACATTTTACAGATACAATGACCTAAGAAATAGATGTATTGCAAAACCAAAAAGCAAAAGCACAACATTTTTAGCTGCACGGCTTGCAGGTGTTGATGTGAAGATCTGTTTGCTTCCTGGAAGTATTCATGTGAGCAGTTATTTCAGGTTCTCTGTTCTGAGAGATAAGAGTGCTAAATACTGAAGTAGGCTACAGAGCAGTTTCAGTGCGCTTTGTACTGACGAGTTGAATCCCCTTACCTAACAACATCTGTGGGCAATATTGTTCCTCCTCCACACTATGGTGTCTTGGTTTGATTGAAGTTTTTTTTTCTTTTCCATTTCAGTGTTAAAACATGCATTTCATGTTGTGCAGAGTACCAGAGAATTCAAACTAAATGCTCAAAGTTAACTCCAAAAGTTTTTAGATGGATCTATTCCCACTTCTAATGCTTCCTTTAGATTCTATTGCAAAAAATAATAAAACCAAGCTGCCAACAAAATGTATTTTCCTTCACAGATCTAAATAAAGATCTAACTAACTACCTGTAAAGAGACATTTTGGGGACAATTCTATTAAGACACAACATGTCCGAAGAACCTCAGCTTCCACTTAAAAAACAGCCTCTCCAAACAACAACTTTCCATCTTATAACCTTTAAAATGGCAAAGTAAAAATGGAAAATAGAAGTGCAGTGTAGCCAAAGCTATTGGTATCAGTTCCAGTTAGCAGACAACCTAAATGGGTAAACAGGCAATATGTGGCTCACCCACTGTGCTCAGAGGATAACTACAGCACAAAAAAAATCATGAATGCAGGTCTGACAGAAAAATAAATGCAACAGAAGTGATTAATTTATGTAGAAACACAACAGTGACCTTTAATAGTGCTGCTCTCTCTTTGGAGAAAAGATGGAAATCTGATAAATTCCAAACAGCAAGGTCTCGCTCTGCTGTCTCTGTCCTTTTGTGATCCTAATGGCTGTACAAGTAGTACATGTGTAGCATAACTCTCTCTCCCATACCACAGTGTGGAATTTGTCTTGGGCCAGAGCAAGGCAATCCAGAGTCCAAACTGACTCCCATTTTGAAAAATAAATGGAAGGTGACCTTGACATAGATACAAACAAACCAATCAAGTATTTATTATCTATTAACTCAGCTGTGTCATTCTGTGCACATTCATTTGTGGGCAAGTTGTTTCACCAATGCCAGTGTGTCTACATTCAACAAGCACTACACAACAGACTGGATTTCTTTTGTGAATTTTGCCTCTATAATGGAGGCCCAGTTCCCAAGAGAGGCCTTATGAATTACAAAAGTATTTATTTCCTTGTAAAATTATCTGCTCAGTAACTGAAAGAAAACCAATTCAAATCCTGTTTTCCATCATGATCTAAGCAATTTTTCTGCTGTCTGGTACCTAAAATATAGAAAACATCACAGGAAATATCGCAGTGGACTTAGGTGACTTCTTAAGGAAACTGTGCAACTTCATAAAATTAAATTCCAAAGCAGAAGTTGTACAACTGTTAACATACAAAACTCAAGAATTAGCTCATATACAACATTGTTTTTTCAAAGTTTTTCCTTATATGACAATGAACGAGGTATATGTGCCAAAGTACAAGAACCCTCCTGTACAAAGTCTAAATATTTGGCAATATATAATCAGTAAAATGAAAGAAATTATTATATTGATGAATTAAACTTACCAGTTGGTCTGCTCTTGCTTCTAAGTCATTAGCAAATGACAAAAGATCAACCTTGGTAACGCTTTTATTGATCTAAAACAAGATTTGAACAGCACAGAAAGAGAAGAGTATTACTGCACATGCAGAATGCTCTTAATCACATCTCTTACATTGTCTATCCTTCATTTCTTCAAATGCTTAATGAACTTAACTTCTTAAATGCTTCTGCACCAAATTTTATGCTTCTTCAATACCTCCCTTTCCAGACAAAAGCAGATTTGTCTCTGTTTCACCCACTTTTATTTTTATGCTTCATTCCAGCTACATACCTAGATTACAGTGGTCTCACCTCTGTCAAGTATGCTCCAAAGTTTATCCCTTCTATTCCTGAAGAGCTGAAATTCAGAAGATTCTCTTTCCCAATTTCATCCAGCAGAATGATTTTGCTAAGGTTTATCTGAATGTGTTCAATTCTAAGAGCTACATCTTCTGTATACTGAGAAGGAAATAAAACACAGAGGTAGTTTGCACCTGGTACATCTCTACATCCCTTCTCTCATATAAAAGCATCTTTCTTTTCCTGACTGATCACTTCCATGAAGAAGCACACAAACAACTTCCCTTTTACTTACATCTGGTTAGTTTAATTAACTTTGATAGGTAAGGTCCTACCCTTCCCTGCAGTATCGACACAGCCTGTCCATGCCACATTCTAGCTCACCTGTGCAGCTTTCATTCCAATGAATGACATTTCCAATTTCATTTTCAATTTCATTCATTCCAATTAATTCCTTCCCAGCCTCTGCTACTACGCAAACTCAGACAAATTTCAGTAACTTTTACTCATCACTGTTTAATTACCATATATTATAAGTGCATTGTATTGTATGTATACATATATATGTATATACATATATAATGGATATTATAAATAATTATATATTATCTGGGACAAAGACTATACGTATTAAGTGTAGAAACAACACTTGGCAGAATGGAACACTGTATGGAGCTGCTGAATCACAGCCTGAACCTCTGATTGATCACCTGAGGCGAGCAATGAGTCAGCCACAGGAGCACAGGTGAAGGCAATTCACCTGTGCTGCAGGAAGGGGTAGAGCCTGGCTCCACCTCTCCTAGACCCATTTAAGAGCTGACTGCCAGTGGGGAAGGATCTCTTCTGGAGATCTGCTCCACTGGAGTCTATTTCATGAGCCCAGGATAGGGTGAGTGTCTTTCTTTTCCTATTCCAATATAATAATTACATCAGCTAAGTTCCTGGATATACTATACCATCTGTATATTCATTGATTGTACACTATACCATCTGTATATCCATTGATTATAAAGACACAGACCCCAAAGTGTTGCTGTAAGGCAGGATGTATTACAGACAACCAAAAATTAGCACACTCACATATTATTACAGCTTAACTGAAAATATTTTATCTTATCCCACTCTGTTCTCCTCCAAAGCTGGAAACACTCTTAAAAGCATAGCATATTGTGTCCAAGACCACATAAATATGATTGGAATTCCTTTTAAATTAGGTTGGACAGTTTTGTCTCCTTGCAGAATGTACTGCATATTAACATCTAAAATCCTTTAAAGCTCAGACATACTACATCATGTTCAAGAGCAAATACCTCTTTAGTTCTCAAAAATATTCATGAACCCACCGAAACTTTCCTTACTTACCATACTAATATTCAAAAATTCATTGATATTGAACAGATGGTCTAGATGAAGGGAAGTATAAATTCCTTTGTTTTCCTTGCAATCACTACAAAAATAAAAATACATGCATCAGCCTGAAAATCACCCTAAGGACAGAGAGTAAAGAGAACAATTAACAATATTTTCACATCTGAAGAAAACCAGCCCCTTAAAAGGGTGTTCTGGCTATATTTTTTTGAAGCTTTGTCTATAAGAACACAAGTAACTAACAATTTCTGATGGTCTCAAAGATATGAAACAGTATTTTGAAGAGGTCAACTGCTGCTGTTACACCATATTACGTTAAGATCATCCCTAATAACTCATTGATAGAAGATCACCTTTGCTAGCAATTCATTAGAAAATCAGAACATGGTCTGGACCATGTCAGATTTCTGTGTGTGCCTGAAATATAATACAAAACCCAGATATGAATGGAACTAAATCTTGACCCATAACTTCACATACCTGTATACTTTTTCAAAAGTCAAGTTAATATTTGGATTTTTAAACAGAATGCCGGAAAGATAGTTTTTCCAATGCTGATTTAGTAAGTAGGGAGTATCCAAAACCTAGGAGATAAAATTCAGTGATGTTACTGTAATACTGTGTTCTCAGTGCATGACTATATTCCTATGTGATCTTTCGACACATTTCCACATCTAAGCTTATCACTCACTGATGGAAATAAAAGCAGAAGAGCAAATTCAACCTCTCTGGTGTAGAAAGTGGATATTAAAGCTCCATGTCACTAAGAAATACTAAATTACAATGCAGTTTATCTCTGATAGAACACGGGCATGCAGAATTTACACTGCAAAGCAAATTAAATAAAAAAAAGGATGAAAGTCTCCACTCAATGTACAAATGGAAAATAAAAAACAGATCCAAACTCACTTGAGGTGTCCCCAAGAAAATAATAAATCATGAATAACTGCCAAGACCATTAAGACTTACAGGGAACCTATTCATTGTTCAATAATTTGAATATGAGTAACTTCACCTTGAATAAAGTTTTATCTTCAAAGGGCTCACACACCAGTTTTTCTATATTTCCACCTGTGACAAAAGTTAGCACCACTACAATCATCAGCACCCAGGAGAAAAGAAAACTGAATCCAACGCCACTGAAAAAAAAATAATTTACATAAGTTTTTGTTTTTTAAGAAGAAAATGTCCATACTTTGATTAACAGTGAAACCAATGATAAGCAGCTATAGCATTTCTAGAGAACAAGACCTGGCGGATAGCAAAAATACTTTTATTTTCCAACAGTATTTCTGCTGTCTGAAATTTCTTGAATGTTCCAGTCCTGGAAAGTTTTCAGTTAGAGTGCGGCTAAAATATAAACACTCAACATTGCAGTTGGCATGAAAAGTCCTCTAAGAGTTAAGAGCAACAAAAGCATATAGATTTCTTTTTTTAAATCCATATCTCTACCCTTGTGGTCTCAAAAGACTGTAACACAGATTTCAGATGCTATCTTCTGCACGCAACACAAATGATATTAAACTTCTCCTGGGAACTTTCAAGAGCAGCCCCAAACTTCTGAATTGACTTGATAAAGTCATGTGTTTGAAGCCTCCTCAAATGGCTTATTTTCTTTATTTTGAACAAATGCTTTGATATATTAAAAAAAACACCAACCCTATAAATTCCATTTATACTTTCAATTATTTGATACTGGAGTTCTGGAGTTTCCAAATGAGTTTACACTGATAGTCACTACCTATAACACCTTTCATACAAGAATAGATTCAGATATGATCCTCAAGGAAAGAGCAACCCAAGGCCTAAGTGTTTCACTGTAAGTATTTTAGATAAATGTTTATATTCTAATTATTTCAGAACATATACATTGGTAATAAAAATTCAAGCATATGTCCTTTAAAATCAATTAAAAAAAACATAACTCTCTACAAGTATATGTATTTTCTTTTTCACAAGTAAGTGAAACTCACGCCATAAGAAAGTTTCCTCCAGTGTTGGAAATGCAGCCTCTGGTTGTTGGAGAAGCATGTTTATCATAACCACAGGTTCCACATAGCAACCCAAGATAGTAAAAGATCACAATCAGGACCACCATGCAGCAGAGAATGAGACAACCCAGCCACCTAAGGAATAAAGCCCAAATGCCTGGTTATGTGCAAATAAAGAAAACTGAAGACCTGCAGAACACTTCAGGCAATGCAATATTCCTAACTGGTCCATTTGTGGTTCTTGCTGGGCAACAAGTGTCAGCAAATAAAACCCTCTTTTCCTACACCAGCATACATTTTGGGCTAGGAATCCAATCTCTGATTACAGACTACTGAAGGGCTGGGGAACAAACCTTACAGGTGTTCTAAGGTCCAGCTGCTATATGTTGCTTGTACTGCAGTGTCAAACCCGAAATGAAACAAACCATGAGAATCTGCCTCTGCTGTGTCAAATGGTAATTTGTTCAAGAAGCAAATGATAAATTTATGCATAAGGACTGGTGATTAGTCATGAAGTACATAACTGCTTTTGCTGTAGGTCTTACTACATTTTGCTCATCATTATGTTGGGCTTGAAATTGAAAATAACTTTATTTGAAGCTGTTAAAACCTAGGCTTTATGTGTCTATTCTGGAGTGCTTTCAATGAGCACCTTATGAGTAGTTTATGGAATCTGATCAGGAGAAAGATGTTGGATAAGAACAGAACTATAGCTCTTTTTAATAAAGTTATGTAATATTTCCAAGTCACATATATGGAGCACATTCATTTATTCACACATTTCATATCTCCTCCTAGCTTTTTATCCTCCCCCAATTCCCTCTGCTCTTTCTTTTTTCTTCCGCCATCAATGTTCCCAGCTTATATTTCTTACATTCCTTTTCAAGTCTCATCACAAAAACTTAGCAGGTATTGAATAGCCTAAAGGAAAGGTTATTATGACTATAAAAAAGGGTTCTTAAGGTTCAGCCTCCTTCTCACTTTCATTTAACACTGCATTAAAACCATTAGCACATTTATTCTGTAGCAGTGAAGCGGATTAAAACACAAGCAGATTTTGATAAGGGGTCAACAGAAACGTCAAAATGTAGGGAGAACTTGATGAGCTTGAAGATTGAAATAAATTCTAGACAAAGAAACAGTTTGAAATAAAAAGCTTTATGTTCAAAATATGAGATTATTTTTCATTTATAGAAATCATAGAGGTCTCGAACAGAAAGAATGTGTGTAATAGACCCAAGGACAAGTACTACATCAATTTAAACAAGCACAAAGATAAAGTGGGAAGTAAGATCTTTGCTACTACTACTTCGCAGTATGAAGTCCAGCACCTTGCCTGCAATTCAACAAAAAGAAGTCCCAAAAAAGGAGTCACCCTAGCATTACGAAACCATCTGTTTCTTCATGTATTACGTCTTCTGACATATATCCTTCCTAAAAAAGATAGGAAAGCCTGCAGAGTAGAAGTCATCTCTTGCTCTGTACTGGAACAACACCCAGCTTGATTTGCTGCAGTCAAGGTCTTTACTGAAATACCCAAAAACTTGCCTCACAGCATCTTGATTTCACTCTTCATCATCAATAGTTTCAATGCCCTTTCAGAATATTAAAATACTACATTAACACATTAGTTACATGCTACTGCATTAACTGTAGGTAGCACTTCACTCCTGCATTGTTTCCTATTTAGTATATTCGTACCTGTAGAAATCATACTGCTCCACTACTGGAAAATAGTCTTGAACATATGCTTCACTCTGTGTCAGATATACTGTCAAATCTGCTATAATCTTCTGGACAGGGAGAGTTTTTGTGAAGTTACTGATATTTGAACCAATGGATTCCAGCACATTTTTGATATCTAAAAGAACAAATGTATTTCACTGTTACAGATTCACAGAAGAAATTTACACTCCATGTATGCACTATAAAATGCTGTTAGGCCTTTCTGCACATATAACAAGGCAAGCCATGAAGACAAGCATGAGGAAAAGACAAGCAAGCAACAAAGTAACACAATGGCATTTAAAAACACACACTTTATATTCAGCATTCGGTTTAATGATGAAAGATGTAGATGTTGAGCCAGAATCGCTTATCTTGCCAGCTTAAATCTTGCTTTTCATGCAACACTGCAAATGGTAACGCTGAGTGAGACAATTAGCCACCAGGTTTATGAAAGAGAAGATCAAAATCTATTTAAACTTCATCCCTTGGGAATACAACACTGAAATAAATTAGACTGCTAATATTGATAATCTATACCACTTATTTCCAATCTCATTTAAAAAGATTAGCTAAATTCATTCCAATTAGTTAGCAACACTCTTGAGATAAAGATCAATTAAGCCAATTTTTTTCCCGAATTATGAAGAAACCCTATGTTTACAATTTAGATACACACTACTTAGATACACAAAGACGTGATTCACTCACTTATTATACATATTCTTTATTTGTAAAATGTAATTTCTGTCTACTCTTCCCCTTCTCTCAACTTGGAGAAACTGCAGAATGTGTAAACAGAGGTTGCTACTTGGTAGTAGGCAGCACCTTCATAGAATCAGAGAATCACAGAATGGCCTGAGCTGAAAAGGACCATAATGATCATCTAGTTTCAACACCCCTGCTATCTGCAGGGTTGACAATCACTAGAGCAAACCACTTCCTCCTACTCCAACAACAGCTGGACATGTTTTCAAATGTGTGTTCTCACATTTCTCTTCCAATCAAGCTCAACCGGGTACCAAAATGCTCATTAAAAAATTAATAAATGAACAAGAAATTTGTCTAGTAGAACTACTGGTTTTGTTTGATTTGCTAATGAAACTCAGTTTTTATAATAACAAAAAAGTGCAGAAATAATAATGGATAAATTAAGATTGTCTGTGTTTATGGATATCGGCAGTTATTGAAAATGAGCAAATCTCTGTTAGGTTTCCTAATGAAAAGTACATCACATTTTTAGAAAACTGGCTCATTTTAGGCAAGTTCACACAGTACACTACAATTCTATACATACTGTGTTTCATTTTGCCAAAAAAAAAAAAAAAAGAAAAGAAAAACTTACAAGGAACAGCTGTATATTTATGCAGAACAGGTCCACAATGCAAGAACAAAAATTAAAACAGATTAGTATGCATACATTATACTACATTTCAGTCAGTGTCAAGTGTCCAGGTACTGTCAAAAAATCACAGTTCAAAGCCAGAGTAATAAAGCATTATTAAACAGGCATTTAGGTACATTTTTTACCTCCCCTTTGACATCTGCTACATTTCAAGGCAGGCAGGATCAGCTAGTTGTTTTGTTGCTGTGGAGTGTTTTTTTATTTGTTTGTTTGTTTAAACAACTACACAGCTAAATACATCATAGATACACCACTTCTCATGCAAACTAGTCTTTCAACCCAATAAAAGTAAATATTAGAATGCAGATGGGACCTCACTATTTCTCATTACTTGAGTAATACAACGTCCAGCAAACAGAACTCTTCCATAAAATAGCATATGGTCTATTTTTAGACTTTATTTTGCATCTTACATTGAGACATACTTACTTTCTATGCTTTTCATGGCACCAAATCTTAAAAGAAGATTTAGACTTAATTTTTGATACACTTTAGCCCAGGAAATATATTATCAATAAAAGAAAACAAATGCATCCATAACTGATGCAAAAGCAGTAGCATTAGACAGTTAAAGTGGAAAGGCAGTTTCCATTGTCCTCACCTGATAAGATATTCTTAGTCTGATTCACTACTAAGTCTGGAGTATCATTAAATGCTGCATAACCCTAAGAATAAAAGTTGGAAAAATTAGAATAAGCTTCTCATGGACACATTACTTGCAACTTTTTCCACTATGACAGGGACTGAAAGTCCATACATGGTAAAATACATGTGGTAATACCAAGAAAAACATACCTTATCACTGCGCATTAGAAAAGGTCAAAGCAAAATATAAAGTCAGGTGCATTTCAGATTTCATTCACTCACTGGGATAATTCCTTATGAAATGTCTACATTTAAATACACACACATCAGTCACAATCGTTTCAAACTTTATAGTACTTGTGCTTGACACTTCTCACTCCTACAAAACTCATACATGAAGACTCACTAAGTGAAGGGAGTGACTACATACCCTCTGCAATCTTATGCCTTTATAACATGAAATGTTTGTTACAAACAATGAAATCCAGCTGCCTCTGAAAACACTGTAATCTTCAGTAAGAAGGGGAGAAGAAGGATTAATGCTGGGGGACCAAGCTCAGTAGCACACACTGACAGAAAGAAGAAGCTACTGCAGTGGAGGCTTGAAGCTTTCCCTTGCAAACCTGATCCCTTCATAGGCAAGCAAGAGTGCAGGTCTCCAGCACACAGCCTGCAGTCCCCTACACCATCCTTTTATTCCTAGCAAACATTATCAGATTGCTAGGTTCTCACACTGCTCTAACTATGCCAGATTTGCAAAATTATTAATAGTAATTGCATTAGATCCACTGTACCAGATTTAAGATTGAATATGCGCATTTCAAGATGATGGGAATACACTACAGTTGATTAGAAGACCGTGGATTTTTATTTTTTAATTATTATTATCTTGAACCAAAAATTTAGAGCTTGCTAGCACATCCATGTTTCTGCCTTTTTGCTTTTTAAGGATCCTTCTTTCAAATAGACCATTAGCTACACACTTTTGACATGTAATATCCTGCGGATGTAAAGCACCACATTAATATTTTAAACACTAAATCTTAGTCAAACAATAGAATAATACACAGAGATATCTACCATGAGCAACGATGAGGTGGGAACAAGATAATTCTGCTTGGGAAAGCCAAGGGAAAACAATGGATACTCATGTATCCCAGTTTATTAATTACGAGTTTATAAGCTTGTTGTGAAACATACCTTCTGAACCAGACTAGAAAGGTCTATTTTAAGGACATCATTGACCTTCGCAAGCTGTGAGCTTACTCCCGGCAACTAGGAAACAAAAAGCATCCTTAAGTCACATCAAAGTAGCAGTCTTACTACTTTACTCAATATTTCAAAGATAGGAGTGAAGGGTCAAGAAACTAGAAAGACTGTTTGTAATAGAATCTTTGTAGCATACCCCTAAAACCTTTGTTGTACAAAAGCAAAGCTTAACTTCAGCATTTTTGGGAAGGCAGATTCTTTTCCTGCCCATAGCAGCACTTTAATGTAGTTGCTTGACACACATTTTATTCTTTTCCACACAGAAAATGAGAACAGTGACTGTAATTACCCAGAAACACAGAGTTAGTGAAGGTCACTTATCTCACAAGTGCCAGCATACACTGAGCCATTAACTTGCAGAAATACTAGCAGGCTTATTTAAAGCAATCACACCGTGAGTCTGAAAACACTCACCCCACTGAAATTGGCATTAATGTTCAGTTGATTTAATGAATTCCTGATGATATTGCAAGTTGAGGCAGCCTGAGCTGCAGCGCATGCAGAATCATTGAGGGTGTTGCTTAGGTGCATTTTAACATCTGTCAAATTTCCATGAAGCCTCTCGGTGCCTTCCTGCAAAACTTCTACAGAGACACTCACGTTTTCCAGTGCTTCCTTTGTTTCTCTGATGGCTGCAAGAATGCAACATCATTTTTTAAAAAAATTTTTTGTTAGAAACTAGATACCATTACAGAGGGAAAGCGTAAATACACACGTGTAAGCACTATCAGCTTCTTGACAATACTGATTTAAATTATCTTTCCATCTCACCCAGAAGAACCCTCTAGCACCAAATACAAGTTTATTGTTCATAAAAACAGATTACTTGCATTCTCCTACAAACAAATTAATGTGCTCAACCTATTTTTACTGAGATTCTACCCACTTTTCAGATTATTCTTGTCTACTCATTCCCTCTTTCTTCTAACCCAGTTGTTTTAATAAAGAATTTCAATGCTTGGTTATCAGAAAACAAAAGAAAAAGCATATCCACAAAATAGTATTTTTAAGGCCAGTTGTAGTCCAATTCAAGAATTACATGGCTGCACGAGGAAAGGAAAAGAGATCAAGTTGCATCAGCTAAGCACTTACGCACATTAACACTTGTCTGCCTTTAGATTTTGTCCCAATCACACAAAAGAACACTAAACAGTAGTTTTAAGACAAAAAACCACACAGATACAACTAAAAATGCACAAGTGTACGAAAATAAAGCACACTTCACACAACACAAGGTTCTCTCTTTTTTTTTTTTTTTTACCTTTGATAGCCCTTTCCACTTTGACTTCAAGACAAATAAGAGAAACAAAGCAAAAAAGGAGAATGATGATGAATGAATGAGAAAGAATTCAAAAGAGAATCATGGGTTAAAAAACCCACCAAGTGACTCAAGTTTAAGGATGATTTTCACTTTACTCTATAATGCGCACCTGATTCCTGAAAAAAGGAAACCTTCAAAAGAAAAAAGAATAAAGGAATCTTTTCTTTAAAAGGAGATGGAACAAAACACAAACAACATTGAATTCAAAGATACAATTAAGAAGTGACGGTTGTTGGCACTCTCATACTAGGTTTGACACTGATGACACTCAACCATAGACCTGTCAAAGACTAACCTACAAAGAACTACAGTCAGCACAGCTTTCCTAGTCTCCTTTATAATCCCTGGAAACGGACAACCACCTGAAGTGGGGATTGCAGATTTCATTTGCCTTCAATGACTGCTGAAACTAGACATCAACAATGGCACTTATGTCTTTGTTTACTTTTTAAATACATTTATAAATCTCAGAATATTGGATAACCAAAAGAAACGTCAAGGCAAGTTGAAAAATGCTAAGTAGAAAAATGGTACTGCATAAAGCAATCTCATGTTGTGCACCAAAAAAATGAAGCCTGTCTTACGGTGGCAAGAGAATATATATTAACACAAGAACATGCACATCTTTACCTCCTGCCATTGTCAAAGCTGCATCAAGTGCGGGACGTACTTCTTTCCCCAGCTGCTCTTGAACTCTGCTACCAAGCAAAGGTCCAACGTCTGCAGCATGGAGAAATGAAAAAATCATCACATTCTTCAGTTCAGCTTTAACTACCTTTTCGTATAGGTGCTATCGATCTCTTACTGAACAAAGTATACATAAAGTATTAAAATTTCTTTAAGGCCTGACACAGCTTTTTTAATGGCAATTACTACCTTTTATGGAAACAGATTTTCTTCACAAGTAGTCTTAACAAGGTATAACATTGACAGGAATTTTGTGGCATACTCATTCGCTACAAGCTATGGTTCTCTAGTGCAAGAAAAAGAAGAAAATAGTTTATTTTCCCTTTTCCCATTCCTGATGTGTCAAGGTGACCCACAGCCCAGACCCGACAACCATCCTCACCAAAATCCCTTAAGCGTGTTATGCACGGCTGCCAGCCTGCCCTCAGCATTCAGTGCTGGCTTCAGGCTCACGCGGATCCATCTCCTCCCTCCAAGCCCTCCTGCTTCATTGCCCACAAGCAGAAATCATCTTAGTTCAGCAAAAATGAGAAAATGCAAAAGACAGACAGATGCAGAGTTGAGACTGGTGAAGCGTCTTAATGCAACTTCAGGTAGTTGCTGGGTCTCCTCTGTATTCAGGTTACAGTAAACAGCTCTTGGAGCTTTTGCTCCTGATGAGATTGGAATACTGAATGCTACAGAAGCATCCATTACTGTCAAGACTGCCATTTCTAGCTTGGGATGAGAATTTTTATCAAGCAGAAAAGACTTTCAGCCTTTCCTTAGGGTGGGCAAACCGAATTCATCTACATTTCTCTCAAGGTTTATTTTACTGTTGATTCCCTTTTAATGAAATCCTTTTGTCCTCAGGTGTCACATAGTTAATTCTGGTATCTCAGTACTGTACAAGAAAATAAAAGCTATCTTTATTTATTGATAAGCACTCCTATCACAGATCCAGTTAGTTTCCCATAAGCTAACATATTAAACTTGCACCGAGAGTAAATAAATATTTAATTTGAATTCTTGGTTTGAAAGCTAGAAGCTAGTACTTGAAGTGCAGATACTAATTTCTTTTTCAGCCATTGTTCTTGTTTTTAAAGGCTTATACAATGCCCAATTTTTTAGACATGAGTGTTCTTGCACGGAAGTAGTTAGGAATATGTGCAAATACTGCTTTGGTTACTGCCTTCGGTGCGCTTTAGTAACCTTTAGACACACTGACTTGAAGGTACGTCAAGCTTGCTGCACTGAAAACTGTCCTTATAACATGCTTTAAACTGATACCAAAGTATGGACTCTAGGAATCAAAAGTTACTATCTTTGCTTCCAGCAATCCTGTTCACAATCAGTTTTGATATTTCTGCACTGCAGTTCAGCCTGAAATGCAGACCTGTACACAATCTGACATGCTTATCAGTACATGTTAATATTGTATATTGAATTCTAATCTATACTGAATATGATTGCCCTTTTCTATTATCACCATAATTGAAAATTCTGAAAAAATTCAGTGGTTTGGTTCTCTGTTTATTGAGAGGTTTAAAAGGTGATGCCTCCTATCATGACTGTACTGAAGGAGAAGGTGAAGCAATTGTATTTCAAGTGTTACTTCTTGTTCTCCAACCGCTCATCCTGAAATGCCAAATACAATAAGCAGCTTTGGAAAGAAGATAAACGTGTATCTCAACTTCTAGCTGAGCAGAGGACAAAGAGACAACAATAAAAATAAACAAATGCAGAGATCTACAGTTATTGTAACCGCAGGAACAGCTAGCAGCTCTTCTCCTTCACATTTAGCTCCACAGTGAAAACTCAGGAATAATACTTTAAAAAAACACAAGTATTAGTTGTTATTGAACTGTAAAAAAGGGGAAAAAATACTACCCTGATTTATTCAGTAAGCAATTTAACAAAAGACTTATTTCAGAAAATAGTCTGCACTACAACAGCTCCAAGTCATTTTATATGGAAAGAATCTCAGATTTTAATCTCATTTAACACTAAGAACAATAATTATTTTTGCAAACCATATAATAGTAATTCAAATTTCACTTTGCATTATGAACTGTTTACATTATCTTATTGAAAGCTTTAAGTAAACAACACATCAGTAACCCCCTCTAAATCAAAGTTCTTACTATTTAGGTCAGAGAGCGCTTTATCCTTAGTTGTGTTATACTGGCTCACCAAGTAGTCAATTTGCTGAAAAAAAAAAGATGATATGAAAAACCATTAAAGTAATTGGAAAAAAAAAAAAGTAATAGTTTCAAATAATGAGTCAGAAATTGCCACACTTTGAAACAATCCAAATATTTGTGCAGTAACCCTCTCCCTTCCCCCAAATTCCACAGTTCTTCTGCTTTCAGTTAACTAAATATTTTAAAACCCTGCTTGGCACAACTGCACATAAAAAGATGGGTTTTATTGAGAAACGTACTGGAAGACCTCTGGGGAAAAAGACTCTACTTAAAAATGTTAAGTAGCAAGAACTGTGCAACACAAAGACTTCAAGTCAGTCAGGCACATACGTTTGTGCATGTCTTCATCCCTCCGATTTGATTTTCTAGTAAAAAAGATGATTTCTCTTGAAATAAGAATTGTGCGGCAAATTTATGGGATAGGGGTTCTGAAGCAATTCACAGTCCAGACTGGCTTTTATGGGGACAGCCTCTCAGAGTTTCCCTTACAAAAGAAGCTGGTCATTCTGCCTTAATGCAAATGGTTTTCATTGACAAACGGATCTGGTCCAGTTGCAACTTGGGTTCCACCAAGGCACTGTGTCAATATAAAATATCAACTTAGTTATCACCAGTTCCTGGTTCTGCACAAAAGGCTATTAAATAACTATTCCTGAAGGAAATCTTGCTATAGGTATGAAGTAACTTTGATTGAGTTCTGCATGTTTAAAGTAATGCTGTGTGAATCCTAACCGAGTCATGCAGAAGTTAATATGCACAGTAAAATTGCTTCCAATTTTAAACAGAAGTGACTCAGATGTGCACAGAAGTGTATTTGGCTTGCAGTTTCAAGTTTCGGTGGAATGAAGAAAAAAAGAAACTAAAAAGCACCCACAAAACAACCCATACATCATACAGCAGTGGATGTAATTAAATCACAGAGTATGAGACAGACTCCTTTTTTTTTTTTTTTTTTAAACAAAGGAGAAAAGAATAAAAAGAGCTTTTCCTATCAAGAAAGATGTAGGCTTTTTTGTGATGGTTGGTTGGTTTTCCTAGACAGACCAGAGGACTAACATTTTGCAGGCCTGTAAAGCTTGCACTGTTTCCAGCAATGTCACAGACAAAATGTGATCCATATAACTAACAGTGTTAGCATCAGCATTTGTGTAGTCTGCTAATCTGCTATGACAAGAACTCTTTACGTGTGACTACTTTCAAATCCTCCTATATGTTATACACCTCATACTCACGAGGCAAGGACATCAGTTAGGATTTCAGAGCTTATTGCCAATGAATTGGATTCCATAACTTGTTAAAGAAACAGAAGTCCTTACCTTCAAGAAATCCTTAAATGCGTGTGTCTATACATGATATCAGTGTACCTCATCTGTCAAAAATGACTTGTAATCTGTATCTAGTGATTGCATAATCAAGTGCTATCAAGCCTAAGAAAGAAAAATTAGTAATTCTGCATACGAACAAAAAATCTGCTACATAACTGAAACTTTGAAGAACTCCTGGCATGAATGTTCAAGTCCTGACACTTTTAAATTCCATAGTTCTAGCATTCTTCTCAGCTTTTTAGCTAGTGTCTACTTTTTTTCTCTATTAGAATAGTTTCTTCCCTGTAAGAAGATTTTCTACTCTGATATTTCCTGTCACATGCCTATGACTATAATCACTCAGTGAAGAGGAACCTGGTGAGTTCTGAGACCATTGGTTTTATCTTTCAGTGCAAGCTTTCTCCCTGTGCCCCAGGGCAGCTCCACAAAAGACACCCTGTCTCAAGTGTTTCTTGATGTAACCTCCACTTCCTGACATACACCCGCATCACTAGGCTGTCACAACACATTGCTCAAATTAATAACTGTATACAGATCAACTCTCAATATTGAAAAATTTAACTGCTCTTCCCAGATGCAACGATTCAAAAGCTGCTCTAATAATGTTTGTTCTCAAACATGTATGGTGATATGAAAGCTTCTCATCTCATTCACTCTACTTTATGAGACAACACTGTGGTTGTCATTTATATCAGACAGAAAGAAATGATTATTTTCTGCAATACTTCTTCCTTATACTTCTCCCCTCCCACATTCGTTCCCCATAAAGAATAAATTATTTACCGCTGGAGTGTCGTTAAGGAAAACTTTCAGATCTTTAAAATTACTGTTGACCAGTTTCTTTGCTCCTCGGACTTGATTAGTTAAGTGTTGGTTGGCAGCATATGCACAAAGCACTCCAATGCTACAAAAAATACAGATAAAATATTTATAACAGTGAATGCCTGCCCTAACATTTTAAACCCCAACAAAAGATACAGAAAAAAAACCTCTAACGTTATGAAAATAAAGGTCTCCCTAAGTTTATGCTTTGTCTTTTTTACTGTGATATCGCATATCCACCACTTTACCAAGTAGAGGAATTAGCTGTCAGGGCAGATATGGTGCTACTAAAGAAAACAAAAAAGCAGTGGTTAACCCACAGACTTCAGAAGTTAATAAATTTACAGTCACCCATCTGCACTGACAGCATCAGCAAACACGTAAACTGTATGCAGCTCATCAATGTTACTCTTTCACCACTATTATTATTGCTGACATAGCCATAAGCAAACATTCATAAAGTTACTATGAAAAGGAATATTTTACATTTGAAAACTTCAGCAACATTTGCTCATAATGGCTCTATTTATTTACATAATTATATACATCTTTTAAAAATAGTTCCCATTAGCTCTAAAAAACATATAAACATTTCCTGATAATAAAACAAAAGGTGGGAAGCAGGATAAGACTTCCAATCAGCACTGCCGCTAATTATTTCCTATTGGATCATCCCCACTGCAAAATTCTATTCAAAACACAGTAGATTTGCACAAACATCAGATAAAAAGGCAATTAAAAATCCCATGATAGCCTCCAAAATCTTTCATAGCATACAAACTACTTAAGTTTTTGTTTTGTTATTTTGTTTAGCTTAGATGTAAAAGAAACAGAAGCATGATTTTTTTTCGTTTGCTTTATACCCATCTTATACTCACAACAGCTAACCTTTCAATTGGGAACAACCCCTTGCAGTTACAGGCACCAGGAGACAAGCAGAGCGGCCTCAGGCAGGGATGCAGTGGTGAGAGCCCCAGAGCAGGCTGAACACAAACCCACTCAGAGCTGTAGGGTTAAACTGGTAGACAGCACAGAACCACTCATCAGAGGCATGATGCAACCCCAAAGGGATGCACTGCCTGAAGCCTGCAGCCAGATGCATTACAGGCATTTCTGGATGGCATATTAGTTCAGTCCCTCAGCTCTGCTGCACTGAAACAGCTCAGCACTATAATTAGGCAGTATCCTGAAAACAAACATTATGGACATCCAAACGACAGAAGGGAGTAACCATCACAAAAGGCACTGGACTCCTCCCAAACTGACAAACTTCATGTGACGGCATTAAGAAGAACTAATATTTTAAAATAGGACTTTAAGGAAATTTATACTACCTCCCTACTGGGCAAATAAAATTATTGCTCCAGAGAATTTAAGCTCAAAGTAAGCCATAATATAGGCACTCAAATGAGAAATCAGCTCGTGGATGGCGAGTACCTAGAATAATGTGATATATGCATCTCAGCAAGACAGGAGCAAACACTCTGATGAGGCTCATCTCCTCTTTTTACCTGTGATCCCAAACAAATCTTCATCTTTATTTCGTTTTTCCTATTTCAGCTTTCCCAAACATGGTGAAGGCTTGCTCTCCTCTCAAGTACAAGACCTTTTGCTGCTGACAAACACTCAGTAGGAAAAGTTCAGTTTCAGAGCATGACAAAGTTAGAGATGGCTTCCTCCTGTACCAGAATTTCAGCCCTGCCTTTAATGCTGACTACCAGCTACCTTCCCAAAAGAAGTCACTAACAAAGGGTCACCAACATTCTCCTTACTACTCAACCAACAGCAAGCAAGGGGCAGCTATATTTCCAACGTGGCCAACCCATTCTGCAGCCATTAACATCAGCTACTACCAAAGAACAATGAACTTAGGATGCACAAAATGTCAAGAACTTGAACAACCTCCAATGGTTTGCATTTTGTAAATGATTTACACTTTGGACACATACAACATATAATTTGTCTTCTTTTTACAGTAATGCTAATGGTTTTGAAAACATTTTTCTATTAAGGCAGTCAAATATTTTTCTTCCTCCTCAAATCTAAAGGCAAACTATCTAAAGCTATCAGGAAAAGCAAACATTTGTGTGTCCCTCTGTGGACTCAGTTTATAATGCCATCTTTGTTCTTTGGGCTGCCAGCGTTTTTATGCCTTTTCAGAGTTATGCTCACAGGCTAGAAAGGTCAATTTCAAGCTAACAAAACAGTACTTTGTGAGATTTGAGCATGATCATTTTTCTCTTCAGTCTCCTAAATGAAAGGGGTGGGAGGACACGGGACAGGGGGAGATACTTTATACAGCTGATGCATCCGGAACAACCGCAGCTACATTCTGAATGCAACTAAACAAATACACAGCACGAGAGAGGAAAGAAAAATCTATTTATTATATAACTGAACCTTGAGTCAACATTCAGTAAGCAGCTACAAGGAGAAAAGCATAAAGGAGGAAGAAAAAGGACATCTGACAACGGTTTAAACAAGCTCCTCAGGAGTCAGATCCTCAGCTCCTAGTCAGGTGTCATCGAGATACAGAAGTCGCTACTCCAATTACAGAGGGGTCCTAAGCCTTTTCTTTAGTGGTGCTTGCTAAAAAAATTCAACTCACAGAATAGAACTGATCTACATACTGGGTAAATGGCACCTTCCTCACCACCAAATAGCAGACACAATAAAGTAGTGGGTGGGAGCTCTCTGTACTAACCTGCTCACCAAATCTTTTGATTAAGTTTGACTCCCAGGTTCTGAACAACACGTGTTATCAATTCCACACAGCCCAAATGCTTTCTACGAAGCCCCAGAGATGGATTTGTCAGGATACCAATACTCTTTCCATTCCATCAGACTTAGCTTTGCCTAGTACATCACAAATAACAACCACAACTTCATACATATAACTACAACTTTAGAAAAGATCTCAACACCACCTCCTCTCTGAAGGACAGAAAACCAACCACATGCTAGACTGTCCTATCAGCCAAACTAGTTCCTATGACTGGCATTAAGTTTGGCACTGGCACATACATTTTCACTAAAAATAAATTAAAATGTCTCAACTTTGTATGGCAATATCGATACAGGAAAATGAAATTACAAAAACCATGAGGTACTTCGGACTCGCTTTACCAAGAGAAGTATTTCAAACACAAAATGCATCTTCTAGGGAATGTAAGGCCTATGTACCTTAAAATAAACAACTGAGTACATAAACACAACTCCTACTTGCTTCCTTATACTTCTTGAGAAAACCCCACTGTAACAACCACACTCTACCTTCAGAGAGCACATCTCTGTAGAACAGCTTTTTGTTTGCTTTATTTAGAAAAGAAAATAATGTAATCTTTTTCCTTTCTTTACACAACTTCTCAGTAAACTTAAACCCTCATCCTGTTATCCAGAGCACCGTCAGTGGAAAGGTAAGAAGATAAAATCTGCTAGCTGATAGCTCCTAAAGTCTGAACTAACAGCATACACAAGCTGGTGTGAATATGCTGACACATATACACTGACACATAGAAAAGCCATCCACATGTTGCCAGAGTTTCCAGGAGTTGTTGTCTATGTGTACTACCTATTGCAAGCTCTGTGCTCAACATCTTTTCCTTGCTAATACTCTTCCATCGTGCATTTGAGCTTCCTCTCCCAGCCAAGAAAAGACAGTCTGGATCAGTCTTGATGTCAACCAGTAGCAGTGGGGTCTGCTCTTTTGGCTGTGTCTGCAGTTAGCCAGAAGCATTTTACTTGCTCAGGATGGAACTCTTTCGTGTTACTGACACGGCCAATGTACAAAGCTGTGGTCTAATCTGTGAGAAGTGTAGATCTGGGGAAAACAGCTACAAATAAATCTTCCAATTGAGCTGAAACTGCAAGGTAACTGCGGAGAAGAGTAGAAATGCACCCACAAAGAGACTTAGGCTGAGAACAGTATATGAGGTGCAGAAACAGGTACATCTCAGGCTCTCCTTTTTGTGTGAGGTGGGTGGGGAGGAGAGATGGCTACCAGCATAGCTCTCCTTTGTATTTCAGCACAGTAATAAGCAAGCTGCCATGGATTTAAATAGATCCAGGCATAGCACCTTCTCTTCCCTCGTTAAAGAAGATCTGGGAAGGGCAGCAGGCTCCTGCTTTGTGCAGCCATATACTGGAAATTCGAGAGCCAGACCTGCCTCAGCCAGGCTGAGATCAGCAATACAAGCTGTACAAAGCCCCTCTTTGCCTTGTGCAGCGCTTACAGCATTACAGATTTAGCTGCAAGTCCTATGGGATCATCTCTGCCCATGGCAGCCTGTGGAGAAAGCTCAGGCCAACCCTTCCCTTGGGGTATGCACCTGACGCTCCCAATGCCTGATACAAAAGATGAGTTAAAGAGGCAGTCTCCCCTGCCCTGGAAAAGTGTATTAGTATGGCTCACTGATCTCCCATTCACGACCCGCGGTTTGCTTAAAACCACAGCAACAGCTGGCAGCAAACACACCAGTCAAAGACTGACAGGGGAAGGATCCCTTCATGCAGTCTCTGCTGATAGGCAACATCCCCTCAGGCACTACAACTCGAACACAGTGTCCTGAGACATGACGTAAAGGTGCTGGCAAGCTCTGTCAGCTCCCTGAAACTCCAGCATGCTGAAGGGTAACTTCATAATATATTTTCTTTGAGCACTGCTGCACTAAGAAGAACTTTTGTCCTGTAACTGTGGCAGGAATGTATCACCTGCTGTACTTTCTGGCTTTCTGGAATTCAGGTTACTTAAGTGTCATGTTTGTCAGTGACATCTGGCAGAAGAGAGCATGATCTAATACAGGGTATCCCCAAGTGCTACAGTTAAGCATAAGGAATGCCTTAATTCAACATGACAGACAGCAGTAAAAGGAAAAAGAAATCAAGGTTACAGTGAAGTGACAAGGTAAGTCCCACCGCAATGAACACTCACATAGTGTGGAATATAAGAAAATAAGAAAAACAGGCAGGTGAAAAAATGAAGAAGTTGAAGGAAAACTAAAAAAAAAAGACAAACAAACAAACAAACAAAAACAAAACAAAACAAACCTGAAAGCAAACAATATATTTTGAAAGCATCTGCAGGGAAAATAAAAGCCTGGGCTGCAGTCCCTCATCACTCACTACATGCCCAGCACAGCAAGAGGATGCTAATACTCCTCATGCCAAAATGTGACTAAACTCAAGCATATACAGTGAGTACACGCATGGCTTAAACAATTCAATCAGTGCCCAGAAGAAAACCCATTAATTTGAACTTATAAGAATCTATTAGACAAATACCATAGGAGATCACACAATGGCTTTCCTTACCACTTCCAAGAACAAAACAGTACGTTGTACCTCAGGTTCTCTACGGGATGGACTGAACATAGGACAGTATCATTTATTCAAGAGTTTAACATAACATTCTGCAATTGCCACCTTGAGACTAGCAGAAACCTCATTTGTCACATTCAGGCTTAATTTTTGTGTTCTGTATCTGCATTCCTCCCAAGTGAACACATAGTGACCTGGGGATAACAAAGGCAGCAGCACTTCTTTAATGCAGTTGCATTTTCTTTAATAAGTACTAATATTATTTAGCATAATAAAATAATTTCTGCACCCGTAGGCTAATACAGTAGCATCATATGTCACATGGCACTGCAAAATTAGTGCTATACCAAGCTTTGTGTTGTTCTGTTACACTTGCCTTATTATTAAAGAAGCAACAAAAAGAAATGTTGCAAAACAGCTCCTCTGACAGTCAGCATTTTTCTTCTGTCTTTGATGCATTTCCCCACCACAGTTGTCACAGCAACGACACATACAGAAGCAAAGTCCCACAAGAGGCAGTAACAAAATAAATAGCAATCCCAAGGCTGCGGAGACTATAAAACCGATCTCATAGTAGATGGCCTGCAATTCAGACAAAAATAGTGGTAATAGCAGGTATCACACAGTCACTGCAATCATACAGAGCAAATTAACAACAATTAAACTAAAGACTAAACCATCTACTACATCTCTGACATTATGGGCCCGGTGTTTTTGTCAGTAATCAACATTGCAACAAAAATATATGTAACATTGCAGACACCAAAAGCTAACAGTTACTTAATGAGAGCACTAGGAAGTAAGCTGCAGGAATGCATTCTAGGAAAGAAATATGTGCAGGTGAAATGAATACAAAGTGATGCAAATGAAGTAGATTAAAAATGAACATGTTAAAATTTTTGGTCCACAAATCTAATGTTGCCCACATCTGTTTCCAAAAGGTCTCCATAAATGTCAGCAAGGCTGCCTAGATCAATGCTGCACTGGGGTGGGAGGGTATGTTGTTCTCTTTGTTAATCAGGTATGGAAGGATTTATGGGATCAGCCAAGGGATGTCCTTCTGGGACGATGGATTGCAACAGCAAAGTTTTCTGCAAACTCCAGATGAAAAAACTGCTTAGGGACTGAAAAATGTAACGGCATGGATTTTAGGCTCCCTCAGGTAAAGACAGTTATTCTGGTGCCAAACAGCAAAACATCAGCAGCTAACAGCCTGCTTTCCAAACCAGGAAGGAAGGAAGGAAAGCCTGCAATGCAATACCCCACTGGCTCGGGGCACAGTGCCTGTGAGGCACTGTGAGGGCTCCCAGGGACAGCTGCTGCAAACATAGGGCAGCACGGCCCAAACCAGGCCAGCTATGTGTCTGACAGCTGGGCAGCATGGGGTGGCACACCCCAGCTGTCCCTCCTGACTAATAAATCTCTCTTCCCAGATTCTCTACAATTGTGGGAGAAATAATTATCTCACTCGTACTTTGAATCCTCCTCTGTTTTACAGATCTGCCAGTACAAGGTCAGCTTGGCAACCCCAGATGAAACTGGGGCTGCATATTGTCCTGCAAAATAAGTTACAATTTCACACAAGCTATCTATCATGCTCCAGTTCCAGCTTCACTGACATCCTTCCTCGCAATCCCTAATTACCAACTGATCCAAATACAGCAACCATCACCATTAGCAGAGTTGCAAATTTCTGACCTAATTACCAATTCTAGGATGAAATCTAGTTTTTGTGTTGTTTTTTTTTTTTCCTTTAATTGTCTATTAACTGCTGGTTTAAACCTGCTCTCCCTTCCGAAGAACACAATCTAGATACTAGGAAGAAGAATATGGATATTTTTCTGAAAAAATACACAGGAACCCACAAAAACATTCCTGTTTTCTTTTTTACTTAGCTGAACACTTCAGAAATTACTCTACGATGTACATTTTAAAATAGGTTAGATGGAAAAAAACTAATTAAAAATAAAACGTAAGAAATAGTTATGGATGTTTTAATAGGAGTAGTGCATATCGACATGGTTAGTTTCTTGTCAAAGCTGTACATCTACCAGATAAGACATTACCTGGAGTGTCAGGACAACATTTTCGGGCTGTGGAAGTCAAAACAAATGGAGAGTGTGTGTAACAGGCAGCATGCACAAAAACAAATCGAGTAATGAATAATTAACCACAATCAAAACAATTAACAACACAGAAACAATAACAAAAAGCCACTGAGGTAAAATAATGCATAGAAGCACAACTATGTAATTACAGAGAATTACATACAATAAAATGCACAGCGGTGATGTCTGGTTTCCTTTGTAAGTAAATGGAATCTAAGATCTGTCCAACAAACATTTCCATCTTCGAGCAGTGCAAATCAGTGTAGCAAGCATCTGTTTCTTTTAATTCCCAAAAATCTCAAAGCCAGAGACTGCGTTTCTTTGTGGTTTAGTGACTCCTTCAAAAATTCCACCAGTTGTAACTGACCTGTGATATTCCTGACTAACATTTTCTTCTCAAAGCTAATTTTATTTTGGCATAAGTGCAGCATTTTCAGTAGCAGTTTTGAGAATGTAACAGATTACACAGAAAATTCATTTTCAACTAATTATGGAGAGATTATAAATTATGCAAAAGTAAAAAAGAAAGCATTCAAGAAGGAATGGGGAAGTGTATTAACAGGTTCTTAATTCATTTTTCATCTGTATTTCAAGAAAACACTGGAAGTGAAATACACGGTGACAGGAATTTCTGAAGAACTTAATTTTCCCCTTGTTTACACAGTGAAAACAGACTTATTGTATTATCCTATTAATCTCCATATGACAAATTTACACCTGATAATGCTTTTCCTTTTCTTGTCAGCAGAAGAGAAAAACTATGAAGGTAAAACAGCAGACCCTCAACCTGAAGTCTGCTGTGTGTGAATCAGGAATGTTTCCAAGTTGTAGTCAAATTTCTTCTTTAGCATTACACACATTTTTGTGGAACTTCAATATGCTTTGAAGAGTTGCAATCATATTTGGTACCACTAACCTCCCTTATAAATATGGTACCATGTATGATTTTGAATGGTTTTAGCAAGCCATCTCCCAGCAGAACTGCTGGGAGCAGTTCTGTCACAGCAGCAGCAGTGATGAGCTGAGTCCCTGTGAGCACACAGCAACTGTGCTCAGCTGTCAGGTTATCCTGGCAGCTCAGGGTCCCTGTCAGGGGATGATGAGGCATCTATGCAAGAGTCCAGCTGGGATCACAGGGACACACAGTGCAGAACTGGGGAGGGCCTCTTGAGTCACTAACGCATTCTACAAATAGCTTCAAAAAAAAGGAGAGAGAGATAAAGGAATGGCAGCAGAAATTTAACAAGATAAATGTCAGAAGCAGTTAGATTTCCTATTTCTTTCAATTCCCTAGTGAACTAGTGAGCCTTCCTTTAATGTGGGTTCACACATGGCCCACTTCTTCCCCTGCTTCTGTGATAACATCACTGTGTTCCCAAATAGGAGCCTTTTCTTCCTGGTGTTTCTTCTCCAGATATATTTATTTATCAGGAATAATCATACCCCTTGTCAATTCTTTTCCTAAGCTTAAAAAAGTGTTCCACTATCCTCTGGAAACCCGTATGTTTCCCAGACCATCCTAACAAACACTCTGAGCCCATCATGTTCAAGTTCATTCCTTCTGGCTGAGCAGCCAAACCCAATGCAATGTTTCCAGTCTCCTACTCACACCCTTCAGGGACATTCTCATTTCCCTGCTCCTGCTGGGAGCTCCTCCAGAGGCACATTCACAGCCACACTTACCTCTTCATGGCTACATCTCTCTGATACTTCTGGCTTCTGCAAATCTCTCCACTTGCCCTGATTTATTCTCAAAATTGTATCAAGGTTTGGATTATATTCTGGGCAGAATTGGGTCCTATAGATGGTCTACATCTTCTTAAGCACACCTGATATTGTATCTGCCATTCTATAATCACACAGTATTTTACCAAAAGCTTTAACTACAGATTACAGCTATTAGTCTCAAATTTCTCTTGACTTACATAGTAGTTACTAATCACTACACTGAAGCTCATGTATACCACTTACATTCTAACACTTTATCCAAGGGCCCAGCCAACAAAGCTCACTTCACGCTGCTCTCTAGGAGTGCCTGCACCATAGACAGGTGTTGCACTGCTAAGGCAAAGCCCCACTAGATGAGCCCATAGGATTGGCAAGTGCTGCTTGACGCAGCAGGAGGACAATATCCAAGCACTCGAGTTTAATGCAGAGTGTATCAAACCCCTGGAGTGATAAACTTGCTGTCAGAAAGGCATAGAAACACAAGGTTTTTGCACTGCAAATCCCAAGGTCATTCAGCTCATCCTCAATCAAGACAACAGATTAATGCCTGTACGCCTAGCTCCATGCTCATCTAGCTGTCAGAACACCATACTAAGCTCACATGGAACCACTTGTTCATTGCGTGGACCTGGTTGACTCCCACTGCACAAGGAAGAAGGCTCAAGCAGTGACACTGCTTCAAAGATGGGGCACCATCCTCAAGAACAGCCTGAAATCAGACCCAAGCTCCATTCTACTTCCTCTTGCTAACAGACATCCTAAGAATTTCAACTGTCACAGAAAAATCACAAACTTAAAGAGAGAACAGCGAGTATACTTAATGCGATTAGCACACTCTAAAAATTCTTTATCAGTAGACTATGGAAACTTAGTTTGACCAAGGCACCAGAAGCAGCACATAAAGTGAACTTCTGGAGGAAAACAGCTGAAACTAACATGAGAACTGAGCAGTAATGGCTCTCACTATAAAGCATTTTTAAATAAAAGCAGTACTTCTCAATACAGAGGGGCTTCAACTTCTGCATAATAAGGACTGCAATCACATTACAGTTGGAATTTATAATGGAGCTTTAACTATGTGTTTTTTACACTGGCATATGAAATTTCTTTGTGACATTTTTGACACATTTCAGACTCAAATTTTATAAGAAACCATCAGACTTGTTGCCCTCAAATTTCATTCCCATATCTTTGCATTATAGCTTTAAAATACTACTCACTGTTTTAGAAATAAAACCGAATTTCAAAGTCACTGTTTTCATTATTTTATGCAGATACACACAGACAATTTACCTTTTGATAATCGCCTTGTGTATTTCCAAACTTCTGCTGTGCTAGTTTTCTGATGAGATCTGAAAATAAGCAAGAGCATTCCAGAGTTTTAACAAAATACATTATAAAAATGGAGGAAAGAGGATGGTATGAATTCTACTGTTAGGCAGGCAAGATGCAATTAAGAATAGACATCTACAGGATCAGCAAGCACATAAGACTTTCCATAAACTTGTCTAGTACCAACATTTTTAATTGACTGTATATTTTATGAGATCACAGGAAGATAACCAGGGTATACATCCATTAAACCCCACTGAAATGCAATGAAGGTTTTTCTGAGGTCACCTTTCTGTAGCTTAGCAACATTATTAAAAGTTAAGCACAAACTTATCAATTACTTGGACAAAGTTCTGGGTGTTAGCTTTGCTTCATTTCTAAGACAAGCACATACACAGATACATATAAATACATACACAAAATTACATAGATAATGTGCAAAACAAACATGTTAATGACTTCTTGATTGGAGAGCAGAAGGAAGAAGGCCCTTATCTCGCCCACTTCATTCCAGTTTCTATTCTTTCTCGTTTTTGGGACCAACAGACCTTACACAAGGGTATGCAACACAGCCAGAACAAATCCACATGGTACTGCAAGTGCAACTCCATTTCGCTCACTTCTACAAGATACCATCCAAAAAATGAAGTAGGAGTTTAACATCAATGCCACTTAACATCAGAAATACAACTTTGCCACACTTATTTGCTGCAGTAAACCGCAGCAGCTGAAGGAATGGATCTCCTTTTGCAAACACCAGCAGCCTGCCCTCACAGAGGTGTTACTACCCTATGGGAACTATACTGGGACCTAAGGCTGCTGGTCACTAGTGTGATGCCCTGCGCCTGCAAGCACTGGGAGCTCTAATTCTGCTCCCTAACAGGCTGCACACAAGAAGCCCTGCTCCGATGTCCAGGAAAAATGACGGACTGAGCTTCTGGTCTCTGAAGAAAAGGAAATACATTAGGAAGGAACACTGACCCCGTGCTCATACAGGACTAGGCTCAGTCTATTCAAGGGCACTGTGATCTCACTCTTCTCTAATTCTGCACAATCTTATAAAAACAAATCCCCAAGCAGGCAGCTCCCCTTGTCCTTGTCACCAGCACCCAACTGATCTGCAAGTTCAGGAGATCCTGAGAAGTTCCTCACAGAAAATCAAACACAACCACAGAGCAACAACTGCCGTTTTCAATGCGTCAAGGAAGGTTTTCCCTGCAAGGAAACTGTAGCCACCAAGACTGCTAATCAAAAAATTAAAGTAAAAATCTGTTCATGTTAACGTATCACAGGAGTGCCAAGCAGCAAATCATTCACAGACGGGAAGTGTATTTTAAAATGCAGGAAGCATGCTAGCAGTTGATGATAGAAGATTTCATACAACCCCCTTTTTGAAAGACTACACAGAAGCTAGAAGATAAGGCTGAATCCCACAGTAACAGAGGTGACACAAAAGTATCAGCAAAATAAGCACCTAGGTAAAAGAAAGGAGCTGCAATCCTAATAAACATGTTCAAGCATTGCTTGGCAGGGGCCAACCAATCTGTGCTAAGATGCTCACAGCATCCCCAATGACCCTCTAAGAATTCCTCAGGGGGTTTCAGTAGCAAGGTGGTGCACAACCAAGTGGGCAGCACTGTCAAAGCCCAAAATGTAATGCACACTAGCTGTGTCAGACAATATTTTCTTCAGCAGCAAATGCAGAACGTCTTTCCTCTTGTTTAAATCTATATCCCTCCCAAAGAAGCAATTTTATGAAAGATTTGGTGCATGAAGCATCCAAAGCAATGAATTTTCTCTTGATCTCACAAGCAGAAGGGCTACAATAATCCTTTCATTTGCATATTTATTTACCCATTTAGCACTGTGTAACAATACACTGCAGAATAGCCACTGAAGATGGGTTTTAAGGTCCCTTTCAGCTTAAGCCATTCTATGATTCTATGACCTCTGGAGATCTTCCAGTCAAACCCCTGGCTCAGAGCATGGGTAGCTACATCATGTTTCTCAGGGCTCAGTTCTGAATTTCATCATCTCCAAGCAGAATATCTAATATTAAAAAATAAAATAAAAAAATCCCAAACTCCCCTGACTAACTGTGATACACCTGAATTGCTCAGAATGTTTCTGATTCACAGTTGTTATTTATACCCTTTCCATAATTTATATCTCGCAGGTCAAAAACAGGACCTGAATACACTATGACAAACTGATACAGAAAACAAGATTTTTGGTGTGTTTTCAAAATTTAGAGGCTCTAAAGCCTTCTCATCAGAAACTAAAGCCCCTTTAGGTTTATAGTAAACAAGACCTGCAAAAAGTTCCCATATGGATTGTATAAATTAGATACAACATAGTAAGAGAAATATGCGTTTTATGCCATACACAGCACAATGACTGCTATTACACAGCCTGTTTTTTGCCTTAATTTTCAGAATGGGAGTTTTCCCTGCTAAATACGGATTTACTACTTATATTACTTAGTAAAGATTTTTTTAGAAGCTTCAGCATGTTCTTCTCAACAGGCAATGCACCGTGATTGATCATTCTTTGCAAAGAATTAACTATTTCAATTACCTTCAATATCAACTGTTAGGTATTTTATAAGTTAATTCATTTGGAGAAGAGGAGTCTCAGTGGAGAATTTATTGGCCTCTACAATGACCTGGAAGGCGATTGTGTTGAGGTGGGAGTCGGCCTCTTCTCCCAGGTAACAATGATAGGATGAGAGGTAATGGCCTTAAATTGCACCAGGGGAAGTTTGGGTTAGGTATTGGGAAAAAACTCTTCACAGAAAGAGTGATGAGGCATTGGCACAGGCTGCCCGGGGAGTGGTGGAGTCACTGTCCCTGGAGGTGTTCAAGAAATGTATAGATGTGGCACTGAGGGACACTGGGGCCGTGGTTGGACTAGGTGATCTTAGTGGTCTTTTCCAGCCTTAATGATTCTGTGACTTTATGCTTTCAAATTGTACTTGGAAGCTATATATATTCCCATAAAAATTAATATTGGCCAAATCCAAATGTAAAATTACCTTCAGTAACTCGTCCACACATCTGTAGGCACAAACATGCCTCAGTGGTTTTGCAGGAACTCAAGTTTTATGCACAATAGCACTCAGAGATTAAATGGGAGAGCATCCTGTGCTCCCTTGTATACTTTTCACATACACTGCTCATTACTGCACAGTGAAGAAACACCTCAGTCTACATTTAAGTCCTAACCCCTGTGATTTAGATTTGCTTTTACGAAGAGCCATTCTTTCCCAGCTAGTACATTTCAAATCTAGCACTGAAATGCATTTGTATTTTCAACTGAACTAAGACAACTCCACCTGATACTATTCTGCATGATGCATAGAGTACCTCAGAGCCAATCAGATCATTTTCAAGTCTCGTTCCCACTTTGAACACAAAAGTGCTAGGCAGGTATGGAAAGGAGTGGTGCCCTCTATTTTGAAATTAAGTAGATTACTTCTGAAATCTTGGCTTGACCAGCTGCACACATTGTTTCACAGGACCAGTAATCCAAGGCTTTAGCACAGAACACATTTCCTCACTGGGGTTAAAGAGATTTACCTTATGAGGCTCATTTACACAGCTAATTACATTATTGCTCTGCACTGTCCCCTTCCTGCTCTCATCACACATGCAACATGCCATCTGCCCTGGCAAATCTAACTAACCAGATGAACTGTTCATTTACCAATGCAATTTGTGATAAAATATTAAGCATCTCTGAGAAGCTCCAGTCAATGAAAATAAGGTTATAACTAGGCTTTCTTCTTGGAACTACCCTACAGAAAGGAAGAGCAAAAATCATGCAGATTTAAAAATAAACAGTCTGGCTTTAAGTCCCAACATAAATTAGTTATAAATGCTTCTTCCACGAAAGCTTTTCAAATCTAGGTGACAGCAATATAGTTGGAATAAAACCTTTGGGAACGCTATGCTTGATGTTCGCTCAAACAATTCCATTGAGCCAGTTCAGTTATAGTGCAATTCCAGCACTAATCAAATTATGCCAGAAATTCATTTATCCTTTTATGCATAGTGTAACATACTAAATTTCTATTCTGAAAAAAACTTCAAGCTAACCAATAAGTACCATGACTGAAGCATTCAACTCGCACTGAATGGGGATCTTCAGAACAACAGGAGAGAATTAAATTGATAATATACATGATAATAAGTGCTTTCACACCATCTCGTATCACAGAATTTCTCCCCATTCCCCTTCATCTATAACAGACAGTGTCAATGGACTATGTATACACTGCTCAGTTCAGTGTTTTTCTGAATATGGATCAGTTTGACCCCATTTAGTGTCATGAATAAACAGCAACAATTAGTGTGAAATTAATGAATTAAAATAGCTTCAAGATTGTTTTTTTCCTCTCTAATTATGACTCGGACTATAAACTAACTCTTACAAGTCCAAGAAAACCATAAAATATTTCAGATTTATTAGCAGAGAACAAAAATCTTTTGGGTGTTCTATAGCAAGTTCAGTTTATTGACATTTTAGAATACTTGCTTTGACCTGAGTGGAACTTTCATTGCTTCCTCAAAGTTAGAAAGCCTTTTGCCATTGACCTTAATTATAGTCAGATTCAGTTTCCTTTGAAGAAGTCTCCTCCAGTTGGCAACCTAGGGTGCTTCCCTTTACTGCTGTTTAACTACCTCATGGATCCACACACTTGCTCTGTCCCTAGTCCCAGGTCTACTCTGCACTGCTAGAGCCTCACCTCAAGCACTAAGTGCAGTTTTGGGTACCACAAGAAGGGAAAACCTACAGAGTGCTCAAAGTAGGGTTACGAAAATGAGGAAGGGTCTAGAGGGCAGGATGCATGAGGAATATATGAAGTCCTTGATCTGTTCAGCCCAGAGCAGAGGAGGCTGAGGAGAGCAACACTGACATTCCCTCAGTTCTAAAGCCCTCATACAAGACAACCTGCTTGCCCTAGAGATAGCAAAAGGAAATTCCCTGCCCAATCATGTTGCACATTAAAGAAATAAAGTGCAAAATACCATAATCATAGAAAAACAAACACAAAAGGAACCCTGCCATTGCACCTGCTCGCTGACATGTAAAATGATGCCCTATGACCTGATATTCTATGGTAGATGGTTGAATGGAGGTTAAAACCAGCAAATACAAACTAAATTGCCTAATTACTTTAACTTCCCATCACGTCTGCAATGTCAGTCTGCCTTGTTACCTTGTTCAATATGGTGTTTCCTCTAACCAATATGATCATCTCCCATTCACATTCTCTGGCTGAATTCTTCAATTACATGATCAAAAGCAAGACATACATGCTATATTCCCAGCTTATCCTAGAGTACTGTTTCTGTCTCCAGCCAAGACAAAAAGCAAATACATAGTGAGTGCATTTTACATCTTGTTAGACTTGGAAAGCACATACTGCTTTATTTGTAGGTGAAAAGACAAGCTACTAGACCAGCTAGAAAAGAGCCTTAACTTATAGTGGATGAGGTGAAGGGTGATGTGAGAGGGTTCAGGCAGCAGTATCCTACAGGCAAAGAGATGCATGAATAGCCATGAACAGGAGTAGACTACGCTGAGTGAGTTTTAATCAGCACAGGTAGGAGCAGGTGCGCTGCAACTGCTGAAGATGCAGAACTGTAGTGCAGCAAGAGCTGCTGAATGTGCATGCTGCAATAACCAGGATCTGAAATATCAGGTTCCCTTTGCACCCTTGACAGAAAATAACACAGATTTACAGAAGAAACTATACAGCAGTGAATTAGATTAGCAACAGTCTATGAATTCCATTCATGCACAGAAAAAAGCTCCCTAACTTCCCCAAAGCACTGATGAAACTACAGAAGTTTTATTAGTCAGTTGCTATTAGTAAGGAAGACCAACAATAATTGCAGTCTTCCATAAAATATACTCCCACCTTACAGCTGCTCCAGACTAAGAATATTCCTTTAGCATAGTTACACACTTTAATTTCTGGGCACATTCTGCTTTTACTCAACATACAGAGACAACATTAAAGAGCTTGACCAGGAAAAGGTTTAAAGACAAAAAATAGCCTACGTGCTACGTACTATAGCTACTGTACTGTCTGTTTGAGTGCAGCCAGAATGAAAGATTTCATCTTTGAAAATAATCTTTGCAGAGACTTTCTAGCTGTTCTTTGCTACAAAGAAAGTTCTGTTCTTGTTGAAATTTTGGAGAAAGAAGAGAGAAGTCTTCAGAAAAATCTTTGGAGTTCACAATATATTTGCATATATCATGAAGAAGACACCAAGACGAGTAAAAAGCTTTGAAGAAGTATCCACACAGAAACTGAATTATCTCATATTCTGAAGACAATGAAATGCAATTCTGCAATGCATTGCTTGTGCCACAGCAGCTACTTTTTAGGCATTTATTTTGTTTGTAGTAGCTACCTAAAGTTCTCTCTAGGCCACCATCTGGTAAGGATTTATAGCAGATTACAGTCAAAGACTTAACTTGGTACACTGTGCATGCTTGTCTGTTTGAGTACACTGCAGGGAATTAATCGTTCACAGGTTGTGTAACATACTGGACTTTATTAGAATTGTACATATTTCCACTGTATGAACAATAGCATTTTTCCTGCTCTTCACTTCTGTCCTCAGAAGCTCCCATAAACTGAGAAAAGCACAGAAAATCCCATCTCTATATTGCTATAGTGAGTCGCTGAAAACATGAATGTATGTGATTGGTAGTGATGCACGGGAGCCCTGCTGGTACCACTTTTTAATCACCTCAAGAAGTGGCTTTCTGGCAGCTTTACTGTGGTTTCTCAGAATTCCTTCCCTATGTTTTCTCATTTCTGCAAAGGTCAAAATCTTCCACATTTGCTTACTATGGCACACACATTGGATCAAAATCCTATACAGATCACACCTTCACTCAAAAATCAAAGACAAAGGAAAGGCTGCTACGCTGAAGGAAGGCCTCTTCTTTCCATTTGTTCTGTATGGCAGCTTTCAGCTGAGCTACACATCCCAAACAGTACTTACTATCAGTAAAAATATTCACCACCGTAACAGTTGTTTACAGTTCACAAAAACAAAATAATTAGTGCATTTTCAGAGAACATAAAGCTCTCGACTCCATTAAAATGCAATTCGGGTAATAATTTACTCTTTTCAGACAAGCAGAAAATATATCTGCACAGTGCAGACTGGTAAGCTTACACTAAGATGTATATACTGATAAATTCAAGCTACATTATCTGTGGCAGCTGACTTTCCTTCTAACTTGCTTCACGTTATTCTCTTTTCCCAGGAAAGCAGTGACAGAATGAGAAGTAATGGCCTAACACTGCACCAAATGAGGTTTAGGTTGGATATTAGGAAAAAATTATTCTTTTAGAGTGGTGATGCATTGGCACAGGCTGCCCAGGGAGGCAGTGGAGTCACCATCCCTGGAGGTGTTCAAGAAATGTGGAGATGCAGCACGGAGCGATGTAGATCAGTGGTATGGTGGCAAGTGGTTGACAGTTTGACTAGATGATCTCAGTGGTCTTTTCCAATTTAACAGTTCTGTGATTTTATTATTCGACTTTAAGAGACTTTCACTCTCTCTCTCCACAAACATTTCATGAACTAGAAGTTACAAGAGAAAACGAGGTCCAATACTACATAGAGAGATAAGCATGTAAAAATAAAACTGAGGGGAAAAGAGAAACCAGAATTGGTCCCATTGTCAAGCTGGGAAAAACAGGGAGCCTTTGCTGGTGGCCTAAAAATCCACTTGTGATACACAACCAGAGAATGCAGTGACCCAAAACCTATTCCAACACACTTCTCACCACACAAGACTCTCAACGTTTCAGATGTCCTGACTACAATTTTGTTACCAGAGAGAGGGATACAAACTACCACTATATTCACATAGTGTGTTCTAAGACTGTGATTGTGCACTGGTATTTGAAAGGCAAAACGCAGACGAAATAATGCTTAAACCTGCTTTTCTCTTTCTCATGAAATACTATGTGGAATAGCCAATCCTTTAGAGATACCATGTGAAATGAATGCACACAGAATTTCAGGAGTTTAATTCAGCATTTCAGTGTAATTGCTGGTACATGGACACTATGCCACATCCAAAATTACGTTACTCACACACACTACACACAGGAGCAATAATCAACCAAATACTTACATTTTTAGGAGATGGTTTAATAGTCAATTTTTTTTTACCCACAACAATAAACAAGGCTACTCACTAAGATAATCCTGTCCTATACTTCTCACTCCTCCCATCCTTGCAGCCAGAACCTCTGGGTTTGATGCACTCAGGTCTCAGCCCCATGCACCAATGCAGGGAACACCACTGACCAGCTCTTTGGTCGTACCTGATGTCTCCCATGAATGCTGCATGGTCAGGACAGTTTCAATCCCTGCTCTGATATTTCCCCAGATTACAACAGCTTTCCCAAGTCAGCTCCCACAGAAAACACCCAAACCACACACCAGCCACTGTTCCCAACAGACAGAGAGGACTTAGCTGTCTTATCTGGAAGCTGTTTTTTTTTGCCTTAATATTATTGAGGTTGCAATGCTGGATTGTCATTTTTCAACTGCTGTTGAAGTGTGTTTTTCTCCTAGGCAAAGCCAGCAGGCAGTGTTAAAGCAGATCACAATGAGCATTCAGGATACTGCAGAGAGAAGATTCCAGATACATGTACAGCACTAGATTTTCAGATTATCATATATGCCACACTGGTTACAACTGACTTACATATATATTGCATAATGCTTGTCTCCATAAGGGACTCCTTGTTTACATAATCCAAATGAAATAGGCAGCATGACATTAGAGAAGTGCAACCTTCTTTTTTTCCCCTCCTGTGGTGGCTTCCAGTAGATAATCTGTATAAGCCTGCCCCCCAAAAAGCTCTGTCTATCCACAAAAAATCATTTTGACAAGCAATTTGCTGGATAGTCTATAGTTTGAAATAGTTTGGGAAAAAAAAAGAATTATGCTTCTGGTGCCTACTACAAGTAGCAGACTTCAAGTCTTTGTCAGAAACTATTTCTGTGTTCCTTGTTTACATATGTATGCTATCAAGCAGAGTACCTCTTAACTTCCCAGCATGAAACTAGCAATGATCTTTTAAATGCTATTTCCTTAAGTGTATGTGAGTGGGCAGAGAAAAGAAGATGCTAATTTATCCTGTTATCTTCCTGCTGCTCAATATTTCACAGTATTTCTAACCTTAGACACAAGGTATTTCTTTCAGCGTATACCCCATACGATCACACAAAGAAGCTCTGTAATTTCCCCCTCTTATTCCAGTTCTACCCACATCATACCAGCACTGTTTACAATACATAACACCTATCAATGAAATCTGCCATTTTTGATCAACACTCTATTACCTGAAATTCATGTCTCAGCTGAGGCCACAGTACTGAAAAAAGACAAACCACACTATACGGTTGCAGTGAAGGCAGTGACTCCACAACTCAATGAAATGGTCATTTCACAACACAGCTTGGCCAATCTAACAGCTACCTCACTAAGAGGCAGATCTTATTCTCAGAGAACCCTCCCTTCCTCTCAGTTCCTGCACTAGCAATTGCATCTGTGCCCCCAAACCAACTCCAGGAGGCAAGCTATAAGAAAGAAATCAACCCACATGGCACAAGGAGTAGGTGTTAAAAACTAGCACAAAAAGGCAGTGTATCACATCAGTGCAGTTCCATTCCAGAAGTGATACTGAGAGTTCATACAATTGGAAAGGGATATTTCAGTGTAAGTTTTTATAGAAGTTCGTAATCACTTTGGAAAACTGAGTGCTGCCTTATATTGCTGAACTACAGCACCTGAACCTAAGTCAGAAGCAGTGTGCACACAGTTCCTTCTCGTCCAACACACATAATGTATTAAAAAAAACAAACACATATCACACAGTATCAGGATTTTGCTGGATACACAACGGTATCCAGAAAAGGAGGTACACTTTTCCACTGCAGCTGTACTAGCTAGGAATACTGCCTATATTCACATAAAAAATGTGATATTTTAATGTTAACGTATAAAATGTTACAATTGCTGAATACACTCATGTGAGACAATAATTTCAGGAACAGAGGACAAAAAACAAACTAGCTAAACTCCATGATTTGCAGCAGCTTTGAAAGATGCTGAAACTACTCAAAATACGAGACTCTGCAAACAGAACTTAGAGGTGCAGTGCAGGTCTACGAAACTGCTTACTGTTCTTTCCTATAAGGAATATACATTTATCTCTTCACACCATGCTTTGCCTAGCAAGGACCTACATTCACACTTGCATTAAAGTTTCATTTCTGCTTCAGCAGAAATGGTGCAATCCAGAAGTAGAAGCATTTACAAAGCAGTTGTAATTAAAAGTATGCAGCATAACTGTCTAGTGATATGCTCAGGTACAGCAAAAAAAAGGGGAACGTGCCTTCAAAATTTGTCTTATTTTATCTAAAAATAAAAGGAACTTCAGCTTAGTTCTTTTGTGAACTCTTTGCATATTAGTTACAAGACACAAGCTGTGAAACTGAAGATTTGTTGTGCAGATCCTGCTGGCAAGTGGAATTTCAGATTAAAATCGTCTTACTGCAACTAACATCTAGTTTCCATGGGAACAAAGCCACACTAAGACAGCCACACAGCCAGGGTTCACATTGACCGTGCCCCTTTACACTAAGCTCATATCTGAAGGTCCCCAGCACAACAGGTGATGCATACCACATCACATCTGCAAACTGACTTCACTTTATTAACATGCCAAGCTTCAGTTTGCAACAAATTCTAAGCAAGACAAAAACCTGCAATTTGTTTGTTGGTAGATGTCCTCTTAGTTGAGAGCTGGAGGCAACCTATAATTTTTCTGTTATCATCTGTTTATTGTAAACTAATAAGATGTTAACGGTAAGGAATATCAAGCCTACAGAGTCTCAACAGCAGCAGCAGCACCATCCTCTTCATGTTACAAACAGACAAATCAAGGCACTGCACGACTGAAGAGACCAACTGAGCATCATGCAGCAAGCCAGTGACCAAGCAGATTTTTCCACCCCAGTATGTCATTAACTCCACGCAGGGGCAGGTATGCTCCAGAGAGAATCACTCCCATTGCAACAGTTCATTACCTAGTAAGGGCAAAAGTATTTGACAGATGAAGCTGGAAGCAGGATCTGTTCACACTCACTGAAGCACTGCAATCAGATATCCAATCGGTACAGCACTGTTCTTAAAGACTCAGCAATTTAAGCAAACCTAAAGGGTAACAGTTCCTTGCTCAGGTTCTGTCAGTGTGCTTTACTCAACAACTGCATTTAATCCCATTAATAACTTACCTATTAAATCTGAACTTAGATTCAGCTGCATGCCCACAAACCTTATGGCATTAGCAACGTACTTAGTCTGAAGCTGTTTATCAAACAATTTCTCAGATTTAACTAAAAAGGAAGTAAAAACAAAACCAAAAACAAACTTACAGAATAGCTCGTGGCTGATTTTCTTTTTAAATAATCACTTTCAGCTTTAAAGTAACTAATAAGAACATTTAAATAAATTTGCATGCAATTGAAAAACTTAAGAACAACTTTTCCCAAGGACTTCATCTTTTGCTTTATCACAAGCTAGGAAGCTCATGCTAGCTTCCTTCCTAAAGGCTTTATTGGGACTCAAGGTGTACAGAATTGTAACATCAGAGCACTACTCTGCAAGCATACAAATGACTTGCAAAGGCAGGAATATCTATCTACATGCAGTTAGGCAATCCTGTCACTTTTCATTTTTTTTTTTTTTCCTTCTTTTTCCTCCCAGTAAGCATAACTGTAGATTGGAAAAGCAAACATTAAGTACTTCTAAGTACTAGAGGAAAAAAAAATAAAATAAGGCTTCTAAGATCAAAGTTATAAGTGATTGATACAGAGCTCTGCCTGTGAGCCACATTTCTACCCTGTGTTATGGTTATGTGCACTACTCTGGGGCATCAGCCTGGAACAAACTCTGCTGGGGCTCCAGACCAACAGCAGTGATGATGTTTTGAGTCAGACACACCGAAACAGCTTTCTGTGCACACTTGTGATTACATTTATTTTCATCTCTGAATCAGAATTAATCCTATTTCAAGTTGGCAGTTTAAAAAAAAACATCATTTCAAATATTTAACTACACTATTAATACACTGAATGTGAAAATAGAACAGCATATGGCAAAAGAGATTAAGAGGATTAACCAATTAAATGGTATGACTCAAACTGACATGATCCGTCAAATCTGTGTTTTGCAGGGAGGTACGCGGGGCATAGGGGAAAGGACTTCACCTAATGAAAGCACTGAAAGCCAAACATCTGGTTTGGTTGGAAACATCTGCTGGGAGGGAATGAGATGAGTGACATGTGCAAAACTTACGAGGTAAGCAAAAGTGATTTACTTTTAGATGGTTCCTTTCTCTTTAATGCTGAATTTCACAAGAATCCACACACTTGACGTAGAACTTAACATGAACAGTTCCATGTGACTTGACAGTGAACTCTATACTCAATCATTTGTATGTTTTGGTCACATAATATTAAATTTGACATACAAGGCTATAGACCATATTCCTGTTACTACAAAGGCACAGTAAACATCTGACTGAATTCAAGTTTCCATAATCAAAAGAGTAAAATATTCAAGCCGGCCTCTGCTTGAACGAACTAAGGTCTTTTTCTGAGCGCTGAATGCAGACAACTCAGCATAACACATCTCATGAGAGTAAAATAGTTCATCTGCACATTTCATGGCAGGAAAGAGGCCACAAAAGCAGAGGCATCTGGAAAGCGTTCCTTCAAAAAAGTGACATTCCTGTCAGCTTCATGCAATGGCCCTCAGTACACCTGGAGTAAAACCTGCTGGAAGACAGATAATGCAGGGAGCAGGTCAGACCTCTGCTCCCCAGGTTAACCTCATGATCTCCAGGCGCTTGTCTGAATTATTTATATACAATTAATTCATTTGACTTCATCCTTCTATAGCTATTGAAGAAATGGCAAAAATACAAGCAAATAATCATTGGTAGGTATTATACTGGCTTGTAACCAAAGAACTTAAGATGTTAAATTAGGAAAGGATTTAACGTAATTGAAATATATACTACAAAATAATATAATCTTCTTTTATACATAGCCACAGCTAAAATGCCAAAAATTAATCAGTAGCAAACCAAAGCTGTTTTTAGGTCATTAAAACTTCATCTTGGTATAATTTAAAATATCAATATTATACAAACATTAGCATTTTCTTTGGACACCTAAATGAATCAAAAAGCATGTTGAAAAGTTCCAAGTTACAAGTACAAACCCCACAAACACACAGATCCCAAAAGCACATTTCAAGCAATGTAGTTTCATTAAGCACACACTTTTTCATGTCTCAGCTTCTCCTTTAGAAGAACTCAGTAGAAAAGGAATGGAAAAAAAAAAGATGCAGTTTCATTCTTAACTCTAGATCACAAAGGAACACAAAGTTGCACACTTGTATAATGGAAATGGATTTATATGAGAGTTGACTGGATGAAGATATGGAAACAAAAGGAGTTTATTTCTGGTTGCTACGTTTCTATGATCCTTCTGAGAGTGCATCTCATAAAGCTGCATTTAAAAAAAAACGTTTATCATAATATGCAAATCTTAACGAGCTGTCTTTTATGGATTTAATATTAAATACAAAGCAAATCATGCTTTACTCCTGTAAATCATGCTTTACTCCTAATCCCACATTTCTGAGTGCACATACGAAAAAACAGCCTCGAATGTATCAATGACAGCTTTGAGATATCTAAGAAAAGTGCTGTGAAATTTCATTAACATTTCACTTTCATTAATAACACCCAACTATGCAGAACAGAAAAATGTTATCTGACATGGTACTGTGCACATTCCCAGGCCACGCTGCATGCTACTAATAAAGGCCCTACTAGCATTTACTTCCAAATTACTGTCTTGGTATCTACAATAATGTGAATGAATCAGTAATGAATCTTAACATGAAAAACAAACACCAGTTTGCTTACCTTGAGGAAAAGGATTGGGCTGCACTAGATACAGGAAAGCATGGACTACTTTAAACAAAATTCCTATTGGCCCAGGTTCATGGTATGCACCTGTATCGTATGTCTTGGCAGGTACAAATCCAAAATCCAAAGTCCCAGGAGGCGGCTTGTATATAGGCTGAACCTCTGAAATAGTACTCCCACAAAACAACAGCAGCAGCAGACAGAGTTCCACAGCCATGGCTAGCAGTATTCATAAAATTTGAGGTAGAAGTAGTTGCCCCACCAACTCCAGAAATCTTCAGTACATTCACTTGGGAGCTAGATTTCTCAACAGCAAAGCACTGGTGCCCTCACACCTTTATTCTTTAACGTCTTCTTGTTCTGGAGTGCTATAGGAGCCTCTCACGGAAGTGACTCAGCGCACCATCTCTAGTAAAACAAAGAAAGAAAAACTCTGAGCTCATTAAAGTATTGGCATGCAAGCAGAAATTGTGAGATACCTGCAATTTTCTGCAGACACTGAACTTATCATCACTTGTAAAAGCAAGCTTGGAAGGACGGAGGAAAAAAAAGAACTGAAGTCTGTGAATAAAATGGTCTGCTACACATGCTGTACTTGAAAGAGGGATAAAAACAATTACGCACAGTTCCAGGTCAATGAGTTTTCAAAAACAAAGCAGAGCATTGGGACAGCTCCAGAGAAAATATGCAAAATTAAAGGTAGAACAGACAAACTGCAGTTCTAAGTAAACACAGTATGTCACATCACAGTAGTTTGCATTCAGTCTTTACCTCTAGTTACTATAGAGGATGACAACTACTAGTTATATCTTGCAGTTTCTTTAATCTGTAACTTTTTAGTTTATAGGACTCCCACTTCCCTCCCCACAGACAACCTTGCAGATGGCACTTCATGACACCCATTTCATAGCTAAAGCCGAAGACTCATCTCAAGAAAGAATTTAAGCTTCCACTTGTTTTGACATTACAATAACTTTTTATCATTGAAAACTTAAGGAGGAAAAAAAAAATAATCTATTGTCCTCCTGAAAGATAAGTTTGTCCTCAATTGCTTTGTATTAACTGAAACTTTCACAACGTTCTCCTTCAGAGCCTGATCAGCCAATAATTTTTATAAAATGTCGTGTTGAAGTTGAGTAGCATTAAGATGACTCTGGATGCCTATAAAGTGCTAAGAATGTTGTCAGTCTACAAAACCACAACACTTTCATCAACTGTCAGAAAAGAAAAACAAGCAGAAAACCTTCTGGAAAGCCTTCAACCATTGACCAGAATGCCACCAGTGGGGATGGCTGGGAACGTACCGCTCACAACCAGCCACCACCTCAAAGCGGGGAGCACCCAGTGCAAAACAACAGCAGTGGGCAAAGCAACACTTTAATCACAGCTGCAGCCAGCCCAAAGCCACAGCAGCTTCTTAACTTCCAAGGTGCTTCCACGTCAAAAGAGGTCTGAAGACAAAAACACTTCTGAAGTTGGTGGCAAGGTAAGTCTTCGTCTCTCCCATGCTTTACAGTCCCTGGTAAAATACACGTTGCCTATCTGAAAGCCAGCACTGACTCACTGGAAATCACATGGCAGGCTTGTTTACTGATCCTTCCTGTATGCAGAAGTCTGATACGCATCAAGAAAAATATGGAACAACACAGAAATACAAAACCTGATCTAAGAACTAGGGGCAGTCTTGTTTCCCTGAAACCCAATCTAGCTAAAAAGGAAAACTTAAATCTATTTTTCCACCCAATGCTCACTGAAAACCAAGAAAAACAATTATAATCCCATGAACATCAGAGTTAACAAGCCATAATCAAAGAGCCAATGTTATATGTTTCTCTATATATAATGCCCAACACTGAAATGTAAAATCTTAGCAGACGTTAAAAAAATAGGCATTTCCATATCAGAAAGATATGCTTGGTTAAATAATAATGCTAGAAAAAATTATCATAGGACCGTTTAGTTGGAAAGGACCTTTAAAGGCCATCTAGTCCAACTGCCCTGCACTGAACAGGGACACCTACAGCTGGATCAGGTTGCTCAAAGCCCCATCCAGCCCAACCTTGAATGTCATCAGGAATGGGGCAGCCACCACCTCTCTGGGCAACTTGTGCCAGTGCTTTGCATAATTTTTTTTTTCCTTATATCCAACCTAAATCTCACCTCTTTTAGTTTGAAACCATTTCCCCTTGTCCTACCATGACAGACCCTGCTAAAGAGTCTGTCCTTTCTTACAGCCCCCCTTCAGGTACTGAAAGATTGCACTCAGGTCTCCCTGGAGCATTCTCTTTTCCAGGCTGAACAGCCCCAGCTCTCAGCCTGTCCCCATAAGAGAGGTGTTCCATCAATTATCCAGCTCCAACATATTATATTTCCCCTTTCAATCATTTCTTGAGACTGAGATTCTTGAGATTTCTTCAGCTGAAAAGACATTTTTCTCAGCAGAATTTTCTTTAATACATCTGCCGCACCATGGCTGAATGCAGAAATCAACAGAAAATGAAACTTGGTTTGATGGCAGCTTATTATCAGATCCACAAAAACTCCACGGGATAAAATATCACAAAACCCCAATTAAGTGCAATAGATTTTTATTTTCTCCCAATGATAAATCTGAGAAGGTTGTGCAAGTTCGATAAAATAAACCAAGCTGAACTCTTACTAAAAAGTTTGAACACTTTCTGAGTAAATTTGAGTGCTCTGGAGACTTCTCAATGCACTCCAAGAGCTCAGCAAGTCAGGGGATAACACACACACCATCTCTGACCCCTGCAGAAGTTACAGAAAAGGACAGAAAAACAGGCTGAAAAGACTACATGGGAATGCTAGGGGCGTTCGTGAATGATAACACTGGAGAGGAAGATGACCATAACTGGTGTGCTAAGGCAGAGCTAGAAGACAGGACATGTTTTCTGTTGTGAGCTCTGTTATGTTAGAGAGAAGGGGGAAGAGGAAGATGCATACAACTGTTTTTTGTTTCCCCCAATCCAAACAGACCAAATTTTAGGCTAAGGACAATTTAAACTAGATCTAATTGTACAAATGGGAAAACAAAGCACTACCAAAACATCCTTCTGATGTTGAAAAATAATGCCTGGCAGAAGTGTGAACTCATCCACTAGCTGATACTGAATTCTGGCAGTTTCACAACAAAGATGCTACTGAAATTGCAAGGACACTACCTGTACTACAGACACAAACAATACCTTGCTAAATAGAGACGTACAACCATTTTTCCACTCCGAAGACACTACAGAAATCTCCAAGTCTGTATAAGTTTCAGCTGAGCCTTTATGAAGTTCAGTATTTCTGAAAAAGCAGGCAGGCATCTTGCAAATCAAAGAACCTGCAGCATTCAACCAAATGTGCTCCTTCTCCTCTCCTTACTGGCAAATCCATCACAATGAACTTCGTATATACAGGCTTATTGAGTGATTCCTTCAGGCTGACACCAAATCTTCTCTAAACTATATAAAGGCTACATTAATAGTGAGCAGGAACTTGCAGAAGCACTATTAAACCTATAACTCAGGCTACCTGTGAGCATTCAATAGCTGACAACCTACCTAAAAATAACTCTGATGTAACAAGCTCCACGTAGTTACCTTCATCTCAGTAACTATTTAAAAAAAAAAAAAAAAACAACAAAAAAAAAAAACAAAAAACAAAAAACAAACAACCCACAACCTGAGCTGGAAGCATATTAGTAGCTGAATATGGTAGATGAATAGTGCTGAAAGCGAAAAAAAAAAAAAATCAATCCATGAAACTGGGAGAACTGCAAGCATGGTATATGAACAGAAGTGACATATATACCATTCATGATAATCCTCACTGCAGCAGCACGTGGCCATCTCATTTCCTTCAAAGCAGTGTGGCATCAGTATGAGCTTGCTTGCACAACTTGTGCCACGTTCAAGCAAACAGGGAGAGAAAAACCAACTGTGTGAACCTTTGGAGTGCTTCCATTAATTATCAAGTAAGGTGTTCATTTTGTTACTGTTTTGATTAAAAAAATAACCATCTGTCAACTATGGAAGACATGTAGCAATTAAAACTTTATTTTCTGCGTGACTTGCAAGCATCCACTTTACAACAGTGGAGTTTTTGCTTTTTATTCTGCAGCTGTCACCTAAATATCCCACATAAGTCACTAAACTGAATTCTTAGGCTTTTTTTTTTTTTTTTTTTTTTAAAGCACTTTGTGTGTGGAGAACATCATCACTGCTTCACCATGTGTGCTGCAATATTATCACATCTCTGGTATATCTCACTTCGTATTAAAAAACAAACAAACTGCAGTGCTTTCCAAAACCAATAATGCTTCAGCAACTGCAGTGCAAGTTTAAGAAGAAGAGACAGATTGAGATGCAGAAGTTCAGTAACTGCTTTTATGATGGTACCTACGCTAATGAGCAGAACTCAGAAGCATTGCAATATCCTCCTCAGAAGCATCACGATGTCCCACTCTTTGTTACTACAGGACCGGCCTCCCATTTAACATTGCAATCCATGCACATACAACTCTGCAGTGCAGTCATGTGGCTATGATTAACCCTGTGAACTGAAATTCAATCAACCAGAGGCTACATCGCTCAAGCTCAATGTGGGAGCCTCTTGGCAGCAAACCAGGTCGGAACAGGGGAAGAAGCAGCTGTCCGCAGGAAGCCCACCCTGAAAAGCTGGCTGCATTTGTTATGTTTTTTAATTAGTCATTTGAAAACCCGAGTCCTTAATACCCTTCAAGGTTTGAGCGAAAGCAACCGGCGGAAGACTGAAATTAATTATGACAGCCACAACACAGGTAGCTACAGCTGGCCTTCAACTCCCGGATGTGCATTAAAACAAAACTGCAAATGAGATACAGTACAGCCAGCTAAGTTAGACACCATCAAGTCAGAAAGGTACAGTTTTCTGACACAATCTCTCTCAAGCTACCAAGGATTACAACCTGTTGCCATAGGAGTAGAAAGCAAACAAGTCCAGTAAGCACCAGGGACTGCAGAACTGCCTGATGGCACCAACACAAACAAAATCCCCCCCCCCCCCATCCCCAGGGAGCTGCAGGAGGCACCTGCTGTGCTTGTTGGTGCTCAATGCGAAGCACTCAAGTCAGGAACATGGGTATGTGGAACCCAGGTTAGCTTTGAGCTGCTAGCTAGTTGTGTATGAAGTACACAAATATACACAACACTCCCCCACTCCGCAAACAAACAAACAGAACCAACAAAACCCACTCTCCAACCAGCCAACCCCGCACTGTTTGCTGCTATAGGAGTCACAGCAGTTTACTAACATATGCACGCAAATAAACTCCAAGTGAGATATCTTCCCCAGAAGATCCACGGCTCTGACTTTTAGCCTAAAAGTTTATGTTTTCACTAAATGATCCAAAACCAAATACCTAACATGAGGTTAAGTGATGCATTTACCCCGGTGCTCATAAAGCCTTTCCTTGGGATAGCACTCCTCAGCATCACATAGGACACCACAAAGCCATCCCATAATTAGACAGCTTTTCGGCAAACGGGAACGAGCGAAGGCTGAGCGCAGCCCCAAAAGCAGACCCGGACTGCGCTCCGTCGGAGCTCGGATTAAGTTTCTCTCATCTTCCCAATTACTTGCGCCGGCGAGGCTCTGCCCCCTGCCACGCCGCCGAGTCCTCGATCCGCACAGCAGCGCGGGCGCCTCAGCTCTGCCTCCGCCGGAAGGTTTCTGCGGACCGCTCGGTAGTTTCTCCGGCCGCTTCCCCCCGCACGGCGCTCGGATGGCCATAAGCGATGCCCGTGGCCGCAGCCGCCCCCCGCGGAGCCGCCGCGCTCCCCCCGCCGCGGAGAGGCCGAGCCGCCCCAGGTGCGGCGTTCGCCGCAGCGCGCTCCCACGGCGGGAAGGGGCGAGCCGCCCTCCTTGCCCGCAGCCACCATTCCGCCGCAGCGCCGAGGCGGGGGGTTTTCTCCCCGCGACGAAGCGATGCGGAGGGCCTCGGCCCCCCCACCCCGCGGCCGGACATCCCCGGAGCTCTTCGCTCCTCTCTCCCCATCTCCGCCGCCCTGCTCTCCTCCGCGGGCGGATCCGCCCAGGTTCCCCGCACGCCGCCGTGCCGCAGCCCCTTCCTTTCCCGCAGCCGGAGCCGTCCCCACCGCTGGCTTCTCCCGGCACCCAAACCGAGCCCTCCTCCCGGCTCTCTCGACGGTCGCTCCCCTCACCCGGTTCCCGAGGAAGGACCTCTCCCCCACCGCCACCGCCTCCGCCGCCGCACTTTCTCTCCGGGAAGGACAGCACTTGTGCCGCCCGCAGCGGGAGGAGCCCCGCCCCACCTGCCGCCCCTCCCCGCGCACACCGCACCCGGCACTCACCGGCGGAGCGGGGTCGGGGAGACGGAGGCTCCGGTCCCGGCTCGGCCCGCTCCGCCTCAGAGCGCAGCGGCGGTGCCGTCCGCGCATGGATCACGGAGGGCGGGCTCTGCCCCGGGCCGGGCTGCTGGACCACCCCGGCGGGCCGGAGCCGGAGGAGGGAGAGGGGGAGGAAGAGGAGGAGCGTGAGGCGCTTCGCCCCGCTGGGCGCCGTGGGGGCGGCCCGCAGGGTCGGGCCGGCTGCGGCGCGGTGGGAGCGCTGCGGACGCGACCTGTTGCTGGGCGGGCTGCGGCAGCGCAGGCACGGCTCTCCTCCCCGCCGGGTTACCTCTCTCATCAGTTGTTGTAAGAACATCTCGTTTCACTCCTCCCGGTGGATGCCCTTCTTTCCTGACAAGGTTATCGCCTCTTTTGGGACCGGAGTCCATGTTTTTTCTTCAGAGTGACTTTGTTTTTGAGCCCAATGACACCTCTGTCAGACAAGATGCACCTTTCCTTATGCCTTGACACAGTAACACACTTCTGAAGGCTCCTGCGCTTTCCTCATTTGCCCTCTGTGATTTTTATTTGCAGTTTTGGTATTTCAAAACTGCAGCCCTCATCGCAATATCGAGTCATTGGGTTTGGAAACAATTCCTACAATTCTTACCAGGCCCTCCACTGCCCAGCATCACCACTCAGGGCAAAGCAGGAACTTCTGCTGGACATCCAGGATCACATTGGCTCCTCAGAGGTCCTGAAAGCACTGATGGAGAGGACACTGATGGAAATGGCTTTGTGCAGGTAGAAAGATGCCAAGGATGGGGGGGCAGGAGGGGTGGCTTTAACCTAGAAGAGGGGAGATTTAGGTTAGATGTTTGGAAGAAATTCTCTACTCAGATGGTGGTGAGGCACTAGAGCAGGCTGCCCAGAGAAGCTGTGGGTACCTCATCCCTGGAGGTGTTCAAGGCCAGGCTGGATGGGACCCTGCGCAGCCTGAGGTGGTGGGTGGCAGCCCTGCCCACTGCAGGGGGTTGGAACTGGATGGGCCTTAAGGTCCCTTCCAACCCCAACCATTCTGTGATTCTATGAAACCTAGGCTTCTGCTATTGCAGGAGGCTGTCCTGCTATTATAACTTTGGCCAAGGATCGAATAGTTTTCTCACAAGCAGTGTTTGGCATGGCTGAATTTTACCTGTATTTCAACTCAGGGCATTTGCCAGCACTGCACATTGTAGAACAAGCTGCCACATTGGCTCCACGCAGAAAGAACAACTATTCTGACCAGCACAGTTCCTGGATTGTTCAGCTTGAGTGCTGCAACCCAAGCTGGAGAGTGCAGCACAGAGCTTAGCCAGAGTCTCTTGTCTCAGCTCTTGTTACAGTTCTCCTATGTACCCAAGCAGTGTGACAAAGACAGGTGATGCTATAGTTTTGGTGAGACACAGAACACGATGGCAAAAGGACAAGTGTGCTAAGTTAGGCAGATAGTCTTCAAATTTAGAAGTACAGCTCCTTCTTAAGATCCAGATGAAATTTTTTCTAAGTACAAGAGAATTTGCTTTCCAAACAATAGGCTGCATGTAACCAAAACTATTAATCTAATGATCCGGTGGATTTGATTTCTAACACTCCTGTACAGTGTTAGAAGAGAGCAGCTGAATCTTGGTGCCATTTGACTGATTTTAAACTGCAGAGTGAAGGCACATAGCTACAGCAATAAATAACAGCACAAGAGTATGCCAGAAATCAAAGACAGTGATGTGGGAATATGGGAGAGAAGCGTGTGGAATGAAAAGTAAGAACATTGAGCCCGTCTGGAGCTGAAGACACTAAGATTTTCTTTTGGATTACTAATCAACGCAATAGATTTAGTAGAGGTTAGTGGTAGGCTACCACAGGAATGTTAGGTGAGATCTGGCTGCAGTTTGCAAGCAGGACATACAACTAGATTTACAGGAAAAAGACATGAGTGTTCACACAGAAGAATTCAAACTAAACTAAATCAAGAGCAGCTCTGTTAATGGAGGCGCTTCCTCAGTGAACTAAGGCAACACCAGTTTTCTGATAAACATTATCCACGTTAGGTGGATAATGTGTTTTCTGAGAAGCACCTGATTAATGTGTCAGTGAAATACGGTGGATGGAAGCCTGACCTCTTCAGCTGCCTCCCACTGTATTGCTGGCAAGCCAAGTTTATGTTTGGCCTGAAAGAGCTCTGAGCAGCTGTTGACCTTTCCCTGATGTTTCTTCTGCATGTCAGGTAGGGGTGGACAACTGTGAAGTGGAAAATACTGCACCAGCTTGCAGTCTCTGTCCATGTCACAGCAGAGGCCAGGTTTGCTTGGCTGCACATTTACCTGCCTGACATTTGGTCATGAACATGCTGTTACCAGCATGTGCGCTGCTGCCACATCTGAAAAAGGGAAGGCGTGAAAACTGCACACAGTCAGAGCAGTCTGAAACAGTATCAAGAAAACTTCTCTTCCAGGGACCACACAATTTTTTTCCTGTGGTCCTTTCTGTTTTGAGACACTTGGACTAAAATTCATCAAGGCACCCTCTGTCTTTATCCTTTGTGATCAAAACTTTTAAATGATCTCAGCACTCAGGTCCCCAAAATAGTCAAACCCCTCATTGCTGACATCAGCAAGGAAGTGTTCTGTCAAACCATAGCACAGTAGGCTCTAAGGCCCTTGAAAACCTGCTCTGAAATATGCGTCCAAAACAGGAACAGCTGGATGAAGAAACCTGCTCTGTGCTTGTTGGTGCTGAGCACCAACAAATCTGGCTGAGTATCAATCATCTCTGTTATCTCAGAGGAAAATCCTCAGATAACAGGAAGATACATGAGTTTTAGAGCTTAACTATAAGCTGTATCATGTAATTGATTTTTAAGCAGTGCTCATGTTTAAAGGTCTATTAGATAAATAACCTTTTTCATTAACTGTAGATGCACTAGGTATAGCATTGCCTGAAGAGAGCTAAGATCAGACGTCCAACCTTCTCCTCTCCCAGAAAGAAGAAGATTGAGGCTAAAAAGCCCTTATGTTACAGTTAGACTTTCCCTGGCTATTTTCTGAGTGTTATCAGGGAGAGAAGCATGCATGGATGTGGGAGAGAGAAACAGCATGCCTTCCCTGCGCTGGGGCTGTAGAGATAAGTGGTTTACAGACATTGTACCTACCCCAGTTACCATTTTTCCCAAGTTTCTATGGATTATAACCTCAAAGTCCTTCCCTGCCTCCCAACTATTCTTTCTGCCTAGCCCTGCCGTCTGTATGAGCCAGAAATACAGGGGCAGGAGAGAGATCAGGCTCTCACAACCAACCTGGCAGCGCTCAGTGCCTGCCCATGTACCTATATCCTCCCCCTGCTCACATCCCTGTCCCTGTTGTCCGTCCCCTTTCTGACATCCACAGTTGCATCCCTCCTTGTCCTTAATTCTCCTGTGGGATGTGAGGCTTAAAGGATTATGGTCTGTGTGAGTTTGTAGCCCGGACTCTGCAGACGCTGGGAAAACAGGGGGCTGGGGTGACAGGAGGCAGGGAAATGTCAAGGAAAGAACATGTCGCGCTATTATACACCAACCACAAAAATTTTAAAGAAAGGATCAGGACTTATAAGAATGGTGGGAAACAGCACAATTGCTGTGTGCTATAGCTTACAATGTATTTGTTTAATTTCTTACTCCTGAGGGAAAATAAGAAAGGAAATGGACAATCTGACTCACATTCATTCTGAGACTTAGCAAATAACATGGCATTTCATTGTAGACCTTTGATTCATGCCAGCTTGTGATATAATCTCAGTTAGGCTTGCCTTCATCCGAACACAAGATTTATGCCGCTGTACATCACTTCACGCCTTCAGAGAGCTGATGCTTTGTCAGCTATACGCCTTGCCATTACACTGCGCTCTGCCCCCTCCTCACAACTGTGATAGATCTGCATGACAACTCCTCAAACAGCTTAAGAATTATATTCATTTCTTTTCATCTGATGGAAAACACTACTAGTTGCTCTAACAGATTTCAGAGATAAAGTTACAAAATGACAGCAATTGCATGATGCATGTGCTCTGCGCTTGTCACTTCTCTGAGCTCCCCCCACCCAGTTTTGCCATCATCTCCATGTTTTATTTTTGCTTGCAAGTCTTGATGTCTGGCATTCTGATAAATTAGTATGTCAGAGAAGCTTGAAATTAATGGGAAAGGCACATCTCCTTTTGGCCCTGGAACAAAAGGAGCTTGCCCAGGTTCTAATGTTTTTTTGAAAGAAGACTGGGGAGAAATGGCTAACAGCTACTCCAGGTCTTGGTTCCAGCTGCAGTGATGCAGAGACCTGGATCACCGGATCTCTGCAGCAGCTGTATGTAACAAGAAGCTTGATGGAGGATGTGGCCACAAGAGCTAGGACCTGTGCAGTCCCACAGGCAGGAAAGGCTGTAACATACAGTTTAGACAAGGTATTAAAGTGAGTGTCTGTTTATAAGAAAGAACAAACCACTGCAGAAATAATTAATCAGCCAAAGTGAGTGCACTCCTGAAAGCTAACACAAAAGCAAAGATGTTGATCCCAGAAGTCAGTTGTCAGGAAGAAAAGGATCCATTTTCCTCTCTGTGAGTGACCCTTTGACATACAGAAGTCCCTTCCACACAGAGTAGTTCTCCCATGCCTCCCACAAAACGTAATCCTACCTTATGAGCTTAGCTGCTGCAGTGACCTTCTTTTGTCTGTCTGCTCTGGAGTAAATTCTGCCTGACAGGAGTAAAGAAGATTGGGAGAAGGTTATTTTTAATATCAGTATAGAATATTGGTAGCAAAAGAAAGTACCAGAAAGGGAGGCATCCATCTGTTCATTATGTTTCCAGGGAGAATGACACCACCACAACTCACAACGTCTTGCAGGGAGCACACAAACAACACACATCACAGCATTAACCTGACAAGGCCCCTTCGCCCCAGTTGCTATTATTAACTTTACAACTAGTGCAAGTCTCCTCAAATGAACTGCATGAGGTAACTATTTATCTCACACAGATCGTACCTCAGCTGAACATTTATTAACAGGATAGGGTGACTCTTATTTGTCCTTTGCAGAGTCCTTTGTGTCTGATCACTAAGTTTCTTGTAGAGTGGCAGAGAATACTTTTTCTTATAACTTAGCCCAGGCTTCTGGGCTTAGTCATGAGCTTTTTCCTCCCTCTCATTTGTTAAAGTGCACACTTAAAGGAAGCAGTATTTCTATTTCCTTCCAATCCTGAAGCCTTGCTTTCCATTGACACTGGGAAGGCAGCCTGCTCCCCATGCACTGTTATCATGCAAAGCAGATGTGCAGCTTCTCCTCTGCCACCTCACAGCTTGTTTCTCAGCCCTCTCAGGGCTGGCACAAAAATCTTTATTAGGGCTGAGCGAGAGAAGATTGCAGCCCTGATGGTAACTTGCTTCAAACATAAATGCCATTTTCTCCTCTATAATGTAATGGATTTTTTCTTATTAAGGAAAATATTTTCGGAATTTTATGGAGGAGATCGGGTTTTTTTTACTAACATTCTCATTAATTCATTATTTCCTGTGTTTGACCTCCCTGCTGATTAAAGGATGAGAGACCGAGGAAAAGAAAAATGTTCCCACTGGTGAAAACATAAAAAAGAGAAGCTGACCTTTAGCTGAGCTCCTTTGCCTTTTAGCAAATCAGAATGTCAAATTATTTTCCACATTAAAGTATTTCATGGCAACACAAAGTATTTGCAAACAAGAAACACTTAAAGTGTTGGAGGGTGCCTGACGCTTGCTGCCTTAAAGCTAAACTGTACTCTTGAACTCTAGCCTGAGTAAGAGCAAGCCTCATACCCAGGACCTCGGTGTGCCACTTGGATCTGCCCCGCTGCAGGCTGAGACTTCCCTCCCTCTGTGTTTGAGCTCACAGTCATGCTGGTGAGTGTAGCCAGGGCACATCATCGTTGTTACGCTGGTTTGCTCTTTGCTCAGTCTCTGGCTGTGAATGTATTAGATCATGTATTGTCTTCAAGGGATGCTGGAGCCTGGGGAGCCAGGCAGGACATTGTTCACCTGAGCACGTCCTTTGGCCACACAGGCACAGAAAACAGAGAGTTTAAACGCAGTCTGGGTGAAGGAAAGATGAAATTTTCATCCTGGTACTTACTCATCACCTTCACCAACTCCTATGGTTTTTGGTCTGCTCTGTGTCTAATAAGGAAATGAATGATGAAGTGCTATTTCATGGTTTTTTGAGCCAGGGAGGACTGTTCTGACTGCTTTGTGTGTGATTCATACGTACAACATACATCAAGTCATGGAGGCTCACATACTGGTTTCAACATAAAACTCATCAGACACAGCAGACTTCTGGAGGGAAGGCTTCAGACAACAGCAGATCTTTGTCGGAATATGAACTGTCTGAATGGCCACTTGTTCCCTTATTAACAAATAAAATTGTTAGCTTTAATTTACTTGTCTACATTCAGCTTCCACTTACATTTCTACTCTTTTGAACAGCTGCATAAGAGCTATGAACAGCCCCACAGTACCAAAGGATTAGAGTTGTTTTGTTGTGTCTCACTTTACATGTCCAGATGAGAGGACTTTTCACTACATTTAAGGAAAGCTTTCCCAAGGCTGCCAGATCACTTTCTGTTACACCACGAGCTGCCTCTGCTTCTGTACAGGCTTATATATTTGCTTTGGCAGATTTGTAGCTGTTGCTATTTGTACTGAGGAAAAGAAATAAATTCCCAAATCATATTTCAGTTGTAGAAGCAATCATCCTGTAAAAAGTACTCCACAACTCACTGCAGTAAAACATTTTATATATTAGTTTGTATATTCTGTATGAGCCGAGGGCTGATGCAGTACAAGCAGACAATTAAAAAGTGCACATTGGATGTGTTTTGAGCTTTCTTTAGCAGCTGTTTCGTATTACCAAACATGTACATTGCAAGCTGGTTTTATGACTGTGTTATTTCAAGTAGCTTGCAGAGTATCTCAATGTACTGAGCAAAACCCCGCAAAACATTATAAAAAAGTATGCAGGTCCATTCCATTCAACTGTTGCCAAATTGAGAGCAGAGAAATGACATGACAAACATTTCCTGCCCATGTGAAATCTGTGAGTAGGAAAGTCTGCTCTGGAACTGGAATGCAGTTTACTTAAACCCCATGAGAGGAGTTCTACCTGTGTGTAGCTGTCAGCCAACCTGGAGTTCTGGTGTACATCAAATATTACTAATTTGTACTTACTGACACAGCCCTTGAAAAAGCCTCCCAGTTGAATTTCCAGCATAGGACTGTGTATAAGGTAACCACTTCAGTACTCATTTCCTGCAGCCTTTATGCTGCTTCTGAAAGACAGTAGACTGAATATGTTGTCTTTTGATTTTGACAGCAAAACCGAATTTCATTTTTAACACTGAAGTTCTGTGATGGAGGAGCAAGCTAGTACATTTTATAAGTGGGTGCCTAAAGATTTTCGATATACATTTTCTCACCAATTTTAGAGAGGGAGAAAATCTTCTACGGCGTTCCTTGCTGCTGAAGCAGGATTTGCAATACTACCAGGCTCTGACGTTCTGTTTGGGAGCTAGGATTACTCACAGTCAAATGGCTCAGTTCCCCAAGGCTCTTACAACTTGAGCTATGCCTCTGCCAGACCCGCAATAGTCTCACATTTGTTATTTGTCTAAAAAGAAATAAAAAGGAAGAGTGTGCATGGGCAAAAAGCTTCAAGTGCATCTCCGTGGAACACCTGTGTGCTGAGAAGAAGAGTTTCATTTCCTCTGAAGCAGGTGCTGTGTGTCTCAAGGTTTGAAAAAGAGGACTGGGGGACAGCCATACCAAAGCTAAAAGCTCTCTTGTGCATCTATCTGCCCCCTCCTCCCTAACCTAGAGAAAAATGGTTATAACAAGAGTTGCTTTTCTCCCAGGGTTTTGTCAACACATCTGAATCTCTGCTTGGAAAGCACTGTGCAGGATGGTGCAGCGTCTGGGAAATCAGACAGAAGTATTCTGTGTTTAGAAATGATTTCTGTATTAAATGAGATCATAATTGGTTAAATTGCCTGGTAATTAAAGAATTTTGCTCTTCTTATTAGATAAACAATTTTTTTATTGCAAACAGTTCTCGTCTTTCTAAATTAGTTCCAGGAAACCCTATAATGTCAGTCACTATTAGCATTTGGAATAGCATTAAGAGATTTATGCGGGCTCATATTAATCTGTCTAGGTTAACCTTTGTATCCAGGCTGCCTCAGTTGCTGTATTTCAAATCTGCGGAATGTCATTTCTTCTCAGTGGGCAGGAAAAGGTTTAGCCCAGATTTAGCAGTGCTTTGATCGTACTATGAAGTCATTTTGAACTCATTTGCGACCAAAATAAAACATTTCTCTGGAGCACTTCTATTCAGCCTTACATTGAGTTGCTCAACCAGTTGAAGCTAACTTTTAGCTTAGCCCCTTGCTTTCTGTCTAGAAGTTGCTACAGAGAACAGACAAAGACAGAGATCAGCATCAAGAATATTCTATTTCATTTGGGCATTGCATCTCAGAGCTCCAGAAATGCATCACAGACACTGAGTAGGCAGGGAGTTCAGCCCCATCTCCCATCTGCAGCGTCCAGAGCCCGTCTAGGCACTGTCCAGCATTGTCTGGAACAAGAGCAGATGTTTTGTGTCCCTTAGAAGGCCTGGTCCAAAGTTTAATGATGCTCATCATTAGTAACATTTCCTAATATCTAACCTAAATACTCTTTTCTGCAAACTGGGTTCAGTTCTTCTTATCCTACCCCCAGTGGATGCGGAGAATAATTGATTGTCTCTGTTTTTATAGCACTGTTCAAAATACTGGAACATGTACTGGAGCATGTTACCGTGTCCTTCCTCTGTTCTTCTATTTTCTGTATCAAAACCTAGCCCCTGTTATCCTAACAGTCAGGTTTTCATTTATCTCTTCCAACATCTCCATAATTTGTGTATACCCTTAAGAAACTCCATTTCCTTATGCCAGTGTGTGATTGCACCACCTTCCTGAAGGAAGCAAGTTGATGACTTCCCTGGCCGTGCCAACAGTTTTCTTCGTGGTGCACTGCTGAATTTGCCTTTTTGGTGAGAGCACTCCATCTTTGGTGCATATGTGGTGCGTTTGTGTCTTTGCGAATTCCAGAATCTTTTGTTATCCAGGCTATTGCTCGTTGGTGGTCTTTATGTTTGTTTTTAATTTTTTTTTTTAAATTACATTTGATTCTTCCCTCTTTAGCACTTTCATTTCTTTAACTTCGTATATTTGATTAGGAATTTACTCATTTATCAAGCACATTTTGCAAAAGGCTGTCTCAAATGCTTGTGTCTCTCAAAATAGTATCACCTGCATAATTTATAAGGAGCACTCCACACCTTGTGTCATAGAATCATAGAACAGAATGGCTTAGGTTGGAAGGGACCTTGAAGATCATCCAGTTCCAACCCCCCTGCTGTGGACAGGGCTGTCATCTACTAGGTCAGGCTGCCCAGGGCCCCATCCAACCTGGCTTTGAATGCCTCCATTGATGGGGCAAGAATGTGTCATTGGAAGGTGTTGGAAAGCACAGAGCCGAGTCCATAAAGACACAACCTGAAATTCTTCCGAGATCATCACTGAACAGCTGATACCTAGCTGCCATGCTGAGTGCAGTGAAGATACTGACATACCCACCAGCTTTCTTGGCTGCATGCAGAACAGAGTTGCAATAGCAAAAACTAGGAGTCAGAGAGTTTTGATTTTTTTTGTTGATTTTGTGACCAATTTGTAATGCATGTGACAGAAAAGTATTACAGTCTCTCTTTTCATTTATTTCCTTGCCTGTAAAAAGCAAATGGAAATGTTTGTGAAGTGCATGGCTCCAAGGGGGAAGATGCTATTGAAGTGCAAAATAGAAATGCTGTATCAGCCCTATCACCATTTATGCAGGTTGAAGCAGGGAGCTCAAAAACAAACATTTCCAGATCCAGTGGAGCTGCTGCAGGACTGATGCCTGTGGTGACCAAACCCAGCTCTGCAGCACACTGTCCTTGGGCCAGGACCCCTCGTTGCTGTTTCCCCTCTTCGCTGTAGGCAGCAGGGAGTGTGTTTGTGTTCCAATGGCATCAGCACAGTGTGAAGTGGTTGGAAATGAATTCTAATTACACTGCTCTGTGTGCACCTGGCACAAGTGTTTGGACCATTAAAACATACCATGGTCACCAGTAGAAACAGAATATGGGATGAGGCTGTGTTAATGGCTTCTGTGTTTTTGTAGTACATTACAATAATTGATTTTTTTTTCCTTTTAAACTTCTTATTGAACATGCAGAAGTTTTTATTTGCCATAAGTGTTATAATAACAGAACAGCTTGATGTTCCAGAAAGATTTGGAATCACAGAAGTAAACAAAACTGGTTCCAAATAAAAATGTGCTGAAACACCTGCTCATAGCTGTGACCAAAGCTGAGAAACAGCATGAAACTGTCATACCAAGAGCTGACTCCGCAGCCAGGGCTGTGCCTTTTGTCCCTGATGGGCTCTGCTCCAGCATCCTGTGCGAGCCACCTGGCCATGGAGACACAGCCCGAGAGTCCATCCATACTGCAGTGACTCCACTGCTGCGCCTTTGAAGAGAAGAGGAGAAATGCAGATGATCCTGGAGGGATGGGGAGAAAAGGAAATGTTTCTGACTGGCTGCCTGCTTGCTACTTAAGCATGCAGAGAGATAGATATCTGATAAATATTTAAGTTGCATCAATTTATTTAGTGATCTACATGTTTAACAAGATGAATACTGAAGAGGCTAAATAGATTAAGATTTCCAAAATGATTGGGCTACATGTGTCTTCTTCCTTCAGGCCTTTGTGTAGCACAGATATTTCCACCAGTGTAACTACCTGTTAATGCATTAACAGACCTTGTGCTGTGAAACCCTAACAAACATACCCTGCACTAAGCTTGTGCCTCTGTCCTGGCCATCACCTTGAACACCTCTATTCTCACCTTGGAACTCTTTGCTTTTGCATGAAGACTGCTTTGTGCTTATTATTGACCCTGCGAAGCAGTTTCACCAAATTCTCAAGGAAATCTCTCTTTATATGCATGGAGAATTTGACCCCTCTGTATTTCTATCAGCCACATTTGGTGGGAGGTGAGTTTGCCTGTAGAAGATTAGCTTCTGTACTCTGTATGACACATAAAGCCTTGCTGAATCTCACTTGATTCAGAACTCTCTGTTCTGACCCTAGTACAGAGATAAAAACATTGGATGGCCAGTACTAAATTGAGGAGCACCAAACTGTGATTGAAGCATGCATGACTAAATCTAGCTGTCCCCAAAAGAGAATGGCTTAGGTAAATACACGATGAGTCCAGTTACAAGGGAAGAGTTGCACTTAAGCACTTGTTTGCATTAGTCACAAGGCACAAGTGCAGAAGCCCTCAGGCAGTGCTAAGTTTTTTTCCAGATAGTAAAATACACATTAGAAATGAAACTACAGCGTTAGCATCACTGAGAGCTTTTCCCTTTTGCTGCTCTCTGACTGAGACAAAGGGCACCACATAGCTATCATTGCTATCAGAATCAGGGCAGAAGACTACCAGCAGAGAGCAGCCACTGATTCACACCTCTAACTACTGCCCTGCAACAACAGAGAGGCTGTAATCAGTGCCATGGATACAAACACACAGAGGTTCAGCTTCACACAGGCTAAGAGGGGACAAGGATAGAGCGGGTCTTAACAGGGCAGCCCAACTGGAGCATCCACTCCTCAGCTGTAAGCGTTGCTCCGGTACAGCTGGCATCCTACTGAAGGATGGGGCAGAGCTGCTGCAAGGCTGCTCTCTCCTCATGAAGCCAAAACCCTTCCTAAAGCAGCAGTGCCCAGGTCTGTACACAAAGCCTCTTGTTGGGCTTTTGCTTTTCCTCTCAGACTCTAGATTCAACGGCTGTCTGTTTTGCCTATGTATTAAGATACTAATGGAGAGGGAGAGGTTTTCCACACAGAGTTGGTGCTATAAGAACCTTAAAAATGATTTATTAATTATGCTACTGTGTATGAGATGCACAGTTTATGCATCCACGTATAACAAGATTTCATATTAAATGCATTTATCCTCATTCTGTCATCCACACGAAGGTATTTTCACCATTAAAGTGATGTCTGACAGCTTATTTATCCATTCTGAATGTGCTGGACAGGACCATGTTTTCCGTATCCAGAGCAAAATGTTCATAGCATCAGAAAATCCGTAAGGTTGGAAAGATCACTAAGATACCTAGTCCAACCTTTGACCCATCACCACCATACCACTAAACCACATCACCCGGTACAACAGTTACCTTAATGTTCCTCATCTCCAAACATGAATATTGTGTCTACCTGAGATGGTTGCTGGAGGATTTAACTCATGTCAATTCTGCGAGACAGCTTTCCAGAAAGGAACAGAACTTTGTCTTCTGCTCCATGGAAAGATCTTCTGTATTTCAAACGTGCAGTTTGAAAAGGCTGTTGAAGCTCTCTTGACAGACAGTCAATCTGGGAGGAAGATAGAGAGGGACAGCTTTTGCCAGAGAGGCAATGCACAGCCTAATGGGAGACCCCCAAAGCCACAATGTTAATTTTACCTGAGAGTATTTTGCCAGCATGGCAGGAAGCATTGTGCTGGAGGCTGAAATAAAGACCTGAACACTGATGTCAATGGAAAGAAGACCCAAGCCCACTAATAAGTACCCCAGGCTAACCTGTAGAGCTCACAGACAAGGCAAATGGTGCTTTCTTGTCCTCTGCAACTGGAACAATATTCAGAGAATTGACTTTCTCAGGATTTCACAAGACTTACATAAACATTGCAGGGAGAAGGCTGCAGGAAGAGTCCCAGGTATGTGGCTCTGCTTGAGAAGCACCAGCTCTTCATGCTCCTACCAGGCAATGGTTATCCGAGACTTCCTCCGCTGGCCAGACCACTGCCATTACCAGAGTAGAAAGGTAGATAAAAAAGCAGATATGATACTGGAATAGAGAAAAACTAGTTGCCCAGTGCCTTCTATCTTTGCAATAATTTTATGCTAAATCCTAACTATTGCAAAGCCATTTAGGAATACAGAAAGAGATTAAAAAAAAAAAAAGAAATCAGGGTAAATTTGTGCTGCTTTAGAATGGAGATTTCAGTAGCATACAAATATTAAAATGCTGGGTCTCTTGCTGTGAATATCTTTCCTCCTTAGTCCTGGGGTGACTTGCAATACGAGATACAGCCTTTAGAAAAACATTAATTAGTGTTTCCAAACTAGAGGATCCAGCTGTTCTTTTAGTTTCATGTACAGCACATGTCCATCTCTGAGATTGTATAAACAAATTAGACTGTGTATATACTTGTTTTCAGTAGTTCACAGAGAGGAAACATATTTTATGTGAATTTACCCTCCAGAAACTGAAGTTCAGTATTTAAACATCACGCACTGGGAGTTCCCGTCCATATTGCCACAGAAAAGCCCTCGTGATGAGTGAGGGTAGGAGGGAAAAAGGAATCATCAAAATAAAATCCCAAATTGTCAGTCTGCCTTCTTGGTGGCTGCTGGGACCTGTAAGTATTTATGCGGCTTAGAGACTTGTTTGGAGAGCTATTGGCAGGCACCTACTGGTACATTCTCCTCTGTTTCAGAAGCAGTAAGCCATAGTAACTAATTTTATGTACATTACTTACACATTACTTCTGTGTGATTTCCATCATCCACCTACAAAAAATAGAAAACTGCAGACTTTCCTATTCATTATGTCTAACTTCCCATGTCTCAAATGCACACTTCAGGCCACACTTTCCTACATTAATTTTTTTCCCCCGTTTACTACTATACTCCTCCTTTTCTCTGAAAATAGATATAATTCATTCTGAATACTTTATGCAAAATGAAATACTAATGGGATTTGAGTCTTGCTGATAAGGCTTCAGGTTCCGTAATTGATATTCATAATATTAATACAAAACTTAGTCTGTAGTATTCAAAATAGATGCAATTCACAGTACAAAGCAGCTTAAATTCACAGAAATGACGATCTTTAAAAGAAAAAAAAAAAAAAAGAAAGATAAATGTCACCCATGCAATTCCCTAAGAATTCATCCTGCGTGGGAACAATCTCTTCTTTCCCTTGTTACCTAGAGGAACAAGAAGAAGATGTCCATTCTCAGGCTGCCAGATGGATTGTGCTTGTGATGTTCACAGTCCCGTCTGTACCCAGCTTATGGGGAAGGTGACATCCCTTCTTCTCCAGTGAGTGCTTTGGAGCAGTGTGCAACCTCAAGGCATGTAAAATATAGTTATTTTAAATAAAAGTAAAAGTAAAATATAAATTATTTTAATTTCCCGTTGCACAAAAATAGAGATATTTTTGATCAACCTGGAGCATTTTCTCAGTATTTTCTAGGTGCACACAGTCACAGTATGCCATGAAAAAAAAATTATTTGAAATATTAGGCATCTCATCTCGTTTGTCTGTTTCTTTCTATCTGTGCAGCTCACTGGAAAGATTTGAGTTTTATTTGCACTTCCATTCAATATGATAGTCCATATCATACGTGCCCTTATCACTCAAAATCCCTCTATTATCTATACAGTGTGAATAACACCTTCCTTATGCCATTTATTAGTCAAGAAGAGCTTCTATTTATTGAATCCATTTTGGAGACAGCCTGGTCTTGTGTTCTCCTACCACAAAGGTGATTGGCACGGAGCCTCAGATTTATGGAATGATAGGTGGGATATTAGGAAAAAACTACTTCTCAGAAAGTAAGGCACCGGCACAGGCTGCTCACGAAGATGGTAGAGTTACTGCCTCTGGAGGTATTAGAGAAACATGGAGATGTGGCACTGAGGGACGTGGTTTAGAGAGCAGCGTTGGTGGTAGGAGAATGGTTGGTTTAGATGGTCTTAGAGATCTTTTTCAACCTTAATGATTCCATGATTCTGATTCTAATAATTTATCCACATCTTTTCATATATATTCACTTGATTATAACAATAACCCACCAAGCATACTTGTGCTAATAGCTAAAACAGAAATAATGATATCTCTAAGGAAAGCTCACTGGAAGAAGCAGTGCCCCCACCACTACTGGTCTGTGACACTGCCCTTTATTCATCTGCACTCAATCTCTTTTAAAAACAGAATCCACAGAGTAAGCGGAGTAAGCTGCCAGAAATATTCCTCGGATACTCCTCAAGAAAATTTCTAGTAACTTAACTGCTTTGTATTTTTGTACTGGACAAAAATCGGATCGTTAGACCTATATGGAATATTTCAGCATCTGGGAAACAAGCACAGAAAAACTCAGAAGACTGGGTTCAAAGCCATTGCCCCTGGCAGAGCTCCAACAGCTTCATTCAAATGCTACAACAGCTTGAGCAGCACCGGCTGGTCTCCCTGCAGAGTTCAGCTTTCCAACATATGGTGGCCATAAAAGTGTACACCAAATCACACTAATTGCATGAGTGGAAAATAAGCATCAAAAAATGGATAGATCACAGAGAAAGAGATTGTTAGGATCAATGGCAGGTGCTCTACAAAAAGCAATCCTATAGTAATATAGGAAAAAACGTTCTTGATGACTCTGAGCACAAACACAAGTTGTGTTTATCTCCACTTTTTCATAGAATCATAGAATATCCCAAGTTGGAAAAGACTCATAAGGATCACAGTCCTGGCTCCACATGGGACCACTCCAAACCCAACCGTTTGTCTGAGATCATTGACTGAAAGCTCTCCATCAGCTCTGTGCCGTGACCACTGTCATGGGGACCCTGTTCCATATCCACCATCCTCTCAGTATTACTAGTTGTAAGTTGTAGGCACAGGGTTGTACATAGCTGGAAACTCAACTTCTGACAACTTTTCAGTCAAAATAAATTGTTCTGCAAGAAACAGCTTTATTTATAAAAGGGTCTGTTCTAGTTGTTGCTTCAAAATAAAGCTCCAAGCGTAGCTGAGGCAACACTAACCAGCGTGGACATGATGGAGATAGGAATTCGGAGTTGTTCAGTTCTCAGTATGATTGCTCTTAATAAGCTCATATAATTATACGGTAATGCTGTGCAAAACTACTTCTGTGGGTTCTCTGCAATAGAGGGAGATTTAACCCTGGGAAAAAACATATAGTTAAGGTGGCAAGCCTTATTTCTGCACCATGGTCATGCCAACCTTGCAATTTTTGCACTTCTTTTATTTCCTAAGACTTAAACTCCTGGAGTCTTCTGACTGTATGAAAATCTACATTTTATTTTAGAGAATAAGATTCTAGCTTTCAAGTAACTTCCAAAAGTATATTAAGAGAAAAGATTGTGTCCAGGAGGACTGAGAAAAGGGAATGGAATCCAAAAGTTGTTTTGGACTGTTGTTCATTTTTAAGTCCCATGACACATATTGATCACGTTGCTTCAGAAGGAGAAGGAACTTTCTTGGAAATTTTGGACACTGGAAATAGACTGCAGGGTGGGTAATAGTAATACCTGGGCTTGAAACACACTTGCACATATCACTGATTAATCCAAATCAATGTCAGTAAAGCCAATTGTTTCCTCACGCCAAGCCAAAAGAGACAGGGATTGCTTTTCTTTAGCAAGCTCCAGCTCTAGAGTCTTCCTGGCTTTGTTTCTTACTATAAGACAGATTTTGGATCAGGGACCTAGACTCTCTGTCCTTTGTTTCATGAATTTCTTAAGTGGAAACAGTCTTCTATGTCCCACTGTGGGAGAGAGCGCTGCTGTGAGATTTATTACTTTTGAGATTGTTGTCTGAAATGCGAAAGCATAGTATTGTATTTTCACAGGGATTTCTTGCACATTTCAAAAAGCAGAAAGGATTGTGGCTCAAGAGAAAGCTACTATAGATTTTGAGGTATACATTTTAATGTGCTTATCACTTTCAGGCAGACTCAAGCTTTTAAGAAGAGCCAGTTGTTTGCTAAGGGAATTGCCTAGAGGGAACTACAGTATATTTCCTAATTAATTACTTCAGATTAAAGGTATCTTTAAATCCTACTGCATTGAAGGGCAAGTTATATTGGTGCTTTCAACTTAAAACCTAAGAATTACTAATTGAATTTGTTTTAATTAGGGAAAGTCGGCTAGGACTGAGGAGCTGTCCCACATCCCTTTAAAGATTCTTGTAGATTGTAGAGCTCTCGAAACTGCTATCATTTGCCTTAAAAAACGATGGGGTTTCTTTGGTTGTTTTTCACAGGTGTTAAACTTTTTTTCCATTAATGACAAGAATGGCCTTTACACTGAATTAGCACGATATACAATACATATATTGTCCATGAAACCTGTCAGGGTGAAATACATTTTTCTTATTCTTCACATTGACAGTATTCTACTGAGAGGAAGGCTCAGAACTTTTTTTCCTGGAATATTTTACTTCAGTGCTCAATTGAAAATATGATATCAAAATCTTCAACACCTCACTGGAAATGCAAATGTAAATATTACTGAAGTGCAAAGGAAATCAAGAAAAGCTTGCACCTTTCATCTCTCTTTCACATCTCTACATCTAGAATTTTATGTCAAGATGGTGATTCTGTAATTGGAGCTGATGCCAAAGCTTAATTGACTGCTTCGGGTCATAGAAAAAAACTGACTTATAATTGTCTAAAATCAAGGCCTCAGAGTCATACCTAAAGCAAAATCAGCAAGTGGTATTTATGACTATTAACACCTTAATAAAGAAAGTGGTGATCTCCATACACGTCACAAATCAGTTTCCTTTGAATATTTTGTTACCTAAATAAAACCCATTCACACCTAAATCCTTCTGAAGTCTTGTTCAGGCTCAGTGCAGTTGGCCATGCTGATACAATGGGAAGTGTCCAAAGTTTATGCTGGTCAAAGCAACTTCATGAAAGATCTGCTTTGTCAGCCATAAGGCATGTCAGCAGGAGCATCTAATGGAAGGAAAGTAATTATTCTTTGTTTTTGTTAGCAGCAAAGCCTTGACAGGAGAACTGCCTCCACTTTGGATATGACATTTCAAATCACAGAGAAATTATAGAATCCAGAGGAGAGAACATTAGGCTTCTTTAGATAAGGATGATCAAGAACAAGTGATACCATCCTTCCACTAAAAACACTGCTATGAAGAAAGTGATTCATTGCGCTCCTTATCTCGCAGGGTTAGAAGAAAGGAAATGAGTGTGTTGCAACTGCTTCCTCTGCAGATGAAAGATAGTTTAAGTTGATGCTCCAATATCGTGCCAGCAAGTAAGAATTGACTCCTTGTTGCTGGAAATGACAGGTGACCCACCTGAAACCAAGTTTCACAGTAGTAGTGCTGAGAAAAACAGTAGGAATTGGTGAATTTCAGCTGGGCACGACAGGACAGCTCCTGCCCAGGATATGGTTCATCCTTTTGTCACAACTTCTGAAAGATGGCCCCAAAGACTTATCCAAGAATTTCTCACCACATGACCCTAGCTGTTTAAATAGGATTGTCTTGTGAAAGGGTCAAACAGGACCATTTCAGTGGTGGTGCTTTGTACTTCGAATCCTAATTCTTCTGCTCAGAGGTCAGGTAGAGCCAACTGAATCCCCAAGACAAACATGCATATGGTGCTTCCATGATAGCTTTCTCACCCTCAGCTATGGGGGAGTGTTGGGAAGCTGTAGGGAAAGGCTGGACTCCTGCTTATGAGGAAAGCTTCTTTGCCTGCCCAGGATGAAAAGATCAAACCAGCTGTAGTCTTACAGCGTTTTTCCAGGGCAAATAATCAGATTAAAGTTTTGTTCTTTTTAGTGCTTGAAAAATAATGTGACGATGAGTGAAAGCCAACATAAATTTGTCAAATCATTTTGAACCACAGAAAGAAAACCACAGAAAGAGATGGTAGAAAAGAAATTAAACTGTAGCAGCTCTAATACAGGGCTTTAGATTTTGGCATCGCTATAGAATAACGTAAGTCTAGGTTTGAGAACAACTAAGCAGTTTCATAGAAAGAATATAGATCTAGCAGTGCTTTCAAGACTGTGCGAGGTCCAAAGCAGCACGCTGTTTTTAAGAAGTAAATCCTATACAAGGACGTGATAACTAAAAGCTGCCTGATGTAATCCTCTGGCTTGGAGCAGCTCTGTGAGAAGACACCAGCTGGAATTCTGTGCCCAATTTGTGCCTCAGGATGAGAATGGGATGAGCAGTCCACAGAGAAGCTGAACTCACTTGGGTTGTTTAGCAAAGGAGCCTGAAGGGAAACATGAAACAGTCTCAGCTGCCAAGGATGTAAGAGGAAATGAGAGATTACATTTGCTTTCCATGCCCAAGATGGATAAAAAGTACATGGACAATTGGTCTATATTGGGACCAATGCTCTTGTAATATCTTCATCAATTGCATCAGCAGTGGGATTGAGTGCACCCTCAACAAGTTTGCATATGACACCAAGCTATGGAGTGTGCGCCCAAGGAACAGGATGCCATCCAGAGAGACCTAGACAAGTTGAGCAGTGGGCTCAGGAAAACCTCATGAGGTTTGACAAATCCAAGTGCAACAACTTGTGTCTGGGTTGTGGCATTTTTCATTATCAGCACAGGCTGGGGGATGAAAGGATAGAGTACAGCTCTACAGAAAAGGACATGGGGAAACTGGTGGTATAAGACATGAGCCAACAACGTGCAGCCCAGAAAGCCGACTGTATCCTGGGCTGCATCAAAAGAATTGTGGCCAGCAGGGTGAGGAAGGTGATCCTCCCCTCTACTCTGCATTGGTGAGGCCTCACCTGGAGTACAGCGTCCAGATGTGGAGTCCTCAGTACAGGACAGACATTGAGCTATTGGTGCACATCCAGCAGAGGGCTACAAAAGTGCTCCAAGGGATGGAGCACCTCTCCTACAAGGACAGGCTGAGAGCTGGGGCTGTTCAGCCTGGAAAAGAGAATGCTCTGGGAAAACCTCATAGTGGCCTTTCAGTTTCTGAAGGCAGGCTGTGAGAAAAAAGGGGACAGACTCTTGAGCAGGATCTGTTGTGATAGGACAAGGGGAGATAATTTCAAACCAAAGGAGATGAAATTTAGGTTGAATATAAGGAAAAAAAAAAAATATGATTAGGGTAAGCAAAGCGCTGGCACAGTTTGCCCAGAGAGGTGGTAGCTGCCCCATTCCTAATGATATTCAAGGTCAGGATGTATGGGGCTCTGAGCAACCTGATCCAGCTGTAGGTTCCCTGTTCAGTGCAGGGTAGTTGGACTAGATGGCATTTAAAGGTCCCCTCCAACTCAAACAATTCTATGATTTCAATTTCAGGAAGATTTAAATCAGATAGTAGAAAGCTCTCTGTGAGTAATACCATCACCTGGCCAAATTCCTGAGCAGTGTGACAAAAGGGAGGAAATGCTGTTTTGCTAAGTGCCTAACCCCAGGCCCTCCCAGTCCCCGAGCTCCACCAGCTGAGGATTAAACTGACCTGCAAACAAGAGGGCTTGTGCTTGCCTGTGTATTGTACTGAATTGTGTTCTGTGAGAGCTTCTTACCCGGTATCAGAGAAATGCTGCTTGGAGGATGACTTTCACCTGGGCATATGCCTTCCCAAAGGCATGCTTTGAAGCTCAGCCTGGGGAATGAATGCACTCAGCAAACTACATTACATCTGAATTCTGTTCAGGCACCATTTGGTTGATTTTAATGAGCTAGGCTGACAGTCTCTCTCTTTCAGAGAAGTGGAAAAAGTAGCATGGCTTGTGAGCATGCAGACACAACAAACAGGCTGACCCTACTTTGTCCTTGTCATCAATATACACAAACATATTTCTGGAACATGCACTGAAATGCATGTTATTCCAAGTCATACCCCACGCAACTGCAGAAGCTACTTTCAAACATTCCTGTTTTCCAATGGTCAAAGTTACTTATCAGCCTAAATTGTTTTTTAAATTATAAATGTGTTCCTTGTAGAGTGCATCAGCAGCCATGCAAATGACATGAGCTTCAGAAGCCTCAGTCTGCCCATCATTGCCTCAAGTTGGGCAGGAGAAAATCAGTCACTGACAATTTCTCTGTGAAAAAACATTATCCTGAGTGATTTCTCTTCAAGACACCAGAGAGGCTTTCAAATGCTCCATGAGATATTAAACAGATTTAAAGGTTTCAAGTGGCTTTTAACCCGCAGCTCCCCATTAATTAGGGAGTTCTGGTTTATAGTCTTTGTAGGACTGTATTTGAAGACTACCAGGTGTCCTTGTATCTGTATTATCCAGAAGTGAATTTGTAATGCAGATAATGTGATACTTATCTCACTACTCACTGCAGGCTACTGACGGCTCCTTGGAAATCTATGGCAAACTCGGCACCAGTAATTGTGCTTATAGGAAGAAAAGGCAATTCCTATAAAAACAAGACAACCAATCTTTAAAAAGTCCAAGAGCCTGTTTCTTTATAGTTTAATTTCAGGGAATGTATTTTCTTCCAAAGACAAATTCAGTTTTTTTTTTTTGTTGTTGTTGTTTTGTTTTTTAAAGCTACAGAACACAGCCGGAATGAACACCAGAAGAACATCAGAATTACCAATAAAAAACTCATGTATCCAAAGTGACAGAGAGGGGAGCAGACTGAAGACTTAACTCCTTCCCTTGGTGTTTGAACTGCAAGGAGAATTCAGAGGGACAGCATAAGAGACCTGCAAATTTTGAAAACTGTGTCTCTTAATACTGGAGCTCGTTAGCCTGGCTTCCTACTCATGGACTGCTCACTCCAGTGATAAACCAGAGGTTACTTTGCTCCTTGCAGCTGTTAGCTGAGACCATGTGGCTTATTTTTATTTGTTAGAGTTTGTAGTTTTCTTACATTATACCAGGGGTTTGGCACACCTACTGCCCTCAGGCAACTCCAGGCAAAAATCCACAATATTGAAGACAGGAATTTTAATCGTTCATAAACTAAATCTGTCTGATTAAACACAAATAAATGACCAAAACTTCAGACTAAAAGCTGAAACTTACCTCACACACTTTGCCTTTTTGAACATAAGACCTATAAACAGGTAAATCAGTTCTGCAAAATGCCTCTGACCCCTGCAAAGAATCACCGACTACAAACACTCCAGATCTTTCTTCCATTTAAGAAACAGATGTAGCATGAATACCGGCTACAGAACATATTCATGCCTGTATGGAGGCAATACAGCATACGATTACTCAAGTACAGAACAGCACCAGAAAGCACTGCCACAGCTGAAGTAGCTCTCCCTGTTCACCTTTACAGGCAACTTCAGTGACCCAGGACAGCTCAAAAGGGGATTGTCTCCAAGCAGTAGCTAGTGCCAAGCCTCAGTGTAAGGCTCCATTTTTATTAGAGATCTGCCTTGCAGGAGTCCAAAGAGCAATGTTAACTGACCTGAAAACAAGGTCTCATAGCTTCAAGGTTAGCTATCCTTTGAGGATACTTCAAGAACTATTTCCAGAAGAGAATAGTTTAGCACAGCTCCTGCTGCCTTGGTTATAGGAAGAAGTTGGCTGATGGCTATATGCTGCCTTTAGCAAGAATGTCAAGCTCAAATCAATTCTGCATGAAAATTCTGGGGTGGCACTCAGTCCAGACATGAGGACTACACCAGTACCAATTAAGGCACCTTCTTGTTCTGATCTTGCATACTGAGCTGAAGAATTTGGCGTCCAACATTTTACATTTCTCATTAAGTTAGGCATCACTTCCAAAAGACTACACAATTCGACCTGTATATTACCTGTTTTTAATCTATACTACTTATTTTATACTGTCAGCATCAAATAGCATCAAGTGACTCCTCAGCTATCCAAATATTTATTCTCAAATGCAGTAGAGGATGTAAGCATGTCAGGACTGGACATCATTAAAATGGATACTTTCAGATATTCAAAATCAATGAGCATACTAACTTCGTTACTTTCTTCGTCTAACAAACTGAACATGGACAGGAATCAGCAACTGCAACATAAAACCTGCTTCTTCCTCGAACTCCAAGAGTTGCTCTATTAAAATGCACTTTTCTTGCAGCATTCCTCTCATATCACTAATCTGAGATTGAACATCTGTGATAAAAAATACGCAAGTAATAAATGCGCTATAATTCAGTACTTGTCTATTCAATAATACAGGATTTATTTAGTAAGCTAACTTACAGTAGAATTGCACTCTAAAAAATTAGAACCCCAGATAGTGCTGCTGCAACCCAGATCTTGGCACTCCCCCAAAATGAACTCCTCTTCCAGCCCTGTATGCACAACAATCTGCAGTCATGTTGGAAGACAGAACTGCCTCTAATTAACAAGGGGAAACAACTTCAAGATTAAAGAGGGCAGATTTAGGTTGGACAAAAGGAAGAAGCCTTTTAAAGTGAGGGTGGTGAGGCACTGGAACAGGTTGCCCAGAGGTGTGTTGATGCCCCATCCCTGGAGTCTTTCAAGGCGAAGCTGGATCAAGCCCCGAGCAACCTGATTTAGCTGTACCTGTCCCTGTTCATTGCAGGGGAGTTGCACTAGATGACATTTGAAGGTCCCTTCTGACTCTAAGGATTCTATGATTCTAAGAGTGCAGCCTTGGCTTTGCTTGACAGCACCACTGTACCACAAAGTGGTGAATGGGAGAACTGACAGTCTGCATAGTGGTGGTTGTGGAACAAAGGTAGGAAGAGCATTTTACATGCAGACAGACTGTAAAATACAAATTCACTTCATTGTAAGTGTATCCATAGATAACGCTTTAGCCAAAAGAGAAATATTTTAAGAAGCTGTAACAGGTTGATATCTTTGTGCTTATTAGAGCTGAGTGCTCACCAAAGAACATACTTTGGTATTACGAATCCATGATCCATCTTAAAACTGTTAGTGTTTATTTTAAATCACACTGCAACAGACACTGAACTTCCTCAGAAGTCTAACTAGGCTCAAGCTTAACAGGTAAAAGATATTATTCTCATTGAGAGAAAAAGACACAAATGATACAGGAGGTGTTTTTGAGATCATAATCTAACCATCTCATACATAATCTAAGCATCTCGTGCCACTATATAGAGGAAAATTTCCTTGTGATAAAGGAGAAAGCGCTGCTTTCAGTGCTTGTTTTCCGCCTCCCTCGTTAGCTGCCTAGTAACCAGAACCTCCTTAGAGGCAGCAAAATTAACACAGCCCAAATTCCTAAGAAAAAGCAATTCATCTCAGGTTTTATGCAAAAACTGTTTCGTAATTATGAAGAGCGTTCCCAAAGCCATGATTACCCAAGACTTCCACAGTTGGTACAATTCCTAGTTTACTTACAATAGTCTGGTCTGTAAGACAAAACATTGCTAAGATTCACACAACTTCACAGTTTGACTGCATTTATACTACACTTGAGTTGCAGCAATTCTTGCTTACTATATCAACTAGCTTCAGAATTGTACCGAGATCTCAGCTGAGCTGCAATAGCAGCCACAATCAAAGTCAGCAATGGCTTTGTATGATGTACAAAAACTGTCTAAATAAATATTTAGAATATAGAAAATTGTGCACCACAAAAAAACCACCAAACAAAACAAACGAGACAAAGTGCAAAAGTTTCAGGCTCTTGCAGTTAAGATGCAAACACTTGTGAAAACAGTGTACTTGTGACTGTAAAGCTTCTCTGCTTGAGAGGAAGTTCTGCTTGGCTGATGAACATCTGAATGGCTTCAGAAGATAAATTAAATAATCCTATAGAAAACACAGTTGTTACTTAATACTCGCATAATTAATAATCCTTGTTATGAATATATGCTGCATTCAGTGTACTTATTTGGAATTAATTTGGCAACTGTGACTTCACCTGAAATATCACTGCTTGCATCAGAACTGTCTAGATTTTAATCGTGGAGGGATTTATGAATTGAAGATCTCCATTTGTCCACTGCTCATCCTCTGGTGCTCTTATTCCACTATGAAAATAGAGCTTTTCAAGAAAAGTTACAGAAATGAAGAACTGTATTATCAACCAGAAATTTAGTCTTCACATTTTGCCTCCCTCACCCCTCAGCAAACCACTGGCAGCCCTGAGAGGACCAGTCAGGGTCAGGGATGAAGCTGCAACCTGCCATTAAATACCTCGTGCTGGATATTCCTGGGGTTAATCCCAGGAACACAAGAACAATCAGAGAGTTTGGAGCAAGTGAAAACTATGAAGATTCACACCCAGTTGGGCCCCCACCACTTCTGGAGAGTGGAACACAAAGTGCCGCATTAGCAATACCCTTCACTCCAACACCTCAGGTATTGCCTCTGAATTATTTTGATTCCTAAGCGAACAACATCAGCATCGTGTACACACACCAAAGGCAGATATAATTCCCATATTCAAAAGCCCAGGCATTACAATTGAATTGTAAAAACAAAGCAACAAAAGCTCCCAATACACGGATCTGGGCCATCTCCTGGCCTTACAGCTGTTAACTGTTATCCTTTCTCTGTACGGTAAACTCTGCAAATTTACCAATTATGAACACCAACAAAGAAATATTGACACTGTACTTTTTCTTTTTTAAACAAATATTACAAAATTGAATTTATTGAGTTTCACACAAGATGCACTTATAAAATTGATACAGAATGTCATTCAACAGAAAAAAAATGAAAACAATTCCAAGCTTCCTTTAGCAATTGCTAAATAATTCAGAAATAAGATACACCAAATTGACAGATAATCTGAATTTCAATATGTGAACATCTCCAATTAGTATAAAATACATCAAAAAGTATGGATTTCACATGTTTTTCCATAACAATTTTCTTTTTTTTCCTTCCCTGAACAGCCACCAGACTTTGGCCACCGCATCATCCACTCTCGATAGGAGCGGAGAGGTTGACAGACCACAGCAAGAAGTTTCCAGCAGAGCAGACCACACTAACCTGTATGGCCAAGCTACCTCATTACCAGGTCTGCTCAGATACCTCACAATTCTGCACTGTTATCTCCATTTTGCTAAACAACAGTAGTCCTGCAAGTTACAGGGAATAGCACATACATTATACTCACATTTTATATTCATCAATCAAATAAACTCCAGCTTTTCCACGACAAACTGTGAAACAGTGAAAGGTAAATGTTGTCATAATTTGTTCAGCACTGAAGTATTTGTATGATACTTTTCCTTGGAAAGCAAACTGGTGCTTACTTAAATACCTGGAAGGCATTTGAAGTTAATGCTGTGTTTTAATAACAACGTGAAGAATTTACCATTAACCACAGGGTATCTTCTGAGGCCTAAATTTTGATAGGAAATGCATTTCATTCTTGGTTTCAGGTTTCCAAATTGTCTTCCATCAACTCTCCCACAACTGCTCCTTACACCAAAAAGTAGGATGCACTGTAAAACTTAAATGCACTTTATAAAGTTAATCTATGTGAGTTTGCCTAAAACCAATCCTTTAAATGGGTAATTCTGATTTGATTGTCAGTATGTGCTTTTACAAGCATATTCTCAGGCCATCTTTAAAGATGCCATCTTTAGTAGTTAAACAAAATAAAAAAAAAAGCAGTGTAATATACTTTTCTGTTGCATCAGTGCCATTCATACAATCCCAAATAACAGTCATTCCTCAACATATACATGTACTCCCCTTTATTTTTTTTTTTCCTACAGCAAGAAAAAAATCCTGAGCTTTTAAAAATACTTTTATAAATAATTTGTCTTGCAGGACACACAGCTGAACACAACAAATGATTATACTTCATATTTGCCCAGTTAAGCAGGACCTTCATTATATTTTGTATCTGAGATCTTTCCTGGGTGCTTGGTACTTAGATAAAATAATATGCAGTAAATCTTTTATTTAACAGCAAATTTTTATTCTGATTAATTCAGATATACCTTGAAAAGATTTTTCTGTTGATAATAGCTATCCTGACTTAATGTTTTATGTGCCAATGCTGAATGTTGAAATAAGCACAAATACTGAATTCTCTTTGCAGATGTTTAATAAAACAAGATAACTGGAAAGGCAAGCTTCCTGTCATGCTGTCATACACTTCCAGGAGTATCTTTACACTGGAAGAACCTTCACAAAAAGTAGTATGTTCTGGAAGCATGGTTTCATAATGCAGAACAGGATTATGCTTTTTTCCCCAGTCTATTTTCCAGAAAAGTGATACTGCAGCTCTGCCACCAGGCTAGAGACTCATGATCCACCACATTTTCCAAGAGGCAAGTTAACCTGACCTAACGCCAAGCCAGGATACCTGTAGAAAGAAATTAGTATTTTTTTTTTTTTCCATTAATAATTTAAGTTTTTAAATAAATATTTATGTGCCTTTTTGGGCAACTGTCCATTCTGGTAGCATCTTCTGTCCAACAGCTCAGTATCCTCAGCACATTGATTAAAAAAAAAACTTAGTCAATTCTGTTTCCACAAATAGTAAACCTGTCTATCTCCAACAAGTCTTTCTTTGAAGACCTATGTTTTAATTCTGAACTGTCTTGGCTTATATCTTTTTCTTCTCCATCAGGAGTTGTCAGGAATTGATCAGAACTGCTTGTTACAAGTAAAGATGGCAGACTGTCCTTCTGATGCACAGGCTGACTGGTAACTGACGTAGATCCATTTTCATCTGTGGAAAACCCTGTTGGAAGAAAAGACAATTACAAAGATAATCATGAATTTAGCACAGATATACTGACACACCTTTAACACTGAAGTTCATCCAAAGCAGTCCTGAAAAAGCACAATCTAACAAAGAAGCAGATACGACAAATGTTTTGTGGAAGTCAGGTAACTACTAAGCCACCATCTCTTCTTAGTTTTAACATAAGTAGAGCGATGAACAAAAATGGTTTTTTTCTAATATGGTAAAGGATAAAAACTGAATTCTAAAGAAGTTTAGATAAGGAGCAAGAACATAAGCAGATGTTTTATTGAACTCTTTTGTATGTTGCAGTAAGTAGCCAGAAGTCTGACTCTGCATCCTCGTGCAGTCTATTTTTGTTTGCTTCAACAAGAAGATTTCTGACAGTCACTGTATGAGTCATACAACTACTCTCTACTGAGATAAATAAAAGGAATCTCTGTGGAATGAATTAGATGTGCCTAATCCTCTACATATGTACAGTAAACCTGGTTTCTCTTGGGATGATTATTAAGTGACTCATGCAGAGCTACAGACTTCAATAGCAAAGGATCTTAAAGCAGTACTACTAGAGCTATTTTTATTCCTGCCTCTTATTTCAGTGGAATTGATCACTGGTCCTAACAACTTAAGATACTTAATGAGTAATAGCTGTGTACTATTTCCACCTTTTGTTAAACATAAAAAAAATAGTAAAATGCATACACAAGTAACAATGAAATCAAACTTCCTTATTCACTCGCCCCTCATAACTGAGTATCTAAAGGAATCTAAAGAAATCTGACAAATGTTGGGAGTGCTGCAAAATGGTCCAATGAAAAATTATTTGACAGAATGGCAGCTCTGTGCAAATTATTCACTCAAAATAATTACTACAAAAACTTTATTCTATATAGCTCTACACAGTATATCCTATCTACTGCTTGAAGGTAAAAGATTACCCCTCACAGTATTATGCTAGTCGAAGTTACTAAGCTTGCCTCAAAAAAGGGGAGAAGTGGTTCCAATGGTAGATCTTTGTTATAAAGGTATTTTTCTACTCAAGAAGCTTCTGGAGAAAAGCTGACTTACATTATAGGCTGATAGAAATTAGATTCAGTTAATTTATTCATTATCTTACACTTATTCTAGTAAGAAATGAGTAGAGAGAATATATGGAAAAAACTTGGTAAGCAAGGCACAAGGATTAATCAATATTGCAGAGTTCAGCAGTAACGATACAGACACACAAGCTGAGGAAGGTGAAATCATTCTTGAACGTAATTGAGGTTTCTAATACATATAGAGATGCAAGAGGGTATGAAACACTGAAAAATGTCTGAAAATTGAGCCTCCCCATCACTTATGGAAGTTAAGGAAATCCAAATAAAACGAACTGAAGTTTTTTAGTTGCTACTTTTAATTATAAATTTGAGGAAACAAGCATCTCTGCTGACTGACCTGGTAAAATTCCTGCAGTTTCAGTTAAAAATACTCTTCAAGATTGATTTACTGCAAGTTTAAGGGTCACTCTAAGCACAGCTTATTAAACCTCATATCCAAGTGCAGTCTTAGAATGTTTAATTAAAACATCAGCATCAGTATGATACAGTTCTCCAAAGAAAGGCAAAAGGCATTCAGACCAATTCCTATCACATTCTTTTACACTGAAACTAAAGCAGCTCTATGATTTTAAGCTATTTGGAAATGATACACCATGTTTCAGCCTGATGTCACTTGACACAGCTGAGATAAAGGGAATCGTAACCGAAGCACTGACAGATTATTAACTCTGCTACTGCTGGCAAGATACTCTGATGACTTACATTTCAAGCTGTTCAAGTCTTTGGCAAGCAAAAGAGTGAACACAATAAACACCTGACTGTTAAGATCTCTAGGGCTCTCACCAAACTCTACACAGAAGAAGATATACAATCCAATTCTGCTGACTGAAACAATGAGAATTTCTGTTTTCTTCTATAACTTATCACAGGAATATAATGTAATGCCTCACACCAATTACTTATCAACCACTAATGCTGAGGACCTATATGTGGAAGCAACGCTGCACATGCTTAAAACAAAGGTATGTAAAGACAAGCTGAAATTCCTGTTTAGATTTCATAAAGTTTTTCATTCATGTGTTCATTAGAATTGTAAATAGTTATGTCTATGCTGCATCACGCTTTACATTAATTTCCATAATGAATGGAATGTTTCTTTAAGCTTCAGCACTACCAGAGATTGAATGTAAATATTTACTTGTGTAGCACTGTCATTTTTTATCACCTCCATTGTATCAGGGTAGGATTTTTTTTTTTTTTAATTAGAACGGAGAGTATTTACAAGCAAAGGATGATGCATGAACTAAAGGTAATACATTCTACTTGCAGACGTGCTTACACCTGTGATACTGTACAATTAATTGGTCCGGTAACAGAGTGTGTGGCAAACAGCAGCACACATCTACTTCAATATTGGATTTAGTTTGAAAATTATTTTCATTACAGCTGAAAACAGAATGAGACATTCAAGCTTACCATGGGTAGATTTAAACATGCTTTGTGGTTTGCCAGCTGGCTTCCCTGCAGAGGCACTCGGGACAGGATTGAATAATTTCTCCTCCATTTTTGCTTCCTTTACATACTGACATGATTTCCCCAGCAATACAATGCTGTTAAGGACTTTTAGGGATATTAACCTGGATAAATAAAAGGATTTAAATAAATACATGCATTGTCAAGTATTATTATATTAAAATAACTGCATATCATTAGTGTTATCTTGGAACAATTAGCTGAGAAATTAAATCCTTAAATAGTAAGATCAAAAGTTAATTTGCTTTTCTTAATATTTTGTTTCAGGTTCAGCGCATAAAAATAACTTCTCTCCCTCAGAAGACATCTAGAAGAAAACATCAAGTTTTATAGAATGACAGGAAAGGCTAAGCCATTTAGTGCATCAAATATTTTAACAAAGAATTAACAAGGGCTCTCAGCAGAGGAAGTCCAAGATAATTGCGTTACTGCCAAGTCTGTAACCTTAAGTGTACTCAGACAATGACTGGAAGCGGACTTGGAAACAAGATGACAAATATCCAGCATCCCTAAATTACAGATTTAATCATTCAAAGTCCTTTTTGGTATGACAAAAGACAGCTCATAAATTTCAGCAAAACCAAGGGGCAGCATCACATTCATGGCAGTACAGAGCAGTTGATGGCAGATTCCTTTTCTACTATCAATAATTTGTAGCATGGATTTCAGTACAAATCTGAGAATCTGTTTATTATGAGCACTGCTAACAGACTAAAAGGAGGATGTGAGAATAAGTGAACGTTCACAGATGAAAATCCATAGAGTGGTTTGACTGCTTAATCATTAAGTAGCCAAGCACACTTAAGCAGCATCATCATCATCTCTGACTGCGTTAATGTAATCACAGTTTGTCAAATACAGAAAACGAAGTACATCACGTTAAGGAAATTTTATGTAATGCATTTCTTTTTAGAAGAAATTTAGAGAAATGGAAGAAGAATGTAGACCATTTCAGTATTGAGAAGAAAAATTTTAGTATCCAAGCAACCACAATTATCTTATACAAGCTGAATAATATGACTCTATAATTTATTTGGTTATCAGGACAGATTTTGTAGAAATAGAGTTGAGAAGTTCTCCTATTTTTTTAATCTATCCTATTGCGTTTAAAACTTAACAAAAGTTTAATCCTACATTTGTTTTTTTAAATCTAATGTATGCTTTTGTCCAGAGACAGTAGGTGTTTATACCATGTTTTGAAGTAATGATGGAAACTAGAATGCGTTCTCACTTTTCAATAAGGAAAAAATAAAACCTCAAATTTACTTATTCTTGTGGAGTAGAAGTTTAACTTTCTAATTATAGGCTTGAACACAGCCCAACAAAATGGTAACGGTCCAAATCTCTAAAGAAAGCCCTCATTGTTGCCTCTTTCCCCATTCTACAATTCTCCCTTGTTCAACCAAATGTACTTGTCCTTGACTGCATACTACAGCTTCCCACAGACTAGCAACTATGCCTTCAAAGAACAGTGTTTTATCCTGTATGTTAATCACTGTACTTTTTTCTTTCCTCCATCTTCCTAGCTACAAAGACAGACAAAATTCCAGGACAGGAGCAGTGGAACGGTAGAAAAAAACAAAAACAAAAACAACATTCTGCAGTATGAAGGTGCTGAGCTTAGTACATCACAGCATGAATGTGATGATCAGGGGCTAGTGCTTTAGGGGGAATATAATGTATTCTGGGGAAAAACTTCAAGTATGATGCTTGATAACTTCCTAGCTATCCTACATTAAAAAGAAAGGTCACTACACTGATGTGCCCTGGACACATCAGACTGAGTTCCATTTCTATTGGCTATCGAGGTTACAGTAGATCTAAGAGTTTATCTACTTAAAAAAAAAAAGTGAAGTCATCCTATATTTTTCATAAGGAGCTGTAAAACAGAAATCTGCTCTTCCAAAGTATCCCTGAAGAACTTCTGCCCTAGATCTAACAGTCTTTCTTCCTTTTGTAACAAACACAACCAGGTGGAACACTGGAACACACTGCTATTCCCACAATGCTATAGGCAAATACGAACAGTCATCCTGTCATAACACACATGATAATTCACAGCATATCCAGAACTTCTCTGCACTGCAGGAATTTGAATTACTTTTTGGTCAATTTTAGGAGGAGCTGACTGTTCCAAATCAGTCAGTACTGGGAGACAACAAATGCTCACACAGTTCAGCTTTCCTAGAAACTGGCCACCACCACAGTCTGTACAGCATGTACCTTAAGACAAGCAGACTAGACTGGATTTAAAGTATAACTAAATGCATCTCAGAATTGCATGCAGAGCAGTGAGCATTTAAGGATAACACAAGTGTAAACTGACAAGACACTGAAGGGATAAATGCAGGTCAGTGATTTTATATAAAAATTCTAATTGTGACAGGACAGAATATTCCTTAGCCAAGATTTCTTACTGGCCCCAACCCTCCTAGAAAGATATGCCTCAAATCTTGCACTTGCACTTATATGTATAGCAGCTACATAACAAGAAACCACACATTTAACAACCAAAAAACAGAATTCAGGCTCTGCTTTGAGTGCTTAAAGTGCTGGGCATACTGCATCTCCAATTCTTCTTACAAGAAGTTTCATCCCTTCAAATTCAACTTCTCCGTTTATGACAAGAAACAAATGCCACCCCACTGCATAAAATTCCTTTGGCTATCTTTCCATTCATTATTTTCACTATTTAATTGCTTATTGAAGGCTAAAATCCTCAAATACACTTACTTAGGGACTAATCTTTTTCCAAGCTTAGCTTGTTAGCAGAAGCATTTTACACATTCCTTTATTCAACATAAATGGAGTTTATATGTATGGCCAGATGTATCAACAGAAGTGTTTTTTTTTTTTTTTTTTTACCACATCTGATTACATAATGCTAAGTACTTTCTGATTGTGTGCTTTTACTTACCCACAGTAGAAGAGCACAACACAGACATAGGCTAAGACTCCTTGTACTTTTATTGAGCTTGTTACGACTCTCATGAGCTGTTTTAAGGATAAAAGTTAAACAGTTACAGCATGCAGCATACAATTAACAGAATATTCTAACAAACTGCATATTGGGTAAACACAAGACAAAAATAGGAAAAAAATGTTTTAATAGTAATTTATTCTAACATTCCCCTTGACAGTGCTGACTACTCAATAATTTGGTTTAAATAAATACTGTACCAGCATCTAGATACAACTCTGCTTTAGCAGAGTTCCCTACAAAGGGAAGAGGATAGACTTAAGACTACATATTAGGAAAAAATTCTTTACTGTGAGGGTGGTGAGACACTGGAATAGGTTGCCCAGAGAGGTTGTGGATGCCCTCTCCTTGGAAGCATTCAAGGCCAGGCTGGATGGGGCTGTGAGCAACCTGGTCTAGTGGGAGGTGTCCCTGCCTACAACAGGAGAGTTGAAACAAGTAAGGGTCCCTTCCAACCCAAACCATTCTATGACTAGTGCTTATTAGCACTAGCAATGATTTCCAGTAAGATAAATGAAAAAGCATCCCTAAAAATCAAGAACCAGAAAGTGACTTAATAATCAAGAAGTGCTGATGTGGTAAAAGAATTACAGTGTTTCACAATATATGAACATTATGAAAACAAACTTGTTTTGTGGACTAGGGACATGAATCCCAAGTTAAAATTACAGAAGATCCTGAATTCTGTTTTTAATGTCAATATTTCACAGTTAGAGCTCCAACTCAGCAAAATGCTTCCGTTTGTATTAAAATCTGTTACTACCAAGGATAACATTGAATTAACTTGAAAAAGGCATTTCAATTCTCTCTGGATGCGCTTTATTAACTTTTATGATTATAGTTTTTTTTTGTTTTTTTTTTTTAAATCCTGGCTAAGAAACAGGCAAAGCTTGTAAATAGTATTTCCCCTCCCCCATCTCTACAGAAAACATAACATTTAAAATTCATTCACACAGACAGTCTTCAAGGGAAATCATGAATTAACATATTTGCTTGCAAAGTAAGTACGTGCTCCCACTACCATAACTGCAGCTTGTCTACACGTGCATAGGGTAAAGTTACAGCAGCTATTTACAGAAAACACTGTGTAATAGTTAATTCAGCACAGACAGCACATGGATGCAATTGCAATAACAAATGGTTTCATTTTATATGTGATGAGGTCAGCTCCTTCAGCGCCACATACTCAAGAACAGCTCAGAAGTAAAGTGCCCCCAAGAAAACAGCTACTGAACATAGCATTACAGGGACAACAACAACAAGGACTCCTGTAAGAACCTAAAAAGCCCAGCGCATTACTGCTAACCTTCTGGCAACAAGCTGCTTTGACTTTTCTGAATGAATGAACAGGATACTTGCCAAAAGGAATAATGTTTAATAACCACAGATGTACTTTAATTCCGCTGCAGCAATCCAAGTGCTGATGAGTTCTACAAATTTAATATGTATACAACTTTTTATGAAAGGCTGATACTCACTGTCACGTTCGTGAAGCTCTAACTAGTATGCAGTACAACTTATACTGAATACTAAGTAAATCTTGTAGCATCACTTCAGTTATTGAAGGAAATTGTTCTGAAAACATCAAAATGAGCTAGCCATCTCACAAGCATATTCTCAATAAAGATCTTACAGAAAACGGATAGGAAAGGTACGACTTACTAAAACAGCCAGTGGAAGAGGAATAAAACCCATTCTTCTAGAAACAGAGTCACTATAATCTGTATAAGCCTGGAAAAAGAAAAAAAAGAAAAAAGGAAGAATAAGAAACTATGCATGCAAAGGACTGGTCTCGTTTTAGCTTGTACATCCTCTACATCAGAATCAATCTATACTGACAAACACAATAGTGGTATAAAGTGTACAGATTTACATTTTGAAATGCAAACGCAGATATCTGTGCTCACAGACCAAAAAAAGTAATACTATCGTGACCAGTAAGATCAGCTTCAGCCATCTAAATATTCCACTTGCTATTGATAATACAAATCTCTAAACAGTTAGGACAGTGAACCTAACACACTGCAATATCTCACCTGTACACTGTTTCAAGCTTAGAGACCTCTTTATACTAATTTGACTTTGATCCTCAACTATTACAAAGAAAAACCCGTATGAGGGATAAAAAGCCGCTATCACACCATTAGTTTTAAAGCATTCTAAAATACCTATATTAACTTGGGGTAACTGCCTTAGAACTCTTTAAAAATGGTTACATTCGCACTCTCAAAGCACAACTACTCTGCATGAAATCCTTAATGCAGGATTGAAAGCCATGCTGAAGTCGGATTGTATCACAAAGGCACTCATTTTGCATAGAAGATCATCCAGAGAAGGAATAAAGTATTCAGAACTAAAAAACACTTTTTCTATTAATAAGTTATTGGCAATTAATTGCTTGCATGGTATCTAACTTCTGTATTAGCTATACCTAATACATTCCTAACAACAGCAATTGAACCTATCCAGTAAAACAACCTGAATTAGCACAAACAATCAAGTTAACAAATAGAGCATCCATCCAGAGCACTCATGAATAGATTGAAACTCATTCAAGAAAGGTGTGCTGTAAACAGCACATCAGAAACAGTTCTCATGAAAAACAGAAACAATGTTTTGTAAAAACCCATGCAACAGTACTAACATACATGGTACAAATATCCACATACTAGCTACCTGCATAAGCTGATTAGGTATACCTAAGTATTCATTCCAATATCTCATTATATCAATTAAAATCGTTAATAAAAGAAAAAAAATGCCTTCATTTTCAGGCTTACATTTTTCTGTCGACTGCTAACAAGGTCAAATGCAAGACTGGCTCTGTACTCACTGTAGACCTGGAAAAAATCCAGCACATCAGATGCGTGATTAATGCATGAGCATACTCTACAGAAGCAACAGAATTATTAATAAAATTTCTGTAAAATTATAAACATTTACGTACAGACCAAAGGAGTCAAACCCACTAATCCTGAGATTTAGCTGCGCCCTTCAACAGATAAGCCTGCATTTCTATAGTAAAGTAACTTACACATATATATAACAAATAAGACTGCAATGCTTTAGGAATTGAGTGAGACTTTATAAAGCATTTACTGAATTTGAAGACAATCAGCACCACAAAGTATGAGGAATCACATTTACTTTTCTCCTTGATTGTTTTCAAGTACATGAAGGATAGCAGTGAGATCAAATTAAACAAGTGAGCAAGCTTACTTATATACTAAGCAAGTGATCCCATGAAAATAAGAAATATATATCAAAATGATGAAGGAAACTTTCTCTTTTTAAAACAATCCTATGCATTAAGACAGAAAAGCACTGATTTTAAGGATAACTTGTAGTGCAACATGCACAGCGGGTGCTCAAAACTTCTAACAAAGTCTGACCTAGCAAACACAAGCCATTATATCTTCATACAGAAGAACTGCCAGGTTCATTAAATAAACCTTGCAGAAGTGTTACCTACTGTCCTCCACATCCCAAGCTGTGTCAGCACACTGAAGCATACTAGATTTGTGGCTGCCATAACTTCATTATTTCTCTTCTCTAAACTTTCTACATGAAAGCAGGACATCCATAAATGCCTCTGGTATAAGGGAGCTTATCAAGTACATCTATTAAACTTGTTTCCATAACATACAATGTAGCTATTATAGGGATGCTGAAAATGATAGCACTTCAAGTTTTGACCTCATTTCCTGAAAAGTGGTTTTAACAGTGAAGAAATGCTAACATCTTTTCACTAATTTATCAAGCACATTTGAATTCACACAATGCTCAGGACAAATGACCTGAACCATCATGCCACACTACACAAAAACTAATCTCATCTACTATCTCAAAGGAAGAACTACATAATATATGTTCTACGAAATTATAGGGCTGGAAAACTAATAGATAATCTGTTTCATTTTTGTGCTGCAGGAACAGTGGAAAATGCTTCTGATTTCAGATCCCACCTTTAGCATGCATGCAAGAACAGAAATTCAGCAGTCTTACAAAATCTGTTTTTTGTTTTTTTTTTTTCTAACTCAACTAGTGACCACTTCACAAAGTTACCTGCCAGTTACGTGAACTGTGGTTATTATGTGAACTGCTACACAATACTTTCAGAAAGTTCATGGATCTGGAACTGCTACTTTAGAAGCAGACGTGTTTCTTGCACACAATGAACTTCTGAAGAACTTTTAAAGATCAAAATGTTACCAAGCTTTCCCAAATTATACCTATGTATGGAAATAACAATTGTTACATTTTCTGTACTGGAATCGATTTTAATATAAAAAAACAGCAAACTAAACTTAAAATAGCGCTCAACATTCCAAACACAATACCTACATCTGCTGTGATGTCATTGAATTTTGTAATAAAGGCATGTTTCACAATATCCACCGCAATTTCTGAAGCAACCACCATGCAGACATCTGGGAATAACACCCAAAGATGATCTGAAGATTGAGAAGAAATAAGTCAGACCATTTAATTTGACTCCAGTATACAAAATGACAATCACAAGACTTTTGATCAACTGCCAGAAATCCTCAAGTGCCCAAAGCAGCGTCAGTAATTTACATCACCACTTAGCCTGTAGTGTGCCAATTCCCTTGAATTTCATTGCTCTTCTAGAAACTTATCAGTGCTATACAATTAATGCCACAACCAGGAGCCCTGACATTATAAAGCTTTATCTTGACTAGTCTGCCTTTACGCATACTGGATAGCACTTGCAGTTTGAACCTTGTAATGTACATAAATAACACTCAAGCAAAATACACCACATATATCCAGGCTCAACAGCATAAAAAATGTAATAATTTTATTAAAACCTACATTCTAGTCAATGTTAATTAAGTATTTAATATTTAATTATGAATTTCATTATATTATCAACAGTGTAGGAATTTATTGTTTTCCATTTTATTTTTCCACTAATTTACTTACCTGGATTCCACGAGAACTGTTCCATATTTCTTAGACATACAATTAGTAGCAGCACATAATTGGTGAACCTCTCTTTTATATCTAGTTTAAAAAAAAAAAAAAAAAAAAAGATGTCAACTCCAAACAAACATTTATCTACATACATGGATACGCATTCATTCTGTGGTTTTATTTACCACATTTTAGATTAGACAATCTTTCCCACAAACTATTTGATCAAATTTGAGAGGGGGATGCTGGAAACTTCACCACAGACAAAATTTCTGCATCAACCCCCCCAATATACTGCATCAACTCAGATTTCTCAACATAAAATTTTGCAACTTGCTACCACCTTTATTAGTAAGTTAAAATACAGTTATCTTTCTTGTTAACTTCCGTGCCTTCCTGGTCTAATCCAAAAAGAATTAGCACCTCCTAGTGCAGAAACAGAGACAAAACACTCACCCATGCTATAACTGGATCCACGATTAGAAAAAAGGCTTTCAAGCCAACTACAGAGCCTTATTTAGGAGATTTCTTCCGAGTCTTTTTTTTTTTACTGCCACCTTGGCAGGGCTGGATGCTATCAACTCAGTTATTAGAATTGTAAGAATGCTATCAGAAAAGCAGGGAGACCTGAGAAAGAGTCTTATGATGTGACTTCCCAGACTAGGCAGGGAGTTCTTCTCGTTTAGTAGCCTAATTCTAAAAATGATCCATACAGCTTGCTTCACTTTTTTCTTCTTGCACATGTAATTTTAATAAGACTTTCATTCTTAAGCCAACAATTTCATGTCATCTTTACATTATTATTTATTTTAAAAAAGGTATTTCTGAAGCATCCCCATGACTGTCAAACAGTGTACATTCTGGGACCGCTGTCAGCACAGCATACTACAAGTTAACTTCTTGAAAATGCAGAAGACCTCGGGGGTTTAGAAGTTTGGATATCTCAATAGCATAACTTAGATTTTAAATTTGTATGCAACAAGCTATTGGCTGTGTACTAAGCCTGGTTCAGTATCTCAAGCAAAAGCCAGCCACTTGAGGAAATATTTTTCCCTCAAGAACGTTACTGTGTTCTTAAAAGTGAAATTCCATTTTTATCCCACTGAGCCAAAAGTAAAATGGAAGATCTAGAATTCAAGTCAGAGAGCTCACATTTATTGAAATAAAGCAGTTCTAACATTAATATTAAATAATAATCAGCCTCTTATTTCACATTTTCCCCGATTAGCACAGCCATACATACCACTATTTGACATTTGAAAAAGATTGTTCTTCTCAAACTTCTTGAAAACACTTCCTTTTATTTCAACGAACTGCAATTTTTAAAAGCAGTTATTTAGTTTTTATTTATGACAAACTGGTGTAAACAAATCAGACAATCAACATGAAAATAGACAATATGGTACACTAGAATGAAGGCTGCTGAAAAGATTTAAGATAGCCATAGAACAAAGTTATATACTCACGTTATTGGACATCATGATGGTAAGTAGTGATTTATTGTGAGAGTTAAAGGCCACGTTAAGGGTTGTTGCTTGAACCATTATAAGAATAGCATGCAGGACTGTAGATAGCAGGGTTAAGGAAACAGATTTGGAAATAATTCTTCTGCACAACAGCACTGAACAGTATCAAAATTGGTTTTCCTATTTTGCTACGAAGATAAACACAAAAAAGTTTTCACCTCTGTCAACCTCTGCCTTTTTGCAGCAGGACAGCATCTTAAATCTATGTAATATATCCAGACTGCTTTACAGCATGTAACAATTTGTATTTTTTTTTTCCCCCTGAAATACTTCAATCAGACAGGAGAAATAGCAACATTACCTGGGAAAAAAAAAAAAAAAAAAAGAACAAAACAAACAACCCAGTAAGACTCATTTAACTTTGCCTAAAGATACCAGAGGAAATGGGAAGATGAAAGAATTTATAACTATCTGTGATTCCACCAGTTCACTGTAACATTACTTCATATATGCGTGCATTTCTCTATTTTAAGGAAATGTTTTCCAGCTACACATTTGTAACATCTCACTAAACAAGATCACTGTTTTCAAGGCCCCGTGACCCGAAATAATCACAAAACACAAATCAATATTCCCATGAAGTACGCAGATACCACTTGTCATCTTACTACTCATCAGGTATTAAAAAAGTTGCCCACTACTGCAAGTGAAATATCATTATAAGGTTTTTTTTTTTTTTAAAGATTAAGTTAGAAGCTTTTTCACTTTGTTTTTAAAAAACGTAGTACCAACAATCTTACTTTGGAAGTAAATAAATACTTACATAGGAATAGAACTAAATTTTCAAATATATTCTAAAAATAATTCCAAGTAGCTCCTGCAAAATTTAATTTATAAAATTCTGCAATTTACTGAAGAAAAAAGGATACAGACATACAGCACTGCCATGAAGAAGTGAGGAATCACACCTATATGGGCTCGTTTTCTTTCCTTAGGTTCTGTAGCAGTCCAATAAAGAGCATCCAAAATATCTTGTCCAAATGAAGAAAACAAACGATCAGCCACCTAAACAAGAAGAACTTTTTACTGCCTTACAGCAATAATATTCTCTACAACACGTGGTTATGTCAGTGTGAATACACCTCAAACTAAAAAGCTTTTCACTTATTTGTGAGTTTTCACCTCTTTCACATATCAATCCAGCTGATCTTACAGTTACATGGGTCCTTTTATAAATACGGCAACTCATCTCTCTCAAATTTACCTTCCCAACAGTATTCATGATATGAAATCACGTGGTATTATCTTAGATGCTTCCTTGGAAGACATCCAAGTTCAGACTTTGGCCTCTGATAAAGAACTATGCATGTTGTGTAAAACCATCCCATTTTTTCTCTATTCCCCTGGACTTAAAAGAAGAAAAGTGAATGCCAAACGCATGACAGGGAATATCAGCTCCCAGGTATAAAAGGGACTTAAATTAGGTTTGGCTGTATAATTTTTTCCATCTTGGAATAAGGTACATACTCAATACAGATCTCTGCATAAAGCAGAAATAAAAATAAAAAATATTAAAACATAACATCAAGAGATTAAGAGGGACTAGACAGTCTGCCAAAAAAAAAACCAAAAAACGGCTGAAACAAAAAACCCTCACAACCCCAAACCTACAAACATCTGAAGTTTAATCCAAAGAATATGTAAAAAAAAAAAAAACCCTACAAAAAAAAAAACCTCTAGACAGCATTATTAGAATAGATAGGAAAAACATGGGCAGCAAACTGAGCTTGTAATTCAGTATCACAGCAAAAAAGGTCACAAAATCCTACCAATTTTCAAAGCTTCCTGATCAGCAAGCATATAGAAATGAAGATCATTACAAGGAAATACTTTCTTTCCTGCCTATACACTGAAATTTAGTAATTTTTAAATTAAGCTGCACAAAGGAAAAAAAAAATCACTTTAAAAATTACACTGGGTATTACAAGTCATATATAGCTAAATTAGAACTTATCTTTTAGCACTGATCAAGCAAAAAGTAGGAAAAGCTAATTACCTCTAATTAATAAACAAAATTGATAATTCTTACTGTCTTTCTGGAAGATGACAATTTTGGACATGTTAAAACAGCAAGCAGCAATACAGAACTGAACCTGCAAATATTTCAATATACCATATTGAAATACCCTACCTACACCATATTGAACCATACCCTATTAACTAAAAAAATAAATTGTGGACACAACGTTGAATTCATATGATTTCCAAGCTTGGTTAATTAACAGAGTTCTAACAGCAAATATACTGAAGGGACAGAAATTACACGTTTTAACTTATTTGAGCCAACATTCCTTCAAATTTCCTGATACATGATGGCTAAATAAGAACAATTGACAATACGTTTCAAATGAGCTGGACTTTCATCTTCCATCTTTTAACTAACTTGACTGCTACTCTTTAATTGTCACCTATAAACACAAAGTAAACCCTGAGCTGATTAATTATCACAAATCTGAAGTTCAAAAAAAACATCAGTTTGAGAGATATTTACAGCGGCACTGTTTTCGGCTTTTAAATTTGTAAGTCTAGATGGTCTGTCTTATTTGGTTCCTGCTCATTGTGATGACCCACTGAGTGACTACATCTACTACAGAATGCTTAGAATTTCATAAGATTTTGTCACAATATTGTGAGGGTTTTAACAGATGAAATGGTGACTTTGCTTTCCTTTTTACTAACAGAAGTCTTGTTCCTTTTCTTATAGGTAGAAAATATTAAAACCCATGGCACAATATTGTTGTCTGCTTTTCCAAATGGGACTTACCTAAACCCTACATGCCGGCTCCAGGCTCCAGCAGAATTCCATGGTGAGCGCTGTCACCAGCATAACGCACACTGGGGCTTCACAAGGAGCAGGAGCCGGTGGGTCTGAATCTAAAAAAGAAAAGTGTCATTTAATTGTGCTGAATGCTCCCCTTAGGCTGCCTACCTGGAGCATTCAGCACATACTTTGAAGATGTGGCAATCCTTGTGTCCAGGAGGATATTCCCAAGACACGCTAACAGCCGAAAACATTAAGACATTGTAAACATCTCCACTGCTCAGTGATTTAAGTAAATTAAAAAGATGTTCTAATTTTGTAAGTTCGTGAAGATGTAAAGGTTGATACATGTGTATTTTATTTGAATACGTAAGGTTTATCTTAAGCACATGTTTAACATCTCGTGTAACAGATTCGTAATGAAATCCACTCAAGTAGACTAAATAACCTGTTGAAAGATGACAATCAACAAAGTCTTTCATTAGGATTTCATGATTTCATGGTGGTTTTTTTTTGTTTTGTTTTGTTTTTTCTGGCTGATTCTATAGCTGCAACATACTGCTGTAATAAGCTCCTCAAAAAACATGTCCTCTGTATTGACATGGGGGCATCATGAGATATCAAGGAAATTAAATACCATTTCCAACTTCAAAGTCTGGTTTAAGTTTTCTAATAATTATAGTAACTATACACTGCAACATTTCCTCCTTTCTGCCCCCATGACAGGAAAAGGAAATTTGGGCACCACCAGGCTGCTTCTTGAGACAGAATCTTTGGATTCTGCCAAATGTAACAAAGAAACTCAACTCTTAATTCAAAAGGACACAATACAGAGTTTCCAACTCACAGGAAACACTGCAGTCTCCATTCAGACTACTTGGTAAGCACTTGGTGTTGAACTTTCTGGCATTAAGTGAAGTGACTCAAAGGCTTCTCAAAGACTATTAAGTGATAATCTCTCGCAGGTTATGGAACTATTTATGGATGAATATTCCCAACACAACTACAATCCAGACACTAAACTGTCATCAAATTACCGATTTTTACATGATTGTCATCAAATCTAAAATCAAAATTAAAAAAACCCTTGAATAAGCACCTTAAGTGGCTTGTATGACAGTTAGCTGACTTTGAAATTTGTTCTTCATGCAGTACTTTCCATATTTTATGAGATGAGAACAAATATTTTAGATAAAATATACAGATTTTGCACATAGTCCCAACTAAGCCAAGGTACAACAGATATTCAAAAAAAGATTAATATGCTATTCAGAGATCCCAGAACCTGCATAAAGCACCTCATGTACAAAGCTGCAACAATCCTTTTAAGAGGTATCACTACATAGGGCGCTAGCATGCCCTATGTTTGCAGATTGGAGATTGGAGATAAGATTTTAGCTATAAGGGCTCTGTTTACTTAGTGAATCACTGATCAACAAAGCGCAATTAAAATCTCATGCTTTACATTAGCATCAGAGCAGATTCTTTTTTTCCCTTCAGGGTTTCTCTTTATGCCTCGTTTTATTGTCCCAAACCAGAATTTTATTTTTTTTTTTTTTGTTTCTCTAGATTCATTCAACTTACCCATGCGTCCTCAGATTTTTGTCTGTCAGTCAGTACTGAGACAGGTTAAGCAGCAGCATGTGCTACTGCATATAATGAAAGCTATATTTCTATAACCAAGAAATAAAAAACAGATTTTCTGTTTTCTTACATCTTTCTTCTCTGTTCTCTCTCACGATCTTATCACTAATTCAAATCAAGTCTTTAATTCTATCAACAAGTTCAAAAAGTTGTACATTCTGCTTTTTGATTTTCTATCCTTCTACCAGAGTTCTCAATTCTCATTCATCTGAACAGCTCCATAAGCTCCAGGATCTAGGTAATATGAAACACCATCTAGAAAATTTATTTTTCATGAACTATTCTGTTCCACTACATTTAGGTTGTATATAAGAACCATTTGTACATTTGGGAGGATGAAACATGCCATACTCTACATACAAATATCATAACACACCAGTATTTTTTAAGCATTCTGAAAAAACATGCTTGATATTCTGATGCTCAAATTCTTACCTCAAGCATGTTATAGATGATGTAGAGCTTTATGACAGACTGCCCCCTTATAAGATGATACATCATAGAGTAGTCAACATAGTGCATCATGAAGTAGCAGATGACCAATATCACTCCTTTGAGAATGTCACACACCTGAGCAGGTTGCAGCAAACGTCTATCGCTGAAATACAAAGGGCAAGAAATTTCACTAAGGGTCATATATATATCCACAACATACAAATGATAGCAAGTCAGTATGAATCTACCGAAGCTATTTAGCAAGGATGCATCTCAATGTAGTCTATTTCACTCCCAACACATATGGAACACCATCATCATGATAAACACTTATGCATCATACTCTTGAACAGGATCACCTAATCTGTCACATCCATTTACTCAGATTATCGTCCTTGGCCAAGAGTCCCCACAAGTTAATTACTTTCTGCATGAATGACCTTTGGCTTTAATTCACTCATCCGCTTTCAGCCAACTGTACTTGGTATTTGTTGTACTTATTGTACTTATCATTTTGACTTCCTCAGTTACAGAAATTATATTTGCTGTAACCCAAAGAAAAATAAATCAAGTAGTCACCTTCAACTTCAACATAGTAAACAGATGCTGAAGAACAGCTTTTATCTGCAATTCCATTCCTTCTTTTAGCCTTAAGGTCTGCAGCAGACTCCAAATAAATTTCCATCATAGCTCGAGGTGGATCCTTACCGAATTCAGAATTTTACCACCTACGGTCCCACAGGCAATCCAGAAGCCTAAATGAATCACTACACAATTTCATGCTGTAAGTTAGAACTTCAGTAAGAACAGATTTCTACCTCAAGTGCCACAATGCCAGCCATCCACATTATGAAATTGCAAGGTGATATTTACTTGCCTACTTACTTTGGTTAGTACTAACGGGATGCAATGTGCTTTAGAAAAATCTTCAAATTAAATCAGAAGAGTGACAATCATGTATCAAAGAGACTTAATTTGTTAAATGTATGTATTTTTAGATACACACAAACTCACTGAAGTTCACATTTCATAGAACTTGGAACCAGGTAGCCTTAAGCTATGAATTTTCCTTGTCTGCATTGTTCAGTCATCAGCTTATCTCTGATCAGATAATGCTCCATCACTTTTTTCTAAACAGTTCGAATACATTAACAAATATAGTGCTGTTTTCAAAAAAGATCCAAACAGTTATGTATGACTTCCAACCATCAAAGCAATCTCATGCAAATACACACAGCTACCATCATGGGGAAGACAAACTACAAATGTAATCAAGAGTACAATTACACTTCTGCGATATCATTCTGAAAATTAAATCAAGAGAATAATACCTTATCAAAATGCAGCCAAAATTGCACACAACATGAACTCTAAAGATGAAGACGTTTTGAAAATATACTGTGTATGGTACACTTGAATATATACCACCACTATTCTAGAAAAAAGCTGCCCAAAGGGTCAAATGAACTGCTGTGATTTGCAGGAATTAAGCTTTTCTAGAACAGAGTGCATTCAAATAATGTTGTCATAGAATTTCACTTTTCAGACTTCACTGTAACTTAGTTTCTCACTTGCTGTAAATAGGCAAGTACCTAAAAACCATTCCAGTAACAATCTATCAACAGTTCTGAAGTTTTAACTAAAACCATACTCCATCTTCTGTTTGAAGTTGAGTAATAACTTGTACTTCTCATTTTAGAGAAGCAGTGTTAACGCTGTGATAACTTTTTCAAAGCAGATGTTTAGAGAAACACACAAAAATATCTGCAGAATTTCAACTTAATCAGCCTGATGACAGAAGAGCCTCTCAGCATTTCGAACCCAGTCAGTACAAGAGACTACTGCACAGGCTGACTACAGAAAACTACTGTCCAGAAAGCAAATAGCGTAAGAAAGTCCTAGCATTTAAAATCTGTTCCAACGTTCTTTCATTATGCACTGAAAAGATCCCTTTATATTGTCTGGGCAAGCAACCTAGAGCCTACAGCTAACATGTTTCTAATTGAGAGAGATTAACCATGACTATTGTACAAACCTACAAAGGCACTTCTACAGCAGCAGAATTTCCGGCCTGGCTAATGACATTTACAGAAGGATTTTCATGTGTGCTCTGAACATAATACAGAATCGGAGTAATTATTTCCTACAGAGACAGGGAAATCAAGTAAATGGATGAAGTATAATAGATTTGACACCTTTTTGGCACATATACAGAAATAATGCAAAGCCTGCAATTATGAAATGATGTAGTCAGTACTCAGTGAGAAATGAACCTCACAGTTTTAGTATATGATCAAGTTTAGATTACTTCCATCTGTACTCACTGCAAATCATTCCTATCCTTTATGTTTAAATGGTTTAATACATGCAACAAACATAGGTTGATGTGATTTCACATCTATTTTTAAGAAGTCTTAGGTCAACCATTACATACAGCATTTTCTGCTTTTTTTCCCCTCAATATATGTTTATATGTAGTGTCTCCAGTAACTCATTAACGCTGTTCACACTCAGTACCAATACTGGAAAATACTTTTGGAGCCATCTCGAATACTAAGCAATACAAACTGTATGTCACAAATGTCCAAAAATGAACAAGGTATACACAGTATAGTTCTGATGCTTTCAAATTCTCCAGTCAAAGTAGATAACAAAGAGGTAAGAACAAAGCAACACTGCGGGAGTATGTAACTCTAGAAAACACTGGACAGCTTAACTGCTTAACTCATTTTGAGCATTTGCATTTTTACAGTTGTGTGTGATGGTAACAGAATACAGACGGAAAGATTTCACATGAAAATTTGTTATGGGTGTTTTTTCTCATGAATGAGGAGAACAATGAATAAAGAAGAGCATTACAATGATCCCATTTTATATTCAATCATTCTGGTTACTGAACAGCAAACAACAGAATCTTTCTACAGAAATCAGTATCCCAGAAGCGAATTAGAAAAACACAGCCCCTGCTTCAGTCAACTTAGCTCTTCAAAGATAATATCATGAGAGTCTGTTTGTCTGAGATGTAGTTCCTCTTATTTGATTCCAGAAACAATGTCATGTGAGAGCTGTTTCATAATTCAGCGAATTACAGAGGTGAATATTTCACACCTTATAAACCAGTAAATACACAGATTCAGTGCATTAGGACCGTCCTTCAAAAGTGCCTTGATAAGATACATCTGTCCTCTCACTCATTTATTTCCTACTATTATCCCATTATTACTTCTAATATTTTTTTGCTGTCACTCATGCTCTTCAAGATACACTTTTCACAATTTCACAGCTTCATTAGGCTAAATCTCAAGTTCTCATGTTTAGCAGCACAGACCAGACTGAGGAATCATCACATTTTTAATTTAAACATCAGATAGCAAAGTTCCTTTACAGAAAAGAGTAAAGCTTATCCATTCTTTCCATTAGCTGTTACATAAAATCTTACATTGTTTCACTAGCAAAACCGAATACATGGAATTGTTTGAACATGAGGTGATCCTTCAAACACCATGAATTCCAGCTGAAAATCCAAGCATTCCTTCACAAAGAAACCTGCAGATAAACTTTCTTCCACAAACCAAGGCTACACAGAAAGATGCAGGCACTTACCATTCCACAGCAAGTACTTCACACGTTCAAGTCCTTCAGCCTATCAGCTACTGTTACTATTATGCCCAGTAAATGACCAAAAAAAAATCTCAGCTGAAACAACACTTAGGTTTCCAAATAATATAACAGTACAAATGCACACTTTTGGGATATACACTCCTGTTACTAACTTTAATATGAGGAAGTAGCATGCAAGCGTTCCCGTTATGCCTCTCTTCCACCACAGCAGGCTTCTGTTTCAGACTAGTGAATACACTGTGTCTGAGGCATTTAGAAATGAAACCACGATAAAGCAGCTTCCCTTATAAATACTTAGGATAGGTTACTTCGTCATTCTATGGGAAAAATTAAAATCAAATTAGAATACAACTAGATTTTGTTGCTACACAGGTTTGGTTTTTTTTTTTCCTGTACAGTTTAGAAACAGAAATTTACATTTGTTTCACTTGTTAGAAAATCCAAAAGGTCAAGTCTATTTCCTGATATACATAAAACCCAGTGAAGAAAAGTGTGGTGTGGAAGTCTGTTTTGACACAATTTGCTCAGACCAGTGAAAATCAAACTGACTGCCTTTTTCAAGGTCTGCCTATCTGATACTATACACCAGTTGTCTCCATCTACTGGTTGGAAAAAATAAGATTAAATCATAGCATCAAAATGATTATTTGTTATGGAGACAAGTTACCCATATGTAGTGGAAATGTAGTGGCTGTGCCTGTTTCAACTGACCATAGAATCATAGAATGGCTTGGGTTGGAATGGACCTCAAGGATCATCAAGATCCAACCCCCCTGCTGCAGGCAGGGCTGCCAACCTCCACATTTAATATTAGACCAGGCTGCAGGGTCTGGCCTTGAACACCTCCAGGTATAGGGCATCCACAACCTCTAATTCGGATTTCACAGTATTTAGTAACCTGAAAGAAAAATAAGTGAAATACCTTCAGGCTTTCAGTGCATTGGTGCCTACCCTATTTAACGTGGTTAAACCACTTGGAACACAGAAGTATACCCCAGGAAAACCAGGAAGTTTTTCTTCCTATATAGAAAACACTGACTGAGAATCCTGTTACAGTTGTCTGTAGCATTTTCAACAACTGCTTTTCAACAACTGACAACGCAAAGGTGAACTTTCTCACTATGGTGTCATCCATATGTCAGAGTAATCTGTAGACAAGTATACTTGTCTATGTGATTGATTATTTCAGCATGCGACGCATAAGCACTGCGCAGACATTATTTCAAATGTAACACTGCAGAGTTGTACACTATTGTATCCTATGACCTATTTACTTTTGCATCTCATGCCCACTGGTGCCCCCCATCCTTCACCAGCACAAGTGCATATGTTTTAGTAGTCACCTTTTAGAGACATGGTTTTTTAAAACCATCAGTAAGTTTATTCCATTCAACTTTACAGTGTGAAGATGTCCAACAGAATGACTACATTTTTAATTGGTTCCTTTACTAAAACATCACCTACGTAATTTGGGATGCCCTAAACAACTACATCTTAACTGGATACAACTGCCAATACTGATGCCACAAATACAGGAATGTAAACATGTGACTACACTACAGCTGCAATAATGCTTTAGATGGATTATTACATCTCACAGGTTCTTAATAAAATCATGAATGTAATCACCTGTATATAAATATATCTATAACATTAAAATAACATTTATTCCTAGAGACATTCTAGGAATAGAATTATTATAATAGAATAGGAATTTCTAGACATTCTACTTCACACAACTTAAAAAACCTGTCACTTGAATTGGCTTGTTTGGCTAATAAAACACTGTTTCAGCACTGAGGTTACAAGCTTAAATGAGTACTTTAGGACAAATCTTTTCCAACTTTATTTTTTATGCAATGATAACTTAATCATTTTTCAAACTCAGACAACCATTGAGGTATGTATTAGTTAATAACATACTTCAGTTATGAAAGCAGTGATCTAAGTAAGCAGTTACGTTTATTTATCTTGTTTCTCCCTTTTTTACATCTCAGATATTTGTATGAAAATGCAACATACTGTTTTACACATATATTTAGACATCAAAGTCTTAATTCTTCAGTGTACTGTTTAAGGATGAACGGTGATATCAGAAGCTGACAAGAATTGAACTGATTGACCTGAAGCAGTGAAGACTCCAGGGGAAAGAAAACCCAAGCAAGTCTATCTGAAGGATATATTTGCACACCCCAGAAAATTTTCAAAATGAGCAAAGCGAAAATATTGTAAATATTTTCCTACAACTGTGCTGAAGTTTGGAATTAAGCTTGGCTTCAAAAAAAAAAACAAAAACCAACAACTAAGCTGATCAATTCTAATACTTTATAACTTAAAAAAAAATGCAGTTTACAGTATGCAGGATTTCACTATCATAAGACTGTGGAAATATACAGACTCAGGGCTGACAAAAAAATATGTTCCAATTGAAGATTTGAATATACAGAGAGCTAAGTTGGCTAAGACTAAATGATATTTCATCTCTCAAACAACAGAAAGCCTCTACATGCACACAACACAGCACAAAACCATGCTGAGAATGAAACCAAACCAACCTTTCTGTTAGGCCCCGATGAGAGCTGCCTCAAAACAAATTAAAAAAAAAAAAAAAAGAGGTTTCATATAAGTGACAACTAAAATTAGCTTTCATTAAGCTTTGATTCTGTTATTAAAAATGAAACTGTAAGTGAAGTCAGTATATGAACATAAAGCACTGTATTCTAGTCAAAAGGCAATCAATTTGAAGTCTAATACTACTAAGATAGCTGGCAAGAAACTTTCAGAACCCGCTCCAAATCTCTGAAGGACTATAAAAAAAAAAAAAAACAAAAAATAAAACCCAAATCAACCCAACTGCTTGAAACTCAGGTAAAATATTGCTAAAAGCATGACTGAACCATTACTTAGAATAAACATAAAAAGCTTAAGGCACTATAAATGAAGTACAGCAGGGGCTATGTTTTGTCCAAAACAGCCTATTTTGAATTGGGCTGAACTGGAACACAGGCTCTCTGTATAAAAAGAGTATTAGACCTATTATGATTACAGCCAATTTCCACACAGTAGTGAAGTTGTACACAAAAATATACTACCACAAATAGCACTGGATGAATTTCATTTACTGAGTACTGAATAACAACTGTTGGTGTCTCCTCTGAAGTATGTTAACTTAGCTACCCTACTCATTTGTAACCAGTATTTTTACTGGTTACGTGCTGATGTGTGAATTTGGCCAACAGCATAAAAGGAAAAAGAAAATCAGGATTTACTCACCAAGGAGGAATCCCTGTGACATCACATTCCATCCTATAAAGGAAGTGAAAGTGCTCTTCCCTTCGGTCTGATTTACAAGAAAGAAAGAAAGAGAAGGTTGTAATGTTGCTACACTATGCACTGTTATGGAAAGGAGAAAGGAATATTTGATCTGAGAGATTACTACAGAAAATACTGACTGCACCTGCCCATTTTGGTTGGTAAAAAGTCACAGATAATGGTGGAGAGGTGCATTACGTCAACATGAGCTTAAGCAGACAGTAGGAATTTTAGGTATTCAAAAGCCAAATCTAGCCCTTAAAAAAACATCAGGCTTGGGACTGTAACACAGGTTACATTTCTTTATGAACTATGTCTATAGTGAGAAAGCCAGAGTGGTTTTTGTTTTCCTGAGATGTTTTCTTCCTACAATTTCTTTCTGGAAGTAATGGTGTTTTCGTTTATTTCCTACTGAAAAGTGTACATCTGTGGTTTCACAGGAGGGCAGTGGGAGATGAAGAGGTATGTGCAGTATAACTAACAACATGATTGCCAACTGAACCTAAATTCAATTCTTTCTAGGAGAAGGGAGAACAGTAAAAGAAAACAGAATGTGTATTTACGATCTACAACTCCACTTCAATATGGAAGACAAGTAAAGATCTTCTCAATCATTCTTCATGTAAGAAGAATCATGTGCAGGTTTTGTATTTTCTTGGGAAAGCCAAAAATTTTGCTAAGAAAGGTGAGATTTACTAAAAGTCCTTATTTATTTTATGGGTAAGATGTCAAAACATCTTTGTGTAACTTATCGGGAGTTTTATCATTTTTACTAAGCTTGGCCTTCCTATCAGAGTATTTTTCATATAGCACAGAAGAGTGTGCTATATGCACACAAAAGGTTTCTATATTCCCACAAAAGGTTTCTCTGACATGCAACGTGTTTAAAAAGAAAAACAACAAAAAAGTTCTATTGAGGTGTTTCAAAATGAGCAAAAACATCAATCTGCTCAGAGTATCTAGGTGTGAGGTATTAAAAAGTCTGAATTGTTGAAAGGTGTGGTTTCTTTTTACCACAGGCACAGTTATTTTAGAAGCCTACTGAGGACTGTATCTGAAAAGAACACCACCAGGTCCACTCTGTCTTAGATCTGTTGTTCCAACAAAACACATACTTTTAAGTTGTCAGAAAGTATTTCAACCAAACGAAATTAGCTTTAAAGATTCAAAAAGCATAGTTTGAGAAATTTTCCACTACTTGGAAGAAAGTAGCAAGAGCTTTTATTTTGTAGTTTAAAAACACTGCTCTTGCAATTCATTTTTTGCTGGATGTTAATTTTTTAAAGATCACCCCATCATTTAGGGAGCTTAGGAGTAATGAAGTTTCACCTGCCAAAAACCACCACAATCTGATGACTTAGCCACTGCCAGTTGGACTACAATGATTTAACCAGCAGCTTGTAGTTAAATTTATGACAGAATCTTGGATTCTTGTTTAAAACAGCTATGCTAGCAACAGTATAGCTCTGAAAATACACGAAACTAAATCTACTCAAAAGACCAAGGGATGATTTAGCAGTCAAATGGAACCAACTTGCAGGGTCTAGGCAGAAAAATGAGAAACTTCAAGATTCATTTACTCTGTTCTCTCAGGTTTCTTAGATGGAAGACTAAAATGCATAGGAAGCTATAGAACACTCCCCCTACACTTCAGTTCTATAGACAACTCTAAAGACAGGAATTAACACATCTTAACTAGAACATATTTTCATTGTTTTGAAGAAGTGAAGGGTAATATAATCTTTATCTACACTGTTATGAGGAAACAGAAAAGTTGAAGAGTAAAGAGGAAGTCTAACAACACTCACTGCTCAGTCACTTCACTACGATGTTGAGAAAATAGTCAAGATGAAGGGAGGAGCACTTTTATTTACTACACAGAATGGAATATGATGTGGCAGGTTCAAAAACAACTAATCACACCCATCTGTGAGGATGAACATGTCTGAAGATAACCAGCCACCTGCTTCAAGTACCTTTTGTAATTATAGGTGCATTTTTCCTACTGAACTCAATTTACACACACAAAAAATTCCTGAGCTAGAAAAGCAAAAGATAAAACTAAGATTATAACATTAACAAAATCAAATCAGAATGACTAGAAAGAAAGAAAAATAAAAAACAAAGTGCATACTCTGAGTATTTGGAAAATAATCATTGTAGTATCTGAAGATTCCATTGCATACTATAAATCAAGAGTGAACTATTCAATAAAAAACATTTTTAATATACTAATGATTTAGACAAAAGAGATTCTAAAGAAAGAAATTCCATAAACATTTGAAGAAACTGACACAAAAGAAAAATTTTCAGGAATTCCTACCATAAACAAACCTTCATTTGAGGTCTCAGTCTCACTGAATCTTATCTAATAAATGTTTTAAAGTTAACACATTCAAGTTGAATTGATAAACTGTATCCTATCCTGCCATTCGCAGTAAGAATATAGTTAGGCAAGCAGACTAAATTTTAACATTGTAGGTGTGTGTGGTCTTCTGACTGTTGCTTTGTCAGGACACTGACTTACTGTCCAAGCCAGCAAGTGGTTTTTCAAATGTTTAATTACCATTTCAGAAGAGCAGAAAATTCATTTGTCAAAAGCAAAACTAAATTTATAAGTGAGTACTATTAAGTTTTTTAAAAATAGTAAGAAAAAAAACAAATTACATTTACCAGAATTTTAGTATTTTGGCAATAGCATACACAAGAAATACACAAATAGGCACATAATTTGATTTGAAACTGAACAGCAGCCATATTGTTCTTTACATTGCTAGGAAAATCTTGACAATTTTAATGAGATTTAGCTCAAAATTAACAGCAGAACACAATATCAGAGACTGCCACCTAGTGTCTGTTTCAAGCAGTACCCAAGAACATTTCAACTTGGAACAAAAAAACTAGTATTTTTTAATGCAATAAGAGACAATTTCTTTTTAATCAGAAGATACATTCTAAACTGTGCATCTAAAAGCACTTCACACATAAAGAACTACCAATAGCAGAAATGCAATCAATTTGATCAAAATGAAGAACTGGCAGCCATAAATCGACTTATAGCACGGGGAAATCCACAATGAAAACTACGAAGCCCTGATTTATTCAAGGAAAAATTATAACATCAGTATAAAGGCTCCTTTACTTTTAGGTTACACTTGTAAGACTTCTGTCATAAATTATACTTTAAAGTACCAACTTTTACCATGGAAATTAATTCTGTCCCATTTTTTTTTTTTTTTTAATTATTATTCCAGTTCCAAGGAGGTAAAACAGAAATTTTACGAATTAGCAACTTTCTTAGCATTGATGTAAGCAAAAAAACCAAGAGGTCAAAACTCCTGAAGTTTAACATATTCTATCTAGCTAGTCCCATCCCACTTACTCTCCAAGACTCTTAAGGGAAAAAAGAAAGCCATTGTATACATGGACCCCTTGGGAAAAGGTTACTGTGGAAAGAAGGAAAAGTCTTGTAAAAATCAACTTTTGTTTCAATATCAATCTGTCAAAGACAATGGTCAAGTCATTAACTCCAAGTCAAACAACAGCTAAAATACTGTACAAACAGATATTAGAAGAACAAAACTACAGGGGACATGTTCTTTATTAACCCAAATTTGCTTAAGAGACATTGTTATTAAACCATCTGAACGAAACAACAAGAATTGGTGACTGCTGGCAAAGCTTGGAAGTACTTCTCATGCACTGTTAATTTACTTCAGAGTGGAAGAAATCATTAGTAGTTTAAACAGCACTGAAAAGCCATAAAACTAACCACTCTGATAAACAGAAACATTATTTATGTGTATCAACATCTTTCTCTTGAAACAACTTACCGTAATCCATAGCAAGGCAAAGTGATGAATCGGAACATTGCCAGAAAAACTCTCAAAGGAAGCAGGGTGAATATATACAGAAAAGCATCCAGGCACAAAAAGATTCCAAAAAACATCAACTAAATTATAAAAATAAAACAGATGTTAGTATTTTATACAGAGTTACAAAAAATTTATACAGAATTATATTGTGTATGAAAAATACACTTAACATTACTTCAATTAACCAAACAAGCACAACACCATACACACTCAGAAGACTTTCATCAAAAATTGTGCTCCACGAAGCTCAAACAAAGTCCTATAGAGATAACCACAGTTCACTAATTGCATTTAGATGTTACTGCAGCTCGTTTTCCAACAGTGACTTCCTTTGAAGTTCACAGAAGTTAATGTTTTAACCTCAGGACAAAAAAAAAACCAACAAAAACCAACAACAAACCTCTAGAGTTGTACACATGTGTAAAACCATTTGCCATATGTATGTCTTTTAATATGTCCTTCCCCCTCTCCCCTCAACAAAACCCACAGATTTTACCTTGTCAGTTTTCTATTACACACCTAATTACAGCTGCGGTACTTCCCTTTGGGGACTATGCATCCTTCTTTCATATGAAGAGGAATACGAAATATGAAGAGGTAAGTTTACATACTTGCCCTCAGTTAAAATCTTCCTCAATTTATAAAAGCTGTTAAAGCCATTTAATTATGGGCAACCAAACTACTCTATCATAATTAAACTAGACCTAAATTCTGTAATTAAAAAGCAGTTATATAACTAATTCTCCCTGGATGTTCCTTCCTCTTCTTCCCCCTCTCCTCACCCCCCACTTTGTGAATCTAAGTTTTTTCCTGAATGGGACTCTAAGCACTCTAATTCTACCTAAATATTAAGTCCTAGTGTGTTGGCATTAGATGTTAAAAAAAAAAAGTGTATCTAATAAAATCACGTTAAAGAATATCAAGTATTCACCTAATATCAGAGGATACATTTTATTCCAGTTTATTCTCACTCTAGCTGATTATGATTTACATTACTACTCTGCAACTACAGGTAGTAAACAATACAAGTCATTAAGATAATTCTTCCATTCTTTTTCTACTGCCTCACATGCTTCCTTTGAATTAAGCAGACTTTTACGTCAGTTGAGTGATTCGTACAATAGCTGGTCTACACACCATTTAGTTTGCTTCCCAGGTGCTTGCCAGCATACTTTTTCTTTTTTTCAGTATTATTCAATTTGTTATAGCTAGAATGTGAGCTAACTTGGACTAAGCCCAAGCAAAGAACAAATTTATTTCATAATCTCTCACTGCAATAAGACATCCATCACTTTTTAAATCTATCTGCTTATTGCTCAGTTTCATATTCTTCCATTGACATTCAAAACAGACAATAAAGTCTAATTTCCGTGCAAAAATCTCATCAATTTCACTACTTAGAACATCAACCTTATTTATACAAGACTGTTGGTTTTTGCTTGTTCTTACATATTAAAAAAATTTATTGGAAACATATGGTGATGATCCTTCAGAATAATTTCTGTGGCTTAGAGACTGCACATAATAGCCTCCATAATTACAGTGGAGATGGATTTAATTCTGTAAAACCAGGTCTCATCACAGACCAAGGATAAATTTAATGATACTTGAGGGCTATGCAAGGCATGGACAACAGGAGCCAGACTCTGCCTCTGCTGCTCCGTGAACTTTCTACTCCTACTTCAAGCTACTCTATTCAGCTACCCTCCCATCTCCACATGGGTTCTGAATTAGTGAGAACACAGGCTACCCAGTTCACCACATGCTATCTTAGCACGAAACATGAAGTACTCACTGCCAAATTATGAGCTAATTTAAATCTCAGAAAGGTTCAATAGCCACCAAAGTTCATAAAAAATAAATTTTGCGTTTAAGATGAGGGAGGGAGGTGGAAAGAGTCATGGAGCCAGGCTCCTACTTCAATACAGCTTACTGTTAATTAGATTAGGTTTACCATGCAACTTTGTACCTAGAGATTGAGAAATTTAACAGCATTACTCTTAAGTAATACAGTCAATAATGCAGTACAATATAGTTATAGTGCAGCCTAGATGACTTTATTACCAATGTTGCTTACCCTGAGCATATTCTGGCTGCCTCTCAAATCTGACATCCTCTCCTAAAGGGTTTCAAAATGGGTGAGAACAAAACTTTCTTCTACATCAGAGTATTGAACTTCTGCAGGGTCAGAATTACATTTAGGCATACAGAAAAGAAGTAGCAGGAAGGCATCTATGGGAATGACCACAGCACTTGGAAAGCAGGGGAAGGAAAGGAAGGTGAGGTAAAGAGTGGCCAGAAGCAAAACAGATGGCTGTGAAAGTCAAAAACCTTAGACAAACTCAACCATCACCACATCTTTAGACTGAAAAATTAGCTAAAACAATTGTGTTGTATTTTAATGAAAAATTACATTTCAGAGTAATTTTTTTTTTTTTTTTTTTTTTTTTTTACTTTGATTGACCATTCCTTGAAGTGACATCTTTGTATTTGAATTAATCCAAATACCATCATCTGGACTCGAAAGCTAGTTATGTCTGTTTCTGTTAACAACACTGAGTTGCTCTCAATTGAAAACACAAAGTTAATTATTGCAGATTTTTATCTTGTTTTTTGAGTGAAAAATGTTCAAAAAGAAATGTTCCTTTTAATAACTTACTGCAGTAGATTTAATCTTTAAATCTAAAGAAATATTTAAAAGTACTTCACCTTTTCCAGTTCTTTTGGTATCCGCATGCATGTGTATACTCTCTCTCTCCGCTCTGTGTACTTTGCTTCATTGTGTTCAAGGAAGTAACCTCTTGTTAGCTCAGCGCTGATGAATCTCAGCAATGAAAGATCTACATTCAGAGACATACACAAGCAGAAAACACTTCAGGCACTAAGAGTGATAAAACTGCTATGCTTTTGTTACTTGCTATGTGTTTCAGTTCCATCGCATCTAACACAGTACTTTTCTGCTACTAGCAACCAGAAGGTCAAGTAACTTTGTAAGGAAGGAGCTATATAGGATTTGAGTTCTTTTTCCCATTCCCCTGTCACCTCTCAAGAAGAAAAATAAGCTACTTTTCCCAACCAATCACTTTCATCAGACATCCTACTTCTCCAAAAGATTACTAAAAAAAAAAGTTATGCTGAATGCTAACGGATCTAATCCTTACCATACTAAGAGTCCTCCTAGATTTATTAAATCTCTCTCTATACTGCCCTTGCGAGGCCCCAGCTGGAATACTGCGTCCAGGCCCGGGGCCCCCAACACAAGAAAGAAGCAGAGCTGCTGGACGAGGGCCACTAAGATGATCAGAGGGCTGGAGCACCTGTCCTATGAAGAAAAGTTGAGGGAGTTGAGCTTGTTCAGCCTAGAGAAAAGGTTCCAAAAGGGGAGACCTCACTGCAGCCTTCCAGTATTTGAAGGCAGATTATAAACAGGAGAGAGATTAACTTTTTACACAGGCAGATAGTGACAGGACAAGAAGGAAAGGTTTAAAACAAAATAAAACAAACAAACAAACAAAAAAAGGAAATTCAGGTCAGATGTTAGGAAAAAATTCCTTACTCAGAGGGTAGTGAGGCCACTGAAGCAGGACGCCCAGAGAAGCTGTGAGAGCCCCATTCCTGTAGAATGGTTGGACGGGGCCCCGGGCAGCCTGAGCTGCTGTGTGGCAGCTCTGCCCATGGCAAGGGTGTGGAACAGGACGGGCTTTAAGATCTCTTCCAACCCAAACTACTCTGTGATTCTATGACATACAGGTCTTCTGCACTTTAACAGATCTGGATAGATATGCTGAAGTTTGACTTAAGCTTTCAGTCAAGCCACATGGCCTTAGATGAGCCTTTGCGCAGAATAGTTTTTTGAAGGAAATATACAGTATAAACACGAGAACAGCACAAGGAAGTTGAGCTTATGAGTCTGTGCTCACCGACAAGGTCTGCGATCATCACCTCCCCTCTGAAACACTTCAGAAGTGACAGCACACTCAGTACAGTTATTACTGACACTTAAAAATAGATGCTCCCAGCAATCACACAACATGCAAAAGATACAAATCACCTATCTAGACAGACAGGCAAGAAGCTACAGTGCATTCACCATGGGACAAGAACATGCTCTCTAGTAAAAGATCCAGATTTTAGTGAGTTTCAGTAACAACTGGGGAAGCCTTGCGTGGTACAGTGCCCCACATTTGCGGGGGGATGGTGAAGGGATCAGGCTGCCTTCATCCTTAGTAAAACAGCCTTGAGAACAACAGCTGCTGAGGTGGGAACACAAGTAGAGATAGTGCATGTGAACAGTTCACCCCAAACTGTCAGACAGCAGCTTACCAAAATGGATTTCACTGAATATGACAACCATCAGTTGGATGAAACGGTATCCAAAAAATTACAAAGAGCTTTGAGACAGAGAGGAATAAGAGCAGCTGCAAAGGCAGGCTGGCTTGTGTCCTATGCTGCCTTGGGTGGTGAGCACATATATCTGCATGGGATTAGAACTGCTGGGGATTACAAACATTTTGAAGTTTGTAGTGGTATTTTAACATAAATGAATATTCTTAAGAGATCATTTCAACCAGGATTTGTTTTCATCAGTGTGAACCTAACCGCTTTTCCCTGTCAAAAACACTATCTAAACAGATCCTTACAATTTGTGTATAACTGATCCACTTCTAGTAGATTATAGCCGCTGTAACCCTCAAGGTGTTTATTTTAAAATAACCAAACACCATGTAGCTTAATGAGTAGTGAAAACTAATATTGACATTTAAAGTTTCAATCAAAGTTCATTCCAGTAAAATAACGGCAGAAGTTCAAACCACTAAATGAAGGTTCAGATCTCTTGCAAACTCATTCTCTCAAGCTCTCCTCTGTGATATTACTACTTGAAACTTCTAAACAAAAATTGGGAAACAAACGCAGAATGTTCACAAAATTTAATTTGTATATTCTTACCTAAGCTTAACTACTCTGGTAAGTGCCAAGGTACGTTTTCTCACACCACAGGTAATAACCAACCTTCTGTAACTTAAAGATAATGCATCTCAAATAACTGCAGCTTCCTACAGAGGATTTGCATATAGGCAGCTATCATAGAGTATCTGGAACTGTTAGTTTCCACTTCCCATCACCTCACATGAACTGGTTCATGGCCCCATTGTTAAAAACCAAATGATTTTAGCCTTCTTCCACCTGGCCACACCCCAGGAACTTCTCGTGCCTGCAGTTATCAATATAAGAGCTCCAGACTATGCCTGCCAAATAACTCCTCCAGCAGTGGGGCACACTGAGCTACAGTCACAGCAATCTCTTTCCTGAGCACCCAGCTTCAGCCCTGCTTCTGTGCCAACACAGCTGTGAAACAGATCAGCAGCTGACCCTGTAGGAAACACACAGCAAGCAAGTGAACAGGATGAGACATCAAAGCAGCCCAGAGCAACTAAGCACCTGAAAAAATGGCTTAATTCTGCTACCAAAGCACCATTTATTTTAAAATGAAGGAAATGTTCCAACTCCTCCTTCAAATTCCTTAGTTTTTCCTCTCTGTTAAAGAAAAAAAAGTTACAGATCACAGCTTAAGTTTAATAGATAGCACAGTCTTAATGCTTGAAGTATTCTCATTCACCACCCCACCTCAGGACAGAAAGCACAAGGATCTTCGAAACATTAAAGCCCGTAGTTACTTCCTCAAGGTGCAAAGATAATGATTTACCCAGGTTATACTTTCATGCATAGCAACACAGAGGATAACCATTAACCAGAAACGGACGGGAAAACTTGTGCAGCTGCAAAATTCTCTGTAGCTCAAAAACTTTCTGTTGAGAAACAGTCAGAACACTCATCCTAAGCACAACAGTTTCAGGTACTCACTTCACTCTGAAGCACACGATTCTTCCATAAACATGCATGCCACTCAAAATTAAAGCAGCATAATATACATTTAAATTAATTATTTCCTTCTACTCCAGACAAATTCTCTGTACAGTACTTGTGTTGTTTCACCACCCTACTTCTGCATACTATAAGACGTATTGCTACCAGCAAAGACAAGTTACAATTTTTAGCTGCTCTACCAAGAAACCCTTTTTTCTATAATGTTTACTCAAAGAAAGAGAAAGCACTGATGACTTTTGACTTTTTTTTTTTCTTCCTCATTTTCAATCAATTGCTGGAAGACAGTTCCCCCGCATACCGATTTCTTTGCTTTAAGAAGTTCCCTGTTCAGTTATCTTTCAGGCACAGAGATGTGTATTCAACTGTTTTTGTCCCATCACAAAGCAATTCATAGCACTGTTATCAATTCCTTACAACTATGGAAACTGCAGCAGTTTCAGTAACGCCACAAAAGTGCCATCAGTGATGCTGCAAGTCTTAGGAAATCAATGACAACACCCGTCAAGCTTAGAGGGAAAGCATTCTGTTGTTAGTAAGTGCTTTAATTGTTTTTTCTCTTTTCTGTCAGGAACAACCCATAGCATAACATTCAAGCCAACACTGCGGCAGACAGCCTGAAAACTTGAGCACCTTTCACATTTTCAGCAAAGCACAACTAAAACTACAGTGCTAATAAAGATGAACTTGCCAAGACTAAATTAACCATACCACGTTATTTGGCAGTTTTTAATGTTTGTGGGCTGGATTTCCAAGCTGACTCAGTGGACTCCTGAAATGCTGTCCTGTGAACTTCAACAAAGCTACAGATGATAGCAAAGCCCATCACGTTTTCTTTTGCTATTTTTCCTTATAAAATTCTTAGCTGGTAAGCTATACGTAGTGAGTGAGTTCTAAACTCTACACAACTTCACACGCGGCTTTGGGAGCACCGCTCCTTTCAGCAACGGAGGCAGGAGGCGTCACACTCATGCTTAAGCGACTCCAACAAACGCTCAGCCACGGAGCGGCTCTGGTACAGGAGGCAGAAAGTTACAGCGCCCAGCGGAGCTCAGAGCACAGGTGCAAACAGCCACCTCCTGCAGCCCTTCTTTAGCAGCCAGCGGCTTTAACCGCCTGCTTTTAAACCTCAGAGCGCAACACCACCGCAGACACCCTCACCGCTCACAAACAGCTCTACAGCTACCGGCGCGCTGTGTCAGACTTCACCGCTCTCCGCCCGCATCCCAACGCGCCAAAAGCGGACGCTCAGCTGGCCGAGCGCGGAGCTCCGTGCGCAAGGCCGGGAACAGAGCCGTCCCGCCGCGGCTCCCGGCGCACTTTTAGAAGTCTCCCTCTCGCCCAAGTTCCTCGGCCGCCGCCTCGACCCGACAGCCCAGGCCGCTCCGCTCGCAGCCGTTCGCCCCGCAGGCATGGCCCGGCCTGACACCCGCTCCGGAGCGCGCCCCACAGGGGTCGGTCCAGCCCGGGATCCCTCCGCCCGCCCAGCCGCGCTCCTCACCCGAGAGGCCCCGTTTCTTCTTCCTGCCCCGGTCGCTCTCGTAGAACCCCAGCGTCTCCGTTCGCTGCTGCGGCGACGGCTGCCCCGGGCCGGCGGGAGGCGGCCGCAGTTCGCTGCTCCCCCACAGAGTTTTCGGCTCCCCGCGACAGCCGTCCTGCTGCAGCTGTTCCGGGCTGCCGCCGCGCCGCCCTTCCGCGCCGCCGCCCGGCGCGGCGGCGTCGCTAACGCCGGCCATATTCGCCGCCCGCTCCGCGCCCGCCGCCCCCGAGCCGCGCGCCGCGCCGCGCCCCTGGCTGTGACTCATCACCGCGCGACAGCGGCGCGGCTCGGCGCGGCCGCCGCTCCAGTACTGAGCGCGGGGCGGGGCGGAAGGCGGCGCGGCGCCATCTTGCGCGGCGTTAACCGCTTGTATGCCCGTCACCCGACGCTCGGCCCGCCTCATCACAGAGCCTTCCTGCGTCCCGCAGGGCCCTCGCGCTTACTGTGGTTTTGTAGCTATGGTGACATGCAAATAAAGGTGTTTGTCTGAGGGAACGGAGCTGGCGGGTCCGCTGTTGTTGGCCTGAGGAGCGTGTGCGTAAAGGTCGCACGGGGTCTGGAGCAGGAGTTCAGAGCAAGTGCAAGTAGCGCTATTAATCTGCTCCGCACCACACAAATAAGGCCGTGGTTAGAAAAGGATTGTGAGAGGTGAATTATTAACTGTAATGCCAACGGGATTTCAATGACATGCGGTACTCATCTGAGGTTAGCACTCCACTGTCTCTGTGCAGCTGAACGTTGCTGCTGTCCAGGAGCCAAGCTGTGTGACTTGCCTGCACACCCGCAGGCCACCAGTGCTCCAGATGGCCGCTAAGGCCAACACACCCAGCCTGCCCCCCAGCCACCCCTGAAGCTTGCAGCTTGGTCTTGCTGAGGATGGAAACGTGTTCAGTTAGTTGCAGTGTGCTACTGCTGGCCATATTCATGAAAAGTGATTGCTCCAGTCTCAGTTTGCAGTTCTTAGAAGAAAACATATGAAGAGCTGCTCAAGCAAATGACAGAGTACTTGTGTGAAGGCAGAGTTCACATGAGCACAAGGTCAAAATACCTGGCCTGAATCTCAAGTACAAGATCTCCTTCACATTCACTTCTCCTGTTCTTATCATGCTTTCAGAGGCCAGATTTGTTCAGCTTAATATTTAGCTACTTACCCTGCCAAAACAAAGAATGCTTTATTCTTGCTTTGTAAGACCACAGTGTATGTAGTTTTCCCCTATAACTCTGAGTTAATTGAAGAGAGGGTTGTCTCAGAACATTTAGGCCTTGGATAGTCTAGAAGTACCCATTTCCACTGCCATTAGTGGTTCTGAATGCCCCACATCAGGTAGGATTAATCCAGGTCTTCAAGTTTTTCAGACAAAGGAGTGCTTTTTACAGAGACTTAAAATATGTAATAGTATTAGAGATCTAACAGTGATAGCTACAATACCACAGTTTTGGCTTTTTTCTGCCTTCTTTTCTGTGTGGGTTTAAAAAGCAGTTGAAAAGTAGGATGCAGAACAGAAACCACTACAAAATACCTGATAACTTTCTCTCAGCAGGAAAAATGCTGCAGTGCATGCAAAGTGGCGTGACACCCTGAGAGGCTGCTTCTGTCCTTCCAATTGTGCATAATGGCTATATCCGTCTGTGAGATGCCTCTCACAGTCTTTAAGGACAACAAATTGTAACAACCTTGTTATCAATTGTATCCAAATGAAGACGTGTGCAGCATCAAGCATCATCTAACAACCAGCTGTGTCTTCTTCCTTTAGGCCCATTGAGAAGCTATGAAATGAATTATCTGCATTAGTTGTGACAGCACGTACATTTCATATATCTTGGGCTGACCTGAGATAACCTTGCATAGTTTACAATTTCTTCCAGTTTTCCATGTAAAATAGTTTGGCTGAAGTCATGGTAATAGTATGACTGCAGTACTTTTCAGCTAAGAATTCGCTTTTGTTTTTGACACCTCGAAACTGTATTGAGCAGATAGTCTCAAGATAATAAGCACCGAGTCCTTGCATTTGTTTTCCCAGAGTTTTACATGCAGTTTGTAACCCATCACTGGCCAGAATTTTGATGTGCTCAATTGCATGTGCAAAGGTGTATGTGTGTCGGCTATTACACGTGGCATTTTTGCAAGTTGGCCACTTCAAGAAGGTCATTCAACAGCAGCAAGATCCAGTCTCGAGGTCTTTGAACTAACAAATTCAGAGGGGAAAAGTTGTTTAGTAAAAAAATGAAGTGGTGTTGGTACAGGAAGTAGTGGCTTTGCTGTGAGGAGTTATCTGCGGCCATCTGTTGTTTGGGCACTTCAAGTTGTGTTTTGTTGCTTTCCATAGCTTATCTGCTAAGAGACATACTTCTGAGTGACTCTGCAAAGGGTCAGAATCCACTTTGCAGTTTCATAACCATTCACAAATCTTTTTCCCAAATCAGTTTTTCTTGGAACAAGACACTATCCTGTATATATTCCCATAGATGGAGTTCTTTTTTTCAAAGAGTGACAGTTTGCAGGGGAGGTGGTTTCAAACCAATGACTCGCCCCAAGGAGAAAATACAGCTTCATTCATGTAACAGTTGAAACCATTTGGATACTCATAGAGTGCATACAGACTGGGAAGAAAGAACTGCTTGCACTGTATTAGAAAAAATGAGTACTGCTGATTTTTGAAGCTTGTGATGGTCACCTCTTTTTTTTTTTTCACTTTAGATTGCTCATATGTATTCTGGAATAACAATTATCTACATACAATGTACCTGATACATAAGCATAATGGAAGGAATATTGCTGATATGATATCAGGAGATTTCTTCTGACACTTAGAAGTTTTAAAACTTTTATAATGTGTCCAGTTCAGTTTTAGTTTCTGAGTACTGATTGCTGTTAGTTGCTCATTGCAATTATGCTGTCTCCTGGTGAAGATAGTGTAATTAGCATTTTTATACGTATTAAAATCTTCCTTTAGCTGCACTGGATTCTTTTTTGTCCAAAAGACTCAACAAAGTGTTGCGAAGATGACTCAGATGATGGGTAACCTTTCTTTGCAGTGCTTTTTGCTGGCAGTCGTCTTTCCAGAGCTTGGCATCTGTCATTTACCCCTACAAAGTCAGATATCCCTTATTAACATGGATAGTTAATCAGTGAAATGTGCTAAAAAGAGATTAAAGAGATTAAATAAGAGTTTATTTTAGAGAGCAATACAAACGTCACAAAAACATGTCAACAAAGTGGTAAGTAATAAGAGAAGTAAATTATTGACTTAGCTTGAGAAATGTGAAAGAAGTCTTGAGGAAAGGATGGAAACTCAGTGTATTGTACTCAACAGAGGTAAGTAAAACTGGAGAATACCTAAGTTAGCAGTAAAGTATTATCAAGTGTGAAAATGGTGATAATAGTAATGCAACACACGTAACTATACAAAAACATCTGGTAACTGTCTTTCATTGTTACAGCCTTCAGTGTGATTTTCGAACATTTTTCATTTTAAAAAATGGCATCACCGGGTGCACCTTCTGTGAGGAGGCAAGTCAAGAAAACTCATGAACCCAAAGTCCAATAATGATATTTTTTCCACAAGAAAATATTTTCAGACCTTTTCATAACATAAGCAAAATGTATTAGATTTCTGACTTGTAGTTAATCGATCCTCTTAGTATGGGTGCATATTCATTCTTCTACAAAAGGCAATGCATCTCTTAGCAACAACCAATATTAACAAACTTTGTTCTAAATCTTTCCAAATCACAGCTGTCATATATTTGCAAGGTACAAAAGTATTGGTTGGAAATGTGATCTAATTCTATCTCAGTTGGTTCTGTTTCATATCTGAAGTTAAAAATATCTGTTTACGCCCACAAGAGAAGAATCTTGCAGAGATTCTCTCCTCCATTTTATGTTCAACATCTAAGCAGTACAAGAATTTTTCTGTGGGATAATCTTCATATGTGAAAAACAATCTGTGTAAGAAATAAAAGCCTATAAATACGATCTAGCACTGAACATTTTTCACTTACGTATTTTATTTTCTTATCTCACTATAAAATTTACACTTGACCGTATTTTTTTTCTGAGTTGTATTCTCAGCAAAGATTAGGTTTACTCTTAGGTAAGCTAAGGACATTCCTAAGTTTCAGCATGTCCTTGAATAATGCAAGTACAAATTGCGTTATGCAATACAACGATACCTGAAAGTCAGGTTTGACTTCTCGCTGGTACATTTCCATTATTTGTTTGCTGCAGATATGCTATTGTATAGCAAAGGAGGTGTTCCATAGTCAAAATCAATGGTACTTTTCAGTAACGGCATAATTTTCCATTCCTGCTATCTTTCTAATATTTAGAAGAAATCATTCTTTTGAGATACTTCTATGTAGCATTTGTCTCAAAACCCCAGTTCAGAAATTCAAAGAGTGGAGTGCAGAGGTACAGAAAATTAGTTTAGGATCACAGTTTAAAAAAAAAAAACAACAACATACATTATTTTATCATAATATAGTTTTTGTCATCACTTTTGTTCAGACTTACACAAGCTCCCTAGTTTAATATTTCTATAGCTCTTTCCCTGTATGATATCTCAAGTATTCTTTTCAAGGCAATACCTTTCTGTGACTCTCAGGATCAGTCTGTTCTTGCCTGTGATCTGATTTCTTCGTGTAGATTTCTTTTGGGTTTGTGTCTTGAGCAAAACCCCACAACTGCCTTATAGAATCATGGAATTGTTTGAGTTGGAAGGAAGGGCATCTACTCCAACTCCCCTGCAATGAGCAGAAAGATTTACAGCTCTATCAGTTTGCTCAGAGCCTGGAATCTCTCCAGGGATGGGGCATCCACTACCTTTCTGGGCAACCTGTTCTACTGCTTCGCTACCCTTATAAAAAGACCTTAGAGAAGAGGCAGCAGATGGTCTTTTCAACCCAAACATAACTGACCTGCACGATATATGGGGCATTTCCCCTCAAGGTTCACACACTTGGAAGCAAATAACAGAGAGATTCCTGAATCTCTTAGATTTCAAGTTATTTTGTCCCAATCTTCATTCTGAAGTGATGGAAGAAACATCTATCTCATCTTTGTTTGTTGTTCCATATAAGTAGTTATACTGCATAGCATTTGAAGATGTAAAGGTGTTTTTAAATCTTATAGAAGTGAAGCTACTTTTGACTCCAACCTCAGCTACTGCCTTAGGAGATCTAAACTAGAGTTGAGGTGCGAGGGGAATAGGTGGGTGTGAATCAGTAGACAAAATGCAGATGGAAAGAAAAAAAAAGGCTATGAGGGTTTCAAAAATCATTAAATGAGAAGAGAATGGCATTGGTCTCAGCTCTAAAACACAAGTTTCATGTACCTAAAAATGAAATTCTCAATATGAGACAATGTCTTATTGTTTGCTTGTTTATCTCAGGTTTCATAAAGAAAGTTAATTGTCAATACTGGTTTCCTAATGTAGGAGTTTATGTCTACCATTTCTTCTTATTTTTTTCAGGTCCAAGGAGCAGAGATGAAAACCAAAACTCAGAATGGTCTGAGTTATGTGCCTTGACTTAAAAAATGAGTTCTCAGTCATGCCAAACCCAAAGAGAGATGGAAATCCATGTTATAGGTGTCTTTAGTAATCAGAGTTGCTGTAAACAGTGCTATTGATTTTGAATAATTTGAAGACTGAAAGAAAAAGTTTTTTTGTTTAATTGAATCAGTGGTGCTGTAATACGTACAGATTATCTATTCCAACGTGAACAAAACTGCGAAGGTAAAAAAGCTTATTCAGAACTGCTTTTCACACAGGCAGATAATGTTTTAATACATATAAACACATATATTTACATATATGGCAACAGAATACTGAAATCAGAATCAAGTTCAGGATCTAAGTGTTGTTTTAACACTTAGCCAGTCTCATTCAGGCAAGTGTTCAGTGCTACGCTTTTGAATAATTGTCTTCCCTTGAGACTGGTATTTGTTTTAGTTATCACTTTAGTTATTAACTCCTCCAATTCAGTTTTCAAATGTGACAGCAGTGTTTGGATCAAGTTCAACTCTGAATTCATTCCAGTAATGCCAGCATAGTTTGTATGATCTTTTCTATATTTGTGTGCAGTCATGGGTTTTTGATGTATTCATAAACCATTATATCTGTATCTATATCTAGCAATATGTGAAATATTGTCTATCAGTATTAGAGTCACGGCATTGAGGGAATGATTTCTTCTGTCACTCATTTTCTCCAAGACCTTCTGTGATAGCACAGTGACATAAGATTACACTGTCAATTGGAACTCAAAATTTTCTGTCCCTTTTTTTTTTTCAAGTTTTTTTTTTTTTTTCTTTTAAAGTAGGCAATTTTAATTTGGCAAGCTCTGTACAAATCCAATCACTACTTGAAACTACAGGAGTACTGCTCTACCTTGATGAGTAACAAGATGCACTGGAATGTGTTTGGGATTGCTCTTTCAGCCCTGGCAGATTATAAAGGTAGGCACTCATACTGAAAATGATTGAAACTCCTGCAAAGTAGCCCTACCTGCCCTACCTTTGCATCAACAAGCAGAACATTAACTAAACGTGTTTTTCCCTTCCATTTTAAGATTATTATTGTTGTGAGATTTTTTAATTTACAAAAAATGATATGCACCAAACCTGGTTTAATAGTTGACCGAGCACAGAGAAGGACATGATGAGTAAAACCTGAAAATCGGTCTGTCATCCACTTAGATCACACTGAGGATATCAGTGCATAGGCCTTGGTGAAACCATAAACTGGTTAAAGAATCCAAAATTTTAATCTAACCAAAAAGAAATACATTCATTTTGGAAAATCTTATGAAAGCACATTTTCAATCACAAGCAGCTGACTAAGAAAATGTCCTTGTAAATTATGTCTCTTAACACTATTACATTTAAAGTACTGTCAGCATTTCTGTTACAGGGATTTACTGTGAAGTGCTAGATTAACTTCTTACTCAACCATAAGAATATGAATTTCTTTATAGTCTTTTTACAGTCTAATGGCTTGCTTTGGCCTAGAAAACATGCACAGGTGTATACTCATATTCATATGTTTGTTTAGAGTACCTAAACACTGAAATGCTTTTTCTCATACTCAGGTGCCTATACATTGTACAGAGATGTTTAGAAGCAGAAACCCACCCTACACAAGCAATCACCCAACTGATGTGCACAAAGATGACTCCCATGCATACAGATATTTTTGTGGGCATTAGTCAGCTGCTTAGTTATGATAACTTGATACAAACTCTGGCTCTGGAGTTATTTTAGTGATCAGGATGCACTATTTTCGTTCTGTTATATATCCCTTTAATATAATTGCTGACAGAACCTTTAACACAGCATTGCTAACAGATCATTTATGATCATTATGATCTGCTAGCAGATCATTTGTTCTTTCAACCCAGGAATAAATGCTTGGTACATCAATTTTAATAATTGCAGTCCTGCCCAGTCAGGACGACCCCTTTCCAAATGACTGGCAATACCCAGAAGTTATATGACTCATTCCCTCCTTTGTATATCCCCAGCTGGCACATTCAGTTCTCTCTTAGTACTCCTATATTTCACAATTCATAGCAGTTGCTCTCCCATTTCCGTAAGTGAAATTATTAAAAACAAAACTTGAGAATTAATACTTTAAATAAAAACACAATGTTTAAGTTTTGCCCCTTGGACGAACACAGAGCTGTTGTCTTAACTGCATGCTGCACACTTCACTTTGTGGCAATATACTTTAGCCCTCGTACTAATATTTCACAGTTCCAGTAAGAGAGTTAAATTATGTCCTTACTTCTAGAGCACGATATACATTTACTTTGGAAATCATGATGTGTACAAGCAAGAGTAGATATTGTTTAATTAAAACTTGAGAATTAGCAAGAAAGGAGAATAATGTTCACAGAACAAGTGTGTCCTTTGGTTAACTCTCTCCTAGTCACAACATGTTCCTGACTTCTTCTGCTGTGAGTTAAGATTGCTTAAGGTGCCAATTCACCTTTCATTTCTATAGTGTATTTCAATGGAAGATCTTGTTGTCACCTTCTTAGCTGTGTTTGGTTCATGTCCTCAGTAGACACGTTTTAAAAACTTTGCCTGAATAGTTGCCTTGACCCTTCAGACCTCTAGGCTGTCCTGTATGAGCTGGTATACACCCCATTGAATGAGCCACAGGATCAGCCACATCATGATCCTGAAGGGACAGCCAGGAGTTCTATGTTTAACTCTGGAAAATACTGAAGTCACGGGAGAGAGTTACACACTACCATTTGTTTGCAGTGACCATTCTATCACTGTGATGCCAGAAGCCTCCTGCCTTTTGAAGTTATGAAATAGACTGATCCTGCACCACAGTAGTTATGTGCAACAAAGCATGATTTCTATAAACCTTCAAGGAAGTAATTGAGCAAATAATTCAGCTCTGAGAAAGTGAGAGCAATGGCAAATCTTATTGGGTTAGAGGCAATTGTAGATGACAGGCTGTTTTACAATGAAGTCACTTGTATTCAGAATTTTTGATCCTGGCTGATGAGTGTAATTTTAGCCACACAGGCTTAAATATTTTAATTTAAATTCAGAAGTGGCTTGACCACTGCATTTTTCTTGTGGAAATGGATTTCCAGGTTGGGAACAACTCTAGCTCTTAGGCAGTTTTCCCATTTACTAAGTATAGGTATTCATTTTAATTTGCATAAAGAACATGGATATGTAAGTCTCCAATTACTTTAAAAGCAATATTTCAACAGATACAGTGAAGTAATTAGTTTAATGAGGAAATATCATTACACAGTGGAAAGTTTTGTTTGCCAAGGATCAGTTTGTTGATGTTTGAATCCAACTAGAAATGAAATGCACAGAACAAAAAATAATTTGTTTTAGCAAAAGCCACCTCATCTGTTTGGAATAAATGGAAAGTATATCTGCTTCTCAACCAGAGGACTAAGTAAGGAGTTTTTCTGCATTGGAAGACTTACGAATGATCATTTAAAATATGAAGAGAGTAGGAAAGTTAATTGTGCAAACATGGGGAGTCAACAAGCTCCTTTTGTGGAAAGTAGAATAATTATTTCCAGAATACATTTTTCCTATATATAAAATGAGAATACTTATTACTTATGACATCTTTTCAGAATTGTGAAGCCTAATTCAGAAACATCTGTTAATATCTCTGAAATTCTAAAACAGGGCAGCAAATATCGTAACTTTTATATCTGGATTTCATTTGCTTGATTGTTAACCGTTGTTGATGCACTGTCATATAAATTCATCATATCTCCCATACAAATAAAGCAAAAGATATTGCTCAAAGAATTTTCCTGTCTATGCTGGAGATTACAGCAGTAATAAATCAAGTTATAACAATGAAAAATAAGTAGATAGAAAAGCAGTAAGGAATATAGCTGTGAGAGTTACCAAAAAATTTCTGTTATGTACGTATTTTATTAGTCCACCCAAGTAGCCAAAAGGGCAAGGTGCCTTTTACCAGGAAGAAGGCATTCTTCATCAGTATACAAAATGAATGTGAATGTTGCTGATACAACAGGCAAACGTAGGATTACCTTTAATGTTCACAACACAATGATTTTCAGTTCTTGAAAATTACATTCTTGAAGATTATATAATCATTTTACCAACAAAAGCTTGGATTTAAAATATATGACAAAAAATGAAAATTATATTTTTTATTTTACTTTGCATAATTTAGATAACTAGCATTAATATTTATTGTCAAGAATCATTAATTCCTATTTTAATTAAACTGAATGGTGGTATCTAAGATCATTCGTGTCAGTGTTGTATAAGCGCTCAGATATAAGCTAGCGATGGTTCACTTTGACCTCTGGAAATTGTATAATCATGCCTGCCACAAGTAACTATATTAAAATAATAGAAACCCTGCTGAAAAGCAGAGGCTATCTTCACCACTGATATTCAATCAACAGAAAAAAGCTCTTTTAATAACATACAACCATGCTATACAACAGCTTTAAATGGAAAATGAAGATTTAATATTCAGAATTGCATTGGTAAAAATTCAGTTTTTTGATAAGGGTATTAGTCTCCATTCTTTTGGACATAAATCAAATTTTAACTGATGAGATTAGGAAAATCTGTGATGGGAACACTTTATTTCAGCCTGGTCTGTTGCAGGGTTTCTTGTTCTTTGCTTCTCAGAAATCAGTGGGGTTGAAGGTAAGATGCTAGAGATGGAATATTGCCTCAGCAAATAGTGATCTCATCAGACGTTGTGGTGCTTGTCTATTTGTCCAAAACATGGTTGGAATTACGCTATGACAAATCCTTAAAAGACCATACAGTGATGGTTACCACTAATCAAGGAAATACCAGAAGAATATTCCACTTAAACACAAAAGGATCCCCAACAAAGTTGTGCAAGTACAGTATTCACTTTTGAGCACCTCGATACAGGAAGGACATTGAGGTGCTGGTGCAGGTATAAAGAAGGGCAACAAAGCCTGTGAAGGACTTGGAGAATGTGCCCTACAAGGAGAGAAGGTTGAGGGGAGACTTTATTGCTCTCTTCCAGTACCTGAAAAGTGCTTACAGCAAGAGCAGAGTTGGTCTCTTCTCACTGGTGATGGGTGATTGGATGTGATGCTCAGGGACATGATTTACTGGAGGGTTGTTAGAATTAGGGTAGTATGGTTAGGACACGCTTGGACTTGATGATCTTTAAGGTCTTTTCCAACCTGAGCAATCATATAAGCCTATGATTCAATGTCCCCTTGGCAGCTTTCCATGCAGCAGCTGTCAGGGAGTGAAGTTTGGCTGTGGGGCTCTCACCCAGCCCCTCATGTCTTCTTGCTCTGTGGGCTCTGAAGGAGGAGAATGGTTCAGGGACTGATGGCTTCTGTGGTGAGGGAATGCCTCTAAATACAAGCATGCGTTCTCTATGTGGGTATTTTGGAAACACTAGTGACATGGCCTACTGAATCCGAGTATTTAATAATGATATCAAATTGGCATTCTGTGTTGACATTAGAGATTAAGACTCCTGCACATCTGGGGAGCAGTGAGCAGACAGGATGAGTTATGGCAGACATTTACATTAGGCCACTATACTGCAGGAGCTGAAGAAAGCTGCAGTAGCCTCAAAATGTCTATGGTGTATTTCTTTTTTAATTATGACATTTCTTAGCTGTCCTTTCAGCCTCAAGGACTTTCAGATCAGAACCCTGTTCACTACACTACAGTGCAGATGTGCCCAAGCCAATATTTATACATAATCTTGTGATTTTTAAGAAGTGTCTTTCAATTCAATATAAATTTCATTTTTAATGTAGACTTCTGTTAGATCTAAATAATTGCCAGCGAAAAGTCCTTGCCAGCAGCTGAATTATCGCAGTCTGTGCTATAATATCAGTGTGAATATAAATTGTTTTTCTTGTTGGCTTCCAAGTACTGTTTCTCTTTGAAAGATTGGCTATGAAGCATATCCAAAAGTAAGCAGATTTTTAAAGAAAAGCCCAAAGTTCTATAGGAAAATATGGAATAAAAAGATGAGTACGCTTCTGGAAAATACTGAATAAATTTACCACAAAGGGTAAAATGTTTTTAGCACTGCTAAAATCACCATGCATAGTACAGAATCAAAATGAAATTAAACTAATATGCATTAGCAACAACTTCAGTGCATCAGTAATTTTTTATTCTATGCTGCCACCTTGTGACTACAAATATGACCTGCTGGCATATAATAGGGTGAGTAAGCTGTTTAAATGTGACTTGTATTGTTCAGTGAGGACACTTTCTGGAAAAACTCCTTCAGTTCTTACATAGTTACTACATTCTGAGTCAATAGCAGGGAAATGGAAAGAACAGAGAAAATATTTGGCAGTATTTCTATGTATGCAGTCATTTGTGAAGTGTTTGGCCATTATAGATATGGTCTGCTTCACTAAATGCAGTGAAGTTATTGTTCATGAAAGTGTCTGAGAAGAAAACTTCAGTAAAGATCCATTAAATTAGTTCATACCTGTGGGTAAACAGATACACCAGGTAGGTAGCCCTTCTTCAAAGATCAGTACAGAAATGAATTGGTTAGCTTTCTTTCAATAACGGAAAGCAACATTAAATAATAACCAACCTACGAGTTCCTTCTCCTCACTTTAGCAAAAGGAAAATACATTTAGTTTGCGGGTGAAATTCAAGGTTGTATAAGTGAATGTTATAGAGTGTTATGTTTTGTACAGCAGGTTGGTGTTGGGGAGCCTCAAAGCCAAGAGTAAATGAGAGCTAGTAGCAAGAGTGGCTGGTAGCTGCTGAACACACAGCAAGATATGCAATACCATGCACTGCACTGCTAGTACAGAGTAAAACCAATCTGAAAGGTGTCCATTTTTAGTGGTTCTACTAAGGATGAAGTTTTGCACACCAAGGCATGCTGCCTGTATGGTAATGGTTAGATGGTAGAGTAGATATTAACTTATAATGCTTCCGGAGCACCAAACTGTAGAAACCAACTTTCAAAGCTGGAGGATGCTGCAGGACTATTGTTTACTAGACATTCTTAACCACCTGGGAGTGGAAGTACCAAGTTGTTATGCAGGTATCATCCAACAGAGCAAAGAGGCATAAACTGTCCAAGAATGAATTAACCTAGGATTTAGAGATGAGTTTCAAACCACTTAATCAATGAGAATCTGAAATGGTTATCATAGAATCACAGAATGGCTCGGGTTGGAACGGACCTCAAGGATCATCAAGCTCCAGAGCAAGGAAAACCTGACTAGTAGTAGGGTAGATCTTGTTTAAGTGTAGAAAGAATTTTTCAGACAGATTGCTGGCCAGAATGTGGGAGATTGTGTCCAGTCTAGTCCAGTGTTTGCTGAAGTTAAAGACACAACAGATTCTGTAAGCTCAGAAGAGTTTTAGTTACATAAACACATAGATAATTAAGTATCTTAGCAAAGTAATGTAAATAACACCTTGTGAGACTTAGATGTAGCCTGAATTGAAATAGGGGAGAACATGGAGGATGTAGGGGCTCATGCACAGAGAGGAATTCATTTCCTATCAGGAAAGGAAATGGAAGAGAAGTGGATGACTAGAGTGGAAAACGAAGACCTCTGCTTTATCCCTGCTGAGTTGAAATTCCAGATTCAAATGTTAGTTTAGGACCATTGCACCTAAGTGTGTCTAAATTTTTCTCTAACACTGATGAAGCCTGGCAGATTCATTCTTTCCCAGGAAAGTGTACATGCAGCAAGAAAGCACTGCTCAAGGAAAGAATTTGCCATGGAGATCTAGTCTGGAAGTTTGTGTAGGGAAAAGTGAGAAGGCTTGTTGAAGCATCCCTGTGTTATTAAATTACTTTAAATATTTCCTATATTAATTTGTTGTTCACTTTGTGCTTCATTCAAGTTGTACATCATTGCTGTGATCTAAGGAACAACACTGCTTAGAAACTAGGTGGAGCTATCTGTTTAGTACATGCGGTGGTTTTGATGTGTTGCACTCTGCAGAACAGAGTGCACGGTTTATGTATGCAGATAATGCATGTAACATCTCTATTTCATCATGCATATATCTGATAAATTCAAATGGATACAATGATATATTTAATTATGTATCTGAGAACTGCCATGCTGCGCACGTAGAGTGCATTTGTAAAGTGAATGTCCTTGTGTTAGAAAGTGTTTCAGACAGCTTAAAGAGGTCAGTTAAGTGAGTGACACAGAAGATAGAGACTGCATTAGAGATGGAGTGTTGAGGAAAGTCTTAAAAGAAGCCAGATGCAGCAAAAACAGGTATTTTGAAAATATTGAGCTGTATGTAGCAAGTAAAAATAAACACATTACCATTTACAGGTGCTTAGAAAGAAAACAGTAGAGATTGAGGACTTGTGTCAGAGATAGGAAATAAATCTCTTGAATCTGAATATATAGTAACAGTCGGTCCTGTTTTCTTGAACTTTGCTCTGACAAATGCTACCTGCAAAAACTGCTTTTTCTAAATATCAGAAGACTGTGGTGCAATACACTATCTGCATCCCAAATTTCTTAATGTACTTGATGATTAAAAGCCAAAACTATGTGGTAAGGAAGCTAGGTTGAGCGCCTTTTAATGTTTTAAGGCCTGTCTCATGGCCTTAAAATCTCTCCTTCTTTTAATATTGTTCCCCAGGGAGCTCTTCAGTCCTCCTTCATTCTGTACCTTATAGATATCTCAAGAGTCATCTTACACTAATGAGTGATGTGCAACTTGAAGCCATCTCCAGAATTCTAATTTCTTTACATCAGCAACTGGAAATCTCAGCTTTTTTGGCAAAACACAGCTGGGCTGCTCCTGGATGTGCTACATCTTGGAAGAACTGGGAGGAAGAACTGGGAAACTTCTACCTCTGGTGCTTTCATTGGAGCTTGAGTGGAAAGGCTGGACTATATTTGACTTGTTTAGTGTCAACTGCTGGCTTTACAAAAGTAAGTAAAAGCACATAGAGCTGATTTCTGCCCTTTCTGACTTTGCAGCTAGTTTGGTCATCAAAACAGGACTGTTTGCAAAGTAATAGACCTGTTATCAGCTATGAATTTGCAACTAAAGTGAGACTATCCTAATGTATTTTTAATGTGTTAGAAAACAGACTAATCTATTGTTAATCTGGAGTTGCTAAGTTTATTCCAGTTTTTATAGGCCACAGACATTAGTGATAATGCTTAATAGTTAAATACTCTTTGTTAAGACAAACAACATTTTGGAAAGAGAACAAAGAATTCAATCAAAACTGTGATTGGCTTCCAAATAGTCTTTTCTGTCCCACTGCTCTCATTCTCTTCACTTTTTTGATTCACAAAATGTTTGTTAAAATTATCTTTTCTCTTAACTGTTCTGAAAGTTGGCAGTGCCTGCAATTCAGACCAATGGCTCATTAACGTAAGAGGCTGCTCTGCTTTTTATACCTCTCCTGAGTTAAGACTGGTAAAAGTTTCCACTTCTGCTTGCATTTGCCTTTCCATAAAACTTACTTCCTTTGGTAACCTGAAGCTTACCTGAAGTACTTACCTCTTACTTTTCACTCCAGCTCCCTCCTTCATAGCTCAGAGCTTGCATCCACTTTTTATAAGAACAGCCAGTCTATATATTTCTTATTCTTTCTACAGTCAGTTATCATTTTCCTTTCTCCTGTGCTGCCTTAATGCTACTGCATTTATGTTCTCTTTGCCATATCAGTTTGAAAGAGGCAAATGATGTTATTTTTTTTCTCCATACAATCCATCACACACTATCTCTTCTGCCCAGATTCAGGGAAGTCAGCAAATAAATACTTTTTGTGAGATTTCCATCTTTTGTTCAGCTTCAAATTAAAACAAAAGAAGTAATACCCTCCACTTTAAGATTAAGGAGAACGCATAAACATGAGTGAAGACCAAGAACTCTTTTCTGGTGAGAAAATGACTAAGTATTTGATATATTAAGCATGTTGACACAGTAGTACTGCACAAACATGTTTTCATCAACTCAGCATAACTATTCTTACCTAGTTTAGATTATGTTGGCTGAATGTAGCACAGGTAGATCAGAGACGATGCAGCAGTGTTTCCATAAATCACTTCCAAGCAGTGTTATAGCTATTCTGCTAACAATGTCAGCAAGGAAAAAAAGACAAGCATGGTATGTTTTGCATCACCCACTGTAAGTGATCTCTCCATGTGGTCACAATTGACTCTCACAGCCCACACCACAGCTGTGTATTATATCTAACTCCTGGTATACTAAACATGGGTAGAATTTATCAGTGCACAACTACACTTTAAATAACAGCTATGTTATCAGCTGTTGACTCTAATTTAGAATTGCAAATAGTCTAAGACTAACTTATTGCTCATAGTGGCATAATTAGAAAGGAAACATACCATAAATATTCTGAGGCTAGCACAGGACTGTTTAACCCAATTCAAGCCCTTTATCACAACTTTGTCTTATTATCAAATTAGATAATTCAGTCCCACTTTACACGCTTTTGCTATTATGTCCAGACCGGCAAACACAATTCTCTACTGCCTGGTCACAATGCAGGAGATAAGTTCAATGCTTTCCTAGAGAACTACTGCAAAAATTCCTTGGATACCTGCTATAGGACTAGCTGATCTCTCTCCCAGCCTGCTTCATACTTCAAATATTGTTCATCATAATAGAACTGAAGGAACTGAGATTAAAATTCCTTTAAAGACAATTTATTAAATCCCCAGAAGGTCTATGAACGGGAGAAAAACTTCCAAAGCTGAGATTAAAGCTGGCACTTTAATAAAGATTGAGGTTCCTGAATAAATTGGTGGTCCCACAGGAGCTGAGCCACTAACATTAACTTCTGCAAGGGAAGAAACTAGGCAGCAGATTTGAAAACTAAGCTATTTATGTAGGTACTTGAACATACCAAAACCCAAGCCTGTGCACCATACATCTTGTCCCTTTTATGGACCTAAATTTGTCTAGCCTTCTTTCAGTACACTCACTTACTTTACAGCTATTCAAGAAAGCTCTGTAAGACCAGGGACAGACATTAGCACATTGCTGTACCCATTAGAAACAGTCTCCCTTCCCCCCAAGCTGTATGCTATTTGCTTATACTAGAGATTACTGTCCCCATGAGGAATCTTGTCAGCATTTGCTAATCTGCTTCAGTCAACCACAATTGGGTTAATTTAAACAGATGATGAAAGTGGTTTGTGCTAGCAGGGTGAAGTTTGCCTGAAGCATTTTAACAAAACCACCCAAGGTCCCTTCCAGGAACAGAGTGGTGGAGACAGCTTCCAGCTGCTGGCTGTGCAAACAGCTGGGCATAGTAATGGTGATAAAGGCACTTTGGAATCTTGAGGAAGACATCTGCCCATGGCCTAGCATGGAGTTATCTGAGACATTGAGAAAACAAAAACAGGTTGCAAGAGCAGCATTAGTTATGGGCTGATCCAAATCAAGGATTTATCTCTGATTCTACTGTTTACCATGGATGAAAGTTTCAACTGGAATTCATTAGTTACATCAATGTGTCATATAGCATGAGGAGAACCTTCTCCAATGAAAAAGTCTTTAATGCTCCTAAAATTACAAATGGTACCTGGGATTGCAGCTGTATAAGCCACATACCTCTTCTGCTTTATGATTTCAAAAGACAAAAGAAAATGAGAATGAGTAAATAACATGCAGTCTCTCTTCAGAAAAAAAAACAAACGTCTGTATTATAGTTCACAGATACATCTGTTAGCTTTCAGGCATTATTCACAGCAATGTCTGCTTCTTCTGTTTTCCTCTCAACAGGAAAGTGAAAAGCTGAAAAACAACTGTTCCCTTTACTTCTCCCCAACATCTAATATTTTCTTCTCCTTAGTCAAGTATATAGCTCTGTCTTCCCATCTGTATTTTCCCAGTTGCTGTAATCCAGCATTCTCTGGGCTGCCTTTTGCTCTCTGTTTCAAGATATATTATTACCTCCTGTATATTCTGCTCTCTTCCTTGTTCTGTACCCCACCACATTTCTGGCACATTACATGCCCCGTGTGCAGGATTAGAACATTATCTGATTCCATGGTCATAAATAACTCTGTTAATAGATGTAGATTAATGCCAGGTTTTGAATAATGCTACTTGTACAGCTGTCTTTCAAATATACGAGCACAAACCAGCCTCATCTGAACTGGTTTTCACTGCCACGGTGCTTTATCCTGCAAACTGTAAGCAGGATCCCTTGGTCCCTACCTCAGGACATGACCCTATGAATTAACAAAAAGCAGTAAGATTCCCTGTCAATCCCCCCAGCCGCTTACTCAGCTAGTCAATTGCATGCTGCTCGATTGGATGTTTTTAAGTGATATCTCCAGTCCCTATTGTATTAGACTCCAGAAGTACTTAGTAACTGTACATGGTCTGATGTGTTTTGCAGGGGATACACTCATTGGTTATTAACTGGATAAAACCTGGCATTAGCTTGACTTTGTTTAATTTCTAACGTTATTTACTCTGCGATAACTGACTAACCTAAGTTAACATTGTGATTTGTTTGCCCTGTAATGACCAGATATTCCATTACATTATGTAAATTATTTGCATAGTGATTGTGATTTAATGTTATTGGTAATTAGAATTATTTGCCTGCTGGTAATGCTGTATAAATGATCTGTCATTAATCATGGGGCACGCCTTACCAAGAGCTCTAACGAGAAAAGCTGCAATATATGTCACTAAGCTATCCTTATCCTGTGGGCCATTGTTTCACATCACAGGAAACTTGTTTCTGTATTTATTGATCGTTCATTGATTGTTACCCTAAAGACCTGGGGCTTTGTAATTGCTTCTGTATTCTTTGATGTAGGATATCACCTGAGATCTTTCAGACTGAATCACAACAATCAAAACATATATCTGATAAAATATTCTTATCAGATTTTGGCACTTACAGTTTTGAATCACACTGGTAGTTTCACCTCTCAAATAAGGAGGAAAATCTGTAGTCCAAGCCCCTCACAGCAGTACCCACGGAGTCAAAGGCACATCTTTGCCAAAGGGGGAGGAAGAGTAGGAAAAGTTTGGACTTGGTGATCCTTCTGGGTCCCTTCCAACTTGGGATCTTCTATGATTCTATGGAAGGTGCAAAAGGCAGGGGCCAGTGGGACCCCAGCCAGCAGAGCATGGTATTTAACTCAGGAAAACAAACTTCCTAGGGAAAGATCCTCTTTCTCTGAGAAAAGTTATCTTTCATTCTTTCTGCTTCATTTCTGCCAACATTTTTAAAGACTTCTCTTTATCCACTGTACATTCTCCTTATAGTAAACCACTAATAAATTCAGCAGTGAGAAGAATGGCAAAGGTACACTCAGCATCCTTCCAACCCATTTGCTGCTTGCCGTGGATATTTCAGTAAGTTACTGCTTAAGGAAAGGATACCATACCCTAGGAAAGCTGAGAGTCTGTTTAAAGCCAAGTCATAAATTGAGACCCCTCAGCTTTGCAGTGATGAGCCTTTGGGTGACAGCAGGACTTGATAAAGTAATCCTGTGTAAGAAGATAGAGAGATATTCTCAAATGAGAGACATCTGAAATGAGAATCGTGCTTTGTAAAGAACCCCTACTATGAGTTAACTGTAACATACTTAACGTAAATCCTTTTTCTGAGTGTCTGAAGGAGCTAGAACTGCATAAAAAAATAAAATATTTGTCACAGCACTTTCTGTAATTTTTATGGAATAAAGAACTGTTTATCTACATAGAGATTCAGGCAAAGCGCATTGCCTCTTCATCATGGTAAAAATCTGAATAGTCCGAAAGAAATATTTGTACTGAAAATCTTGATGTAGGTTTATAAAGGAAATAGCTGAAACCTACTGAACCAGAAAAACATATGCAAAGAAATATCAATGTGAATAAAATTTGTTTTAATATTTTATCAGAGGTAAAACTCAGAATTGTTAATGTTATTTTTAATTTTGAACCCTACTAAGATTATGAACAGTCTTGATTTTCTTTCTGATTTTTTAACCCTGGAAGGTTAAAAAGAAAGAGTACTCTGTTGTATGAGAAAAAGGGATGATGGATAAATAATAACAGTGGAACATGAAGAAGAGTCTCACATATCTAAAAAGCTAATTGATGACTGACCAAGGCAAATAAAGACAGAATGTGAATCACTTTGATGAGCCTTTATCATGGAACTTTGTGTGCTTCATGGAATTGGAACTGTTGAAGTCCAGTAAAAGATGTGGCAGATCAGTCCATGTATGCTTAATGAATAGTGAGGAGAGGTATGTGAATAAATTTCAAAACACTTAGTGACATGTCCTTTGCACTACTCTCTACCCATCATAAAATACCTACTGGCAGAATTAAGCAGGCAAATAGTGAGATGCACGTACCACAATGCACTGAAAACCTGATGGGTATCTCTTGTTAATGAAAATACAACAGCTACCTGCTTTGTGAAGCCAAATAAAATCAGGTAAACAGTTCACCCACTAACATTAGTCACTTGTCAGAAGTGAACATTATGTTCCTTTTGATAAACAAGGAACAATTGCCCTGTAGTTATAAGAAAGTGTGGAAATGTGTTACATAGATTCTGCTCATGAGCATTTGCTAAAATAGCAGTAAATGGCTTTTCCCATTAACATAAGGGTATATCTTGCAGTTTGGCTCATTTCATTTCATTTATTTCTTTCAGTGGTAAATGGAACCATAGATTGTTTTTTAAAATCCATAAAATCCATAGATTGGATTTTTAAATTTTCAGTTATTTACTATTTTTTAAAACAGTGAATCCAACAAATATTGTTCAATTTCTGTTGGAATGTAATTGTCCATCAGACAGCAGATGAACTAAAACTACTGCAGTGACGCCACACGGGTGTCAGGTGCTATGGGTAGCAACAGTTTGCTAATACTACTCTGCATAAGAACACTAAAACCATAAGTCTGATTTCAAATGTGGGAATCCCAAGTCAAATATTAGCTTTAGCAGCATCAGCGACCTTTTCTCCAGACTTAGTCAATTAAAGAGATTAGCAAATCCTGTTAATGAATCCTCTGGGCTTTTGCAGAAAGGCGCAGAACCTCTGCAAACCAGAGTTCAGTGCCACTGAACTCAAGGCAGCCAGGTGTGTATTGCTCACCATGTCCCCTCCTCATCTCTCTGGCAGTGCCAACGTGCCCCACACAGAAAGGGCACTGCCATCTTCCTGCTTAAAGCCCTTCAGTTCTCTCTTTCTATTCTCTTTCTGAGGAATTTGGGGAATTTCTATCCATTCCTTTTTTTTCTTCCAATCTCAGTCTGGATGATTTGTAGATGCTGGATTGATGCCACACTGCAAAGGCTGGAAAAGCACCTCAGAGGAAGAAAGAATTACAAGAATTACAATACATAGACATGTATTGTAAAATACAGCCTGTACAGAAACCTATGTAACAGCACGGGATAAGGAAATATATGAAAGAAAGAATTGATAAACTTAATGAATAATAGTTGCAGAATTTACAAAAATAAAAAGCACTATAGCAACGGAATGCATGTGTACATTATAAAGCATACACAGCCTCCTAGCAGTTTAATTTTTAGTAACATTGACTAAAGTTTGCTTGGCCTTCAGCTGAGAAGTGAAAAAGAGGTAGCATCTCACAGTGATGTGTAATATTACCTCAGTGCCTCCCTAATCCGTAACGGAAACATTAATCACTGTGTCTTTGTCATGGCAGCAAGGCAGTTTGCAGACTGTCTGTGCACTTGATTTATGAACAGCTGATGGCCATTGAACTGCAGCAATCCACCAAACAGTGTTTTGTACTTCCTTCTGCCTCAAGTGTAAATGTTACAGAACGCTAACATTATATCCCATCCCATATATATAAGATTTGTAAGCTTCTTCAGTTTGGCCTGGTTTCACAAACACCAGGTGCAGGCTGTGGTCTCACCTGTGTGTTGGGAGAAGCAGTGCATACCTTCCTGGTATGTACACAGGGTGACGTGGCTGTGCCAACCCAAAAAAACCTCACAGATATGCTCACTCTGTGTGTGTTTTCTGTGTGGTCTGCTCCTGGAAGGAAATGAGCTTCTTTTTGATAAAATACTGTTGTCCTCACTTTCTCAGTGTTGTCTCATTCCTCCATGCTCCAGTCTACAGCTTCTAAAAGCCAAGGCTATGTCCACTTGCCAAAGCTATGTAACACAAGTATGCAACAGTGCAGTAGATTGCTGCATTCTGCAGTGGGTAGGAGGAGGATATTGCTTCATAAACTGTACTGCTGCCTGTAACAAAGCATTCTTTGTTGGTTAATAGTGTCCAGAAAACAATGGTTAAATTTAAAGCATCTCAGATTCTAAGGAATGCGTTCTAGGGGGGAAAAAAAAAAAAAGTCAACTGCTAGGAAAGCTAGTTTTTATAATGCTTTATCTCTCTTCTTTTTTTAAGAGAAGTGAGTTATATTCATAAATACTCAAAGGGTGTCTTGGAGAGATAGTGCTGACCCATGGGAACTATTTGTATTGAAGGGTGCACAATGCAATGAATTAGGCAATAATGCTAACCAGATACGTAGACTGGAATCCTGTAAGCACACTGCGGATGTTAAGAAATTACAAAAAACATTGCCTGTCAGTCAGGTAAGGGCTTGCTAGGAGGTTAAGGGGCAGAGGATGCTGAGCAGTATCCTTGCATGTGAGTGAAGCTGAGCTCAAGAGCAAGGCTCCTCTTCACACTGTCAAACAAACAACAAAACAAAACAAAAACAAACAAAAAAAACCAACATAAAACAAAAGACCCAGGAGTTGGACTCAAGGATCCTTGTGGGTCCCTTCCAATGCAGGACATTCTGTGATTCAATCATTCTTTGATTCCAACGAGAGGGAGTTTGGGTAAAGATGTAAAGCAGAGTAAAGTCAGTGCTGGTATCGCACTGATTTACCACTTTTGGTTTGCTGTTATGGTTCAGTAAAGAGCTTTTATTCTCATAATGCTTTTTTTCCAATGAGTGAAAGTGAAGAAAACGTATTGTGGTAAGCAGGAAATGGCTTCACACCCACCGTCACCCACGAGATGGAGCTCTGAGCACAGGAGCACAGAGCCTTTTCTTTGTGCTATCGAAAAATGAAACATTTTTACTCTCACCCTTTTCTAATTTTTATCTTTTGCTAATATAATGCAGATTACTTTTATACATAATTTATGGAGGCCAGAACTGGTATAGGGAATGCTGTCATTCATTTTAATGATTTAGATATGTTTTTTATTATTATTTTACTGTATAGTCTTTGGAAAACCTTCATTTGGATCCCATTTAGAACACAGGAAGTTGCCCAAAGCTTGGACGTGAACGTTAATTTAGTGAAATCCTTGTAAGGCTGAGAATATTTACTACTGGCATTTATTGCTCCTGTGAGAGTCAGAGCGAGGGTGGAGGGAGTGGGGGGGGGAAGAAAGAGAGGAAGAGAAAGACAACCGTAACTCCAGCCAAAAAAGCAAAGAACATATGTTGGAGCCGTGATCGGCTGTGTGAGTGTAGCAGCAGGATAATCTGCATCTGAACCCTTCTGCTGGGACTGGGAGGTGCCTTTCTGCCTTGGAGATTTAGGAGAACTTGTCCTTCACAGAGCTGAGCTTGCTTTTCTCAAGCCTCTCTTTATAAAGTGGGTTTAATGAGCAGTTAAGACACTTAACACACTGCACCATGCAAAGGATTGGACCCTCTCTCTGCAGCACCAGAAGTGCCTTTGGACTTCTGACTGTGCTCTGGAAGCAGAGATGCTGTGATATCTGGGGGTGCTTTGCGGGCAGTTGGTGAGGGTAATCCAGAAATAAGGAGCAGGATTTTTCCCCCTAATTTCACCTGCTTTGAGTCTGCACAATAACAGCAACTTATACAAGCTTTGGTTGCTAAAATTTGCAGAGAAAGATATTCCTAGGACATGGGCACTACTTGCTTAGACTGCCAGTACAGGCAATTTCATCGGTGTGCAGACTTTCAGAAAACAAAATTCCTGCACTTCAGGGGTAAGAACAAGCACCCCAGTGATTCCCATGGTGTTTCTCATTTTTAAAAAAAGCAGAGCAAGATTTTTTTAAGTAACTTTTGTGAGTATTTGCTTTATGGTCCCCTCTTCCTCCAACTGCATTCCATTCAGCTGCTTAACTTCCCTTTCAGCCAGTCTCTCTGGTGGCTTGTTAGTCCTGCTTAGCGACAGTTAAAATGACTAATAAAGCAGCTGGCAGGAGAGTGAATGAAGGGACTGTGCCAGCTATCGTGAAAACAAACAAGCCAACCAACTAAGCATCAAAACAATCCCTCCCAAAAATCTACCACCACCAACTCCATCAACAAAGAAATTTTGATATATCTGCATCGAGATTTATTTAGAAACCTATTTATTATGAAACGTAATATATAGAAACACTATTTTGTGAATCTCAAATGAAATTCAGCATGTTTCTTGAAACTAAGTTTTGTTTAAGAGATTGCCTGTTTACCTGACATACCCACAGCTGTTTGTTACTGTTATCAAACACTGTTTTAGTGATGTTATGCTGTCATTGCTTTTACCTTAGTTATGCTTTGTTGGTATCTCTTACTGTGAAAGGACCAAGACATCGTTCTACAGCTGTACCAATGCAGAGAGAAGATAGTTATCTCTCAGAGGTCACAGCCAGTGACCACACAGAAAAGGATGAGCTGAGCTTCTACAAGATGGCAGTAGGCAGCAAAATCCATCTATGTAAATAAGCTATACTGCCATAAGCTATACTGCATGCAATAGCAGAGTGCATCCCAGATTCAAAAGATTACTGCCAAGATCTCCAATATAGTTCAGTTAAAGAACATGACTAAAACATCAAGTATATAAAATTGGAAGATCTTAATTCATAATACACAATGATGCTGTACATAGTGTCATTATAATCATACCTCCAAACTGTCTCCCACATAAATGCCTAACATCTTTCCTGTAAAGACCTTCTGAAGTACCCTGAAAGATGTGCAGGTACTCAGATATGCAGTGTTTGCTCCTACAATTAGAAGAACTGAAATGAGGGGAAGGGATTTCCAATTGCTTTTACAGCTCAAATGTTGAGATTGTTTTTCATTTATTCTGTGAGTGGGAAGGCACCAATCCTGAACAAGCTGCTAGACAAAGTTGTTTATTTTTAGATTAAAAAAGAGTTTTTGCATTAATATAAAGGAGTCCACTGCAAAAATATGGTGACATGATTTTTTGTTTTGCTTTAATACAACCTCATTTTTTTTTCATTTTTGAGTATATATTTAAACACTGGAATAAATAACTTCATGAGAATGTGGTAATTTGATCATTAGAGTTGTTTAGAGTAAATTGGAAACATGTCAGGAATGACATAGGTGTAATGGATTTTTCTTTGGGGCAGAAAAACAGATGATATGACCTGTTTGTTGTTTTTGACTAGCTGTGCAAGACTAGCTGTATATGCTTCAATGCAGAAAATAAACTTTGACAAAGTAAAGGAGAAGACCAACTGCATTGAAATGAAGTTTAACTCACCTGGCCCTGAAGAGAAACAAGAAATTTGTTGAAGCCATGTTTAAAGAGAAACAACCAACCACAAATATCTAATATTCAGAAGGAAGGTAAAATTCTATGAAAAGTATAGAAGATACTATCAGAAGAAGAAAAGGCATCCAAGGAAGCCTTGCTATGTTGTAGAATGACATTACCAAATAATTAAATTATTGCAATGAAGGGTATTTTTGTGTTTCTAGTTCCAGACTCACTGATTGTTTAAAAATAAAAACTACTTTTTTTCCCTCTTTTTTTCTATTTATGCCTTCATAGAATTCCCATTAAGAATATAGCCAGCAGCTACTTTCGTTAGGAGAAGCCTGTGATCTCAGCTGCAAGAAGAACAATGGAAACATGCTGCTTTTCTCAAAATACCCTGTGGATATAGGCTACTTCTACTCAGCTTTTTCATCATAAGGGCTCTTCATAGCAGCACTGTAAGCCTTGCAAAAGCCAAGGAAAAGCGGGGTCAGACTAGATTTCTGGATACCCCCATGACCTGGCTCAAGTTATGCCCTGTTGGTGTCCGTAGGTTGGGTGGCACAATATCTGGGGTGCTGCTTTGCTTTAGCCAGTACAGCGCCATGGCCTAGCCAACAGCCTGCAGACAAGATTTCTTGGTAACCTTTCTGAAAGGACACTCATCCCATATGTTACAAGGGTAGCTGGGACTGAGGTTTGCATGCTTTGGACATTTGGAGCTTATCTGTAGCCATCTTGCCCCCATAAATACACCCTCAGAGAGGACAGGAGATCAGGGAGTATACTGTGCTGTACCCTATTCATATACCCACATACAAAGGTATAGGTGCAGCATCATTGTTGGAACTTCAATTCTAACAAGAAGAAAGCAAATAATTTGAAAGTGATCTTTCCATACTCTCCATGAATATTTCTGTAGAAGTGTTTTAAAAATAACAATAGTGAGAGTGTGGAAACGACCATCAATCCAACAAAACTATTTTCAAGTGCAAGACACGAGGACTTCCATAGTTTTAAGCACTTGAAAAGCAGAATTACCTGTTTTTACCAAGATCACATAATCACAGGAACAGAATGATGCTTTCATTCAAAAAAATTGCTGTTAACTCCAGAACTGGCTAGCCCAATTTTTTCATAAAATCCTAAGAATTTATAGCTATTTGTGCTTTCCCTGTAAGCAAGGCAGTTACACTTGGCAAGATCATGACCTTCTGTGATCATTTGTTTGATGTCTTTGCTGACTGTTTGATGGCTGTGCTGAAGAAGAACCAGCACCTTTGAGTTGACACAGTTTCACTCCAGGATATCAGATGCTAGGAAGACAGTGTCTTGTTGGCTCTATTTGATGAATTCTTGCAGGTGACGTTCAGTTGAATGCATAACGAGCAGTATACACTGACCTGATTATTTATCTTGTCGAATGGAGTCCCTGGACACAACTATCAAGCTGCCATTGACGCTAGAGTATAATCAGCTTTATATTAAACTATCCAGCTGTGAGATGGAGGCTGCAGCAATCATATACTTCAGAAGCATAAGATGTATTGCTGCTGTGTTTGAAAGACATGAGCGCTTGTACAACGGTAACAACTTTCTCTGCTGCTATCCTGATGGTGTCCCATCTCAAATTTTCACAAGACCGCTCTAAAACTTCATATTTAGACCACCTTTTATGCAAAGTAACAAAACATTAAAAAATTAAAAGTGTTTTTATTCTTAATAGTTTCATCAGCTACTCCATTCTACATAGTAGGAGAGGACCAAGAGGTATCTAGATCTTGATCACAAAATATCTTCTTTACATTGCTCTAGCACAGTTTTAAAGTCGCTGTAAATGTAAGGAACTCCTGCAGGTGGAGGAGTCCTTTGGTTTCCCTGATAGAGTTATTTCAATATGAATGTTGAGTTGGGGCAGTGATGACATGAGAGTCAACGGGATAATATTTCAGTCATTTATGCCAGATTCAACCAGTGATACTTTTACCAAAAATATACGGTAACTGTTGACATGCCTAATCTACCTCTTTCCACTGAATCATCAACGCATTTGGTTGGTGAAAACCAACAGTAAAGGAGGATGGTGACTGGCTGATCTCTGATGTGGTTCCACTTCAATTAACTGAACTATTGACCTTATCCTCTTTGGCTCCTATATAGTTACAACAATTAGATAAAACAATAATTATTAACTTATCTTAATTATAGGCTATTTTCATCAAGTACAGCTTGTGCAAGATTTCAATTAATTTTTGCTAAATTGAGAGAGGAGATAATCTGTTGTTTTAAGATTATTTGCGACAAAGAACAGATGCTAAGTTTCTTTAAATGACCAATTTAATTTTAGCACAAATTAACAGATTTATTTATTATTGCTCAGAACATTCATCCTGTCTTTAAAGGATGAGAAGTGTAAATTTAGGAAAGCTGTACTTATTTTTTCATGCATAATAAAAATTCCGAATCTTCTACTAAAAACAGAAATCTTCCAAAACAGTAGAGCTGTGACCAGAGACTCCATACAAGAATAGAGAACCCAATAACACTGTGGCTAGGTGAAAGAAAGCTATACTTTCCAGGGAGCTTGTCTGTGCGGAAAAAATTTGTACAAAATTTTTTACTGTGAGTTGGCCCTGATGCAGTGTGCTTACAGTTGTACTTGACCTCTTCCCTGTCACATGTTCTCCAACAGGCTTCCCCAGGAGCAGGAAGTCCCTCAAAAGTCACACTTAATTCCTGTGTTACCGTACGTGTTATTTTCTGCTAACCTTCAAGTATTCCAGTCATCCTTAACCCTCATACATTCACAACCTATGAGATGATGCTGCATTTTAGGCAGAAGAACCAGCTTTGAGAGGTCCCCTATGTTTGTAGAATATTGTAGTATCAGAAATGCTGTATATCAACACCTATCAGAATTCATGGTTCTCATATTCATGAGAATTAATTGGCTGTGTGAAAGCTAAGAATTACACAGGTTCACTGCTAGAAGTCACAATTAGAACCAAGTGCTTTTACCACTAAAAAAGCCCCACGGATTAGGCCTTTCAGAATAAAGAAAACCTGCTTCTGAACTTTTTGCCGCAGTTGGATACTCACTCATAGAATAGTCTACATACTGCCAGTACATTTACAATGTAAACGCTTTCTCTTCAAGGTCACGGTTTTAAAGCACTAGACTGCTATTGAAACTGCAGGGGCAGAGCCTGAACAATTCTACTGGTTTTCTAAAAATAAGGAGCTTTATAGCTAAACTGCAGGATGTATTTTAAAAGAAAGAGTCTCAACATTTTTCTTTTTACTGCTACTTGTATCCCATCTCTACCAATTTTTACTGCTTTACACAAAGGCACATCTATTGCAAAGCACGGCATGAAATCAACACTCTTGCATTCTAGCAGCTCAGCCCAATCTTACAATATTTGTAACGCCCCACAATATTCAAATACATTGACACAAAACTTGATCCACCAAGGGAAGTATACAGTTTTTAAAATAAATTGACAGAGACCAAGGAGCCTATGTGGCTACTTCAGGCTTATCTGCAACCGCTTTGTTGAATTTTACATTTTAAATTGTGATTTAGTTCAAAACCCGCCTCCCTCATGAAATCCTGCATGACTGTGAGGCACAAATGAAGCAATTGCTTCCTTCGTTATAAATCATTAATGCCAATCAATCAGGACTTAGTCTTCCTAAACCTTCGGAGCACTCCTATGTAGCTTTTGCAGCACTTGAAAACGTTTGCTGATGAGAGAATGGAAATAGTTTTTCTCATTAGTGGAAAATATTTTCTGTCAACTGCAGTGTCCCAAAATTCAGAGAACTCAGTTCTGGTCAATTTGTAGATAGGCACTGTGACAGAAAAACAGTGAGGGATCTGCACACCTGTAAGGTTACCAGAAGATTGTCCAATCCTGCAAGCAAAAGATGATGCAGAGCTACTTACATCAATGATTCCCTGGAGACTATGATAAACAGTCACACACATTCAGGTTTAGAGACCAACTTAGTGTGTACCTACCCAGCTGTAGGGTAGAGTAAGCTTCCCAGAGTAAGCTTCTCTGGCTGCAGTTCAGCTGACCATTTTTCCCAACACAGCTACAGAGCACAGCTCCAGTGCAAAGCTCCAGTAAAAGGCACTACAAGGTGCTCACTAAATGGAGGGCTTGCCTTCTGGTACACGCTGAGCACCAGCACTGAGAAGCAGATGATGGTGAAATCCTGCCCACATGGATTACAGTGACTCATCTCTCATTTTCTTTCACAGGATTTTCTCCTTAGCTTTTAGTACTAGATTTAAAGGTGAAATACTTAACCTCTGATTTATACACACCTGAAGCTCGTGTTCTTCAATTCCTAGCAAATCTAATACAGATGGTATGTTATCCATCATTAGCTAACTTGGATAATAGAAACTTTTTTCACATACAAGTTATTTTTTTTTTCCTAATTCTAATGCATGTAATATTACAAAGTAGACATTATACATAAATAGCTGTTAAGTGGTGTCACACCTTAGATAAAATGTTCAATTGAGTAAGTATGGGAAGCTAAACCAATGAATTTGTTTTCTTTTGTTCCCAAATTTATAGTTCTGAGCATGAAACTTTCCATTTTCAGCTATCCTAGCTTTTATCTCAAGGAATATCTTTCATGAAGTCAAAGAAAGCATGACAATATAATTGACAGTCAACATGTGTCTTAAAGGAACTTAGATACTGGACTATAAACTTTAATTTTTCTTCTCTAGATGTTCTCTAGGCATCTACATCTTTCAACTTTTGTTTGATGTTTCTATTAAAATTTGAAAAAATATTATGGGGAAATTCTAGCAATTATTCTAGAGATAACAGGAGTCCTACAGTTTTAGGACTAGAATCAAGTATTAATAGTTTTAGAATGCAAATTGTTTCATACATTTACATTCAATTCATTTTGATTTCAATCAATCTTAAGTCAGGTACACTAAAAACAAAATATTTATATTTATTTATTTATTTTTCATTGAGAAACTTCTAGAAGTTTGCTATTACTGCTGCCCAGAGCCAAAGCTAACAACTCAACCTATGCATAGAAACAGAAGGACAGTCTGTCAGTAGATCTGAAGTATGAAACAAAAACATTTTAGGAAAAGAAGGGAGTGGATGAGTGAGAAACTGTGTGCGTATGTCCAGAGGAGTTAAGCAGTGAGAGTAAACACTAGGAAGATGAAAGACCAAGACTCAAATTCTTTTTCTACATGATCTGAAGAATTGACTTGAATTCAAGCTTACCACATTTTGAATAGTCAGGTTACTTGGTTACTCCATCCTTTTCAAATCTCTGTGGTCTTTCTTCTTAGAGACATTCTGTGATTAATATATAAAAGATATCCCTTGGGACAGAGATTTAAAAAGCTTGGTTTTGTCCATGTTAATTAGCTAGTGTTCTGTATGTTCTACCTTTCTTGGTTCCTACTGTGGTGACTATATAAAGTGGAACAGCACCAGCAGCACCTGCAATTCAACTGCTTTGGCTCCTGAGTCTCATTTTTTCCTCTAAAATGCAATTATGTCTGATAAAGCTTCTCTTTCTTCTTCCAAAAGTGTTCTCCCAAAAGCTCCTAAATCAGGCAGAGAGATGGTGTTGGAAGGCAGTCATCTATGAGTAAGGCATTTCAGTGACTAAGTCAGTTTGAGAATTTATTCATACTATTTACTAAAATCAGAGGAAATGCACATCAAGATCCCTCTGCAAGTCAAACCATAGAAATTTCAATGGGAAAGGCATCATCTGTGTTATGAGATTTTATTTTTGATGTTTCTGTAGATTATATAGTTTTTCAAAAACATGCAGCAAGCATGGAATTTATTGCTTATAGTTCATCCAAGAAATGTATCACAGTGTAAGATGGAGTGAACATAAAAGATAGCTGTTTTGGTTTTGCTTTTCAAACGTTAACAAGTATATGACAATGGTCTGTAAAACTGTTAAACAGGTCGATAAATAATTCCAGTGATAGCATATTGAGTTTCAATAGTGATTGGAAACCAGTATGTTTCAAATGCTTAATTTTTCTTTTCTAATGACTGAGTCTGTATCACTTTACCACAAATACTCAACTTTTAGCATCAATATTCAACAACTTTCTAATTTTAACAAATACAATTTTCTGCAATAGTGAATAGTTGATGGGACACCTATTCTTTATTCCTTGATGAATTTTAGCCATGAATTGATTATGTAAGTATAGATATCCACAGAGAACTTCTGAAAATGTCTAAGGAATAGTAGGGGAAAAAAAAGGAATACTTATTACCCTATTGGAATATAGAACTGAAGATCCTTTGAAGTTTGAATTTTCTGGCATCCACAAAGCCGGCAGTAGTATTCTGTCTAGGGAGAAGTTCATGTATCCCATCTTGCCTGCTGAGGTATGAGAAAGAGCTCTCTGCCCTGCAGGTGGGGGCCTCCACAATCTCCTGCGTTCAGCAGCCAAGGGTTGTTGCTGTGGGGCATGTAGATCTTCACCATTGAATCACTAGTACCTTATCTAAACATAATGTAGGCTGCGCTGTTACAAATATTGCAAGTATATGTATTATGTTGTCACAGGCTTCTCAGGCAGAGGATGCAGGCGTATGAGGGCATTTCCTGTGATTAGCCAAACCAACCACATCTCATTCTGTGGTCACTCCTAGCTGCACTGGTTCACTTCTTTTTGTCTTGATTTTTCTTTTATTCTCATCTCTTCTAGACTAACTCTGTCAGACAGACTTACTTTCTAAAACGTTCCATGAGAAGGCTTCATGTACAAAAGCCTGTTGTCATTACATCTCTTCAAGCATTCTCTTTCTCCATTTCTGTTTTATTCTTTATGTAAGTATCTTTTTTTTTTTTTTTTTTTTTCCCCCTTTGTTGATGTTTGCACAGCATCTAGTCTAATAGGGTTTTGGTCTCTCAGGTCAGCTGCATGGAGTAGTAACTCAACAGGATATATGAAACAGAGAGGTGTAATTTAAGCCCATGACAATTAAAAATGAAAAGAGAAGCTGAGTAAAAGTTGAAAAACCACTATTTTTTGAGGTAGTCAGAATTAGCTATTAGACCAGGTACCAGACCTGTGGTAAACAGGGAGCATACCTATCAAATGTGTTCATATTAGGCATAAAATATATCACAAGTGTGCCAAGAAGCTTAGCACACTGGGTCATACCTGAGGAGGCATCAGATGAAGATTCTGTCAGAAAGGGAATTTTTACTGTGAGCCAAAGGGGTTTCATACAATAGGAAAATATCTCTAGGAAAAGGTTTATAGTGAAAAAAAAAACAACCAACATTATAATTTGCTGTCTTGGGCATAATGTTCAACAAAACTGCCGTGTTTCACGTTCATGTTGCCAGGCTGGAAATAAAATGGTTCAATTATAGCCACCAACATATAAAAGTAACACATTTTTCATGCTTTCTCTCTGCAACACACTTGGTAGCTTCTGCAGGTAAGCAACCTGGTGCATATAACACTGTGCCTAAGACCTACATTCTTACGTTAGGACTAAGCTGTCCAGTGGCAATTTTTTGCAGCCTCCTTCCCTTTCTGGAAAAATAAATTAACTGGCTGAGGAATTCCTTTCCATAGCATACTGTGCTATTTGTCATTCCTGTGTAATATTGTATTCTCTGGATAAATATCATTTAGTAAGTATGAATGGCAGGTGGAATGTAGTGTAATTTGTCTAAGATGTTCTGGTTGTTCTCACTCTGGTTTGTCCCATTCCCTGCCACTCCCCACCCCACAGCCTTCTTGAGTTTTACAATAACACTTTAATGATTTTGTGACCTACTAAGCATGAACATTGTGGAATGTGTCTGGGAACTGTAGTTCACCACTCATATTTTAACTCAAATACAGTAATTGAATAAAAACACTGGGTTCACCATCTAGATGGCTAAAGAGTTTCGATGGCATCAATTACTTAAAGGGTATTCGTGGCAAAGACTTTGACAAAGTCTCACATGTTACTAATATTACAATTCTTATAAATTTACGTGATCTTAAAGAAGTGAATGAAGTTTTCCTCTTATACTTGGTTTGTAGGTGATCTTATTGCTGAATGGTCTTGGCTCTTTAGGGAACAGTGGTAAGCACTAATCCAGAACATGTCAGACTCTTCTACTCTGCTTGAAACTAGCTGTAGCTGCATAAAAGCATGCCATGCTATGTCACACAAGAACTCACAGAAATCTCTGAGCTTGTGGTGGAACTAATAATTGTGATCGCAATGTGTCATCACTGCTGGTCCAGGAGCAGGCTTGGGCTGCTTCTACTTTGGGAATTGGGCTGAGCTGCTCATAAATGCTTCCAGGTTGGGATCCATCCAAGCCTGGATCAGAGCCTGATCTGATCCCGTCAAGAGGGAAAGCTTTTCCCATGCCCCAGATACTTTCTTTAACATTGCTTACTTCACAGTACAGCCTGGATGCTGAATCCTGTGGAAATTTTTACAAGATGGGTTTTCAGCCTTTTCTTGGAATGTTACTGCTTTCCACTGCTCATTAGAGAAGTGTCTATCACAGTGCATCACTCTTTCTCCTGCAGGTCTTCTTTGCTGAAGATAAATCCTCTTAACTACTCTTTACAGACTTGGTCATACCTTAACTTGCTGACTTTTCCACACTGCTCTTTCAGGCACTGGGCTTGTCAAGAAGAATCGCTGGGGCTCATCTCTGTGGGGCAGTTTGATGCAGAAGAACACGTAGTCAGGAACTGAGATCTGTGGTTTTTGCTGCTTGAACTTACTGTGCTCTAGCTCTCTGAATGTGGCTCTGACAAACTTCTCAGAGGAGCACATCCCACAGGGGAGGTCACAGAGTAGCTGAAAGTCTGTCACAGTTGCTCAATTTAATGTGGGAGAAAAGGGTCTGTCTGTTTTGCTGTACTGCGGGTTGTTAAGCACTGTGCTGACCTCAGCATGGTGGCAATACCTACATCCTATATGCAGTAGGATTTCACTTCACCTGAGTGCATTATTTGTCTTGCTTAAAGCCCCATTTCCTGCTTTTTTTTTTTTTTTTTCTCGTTTGTTTGATTTGTTTTGGTATGAATGTGTAGTTAGGGCCTAGGTAAAGAAAGAACAAGTGCCCAGTCTAATCCTGTCTGCTCTTTGATATATCTCTTGAAGTGACAATATTCATCCTCATAGGATGCCCTAGATAAGTCAGCAGTACTCTGCTGTCAGTGGCATTAAGAGCTATACTGCATGGAGGCAGTGAGGGCTCTTCTTGCTCACAGATCAGGTGGACAGGGCAAAAGCCACAAGTCACCATCAAGAGGTTGTTATACTATATCTTTATTTCTGTGTTCACATATACAGGCACTCTGCTTCGGGAGTTTAAACATGCAAATTTTTATCACTAGATGAAGTTTTGAGTAGATTCCTTCTACTCTGCCAAATCACTGTGGCACCAGTCACATGTGCACATTTCGTTAATACACTATAGCAAGACTAAATATCAAATTTCTCCATCTTCATGTCTCGCTCTTACACACTTTCACTTCCTACAAATACAATTCATAGAGTCCTTAGAGTCCAAACTATCTGTGTGCATGGCTGCTGTATTTGCTGTTTATTTCGGAACAAGATTGGGGAATTTCAGGCCATTTTGAATGCTGGTTTTGAAATATACTCCTGGTATAATTTTTGGATTATTCCTTTTTATCACATCTTAACTTTGAATACCAAAAATCTTTCTCCTGTGGATAAGGGTAGTTATTGCCGACCTAATTTCAAATGGCCTTTAAAAATCCAATCTTTTTAGCTCTTCAGGTTTGATTGTTCATGGCCTGTAGGATTATAGCTTCTTAGTTTTAATGTCTATTTTTGAATGCTGGTTTGGGGTCAGCAGTTAGAAACTCTCCATATCATTTTTAGTGCTGAAATATCCTTTTGATTTACATGTCTGAAGCGACAAAACCTCTTATTGTTATCATTTTTGAAAAATTGCCAAGATACAGCCAAATCTTTCATTGCTTGCTGCACAGAGCTAGTTCTTGCCTTCCTGTCATGTACTGTAGAATTCATTATTGTAATGCCTTGTTTACTTACATTTCTTTCTGGTGATAATAGGCTTTTCAGCCTTCAGCATTCAAGGCCTTTGTCCGCAGAGGAAAAGAAAAGAAAAATCAGGCAAAACATCAGGCTCTTTCATCAAGCTTTTCAAATCTGATTTCAAAAGTTTGCTGTTAACCATTTCTGTGTCATGACAGAGGAAAAAAGACACTCATAATAAAATAACAATTAGAAATACCTCTGCAGGGAAACAGCTTTTGTTCATAAAGCTAGTTTGATGCAAAGTATCTCTTCCAAGACATGAATTCCCCTTTCAGTATGACAGCCTACTTTCAAGAACATTCTCCAGTTTATTTGTTTCAATAAAGACAGAAAATAGCATGGTAGAAGTCATTCTATTGACGTAGTACCTACGGTCATTAGCCTACCAAAGTGCCACATTTAATTGCTAATCTATACCTCTCCAAATCTGTGATTTTTTCTTGTACATTTCCTTTAAAGAACAGCAGCTTAAGCCATTGGGTTTCAGATGTAATCATGAACCAAATATTTTCTTTCTTTCTACACCCAAAATATTATCTGTAAAAAAATGCTGACATTGTTGAACACGTTATGGTTTTATGAAAAATATTTTTTTTGTTTATTTAAATAGAAACTGTTCAGAAAAAAACTGGCTGAAAACCATATTCATTGTGACTATAAAGACAGCATAAAAATTTTCTTTACCAACAAACCTGCTAGTTAGAAAGTGCATATGTACTCCTAAATAGTAGGTTTTTGTTTTTGAGATGATTTTAAGAAGTGTTTTCTTTTTTTACTGCTGACTTCCCTGCTGTTACGCTTCCTCTGACTTTCCTGTTTTAAGACCTGTTTTAAGATCTAGAGATGCCTTTCAGGTTGCCATACCTTGCCAGTTTGTTATCATGGATGTCTGCCTCAGAAGGTTGCTTTAAAAACTTTTTATTTCAATAAAAGCCATTTCCAAGGACAGACAACATCTCACTTCAGACCCCCATCATGTTTTCATGAACCCTGCTCATGCTGGGCACTGGACAAGATGGCAGTTTTATAGGAAGGAAAAAAATATATGAGAGTCAGCATATGTTTAAAGCCTGCATATGGCACAGAGGGATGCAAAGTTCAGCATCTAATATCAATTCTAGGGTTTTTCTTACTGCTCAGTGTTTGGCTTTGCAACTGTGAGTTCTTCAGGCCCGTAACCATCACCTTTAGCAGAGTACTCAGCCCATTAAGTGATCTTATTTCTTCAGCCAGACTGAAATTCTCTGTTCTTCTGCCTCAGACTGATATTTTCCAGAGTGCTTGAGAATCAGTATTTCAGGCTTTGTCAGAGTTAAGACTCAGAAAGATTTTTTTTGTAATGTTAAAACTACTTTTTTCAAAAAAAGGCCTCTATCATACCTGTAGCTATAGTAGAAGTTGAAATCTGACCTGTGTGGTTGGTTTGATGTTGATACTGTTCCTTTTTTCTAAGCTTATGAAAATTCACTTGTATGAGTTCTCTGTGTGCCCTGTTGAGACATGTAAGGATTTTGTAGCTAATTGTCAGATTTAATCCAGCTGGGAAGGCTGCATCTTCTCGCAGCTCCTGTCTGCCCATTCTGTGCACAAGCCATCTCCCAGCATGACAACCACTGAATACTAGCTGAGGGCTGCTCAGACTTTCTAGAAACACTGCAACTTTATTGAAAGCAGTCGTTCAACTAGAATACGAGCAGACCAATAGATCTTTCAAAAGACCTAGCAAGCCACTTTTGTAAGAACTAGGAGATTGTGCATATTCCAGTAATCTGACAAGGACTGTCAATAGTGAGCTTTCCTCTTCAATGTAATGATTACTTTAGATTTTGTTTACTTAATGCTTTATCTCTGAGTAATCACTCTTAAAATACGCAAGCTATGCCTGAGTGCCTAACCTTCCCCATATCGTGGAACAACACAGTCCATCTGGAGACAAATCACACTCCCTGTAGACGTACTGAGAGAGTATTTTTATCTTTTGCCATCACTTATGTAGTATTTGCTGATGGATAAACACCATTACTTGAATTTCAACCACAAAAAAGCAAGAGTTTATTGAAATATGGAATTTGAGAGTTTTAATAAACACTGGAAGGTGACCAGCCAGGTTCTTTGTAAAGACAAAGAAACTTTTGTGAGTTGAGGTAAGGATTCATACAAACAAACATTATCCTTACTTCAGAAGCTTCTTATCAATGTATAATGAACTAATTTTATTCACAGTCAGTATTGCAATACTATGAAGAGAAGAATCTAAAATAAAATATCTTTGGAATTGCATGTTTTAATGAATGCATGCTGCACGCACAGCTGTCTGCAAAGCTGAAGTATAGCTCCAGGTAATAACTGCACTGTCAGGTTGGCATCTATCTTATGGTCAGTACTACAGTGCTAAAATAATTAAAAAGTGTATTAAGATCCTCTGTTAGAAACAGTATTTTCCTGAGCTATTTTTACTTGCAGTACTGGAGTATGATAATAAGTTTCTATTCCTTTAAGGATATCAGAGCTCAGTGAAGTCCAGGACATTCTGTGCATTCCTGTGGGTTTTGAGTTGTGCTTAATGGGTGAACATATGAAGACGTAAAAATGCTTTCCCCCCAGACATTAATTATTCACACCAATGGGCTGCTGCTGCTGGTTGTGCATGAACTGGGGAAACTGGTGAACAACACATGGACAGACTGATATTCCTAAGTGCTTTCGCATGAATCATGTTGAAGAGGTGTTAAGACAGCCAGCAGTTCTCTAAGGATGGAGCCTATGGCTTTCCTCTTGGAGCACATGCTCATAAGAAACTCTCAGCTACACTCTAACTGGAGTGTGTTTTAAAAGGTCCTTCTGTGTATATTAAGTAGAAACACTTCAGCCTTCATTGGCAATCCTAAATGTGAGCAAGAGCATTAAAGAAAGTACTGACGTATCAGCTAGATATGATCCTGAGCTTGCAACAAGTGGCTTCCAGAAAGCATTAAGGCAGGATTGAGTCTGTGGCTTGCAAAACATCAAGTTCAAAGAAAGAGAAAACATGAGAGAGAGAATGAATGTGTGAAGCAAAAGCAAGAAAGTTTGCATCAATGAGAAGATGCTGCATCCCAACACCTCAGAGCAGCTTGAGCATTCAGCAAAGACCTGCAGGATCACAGTGAGAGTACTGCATAAAATGGATGCAGAACTCTACACAGACAGCAACTAGTTTCAAGGATACATATGAAAGTCTTCCATATTTAATTTTGTGATAACAGCAGCCCCCATTCTACAGAGTGCAACCATATATGGATGTCAGAGGGATTTACGCACATACGTAAGTGCTTTGTTGAATTAGGGCCAATGGCACTGATGATATCAACATGTGAGAACCAGATAGTAGGGATGTAATAGAATCATGAACTAAAAACCAGTAAGCTAGTATTAAAAACTGCAAAATTAGTTGAACGTTTCATCTTGGCACCCACAGGCAGGGGAAGGCAGATATATGAGATTTTAAGTAAGCACTCTGAAGAGGTTTTTAATTGCTTTAAGTTTTTTTTTTTTTCCTACTTTTGTGTTTTATGTCCTTGATTCATTTTTACTCATGTATTTAAAACTAATAACAGTGTTATTTGAAATCATTTTTTTCTTAACCCAGAAGATATGAAGCTTTACAAACATAAAACCAAAACAATTACTTCTCCCATTAGGAGATTTTTTTTGATGAAAAAAGCACTATGTTAAACTTAAAATCAAAAAAGACACGGTTCTTCAGATCTTCAGTCAGAATCAGAAGAAAAGCCCTCAGAAGTAAAGATCCATTACAAAGGCAGATCAATCTAAAATATAAGGCCAATCCACTTGTGTAGAAATTAAGGATTAGTGTAGCATCTGGATGTTTCTTCATAGTCTCATATTTGTTTTAAAACAGAATAATAGTCATTGCATTTCCTTACGTCTATGTAATTAATATATCCTCTTTAGAAATCAATTAGCTCTGATTATTCCCACTGGTGCCATAGTTTGTAAACTGAATGCCAATCAGTGTAATAAAATCGGTGTAATAAAATATAATTTCTTGTTGTTCAAAGTAATGATCAACTAATCAGCAGTAAATTTAATCAGAACATATAAACATCAATCACAGATATTAGTGCTTGTAAAAGGTAATAACCAGCTACATCTGACAAGTTATGGGTATTGAAACAATTGCAGACTATGTGAACACTTAAGCAGATGATTTACATGTACATATGCAAGCGGTTTAAATATAAGAATGTAAAACTTTCATGAGTAAAGTAGTTACTTTGTAGTAAATGTCCATTGCTTGAACAGCCCATGACTTCTAAAATCTATGGCATGTTTTATTGTTAATGGATCCAATAGACTCCTGCAATCAATGCCAGCTTTTCTTCCAGACCCATAAATGAGTCCTTGTCTCTCATTCATCAGAAAAACTTTAGTCTCATGCCCATTGCACTGCAAGGCAGTAACAAGAGAAACAGACTTTACTGATACATTTTTCACAATCTGTTTTCATTCCTTATTCAAAACCATAGCGCAGAGGTAAGCTAGGGGCCCTCACCTGCCTGCTGTCTGCCCACTGGTGGGAACTCTGCCAGGTTTAAGCTGACCCCCTTGAAAAGAGCTGGGCTGACGGGACCCTAGCTGCAATTGGATTGGCCTCCAGGATAGCTCTCGAAATTATATTGGACTGTTTTTATTCCAGAGATCAAAATTCAAACTAATGGAGAACTTGAGTTTAGGCATATGTGGGATTTTATTAATTCCCATGCTGGAAATACAGACTTCTTCATTCAGGTCTTGACCTTTAAAATGCATATATTTGTAGTGTTTAATTCTGTACTGCACATGTTCTTCTTGGTAATGATTGAAGATCTGAAAGGGCATTTTGAAGAGTATTTATTTGATATTAAGCATTAAGCATTTTCATTTATCTTCAAATAGACCACAAGAACACATCAGAATGGTGTACATCTGTTCAGGCTTAGTTTCTATTCCTGAATGAGTATTTTGCAGTAAATAACCTACTTAATTGATTTAACCTTTCTCTGTTTGCATATTTTCTGAAGACACTTTATAATTTTCTTGAATTAGTGGAAATTACTGTTTCAATAGGTTTTCTCAGATCACCTGTAATAGTTTATCTTCTAAGTACTCAACTAAACAAAATTAAAACGTAAGATTTTTCCAAGTATCACTTGCCATGCATCATTATTTCTATTCACAAATGAAAAGAGATTTCTAATGAAAATGTTCAGAGCTACAAGTTTAAAACCAATATGCGAGCAGTGTCAGTATTCACAGGAATTTTCAACACTCCTGCCTGTGAACTCGTCTAAGGGAAAATTCAAAGGAAGTAAATAGAAAAAGGACAAACAGCCAAAACACGTTCGCTGTTTTACTCAAGTGAATATTCTTAGAAAATATTTAGAAGCATTGGCTCTGTTATTAGTTGTATAAATATTCATACAAATCTGTCCATCAGATTGCCTCCCTGAAATTACACAGGCTTTTTTAGGAACTTGGAGAGAAACGTCTCTTAAAAATATATTTCTGCACATTTTCCAGAAGTATAATAGACTGAATATGGCCTTATAAATTACAGGCTTTCCCATACTGATCCAGTCATGGGGCCAAATCTAAAAGTTAACTTTAATGGGATTTTTGCTCAGCGAGGTTGGAGGTAGGGAGGCAGAATTTAGCCAATGATTTATACAGCCTTCAGAAATTGCTCAGAGAAAAAAAAATACAGCAATGGTACTTATGTAGTACAGTTGTATGTAATTTATTTTCTGCATAACCCACATGAAATTTAATAAGATATAAAAAAGTCAAATTTTTGACTGAAGTCTTACAAATTCTAACTCTTGTGAAAATAACTACTGGCTTCTCAAACGAGTTGATCAAGTAAGGTAAAAAAGTGGAAAATATATATTCATTGCTATGTAGTTTATTTGATTATTTTTATTTTAAAAAAAAAAGGAATTGCTTTTTTGCAAAACACACTGACATATGATAAAAATTAGGAAATGTGCTGTAGCTGTGTTCTCAGCAGGGTTGAAAAATGAGAATGCTCTGGCAGTCAAGAGAGATAGGGTTCAAACTCCAGGGCCAGGAGTTATATTAGTCTCCTGGATAAAAAGGCTGACTTTCATTATAGGCAGCGACGGTACTCACTGCCTTAAAAAATATATAGAATTATTTATATAAATATAAATATAAATATAAATATATATAAATACATAAATATTTTTATATATATAAATTAGGATTTGGGAGCTTCATTTGTACAATGTCATATACTCATACAATTACCATAAAGAAAATGTCAGTGAGCTACCAACTTTGGTAATTTTCCTCTAGATTCTTATGCACACTTGTGTATATTTGTCTGATGACCAGATATCAAGATTACATGGCAGTCAAACCTTGATGGAGCCAATTAAACCAGTTCTGTGGCAAATAAATGGAATTTAAGTGAACAATATTGTTTGTGGAGTTGCTGAACTAAACCTTAAAGCAAACCAACAAAGCAAGGCAGACTGCTGCCTGCATTCTATACACTTAGGATTTCATTTAGTTGATCACCCAAAGAAGAGTTGCCACGGAGGTTTCCTGTGTGCCTAAAGAATTAGGAATCTTTTGCAGAAGAAACATACAATACAAAACTGAAAGCTATGTATGGAATTTTACTTAGGCACAGTAGTAATACTTCCTTTGTTGGTTACAGAGATAGGCACAATAAAAATATAAGCAAACCAAATGAAGCAAAAAAGGATGAAATTTTAATTGCCACCAGTTCAGTAAAACTTGCTCCACATAGCCACAGGGCTAATATGTGCTTATTGTCCTCTATAGCACATCAAATGAGAAATGCTCTGTTTACATTTGGAGCAAGGACAACTCAGATTAGGCACTGGGAATAGATTGCCTGGGGCATCTTCAACATTGGAGGTCCTTAAGAAGGAATCCGATAAATATTTGTTAGAAATGCAATAGATATGGCTCATTCTGCCTTGGTGCAAATTGCTGGACCTCCAGCAGCTTTCCCAGGTTTATGACTGATGACTAGACTACGTACACAAAGATACAGCTAGGTCAAAGCTATGGATTTGATAAACAATTATCAAAAACTCTTTGATATTATTTCATTTTAATACACTCATTTAAAATAATGCAAACCAACAACTTTAATTCTGCCGTTCAGGTTTTAAATTTTAAAAAAATATATTTCTATAATTAAATACAAAGATAATCATAAATTCTTGATTTTTGAAAAGGGATGCTATTGCCCTCTGTTCAGAACTCTACACTAAACATTTAGAATTCCACTAAGGGCAAAATCTTTTCTTTGCATGCAGTGTTCTCAGAAATGAGGTCAGGCATTTCTCAATCCCTGGCAGGAAAACTTTCTGACTCATTACTCTACCACAAAGCATCCAGAATTTCCCCTTGGGTCTCAGTCAAATTGTTGAAATGCTTTGGAAAAATATATCATTGACATCCCAAGAAAGGGAATATAGAAAAGATGTCCTCATGGCATGAAAAGATTAGGGTCTTCTTAGGTTTGAAGCAGAATGTCTTGCAGTTTCCAAGCTCTTTTTATTTATTAGTTCATACAATGTGTTCCACAAGCACTGAAGTGCTTTACAGAATTATAAATTCTACTATAAAAACACAGATGTGAGACTCCCTTTGCTATAGACAATGCTGATACATAACCGTTTTTCTGATAGGACTAAGGAATTTTCAGAAATCATTGTTAATGGAATGGGAAGGACTGGACTATCCTTGCATTGTTGCTGGGCAACTTCAAGTTCCCTGGAGCTACTTGGCTACCATTTTAAGACATCAGGTGCTCATCTGAAGAACTTCAAAGGCCTTTTGCATTTTTACTTAGTTGTTGATCCTACATGTTTATATCCTGAAACTAATGCAACTCATCTAAACCTGCTGTACTCTATCTAGATAGTCTTCTGGGAGATCTAGAGTCTCTCATGAACATCTGGGGCGGGCCCATCTATTGCAAAATATGTCCACGTATTTTCTCCCTGTCCCGCCTTCTTCACTCACAGACTGCAGTAAACTGGAAGGGACCTTTGACAGTTTTCTGCTCAGAGTGGGTCCAACCAGAACACCTCCCCATTATTTCTCCACGAGTCTGGCTCAAATACTGGTTTTGTTCATTTTATCAGTTTTCATTTTCTTGTTGCTAACATAATTTTTATTAAAAGACTGCCTGAATTGTCAATTTACTGTGGACAGAAAATGGATTAGTATATGCCGTGGTTAGAAACGAGAGAGCAGGTAACTCAGCTCTCTGCCACTGTTACCCAGTTCTGTCTTTAGAGAATCTGTATATTCTGAGAATTGGTTACAAAATGTTCATCAGAAAACAAAGAGTGTGCGTACCGATGGCTGGTACAGGGGAACAAAAAATGAGAACACAGAGTTGATGATGATTTCATATTCCTTCATCACATATCCATCTCAGGCTAGGAGGAAGAATTATGTAAGCAAAGGCTGCTCTTGCTGTATTAAATTGTAGAAAAACAGATAATTTCTCCAGAAAATATGCTGCCATTCAGTGAGACCTGGACAGGCTGGATACTTGGTTGGAGAGGAGGATTATGAGATTCAACAAGGGCAAATCCTACACCTGAGAAGGAATAATAGCATGCATAGGTATAGGTTAGGGACTGGCCTGCTGGGGAGAAGCTTTGCAGAGAGGGACTTGGGTGTTCTGGTGGACAACAGCTGACCAGCTGGACCCTTAGATGCATTAAAAAGAATGTGGTCAGAAGGTCGAGGGAGGTGATCCTCACCCTCCTCGCCCTCCACTCTGCCCTGGTGACGTCACATCTGGAGTGCTGTGTCCAGTTCTGGGCTCCAAAATTCCAAAATAACAAGGCTCTCCTAGAAAGAGTTCAGTGGAGGGTGTTGAAGATTAATAAGGGCTTGAAGCATCTCCTATACAAGGAAAAGGTAAGAGCCCTGGAGTTCTTCAGTCTGGAGAAGAGAAGGCTGAGAGGGAATCTCATAACTGCTTAAAAGAGTGTGGGAGTAAAGTCAGTGTGGGAGGACTCTTTTTACTGGTGAGCAACCACATAGCCACCCCTGCTGCACCTCATTTGCTGGCTACCTTCAGAGACCACATCATGCATCCCTGTCTGGAAACTTGCCTGTCTGACAATAAGGAAACCTTTCCATCCCTGCTATTCCACATCAAGAAGTGTTAAAAAAAATCATGATCAGTGTAAGATTATATATCAAGGCAAGTGGTAACAGGCTGCTTTAGAGAAGGTGAAGTGTCAAATTAACATACTATATTCTAGTATTAATAATTTGATTTAATATTTAATATTTCCTTTTTGTGTTTAAATAAGAATTCAGTAAGATTTCCCAGTCATCTCCCTCACTTCACTTTCTTGAATATTGTGTGCCTTGTTCCTTAAAGCACTTATTCACATATTAGGAAAATATTGACATGGTATCGTTATCTGGTTTGTGCAAAAGTCTCATCTGCTGTTGATGTCTGTTCCTTTAATCAGCCATAAGGATGCTGATGTGTTGTACAATCAGTGACAGATATTCATGACTCCGACCCAGTGGCTCTTAAATATGCACAGCTCCCGTTGATTGAAATGGGAATTTTATATGCTTAAGGGCAGCAGGATCAGAGCAATTGAAAAAAAGGATCTCAGCCTGCATCTACTGAGGACAAAGCAAAAACTCTTGACTTTCAAACTGATCTCGACTTACTGGAACTTCCTACACCATACTTTCCATCAGTTTTTGGCTTTATAGAAACACTGATTGTCCTTGACTTTGCTTTGGTTCAAGAGGGTAGAAGATTTCTTTTTCACCAAGCGTACTGCCCAGCAGTTCCTGGGAACATAATCCCTTCCAGGTTTTCAGATTAGGGCCTAATCGAGCACATTTCAGGAAATCTTGAGACTTGAAAAATTTGCTTTCTGCAAAGACATGGGACGTGTACATTTTGTTGTTTAGATCTTCTCAAAATACTGCTATCTCAAATCAATATGGCATTGTTTCCCACTTTTTCTGATCTATATTTGTCATTAGCAACACTTGGCATTGCTTTCTCTTTAAAAACAGTTTAAATGTCTGTTCTTTACCCCTCACCAGTACACAGCTGCAGACAGGACAGCCTGTAACTCACAGAGCAGACAGGAAGACAAAGCTTTCACTGCAAGCCATGATGGTATCCAGTTCTGAAGCAAGGCCAGCAGGAGAAAGCCATAAAAGCAGGAGTACAGAGAAATTTGTATTAGAATGAAATCTCTCTGTCTTATTACTCTTCTGCTTTTGCCACCTCGTGATAAATACATGAAGCATACCAGAAGGTAGACAGACATGCTGTTTGTGTTAAAATAGAGGGGTGATTCCTTCACCGTAGGCAACTAAACAGTAGTGCTGAAGTTAAAAGCCTCACTTTGCATTTCTTCTTACCTGAGCAATGGATTCAGGTAGACATCTTCAGGGTGTTCTGTGGACTTAGGGTGGGCTGAATCTACCAGAATAAAAACCTTCCTCTCTTCCCTAATGAAGACTTCTTCGCCTCCTGACTTTTGGTGAGAGACTGAATACCTGAAGCACCCAGACTGGCTTCAGAAGTTTGAGAAGTTTTGCAGAGCTGAACCAAACTATCAGAAGGAGGAAACATGGCAGATAACGAAGGAGTGTCAAATAACAGAGACTTGCACAGACCATGCTGAACAAGACTTTAGAGGAAGCTGTATTTCATTTTTATGATGTGTGTGTGATTTAGAATTCGTTTAGCTTTTAAGCTGTCAGTGAAATGGCAAAACAAGGAGCAAATTAAAGTACACAATCACTTGGTCTCACCTTCAGCACTATTTCAGTGCTTTGCTGTTACATTTTAAGGAAAAAAAAAAAACAAACACAAAACAGCCTAAGTATGATTTCAGGGCATAAGGATCAGATTTGGAACCGAAATTTCTCAAAGCCTCTGAGTATGTAAAGTTAAAAATGTGTTTCTGCCTGTTCTGCTGGTGAGGCAGGAGTTCAAATATGGGCCTTGGTTTTCTTCATGTGCTGGCATAATCAGGGATCTGGGTTTTCGTTTAGCCCTGCACACTTCTATTCAGCTGCTATCTTCTCCCCTGGGCATGGAAGAAATGAAAGGTTTGATGGAGAGAGGAATTTATTTCATTAACAAAGGGAGAGAGGGCTTTTTTCTGAAGTATCATGAAATTAGAAAATTAATTGAGGAAATAGTCATTATGACATCTTGTCATTTCTACTCTACCTTTCCTCCAGGTCTCATAGGCTGTAGTGACGTGCAGATATCTGCAAATCTGTAAGGTATGAATCATCTCACACATTGCCGAGGTGAAACCTGACAACTATTTAACAGCACCTCTGCAACACTATGGAACATTTTAAGACAGGAAATTAAGAATACCTGAGCCAAGGAAAGCCACAGGGGGAAGTTTAGATAGACAGAATTTAATTACCTGTACTGGAACTTGGCCAGGACACCAAAACCTGCACTCCAACTCTGCTGTAAAGTGTCATCAGACCTTTAATACTAACAAGTGGTCGAAACATCAGCTTTAGATCTGCTCCAAATGAGTACAGCACTAAAAGTCATCTACAACCTGCTGAGGTATTCATTTACTATTGACTGACAGGACGGGGTACAATTTACCAAATCACACAAAACAGCTGTAGAACAACATGACAAATACCTTTCCTAACAGCATTGGAGGCTGCTCTTCTCTAGACATAGCTCAATCTTTTTAGAAGAATTCAGTGTATTTTCAGAAATGCATCAAATGACTTCATTAAAAAAAAAAAAAAAAGCACATTTTAATATCTCGGAACACAGAACATACTTATGTCCTCATATGGAGCCCCCAGATATACTGCAGTTCACAGCCTCTTGCTTGTTGCCATTGGTAGCCTAGAAAAGAGTCACACTATATTGAATAACAGCATGTTGACTTTAAAGGGAAGATAAAAGCCCGAAAGTTTATACATTTTTAGTTCTCACATTATTCTTCTAAGGAAAACTGCATACTATTTAACATATTTGTAGCAAAGCTAAAAATTTCTGTGGGTTATCTTTTCTTCAAGAATAGGATTTCTACAAATTGAGGTTCTTGAAATTCCTTAGGCTGAGGAATTATGTCAGCCCTGAAAAGCACGGGTTCATTATTCACATTGTGTTACAGTGCTGACATAATTCCTTAACAGAGTGGGACATGAGGTGTCCCAGTTTGATTCTTCAACTTACAGTCAGTGCTTTTGGCTTCTCTAAATAGTAAACAGTTTTGTGTGTGAGCTCCTGTTTTAAAAATCCTTTGAGCAGTGTATCTATATAAAAAAAGAAAATCTGGGTTAGCTGTGGGCCACCAGCAATTTATCAAGCAGTATTAGTTATGTCTGTGGGATATTTTTCATTATCTGAGGGTTATTAGTAGAGACACTACATACATAGTGATTATTCCTTGACTAATAATTGAGATAATATCGACTTGAAACCCAGTTTCATTAACACCTTAGTACAGAAACTATGATCGCGAAGGGTATTTTTTTTCCCTCCACTTTGTAAGCAAAAGTTATTTAATAGTAAAATCAGTCTTCACTTATAACAGAGGTTGTGGACTTCTGGAGTTGGCAGAGCCAGCTGCTGGGCTGCTGGGAGACAGACTCTTTTTGATCTTCGTATTGAATGGTTTCCTTTGATCACCTTGACAATAGATCATAAAAGAACAGAGCTTTTACCCATATCTCCCTAAATTTGCAGGTAAATAATGAGATGGTCTGAACTGAGGCTGGAGTGTAGATTTTTAACAAACAATTCTCCCCTTTGAAGTAGACTTAGCAAAATTAGCATATAAATGAGCAATGCTGCTACATAAGGACATGTGGCTGAAGAAAAGGGATAATTGGACTGAGGGGGTTAGTTTCTAAATGAGGTCGTTTGCTAAATGACCAGCAGTTAGACTACAGGTGTGTTCATTTGATGAGTTGGAGATGAGATTTAAACAAGGGGGGTATGCAGAAGTTGGGGTTTTTCAGTTGTGTGGGGAGGATTGCAGCTTTGTCATTGGCCAGGGACCTGCAAAGTTAACTGGGAAGCGGTGCAGGGGATAAGAACTGTTCTGACACATCCTAACTGATGTTGTTAACAGCAGGCTGTGTCCGTCACATCAATATTTGTCATTACCGTCTTCAAATATGCAATGCTATTCAATATATTCATCAATTAATCTCTTCAAATCTGTGGCAGGAGCTCTGTGGTGCCTATCAAGAGAATCATAGAATTGCTCAGATTGAAAAAGACCTTAAAGATCATCAAGTCCAAGCGTGACCTAACCATACTACCCTAACTCTAACAACCCTCCAGTAAATCATGTCCCTGAGCATCACATCCAAAGGGTTTTTAAACACGTCCAGGGACGGTGATTCAACCACCTCCCTGGGGAGCCTATTCCAGTGCTTAACAACCCTTTCTATAAAGAAGTGTTTCCCAATATCTAACCTAAACTTACCCTGGCACAACTTAAGGCCATTTTCCCTCGTCCTGTCACCTGTCACCAGTGAGAAGAGACCAACTCTGCTCTTGCCTTGTTCCCTTCTTTGGACCTGCTCCAGCACCTTAATGTCCTTTCTATACCGAGGTGCACAAAACTGAACACACACAATACTCAAGGTGAGGCTTCACCAATGCCGAGTACAGGGGCAAATACTGAAATATCTGACATTGAAATATCTGCACTGCTGGCTGCTGCCAGGGCCTGCACAGGCTGAACACATCATGAAAAGCCAAAGATACATTTGAGTGTGGTAGTATTAAGTTTACCATTAACACCCATAGGCCACAGCTTCTCATTTTACCAAAATTGCCTACACCACAGGGCGAAATTTCTGCTTCATTATAGGGCATCTTGAACTCACTCTTCTTTCACTGGCAGGTTCAGACTTGCTGGCACTAAAATGACCATGGCCCTTCACGGCAAGAACACAAGACTGAGCTCTCTCAGTAATGTCATTTTCCAATTTTTAAAATGAAAAAAAAAAAAAATTAAATATAGTAATAGATTTTTGAGTTTTACTTTTGACCAGAGTTTCAGGGAATGCTTGAAAGAAACGTATTCAATTCACAGAAACTTGCTTCTTTATTTATTTTAACAAAAGCCAAATTTAAGATTGTCAGGAGACAGTAGATGAAGGGAGAGTGGTCCCAATGACACCTGAAAAGGCAAGAGGATAGTAGTATTTTCTATGTAGTATGAAATTGGAGCTTGAATCCTCCCTCTGACTCTCTGGGGCAAAGGCATACACTGATTTTCTGTGGAGGGTGTCAACATCTCCTGGTGCCATATGCTCTCTTTTGGCCCTGGTGGTATTGGAATCATCTTTACCTCTCAACAGGAGAAGATAAGATTACTCTCCCCCCAGTGCAACCCTTGCATAATATACAGACTAAGGACTGAATCCAGCTCTTTTACAACTTTAGTGTTGTAAGAGCAATGGTTTTGTTTTTTTGTTTTTTTTTTTTTTGTTTTTTTTTGTTTTTTGTTTTTGTTTTTTTTTTTTGCCAAAATATAAATTATATTTCGACTTATTGTGAATTGAACCTGAAACATAGTTTACGGACATGAAGTTTTCACTCACGCTATTTCTCTTTCCCTGCACTCGGAGTTCTGTCCATCGAACTCCACCTTTGGTGATTGCAGCAGCAGCTCCCTGGGGTCTTTCACTCACTACTGGAGCAAAGTCAGAGGCTTTTTTTGGAAGGCAATGACAGGTACGGTAGGCTGCAGCAGTGTATTGAGTTTACATGGAAAAGCATTGGCATCCAGGGTACTTCAGGGGTGGCCTCTGTGAGCAGGGCCCAGAAGCTGCCTGCGTCAGAGAAAGCCAGTTCAGCTGCTCCAAAAAGGACCCCATATGGAATAGGAATGGAGTGGTGGCATTCAAGGTCAGGCTCTATGGATGGTCTGATACAGTGGCTGGCAACTCTGCTCACAGCAGGGAGTTTGGAACTAGATGATCTTTGTGGTCCTTTCCAACACAAGGCCATTCCATGATTCTATGAGCATGGAGGAGTGGCAGAGATGTTTCATGAACTGACTGCAGTGCCCATTGCCTGTGTCCCTGTGCTGCTCAGGGGGAGAAGGCAGAAGAAAATGGATGGAAAGGATAGTAGAAGGTGTTTTTAATTTGCTTTTAGTTCTCACTGTTCTAGACTTTTAGTAATTGGCTATGAATTAATCACTCACTCTCATGCTGAGCATGTTTTGCCTGTGATGATAAAATTGGTGAGTCTACTTGATCATATCTCAGCCTATAAGTTTTCATCACATTTTTCCCCCTTCTGATCAGGAGGAATGAGAGAGCAGTGTTGTGGAATTCTACAGCCAATCTGTGGGAAACCACCACAAGCAGCCAACAGGGAAGAGCCAATTACCTGCTCTGAGGTTGGTGTCTGAAATGAGGAGGGGTTGGGAATTCCTGTGGAGATGCCCGAGATTGGGCAGCTCTGGGTGGGTTTGGATAAGGAGCACTTCAGGCAGAGTTTTAGAAAAAAGAGGTGTGGGATGAATCGTAGAATGGCCTTGTTGAAGCAAGGTTGAAAAAAGCATCTCAAAGATCATCTAGTTTCAACCCCCTGCTATGTGTGGGGTTGCCAACCACTAGACTAGGCTGCCCAGAGCCACATCCAGCCTGGCCTTGAATGCATGATGGCTCTGCTAGAACCTGGGCATAAGGTAGGAAGGACTGAGCATTGTGAAAGTCTGTAATGGATGGGCTCATCTACATGGCACGAGAGAGATAGGGTAAGCAGTGGGGAAGACGGGTGCTAAAAGGAAAGAATTTCATACCTCTGGCTTTGATATTGGGTTTGGGGTGAGAGAATCCCCTCCCTTCCTTCTTTTGTTTGCTGTTGGCAACAGGAGCAGTCTAGTTCAACTAAAAAGAGCTGATTTGTTTCATAAAAATTGATATGAACTTCTGCACTTGTGAAATCTTTCTGTCCTCACCTCTTATATTTATTAGTTCAAAGTGATTCACCAAAAGTTGACCTGAATTCTTAAACTACTTTTCTTCTGGCAAATAAACTCTTCACTAAAAACATATGTGCCCGTCACTGCACTAAATGCATGCTATTTACTTGCTGCTTGCTGATGGCTGGCCTCTTCCCAGCAGTGCAGAGGAGATGGAAGGCATTAAGAAAAGCCCTGAATATTGCTGGTTGAATAGTATGCAAAAAAAAAAGTAAAGAAAAAAAAAGAGGGATGATAGGAATGAAATTCTAGTACTGTTAAAGCAGCACTTGGAAGATTTATGAAGTTTCTATAGAGGAAAAAAAATTGATGGAAGTCATACAAATAAAAACTGCACAGAGCATTTGGAAACCACACCCACATGCCTCCATAAATGCATGGGGTTAATTAAAAAAAAAAAAGACCGTAGTGGTAGGCAGTGCTCTTTAATGCATAAGCTCAGTATGGAATAGCCTCATGAATATACATTCCAAAACATGTCTCTCCATCACACAGAGGAAAGAGGCAGGCTGATCAGCAGATGTAGGGATACAGCATCTGCTGAGGTTTCACTAACTAGTGTGTCCTGCTGAGCGTGTCGCACGGTGGCACCAACTCTAGCCTCATGCAAGTGGACTTCTCTGAAATCTGCAGGCAGAAGTCCCAGAAAAAGGTTTTTTCTATGCAAGTGGGAAGCTGAATGCAGAGATGCTGCTCATCTCCTTGTGCTACGAGAAATAGGGCCCCTTGATAGAGATCCTGGAGCAGTTTGAAGCCTTTTGAATGGCCAAAGGAGAGCTCCTGGTGTTTGCTGCCACTGGGGGTGAGGAGGTAGAGAATAACATCCATGCCAGAAAGGGACAGCAAGTCCCTTGGATTGGAAAGAATAGGCAAGACTGTGCTTCTGACATGCCTAGCAAGGGCTTGCTCTGGGAATAAATTAAGCAGCCACTGTGGAAACTCAAAATACCAGACATTTCCATGTAGCAAAATAAATATATAAATAAAATAGAAAATCTCCTGCTTTCCAGACTGCCATAGGACATGCTCAGAAATGTGTCACACACACAGAAATGAGGCATGAAACTGCAGAAGGAAGGGAAGAAGGGGGACTTCCCATTCAGTGATGTGCAAGATGTTTTAATGAGAGATTCAAACCAGGTAACACTTGATTTTGGGATTTTCCTAGAACTAAAAACATACCTCAAAGGAGAGTGAAGAATGGAAGAAAAAAAGCTTCCTCCCCCCTCCATAAGAAGAAATTAATTTGGTGTTACAGGGAGGGAAGTGTTTCACTATGAAATAGGAATATTCATGAAGAGGAGATACAGGAAACAGAAATTACAGGCTGAAGCAGGCTTAGTAGGAAAACAATTGGGGGTTTGAAAAATTACCAGAAAAGTGATATTCTCAAGAGTGTAAGCAATAGCACAGGCTGCACTGAAAATGAGGTTAGTTCTGGAAATTAACATCACATCTATCTAGTTCCAATAATCCCTGTCTGTTTTAAAATGGAGTTTGCTCTACAAGATGCTACAATAAATAATCAAATACATTATAACCTGGACATATCCTCTACATTGGATAATCCTGCTATAAAAACTGAGAATAAAGGAATTTGCTGGATGACTAGCACTTAAGAAATTGTTCCCTGGTGGGTTATTTGCAGCCTATTCTCTACTTCAGTAGAAGTTTATGTTGAATAACTCACAGCTGTGGAAATACCTGCATGGCAGCACTGAATACCACTAACAAAGGGACACAAACTGGCATGGCTTTGCTCAAGACTAAGTCGTGATACCTTGGGTTGTGTAAAGCGCAGAGGGGCTTTAGCACAGAGCTGCAGATGCTCATGATGGCAGCAGGTGACAAAACATGGCAACATGAGGGTTTGAGCACTCAGCAAAACGGGTAGAAGGGAGAGAAATACAAACAGGCTTTGAGAAACATAAGCTGCACTTCCACAGAATCATTAAGGTTAGAAAGATCACTAAGCTTGTCTAGTCCAACCATCAACCCATCACCACCCACCACTAAACTATGTCTCTCAGTGTCACATCTCCACTTTTCTTGAACACCTCCAGGAACGATGACTTTACCACTTCCCTGGGCAGCCCATTTCCTCACTCTTTCTGAGAAACTCAGCACTTTGTTGGGAATGCTGTGATGTTACAAGTCAAACCAGCTTCGTTCCTGCTTTTGATAAGAGTCATAATCATAGAATCACCAGGGTTGGAAAAGACCTAAAAGATCATCCAGTCCAACCATTCACCTATTACCAATAGCTCCCACTAAACCATGTCCCTCAACACAACATCCAGTCTTGAACACCCCAGGGTCGGTGAATCCACAATCTCCCTGGGCAGTCCATTCCAGTGCCTGACCACCCTTTCTGAAAAGCAATACTTCCTAATGCCCAGCTTGAATCTCCCCTGCCGTAGCTTGAAACCATTCCCTCTGGTCCTACCACTGATGACACGAGAGAAGAGGCCGACCCCCAGCTCACTACAACCTCCCCTCAGGAAGTTATAGAGAGCAATGAGGTCTCCCCTGAGCCTCCTCTTCTCCAGGCTGAACAATCCCAGCTCCTTCAGCCTCTCCTCATATGGCCTGTGTTCCAGACTCCTCACCAGCTTTGTTGCCCTCCTTTGAACACGTTCCAGGGCCTCAATGTCTTTCTTGCAGTGAGGGGCCTAAAACTGGACACAGTACTCAAGGTACTTGTGTGCTTCACCTCGAGAGTCTAAGCTCCGAAGCTTTTATCTCTTTACATAGAGCAGGACAACAACATATATTTGGTAGGAAATTCAGGAAGCGGCAATTACTAGGAATTACAAAAAGGAAGGAGTTGGTCTAACTTGCCATATAACCCAAAAACACAGTAAAACCACCTGGTTACAAGATGGCACACTCCAGCCAAGGCTGTTTACTTCTGGTCACATCTATCAGCAGATCACACAGAGATGCATGTTTCTAAGTGGAGAGATAGAGCTCTACAACTCTTTATCACTACTCTCCTGGATTAGTCTATCTTTATATATTGAAGGGAACAGCAGGAGAAGGGAGGAGAAGAGAAATATGGAATAATTGATGCTTTGTGTTACATATCTTTCAAGGTGCATCTCTGCCACCTCTGCATGCACATTTCTGTAGAGTTTGCAATCTGTGTATTTCACAGTGTGAAGCAGCCAATCAGGCTTTGTGAAACCCAGTGGCTCTGCTGGTTTCCATGCAGGCCTTGCCTTTGCTTGGGCTTATTTTACCTCAAAGGTTGTTTCAAATTAATCCTGCCATTATTGAGTTAAAGGACATCAACACAGTTCTGCAGGTGATGACCTACCTTATCATGGGTGATTAAAAACTATCAACTCTTTGTTTTCCTTTTGAGTCTTGACCTTCCCATAAATGTCCATGCCTGAGCCTCCATGACTCCATCTCTGAGATGTTTCCTTTGTTACTGGTTGTAATTTTTTTTTCCACTTCACATGGGTTTTTGTTAGAAAGGGCCCTGAATCAGATTGCTACTTCCTGAAGGCAGTCACCATATGGGCCCCTCCTTCCTTCCCCAGCAGTTCCCCTCTGCACCTGAGAACTGACGACACAGCATGGCTCACAAGAACATCACAGGCTTTGACAATTGTATGCATTTTAAAAGTCCACATCCCTCTGTTGCATGATCCTGAGCTTGCAAATATTGACTCTCTGCAGAGTGTCACTGTTCCATCACTCATGATAAACTGGTGATTAGAATTACTTTTTCCCCCTCACAGGAATGCAGCTGACATCTACAATAAAACCAAACACTACTGTTTGAAATCTGAGATTAGGCTGTTCTCAGAGCAATTCTGGCTTGACAAATAGAGACATGCTTAAAAATTATGATTTTTCTGAGAGAAAAAAGGATCATTTAGGTTATATTTCTCTTTGCACTAAGGCTGAAATAACAGCAAACCTTAGAAATGTGCTGAACAAAGCCAAGCTGACGCCCCTCTCCCTGTTGACAGAAAGGTGAGTGGAGGAAGCAGTTGTAAGATGCAGCAGTGGCTCTATGCTGGTGATACAAGGCTGGGAAACCACAGCGCAGTTTCTGGATCTCAATCCAGGGACAAGTGGCTGCAAACCCCACTCCTAGAAACTGAGCTCCTGTCACACTGCACCCAATGCACGTCACAGGTGCACATGATTTAAGAACAGAGATCATCATAGAGCTGGTGAAAAACCGCTATGAAAAGACAGCTGTCCCAGTCAGTTGCATTTTATTACTACCTTCTGGAAGGTTAGCATAACCCGAGGGGAGATTTCAATGAAAACAGCTGAAAATTCCCCTTCAAAATGGAGTTTGCTGTTGAAGACAGACACAAGCCCCATTATCCATCACAGTTCCTAAATTTCACACCTACTGTCTACTGAGTTTGATTTCTCTTGGCAGTCCAGGAGCAACCCACCTTAGTTTTGATGGGTTTGTGTGCATTTTCCTTTACACATAGCCAGGAGAAGGTGGAAGGTTAAAACTCTGGGCAAACAAATTTTCATAAGCTATCAAAGAGAGATGAAAGAAAATTGAATTGGTGGAAAAAATAAAAAATAAAGAGCCAAACCAGCATTTGAAAGCACCAAACACAGTTCTTAAAAGCTTTTCCAGTACTCAGACCCTCCCCAACCCCCCAGGAGATCGCTGAGGGAGGATGAAACTTTATGTGATGAAATGAGAATTGCAGTCAAATGTGATTAGGAGTGTTAAATGCCTGTTTCATATCAAGCACTTGCCAAAATGTCTCCTAATGTACTTACAAAGGAGACACTAGCCTTATACATTATAACTATTCAATACAGAATTGTACATACTATTTCAGATGAATTCAGAGTTGTTGAGACAGAACTATTAATTAAACTAGGGCAACACAACTTGAAACTCTCAAGAGACAGAATTCCTTTTAGCATAATATAAAATATTGCTCCCCCATATAATCTAATGACTGCTTTGCATGCCACCTTTTAACTAGTAAGATTCCAGACACTTGAGAAATATTTACATCCTAGATTTCAGTACAAATTTTCACCAAACAAACCCAACTCAGAAAGAAAATAAATTTGAAGAAATACAAACCTTAGCTACGAGCACAGGCTGAATGGTCCTAAATTTGGGTGCCAAAGAGAAACGGAGTTGTACCGGGTGGGCATCTATTTGGTTCAGCTGAAGCACATTTCCCCTGCTAATGGGCAGTGATTGCATTCTGCACCTGAGTTATCAGGAATACATTTAGTTACTTACCCGAACCGAAGCTCATTGTTTTCATCCAGCTCCCTGTAAAGTTGATGGAAGTGCAATTTCTTGGGGGAACTGAAGTGTTTGTGCTCTGTTATGGCTGAGTGCTTTTATCAAGTTTTTGACTCTGTATGCACAAGTGTATTCTCCTCTGATGTCATCCTTAGTACATAATGGTGTTTTAAAATGTGCTTATAGATTAAGACTACCCATAGACCCATTACAATTATATCTTGATGTACAGGGTGTAATTCTTTCATTTCAAAAGTGAATCACAGGGTCAGAAAAGAAATGCTCCTGCAGTTAGATTGCTCTATCTCTGTTCCTAATAAAGCTTCTCCCTTTGAAAGCATTGGTACTAGTTGCTGTCAAAATAACATACTAAATTAGAACAGATTTTAGTGCTGTGACTATTCAGTGGTAATTACTATCTCCTAATGAAACATAGCAGCATGGACCATAAATTTAGAGACTACCAAAAGTGACTCAAGTTAAAGTTACCATCTGCTAATCCGTAATACTGGGGTACCACCAGACTCCTACCAGAAGCACAACAACATGCTAGAGTAACATCACATCCTCTGGATGTTAAATATTCAGTAGCTCCTCTTACATAGGAGAAGATTTGGGCCTTAGCCTTGTACAGGAATGCGCTGTAAAAAAGCAAAAATATACATATCATCCAGCCCTACACAGTAAAACCAGCTACTGGGGTTACTGGTGCTCCAGGGCAGCTTTAATTTGGACATGCAATATATCACCATAGGACTGCTCAATCAGAGTTGCAGTCTCAGGAAATATTTCCAGAACTATTCAATTTCCATTAGCAATTTCTCCAGGATATATTAGGCACAAACTGGGCTTCCTTGAATATCAGTCATTCATGCTTTCTCTTTCATCCTGTCTTTGCTAAAATGGGATTTTTCATGGAGGCCATGAAATTGCAAAATTTAGTCTGTTCTTACAGCTGGTTCCATCATTTATACTCCTTTAATGGTGTTCTACAGCAAAAGGTAAGGAACCTCTGTCCACCCTAGTACTAAACAATGCTCTGCAGTGCCCCATATTTTGTCTTTTCATTTAGTAGCTTCCTTCCCCCTTCCTTTTCTGCATACTTCAAGACTATTATATCTTTTGAGCTCACTTACAAACTGAATTACTCTATGAAGCTTTTACATTCACACATACCGATGCAAAGATGATAAAGGTACCTTCTTCCTGAAATATATCTGCATGGGGACTGCTGAATCACAGCCTAAACCTCTGATTGATCACTTGAGGCGAGCAATGAGTCAGCCATGGGAGCACAGGTGAAGGCAATTCACCTGTGCTGCAGGAAGGGGTGGAGCCTGGCTCCACCTCTCCTAGACCCATTTAAGAGCTGACCGCCAGTGGGGAAGGATCTCTTCTGGAGATCCACTCCACTGGAGTTTCCTATGTGAGCCTAGGTTATGGGTGAGTGTACCTATCATTTCTGTTTCCTGCTTTGGTGTAATAATATCATAGCTAAGCCATTTGTTATACCTTAACATCTGTATGTTTGTTAATTGTACACTGCTATACCATAGTATTAGTTTATTCATTAATTGTGCATATACTACAGAGCTGTAAATACTGCTTCTGTGTCCTCGTTGCAAAAAGAGAAAAAAGTTTTAAGTTCCCTTTAAGAACTTAAATGTCCTTATGAGGGGTGGCTGGTGAGACTGGCTGGTGACTGGTGGCTTGGAAGTTCCCTGAGAAGCTGGCTTTGCTGACCCAAGGAAAAAAACACGCAGAACAAAGCAATTCAAAGAACAACCAGGATGTACTAGTGCTTGTGATTCTAACACAGTCTAAGTTTTTTGTAATAGCATTCAGCTTAGTTATCAGTTCTCGCTTTACTAATTATATGATCTTGCTTTTCTAAGTAAACTTGCAGAATTTCCTCTCTGTGATTTGAGAGGGCACTTCTCAGAGCCAGCATTTCCCCCCATTTAGCTAAAGCAAACAAGAGCTTTCATTTTGAAAGTATTTCAGCATCACGAGATAAGTTTCCTTCCTCCTTTCAATAATTGCAAGGCTCCCCAGAGGAAAGTGCCAACAACATTATTTCCTTCCAAATTCTGAAAGAGATACAATGTTCTTGTGGGTGGTGAGATTAGATTACAGCACAATTAATTGTTGGTGTCAAGCTTTCAGTTTTGAGCTTAGCCTTGGCTCTCACAGATGTGGTGCTTCAGCTCACTATGGTCTTTAGTCACCTTCCCCCCTTCTCTGCATGAAATAGTAAAGGAACACACAGCAGCCACAACTACAATGTCACTAAAACAAAACAACAACCAAAAGGTGTACTTAATAGAAATGCTATAGCTTAACCCTCTGCCCACAGGGAATGTTCCCCAGAAGAGGGTACAAGCAGATGGGAGGACATGGGACCAGAGGGTATTTCTTGAAGAGTTTACCATTGGAACATGGTAAGAAAAGCCCATGCAGTGTCCAACACATGGGGATGAAGGAAGCAGCAATGAAGAGACCACGCGGTCATCTGCTGTGCATAGCCAAGCACTCCATTAAGCCAGTTTTATGAATAAGTGAATAAATAAAATCAGCTAGCTCCATCTGTTATTCACTCTAACCACAATGGGATGGATTGATAGCTTATAGAGTGGGATTTTGAGGAGATATGGAAAAAGTGCCCTTCCAGATTAATTCAAGGACAGCACTCTAAGGAGTCTGTTACCCATTTTTCAAACGTTCTTATGTTTATTTACTGAAACAACAGGAGTAATATGACATCATAAATCTTCTAAAAATTGAAATAGTACTGCCAGCCTTGAAAGATTAATAATAAGGAACGCCTTTTAGAGTGCGCTCATGGAAATGTAATATGAATGATTAGTGTTTCTGAACATTAGAATTACAGTGTATAATTGTAATGTTATAGCAGCTATATAGGAGCCAGTGATCCCTTAATGGAATACAGTGTGACTTTAATTATTTACATGGAAAAATTACTTCTGATACAGTCCCTGTATGGTAGACGTGCAGTTTCCTACACCCTGCAAGTGTTGTGTGGGAAGAACATTGCTATCTATGCTGATATACCCAGCCCACGTTTATTATTTATTCAGTTATAAATTCTACCCTAAAGGTAGCTATGTGCTGAGAGTTTAGATCCTAGAGAAATCAGGAGTGTCGCTTAGGCTGGTGATGCACTGGCACAGGCTGCTCAGAGAAGTAGTGGAGTCACTGTCCCTGGAGGTGTTCAAGAAAAGGGGAGATGTGGCACTGAGGGACATGGTTTAGTGGTATGGTGATGAGGCATGAATGGCTGCTCTAGACCAAGAGACCTTTCCAACCTCATTGATTCCATGAGTCTCATCCTCAACAGCGTGCTTACAAGCATAGGCATGTACATTTGGGACACAATTCTGGAGAATGTATGTAAAGTCAGAAAAATAAAACAATCACAAAAAAGACCAGGAGTTGTTCAGGTGCTTTTGTAATGCCTGCAGTATAAAAAGCATAATAAAACTAAAAGCAAAACATTGCTATCCCGCACAAAAGGCAGGACCTTGTATATTCAGTGATGTGTGCCAGGAATTCCTCTCTCTGTGAACATGGCCACCTGCAGGGAGCACCTTACAGGTCACAGCTGCCTGGGGATGATGGTGTGTGCCCCCCTGCTGCCAGCCCCAGCTGAGGGGCTCGTGCACACCAGGCCATCTCAGAGCAGGTTGCCCTTACCTGGAGATCTTGCTGTAGAGCCTTGCTCCCAACAAACGATTGATTTGATAGCAAAGGAAAGAAAGCATTTTTAAAATCCTCCCAGCCCCAGTCAAGAGACTCATTGTAAAACCATCAGACAGAATTCAGCAGAGTGGAAATCCCTGCTCTGATAAGCCCCAGCCACGGGAGGGAAGGGAGGCCAAGTTCAGGGTGGAGGTGCTCCTGCTGGATGCCCCGCACTCCCTTGTGCCTGACTCTCGCTGCTGTTACTGACTGACCTGTGCTGTTAAACATCATTAATGTTAAAAAAAAAAAAAAAAAAAGAGCAGCTAACGAAATGGAGCCGCAAGCAGTTCACACCTGAACTACACCCTATCCTTTTTGCTGGAAAAAAAATTGTAATTTGGTGAAACACTAATTCCAAACATTCCTGGTGCATGATCGTGCACATGGGTGTATGACTTTGGCACGCAAGGAACTGTAAATGCAGTATAGAAGAGCACATTTGTTAACACAGTTTATTGGCACACTTATTGGCAAAGCATACATAAAATACAGTTGTATTATATAACACACTGACTCACTGTGTCTTTACATGATGAGTTGAACATATTAATATGTAAATGAAAAAATTAGTTTCTTTTATAAAGTTTCACATAAATACACTGGAATCCAAAAAAAGTAAAACAAAACAAAAAAAAGTTTGAGGGCTTTACAAAAATATTATACAAGAAATATACTATGAAAAGAAATAACAACAAAGCCAACTCAGATACAATAATAAAAACACAAAAGTTTTAGATTTATTAAGCTGCCCACAAAGTTAATGGATTACATGGCTTTAAAATATCTGGATCAACAGCAATTTTACAAAGCATAAACTCTCATAGGACTGGGTGTGTTTTTCCACATAAAAATATTTCTCATGTCTTTGATGAAAAAAAGACATTTCTTGTTTCAGTATTTTCATTAAATGATGGAAAGAGTATCTACTGCCATCAGCTACATGTGAATTAAAAATGCTGGATCCTTTAAATGATTAACCAATGAAAGAAAAGTCAAAGAAAGAACAAAAGTTACTTTAAATTACTTTTCCTTAAAAGCTGTTTTTTTTTCTGAAACAAGAAATTTCAGGTGCAAGTTGAAAAGCAGAAAATATATTACAATTGTAAAAAGTTTTACATAGTTACGTTAATGAGATCCTGAGCACTGATGATTTGGTAAAATATGGCCATTGTTTGATGAGGAAAAAAACAACCCCTCCAATAGAATGCATTGTCAGAAATTTGCCATGAGACGCTATTTAATTTTCAATTATTTTAATTGAGGTCAGTGCCAGTATCATGTTGTATGTGAAAGCTTCCAGCAAACGTATATGGAAGCTTATACAAGATTTTTCTCCAATTAAAAAAAAATCAGATAGATTTAGTTTAGAAATAGATACTGTATCCATTGAAAGGTTTCTTTAAATTGTTTTGAAGGATGCTGTGAAACAGTAATCAATAACCCACTAACATAGGTGGCAGTGAGTACTGCTGCAGAATAACCTATTGGGAAGCTTGTGGTGTGGGGTTTTCAGATTTAGTCTCCTGGTTAGCAGGAGGTTTGCTGTTCCACGGGCTGTTATTTCCCAGTGCAGGTGAATTGTTGAAATCTTCTTCATCATCCATGCCATTTGCTGCATCATACTGTGTATTCTCTAATCTAGTGATAAGCCTTTCGTCTTCGTCTCCAAATTCGCCTCCCATCAGAGTTGGTTCTCCCACCACCATCACATCCTGTGAACAGCACCCAATATTTGTTATATGGAAACCTTGAGAGAGAAAAAATCAACTTAAAAAAATTATGTTAGAGAATATACATCTCTTAATTTTGTGATATTTGAACAACAGAGTTAAAAGTGCCTGCACAGTAGGAACCAGGAGACAGGCTCACATTTTCTTTCTAGTTTAAGTGAAATACCATTAACACAACATCTCTCTAGCTGCGTGCTCGTGGCTCTGGATCTCAGGAGCCCCAAAACAGAAAAGCAGATAGACTCAATTTTTTTTTTAGGAAAACAAGCAGGCTATGAAAGTGCCTTAAAGTCCTGCTTGAGGAATTTAGGCTTTATCCAGTCTTTCTTTCCTGAGCCATTTCATATGGAAAGGCACCAGGGTGCTTCTCAGTTGCTACGCATATTTTAAAACTAGTTTTAAAGAAACCACATTTCTTATCCTTAGATTTTTCAAATGTGGAGCATGGCCACTCTAATAAAGATGGTAACTCTCTTATCCTTAGCCAGCCAAGCCCTTTTACGCATCCAATATACTTGACATTCTGCTACTTAATTATGGTAATTAATTTAGGTAAAGTTTTCGATAAAAACAATGTTCACACTGATTTGACAATTTGCATAGCTAATTAAGTCATTAGCAAAAACCTGCTGATTGCCAACAAGCCCTGAATTTACCATCTGTTATTTCATGGTGCCTGTCACCTAACTCCATGTAGGCAACCCTGCCGCCAATCTGTGCAGTAAGAGGACCAATCTGTCCAGCTGGTACCGTAAAAGGAAGATGAAGAGGGCTAATTATAATTACACTGATGAAGCTAGTAGTCATCAAAAACTGAAGCATGCAAGAAAGAAAGGATTCTTCTAATCACTGCTTTAGGTACAAATTGTCCTTCCATGAAAACAAGTAAACCGCCTACTGTACTCCAGTGCATCGCAGATTTGCTGCAGTAAACCTAACCAGCATGGGATAGAAAGGTGCAAACTTGAGATTGGAAAGCAAAGGTGCAAAGCCAGAGAGCTCTCTTGTTCTCTCTGAAAATTAGGCTGCTGTGCTAGCCACTACAAGAAGTATGTGGGATGCATATTTTCATGCAGCTCAAGTGGCAGGGCATCAGGTAACATTTGGCTAAAGTGCAGTCATTCCAGATGTCTAGCTTTGTACCTGCTGATTTAACAAGCCCTTCACAGAATCCTAGAGAACAACAGATTCATATTTTAAAGGATCTGTTCCTTCTTATGAATGTAAAAGCATTTGTAAAAAGGAAACAGAAGACAAATGCTTACATACAATGCTTTTTGTTAAAATCTTCTATGTACTTAATTCCCCACAAAACAATACAAATTTCTGCCTCTATCTATGCTGCTTCTTGATATCCCTTAGCAAAGGCTGACATGCTACAGAAGAATGTTTATATCACATCTTCAGCCTGTGCTACGTGACAAATTTGTGAGTAGATGGATACTGCTGCATGATATCTTTTTACATTCTCTACATTTTGTTACTTCACCTATCCATAACATCCTTTGTTAAATCAAACACACACAGCTTTGCAACACAGAAGTTTAAAAGACAAAGGTGTTTATAACGAAAAGTCTCTTCTAATTTATTTCATCCCCCTAAACAACAGAGAATGTATAGTGTGCACTGCTGAAGCAGATCTGACCTCAATGCATTGTGAGAGCATTAACAACAAGAGACCTGGCAGAGAGCAAATTGGATCGGAGCGTGCAGTGATACGTCAGGCAAAAAGGACCGCAGTGATTGAGATACAGAATCACAGACCGAGGTGGCAACATCTCCTTTTACTTCAATGCTCGTGAGCATGGACCCTGATGCTGCCTCAAGTTGTCTGTGGAAGAGGTCAGCAACTTGGATGAGACTTACAGAAGTGCATCAAAAATAACTATGGGGCTAGAAAAGCTGGCTGGGGAGGCCGTGGAAAAGAATTAACTGTGTATTGCATTGACCAAATGACTGGGAGGGGCAAATATCCTTAATAGCTGCTAGTGCTGAAAGGAAGAGTATCATCAGTTTAGGCCAATCTGAAGTACTAGGGCACTAAGATGACATTAAGTAAATGAAAATGTAACCCCCACTGATAAGGCAATATTCCTGTTGCTGAGAACTGCAGACTGAGGATTAATGACCCCAGTAGAATAGTGCTAGCTTTGCTGCTTGGGTCTCCTCACAGTGGACTGGGAAAAACCTCAATCTGCAATAGGGAACGTCTGTGCATCAGTGGGGAGATACTCAGTGACCTTGTAAGTATTTCCATCTCTAATTTCTCAGGCTCTTTGCAAACATTATTCCTTAATTTAATGACACCCACTGAGAGGATAGTTTGCACTTATATTTCTCTCCATGCCACTGAGTCTTTCTCCCTCTCTCTCTCTCTCTCCAATTATATTGAGGTTAGCTGAGTTTTCCCTCATTCTATTTAAGAAACAGATATCACAGCATTAGTTACAGGACATTAAAAGTATATATATATATCTCTATATATGTATATTCTTGACAATCCTGCTGCTTATACTACGTCAGGCAAAAATACTTTCTCAGGAAGCGCACATGCTGGTTCCTCCCCGGAGAGGATTCTGCTCCTCAGACTGAAAAGCTGAAGACCCCACCGAGTGTACCCCATTGAACCTCCACTCACTAATTCCCGTGCAATGACCACCAACCTCTGAGGAGGACTGGAAGTGACTCCTTTTAGAGCCCCTCAATGCTTCTCCTTAAATTGGCCAGTGGGGGTCACTGCTGTTGAATGACACAAGGCTCCATCCCTCCCAGGGTTGAGGCTGCAGCTCTGGAGTGCTCCTAGCTCCTGCTCATGGAGTGAGAAGCAGAATCCAAGAATTAAACCCTAGTCTCTTGCACGGCAGCAAACACTGCTATGGCCTAGTTATGGTAGCACATATTTGACTAGATTAGTTTAAAAAAAGATTTAGACTGTAGTCACTCAATCTTATTAATTTACTCTGTGATTAGAAATAACATTTTTGGTCAAGGAATGTCTCACGATAGTAAAATATGATTTCAGTGAAGCGCTGTAAATAATGCAGTGGCTGTTTTACATTATCCGATATAAATGTATTATTTTATATTATAACCACAAAGCAGCTTTCATTTATATCACACCTTTCATCCTGCAATATCCCTAACTGCTATCCAAACTTAAATTGATGCACATAAACTACACACAGATCACTTCAGACACAACTCAAATGCAAGCACTTCTATTTAACAGACCCATCATTTCTCAGGCTTCCACTTTTTTATACCTAGCCTCAACATTTAGCTCCGAGATACCCAGTTACATAACTGGACTTTTTAACTTGGGATTTTAGAGATAATCCTGTAACTGATCAATGTCTTAGTGGTGTGTGGAAGTTAAAAAAAAATATTACAGTGAGCGATGTAAAATGCCAATCTTTGCTTTATTTTATTTTGCTTTGCTGTTAATTTGCTTTGTTAGTATGTAACCCAGCTCAGGTGTCACAGTCCTCAGAAGTACACAAACAGTGCTTCACAAGCCTGAGATAACTAAAAACACCTGAAACTATCAAGTAGACGTTTTAAACAAGTTTCACACTCCAAGGACTGAAAGTTGCACAAGTTGTAGCAGCCAGCACATCTGTAAGTGCAAAGTCAAAAGAAGAAAGGTATCTCCTCCTTATTTTTTTAGTGTTAGTGGTGATTATTTTAATAATTGACTTTGTAACTCCTTGCCACAAAAAATATTAATTACTTAGAGCCCCACTGTTGCCCTCCACAGTAATGGTCACTATCTCCAAGATAAAAACATCAGACTGCCATTTGTGTTGAAATGATCGTAGAAACAGAACTGACATTTTAATTAGGTTTCAGAGTAAACACATTCTAGAGGAAAATGGTTATCTTTCACATCTCATCATAGTCCTCTCTGTTAACTTGACATTCTGGTCTTGTTTGGTACATTTTTCTTAAAGTGCAACAACTGGAAACCAATTTGCTCACTCTCATCTGCTTAAGGCAAAATCTTAGATTCTGAATTGCACTGTTCTGGGACACAGTATAATTTCTGACACTAATCTTCTAGCCCTAAAACTGCAGCTTCTGTAGTACAACATCCATTACAAAGCACCTGAACCTACCCCTTTTTTCTGAAACACATAAGAGATTGTATTGCTGCCTTTCACGTTAGCAGTTTATTTATAGATTTGGCTTTCTGAGGAGCTTACAAAGAACTACAAAGAGAAATAGAGATTATAGATGTATGTAACTCATTTAAAGAGTGCAAGGGGGCTCTAATTAAGATTCTGGATGTAACAAAGAACATTTGATTTGCTTAGCGGCATGCAGTGACGCTTTATTCTTTTCAACACAAATGATATTGGGTTCTTGATTACAGTATTACACACAACAGAATCTTCATTAGTAAAGGAAAGCAAAATCCACCTATTAGTTCTATAGCATTCAAGAGCAATGGTTCTTACAATCTGCAAGAGTTGTGGACTGTTGTCAAATTTCCAAATTCAAGTAGATTAAAATGGATCAATATGAACTGTTTTCATTAAACTTAACGGAAAGTGATTTTTAAGTGGTATGTCTGTATGGACATCTTATACCTGTAATCCACAAATCACAGTGTACAGGGCACTTGTCTGCATACAAGAGTCTGGTCTTAAAAGACAGTTTTATTTGAAACAGAAGAATACAAAAAAAAAAAAAAAAGGAAAAGGAAATCAGATCTTAACCTGTGTAGAGGCAAGAAAACAGAGCAAAGATATGGAAGAACATTGCAGCTAGATTCAAATATTAGAGTAAATACGTAAAGTGTAAATGATAAATAATGACTCACTCAAATTAGATAACTAGCTTTCTTTGAAATTATAGGAAAGATAACATTAGAAAGACAAGCTTTGCATGACCCTTGAAGGAGGAGTCTTGCTTATCTTTGCTCTCTGTTTGGAGGAAAAAGGAATCCCAGTAACAATGGGTTGACTTTTTTCCAAAAATTAGATATGATTAAGATCAGGAACAAACCTGAGAACAGTTCTAATAAATTGAATCTACTGAGACTAAGACAGATGAGTGGACAGTTTCCACGTCCCTGTTTTGTCAACTCTCTCTACACTCTAAACAAAAAGCAGTACATTTGTGGAAACACTGGAAGTACCCAGCCCAAACCAACAGGAGCCTGAGAGAAGCAAACTGCTGGTGAGAGAAATATCTCAGTATTTATGCTCTTGGATGGACTTCAGTGGCATTTGGTTCTACTTCCAATGCGCTGCAGCATATTGCCTCAGCATCTATGGATTCAAGTCAAAAGAATCACCGAACAACTGAAAGGCCAACCTACACATGAGTTTTGCAGTGTAATCATGTAGCACACTGGCTAACTACATTTGTCTGAAGAAAACTCCTAATATGAAGGAAAAGTGTGAAACAAGAGATTTAAGAAGAAATAATCCCATTGAAAAGAGGAGATGCTGAAGATCTGCAATCAGTAGCATGAGAACTAACATAATCACAGAAGCCTTATTATAAGGAAAAATAAGTACAACAGAGTGCAAGTGACTGTCAGAAGGGCAAAACATTGCATTTCATTTATCAAAGCTGAGGAAGTATAAAAAGGCTAGAGATATGAGGACAGCATGAGAGTGATCCTGTTGAAATTACTGATGAGAGGGAACATGCCTATCTACCCGCTATCAGAGACCCTTAAGATAATTTTGAAGACTGTGTCATTAAAGATGCATCAGAACATGTCAGCACAAAGTGCTAAAAAGTTTAAGGTAACAAAAAGGACACAAATGATACTGATTGATTAGGTTTCAGCACCTGAACTTCAAGGTGCAGCACTAAACTGACCCACACATAGAAATACAATGCAATGATTTCTCTTTCTGGGGTTGGACTTGTATTGTCATTATGGTCCCTGCTTGAAGAATAGATCAGAAAATACACAGGTAGAGGGAATGGCACAACCTCCTATTAATGAAGAAGCAGCTATATAAGACGAATACAGCTACATATCAATCTTTACTTAGCACTATGTATTTATCTAAAGATCTGCAACGTGCTATGGAGAAAACAAGAAATGTCTGAAGCTTCAAACTTTGTCACGGCCAACAGTATTTTAGCAGCAGCTTCCAAATCACTGTCCTGAAAATTTACATTTTGCCTTTCCAGACACGAAAACCTCATTACAAAAACAGAAGCTAATGGTGTGAGTGAGAAGACTGGATGGGAGATATGGTATGTTCACCTACTTCGTAGAGTGTACGCAGCATTACTGTAGAAGCAAAACTGAATAATTATTAATGTTCTAAATCAAGAAACATTACATAGAGTAGAGGTCAAGGAAACATTCTCTAACCATGATTAATTTACTATCAAAGAGAAAACAACATAGAAGCATAGAACGGACAGGAAATTAGATTTTACTATGGTGGAAAGGCTATCTTTCCTCACTGGAAAGAAAAACCACTGAAGAAAAAGAGAAAACTTACATCTGGACTATACTAGTGCAGATGTGGCACAAATATGAGCTCATTCCTGGGGTTCTCCTGAGAGGATGATGGGAAAAATGGAACTGGAACTAGCTAAGTTCATGTGAGCCATGTGGACAGAAGCAGCAGTGATTTCATTCCTTTTCCCTAATAATAACACTTTTAATGTGGAAAGCAAATGATTTCAGAAGTTGAAAGCTTTCCCATGTTTCAAGATATCTTCAATTGCATATAAGGAAAATAAAACACTGAGTACTAACTGATTCACTGAGGAAAAGTTAAGAGAAAGAAACAAAGTATCTCTCTTACGAAGATAGGTTGAAGGACCTCTGATACTGATTGGACAAGAAGAAAACTAAAATAGGGGATTTAGGTTAGAGGTTAGGAAGAATTCCTTATTCAGGGAGTGGTGGAGCACTGCAGCAGGCTGTCCAGAAAGCCGTGGATGCTCCATTCCTGGAGAAGTTCAAAGCCAGGCTAGATGGGGCCCTTGGCAGCCTGAGCTGGTGAGTAGCAACTCTACCCATGGGAGGGGGTTAGAACTAGATGATCTTTAACCCTTCAAACCTAAGCCATTCTGTGATTCTATAAAACAGAAAGCAAGTTAATGCTGCTAGCTTCAGAAAGCAATAGCATGTCTGCTATAAGAAGGCCCGCTTGAAAGAATGCATAATTTTGAAGAAACACAGTAACATTTCCCTGTTTAACTGAAAAGTGTTGAATAATTTTTACACCAAAATATCATACCACTAAAATTATTTTGAGTTCTGTCTATCCTACAGATTTGCCCCAAAACCATTTCCATCTGGTTTGCTATCTTTGCCTTGGGGAAGATGGGAAGAACTGCTGGTATGTCAAATCAAACAGCTAAGTATTTTCCACTGTGCTAAGTAGAAGAGTCCTAAAAATGGAACTTGATCCTCCATAAAAGAAGAGTTTGGACCATCTCGCTATTCTTCTATGGGAAGCAAACAATAATGAAAAAAACAGCTACTCAGCTTCCTAAAAATCAGTGAAGACTGAAAATCCATCCCTCATACCATGATAAACTTCATCATGATGTCTCAGATGCTCAACTAACATCCCCATTAGGAAGAGTAGCCTTGACTGCTACATCTGTCAGGAGTAGCTTCTGAATACCTGAATCAGCTTGAGTGTCAACGGAAGTGACAGACAGCTATCAGAGGGCCCAATTACACTCAAATGTATGAGTACACATGGCTGCCACTGTGGCCAACAAATGTCAACAATGCCTCTCCCGGGAGAGCAGGCCTCAGAGAAGCAGGGGTCAGACTCTGCTTGTGCTGAATGAAGCTCAGGGCAGAGAGTAGCCAAGATAAAGTGATCTTCCTGACATTCAAACTTGGAGACAGCAGGAAACCAGGAGGTTGCTCAGTTTTACACCTAATTGCTGTTTTCTAGTAAATATGGTTGATCATTGATCCAAAGGGATTTCTGGCAGACAATCAGTGAGGCAGAGTCACCTGTGCCATGAGGGGATCAGGTAGCTGACATTCTGACTGCTTTGTGCTGCCAGAAAAGCCCAGAGTTGCCTATGTCAGGCAAAGAATCTGACTCTAGATATAGAAGCCATGTGAGAATTTTAATACGACAAGGAGAAATTATGAGTTTAATGTATTGAAATTCAAAGCTGCTGAAAGCTAGTGGATTGCTGAATTGGTTGCTAAACAAAAATCTTCATTTCATTTCACTACTGTTAGTCTAGTCCTCTTTTTCATCTGGGTATTCATGTTTTCCAGGAAGTGCCTGCTTCACGCTGACAAAAGGCCTGTATTCTTTGTCAAGCTTCAGAAGAGACCTTGCTCTTTCCTATCTGCTGATCAGAAATCCAATAAAAATCCCTGCATGTTATCCCCGAGATACCACTTTATAGTTCCTATACTACCAAATTAATCTCCCTAGCTTTAAAATGCATGAGCTATCTTCTTATTGATTAAGCCACATTTTGTCACAATTCAGGGTCAGATTACCCCTATATTGTGACTAAGGCAATAAATGTGATATCATTAAAACAATAGGAAATGACTTGGTGTTTCCCTACATAATTAGGATGCCAACAGTTACAGCTAGCAGGGTGAATAAACAGACCCATATTCAAAGGGATCTACCTTCTGTAAATGGAGTGGTTTGATATAGAGATAATGTCTGCAGGCAAATTTACTCAAAACTTGTTCTACTTCAGCAATTGAACTCATCACCAATTAGAGATGAGGTACTAATGGAGAAAGATGAGCAATCTGCTCAGGTATGGTAACCCTGCTGCACAGGGGCTCATTCTCACTTAGCAGTGGGTGGGTGGACATCTTCAAGACACACTCAGAGCTCATACTACACTTGAAAACACAAGGCCCAGTTGATTCCTACCACCACTGGAAAAACTCCTATGGATGAGTTGGCCCCAGCGCTGAAAACTCATATCTACTGCTCAGGATAGCCCTGTGTAAGGGTTGGTCATTAAAGCTGCACTGAAGAATGGCTTCTTCACACCTCCTCACTAATTCTCCAGCTTCCATGGCATACTATGCAAGGTTGCTTTTTGCCTGTTACAGTTTTGCTCAAGAATGCACCTTCTTTACAAAGAAAGAATTTAAGCACTGTAAGTGATTCAGGCCTAAAAGGAAAGTGAGACTTACAGGTACCTGACTTGATAGACTCAGGTTTGCAGCAGCTGACTTTTTCTTGCTGTTGGTACTATTTGCGTTGTTCCCAGCACTGCTGTTTGAAGTGCTGCTGGTAGAGTTTTTCCTTTTTCTCCGTTTGGTTGTCGGTTGTCTTGTGGGTTCTGCTGCAGTAGAAGGGTAAGAAGCAAAGCCAATGGTAGATATTGTAAAGTGTTTCGGAAGCGCTGAAATATTTTTTATCTTGTTTTAAATTCACAAGTCTACTACTAGTAGTAATAGTATAGTAGTAATAAGTAGATTTAGATATGAACCTTAGAATAATACTTGAACCAAAGCCAGTGGTTTCTGCTTTCATTTTTGTGTAATAGACAAAGTTCATTTTTCCAGATTACTTATAAAGATATTTGAAAGTATTTTACTAGTGGGAGTATCATGGTAAAAATCAGGAAATTCAAAGGCGCTGTGCAGCTTGCTAAGAGTTTTGCTAACCAAAAATCCAGGTCCTGTTCTGATGTATGTCACAGTCTCAGCTGCCCCAGCCAGAGACAAAGGGACAAGGCAGCCTTCTGCCCTGCTGGCTACTATTGATACAGTATATGAGCAAGTAGCATGTAATTTCCTTCTAATTCTGATATGGGCTTAATCTTTAAAACTCACACTCGCAAACAACAAGTTAAAGAGTGCTGAATGCCATTTCTTTGTGAATCTTCCAAACTTAGACCGAATCAGGACAATTACATAACTTCTCCTATAAAGGTGGCAGCTGCACTTTTCAAAATTTGGCTTTGGCATCCATGTGAACGGTCTTAAATACACAGAACTTTAATAATCTGAGAAAAGGGAGGACTATTTTTTTTAGGTTTAAGAGGAAAGAGACTAGGTCCAGGCCTGTAAATAGCATTATATGGGTCTCGAAGACAACTAGTTATGAATTGTTGCTATAATATCAGACTCACAGCAGGAAGCTAAATTACACAAACTATGAATTCTAATGGAGTCAGTAAGCATCTTGCATTCTATCTACACTTTTTTTGGTACTAATTTATATCCTGTGCATTTGAATGTTCACATCACATTGCCTCACATTATGTTGCATCACACTGAAATCATGGACAATCTGAATCATTTTCAAGAATACTTCTGGAATAATGCTAACTGCTATTACTTCCCTTTGCAAGTAGATTTGCAGCAAAATTTCTCAGTGTTCTGATATTCTCTTAATTATAAAATAAATAAAATACTGGAAATCAAACATACCTGGTGGGGCCACCATTCTCTGCCATTTTTGAAACAAGCACGTCTTCAAGCAGTCTCGAGGACTCAGATTGTAAGTTTTATGTCTTGACATCAGTTCCTGCATTGGCTCCAGTATTACACACAACTGGAAGAAAAAAATCAAAATCGAATGATTTCATCTGACGAGAGATTCAGCTGATTAGTATTTACATAGCTGGAAGGTACATTCTTGGTTTTTTTGTTTGTTTGTTTGTTTGTTTGTTTTGCCCTTTGTAACACAGCATGCCTCATATGGCTCAGTTCAATCTGCACAGTGACTGCAGGATCAAAACTCTGAACTGAGAAAACTTTTGCTCACTATTTGACATCTCAAGTATTAAAAACAAATAAAAACAGATAAACTTCAACTCTGGTCTTCCATACTACACAGATCTTCATGCTTGATAGACAAAGCTACAAAGATGAATTAATAAATCATAAAATGCCCACAGCAGGTTATCATTCCAGTATAGCAAACGTACACACAGTGATATTCTGACCTCCTGTACCCCACAATAAGGTTTTCTCAGGAATGAGGGCTGTAAAGACAATCTTTTATCTTTCCATTCCATGCAAAATAATTCAAATAATTTTGCTCTCTTCTTGTTATGAGGACCGTACATTCTCTTCCCATCACATTAATGACATTTCTAAGAAAAAAGCATTTTATTTTCCTTGTCAGCTTGAATGCTCTATTATGTTGAAGCTGAAAATTTCCTGAAGCAAACCCTCTCTCCAAAAACAGTTGTTTCTTATACATTTTCTATCTGCTCACTGAATAATTAAAATCTCTGTTCACTGCTTTTTGCTCCTGTTAGCACAGTAGATCTAGCATAAAGGACAGCGAGCTGGTTTCTATTTCCTCCTGTTTATCACCACGGAATCATTTTCAGTCAGTTAAACCTTATGCAAAGCCACAGAACAGAACAGAACTGCACATAACTGCACATATGTAACCAAGGGCTCACTCTCATTTGCAAAATCTTTGGTTTTTGGTTATCCTACATGAGAAAAAAAATCCCTATCAGCCCCTAGCTTCTACCTGAAATTTGTAAGGCTGACACAAAGGAGGAAAAGGTTCCTTCCTTGTTAACTGAGCACATTTGATAAAGAAATAGCTGACACAGAATAAACATGGATCCCACATGTCATTTTCAGAGGCATTTTCAAAGCAAAACTGTATTTAAGAGTAGGGGAAGATTTGGCTTTTTAGGGCAACAAGTTGGTCAAATTAGCAGAGGTTAAAATGGCCACTGCAAAAAAGAATAATAGAATTTGACTCTTGTTTTGTGCAACAGTTCCTTACTGAATTTTAGTAGGTCTTGTTGAAGGTGCACCTTGGATTTATTTCAGCAGGTGAGGTTTTCTTCTGTGCTTTTACAAACATGTAAGATATGAAGCAAATTCCTTTCTCTGGGATGCACAGCTGATCAAAATCTGTCCGATTCTCCCATGCAAACTCACTAACATTCGTATAGATGGAGATTCCAAGCATGCAGGAAAAATAGCTGAAAGGGAGCTGCCATGAGGACAAAGAGATGAATTCAGCATTTAAATATTGTTATGTATTGGTGCTATCGCCTGATGAGCCTTTCATTAGCAGTAGTTAAAACAGATAACATAAAGCAGCAGGCAGAATGAAGAGCTCCAGAATGAGGAATTACTTATTTTCCAACTGCAGAAATTGAATCTGCAATTGCTTCATTGACTTTTTTTTCTTACATGGGCTTTTTACATATATTTTTGTACACAAGCATCTGTAAGGTAATAGACAGAGAGCTGCTATCAGATTGTGCACAATGAGCTTAGACTTCCCTCTTGTACAACAGTCTACCAAAAATTAAGAGTATCAGGTTCTAAAATGCACATGGGACTTGATTTACGCAGTGAAAGAAATGATATATTTTGAGTTCTTATTCAATTTATTCAGTAACCTGCAGGCACTACTTCAAGTTTTGGGTGTGTGTGAGAGAGGCATTTGTGATCATAATTGACACCATTGCTTTGGTTTTCAAAAATCTGGGTTTCTGGCAGGATTGTCTAAATTGTCTCATTATGCACAGATACTAACTAGCATGAAAAAGATAGCTGTGATAATTCTTAACAAACTAGTAAGCCTGGGCAGAGCACTCACTCACAGAACGCTAAGGCTGCTAGGACTAAATGCAAATACACATGTAGGGACTTCCAAAATTTCCTTAGGGACACTTTATACATGACACACTTACTTTTCCACATATATTTATTGTCGGCAACAAAGAGAACGTTTCTTCTTTATCATCTGGCAATGATGTTTCCTACTGTGTACAAACTAATGTGCACTGAGAAGAGCTTTGCAGTCACTGCTGTCTGTGGATCTCTAGGCTAAGATAGCAGGCGGAGCCTGCCTACAATTGCTTTCATTTCAAACACAAGATTAAAATTGGATACAAACCCAAAACATAGCAAGTACATGGATTCAAAATGTTGAGCACTGGGGCCCCTGTCCTGGGACATGGACACTTTATGAACTTTTGGATATTTAGGAGCTGCACAGGCTCGCATGAATTCCTCTTCTGGTTCTGGGGCTGCGGAATTCTCAATCAGTTTCTCCCTCTAAAGTCTACAAATTCTAAGGTCAGCTTTGGATGCCTGAGTAATAGAAGGGTATTGCTCTCTACAGTGACAAGTCCATTTTAAATGCATCTAGCTCATGTGAATTGGACGCAAATGTAAAGCGAACTGGATTAACAGTGATTGATATTAAATCTCACAGTCTTTTTCTGTGTCCTTTGAGACCTGTCCAAAAGGTAATATGACTCAAAACTAAATCCCTGAAAGAGGAAAAGACCATGGTCCGATTATCTTTAGTCTGAGGTATCTGCCAATGACAATCTGTGTCTTGTTTTTTTGCAAAGATATAGACAAAAAATGCAGGGAGAAGATGCGTTTAATATATGGGTTGGCCAAAACCACAGAAACATCAAATAGCTAAGGCTGGAAGGGACTTCGAGAGGTCGCCGGGCCCAAGCTCTGCTCCAGCAGGGACACTTGCCCAGGACTGTGTCTGAGCTCCAGTGCCTGCCTGAGCAGGGCAGCTGGCACACAGCTCTGACTGTATCGTTTTACAGAGCGACTTCTTAAAACAAAGCTAACAAAATGTTTTACATACTCCTACATTCATTTGCATACAGAAGAAGCCCGAGGCTTTGACTGCCTATTCCCCAGAGATCGCCCCATCTCACTGTAAGATTCCTTTTCAAAATATCTATTTCAACATTTTTCAAGGACTGGATATTAAAATGTACAATCCTTTACTGTAGCAATATAATAATAATATTTCGAACACCAACAAAACCAATCTCTTCTGCAAGCATTTTCTGCACAGCTCAGAAGCAGTCACCCAGGAAAATACCCTACAGACTTAGAAGACTTCAGTGCAGTGACAGTATATGATCATGGGAATAATTTCTACGTTTCTAGGGACCCAGAACCTTTAATAGCAATGCTTGACAAGACAAAGTTAGACATTTCCATGCTCCACACCTAGACAACACAAAAGGTGGGGCTCATTTGCCTGCACACAGGGTCTAGTGCCAGCTGAAATGCCATAGGTGATGCTGGATTTGATTCAGCTGATCTCTCCTGCCACCCAAGAAAGACACAAGGCTCTGTGTGGATGTTTAAGGCTCTAGAAGCTGTCCTTAGTGCCTGGACAATGGAACTAAGTCTAAGGTTAAAAGAGAAGATATGCTCCTTAATAGCTTTTGAAATACATTTGCAAGAACAAAGATCATAGTAGAGAAGTTGCTGGCATGGGAAGTTTATGTTCTTGGGTGCCCAGCATACACGAGGCACTGAATATGCATACATTTTGGTGTTGTATGGAGTGTCAGTGACTTTGGTAGAGTTCCATATGGATCCTACGGACAATTCATCAATTACAGGGCTCAGATCCAACTTGAGAAAATGTTATACCCTTGGGGCTCAGGGAAGTGAAAGTAGGGAACATAATAAAGCACACGGCTTTTTGCATTAGTAAAGCACACATCTGGAAGGATTTGATTTATTTTATTTTTGTAATGACTTTTTTTTTTTTTTTTTGAGGAGAAGACTAGAATTTATAGTTTTCAGAAAGCAATGTGTTTTAGGAAGGGAGTTATATGAGGAGACACCAGAGGCACTGCAGACAGGAGTCAGAGGGTTCTGAGAATATGGATCCACGCGTAATTTCCTGTTGTGCTTCAGTTATCAGCAGAGCCAAAATCTGCCTGTGTAAGTAAGGGGTCAGATTCAGCTCAGAGATCACTCTAGCTGCACCAAGAACATATTCAGCTTTGTGAATTTTGTTCTGATGTTGGCTTTCTGTTCTATTCTGAGAAGAGATGTCTGTTCAGATAGCAGTGAGGATTAGCAGAAAGACCCACATGGAAGCTCTCTTCTACCTTACTTTAGCATGGCATACATAAGCTTACATATCCTATCGCTAATTTAATTTCTGTGTGCACTCTCAGGGAAGCCTCTCGTCTCCACCAGAATTTTCCCAATTGTTATAGCGAGGGTCTGACACACTCCTGGGGAGGATGTTGCAGTTTTGCCAGCTCTGAGCTGCAGGTGGCAGAGCTGACCCAGCTAACAAGCTCTCCCCCTCTGCACAAGCTACAGAGCATAAAAGAACTGCATCGTTTCAGTTGTTCAATGCCGTTTGCATTTTAATAGAATTCAGACTTGAGTGTTGCAATACTTACATGGTGAGACTGACATAATCACCACGCCAGTTTCTTTAAAGAAGGAAAGACACTGGCACAGGACAGCCAATGAGTCCCAATCTACCAAAAGAAGCCATTTTTGAGAACTGTATCTTCCTATCATTAGCAGTTTTGTCCATAAAAGCAAAAGTTTCACTAGCCACAAGTAAATAACAGAATTATCTAAAAATTCATGTCGATGACACTTAAAAACATTAATGAACGATGAAGTAATCTCAGCATTTTTGAATCAAAGCAGAGAGGAACCTAATGGCAAGGAGAGCCTTCACCGAAGTTTTATGAAATTTAGTCTTAAGTGTATGATGCTTGAAACTTTTCCTGGTTTAATGCCTGCATTAATCACTTGAAAACTATGGAAACGTTGAATAGCCAGAGCTCACAGAGATTTACAACCCTTCATAAAAGTGACAAAACACATTTCAATAGGAGTGTTAGTCACTGTCTAATGTTCAGGAGGATGTTGATAGTGAAAGTACCCCTGGAACAGACGCTGCAGCCTTGAAGGGGTCCAGTGTTTTCTTTCAGAGCATAGTTTTTTTTTCCTCCACGAGATTCAGAATTATTAACTAACAAGAATGAGCACAATGGTATTTTATTTCTATGCTGAGATGCAGCCTTTCCTCTGCATACCCTACACATATGCTAAAGACAACAGCTCCAGTTAACATTGCCAATGACATTCTGGCCCCAGAGTATTTCCCTGGGAAAGGTCCCATTGACTTCAGTGGTCAGAACTTGGAAAAGAACTGAAACATCTTTGCGTGCTGTTTTATGGATTACTACACATACAGATTTTTGGAGGCCCATGACATGTTACTGATACAGCTGCAGTGAGGAAGGGACACAGAATAGGTATTATTTCTGCCACTGTAGAAGGCCTGTACCTGAAGGTCTGACTTGCAAGAGCAATGCCAAGGCACTGTGCTCTGCACTCCTGGCATTATGGCAATGAAACAATAATGCTTTGCTGCAGTCCTGAATACAGTTCATTCTCTGGAGTTAGTAGAGTTTAAATTTCTCTGCTCGCGCTCACTTTTCAGAATTAATGGAAGCATCATTCTCCTGCAGAACAGAGGGAGGAATGAAAATTTCCTATGAACATATTGCTGCTTCTTTCACTGGCCGACTTGCAACACACTGCCAAAAATAGCTTGTGTTTTTTAAGAATATGTGAATACAGAATATTTTCATCTTAAAAACTATCTTTGTTTTCCATTAACAACATGGAGATGTAAAAAAGAAATGTTTGGATTTTTTTTTTATGAACCAAAAGAGGTATTTTCTTCTTCTTTTTTTTTTTTAACGTGTTTTTCTGGAGGGGATTGTTTCTGCTTTGTTCTAAGCTCCTGCCCAAAATGTCAAGACAAATTTAAGTCTCTTCCATCAGAGCATTTCAGTGGATCAACTACACGCATGCTCTTTTCCTACATGATACATCTTAAGCCAAAATAAGTGTTTCTGAGATTCCCATCAGTCTTGCTACCTGCTTTCACTTTTTCAAAAGGCCAGATACACTCCTGCTGAGATGTGGAATCTAACCATGTAGATATGTCAAGCTTTGCTAAATAAATTACCAATTGTTAAACGTTGCAGAACTTAACGTAGCAAGCAGCAAATTCAGGAGCCACTTTGATTTAAATTATAAAAGTAGTTAATTGAACCTGGCTATTTAAAATCCAGTCAAAATTCATTTATTTTAGTGATGATGCCTCAGACGATCTTTGGGCCTGAATGAAAAGGCAGCTCTCAATTCCAATAGCCTAAACAGTCCCGTACTGTAGGCTATTCCCTGACTTGTTTATTGCGACTACTGTTCTCTCAATTTTTCCAAATCCTTCTGTTCCAAAGACTCTTAAATTGGCAGTGAGTAAGCAGATGGAAGTTCTTGGTTTTGCTACATAGGTAAGGAATAATATGAATTTTTGATATTCATGCAGTGAAAAAATGCTTGTAAATATGGTATAGGAACATATACTGTATTTACTCCTAAATTAAATACACTTACTTTAAACAGATAGCAATGAAAAGATTTCTCTCTGAAATTTCTTTCTTTAGGCTTTGACTTAAAAACTCATAGAGATAAATGTGACTGCACCTCTCAAAGAAATTGTTTTATACTAGTTCAGAGCTCGGCAAGACAGAACTGCATCAGCTTGAACTTGGCTCACATTTTAAGTATGTCTCCAAAACCATATGGAGTGGATATTTTGTGTTAGTTTTAAAAAATGTGGGATGAGTTTCTGCAGCACAGTTCTGTAGCAAGAGCAGATTCTGGGACAAGTTCCACAGCCTGAGATTTACTGGGTCTGGGATATACTTAATAGCCATCACTCCACACAGGGTAAGGTTCCATATTTTGTGACTGCTCACCATGCTGAGTCAAGAAATATTTATACTTGCAATTACCTAAGAAACTAGGAGTTAGAATTTCCAGCTTAACGCTTGCAATATTAATGATCATTAGCATCTAGGGCTTATTATTTATTATTTATAAAAAGCCAGAGATATACAGGGCTATTTTACAAACTACTGAGGCTCTCACTCTAAAGAGATTCCTATCTCAAGTAGATAAGAAAGAAAATACTAAACCAGGAGTAATTTGGCAGCAGTAAGGTATGCACATGAAAATAACAATTTAACGTAGTGATCTACAAGTCCCTTGAGGACTACTGATATATCTGATATGTATTTAAATGGTTCTCACGAGTTGTCACTTGAAAATATGGCTGTTCTGCTATGCAGATCACCTGCTGCACATTAAGCAAAATGTCATTCATTTCAATGATAATTTAGTTATTTAGAAAACAATGTAAGATCAATTTTGCCACAAAGCTTCTGGAATTTGTGGTTTCTCTGTGTCCTGCTAACTCTGCAAGATGCAGTCGGATGACATGCAACACCAGAAGCCCCGTGCTGCATTCTCTAGTAAATACTCAGCATCAGTAATGTTTATTCATCCTATGCTCTGCCCTGAATGCCAGTCTAGGACTCTCCAGTTTCTCACTAACACCCAGAGGTAGCGAATGATTTCTCAATAATGCAGTGTTCAGCTGCTCAATTGCTCCCAAGCTACATAGCTCATCATGTTTTTACACTGCTCTTTATCTGCAGCCATTTCAATTCCCAGCAACAGCGAGAACAGAAAGAAGCAGCATTCATTTCAGGTAAGGCTAAGCTTAAAAAAATGTATTTTTCCAGGCAAATACTGTGTGCGAGTGGCACACAGCAACAGCACACAGCTACGCCCAGCGCTGCAGCTAATTCTCATCAGTGCGCTGGATCCCAATTTCATTTCTCTCTCTCTCTCCTTTCCTTTCTTTTTTAACATATCCATCAGCTAACAGCTTCCATCAGGGCCCTCTCCTCCAAGCACCCCACAGCAGTGCAGGTGACTATGGTAACTGCTAGCCCTCCTGGTCATTAATTCTGTCCTTCCGTGTGGCGGCAGCTAAAGCTGCATTTGTGGAGACGAGCTTGACATCTGCCTTATTTAGTTACCTCTTTGGCAGCACGATCACCTTATCAGTATGTGCTGGAATGAATTCTGTTTTGCAATACTCCTAAGCTCTAAAATAAGTGTTTAAGGCCTACCAGTCATTGCTTTTCCCCTTCAAACTATTGGTAAACGTAGCTGTTATTGCTTTCTTTGATATTTTGCTTAATTTTTCCATTTTGATCTATGATTTGTGGGTCTTTAGTTTATGGGTTTAGTGGGGGCTTTATTGTTCATATTTATGCTACCTTTTTTTAAGTTTTAATACTGATTTTAATAGAGCTGTATTTTTTTTTTTTAATATTTTGCAACTTTAAATTACTCCCCCTTTCTCTCATTACACAGTTATCAAAATGATGTCTTTTCAGTAAGAGTCTTTTTTTTCTACTCACCATCTATACAAGGAGATGTTCTCAAAAACCTTTCCTTCAATGCATCATACCAGTCCTGTGAGTTTTTAATATTGTTTGTGCCAGATGAACTCACGCCTCTTTTTACTTCAGTGTTCACCAAAGTGAACAATGGAGGCTATCTAGTTTGTTTTCTCCTTGCTGGCAAATGAGGTTGAGTAAGGGCAGCTGGTTTCCATACCATGAGTATGTACTACCAGAATCCCAATGGCAGAGACAAACTGCATCCAGCTGTAGTCTGGCTAATGAAAACAACAGAACTTGCAGAAGTCTCACCTTCCACTTGACAGGCTTAGTCTGAAGGCTGTGAAAACCCAGAATTTGAATAATTCATTACCTCTTTGCTACGGACCTCCTGGTGGAATCTGGCCTCACCCAAATTATATAAATTGGTTTGTGTATTTCACGGTGAGGTCAACCCCCCTGAGACTTCTTCTTGAGCAGAGATCCCAACTGCAGGAAGGGATCAATACATCACATCACAAACCTGCATTGTAACAAGAAGCCTTGTACAGACTATCATACTGTGTGATTCTTCTCTCCCAGCTATCTGTATATTAAATGATCAATATGCAGGATAGGTATCTTACATTCTCTGATCAGATCTGAGTTCTGAAATGTTTTAAGAGAGTCCATAAAATTTATCTTCGTAATTTGATTTAACATTAGTGTTAAATCGTATTGCAAAAGTCATCATGTTGACTGCATTACAGGATCCTTTATATTGCACTTGGTATAGCAGTGAGTATCAATCTCAGAAAGCTTGTCAGGACAAAAATAAATTTTATTGTAAATAGGAACAGATTCATTGATTTCAGCCTATGTAGTATTCGGATGGTGTTCCACCATTGTGTGAGGGTTAAGGTTGGTCTACAGTAATGAAGGGGTTGAGCTGAGTACTTTGGATCAAACTCTTTTTACCTGAGCTTTGTTCTGTGAACTAATCTCTTTTTTTCTCTACATCCAATTGTAGCTTATGAGTTGACACAGCTACCCAATAGTTGCTCTATCTCACTGATTCAATGGCCTGGTGTAAAGCATGTGACACTTGAAAGCTTTCTTAATTTCATTTTCTCTAGATAGTTCAAAAATGATACAGCTTACAATTTATTCTCATTTCATTATCATTCCCTCCTCTCCTAACACAATCAACAGTTTTATTTCTTACACAGTACTGAGTTAAGGACAAAACAAGAGTGAATTCTGAGACTGTTGTACCCTTCGAGAGATGCTCCTCTCGTGATTTGCCAAGTGCAGATATTTAATAATCTGAATTCCTTAATAATCCACCATCACAGTCAGCCCAAACGGTATCTTTAGGAAACAGCATAGGAAAAGTCTATTTCCCCATTTGCCATCTCCCATTGCTATCATGTGTGATGTTGCTGCATGACATTTCCTTCCTCTCTATTTCTCCAAAGGCAAACAAGCAGTATTCAGCAGTTCTGAGTCAAATCCTAACAGCTGATATTTCTGATATGCAAACTGTTAGCTTTTTCTATTTGTGCAACAAAGAGACCTTATCAGTTTTGCTGCTTTTCATTTTGACTATGAAATGCATCCACTATCACTCCTCACCTATGTCCCCGGCAGCTCCCTTAGGTTCAGATGGAAACCGGTACGCTGTTTGTCTTGTTCAAACTGCTGCTGATCCAAAACAAATCACAGCATTATAAAAAAAGATCAAGAGCATGGGGACTGCATTTGAATGCTGGCAGTTTTTAGTAGGCAGCTACATTACAACTTGGAAATAAGTTTAGAAATGTTTTTTGTGGTGAAATGGTCTGCAGATGGCAAATGCTGCCTTCAAGATACTGACAGCAGAACAATAGGAGAGGTTACGCCTGGCCAAAACGCAATTCTGAAAATGCAGGGGTGCAGCTCAAGTTTTAGTTTAGTATGTAATTTTTTGAGGTCACTTCAAAACATGTGTCACACATGAGGACACCCTTTGTACTACAAAACAAAACATGCCTTTCATTTTACAAATTCACTTTTTTACATTGCACTAGTTTCAGGCTTTCTTGTACTAGAAATCAGCTTTCCTTCATACAGCAGATACACATGAAGATTCATACATACTGAGGCAATACCATGAATATGATTCATCCTTCCGACTAACGTGTATGTAGCAACTCTAATCTTATTTACAACCATGCAAAAATGAGGCTTTTTCCAGAGTATAAGCAGCTAGCTCTTCTGTGTCATGAATCTGTTCCCCGTCCACATAAAATCCTCTTGTTTCTATTCTGCAGCTCAAGCACAAATGCAGTGTTTTTCACATAACCAGTTCTATTTTTAGCCTGAATTGTAGGAAGTCTGCAGCATTAATAAATGGGAGAGAAGTACAGAACTGCACCGCATGGTAATGTGCCAGTGCAAAAGCTAGCTTGGCCATTAGCCAATGAACTGTGGTTAGATGTTAGAGCAACGAAAGTAAAAACACCACTTATAATGGAATGATTAATAAGCTGACAAATTTCCATGTATTTATTTCATACGTTCTGAATGCCAACCTTATTAATGCCAACATATTTTCTATTTTATTAGCAATATCTCTCAGCCTGAAACATACATATATGCATACATGTATACGTATTTTATACATGCAATTGAGGTTTCCTTTATTCTGCATTCAAATGGAAAGGAACAATGTAGGAAGCAAACAATACTTTGCAGTGTAAGGCTTGACGTAGGAAAAAAAGACTAAGGAAGGAGCTTTTCTTTATAAACTAATAAGCAACTCCGCTAGATGCTAAATCCATTGTTTCATGATTTTCTCTCCTATTGACTCTGCAGTTGCCTTGTTTGGTACCAAAATTATGAAAGCAAAAATCCTGCACGGCCTTCACACGGAGGACAAAAGTTCACAGTTCTTACAGGGACACAGTCATCCATAATCTCTCCACTTCTCACCCAATCTACAAAACTTGCCCCAGCACAGTTACACGGTGGACAGATGGATGTTTATATAAAAGACCTTGTGCCTCTATAAAATTCCATTTCAGGGTTATATAAACACAGCAATTACTGGAAAATTGAACTTTTTAATTAAACATATTCAAAGAAAGTAGGGATTAATGACTTTAAAGTAGAGAGCATTTAATGCTTACATTCATAGACCATCCACTATAGCAAAGCTGTATTATCACAATCAGCCACTGATGCTTTTAAGTATTGATACCGTTTGTGTTAATGATGCTTTAAAAACAGTCTTTGTAAGAATTAATAACACAACTAGCATATACTATACCTAAAACTTTGCATTCAAAATCATATTTTAGTAAACTTCACCCACAGCAACATCCTAAAAAAAATCATGATATGCTTCAGATAAAACTAGCTGTTGCTTGGCCCAGTGAATTGCATGTCATTTTTGATGTTTGTTGTAATGCTGAAAGAGGAGAGTATGGTTCCTGATAACTGGCCTAGAAAAATGCAGAAAAACTGCCCATCGGATTCTCTGATTTGTAGGTAGGAAGGAGAGTGTTAATTTGCACCTCATTTAAATACATGTGCAAAATTATTTAGTGATACTGAAATTGTGTCTGCTCCGATTGGAGCCTTGGTTGTGTTCCTCTTAAAAATCAAGCTCTATCTCTGTACTTCCCATGGATCAAATCCTACATGGTGAGTACAGAAACCCACACACAAAAGTCAAAGGGAAAAAAAAAATCAGCATTAGGTTTGTTTTCCTGTTAAGAATTCCATTCAGGCACAGCAAAATCAATACTGTTTCTCTGCCTGTACACACTGTAATGGAGCTGTTCTGTCAGGGTCTGTACAAAAACAGGGATGGAATTTAAGGTGGGTGGATGTGACAGGGAGGTGTAAGCTGGCACATGCTGTCCTGTGTCCCTGAATGTCTGCATCTCGTCAGCCCATGGGGCCATCACACGTGGTGCTGGCACTGTCTGGCAGCCTTGCTGACCCTGGGCAGGGAGGGGGATGCAGGCCCTAGGAAGGGGCACCCAGTGCCTGTCTGGGGGGGGAGCCGGCCACCAGTGCTGGTGTCTGCAGGCGGATGGGGACAAGCAGGCCTCCTGTCAGCCCCTTCTGAGATGGAAAGGTGGCAAAGCACTGAACTGACAGCCACTGCTACATGCTTAGAAAAATCAGATGTCCCAGCCTGCCTGTTAGCTAAATAAATTAGATACTGGGTTGTTCAATGGCCCTAGTGCACGTGGTGTTGTACCTCCATGTAGCCTCTCCTACATTAATTTTATGTGATGTTCAATGACAAAGATCCATGCTCTGTCTTTCCAACACATATGTAAAGAAGCAAGCTGCAAAGCAAATGGGAAAGAAACTAGTCTTGTTAACCCTCTCCCTGTTTCTGTTTTCACTCCTTGGTTTTTCAAACCCCTGCCATGCTGCAGTTCTTGAGGTGCACTGATACCTCCCAGGCAGCTGCCAGCTTTTGGTGCAGCCGATGGCAGGTCTGATCTGTGCCTGATATACCTGCTCTGAATTTCTGGGCCACTTGTAGAGGTGAGATGGAAAAAGCAGAGAGCAATAGCGCACAACTGTTTCACAAAAAGAAACCTTTCAGTGGTTGTCAAATTACTTAATCCACAGACTACTTAGACGAATAACTGAGCTGCCAGCTGAAAAGAAAACGTGTTTTCTGGGAAGTCTTTCAGATTCATCAGTTCATTTGAAGTTCCCTGTAGAAGTAATATTGAAAAAGGTCTTCAGCATGTGTATCAGCGCTACTGACTGCACTGCAGCACTGCTCCCAGTGCTGATATCTGTGCATCTAAGCTGTGCTCATTAAGCTAGGAGGAAGGCTCCTGGACACCAGTGAAGCAGAGGGCTTTTCTTGTAGAAATTAACTTGACCAGTTCAAGTTTTTCTCAAAACTATCCAACAGATTACTTTTGTATTGGTATGCTTCCTGCTTTACGAGGTATCACCTGCCACTTCCACTCCTGCACGAGATTAGCTACCATCAAAATCAGTCCTAAGGGCACAACAAACGCTCTGCTAATTTGACAGAAATGTGATTTTGCTCAGATCTAATCCAAGCTGCATTTATATTGCTTGGTGATACCGTGCACAAAGGGTCAGTACCGATGAGAATGAACCTGCAGCCCTATTGCGGGTGCATCTATCCCTCAGGTGAGGTGGGCAAGGCCCATCCAGCAGCCCACAGGATGCATGACAGAGCACTGCTGAGTGTGTAGAGCCATAGTGATTGGGAAGTCTTGTTTGTTTTCTGAGGTGAAGAGGAGCTTGACTAATGGGCAAGCCTACGTTTCTGGATTGGGAAGCCAAAATTTGACTGCATGCAGACAGCACTATCCATACATTACTTACGCACACAGGCAGGGTGCAGTGTTGCTGGCACCACTGGGGGCAGTGCAGCTGCAATTTCCAGAGCATTCACAATGTCCCTGGAAACTCTGACTACAACAATAATTATGATTTGGCTTTCAATAATTTATTTATAGAAACATTTACCACCTCCATCTTCTTATGTGAGCAAGGCAATGTAAATTTTACCTCTAGTACATGGCTTGGGTAATTTTGCCTATGCTAACACATCAATTTTCTTCAGGCAATTCAGTGCTTTTAGAGAACAAGGGCGGATTTTGAACTTTTCTGCTAATGTGATCACAGTCATGTATTCTCTGCCTTCAAAACAACTTTTTAGTGTGTTTCAGCCAGGACTGAAAATATCACACAAGCCACAGAACAATCATCAGATTCTCATTATCACCGCTAGTGTTAGGAGAAGTCAGTTTTACGAGGAAGGAGTTGCTGGGACCTTAGGATTCCTGTGGTGTTCATGTTGTTTTTTCACAGAAAATAACCTCATGGTAGAGAATGCAGCATCCAGAAACGCCTTCTAATGGTTCCCTGAACTACTCTGTGTCCCACCTATATAATAAGGAAACCAATAATTCCATAATTCAAAATGCGTACTGTGAGGATAGTTTCTGCTCTTGCCAAACACCAGTTATGTCCCTGCGAAATGGAAACCACTGGGCTCAGCTTGGCAGTAATTCAGAAACACGTAATGGCCTATGATATACACAAAGCCAGACTTTATTCTCTGCTGATGCGTTAGGTCCTTTAACACCACCTAGCCATGAATTAGTGATACTTACCAGTAATTTTGAGGTGTTCTGATACTATAAGAACTGCAAAGGAAACTGTCTAAACAATTATTACTTTTGGCTTCATTTGTTTAAGGAACTCTTCTATAATCATACTCCAAAATGTAGCCCTAATTCAACTCTAAAGGAAAGAGCACAGATTTTTTTTTCTTGCACCTAACTCAGAGTCTAAATCAGAAAGTATCTAACAATGGGCTGTGTTTGCAGCTTTTATGCATCATCTCACAGAGAAAGACATTTATCACCAAGTTAAACTTCTTTGCAAATGTCTTTTGACTTGCACAGCCATTATCTTTGGCACAGATTGTTAAATTACATTTCTTATAGCAATTTATATTATAAGGGAAAAAAATGTAACTTCCAATATTTAAGCAGTATTGATGAAAAGAAATAAATACATATTTTCAGTGGCTGAAATGGTATATGCTAATATGCCATATGACATACCAGAGAGATGCACTTGCATTTTCCAGGCTACTGGAATACTGGGATCTTTTTTCCCTTATATTACTGTTTCTATGTTTGACATCATAGAAACCCAATATCATCTTTTGATTAACACACATTTCACAACAGTGCCTGAAAAACCAAGTTTCTTAGCTTTTGATCTCATTTTACATGAAAACATCCTCAGTAACATTACTGATCCAAAGATCAGCTTAAAGGATCTAAATGCCTGTCACTCATTCTGATCGACACAACACATTTTTAGTAAGCAACTGCATCCTCTAAACCATCATCTAAACCATTGTGTATACTCACAGAATCCAAAAACATTTGAAAAATCTTTACTTCCTATTCTGTGTGTAATAATTACTGTACTTTTGTTTTTCACAGTTAAACAGAAATTCCAAATGAGTCTGAAATAGACACTAGAGTAAACAATATTAAGTTCCACAATCTTTCCACTCTTAAAAAGTGGTAAATGAAAAAATCAAATCTCTGAGGTCAATGAAATGACATCATTCTTTCTTACCTCTCCTGGCTGCAAACTTGTAAGCACCCAGATTTTTTGTTTTCATAGTTTTCTGAAACAATTTTCTTTTTCCAAATGTATTTCAACACACAGTCCCATGTGCCTACTATCCTTTCCCCTTCTGATACTTGTTTCAGCAGATGGTGCAAATGAACTGGCATATACAGTATTTGCTTAATCCTAGGATCCTTTCAATTGCTGTTCTGAGACTAATGCAACTAGTTTATTATTGTGAGTTGTCTGCAGTATGTCCTTGGATATGTTGTTTGATCTTATTCTTCCACAGTGGGTTCACTCTGGGAGTCGATGATGAAGAATTTTACAGCTTTGAGAACCAGGCCTGCTGAAAGGTGGAAACTCTTGCTAAGAAATTTCCTGAAGTCTAAAAGATGTCCAAGTATAAATTATAGGCAGTGCCAGAGATTTTCAAACATAAAAATTTTTTGAGATTGAATGGGAAAAGTATGAGAGACTTATGGCATGAGTCAGCTGATCGAGACATGAGGATCAATTGCTCTGGAGGCACAACTGACCTGCAAAGTGGCAGGAATATGCTTTTTAATGACCCTAGTTTTTAAGCTTATTCTTAGTATGGTAGACAACAAAAGAACTCTAGCCTTGGCTTTTGGGAAGTAATATGGTATTTGCATCATGAAGTAAGCAAACGTTTACAGAATGGAGAACATGAGAAATGCTGGCAGTGTTTTTATATTCCCTAGATATGCCCTTTTTTCCCCAACCTAAGTGGAGAAATGAGTTGAACTCTTGAGAAGCAGAAGACTGCAAGAATTTGTCCCCAGCTGTATAACCTATGACTGAATGGCTTATCAAATACTGAATAAACTGCTACTTAGGAACATCTGGTTTCAAAGACACTAATACATTCTGACTGTCTCCTCTCCCTTCTCTCCCTAGACTCTAGCAAGTCTAGAAGAAATCATGTGGAAGCTCCATGTAAGGACAAAATCCAAAGGATGTTACACTATAAGACTGCTCTCTCCTAGGTGACTGTGTCAGCACCATGCTGATCCCTCTGCTGCATAAGCTCAGCTGTTCATGTGGCGGTAGAACAAAATAACCAAAGGAATTGGTCTGTCTGAAAAATTATCAAAGGAATAGGCAGCATGTGGGCAGAAACATGTGGCTGAAACTGGTGATGTGGGACAAATGCTGCTTAAGACACTGATACAGACTGTCAGACCACGTGCTGGCTTCTGAAAAGAACTGGAGGTTTTCTCTGAGCCAGAACTGTGTTAGTTTTTTAAGGCAAGCTATCTTTAGCTGCAATTAGAGCTGATCATCTCAGCTCCCCCAGAATGGTCACTCTAGAGCAGAGACTGGCTGCCTGATAGTTGTGTGGAGGGTTGGGGCTCTCAGGTCCAGACTCAGAGGAGCTCTTGGGGGCCACTCTGTCTCCAGAAGCACATTGTGGCTGGACTGCATGGGGATTAATAACTAAGCTGATCTAACAGCTGGGGACCAAATCTGCTTGGCTGAAAGCCAGGATAGATGACAACAGAGAAAAATAAATTTCTTTCTGTACTACACTTAGATTTCTTTCCCTCTGTGGATGACTCTCCTAGTTTTCCCAGTAGCCAAGTATGGTGAAGAGGAGAAGGTGGTTTAGAAGAAGCAGTTTCCTGATGGAATTCCTAAGAATGATCATTTATCTGATAGGCAGAGCTGAAGCAATTTTTCTTCCTAATGGGATAGAAGCTGTCCCCTGATTCTGGCAGAACAGCAGCACTGGGAATTCGCCTTCCTTCAGGGTTTGCTATTAAAGCAAACGTACATGTAAAATATCAAGGAGTGGCTCTGTGGATGTAGTTTGCTTTTTTTTTTTAATTTTCTGTTTTCTTTTTTATACTGTATTTTAAAACAAATCTTTGCTTCAAAGCACTTCTTAGGAGTTTAGAGAACAGTTTTCCCCAAGTTACTGAGCAAAGAGCAACAGAAAAACATCAGCAGTGGCAAAACTTTTAGTGTCATGAAAGCAGACCATGGATGTTCAGCCATTTAGGATTCAAGAGATTGTATCAAATATTCCCTGAGCCTTGATACTCAAAAACCTCACATTCTGTGTGACCTGGAATTTAACATACCTCTATTCCAATGCCAAGATGGGAAGAGGCTATCCCTGCATACAAACAAGGTTAAATTCCAGGCTTCACTGCTTATAGTGAATGTTTGCAAGCCTCAAGTCCCCTTGCACTTATTCGTTTAGTGCTGGAAACACAAACAAAGACAGGTAGGTCATGGGAGGAGCAGAGGCATAGCCGAGCTCATTCCCAGTCCCTGGCCTTTACTGCAAGCACATCACTGCAGCCTCTTTGTTCTGGAAGGACCACACTTTTTTGCCAATACTGCTAACACTAGTGAACAACCTGGTTTGCAACATCAAACATTTGGTAGAAGGAAGCCCATTCCTGCTTCATGTTAGCATATCCCATTTTGTTGCTGTCTTCTTGCCAAAATGTCATGTTGTAGGGGGATTCCTGGAACCCTTCTTTATGCAGAAAAGGCAGTTGGAGGGGAGATCAAGCAACACTCTGCTGCTCAGAGAAGAAAAGCTATGTATGTATGAAACTCTGCTACAGTTTCCAGATAACAGAATCATTTAGCAGTCTAAGAATGAAAAGTAGTGTCTGTCATTTTTTTTGTTTCTTGTTATTGACTATAAAATAGCCCAAGGTCACCAACAGGTAAATGAAAGCTCAAAATACCAACTTTGAAACAAAAGTTATAATTGTATCAAATCAACAATAACTCATTTCCATGGTGTTCCACCTGCCCTCATTAGGTTATACAGAACAAATGTCAGAGAGATAACATTCAGGAAAAAGGTGTTCTTCTGATAAGGACAATAGCTTTGTAGAAGTTCCTCTGGGGGGAAATAAATAGTCTTCCTTCCCTCCTTTTAAAAACAAACCATCTGATCTTTTACTAGATTTGCAAAGTTTCACACAACTGCTGTTACCCTTCATTTGTGTCTCTGTAACATAATGTCATAAGGTCCCAAGATTACTATCTCACAGTGATGCCCAGATAAGACTTGCAGCTTGCATGTACAAATATCCTTTTCCTAGTTGCTAGCACTGCAAACTCCTGCTTGGAATCTGAAAGTCAAGCTGTGTTCTGTGTCTGATACATCACCACAATAAAAAATTGCATTAACAATTCTGTAGTATAGTACTACTTCCTCCTCAGAAAGGAGGAAACCTGCTAAACTTCACAAGCTGAATGACTTTGCTAAATAACAAAAGAAATCAGAATAAATTCTTGCTTTATTCAGATATGCATGTAAAAACCAGAGGAAGTCAAGTTGGCATTTTTTTCAGATTTTAGATTTGTTTTGTAAATCCAGATATAAGTTTCCAAGAGCTGGGGTTTTCTGTAGCACTTGGGCACAGCCCTCCTATCTTGGAACATGTGTAATGCACCAGTTGGGTGCTTTGAAGCTTGGCCACTACATGCCTGTCTCCTGCCAAGGCTGCAGGTCCCCTCCAGAAGGACAAGCAAAGGTATTTCTCTCACTACTAGCTGCGTATATGGGATGGGAGTAAAAAGAGACTGCCATTTCTAGAGCTAATGTTATTACAGCTGAGATCTCAGCTCGCAGGAGAACAGTAGCATTTTCCTACACAGAGAAATAACAAACATACACATCATGTGTTTTTCCTAATACAGAAGTCAGGAATGAAACAGTGGTAAAGATACGAGGCAAAAAATTAGGAGATATGGTCTTCAAGCTCATCCAAGGTCTGTAACCTTGGTCATACCACTGAATAAAACAGGACAGAAGGATTGAAGGACGAAAGGAAGGAAGATCCAAAAGCATTTTTAAGCTTTCAACTCAAGAATCTGACCCATAAAGTCCTTCTAAGGCACCTGCATTTCAGCTGCTGATGATGAGGAGAACCTAGCATGTACTCATACATGTTCAAAATTCACAGAGTAGGCACCCTCTGTGCTTAAACTCCTTGAAGCTGCATCAATGCTAATAAATGAAATGTGCCAGCACTGGCAACGAGGCCAACTGGCAGGGAATGCCCCATATTCATGATGTTAAATCTCATGCAACAAGAGACACTACCTACAAATGGCATTCCAGTGATGGGCTCTATGTCACACTAACTCCTGAACTGTTCCCCTGCATTATTTGAGAGTCAGCATGGGTAAAAAGCAGGCCAAGGACTGCTCTAAGGGAGAACAGACATTGCATTCAAGGGCCTAATAATATTCCTGGATGCTGTTTAATATATGAGGACGGACGTAACCTGAGGGTCTTGAATAAACAAATGGAATTTTAAGTCTGCCTAACAGATTTGGATGGCTTAAGTACACAGAAATACAAGCTGAGCACAGAAAAGAGCAGCTACTGGTACTTCTACTCCAACATGACACTCAATGGCTCTTCAATAAAAAAAAAAAAGATCCTCAGAGCCAAAACTGGAAAAAAAATCCTTATTCTTAGTCAGAGATGCTCCCTTATCATCTGAGACAGTCTGCCTCCTCTTCATACCATCTTCTGGCTTCCACACATTGTTTGCCTTCAAAGGGCTATTTTTTGAACCTGGACATGGCGCCTCAGCACATGAGAGTTTGAACTTCCTCAGGCTAAGGAGGACATCAAAGATTTCTGGGCAAGGGTTTTGTATGCTAGATGAAGCCAGGCACACTGGTCACTGCCAACACTGCTGCAAAAATAAACAAAAGAACAGCTGCCTGATTCACAGAACTGTAGAATAGTTTAGTTTGCAAGAGATCTTCAAGAACATCAAATCCATCCATCAACATGAGCAAGAGGTTTAATGGCGTTTTATATCTATTACTGGTACCCACTGTATTTAAACTTTCATCTAGACATCTTTCTCTTGCTTATAACACCATTTTTAAATCATGATCAAGTTAGCAAACTTTTAAAGCAAACTTTTAAAACAGAACAAAACATTTGAACCAAGATGGCACAGATGCCTGTGGCATCCCAAGTCACGAGCTCCAGCTGAAGACTGAAAGTTTTAACTGAAGGCTGCACGAATACCCTCATTCTGATGGGTTTTATGTGCTTCTGAGGATCTTACAGCTCCTCACATGTGCAATAGAGATGATAGCTCTTACAACAGTATTGTTAGAATAAAAAATAAAATTCATTTAAAAGATTACTGTGACAATGAGAGTGCATGCAGACCTTGATTTTCTGAGGCTACCGAAAATATGAGCAGGCATGACACAATTTATAATACAAAATAGTTACTATCCTAAAACTTTTAGGCATGTTTTCAATGATGTCATGAACATATATTTTAGTAAATGAATGTGGATGAATTTTTTTCCTCTCTACATAATTATTTCTGTTTTATAATAGCTGCAACAGCCTACAGGCAATGCACGTTCTTGTACTTGGGTGGCTGAAGTCATCCAATTTTTCTGTTGATTCATTCAGGGTGTTTAATACTGATAACCAACCATATATGCACTCCCTGGACTTTCCCACTGCTTCGGTAACAGTATCTAAATTGGACAACTTATTGTTGTGGATTTTGTTGTTGTTGTTGTTCATTTGTTTTTTAACTAAAACTGGGGAAAACACTAAATTTTCTATCATGCAAAAATACCTATGTGATAATTAAGAAACAATGAAGTCATCATAGATTAATTCTGGTTTTCTGTTTTTTTTTTTATTTTTTGAGTGCCAATTGAGAGGTCAACTTGTTCATCGCCAAAGGCACTTTCTTCACAACTATGACTTCTAAGATATTCTATAGATTCAAGAAGCCTTATTTATTAACACACAGATTGCTGTTATTAAATGCATGTTTCTGACAGCCCCTGCAGATACGAATAAAGTAGCTAATGAGAAGAAAAATTGCCGTATTGCCTTATTCCCAAGGCACAAATCATCCTTAAGCTAGATTGTGATGACAAATGGTTTTCACCTTTGTATACATCACCTTCCACGATTACACGTACTGACAAATAGCTTTTTGGTGTGTAGCCATAAGAAGCTTTAAGAACTTGGTTCCAACCTTAGAAGTAAGAAGCTGAGCAGAGACAAAATGTATCAATTGCTTTAGGAAAGTATATGTTTACATGTCTGAGAGAAAGGGGTTTAAGGAAAGTTTTATGCAGGTCACCTTTTAAAAGCTTTGTCAAAGTAAACTCTAAGAATATTAAATGCATGTACTTTTCTTCTAAGTCTTTTCTTTCCCTGTTTTGGCTTGATTTTCCCTAAAACCAACAACGATATTGTAGTTGATTTCCTCTGAAGATCCTTCTCATCTAATTCTTGTCCAGAAAGAAGCTATGAAAGAACAAAACTTTGAACAATGAAATCAAACACTGTAAGTTAAAAAATGTAAGATCCCTTTAGGCTTGTTTGAGTATATAAATTAGGGTTAAAAGGTGGTGTGACACATCCATCTCAAGAAGTACTAAGGAGCCACAACATCCATTTAAATGGAGGAGCTATCAAGGACCAGTAACTGCCTTCATGGCAGGTGAAAAAAAGGCTGCTTTCTTCTTTAATTTCACTTAAAGGAAATAGAAAGAAAAGAGCCTAAAGTATCACTCCAAACCAATCAGTGTTAAAAAAGTATTTTGTTTTATATTTTGACCCTTCCTATGATCTTTCTGGCTTTCCATCCTCTTGAAGGAAATGGTCATTAAAAGTATTTGGTGCAAGAAACGTGGGAGGAGAGCATAAGCAGAGAATTGAGAGCATCTTCATAGACAGCATACTTCTGCCTGCTCTGGAGGGCCACAGTTCACTGGCACATGGGGTAGGCTTTGTTTCTGCTACTTCTCCTCTTGCTTCATGTTTCTAGTCTCCACTGCAGTAGTCAGTTAAAAAATGAAAAACTGAAAAGCTCGTGAGGCTTTTGTGTTTTGTGGTTGTTTCTGTGGTCTAAAAGAGAGGCAGCCTTTTCCCTCTAGGTTTGGACTCAGAGGAGCCTTGAGCAGTGCACTGCTTCTCGCCATCATCTCAGCAGATTTGAGCTGACCTGCAGCAGCTTGGAGCAAGCCTTGAAGGTTAGACAAGGGCAGTGTCCGTAAGTCCTTTGCTGCTGTGAAGTCCACAAAATTATTGTGTGCCTGTGTCACTGGAAGTAGGGGTTTTCCTTACCATCTATTACAGCAACAGGAAGCTTATTCTAGGCTGCAAAGTGGTCCACAGTAGCAATCAAAATATTAATGTAAGATTATAGGAACCAAGCTACTCTGATACTGACCCAGGAAGAATTTGAAGCAGCTGACAAATAAAAAGACCAGATGGTCTTCAGGATACATTTCGCCACCAAGAAGGTACACAAAAGAAACAATAAGTGGTATGAATATGATTTTGGTGATAATATTGACTCCAAGAATATATTTTTGTTCTGAGTAATTTTTTGTTCTCCTTATAATATTAGCTATAATAATGAGCTAGCTAGAAATATTTCACATTTCATGTATTTAATGTTTCTTACTGTAATTATTTTCATAAAATTAATTCATTTTAAAATTACATTGTTCAAAGTCATAGCAATAGAATATATGATATTCTCTCCCTTGTATGGCTGAACATTTTACCTCACAAACTAGAAAAGAAAAACAGGAAGGTACTCAAGGATACACTGGAATACCACCAGGATATGGAGAGTTATAAAAGAAAGACACTTGCTATTAAAATAGACTGTAATATTTTACAGCACACCGTAGCTCTAACACATCTTGTCAAAAGCCAAAAAAAGGAGAGCTCTGCTGTGGCGGATTGAAACTTTACCTCCTTTATTTGCATATCACAATCAGAAGATCATTCCATTTTATAATTTCATTAGTTTGCATGGGAAGTCTCTAGACCTTCACCCTCCTCTGGATCTGGGATCTATTACACACTGTGGAAGACAGAGTAACTGTATTGAGGCTGGTGCCATGAAGCATGAGACTAGATCTGCTCCACAGAGTGCAGTGATCTCTGCTTAATTGCAACACCATTTTCTTTAGATAGTGCTTGTGTTTGCCTTGGAGCTCTTGCTCCAGACCTGGCTGGGTCCAATCCTGCTTTATAAATGAGATGCTATGCAATCAGGCTAGGGAATGTGCCGCGGGCTTTTTTTGTGTGTGCTTCATACTTACTTTATGTAAAATTGTCTTATCTTGCGTAGAAATGGTGCATAGCCTTTTAATTAAACTAGCTCTAAGTTTTGCCTGAATGATTAATAAAATGAGAAAACTCTCTCTCTTGCTATGAAAGCACTATTCTTTTGTCTTCCTTCATTCTTTTATATTCCTAAACCTTTTCTTCAAGTCAGATCCCTAAGTTGATATTTGTTCCTTGGGGCTCACCTAAGAACTATAATCTGCGGCTAAATCAAGTTAATTTTCTTTTGTCACTAAACTCCAAAACAAAACAACAACAAAAACGCAATAAAAATAACCATTTGTTGTTGTTGTTCATGCAGCATGGCATTTTCATGGCTAAAATTGCCCAAGGGAACGGAGAAATTAATTTTGATAAATTGGATTTTATGGGTATAAAAGACCTCTGAATAAATGAAAAACTGAGATGACATTTGGATCAAAGGACAGATACCCACTGACTTCAATGGATGTTAAGACTGGTTCTTTGATTAACAAACTGCTTTATTATGAAGCAGTGGTGAGGTAGAAACACTGACAGGAAAAAGGTAACAATGCAGAGAATTAAAGAAGCCATTTGGGACGGAGAAATATTTAGTATAGCACCATTTTCTAGCTGTGCAGAACAAAGTGCTAGAAGTGAAGCAAAACAGATGGAAACCACTTCTGCTTACACTGCTCACAAGCCTCATGTATGCAGCAGTACAGACCTGATGGTTCAGTACTTCTGCTCAGTGCTGCCTGTAGATTACATCCTACGGGTCTAATGTAGTTGAGGTAATTGCAAAATCATGGGCTCCTGTTTATTAATTAGGTATCCCTGCTGATATATCCATTACTATGAACAGAAGGTATGCTTACAAATCAAAGGCAATGCACAGACTTGCACACTTATGACCACCAGATAAACACTAATATTCATGTATGTGTACATACAGTATTGAACAGTTAAACAGTTTACCAACATTTTCTAAATGGTGAGCACAAACAGAAAGTATTTTCAATCAGTGCAATTAATTGGTAAATTACAGTATGATTCCTATGGTAAAACTGCATACCTCTTATATCTATACACACACAACCCTTCAGTGGTGACAAACTTGCAGATGAGATCTAACTTCCAGACAGAAGACAGATGATACAAATCTCTACTCCCTGCCCTGCATGAGAAGCACTGAGAGAGCTACTGAGGATGATCATCACTCGGGTGGAAGGGCTGGATGAATTTCTCCATCAGGTCAGTCTCCTGACCCAACTAACTTTGCAACTCTGAACATCTGCAAAGTGCACAGGAAAGGACTGGAAGAAAAATTGAGCATTGTGTAAGTCAATCTGTAAAAATCACAGAAATGCTGGACTATTCTTCTCTTTTGTTGTGCTTGTATTTTACTTCTTAGAGTCAGTTGTTGCTTCTTTAGTGTTTCTGTTATGAATAAAAATATGGTGAGCTTAGAGAAGAAAAAGAGGGGTGATATGGACAGACTCTGAATGACAGACTCAGAATATAGGGAGGCATCATCTATACAGACAAGGATCAGGGTATCACACAGAAAAGATAAGAACTTTATAGGAGCATCCTAGAAATAGGACCAAATTCAAGAGCCCAAAGCAAACCTCCATGTAAATGTAGAAAAGTCAAATTTGACTTTGAGATATGTCAAAGGGAACAGGTAATGTGTCATACCATTTTACCTATGGAGAAATTGTCAGATGAAGGGGAAGGAACAAGCTTACTGGTAAGGTTAACTACCTGGAGAAAATTACTGAAAAGATCATGTAACATGGTTGCTTGTGATATCAGAATAAACAGACTTGTAAAATGAACCTTCTGAAGCTTAAAAACATGGAGGAGACATTGGATTCACTTTCCAAATAGAGAGCAGACCATAGTGTTGCCATAAGTTTTCTGAAATCAGTATTTCAGACTCTAAGACAACCGCTTCCAAGAACAAAGATTTGAACCCCAGGCTTTGCATTAAAGCCTATTTCTTGACCTCTGCAACCACTCATCCCTCCCTTCATAACAATTTGCACTGAACACCCATGGATGCTCAATATTCAACAACTAATTAAATTTTTTTGCTGTTTTCATTGCTTGGAACAAGAAGCTGGTTTTGGTGTTTTCAGGTCTTCACACAAATCATACCTCTGCAGCTCTCATTCCTAAACTTAATTAATAGTTATTATTATTTATGACTGCACTGCATATTAGTCCAGGCTTTAATTTGGTCTTCTAAAAACAGAGCCTGCAGCTGTGTTCTTGGACTTTTTTCCCTCATCTTTTTTCCTTTCTGAAATAACATTATTAGTTCAAATCTTGTGGCTTGTTTTTATATGGCTGATGATTTGTCTTTTTCTCTCCCTTTTACCCTTCTAATGTTTTATTTTTAAAATGCTCCAACCTAACTTCATTCTGATTTCTCACTCATGGATGCTTCGAGGACTCACATGGCTGGCTATCATCTTTCCATTCTCATTACTGCAGAGCTTGATTTAATTTCAAAGGTCATATGGTCTATATATCCAGTGGGCATGGTAGCTAGCTTGTGTTCATACACAATACATCTTTCTGAACTGAAACTCATGATCCTGTTAGTGCCCTTGGTGTGAAGATTGGCCATTACCATCTCCAGAATATGGGTAAAATTCGCTGTTTCTGCTTAAGTCCCAATATCATATCTAATCACTTATGCTCTGCTTCCATTCCCTGTTTTTAACATGCGTCCAAAATTTCTGCTATCCACAGACACTAAAACCTGTTTCTGAGCCACAAGAAGCTGAGTTAGTCACTACTGAAGTGGCTCATTGCTCTCTGGTCTAAAGTCTGGCTTAAAATTGTTATCTGATCTTTTTAAAAGCTATTAGATTTGCTACATCTTACTTTGCTTTTGATGAGTCACTACTCTCTCATTTATAACAAACTTCATTTGTTTCAATAAAATGCATAGGGATCAACAGATGAAAGGCACAACACTATTACTGTCACCAATATTAGTATTACTTTATCACTCATGCCCTAACTCTGCTACTTCAGATTCCATCTTCCCTTCACAATATTTCCAAGTTGGTGCCCCATTCTCCACTTTCCTGTATCTTTGCCATCGTTGCTGCCTCATCCCACTAATTCCATTCTGGTCACTTCTTTTCTAAAATAATCTGCTCTACCACTTTTCTCTGTTCTCCTCTGCGTAGATGCAACAATTTGTTTTATAAATATTCTGTGATGTCATGTCTTTATTAAAAAAAGAGAAAAGCTGACATTTGATTGTATAAGCCGTTGCAAAGAACACATTTCTTTTCATTTTTTATTCTGAAACTAACATAACGTTGTCTTAAAAATTTTAAATGCATGAAATAGAGGAAAAGAAACCACTGTGATCATTACTGAAATAAACACAAGAAATTACATTACCAGAGAGCCTTGGCAGAATCTGCTAATTATAGTTGGCACAGATAGAAAATGGATAGTCAGTTAGAGAAATTTGAATCCTTCTGTGAGACCCTTTGATTTTGACCATGTTTTCCCAGGGAGATCTGCCCCAAGCTCAGCTGTCTCATATTGAAAAAATTCTACCATTTGTAGGAATAAAGTCTACAAAATGTTGTGTCTCTGGTTCTAAGGATTCTTTAAAATTTTGACAGCTTTCATTAGGAAAATCCCCAGAATGATTAAATGATCCCAAACCTGTCCTTTGAGTGCTTGTGAATCCTTAACAGAACTTGTTACTCCTATCCATTAGGGTACAGCATCTCGCTACACACTCAGACATTCTGCTTCTCTGACACTTCACAATGTGCACAGAACAAAGTCAGTGCAGTTGCTATGCGCAGGGCTTCGTGCTTATCTGCTGAAGCCATCGAAATGTGGCAGAAGAATGAAGTGGGAAGCAGCAGAAGAAGAAAGGATGAGCTTAGATTTTAGAGTAACCAAATGCTGCTCTAACAAAATTCCCGACACCCAGCTCTACTGTGGCACTACGTCATGGGAAAAGCACTCTTATCAGTGTGTTCCCAGAAACACTCATCTGTTCCCCTTTCAACTACAGAGCTGGCATGAGACAGCAGACTGACCAATGCCAGCAGTTTTGTTACAGCAAGTGCCTTGCAAAGTCAGGCCCTTGCTCCTTCTGAATGGCTACCTCCAGTTACTGATCCCAAGTGACCTCAAAATATGTGCAAGCAGGGGTGACAGTGCTCTTCCATGTGTAGGTGCTACACAGCCATTAACATCTGCAGATGCTACAATGACACTGCAAAAAAGTCCCTAAGGAATCCTTTCAGTACTTAAAGGGGGCTTATTAAAAAAAAAAAAAAAAAAAAAAGATGGAGACTTTTTACACAGGTAGACAGGGGAAAAATTGGAATAGTTTTAATTTAAAAGAGAGGAGATTTAGATTAGATGGTAGAAGGAAATTCTCAGGAAGAGGTGAGGTACTGGCATAGGCCGCCCAGAGAAGCTGTGGGTGCCCCATCTCTGCAGGTGTTCAAGGCCAGGTTGGATGGACCTGGGCGGCCTGAACTGGTGGGTTGCAACCCTGCCCATGGCAGGGGGTTGAAACTAGATGAGCTTTAAGGTTCCTTCTAACCTAAACCATTCTATGATTCTATGAAATGACTAGCACTGGAGTGCCTGGTACAGAATGAGTGCTAGCATTCCTGTGCTCTGCCTGAGCCAGGGACTCTAAGGAAACCACCATGTGTGACGTTGTAGTCAAAAGACGGCAACATCACGTTACTCACACAGGGAAATGGATTAGTGCTGCATGGGTGACTATAAATATAGCATTTCTTTACCCAGAGCACCTGACTTTGCATCCTTAACAATGCTTGCACATAATCTTTCTCCTTTTTCACTGAAAATACACAAACTCCAGTAAGTATTGACCAGGTAGCTGCCACAAACACATTAGGAGGAGACTAGCACTCAAATGATCTGAATTCATTTCTTTTCCATGCATGAAACCATCTTTAGAAAAACATATTTCCCAGTGCATTAAAACTGTTGCATGTGTGTCTATTTTGGACATGCAAACAAAAATTTTGCATGCGCATTGGATATAGTTACAAATGGATTGATTGCAATGTGAGTGTTGCCTTCAGAAAATTGTGTCCCATTAAATAATTCATGTTATCCTCCTAGCAGAAGAAATCTGAGTGTCTAGTGAGAAGCTAAATTAGTGAAAAGGAGAATTTTGAAAATATTGTTCTATGTTGCAATAGTAATGCTTCATTACTGCTTGTACAGAAAACAAACTGGATAATTTGTAGCTCTGATGGCCCTGGTGAATGCACTGTATGGGATTAAGGGGAAGTGCTGCACCAGCTCTACCTTTGGAGAAGACTGAAGCAGGCTGGGTTCCACTAACTCAGACAAAGCAGTTTCTGGAGCAGACCCACGGCATGGGGAGGGTGCTAGATCTACACCCTAGGAACAGCTCTAAGAAATCACTCCAACTCACCCAATACAAGAAAGAAGAAATAAATTTTGGAAACCTGCTGGGCAAGATACAGCTGTATGTCAAGGCTCAGGCCAGGTAGTCCTGCCTAATTGGCATTAAGGGCCAGCATTTCTATCATGTGAGAAATTTTGAGAGAATAAATCATTTTATAGAAGGCAGCATGAATCCTCTGAGCTCCAAACTGAATAGCGCTGCTGGCGTATATCTGCTATTTAGAGTACATTCCAACACATTACACGCTGAAGAACAAAATAGCAGAGCAACAAGAAAACTACACAGACAAGAAATAAGAAGGTAATGTGTGTGGACTAATTCATCGTAGCTTGGTGGAAACTGGTCTTCTGCATGTTATCTCCATCTTTCAACTCTGTACAGGATCCCTGTTTGTTCCTGGAGTTGTACTGACTGAAACTAGGATATAGGTCTTGGACTTATTATCTGATGGTTTGTAATATCTTGTAATATGTGATGACTTGATGAAAAATTACCTTTTAAAAAGCTTGATATTAATTTAAAACCTACAAGGTTTTGCTCATTATTTCTGAGACAGCCTGTTCAGCTCCTATTCAGCAGTTACAGCAAAGTCGGCTGACCCCATTGATGAGGTAATCAATTATGCTGGAACAAAACAAACTAGTAACTGGAAGGGAAGGAAACCTATGGTTTTTTACAGTGCCAGAGAAAACAGAGAGAAAAAGCATTTGGCAAATGACACAGGACAAAATAATTCATTTCCAGGTTCTGGAATACTCCAGAAAAAATACTTAAAGTTTGCATTAAATATGATTAAAAAAAAATAATCAATGTTCTTCTATGTGGAACACCTTTATTCTGAATAAATGAAGAAAAAACAGGGCACGCATCCAAAGCTGTGGCTCCACAGGCATGTGGCACTCTGGAATGGAGGTTAACATGCCAGCAACTGCAATTATTCCAAATAGCAATGATTTAGCATTCTGTGATGTCGAGAGTGCAAAAAATACAGGCTATGCCTTTATATCACAACCATCTGAAATCCAAGTTTAAATTCTGCCTTTAAAGCGACTGCAGCGCGGCTTGCTGCTGTGTGCACGCTGGAGAATAAAAATGATTAATTCTGCCCATCAGTGAAGTTTTTGCTTATGAGTATTGCAAGCCTTTGCTGTGTGCAGCAGAAAAAAAAAAAAAAAAAAAGGAAATCATTTTTATGCTTAGTCTGAAATCCTTATTCAGAAACATATAACACTGCTAATTACTAAATACTGGGAAGACTGGATAAAATATCCTTTAATGCTGGCTTAAATAAAGGAGAAAACACCTTAAACCTCAGTGCATTTACCAGATACTTCTAGCTCACAATTTTACAATCCTGAGTTGAGAAAGGATTTTCATTTTAAAATTAACAGAAGAAAGTGATTGGAAAAGAAGTAAATCAAACAGAAATATTTCATCAAATATGAGCTCGTGCTGAACATCTGAAAAAAAAATAAAATAGCAGAATGATCAATTCCTCCCTGCAAGAAAGAGAGGTACAAAGATTGGCTTGTAAAAAAGAAAAAAAAAAAAACCCTTTTGGAATCACCACAGCAGGAGCCAGAGAAAGCTTTGCACCCAGAGACCTAATGTTGTCTGTTAAGCTAACTAAACTAGTAAGGAAGGAGAAAAAAAGTAAGAGTTCATCTTTTCATCCCCTTTCACTTCAGTGCTCATCTCCTCAGTGCTTAGCTTGATCCCAGTTTTATTTTCCTGAGGATTTTTTTCTTCCCTCCCCCACTTTCTTCCCTTCCATTTTTTTAATGCTGATGGGAGCAGTGTGGGTGTGCGGCGTGGTTGCATCCTAGTGGGGCTCCTGCCTTTCTTGTGCACATCATCATGAGCAGCAGTTGCAGAACATGCCACAAAGAACTGGGAAGGGATTGGGGACAGAGATATGCTGCAAATTTGGCCTGGCCCCCTGAGCCCTGCAGAAAGCAAGGCTGAACCAGCCCAAGTGCTCACAGGTGTGTCCAGCCACACTAAGGGAATCAAAGACCTCAAAAGTCAGGCAATGTCTTGTGGCGTAGGAAAACACTGAAAGAAAACATGGAAATAGTCTACTGAGGACAGCTGCCTGCTGCTGTTTGCCATAAAGCAAAATGTGGTGTGACTTAGGAGGGAGCCCTGGTAGCCATTTCTGGAGGACAGCTCCAGTACACCAAGCTGTGAGATCATAGAATCACAGAATGGCTTGGGTTGGAAAGAACCTTAAACATCATCTAATTCCAACATCTTGTGTCATAGGCAGGGTTCACACCCACCAGCTCAGGCTGCCCAGGGCCTCACCACCCTCTGAGTGGAAAATTTCTTCCTACCATCTAATCTAAATCTCCTCTCTTTTAATTTAAAACCGCTCCCCTCTGCCCTGTCTCTATCGGCACGTGCAAATAGCCAACTCTTCAAATCCATAGCTCTCCAAGTTAGAGATAAGAGATGTTGGAGAGAACGCAATATACACAACATAGAGGTACTGTCCTCGACTTTACAAGGGAAATTCTAATGCAGCGCCTTATTCCTCTGAGGTTTTATGAGAAATTCTTCTTTCAGTTACAGCCAATCTGCCCTGTGTAACTCAGACTATAATTTGAACAGTAACTTCTAAGCCAGCACCACATAAACTACCAGCTACCAACAAAGGCTTATTATCCTGGAAGAGCAAGGAAAACTACAGCCTGTCTATAAGCCATAGGCATACACAGTGAGAGAAATCTCACCATGTCTCCATCCTGACATGGTTCCTCCTTGGAGTCCAAAACACTCTGGGATAGGACTTCATCATAGGAAATATTTTACAAGGATTACAGCCCTGAAAAAAGCACAGCTAAAACACTACAATACAGGCTCTCAGCTCTATCTTCAGCTGAAAAAAACCTGCATTTTCCAGTGTGTTCTTGTCGTCGTCAAGAAGCATCTTGAATTATTACACAATTAGAAGGAATAAAACCAGATTTCTTGGGCAAGTTAGCTTGGTGTATTATTGAGTTATCTGCCCCATTTTATCTATTAATGGCATGTTTAGGAATAAGAAAAATCTTAATTTTAACCTTGAAAAATGAACTCTACGAACCCATATTTCAGTGTATGCATTGTAAGCCCACACCAGGGAATACTCTGAAAAATAAAAATAAACTTACAAACTTTGAATGCACTTCAAGGGTCAAAAGGCAATGGGAACAAATGCATTATTTAATCATAAAAAAACAACTCAATTCAGTGCAAGGCTGAGGGGGGAGCTCAGGCTCCCAGAAGCACGTGAAGCAAGAACTGGTTTGAGGAACTGCTGCAGCCAGCACTGGGTGTTTGCTCAGAGGTGGAGAGGTGGAGAAGACAGGCAGTTGTTAATGAGAACAAGCTGCCATTTTCTCAGGAACAGTGAAACAGTTTTGCTTGAAAAAAAATCAATCCTTTTATCAAAGATGAGAAATAATACCATCAAAAATATAGCATTGTGCACACATTCCCTCAATTCCATGACAGATTTCTTATCCTTTTTAATGCTGCATTATTAGCAACTACATCTTTATTGCAGTCTCCTGCATTCCTGCTAAGAGTTAGGTCCATCTCTTACCTGTCTGACACAGGCTCTGCTCTCATTACGTTGACTAAAAGCTAACAGTAACTTTTAAAAAATGCTCACAATAAATGTTGGCTATGGTATGCTTACCCTGAGGTAGTTGAGGGTGAAGTTTGTCAGACCCATTCGAGTGATGTTTTTGGACAGCTGCTCCAGCACCTGAGGGTCTTGTGCCTACACAACAGAGAGAAAAAGAATTTCCACTTTGCTTTTCATCTATTTGCTTTTCTTTATCCGCTTGGTGGAATGTGGGGAAGGTTCTTTGAAGAGAGATGTCATTCCTATTGATAATGAATTTATGCCATAAGCTACAGAGCTCTGTTTGCACAGGAAAATGCAAAACCTTAAAGAATTGAATCAGAATGAGGAACTGTTTTCCAATACTTCCTCCTGTCCATAACCATTCAAGTAATACACCTTGGAGGTCTGGTCATGCATAGGGCACAGACAAGCAGAGCACCCCTCCCACCCACTCCACAAAGAGCTTCCTGTAAGAGCCTTTCATTTGTTGGCTGGAAAACAAGAAAAGTAAGCAGATAAAGGCAGAAGTAAAGAAGGTATTGCTTTCTTTTTGTGTATGAGAAATTGAAGCAGAAAACTCATCAAAGCACTTTCTAACAGACCTAATCATGTGAGAGGCGCTAAGCACAGGCTGGAGAACCTTTCTGGTTTAGGTTATTTTACCTCAGATGAAACTGGAAAAGCACGAGCACAGTCCTTCTATGACTCAAGCCAGGAGCTTTACCTGTGAGACCAGCCTCTGCTTTAGAATGAGATCAATCTCATTACTACAATACCTGCTGGTTGTTAGCTAGTCTGGTTGTAGTGCCTTTGAATTGTAACATCCCTAAGTATAAAATTGTGCCCACAGCCATCATTATTTAATGGGCTATTGTTGACTAGTTTAGAAGTTGAACCCTCTTAAAAAAAAAACAACAAACAAGCAAACAAACAAAAAACTAGAAAAGAAAGGGATAGAAATGGAGGAAAATATTTCCAACAGTATTTCATTTCCAAATCTGGGCTGCTTAAGTTATTTAAAACACCTCTCTAAAATATGTATCTTTAACTTTGGATATCCAAGTAACTTGATGTCAAAATAAGGACGTACATTTGGGGTTGTGTTCTTACCCTCTACAACACTATAGCCCTGTAATTAATTTTGTATATGGAGCGCTACTAATCTGAATGCTTCTGCAATGCAGAACTGAAAGTAGCAATAATACTCTGTTCTTTGTTTTCCCTCAGTGATTTACTTTATTATAGTTCGACTTCATCCTGTAGAATATATGAAGTTTTAATGTTCCATTGTGTATGTTTTCATTCAATTACAAATAAAAAAAAGTCTTGAAATATTAGGAAGGGAAGACCTGGGTTACAATTCTGAAGTATTCTGAGTAAAGATGTGATATTTATTTATTTTCTGCCTTATACAAGGGTAAAATAAGTTAGCTTAATTTAAAGACCAAGAAAATTTGTATCTACAGTGATGGAAATTCGATGATGTTAGTTTCGTTGATATCAATACGAACAGATTTTCAGCCCAAACCATACAGACCACCAAACAGGATAAAAAACAAAACTGTGCTAAACCAAAATGGAAATATAGCAACACTGGCAACAATGAAGCACTGAGATAGGAAGGAGCAATGAAGGAACTTATAATGGATGTAGTTGCAGGCAAAAGAAAATATTTATAGTTAATTGCCTTGGGCGCGAAATTTGCTGGAATTCTTCATAAACCTAACCTCATCTCTTTGCATTAGGTCAAGTGAAAAAAGGATTACTTACATGCATGGCTAGAATGCTGCGTGGGACTAATTCTCTGTATTGTCTAATAGTAAAGTGCCATGTTTTTATTCTCATGAGATCATCAAAAGTAAACTCCAAGATAAGACGTCCTTCTGTGCATACCTAGAATACATAAAATGCATGACATAAATTCCCAGGAATTTTGCTTTCAGTAGTATTGTGTCATCGACCAAACAACATTCAAAAATATCAGAGCAGTATTCTATTGTTCACCTGAGCTGGACTAATAATTTTTCTTTCTCACAGGGGGAAAAAAAAAAATGTGTAAAAATGACTTCACTGGCCTTACTGCAGAGCAGATAGTACCTTATAATACTAAAGATTTCATAGCACTTCACTAAATCTTATTTATTGCATCAGTTCTCTCTCTGTCTTGCTTCAGGACTGCTAATTAATGACTCAGCCTTGCAATGGAGGTGACTGAGGTCCAAGTGTGCACACTTGATGCAAAGTTGCTGACCGCTGTTCCCAACTTTTCTTAGGTTGATCTTGCCTCACAGTGGATGGGCACATAAACTTTTCCTTCCTATCCACTTGGAGTACAGGGTGCCCTGAACGGCTGTGGTTGATGTTAATCCTTTTTTTTTTTTTTTTTTTTCTTTTTTCTCATTCTTGTCTTTTCCAAGTATTTTTATCTTTTTATCTCATTTTTACTTTTCTTTTATTTCTTATCTACTTTTATTAATGCTGCCCTTTCATGGAATGGTGGGACAGCAATGAAGGGCCAGAGGGTACAGTGGAGCTGCACCTATGGTCAGTGGCTCCTGCAGCACTGTGAGAGCTCTTATCTAAGGTAGAGAAAGATATGGGAGGCAGCAAGGGGATACTACCTGGAAATGACAAATAAAATAAATTACTGAAGATTTTTAAGCAACTGTATTTGGGAAAAAAAAAGAAAAAGCTATAATTGTGGTCCTCTTTAAAAGAAGTAGGTGCAAAATACATGCCTGCCTTGGGGCACCCGGGAAAACAGAAATGAGGCCTGATCAAAAGTTTAGCTACCTCTGTTGTTTTCTTTTAATTGAATGCTTAGACTTACAACTCCTATTGCAAGCAGAATTTCAAAGTACAGGGTGCAGAGATACTGTGGAGACATAGTGTAACAATTCTTTTTAAAAGAAAAAGGTTCCTGCAAATTTAAAACAACTAATAGTTGATTGAGCAACTAGCCATCCTAGACTTGGTTGAGGCCATTGGGCCTTTTTACAACCCTAGCTCACATCAGACTAGTTCCTGCTTTGGCAACGCGTGGCTTTTCTGGTTAGCAGTTCATTAATGTTATCATGACTTTTTCTCATGGTTGTTTCTACAAAAATACACAGGTAACTTTAACAGGCATATTATACAGATAAACTACTCTAGACCTATGAAGAAGAATGTTGCAACAGGTTCTCCTCTGCCCCTTTTAGCATACCTCAGTGAAGTCTTCAAATTCTTAACGTAACTTACGCTGTTGTTTGACCCTGATCTTGGTTTTCACATCACTTGTGCTATGATAAGAAATTACCCAGAGATATACACATGTGTGCAGATAAGGATTAAAACAAGAAGAAAAGCATTCTGTTGTATTAACATTACTGTGCTGAGACCAAAGTTCCTGATTACCGACCGGTTAAATGAAAATACTTCAGGTTTAAAATATTTTTTAATAATAATACCTGTGGCTTCTCAAATGTTTCTTCTGCGGCTCAAAAACCCACAGCTCTTAACAGACTTGTTTTATGCACTAGCATTAACAAATTCTAATAGAAAAACTGAAACACATACCTCATATCACAGTGGTAAAAATTTATACGTCTTATAAAGGAATTTAATTTCCTTATGTGGAGCAGAATTTTACACACTGCTTTTAATCAATAAAATTGGTGCAGTTCTTATTTTAAATGGGCCTTTTTTTTTTTTTTTCTTTTTAATGCTACCTTTTACATAGAATCCAAAAAATCGAAAGGGTCTCCAATTAAGAAAACATTTTCTGTTGTGCTGAATTCATGTTACCGTACTGTGAGCTCTGACATTTTGTTTCTGTGGTAACCAAAATCAGCTGATTAGTTGGCATGGCAACAGAAAAGATGTAATCCCAGCAGACACACTCTAATCAATGCCCCCAGCACAGATGGTCTCCGGAGGATCAACAAGAAAGAGGCTGGCAGGCATTCAGCATATCACGTGGTTGCTCTAGACTAGGCCAGGAAAAAACTAAAAAAGAACGTTTCTCAAACTAACCAATAGCTTTTTAACCCCTTCGCTGCACTTATTAATTGTAGGAAATTCAACTGCCTGTACCTATGAGAAATAAATTCATTCCTGTTCCATATCACTTGGATTCTTGCAGTAGTGATGCAGTGCACCTTTTAAAACTCTTCCCCCTTTTGTTAATGGCCATCTCTCAAACCTGGCTTTAAAAGAAATTGATGCTTTTACAAATCTGGAATGTGCTGGAGGGCCAAAATCACTGGGAGTGTTTTAGTTCCACGCTTGTAAATCAGTTTGATGGAGCACAAGAGAAGGCCTGTCCCACCAGTGGGTGCTCCTGATCTCAGAGTGGAAGCAAAGCTCAACCTTGGTGATGTTTTCAGGAGCTATAAAAACCACAAACTGCAGAAAACCAGTTTGGTTATACATGAAGTTGGAGTGTTGGAAAACACTCAAAAACAGAGTATTGAAAATACTCATAATTCTTTCCATTGCTTGGAGAAAAAAAACTGAAACATCTGCCCAGGCAAACGAACATGGTAGGGCTTTGGCCTCTTCTTTGCCACTCTAATTCATGCCACTGAATTGTATTTACTTATAACTTGACAAAATCTGTTCTTAAGCATGTGCCTTACTTTATGTGGACAACAGCCTTCTAAAGACAAGCAGATATTTGTATCTTCACTGGTAGGCATGCTCTAGCCACATTTGTTTGAAAAAAATTGGAAGTGCCGTGTTATATATTCATCCAATATTGCAGTATGCAGTGAGTAGCCCTAACTGGGAAAATGTCAAAATGAATAAAATGCAGCTGCGGATTCCTGATTCAATATGTGATGAGAACTGTTCCAGCCCATTATATTAGATGCTAGTGAATTTGTAGCTTACAAGTTGTTTGTGAAACTGAAATAGCTATTAACAAGAATAGCTTATTTGTATTTTTGCTCTAAAAAAACTCTTCACTGGGTCAAATTCAGACATGATGTGAGGAGCTACTCAGTCAACTGGAGCGCTGCTTATGAGAGTTCTGTTCTTCCAGCAATGCTGTGGGAGTTAAGAGTCTACCTTTGTGTTTCCATGACCTCACTATCTCTGCTACAAGTTACACATACACAGCTAAGACAGCATTTGGCTCTAACTGATTTCTGAGAGCAACATATTCTTTTCTCCTTTATTCCACTATATGCTGTCTTCTATTTCAACAGTATTACTTATCAAGCCATTTTAACATACAGCCATTACAAAAAAAAAAAACCATTCTTTAAAGGCAGCTCCACAAAGAAGCAGCCTCCCTACACCTTTCCATGTTTTCTACATGTGGCAACCATAACAACTCTTCCTGAGCACTGAGGTGGTAAAGAGATGGCATCTTGGAATATCTCCATGTTTGTGTCTGTGTAAACCACAGTGGGCTGGAGTGGGACAGCTGGAACAAATATCCTGTAAAATACACACCTCCCAGCTCACCAGCACTCTGCACATGGGTGGCCTCTTCTCCCTATCCTTTAAGTCCCACACCATGAGGAATAAAATTGTCACAGAAGACACACATGCTAAAACTACATGAGCCATAGAGCCCCTTAGCATGATGCTATCAACATCAGTGTCTTGAGAGACTCAAAAACCTCCCCAGTTTTGCAAGATATGGGCAATATGAATGGATTATTTCCTCCTGATGCACCTTTTCTTCTGTGCTTTTTTTCTGTGTGAAAGTTGATGTTCGTAGACATAAACAGGTACAAGATGCAGAAGAAACATTTTCTGTTAAATTATGAAGTGTGCCTTTCCATTTTCAAAATCGGTTTATTAGTTTTTAAGGTAGGATTTTTATTTTGACTTGGACTTTCCATCTTTTTGGTACTGTTTTTATAAATATACAACACTCACTTTAATTAAAGAACTGAAGTAGCTAATGCATGAAGATAATATAATTCACTATATTCCATAATTCACTATCAGTTGCAAATATTCAATATGTACTCACTGTACTAACTACCTGATGCAGAACGTGCTCAAATCAATTGAGTCCCTCCATTGACTTCCCTGCTCTTTAGACCAGCATCCTACTGTATTAAATCACCTTTTTTCCCAGAGATTTACAGTCCTTAGACTGAGTATCAAGTGTAAAGTGAGCCACCCAAAATGGTAGGTACCAGCAATGTAAAATCTCACTGTTGCTTTAAAATTGAGCCAAGAGAAAAGGAGATGGGCAGGTTGCTTGTACATCCGATAGTTCCAGAAACCTGGCATTAGGTGCTTCTCTTGCAATCTTTCTGGGAGAATTGCAGAAGATGCCCACAAAATTTTCCGGTCATGCAATGAATACAGAAAATAGTAATTAAAGGTATTCAAGGGTTTTCAGTATTAGAAATAATCTCAGTCTACCAGAAAAATGCAACAGCCAATATTTTTCACTCTCATACACACCAGAAAGAAAGAAGAAAACAAAACAAAAACAAACAACATGCTTTTTTGAGTGTCCCGTGTTACCTTGGTAAACATGGGTTTTCCATGCTGAGTGACCATGGTGCATTGATCACAGTCCACTGTGATGGATGAGTTGTGGTATGACTCTTTTGAGTGCTTGAGAATGTAATACAGGTCTGTTACACCTCCTTCAAAGACAGTGCTAAAATAACGAGGAATGAGGGTCCTTCCAATTGCTGTGAGGAAAATACAAAGTGGAATTCAGCAAACGCTCTAGGTTATAAAATCTTCAACCATTTGCTAACAGAGCATGAATAAATTTAAGTGCGATGAAATCAAACTTTCATTTAAGTAATATAATACATGTTTTCTGTCTGCTGTAGAAATGGAGTTGTGCCTGCTCCCAGTGAAATCAATGAAAACAGCTTGTTCTGATATTCAGAGAGAGTGAGCTCATCTTATTCAATCTCTTTACACTGATGGTGAGTTAGAGTCACTTTTGAAACCATCTGCAAGTTTTTTGTCCCAAAGTAATTATCATACAGAGAGCCACATGGTGTCAATTATGACTGAAAGTTGGATATTACTCATAAATGTATAAATACAAGTGCTGAGCACTTACAGAAATGCATTTTTACATTCAAAAAGGCGAAGTGCATTTATATAGAGTAGTTGTGGACACAAATATGTTTGCATGTGTGCACATGTGTATGTATATACAGCAGCACACACACTACTGACTTGATGATGGAATAGGACAGCTGTAGCTATCAATCTGGAGAGTTAGGAAAGACCTGAGAATGCAATACAGTGTATATTATACAACATATGATTGCCAACAGAGAGTCTACCTGAAATCTCTCTTTAGACTGAGTGTATTTGTGCCACAGGCTAGAAGGTCTGCGGTAGCTTATATCCATTCCTACTCCTCAGGAGTATGGACTCCAAGTACTGAGTTCTCCAAGTAAGTAATAGCAATAGTGAGCATGGCATGCATTTTGGATGCACAGACTAGCAGAAAACCAGTATCAAAGGCAATTATCTCGTATGCAACCGATGTTTTGCACCTCCTTTTTTTTACAGATAAATTTGGATGCAACCACAAGCTTGTATGAAAGAACACTTCAGTTTATAATAGACCAATACTTCCATATTGAGTGAGTCACTGCCTTGCATGCAGTCCACAGTAATTCTGAGTGGTGGATACATGAAAATTACCTCCATCTTCAGAGGGAAAAACTGAGAGATCTAAACTAAGTGTTCTGGAACAATGAGACAGAAAAGTCACCATCAACAGGCAAAATTAGAGTTGATTAGCTCCTAATTTTTATTTATCTACCAGGACTATGCGGTGACTCATGTCTCTCTTATACCTTTCAAAGTAATTTCTAAAAAACTTATTTTCATAGGAATTTTGCCAGCATACAAACAAGGGCACTTGACCCTAAAAATGTATTTGCAAGTGGGTGTTGTAAATTAAAAACTATGGTGTTTTCACAGAAGTGGTTTCTGTGAAAGCTGTTTCTGCTCTGTGTGTTACAATGTGGAATACTGCATGTGCAGTTATAATGCACATTATGTAAGGAAAATATACAAATATAGAAAATAAGGACTTAAAGCTTGTACTGCAATATTAGATATCAACATAATTCTAAGGATTAAAATATACTGTGTTTTCTTGATGTGGCTGACAGTTCAGTGAATACTTTGAACAACTATTCTACAACTCAAGCTCCTAAAAAACCCACCCACTCGCCTTGCATGTATTAATTTTCTACAGTCTTTTAATTCAATTTAGAGAAAATGAAGTCCAGTGCATCAGCATAAGACTTGAGCTTTAACTCAAATTTTTCCATCTTGGTATGGTATATAGCAAAACTTGAAACTTTCCCATCATGTTAATTTTTTGCTCCCCTAAGGCTAATTAGCGCAAATTAAATTTCCTGCTAATCATCCTAGGCAGCAAATGTGTGATATGAAAATCCAGCATTCCTACTGATTGTGATAAACCTCTATTCACGTGACTTAGGCACCACATAAAAATCCTGAAACTTCTTTAACTGCATTTATAGACCATTCCCGAAGTAGCATAGTCATATGGTGCTGGTTTTAGCCTTGTAACCGCAGCTACAACACATTAAAGAAGGCTAGAAATATATTAAATATCTCATTATTTTTCCTACTAAGCACTGTCTGTTCTTGCCACCGGGATCTGCAACTGTGAATAACAAAGTGGGGAGCCAAAAGGATGAGGAGGAACAGAGGTGCACACAAGGTGATGCCCCACAGAACCTCATTTTCATCTACAGATGCCCATGCAGACTCTGTCTGTCTGTAAAAGGGAAAACTGCTCATGTGAGTGTCTAGCATACACTAGCATAAACTCCAGGAGAAACACTCACAAAACCCTACTAACAAGCAGGCTGGTCCTCAGCTCACTGAGCTGCTTTTGCTACAGAAGACTGAAGCAGGTCCAAGGCTTGGGCTCTGTTCCTGAAGCATTTTATGGCTTAAAACGATAACTTATTTTCTAGTATAAACATGACTCTGTACAGTGGTAACAAAGCTTATTTGTGCAGAAGACATTTCCAAGAACAACAAAGGGCTGTGCAACAAGCCCTTGTAACCACAAACTTTCTGTGTTTTAAGTGCAAAAGGCTTGCCTTGATGTTTTCTCCTCCAGAACACAACTGTGTGTATGAATATCCAAGCACTCTCAGCTCTGCTCTTTATTACCCCTGCCCCTCCCCTCTCCCCCTAAGTCTCCCTGCTCCCCTACCCTCATGGTCTTTCTTTTTTCCATCTTACGGTCAGTTTATATGCACAAGTTATCTTCTATGTTCACAGTTCAGCTCTCAGTGCTGCCCTGTCCCTTCTCCCCCTCCTCACAGTTTGTTCTCCTTGCTCAGGCAGGCTCACTAATCCCCCCACAGCTCCCCAGATCCCTCATTCTCCTTACATAAGGGGACCATGCAGTCCTTACCTAAAGGGCCATTCTCCTTACCTAAAGGGGGCTATTTGCAGTCTCCCTGTTCTCCTTGTCTCTCTCCCAGATGCCAGCTTCACGCACACTTTCTCAGTGCCCTTCCCAGCCACCCAGGCTGCACAAAGCTCCTTGCCTCTATGGTGTAAATCCTTCTACTGCTTCTGAATTTTGTGTACTTTTCCCCAGGATCTTCTGTCTCCTACTTTTCTGCACTCTGTTTTGTCCGACTCCATCCCTCCTCCCTTTGCTCAGCATTCTATCCACCCAGGGACAAGGCAAGAGCATCTCTTTGTGCCCTCCATGCAGCTAAGCAGCTCCCTATTCACTGTTCATGTTTTTCGTACTGACTTCTAAACCTCCCATAATCAGCTTCCCTCTTTTTCTTTCACTTTCCAGTTAATACTTCTGCCCACTCTTACACTTCAGTGCCATCAGATTTCTTTCCTGGTTTAGTCCCTCTCTACTTTTGCCTCCTTTTCCCTCTTTCCTCTATGCTTCTAATGTCTCATTGGAGTGAGAGAGTTTTCTTCCTGGATTTTCCAATGACAATGCTATGGTCAAGCCGCTTCCTTCTCAGGGCCACCTGGACCACACTGTGTCTGCTGGGAGCTCTGGAGAAGGAAGGGCTTCCTGCTTTCACATGCAGCACTGGCTGACCATATATCAGGGTCTGGAAACGGGATTGGCAGTGGAAAAATCCAGGAGTCCACAGAGCCTTGAGTCCAGCTACTCTTTGCAGTACATGCGGAGACAGCCCACTGGGCTCCATGAGCAGGGAAATCTTGAAAATTTCTGCTGTCAAACTCTTGTGAGGCTTGAGATGAGTACTTCAGAATGGTGTCTTTTTCCACAAAGATCCATAAATTAAATAAATTTGCGAAACACAGTCAGGTTTACACAAGGAAGACAAGAGGCAACCCCTGCCACAAAGATGAGCGGTCCCGCTCCACAACATCATATGGATGTGCAAATAAAAAGTTGCAATAATTTTGTAACATGGACAAAACAGTATTTTATTTTTCATTTTCAAAAACAAATCATTTTTGACTTAGATAAGGGAGAACTGGCTACAAGCAAAATAAACCACAATTTCAGTTTTATTGGCTTAAGTTTGGCAAAATTATAAGTAACTTGAAAGAAATTATTTTAATAGGTTTTATTAAACAGTATTAATAATAGATGCTATATCATCTTCCTGCAAGAACAGATTAGAGTAGCTATGACTGCAGATGTTGAAGCTCTGAGCCCAGCACTCAGGGATAGGAAAGCAGATACAGATTCACACCTGCATCTATAAGAACACTATCAGGATCCTACAGTGCCATTATCCAGTACAGGCTGTTTCACCAAGTGAAATGCAACATCCTGCACTATAAGAAATTGGATACAACGTGAGCTGGAAAGAAAATTCACCTGCCCCTCCCTCAGCACTCAGGCATTAGCGCCAGATCCCCATAATGCTACTTTGCATTTTGTCCTGAGCAGCATCCTTCATCCCTAACTGAGTATCTGAGGACATACTATTTCCCAAGAGAGGCAGACAATGCCCCTTAATGCTTGCTTCATTTGTGCTAGCAAATCCCCACACGGCAAAGCAAACTGGCAAAGATCAGCTGGATTTAACAATGGGTGATGATGGTTATTTATATGAAGGTGTCTGTAAGAAAGGTGTATCTGAAGTGATTATTTTGCACAAACTATAATGCTGTCACTCGGTGGGATGACATACCTACAGCATGCTCACTCATGTGAAAGCCTGGCTACACATGGCTCTATCTACATTTCCAGAGGATAAGAGACCTAACTACAGTTTTAGAATTGAAATATAATGGGTAGATATGTGACACTACCCTGGATACGAGCGGTCCAGAAATCAATTAATCCAATCCATATAATTGTGGTACCACCACATGCCATGTGGTGGTGGTACTGTTGTTTTGTTTTTCCTAAGGAAGATTCAAATAAAATAGAAAGTAAACATGTTTTTCTAGTTCATAGGAAACAGGTATTATCTCTGGGCTAGAAATAGAAGAATACTTCCTCCCTTTGTGAAAGATATGCTGTCAAATTCTCAGTGTCCTCTCTATAGAATGCAGGTTCGTGGCCTCTGTTGCAGCAGCAGGGCTCGACAGCAAAACCCTCCTTGTTCAGTGCACTTGTCAAGGGTTGCCTTTACAGTACAAGCTCGCAGCAGCAGAGACTTCAAGTTAGCATATATGTATACAGCATGTAGGAGAACTGCCAAATTGGTATAGAAGTCAAACAATAGAAGTGTTAACCAGTGAAATAAAAATACTGGTTTGATTGCTTCCAGACTGTTTTTCGCAGCCTGTCAAGTCCTGTGTCTTCAATTAGAGCTATGATATAAAATAAGCAATAAAACAGACACAAATATAAAAGCATAAAATATAAAAAGCCTTCTAAAGTTCCGAAGAATCAGCAACAGAATGAAAAAATGACACTGTGCCTGTAGCTTAAATGAGCTCTGTCTGGAAGCTGTGGTGCAGACTGCAGCTGATTATCTCATCAACGCATTATATAGATGGGATTGGTGAACAGCACTGGTTGGGACTGCAGGTTTTTTGGCTTCCAAACCAAAAAGTTGAGATGCCCTGTACAGCTCCAGGCAGATCACGGAAGCCTCTTGCTTGGGAGATTATCACAGCTGGGGTTCAGTAATTAAATGGAGATGCTAAGACCAACTTTCCCTCAGCCAGATCTAAGGGCTAGGGAAGTCTGGAGATGACTTCTCACTGATTGCAAATGAGCTTTCCTGAGCACCACAGAAGAAAGCTTGAGCTTACTGTTATTTGTTAATTGACATCTCTGGCTTTGGCTAATTGACATCTGTGTGGACCAGAGGTTGGCACAGTCATTTATGCATGCATTTGTAACTAAAATAAATGAATGCACAAAAAGCAAAACATTATGGAGTTACACAGTGATGTCATTGCTCTCCTTCTGCCCCTACTTTTGTTTGAATTTGCCTAGATTCTTCTCAGTGAAATAACACATCAGGTGTGTTCCCTCCCAGATGCAGCCCATCTGCTTGGGATGCAGAGGGGGTTGGGATGCATGCTTTCTCTAGACTTTGCTCAGCAGCTCTGCTAAAACTGGGGAGGAGGAAGGGAGAGAACAGAAGCTAGGAAGAGTCCCAAAGTTGTGCATGTGAACAACCATCCACATTTACAAAACCTTTTCTGGTGAGCGGATTCAAACCCAAACAAAATGAATCTGTCAATTCCCAGGAAAAGCTACTGTATGAAGGGCAGTGAAAAGACAGTCTAATTAAAGTCCAAATTCTGTTTCAGAGATGTGTGGGCCACGTTGATTAAACCACCCACATGTGTCCAAGGCAGAATCTGGCACACACAGACCCATCCTTTTTTACTCCCTATCTAGTAGGTAAGATTGGGCTCCTATCGTTTAGACTATATATAGAATAACTGTTATAAGGTATGATTGATCTGCACTGATCTTATGGGAAAATTCCAGTAATTTATACAAATAAAGTATTAAGTAGAATAAAATGTATGATTTTAAAACTATTACAACAGTAATGGTAAAAACACTACTGTATATTATTAAGAGCAGTATACTAGTAATAGTAATAGCAGTATTTTACATTCAGAAAATGTCTGTGTAATCTGCAGATGGAATAGTTTAGAAACTCCATGAAGTTTGGAGGAGGATTGTTTACAAGTGTTACTCCATATTGCTAATAAAGTACAAATTTTTGAGAAGTAAAATCAGCTGCTTATTCATTCCTCCCATGTCCATACAAATTTGTTTTTATCTTTACTGATCTCCTTAGTACTCTGTGGCAATTAGGAAAAAATGAATGTTTCTGATGATTTTGTCTTTGTTCTCATTTTTTTAACAAAACTGCAAAGATGAGTAACATGGATTCAGTGCTGTGACTGAATGCCTTGAATCCTTCCCACACTCAAACCACATATTTAGTTTTTTTTCTGATCCATGATATCTGCAATATCTTATTTATTCTTATGTCAAAACTACTGCCTACAGACAAAAATTCTAACGAATAGTACTAAAACATATGCAATTATAAATGTCCATTTTTTTCTTCTACAGTTTCTGTGTAATTCAAGTGTTGTTAGATTAGACTCTTCCTTTTCATCCAGTAAGTATTTTCTAACACCATTTTATCCTGGTATTTGCATATATAATTTTGATTCAGTTAACAGTGTATTTCCTTTTCTTGTAAGTCTATAACTAGCACTTCAATCCTCTAAAACACACCTGAGTCAAGAACAAGTAACAGAAACTTCATGTCAATGAGACCTCAGCTTAATTCTCCAGACTTTATGACTCTTATTCTCAGAGATACATAATCTGCAACTCAGACTTAAATCTGTCTCTCTGAAAAGAGATATTTTGCTATAATTCATTTTGGTGAAAATAGCCAGAAAACAACTATAAAAAGCTCTATGTCTCAAGAAAGCAACAGATTAATTTTTCATTAAGGAACTCAGCCAACCTATTACAGCCTCCCAATCTTTTCCGTACTATACTATCAGCACCCTAGCAAAGTTTTTAAGGAATTGCATGCTTTAAAATTCAGAGCCTTCAGATCTGTAGATCTGAAGCCCAAGAGTGAGAACCTGGGGACTAGAGGATGTGGAAAGCAAACAGCAGAGCACAAAATCCCTTTCAGCAGAGTACAGCCCATGGCTGGGCATGAAGGGCCTTTCGGGGATCATTTGGTCCAGCCCCCTCAGAGCAGATCACTCACAGGGATTGCCCAGAACGCTGTTCAGTTGGGTTTTAAACATCTCTAAGGATGGAGCCTTCATGACCTCTCTGGGCAGCATATGGCAGTGTTTCGTCACTTTTCAAGGAAAATGCTTTTTCATATGTTGAAATGGAACTTCATGAATTTTGCCGAGTGACACAAAGAAGATTCTGTCTCTGTATTCTTTTATCTACCTCCCACCATAAACTCATTTAGATTGACAAGATCCACCCTCTCCAGGCTGCATGGTCCCAGCTCTCTCAGCTTCTCCTTGTCCAGCCCATGCCACCAACCTTTAGTCACTACTGTGCCTTTGCTGGCCTCGCTCCAATAAAGATGTGCCTTTATTCTACCAAGGAGCCCTGCCCAAATATCCTGCTCCAGACATGTCTCCTCAGCCGCAAAGGAAGGACCACCTCCCTTGTACTGCTGGTATCATTCTTATTGCAGACTTGGAGGATTCTCTGCCACACAGGCACACTACCAGCTCATGGTTAACTTGAACTTAGGGTCTCCAGCTTGGGGATCAAGGCTGACTGCAAGAGGACACACAGAAAGCGTCTGCTGAGCAGACTGACTACAGATGGCAGATGTGTCATACCCAGCACCTTCAACTCCAGCACAAGCAGCAGAGTACTACTCTTGTATGACTCTGGACCAGCTTCAGGCTTGAAATCTTTGCTCCACGTCCAGGGATAGTACTCTAATAACCTAGGGAGTTTAGACTATTCTCCTTCATACAGACCAATCATAAAAATTCAATAAAAATTCAGAGCTCATTTAGTTTGTTGCTTAATTTAGGTTTAAATTAGAAATCTGAACTGGGTTTCTAGCAATAAAGAGCAGACCTTTACCTGACACTGAAAAATTCACAATTTCTTAATGGCAGCCACAGTATATGCTGATTTCTTAGGCTGAAGTGGAAGTGTTCTGAGGGGGTTACCCATATTCTTATTTCACAGACAAAAAATCTATCTTAGATAAGGAAGCTCTACTTCTAACTATAAAATGTCCACATATTATAAATCAAAATCATAATTCTCCAGCAAAAATCCATACGCAGATACTTTAGTGAAGAGAATATTTATACTTGCATAAAAAATCTGCACTTAGAATGCTAATAAGCCAGAACAAGTAGTTTGTCTGGTTGCTGTATACAGCCTATGCTAATCACTGTTTGAAGAAAGAGCATTTCAGTTAACTTTGTTCAACAACTGCAATGAAGAAAGTTTTAAAGGCAGAGCAAAGAGGTTATTCACAGCTGTATGACAAACCACTGTCAAAATATAACAAACCACAACCAAACTCAAGCAGAAAATGACAAAATGTAAGACCGTAAAAATGATGGAAATTGTGCAGGACAGGCATTTTAGATGAACAAATGCAATCTGTACCAGCATAAAGGACCAGCACAACACAGAAAATGATACCCAGGAAAGTCGTCTGAAGAAGTAAAGGCAAAAACATAAAATTCAAATGACAGGACACCAAAAGGAAGAGACAAAAAGCAGGCAAAACATCCAGTTGCATTAAATCAAGCACACTTCTGACCCCTGACTTCACATGACCTACTGGAATACTAAACATGGCATTAAACAAAAAAATCACATAAAAGCAGAGGAAAAATGACATTAAGATAAAATGATATTGGCCATACTCTCACATATTGCCACAATTCTTTCATACAGATAACCACGCTTCTCTGGGGCAGAACCTAGAGCTCAGCATCCAAGCTCAGCTGCCGCAGAAAATGGGTTTTTGTCCGACCATGGCATGTCTATGTTGGTTGCACACATTGCCCAGTTCTACTCAATCTCTTGTTGATTTCAACTCAAATCATTCTGCAAAAATTAAGCAAGTCACTGTAACCACCCCAACTACTATCTACAAAGATTCTGGCTATTTTGCTGGGGAACTTTTGCTAAAAATTGCATGCAAGTGTGCAACAACATCTATTGTATTATGTATACTGGCACAAAGTTCTTCTGAAGGCAGATGCCTGCAAATGTAATCCCTCCAGCTCCTGATCTCTAGTGTTTTCTCTGAATCAAGCTGAGATGGGAAGCTGAAGCAGCAAGAAAAACAGTCTTACGTGTGTTCTAAAAATAGTATGAAACATTTACAGCTTGCATGAAGAATAAACAACTGACAAAGTACTGATCTGAATAATGTATATCTCCCTTTAACCCACAGAAGCATTAAAAGAGTTGTGAGTGACTGAGCCAGTGCACTGTATGTTGCCTTTGCACTTCTAAAATTCCTGATATATGCCCAGGTGAAATCAGCAGCAACATACATCTTAGATGAGTTGATAAATCATGGTTCGGGGGTCAGTCCAGGCTGCGGGTGCCACCACCCCTGCAGGCCCAGCACTGATGTCCTGAGGAAAGGCCTAAGGACAAACATGGCTTGGCTCAGGCAGGATTTACTTTCTTCTTGGATGCAATTTGCATCTCCTTGCAAGCCTCCTGTTCATGAGAGAAAGCTACTAGCAGCACTCCAGCAGCTAGTTTAAGGTTAGTTAGCCATGAATGTGTCTGTTAAATACGTTGTAAGCAGATAGCAACTTGTGTTGCTAGCGCTACTGGGAACCCAAAAGCTACATGCCTTCATGGTGTGCCACTACATTGACACAAGCTAACCCTGTGAAGAAGCTGGACATATTTTGGACTCAACCAGGTGTATATGGCCACATGGTTTCTGGTCAGCTCGGTGTGTGAAGTGGACAGGCTCATATAGGCCTCTGCATATAAGCAGAGCTAGGCTTCTCAGCACTGGAAGACTCTTCATGGCAAGATGCAAGCCCACAGGCAGGTGATATGAAGAACAATTGTCCCTCTCTTGCATCCAGGACTTCATGCTTATCACAGTTGGTCAGGCTTCACAGCGTGGCTTGCATTCAAGTTAAAAATACTAGAGGTGTTTACTGAAATGTGTTTACCTGTGCATCAAAGGGGACACAGCATGGTGGGGAGAATGTGTGGACAACTGGAGGGAGGTGAGGGGTTACAGTAATATGATAAAAGATACACGAGGCATTCTCAAAACCCTGAAACTGCAATGAGCACATGTGGATTGATAGCCAGCATGATTTTTCTCGTAATTTTATGCTGCAGACATATGAACAATATCTCACCAGTGGATAATATCAGTTGTCGGTTATATACATGTTTTATAACAACCAGAACACTCTTTCTCAAAAAGCTGTCGGTGGTTAGCTTTGATTTCCTTTTTTTCTGCCGTAAAGCTTGCTTTCCCACTCTCTTTCACTTTAAAGCTAATGGAAGCTAACTGCAGAGAAAGTAAAAAGGTATTCAACATGTTAGACACAATCATTAGGAAAATATTCTACCATTTAAAAGTGTTTTGTTGGTTTTAAAAGTACTGCTTGTTTATTATTCTTAAAAAGAAGGCAAGTGCCCTGTGTTCAGCTATACAAATCAGTTGTCTGACAAAATAATGTCAAATAATAAATAACCACTTTCAGAAAAGGGCAAGCAATGTAACAGGTTTATAATCCTCAGTTAGAGCACACATTATATGTGGTTTTAAATAAAATTTTATGCAGTAAGTAATGTGGAATGCTCTTAACTGGAAAAAGGCAACATCTGTAATAAGTGCTGCAACAAACCTGTACTGAAACTGCAATAACCTCTTTCTATGTTTTCTGTCATTTTAGACATATGACACATTTTTTCCACATTTCACGGAGAGCCATTGTACTATCTTCTTGATATACTGTTGTTGCAATGACGGACTATGATTTCTAGAACCACTGCATGTACAGGCATTGTGACAAAGATGAACTGCCACTGTAAGGACAGCTCCAGGGACCTTCTGAGCATAAAATGTGGCCACCAAGCAGGGTCATCCCAAATGTCCACCCACACCAAAGTCTCTGCCTGATAACAACCGAATAAATAAAACAAGAAGAAACAACAAAAAAAGATGACAAGAGGGAACACAATCCTTGCCCTGGTCCACCACACCTGCTTCAAAAAATTGCAGGTGGAAAGCAACAAAAGTGATGGCTGCATTCAAGGACAGGCTGAAAGAGCTGGGGCTGGAGAAGGCTGCAAGGTGACCTGATAGCGGCTTTTCAGTACCTTAAGGGGAGCTAAGGAAAGAAGGAGACAGATTCTTGAACAGGGTCTGTGGTGATAGAACAAGGAGAAATGGCTTCAAGCTTAAGGAGGATAGATTTAGGGTACATATAAGGAAAAATGGTGGTGAGACACTGGAACAGGTTGCTCAGAGATGTGATCCCTTCCAATTCTAAGGATTCAATGATTCTAGAATTCAATTAGGTGTGGAAGTCATAGCTACCGATACCTAATTACCTACATACAACTTGATCTCAGGGATTCAAACATCAGCCTAACAACTCCTATTTAATTACAGAAAAACTATGCAAACTTTGTGATCTCAGACTAGAAACTCATCCAAAAATGTCTCCTGGAACATTTTAGTTCATACAGAACTAAAATAATCAAAGTAGAAAGTTCTTCTCCAAAGGTTTTGGGGAAACATTTAATTTTCTGCAATAGGTTACAGTGTTGGCAATAAGCATTCCTCTTGGCATCAATGAGAGCAATCCAGACTGGTAATTCGATGTTCTGATATCTTAGCATGAAAATAGCTACCTGATTCAAAATACTCCTTGGATGAGTTAAACCTTTTTTTTTTTTTTTTTTCTTCCCCAAAATCTCCTACCAAAAGTGGGAAAACAAATTTAATTTGCTATCTTTTTATAACTGTTATAGTCAAACATGACTCTTTGAATTAAATACACAGCGATACTCCACCTTGCAATGTAAGCATACAAAAATGGTGCTCTACATGTACAAATCTGAAATATTTCCCTGGCTTTCAAATCATTTCTTCATATTTTACAGATAAGGTTTCCTTTAATAGGAGCACTGCAAACTTTTCTTGAAATCAAATGTCTGTGCTAATTACTGTAGTGAATAGTGAGCTGACTTATTTGTTTACAAAGCCTAGCACTATGTAATAGTAAGCTTGGAAAGAATCAATTCATACCTTTTTTACAAGACAAACGAAAAATAAACTGGAATGAATATCAGAAAATGCCAGTTGAAAATTTTTATGTTGTGAGCATCTAATACACAAATGTATAATTGAAAGTAATACTCACCAGGTCATATTTTCACCACCACCATAGAAAAATGTCTTTCTAAGATCAGTTCCCCTTCACTACTCACACATGAATATTCTCAAATTACTTCTTCCCCTCTTAATTCTGATCTTACTTCAGAAGTGATTCAAGGACAAATCATGCTTTCTCCTGGATCTCCATTTACACAGCTGGAATTTGGCATGCATAATGATAAGAAGAATGGAAGAAAACTATCTTCATTTCTATAAAGTTGTACGATCACAGAGCTGAGAGCAGAGCAGGAGTGTGGCACCGATGCAGAATAGGAGGCTGCATCAGAACCCCTCCCTGTTCATCTGGATCACATCATTAAAGCATACTACATACAGCTTGTATACCTTGGAAAAAACCATCTTTCCTCTGCAACTGCTCACTAGTATGTAACAATTTCCGCATATTTTCTCCAGTAACATTTTGGATTAATGAAAAGCTGTCATTTTGCTACAAGAAAAGAGGGAAGAAGGGGGAAGAAGAGGAGGGAAGAAAATTTGCCCAAAGTGAGGCACAAGGAAAGCAATATACATGAGTAAGAGCTGCTCCCAGATCTCTGCACAAACCCCAGACTGAACATGATATTTCTAATTGTTTTGGATCAGCACTCCTACATATACAATGCTTTATCCACATCCTTCCTATCCCTCTCTTCCTAAAATCAGCACAGCTAGCATATAAATAAAAAAGTTACTCTTGGATACCTCACATCTGGTTAGAGTTAGGAAGTGCTAAAAATCAGGAGTGTTTATTCTCTCAGGTTTTTGAGTCTAAAATTCTAGCTGTTTCCTGCCTTTCTGAGAACCTCAGAGGCTTCAAATGGATAGCAATTGCTTGCCATTGATGATCTGAGCTGCAGCTTGGAATGCATATATTACGCATCTGGAGGGGTTGGAAGGGACCTCCAGAGATCATCCAGTCCAATCATTCTACTAAAGCAGGTTCCCCAGAGTAGGTTACACAGGAAGGGGTTCAGGTATGTCTTGACTACCTCCAGAGAAGGAGGTAGAAAACAATTGTACGAATGTAGAAAACAATTCACAGCAACCAGTGCAATACTAAAGACTCTTCTCCCTTGGGCTTGGTGGCCAGTAAGTGCCTGACTGAACGTGTGACATAACACAATTGCAAGCTTTGATTTTGCCACATTTTACAATTGACTCTCACCTGGCACTGCAGCTGAAACAGTAGTATCTGCTTACAGGGACTTACGTGCATGAAAGAAAATCAGAGAATCATGGAATTGTTTGGGTTGGAAGGGATCTTAAAGACCATCCAGTTCCAACTCCTACCATGGGCCGGGACACCTCCCACCAGATCAACTGCCCAGGGTCCCATCCAGCCTGGCCTTGAATACTTCCAGTGACATGACACCCACACCTTCTCCGAGCAGCCTGTTCCAGTGCCTCACCATCCTCACCATGAAGAATTTCTTCCTATTGCCTAACGTAAATCTCCCCCTTTTTTTAGTTTAAAATCATCACCTATCACTATACTTCCTCATAGAGTCTCTGTAGGCCCCCTTTAGGTAGTGGAAGGTAGCAACGTATTTTACAGTATGTCCTTCGTGCCTGAGTACATGCCCACTCCCAGTGGAATCAGTATTTATCAAAGTCATCCTGAATTTCTTTAGTTGATCCTCTTTGCGTACACATTCATGCAATAACCTATTGGGGTGGAACAAGAACTCCCAACCATACCCATGCTGTGCCAGCAAAGTAGTGCTTCATTTCCTGGAGCTGTTCCAGTGAGGTGATGTACAATATACTCACAAGTAAGGGCTCTAAGTGACATTTCTCACCCTTCATTTCTCCTAAAAAGCTGCCATTTCCGAGGCAGATGGCAGGATACACCCCCAAGAGACAACTTCACAGGAAGCCTTTGCTCTGCGTGGGGATGCTGTGGAGCACAGCTGAACTTTCACTCTTCCTCTGGTATTTCTGCCTGCTTTATTTCCCAAGTTTCATCACTTGTATATCATCCCATTCACATTTTACTCTCCTATTTCATAAGCTGTCTGCTCCATTCAGTGTCCTTCAGACGAGGGCACAAATGGAAGTCACTCATATGGAAGTCACCCAAAACCTTCCCATTGAAGAATTTGTGTTTGCCACTTGTATATTTGTTACACTAACAGTGATCTGTACGTTCTGGATAGTGATAAATGCACCCAAAATTGCAGAATCTTAAGAATGGTTGAATTTCAGAACACAGGTTTTCATGCAACTGTGATAAGACTTAAGAGCAAGGGGCAGTACTAACAAAACAACATTCTTGTTTACTGCAGCAAGAGCTACAAAAGACACTTGAAGGACATTCTTAGCAGTGTAAGAAAAAAAAATTGTGTTTACTCTGGTAGACTAAATTTTAACTCCAATGTGATCAGAATCTCTTTTTCAGAGAGATGTCCCTTTTTCTCTCCCAGGGCATTCCAGAATTTATTAATATCTTCATATGTTCTATAGAATTTTATTTGAAAGTGATACCCTAAGCCAGACTAACTACACTGCCTATAGTACATTGAGATGACGTGTCTTCAGCAAACATTGCTTTGGTGGTTGCCAGAGGATGTTTATGAACGGGCATACCAAGATGACAATCATGAGAGCTCTTCCAACCACCTGTTCATTTATCTCTTCAATTTACCAGGAATTACTGCCTTATCTTTATTAAGTGCAATCCTGAGCAGGAATTTTGCTGAAACACCAAATGAAAGCTAGACTGCCAGCAGCATCAGCTATGTTGAAGGAAAGAATCATTGGCTACTTGCATATCTGCTAACCTCTGAGGTATACTACTGCGAGATGGATGATCCATACTATTGAAATCAAACTGGTACCCATGTAATGGAAAATTATGAGTTTTCTTTTTGCCTTTCTCACTATTTTTTCTCAATGTATCACTGACAGTAATAATATGAATCTGCTCCTGTTAGAAATATAGGGGCTGATGCCTGTGTGCCTGCTGCAGAAGAGAGGGATCCCAGCGGGTTCCCTTTAGAACCTTATTCCAGTATGGGTCATCTGTTGCAATATTCAGCAACTGAAATATAATGAGATATTCCCTACTGTGTCCTTTCACACCTAACACTTTTTTGAAACAAAAATGGATGTTACTTCCAACGCATATTTCTGAGTGTCCTGCTGATTCTGACAGCCCTTAAAAAACATCCTAACAAACAAGTATCATGTAGCATCGCTGCTTGCCACAGCACAAGAGTCCATGCTACAAAGTGGTGTGTCATCGGGTTCCCCCTGCACTGCAGTTCTAATTCCTGACTCCTCCTCAATAGTTACAAAACACATTTACTTCATATATGGGTTTGCTGCTAGAGTAGGACCTCACTTCTTGAAAAGAATTTGGAAATACGGATTGATTTTAAGAGCAAATCCCAATATGATCTACCACAAAGTTACTGTCATGGAAGACATTAATAAAAAAGGATGATTTTCTTCCAGAGTTGGAGGATATATATTGAAATTTTTTTAATTTACTTCTGCTCTCTAGTTTTTCAGTACAGAAACTTCCCCTCAGGACCGCTGGGGAGAGTCAACAGCAGTTGACTTGCTGAGATACAAAATAGACCCTGCACTTGAGCAGACAAACTTTCCAATAACATCTTATACTTTAGGCTGACTCCATTCCACACAATTTGGTGCTGTGATGCACTGTGAATTAACATATGCAAATTATGGATTAAAATATGCAAATTAACACACAAATCACAGTTATTTCTAAAAGACTTGCCTAAGAAGGAGGATGTAGCTGTCACTTTTAACAATAGCAAACACCTAATAGCAAACGCCTACATGTAAAACTACTAAAAAGACAGAAGTAGTGCAACGTTGGAGCACACCTGAACCCACATCCTCTTTCAAAATGCCAAATGAGTTTTTATGAGATCTCTTCTGGTATTTTCTCATGGTGCATTGCACTTGAATGCTACTAGCAAATGTTTCAAAACAGGATAGCAGGAAATATTGCAACAGATAAGCCTGCTGAGAACAAACAACCTTTACCCCGAATATCTAAGTGAACTGGTAATTCACTGTAAGATGGTAAGTACTGAAAAACCTTTGCAACATGAATAAAAAGGAGAAACTTAGCCTGTGTTGCCATGTCCCTGCTTTTTTCTGGTAACTTGAATTCTAAAATGGAATAACACACTTACAATGGGCCCCAAAGTCTTAGCTAATTTATCATCATATTATCTTAAAAAACTTGATAACTAATTTCAAAGCCTCTTCTATGTCTTCTGTAATGCCCTATGGTACACAGTAAACTGGAGGTAATTATCGATCAAGAAATTATTTTCACTTGTGTCATTTAGATGGGTACTTAAAAAATGGGAAATTACTGCAAACACTTTTACAGGAAGTACTTTCTTACAGTCTAGTTCCTAACCTACACAGTTTGGAAGAAGTGTAGATGTAGGACTACAAATATTACTGTATTCTACAGCATATGCAGTAAGATATGTTATTACCTAGGGATTAAGCCCCAGAATTATCTTAATTCTTGAATCAGGTCTGCTGCACTCAAACATGTTTTTTGTTTCCTACCTAGAACAGAAACCTCTGAGGAGGAATGTGACTGAGAAGGCATGGTGAGGATGGCTTGATGGTTGGATTGATGGCCTTTGAGGTCTTTTCCAACCTTCGCGATTCTATGATTGATGAACTACTTAACAGCAGCGCCATTCCAGAAGTGGGCACAATAGTGGTGGGTAAAAGACTATTATTCAGCTGAAAGTTATGCTTCTTTGTATGCAGGGAAGGGACATGCCCCTGTAAATGTACTGACACGAAAGGGGTACAACCATGCAGCTAAAGGATGACTTTCGTTGCCAACAAAGGCTCATGCTCACAGACCAAGACACGTGATGGAGCAGAAGCAAGGCAAGGTGTTGTCAGCTGGAAGTGTAAGCCCACAGAGAGACACCGCAGCCCTGTGATGGTTCCTGCACCAAAGGAAGACCTGGCAAAGAGGAAGGTGACCAGTGCAAACAGCAGGGTGGGTGGCTTTTAAATGACTAGAGCTGTTTCCAAGAGTGACCATGCTCCAACAGTGTAATCTGCAACCATTATTTAATTCCAATTTCAGCTAACCATTTTGTAGTAATTGATGTCTGAATAAGAAATTCAACAGCTGCCTGTATGACTGAACAAATTATATTCTGCTTATAACACTTTCTTAACTCAGCCACCCACTATGGCTGAAATATTTGATCGCTAAATTGATTTTTCATTAATTCAATCTTCAAGAATGATTATTATTCTGAAGCTGGACCACACACAATAAAAATAAGCATTTTATTAGTCGTATAGTGATAGGGCACATAGGGAAAAAGACACGTGCCCTGGCTGATGAATTCAGGCTGCTGCATAATTTGTTGTTCTAATGCCAACTTGCAGAAGAGCATTGCTTCATCACAGTTGCTCTGACAAAAAGTGAAAAGAAATCTGGGTCCCATGAGTCCTTTTAAAAAACCTTGACCTTGAAAATATGAAACTACTCAGAAGAGGTTATTAAATAGATGTAATAATATTAAATAATCTCAATATTGAAATTTTAAATTAAGAAAAGCTCTTCTTCATTTCAGGAGGCATTTGTTAACAGGAAGACTGTGTATTCTGAAAGTACTGTGTGAAAGTTCCACAGTAAATATATGCTTTTAAATGCAGGGAACATTATTACCATAAATTACATCCTTGCAAAAACATAATCAATTAGCAAAAGGTCATTAATACAAGACAGTTTACAAATACATGTCACTGAAACTACTCACACAAATCAGCATTTGCAGGAGAGCAAGTGGGAGACCTGAATACTTTTGTAGTGAAACAACCATGCTTTCTTCAGTGAATAAGCTACATGGTCAGCACTGTAAATTAATGGTCATTGCAAACCATCTCAAAATTCCTATTTAGTAATGTTTTCAAATGATCTTTTTTTTTTCCTTTTTCTGGCAGCCCCTATTTTGCAGGGCTGAACTAACCCAGCCATCGCAAAGCAGAATACTGCTGACCTCCTCATGCCCTAGAGAGGCCAGTTTTATTTCTAAGGTTAATATTCTCTCTTGTCAGTGAGATTTTCCTTTCATTTCCGAGAGTAACCCAGGCCCAGAAGACTTCAACATGATGCCCAAAAACTAATGAACTAATTAGCTACACCAGAAATGCCTAAAGCCCTGGACTGCATTGAAACTGGTAATATCTCAACCTGCTTAGATCCACCAGGGATCTCTCTTTAACACTAGATCTTTTAAAAAAAGAAAGAAAAGGAAAGAAAGAAATGGAAAAGAAAAGAAGGAAAAAATTAGCCTTTATGGCATTTTTCTCTCCATACTATGGGTACATAAGAACCACAACAAGTTGTGTGATTAAGAAATGACGATAGGACATGTAGTGGTAACAAAATAAAAATATGATCCTTGATTTATACCCCTCTTTTTGCTGCTTAGCAACATGCCAGTGTACTACATTCTTTTTGTTTCAACTTTCTGTGGATATTGGAAGAACAGAATTTTTGCAGAACCCTATGCACAGCCTTCTGCAACATGACAATGGTAAGGCAGCGACAGTTTGTGCTGAAGAGAGCCCAGATGGTTCTGTAATCGTAATCCTTTTTAAGCAAGTATTCTCCAACAGCATGTGCCAGGCAAACCTAAAATGTTTCCCCATCAGAATTTTCTTCTACTTCAGTTCAATAATAATGTTTGTCATTTAAAGTGCTCTATTAAGGCATAGCCCACAGTCTATTACTGTAGGGGAATAATGTGAAGAACCTCTGCATAGATGAAATTACATCACCCAGACTTGCTTTGTTCCCTGGAGCCCATTTCTTTCCTTATATATATTTTTGTTTCAAAATTCAAAAATTAATTTAGCCCATTAGAAATATTTTTAATAGGAAAACTTTCCTATATAGTTAATTGCTACTGAGAAGCACAAGGAGATCAACATCTATTTTTAGCTTCATAGAAGCTTTGTGTTGATTACCCTACTAGAAGAGATGCACACTCTCACTGGAACTTCTACTGGTGAAATTCACATCACAGGATATCCTATGAGGGTCCTTCTGTATTCTGACACAAATTCAACCTGTTCCTTCGCTAAAAATTACTATCACTCTTTTCCAGTCAATTACTTGTGGAAGTGAATGCATAATGGATAGAGCATGTTTTTCTTATTTTTTAACATTTGCACTTGTGTCAGCACAGAAGACCAGATATTTAGTGATATTAAAGGCATTTTATGTCCTTCTAGAAGCACTTTTCAGCCTGTTTTCTTTCCAAAATGATGTAACACATTCTTAACATAAATAATTCCATAATTTTACATAGACTGAAAACCAGCTTTTGGAAAATCTGTATCTTGTAAATACAAAAATTTTGTAAGTCTCTGTACTCCTGAGCAAATGAATTAGATATGAATGAGAATCTCTCAAAGAAAGGCTGCATCTTGCTGTTCAATATCAATTTCAGGGTAAACACGCTAGCAAGCTCTAGGCAAGCTGTGTCGGATGCAAAGTGCAAACAGGTGATTAAATGCAACATAGAACATAAGATCTCATAAATCTAAAGGTTTAGTCCCCTACTTAGTTAGCAAATCACACCGTATCATTTTTTCCACAAGTTTACTGAGCTCTGCCTTAAAACTAGTCCATTTCTTCCTTCGTGGTTATTACTGACTCAGACACCATTGATCTGACGACTAGAAACGCTCTTCTAATTTTCAGCCTACATTTGCTCATATCCATTTGTTTTATTAGCGTCAAGAGCTGCTTTCTCTTATGCTGCTGTTTCGTCCCCTGAAGAGCAAGCCATTCTCCTCTCAACCTTTACATTCATGGACTAAATAACCACAGCCTTTCACTTTCTTTGCACAATATAAGCTCCTACATCATTTTAATCATCCCTATAGCCCTTTCTAACACTGCTCCCATTGGATTTCATCTTTCTTAAAAACGGGTGGCTTTTTTCAAATAAGATATCTCCAGCACTGCTACAACATTAACATTTCCCATCTCCACAGGAAATATCTCATTTGATACTTTCTAGGATCAGATCGCTTTCTTCACAGCTGCATCACATTGGTGACTCATAGTTATTCTGTGACTGATTGTTACACACAGGTCTTTTGCCTCCTCTGTCATTTTCAACTGATAAGTTTCTAGCAGAAATTCTTTTTATCAGCCCTTAAGTGCTATCTGTACTCTTAAATATCATCTCTTTTCTATTACTTGAGTCCTCAAGGTCAGAACATTTTTTCCTGTATAACATTCTGATCATCCTTTATATTAATGATGCCTCACAATATTTTGCCATCATCAAATTCCATTCCTCTACTTCTACATTTTCTGCCAACATCATTAATTAAAATGTTAAGTAAGTCAAGTCTTCAAGATTGATCCTTGAAAAATTCTAATGGCATCTTCCTTCCAGTGTGACATTTCTCCATTTAACACAGCCTCTTGCCATCTCCTTTTTATTCAGTTTCATTCTGTTCTGCAAAACCATTACTAACATCCACCTTGTTGAACTGGATTAGTAATTTCCTATAAAATGCTGAACTCCAAATTATATCAGACCTACCACATTTTCTACCTCTAGAAATCAGTGCATTTTTGGATAATAGCTTTGGTAAATCTGTTGCATTTGTTCAAATGTTCTAATACTGTGGTTGCTTAAAACAGATTTAAAGGTCAGACAAAATGAAATCATAGTATATTACCTCCTAAGAAAAATTGTTATTAAAGAAATTTTATTTCAGAACAACCAATGAAACAAAGGCAACAACTCATAGGCAAGAAATCAAATTAAAGTACTAAAAAATCAGCTATTAACAATGATCTAAAATGATAGTAAGAAAAAGTGTAAGCTATCACATAGCTTTGTTTTAGAGCTTTAGAATATATTGTGTTGTAAGAAATAATCATTCTTACACAAACTTGTGTTTTAAACATAACTAACCTTCTATATCTATTAACAAACTAAGCATTCATACACTTCCATAATACAAGAATAGAAGTCAAAAATGCACAAATATGTGACAATATATTAGGCTTCTTGTAGAAAATGGAGAGTAACAACAAAAACCTATTTTAAGTGCTAGGAAGAAAAACCAATTGATAAAATTATAAATTTCTATTCTTCAAATGGATGGTAATTCATTTTCCAGGCTGGTTAGAGACTTGATGTGATACTGATTAGCATTGCACTCCAATAAGGTTATTGAGTTTTGTACTGTTAGAAAATAAGTCAACATAGTTGGAAGATTGGTAGCTTTTAGCTTAATTTCAGTAGCTACCATATGGCTTAGGAGAGAGTTTTGGAAGATATCCTGCACTGCTGGACCCAGTTCTTCCTGGAATTTTTTAGGTATTTACTCATGCTCACATCATGAGAACTCAGCCAGGAGGCACTGAAATTGTTCAAGGCCAGATTGGATGGGGCTTTGAGCAATTCAGTCTAGCGAGAGGTGACCGCGTCCATAGCAGTGGGGGTGGACTAAATGATTATTATAGGTTCCTTCCAACCCTATACATTCTGTGATACGGTATGACATGCTGTAGCTGTCTGGACCATGAGACAACCACATGTATAGTCAGTTAACAGGACAGAGGGCCACCAAACTCTAGTCTGGTCTCTACATGATACTCTAGTCAAAAGGTTTGCAATGCTGTCAAGAATATGTCAAACCTGTCATCACTAGGTATGCCAGTTCCCTTAAGAAAATTACATTAAGGTCAGTGTTGCAGCCTTAGCTTCAAATCACATAAGGATCTGGATGTAGAATGTTTAAAAGACTGTTTAAAGCTCAGGAGTGATGACCCTTTTCCTCTGGTGCAATGTCACTAGCTATCACATGAATAAAGTTCATTTCTGCAGTGCCTTCCTCCCCTCTCCTGCTGAGACACGCTTCCAGGTTTGAAGATTGCGTTTTTAATTTACATCCTTCACTCTGGACTTTGTTAATATAAATACAAAATATTAAAACGTTTCAGCAATTTAAGTATGATCTCTTCACGACAGCGACAGGGCTCCTACATCATCATTCTACTAAGTTTCATCTGTTTTCTCAGAATCATTAAGGAACACCATGAGATGCTGCTGCTCCCAGATTATTTAGTTACTGAAATTAGACAAGACCTTCTGGGATACTGTAACATGCACGAAGGCAAAGTTAAACTCAACAGGAGAAATGCCGGAAAAAAAAAAAAACAACCCACCCACATACTGTTTTTACTTTAATTTGTATTATGCTAACATGCACATTGTGATCATCACCAAAAATGATGGGTTTCTACAGGGTTTTCATCCCTCCCAGGGGAGTTCAAAACTCAGACAGAATTCAGGACTTCCATTTTACATTCTTCCTCACAAAATCTAATGTTCCATTCCATTTAGTAAATTTTAAGTGCCCAAAAGCATGTGCACAGAAAATCAAGCAGAGCAGCCACACACACCTGAACATAAATTACAGAATGATTTATACAAATCATATTGTGTATTTATTCTACAGCTGAATACCAAATGATCTATTAATAGGAAAAGACAACAGCATACATATGCTAAGGGTAAATATCAAAAACACAAATAAACAAATAATATAGTTTCTGGGACATTTGTGAGAAGTGTTACTTAATGTTATGACATTAATCATATTAGTCATGCAAATCATAATTAAGCCAAAATTTTATTTAGGACATTCTTAAAAAAAAATACAGTAAGAGAAGCTGAAAATTAAGTCTTGTAAGTATCTGCTGTAAACCAGCAACATCCATTTGACAGCAGACCAAAATTTTTCCAAGGAAATCCAAACTTCTCAATTTTTCATTAATAGATTACAGCCAACATCCTTCCTGACTTACCAATTATCAATAAGGGCATAAAGAATCTTTTAAAATAGCTAGTGTCATCAGATAAAAGCGTGGAAATACCTATACTATCTTCTCTTTATAAAGGTGCCAGCAAAAAACAGTTTCCAGCTGAGGAAGAGCTTGCCTTCCTGGTACAACATTAAAAAAAAAAAAAAAAAGGCTACTAATTCTCAACACAGATGTACTTTTACAAGATTTACCATCATTAAAAATAGCCACCCAGTACACAACTGCACCTCCTCCTGGCAGGACTGAAGGATTTATTTCCTCTGTACTTTCACTGAATTGCATGGAGACAGAATGTGCGATACACGGCCATGCATGTGGCAATACTCCTGTCTGGAGAGCCTCACACAGCCTGGAGATAAAGAGAAATATCTGTAAATCTGAAATTTAAAATCCCAGGAAGGAGTGAGTGAAAGTTGACAGAAAACAGATTTGTATCTAATGCAATGGAAAACTTAGTCTTTAAATATTTAAACTGTAGTTAGCACTGGGCTTTAAACCTGCAAAGTGCTGTCCAAAAATTCAATAATCTACCTTTGTTTTGTGACATCATGGTACATTTCATCAGCATATCAGGGGCAAAGCAGAGAGACCAAACTGCTGGGTGATGTTTTCCTTATTAACCATTCTGTGGTATAAACCACAACAATAGCACACAGTTCACGTCCAATCATATGAAGTATCAGGTGCCATTCCCTTGATAAGCTTCAACATGCAACATGACAAATGAAATGTCTTGGGATATTCTAGTGAAAAAGTAGTTTATCAATTGAATTTTAGCTCACAGATGCTGAAGGTATTTTCACAGACTTTCATATACAGAAAAATGGGGTTCATTGGTATAAGATGGCAAGAAAGAATTTTTCTTGTTCAAGCCCCAAAATGCTGTGTAAGGTACGAAGGATCCTGGCTAACAGATGTCATATTCCTACAACCTCTGTAGTAAGATCACTTGACTCCTTAGCGTTTTGTGAGTATTTTAACTTTCAAGAGACTTAAAATTAAATGCAGTTTCAAAAAGTTAAACACTCCACTGAGGGTTTACATTCTGTATACATTTAAACCAGCTGTCCCATACGTTCTCTCATTATGTATATAGGGAGTGCCAATGTTAAATTCAAAACAGATATATTCTGTTTCTCTTTCAATAGTGTGAAGTTCAAAAGAACAAACACTGTCTCTTGTTAATCAAAAAATATATGCATATATATAATATATGCAATATATTTCTTTTAATCATTTTCAAGACACATGGGTTGAATACCTCACTGCACTGCTAGATCTAACAGCAAGACAGAAGTCAGCAGAAATTACAGCTGTCCACTGCAGCTGTGGTATCCATTATGCTGGTTTTTAAACAATAGACCACAAAAGAAAAACCACTGCAGGACAAAAATCTAGGGACAAAAATGGACTACTAATCAAGTAAGTAGCATCACTGCAGCACTTTTAAATGACATCTCTCAATTACAGATATCTCAGAAATGGATAGGCAAATTGTGCAAGTGTTACACTAAAATCCTTAAAATAGACCACTGACCATTGTCATTGCATTTTTATAATAAAACAGCTAGGATTTAAACTTCACATTATGTGATTTTTTGAACAAACCTATTTCAGTGTACAGATGGGGTGGTTCTTGGTGGCTCTGGTCAGCCTGATCTAGTGGCTGGGACACTGCCTGTGGCAAGGGAGTTGAAACTAGATGATCTCTGAGGTCCTTTTCAACCCAGGCGATTCTATGACTCTACGGTGAAAAAGTTACATGCCTGAATTTTTATTTATTTTTATGCACTGCACAAATACATGCTCTTAACGAGTAGTAGCATTCTGTCTCATGACACCACTGTGCTAAAGAAGTACATTTTGATGTGTACATATGTCACACATCAGGCAGAGCAGGGATGAACAAGCCTATGGATGCAACAAGTGAAGGTTTTCTGTTTCTGTGTGAAGGGCCACATATATTCCCAAAAATAACTTAGAAACCAGAACAACCTATTAACAGAAACATTCCTAGAAGAAAGGTAATGTATAGTCAAAAGGTTACATGCTTGTACGTTACCTTAGTTGATTATTTATAATCCTGATATATTGGCAAAATTGTTGCCAATATGTGGACTGTGGAAAATTAACATGGAACCCAAGGTGCTGCCTTGAACCTACCAGTGGTTCACTCTGCCCAGCCAGAGAGGTCCTGATCACATCAGTGGCCTAATCTGACCCTTTGGTAAAAAGATTCACCGAAATCTGTTGGAGATTGTTCCACTACTATTCCACAAAATAAATCAACCTTAAAGGAAAAAAAAAAAACCACCAGCCCCTGCAGCTTGTTTGTCCTCATTTCTTCATGTTCCCATGGTGTCTATTCTCAGTAGCTTTACCTGCAGGCAACCTTCTGCTGACACTCTAGGGAGACTTGTGGAAATCTAATACTACCATTTTTCATTGCAGAAAACACCTCTTAGACTTGAGATGGCAGCAGTGTTTCCAGAAAGCAGATTGATTTTTGGTACACATTAAAATACACATTTTAGTCACTATTCTTCAGTTTTGATGACTTTATATAGAATTGTAGCCCTATTTATGTAATCCTATTTTTTCTTAGAAATTCAATACTTGAATTCTTTGGATGATTTGCATCATTATGCAACTGTACATATGTGTGCAACTGTACACATGATGACTTCATGGCTGCAGCTGTTAAGAGACTGAAAATTTCTAACAAAAGCTAAAGAGTACAAAAAGTTAGTATGTAGAAGTTTTAAATAATATAAAACAAAAACAAAACAACCACTTAAATTATTCTCTAGAAAATGGTGGAGAAGTTGTGTCTGCAATAATTTCAATGCTGCCAAACAATGTAGTGTCATTTGATACAATCTCTCCTTAATGCAGTTTGAGATTGCACTAGCTTTCGTTACAAATTACTTAGAATTTACAAAATTCTTGCCCTTCTCCTCAATTGTGATTCTTTTGGGATATTCTAAAGACACCAAACTGTTAATACCACTGAGGAGCTGGGAGCAATTCAGAAAGAAATGTGGTTTTCCTGTTGTGCTTTGGTGTTCTGAGCCATAGCCAAACTCCAGTGAGATCTGTGTGACTACCAAATCCTGGCTTTTAGCCTTACATCACAGTCTTTCCTTACAAGAGGCCCTTCGTCTATGGTCTTCAACACAACCAATCAGACACCAGGAGAAAGAAAATTACAAGTAAGAAGTGGTTGTATGGAAGTATTTTTTTCCTGACAGATCTCTGGGGTCTGTGCCAGGTTCTCACAGTTTCATGCACATCATTTGGCTGATTGCTCAGTGCCTCAGCCTGTCCTTTCCTCAGACCAGTCACAGCTGGGTTGTGCCTGAAACTTCTACTGAAACTCAAGCACTGTCAGAGCAGCCATGAAACAAGCACAATCTTCCCCTTCAGCTGACCTACTGCCTGGACAAGGTGTTAGATGTGAAGGTCTACACAGCTGGGGAGATGCTTCAGAAACACACAGACTCAGCATGCACACTCAATGAAAAGTCTATGGGACTACTCTAGATGCATTTCCGTGATATCTCCATATGCCAGATGATTAATTCTGCCTGCAGGTTGCAATTTCTTCTCTGCCATTTATTATTTATATCCTGTTCTACCTTAACTTGGTTTTGTTTTATTGTGAGCAGGAGCTCTGTTTCACAAGACAGAGCACAGCCATACAACACGATCCACCTTCACGTCTTCTGAATTTTTAAAGGGTGGCTTAGTCAGTGCAATTGATTCAATCGGTATCTAAGTCAAATAACAACTGCCAGCTTGAAAGTGAGGTGAAAGCGAGTGAGGAATCATTATTTTTTAATTTTCAAAAACACATTATTTTTTTCCTGCAAAAACATTTTGAGTTATTATAGTTTTCTGTCATTGCCTGACTAATGTCAGAAACATGTAGGAAATACCCAAATGTTAATAGAAACATTTCAGCTAAGGAAGAGATAAATAAATAGTCCTATTTGAAACAGACTTCGCAACTTAAAGATTTGATGTTAGTCATTATTTCTATATAATTCTTAGCCCTCTTTCATGCTTGTTTCTCTTTTCAAAAGCCTTAATATGTGTTTCAGCATGACTGAAAAACCTCAAAAAATTGCATTTGTTTCTACAGAACAAAAAATTTTCCCAGTACTCACCTACTCATTTTCATTTATCTAAAAATGCATTGTATGGAGAATTCTGAGTCACTGCAGACTCTAGCATAATAAAGCTCTTAGTTGCTTTTGAAATGTGACTGGAAGTTGTAACTTCCTGAAAATAACTTCTTTATTGTACTCTGTATAACTTCAGCACCAAATCCCAGCCTCAGCTACCCATCCACGTACAGTTTTCCCTGTAACCTAACAGTCAGAGGAGTTCAAACAGATGAGACTCCTGGTCACAAAAGAGACTTTTAAAGTACCTGCTTGTGTAAAGCTCTTTATTCAAGCACAACTAAGCCAACAAAGGACCCCAAACAGCCTCCTGAACACGTGTTCAACTAAAGCAGCAGGTATGGTTTCCAACCTGGCCGTGCCAATAGAGGATTCATGCACCCAACTGTCCAAATACACTCTAAACAAGCACAATGCAAAACTCATATTTGAATGCATCATCCTTTCCTTTTCTCATCAAGAAGAAAAAAAAAAAGAAAAAACTATAAAGTTACAAGTTATTGTAGAAAAGAAAAATAAATTACATTTTGTCTTTTTTTTTTTTCAGTATAATGCAACAACTTTACACAAAGAAAGTATGAAAATAGCAAATGCTGGGGTTTGTAATTTAATTGCCACAACGTATGCAGCCATATTTTAAAATATTCTAGATTTCCAGTCGGGCAAGTTCATAATGTGAATACTGCATTAATATTGTAGAATATGATCCTGCAAAAGAGTTACACATGTATTAAACTTTACATATACAATGAGTTCCATTGAATTCAGGAGCTGGCTTGAAAGAGTACTGCAAATGACACAGTTCCAAAAATAATGAACTGCATTATTCATTACACATATAGGAAAATAGCACAGTATATACATATGTATGCATGCGTACATTTTTATTATAGACAAGAGTGCCAGTTAAGTTTGCTTAATTTTTTTTTTTTAATATAATACTTCAGTTTCAGTTGCTTATGTCTTTGCTGAGCTGAAATGATTCTGCTTGATTTTTCCAGGCTAGATGTTTGCCTCAAATGAGATTTTATTTTTTAACTTTCAAAGCAATTTCTGTCTTTCCGTAAAAGAAAGCTGGGAAACATGTTATTCACTTGTGTTACCTAAAAAGTCAAAGCCTTTGACTTGTGAAGAAGCTCTAATGCCTTGATGCATTGAAAGAAGAATAGGAAGTATGGTAGGATGAAGAAAAAAGTAACACGCAAAGGTTTCCTGATATCTAGAATGTGACTGTGACAGAATCCATTCCTCAAAATCTGTACTTTTCACACAGTAAAGTACATCATAGGCTGCTAGATCAGTCACCTCAGTCACTGCATGTTCTGCTGTATTGACCATGAACCTTTGGTTTTGGCTGTTAAAATACATCTCTTACAGAAGGAGCTTCCTGTAGCTGTCAACTCTATACGTCAAGAAATGGAGATCTACTCTGTATAGCAAAAGAGTCCAGCAATTCTCAAGACTGTTTTTAAATTATAGAAAAGAGGATTTTCAAAGAAATCAACAACATCAGTAACATCAAGGTTCCTGACTAAGAAACAACATACCTCTCATGGCTGGAAATGAAACAGTGCACATAAACCCACCAGTTATGCAAGTCTTGATTCAAGTGGACAAATGTCAAGTGTCTATTGCCATGTGAGGTGCTGTATGGTATCTGAGACATTCCCACAGGGCTGGAATAAAATGACGCTGCACTCTTTCACAGTAGTAGCTGGAGGCCATAATGGGCAACTATACTTGGGTACAGCAAGCCATAGCCTCTCTACTCTACATAACATTGGAACTTAAACTGCCAAGAAGAAAAGAAGGGCTTGACTGAGTGGGCTCATGTCATGAGAAAAGATTAAATAAGAGCTAAATTTTTCAATATGTAGAAGTGAAGTCTGAAGTTGTTGCACCATGGCAGCTCATGCTGATGTAATTCACAGATACATTATGCTTGTCCTTTCTTTCTTTGTCTGTCTTTCTACTGCAGTGACATGGTCCCTCCCTTTGCACTACCACATGTGCAGTTTGACAGCATATGACTTTTGGGAGCTGCTGTAGCAACGAAGTAAATAACACAGCATTTAAAATAATTAAGCTTCTATGGACCTGCAGTCTCAAACATATGATGTAAAAGGAATCAGGGGAAAACACAGGAGAGGTAAAAGAACTATTTAATTTAAAAAGAACGTTGATGTGACAAAAAATAGCTCTAAGCAATCACAAAGAAATGTAATCTATGAATTACAAAAAAGTCTCTAAGCATTACCACACCTTGTATTTTAACACAGCCTTCCAGCAGCACTGATGAGAAAAACATAATAAATAACGGAGCTTGACCAATGTAATAAAGGGATTATACAATATGGTGGCCTGTTCTACCACAACACTGCACTTACTACATTTTGTGTTAAGCTCTTTCAGCATTGTCCACATCTTTCCTCAAGACCAAATTCCTTATTTGGGACGCAAGCATGAGCCATCAGTGCCATCCAGAGCACACAAGAGCCATCCCATTCCAGTGCCATGCATCTACTGCAAACGATTCAGGATGGTCCTTCCAACAGTATTTCTAAAACTCCCAAGTTTGAAGAGAACAAGAATGAAAAAAAGCTATTGTTTATCCTTGCCAACAAATTTTAATAACATGAGCTCCACTTTTTTTTTTTCCTCTTCTTTTAAAAGCATTCTGCTAATACGTTGCATAAGTCCATACACACTGATAACATGTGAGGTGGAAGTAGCTACTACCTACAAAACTGGCTCCAATATGTTTCTTAGGCCAATGTGAAGGTAACTCTTCTCCAGTTACTCATTTCCTTGTGTGCTATAGTTCGTAAGTTCCCTCAGGACACAATTTTTATTTTTAGAGAAGCCTCTATTTGCTGACTGTTGTGAAAGGAACACTCAGGAGATGCGATTAGCAGTCACTTGTTTCAGTAAACATTGAATGTAACATATGCCTCTCAAGTAATGTGTATCCAAACATACAATTTACAAATAATTAACATCATGTTAATTAGTCACATTAATTTATGCCACTTTGTGGAATTATTTCCTCAGAGTCTTTAGGAATGCTGCCAGCAGTTTGAGCCAAAGAGTGTGAAAATTTGCTTGAAGTAACTGTTGTGACTGGCTGTGACACACAGCTTGAACAGCAAGCAATGAGGGGCCAAATGACTGCCTGAGGATCAGCCAGCCTTGGAAGTGGGGTGCACTGACACCACAAATAGTGTGGGGCAGCCAGGGGATGTATGGGGGAGAGCGGCCCATAGGGGCCCAGCCACCGCCTCATGGCCTGCCCTTCAGCTACCATGTGCGTAAGGTGATCTGCCACAGCCTGGCAAATTCCCGTAAGTATAGTGGGTTATTTGAGATGATGAATCTTACAAAAAAGCTGTTGAAACCAAACATAGCTTCAGAACTGATAAATGCCAAAATTAAGCTTTAACTTCTCAAAAACAAAAGAGAAGCCATTTGGAATATTGGCACCATCTCAAAAAAATCAGGCACAGCTATTCTTAAATGTGTGAGAATGGAGCTACCAAACACAGCTGTACATCTCAGTAATACAATATGAAATGTGCCTCATGGAGAGGAATAAAAAGAGCCTCAGTCTAAGAACCGAGATGGTGAGGCCAAACACAGTCAGAAACAACGGAAGCAATCTGCAGTCACTTATGTTTTCAAATCAATATTTTTGCTTACGTAAATAATTACAATTTAAAACCACGTAACATTTGCATTGGGATTGCAACTACCCAATTTTTTAGGACAAATAAAATAACTCCAAATAAGTACCTGACAATGCAAGAAAGAGCATCACCAATGTATGTTAATGCATCCAAATTTGGGGATGATACAAACACCTCAGTTTGCATTATAGATTCATTAGATTTCTACAGGAAAAAAAAGCAGACAGAAAAAGCAGCTCAAATTTTAAATACAGAGCATTACAGGAAGGGCCACACTAAGACTGATAACTCAGCACACAGAAAGGCAGGTGGGTATACAGATGATAATGTAAAAATCTATGGGCTCTGAGAAAAGTATTAAGACTTTTTTAACCCTTCCTCCTTTGCCAAAGACTACGAGCCATGATGTTAATACAAACTGACTTATGCATCCTCTGGAAAAAAACTACGCTGTTGGCCCAGGCTTAGGCTTTCAGCATGGGGAAAATTCCCATCGGTGCCTGTCTTGCCTTACTGCAGCAGAAGGACCTCTGTTCTCCCCCAGAGAGACACACTACTTCACTCAAAGACTTTTAACCATTTGTTGGGCTACAAAAAGCTCTTCTGCTATTTGAATATCCCCTTACAACAACCACTGGGCTTTTAACAGGACTGATGTGGAATGGTATGACTCGCGCTGCTCACTGCACTCACCAGACAAGTCCTGCTTTTCATGTGATCCATGCTGCAGTTTGCACGCATACTTCTACACAATACTTTGTATATGAGCATATAAGCAAACTCTTCCCAAGCTTAACAACTACTAGAAAGAGTCTGCACCATATACAGTGCGCAGTAAGTCCTATGTGAGACGGGGATGGTGCACAGAAGTTTGAAACATTCTATCACCTTTCATACACTTGTTGATGCCTCTAGATTCATGCAGGACATGCATGTTTGACACTGCAAACTATTGCACATAGTCTAAGATTATACTTCCCAGTCCCTAAAAGACCCCTTCTCAGAAATACCAAGTTCATTAAGTTATCTAGCATAGCCAGTTCAGATAGCTCTATAAAGTAGTAAATAAATTATAAATATACAATGCATGTTCTATATATTTTTATATATACTGTTGTCATTGACAGAGACATACAGTATGTATAAAAGTATGTATGTATAAAAACCACTGTACTCCTATATTCCAAGTGTTACAACTTGTTCTGAGGTATAGTTATCTATATCATTTAGTCTTTGACTACCGTTATCTTTTAAAAGTAATTTGTCATTTATTGCCTTATCTTTTTCTCTTATCTTTTTAAATTAACCAGATTCTTGTAAAACACCATCTGAACATGCAAAAAGTACTCAGTGAAGTCCACATGATATTAAGAATTTGAAAGCAAGGCGTCTTTCACTGGGTTTAGAAACACTCTGCCTTTACAAGTGACTAGAAAGAAAGGAATATGACTCTCCTCAGTTTAAAAGTGCACTTACTAGAAGCAGCCATTCTCACTACATATTTATTCTAAACTTACTTTAAATGGTAGGGGAAGCACTCCATCTTTTCTTGAAGCTGATTATAAAACACTCATTATTGCTCAGATATATTTGGAAGTATCTGTTTCAGAATGTAAGCACCCAATTCTAAGCATGGTTTTTGAGGAGTAACTCTAATGACTCTGTTCAGTTTCTCTAAGGGTGTCAACATCCTTATGGTCAATATCCTCTCCAATAAGGATGTTGAAAATACTTATATAGGCCTGGATTCCTGTGCATATGCTCTTCACATTCACAGAATTCTTCTCATCTCTTATGTTGAGTTGGCTCTTTCACAATTAAATAAGATTTTCTTCTTGTTCTTTCTAATTGTACTTCTAAGCCTTCTGCTAGAGCAGCCGGTCTTGCTGAAAAGCCCCCGCAGTACATTCAGCCATGTCTGGACAGATGGTATCCCTATTATATTCAATATAAACATTCCAGTCGTACCTGCTATTGCACCATCCTTTGTCTCCCTTCTATTCGTCTATTGCCCCCATGTGTTGTCTGTCATGATGTATTTTGACTGCAAGTCCTTTTTTACGTATTATTTATTACATTTGCGTATACAGCAGAAACACAAAGGGAACCTGAGTACTCACTGGCCGCAGAACAGACCACATTAGAAACATGTACCATTAATTAATAAAAATCAATGGCAGTTATGCTGGAGACATCGTAAGAGGGAAAAGTCTAATGGAGGAGGCAGTAAATTAGTTTCTAGTTTGGGTTGAAACATCATTTTCTAAATTAGTTTGAGTTTAATTCATAATTTATACACTCTGTAGTCATAAGGGACTGTTCTGGTCATCCAGCCTGACCTTAACTTTATACTGGATGGAATTTTTCCAAGTGGAAACAGAGCTTTTTCATTTCATTTTAGAGTCTCCAATGATGAGACTGCCACCTTCCCTACTGAGCTGTTCCGAGGCTAAATTACCTTAATACATGGAAAAACTGCATCCTTCAAGGCTGAATTTGTCTAAGTTAAACTTTTACCCATTGGACACTTATGTGCCTTTGTTTGTGACATCTAAACACTCATCATGGCTGTCTTCCTCGGGTCATTATTCATGTCCAGTCTTAACATTACGACTCAGAAACAAGTGATTCAGCTCTTTCTGCTCCTTGGGTAATTCCTTTAAGACTTCTAATTCTGTATTTTCTGTTGTTTTTGTTGTTGTTTCTACAGCATTTAATTATAGCAGATACTGTTTCACATTCACTTTCACTGCAGATGGTAAACTTCTCATTTCATGCACTGTATCATCTTCTCTTCAAACATTGAACAGAACTATTAATTGAACATTCCTGACTTTTCTATATTACTTGATTTTACATTCTGCATATTGCAATGGACCTAGACTTTTTATTCTTAATATGCTTTAAAAATCTTTCTATTTTAATTCTACTTTTACTTATATCTCATTGATTTCTTTAGCTTCTGTTACCCACTATGTGCATTTTCAACATGTACTTTAAGTTCACTGCTTCTACTTTCACATTTTCTATTAATTCCATATTTACTTTTTAAAAATGATTCTACATGCCTTCTGTCAAGGATTTTTTTTTGACCTTTCCCTCACATTTTTACAATCATGGCTTTTGGTCAACCAGAACAACCTCTTTCAACAATACTGGGGATTTAAAATTCCTAGTTCTAAATATAATATTGTCATCATTTACATCAGAAGATAACTAAGCTTGGTTGAAATGCTGCTTTGAGTTACCAAATGCAGATGTTGTTAGCTAGTGCCATAATTTCTATTCATAGATCTAATAAGTTCATGATCAGCAGCTGCATATACAACAAATAGCTTTCAGATAACCAGTTAATGCAGATAACCTTAATGCACCAATAGGGGAATCTTAATGTTTACTGAGTGTAATGCTATAATGTGATAGAAAGTACAGCAGTAAAGCAAGGTAGCAAACTCTTTGACTCCAGCAAGTGACGACAAGCCCAAATGCAACAGACATAAACAGAACTAAATGAAAGAAGCTGCTTATCTTCAGAAAGCCTCATATACACAGAGAACTCCAGCAAAATACCTTCGCCTCCACTGCCAACCCTTAAATGAGGTCTGGGAAGGGGTGCATCCTGGCTCCACCCCTTCTGGTCACTCAGGTGTGTCGCATACACCTGAGCTCTCCTGGGTTGGCCCTGCCTTCTCATCAGGTGCTCAATCACTGGTTCAGGCCATGACAGCACTTCCGCTGCAACTAGGATTTTTGTTCTAAATAGAAAAAGGCTTTTCTTTTGCAGTATATCAGGTTTAACAAAGAGAAAGAGAGGAAGAAAGGAAAAGAAAGAGAGAAAGAAGGAGAGAGGAAGAAAACAAGAGAGAAAGGGAGAAACAGAGAGAGAAAACAAGGAGGTAGAGAGGGAGGAAAGAGAGAGAGAAATAAAAATATGATGCTGGTGAGTTCATCTATATATACAGAAAAATGAGTTGCCATGTGCCTTATCAGAGGTTTTAGAATGTTTGGCTCATATTAAGATGGATGATTGATATAAGAATAAATATATCATTCGGTCATTTCCTGAAACAATGCAAAATCATCCCTGAGGTACCTTTCTGTGATATTTCTCAACTCATTATTTACTCTCTTTTTTTTTAAATGAAAACTAGCAGTTTTATTTAATGACTTCACAGTGAAATGCACTGTACAAAGCACGTGATATTCTCCATAATGTATAGTCTAAACCTTTTCACTGTAATCGGTAGTTATTGTCCTCACCACCCTCATCAGTTTCGGACGGACGCTTTCACACACTAGTGTTTGGTCCATATGCACTCCATTACAAAGTTACTGGAAAGTCTCCCGCAGGCCAGCTCCCACTTTGTCAGGCATCTCTGTATGGTTCTACTATGACAAAGAGTTACAGTAAGGAATTCTGGGACAAAACCACAATGTCTCTCTGAAACATGAAGAAAATGTAATCTCGGAGAGAAATGCATGCCTGCTTCCCAGTGTTTATGGCTAAATATGTTTCTTAATGTTTCTATACGTAAAAAGAAGACAAGATAGCCTTTATTTTTTCCTTTATGTAAGTGAAAGCATACGACAGGCAAAATTACAAATAAAGACAGATTTATGCAAAGGATTTGTACAAGAAGAGACTCAAACTCTAGCCATGAGTGAACAGAGATGTGAATTCCCCTACGGGTGGGGGTTTTAGCTGGTGATCTGGCAATACCTCCTTCCCTCACAGAAATATACAGATGCACGCAAGGCACAGTTATAACAAGGAGTTCAATTTACACAGTGCAGCTCATAACTATTGGTTTGTGTGAGATGTGCATTATTTGTTTGACAGTCAATCACCACTAAAGTCATTATTAAATATTATTAAGAATACAATGCTTAAAAGCCCGTTCAGCTTTTAAAAGACTTGATGTAAATATTTCATAGTTTGTTCTGATAGATGACTAAGTGTATGGCAACTACTGAATCACAGCCTGAACCTCTGATTGATCACCTGAGGTAAGCAATGAGTCAGCCGTGGGAGCACAGATGAAGGCAATTCACCTGTGTGACCAGAAGGGGTGAAGCCTGGCTGCACCTCTCCTAGACCCCATTAAGGGCTGACTGCCACTGAGGAAGGATCGCTCTCTGAAGATCACTTCTCCTGCAGTCTTTTTTGTGAGCCCAGGATACAGGTAAGTTTTTCGTTCATTTCCAATTATCCCTTTCCAACATGATAATCTTTTCCATGCACTCTCTAAAGACCAGTCTAACTTCTCTGTATACTTGTTAATTACACATCTGTATGCTCACTGGTTATACAACTAAGTGTATGATTGTCCATACTGAATCAGCCCAGAGAACAGATTTATTGTAGATGTTGTATATTTAATAACTTTAGGTAAAGGTTATATTTTAGAACTAGAAGGTTTTTTAAGTGTTCCTAACCTGCCCATGCATGTATACATTTGTCTGGGATTTTTGCTTAGTTCTCTTTTGGAGAGTTTTTGGAAGAATGAAAAACAGACCCCATTTATTTTTAACACTAACAGACTCCCAGCAAATCTAAATGTCATGATGAGACTGGATTCCTAAAAGAGAGGCTGAGAAAGAAAAATCCTATCCTTTCAATATGGCAACGTGTGTGCCTGTAAGGGTGCATGCATCTACAGTTTAGAAAAGCCAAGTCTCACTTCAGATAAGTCTCACTTAAGATCATAGGCTGTCAAATTATCTTTTTGCAATCTTACAGGCCAGCACAAACTAAAGAAAATTACTTAGAATACAACAGACAGCAGCCTCTGATCTAACCATAGTGGGTGAAGGAGATCAGCAGTGACCAAGGCAAGCAGAAACGCAGTTACATTTTGCCCCATCGATGGGGGAACGCAGAACCTGGAATCCAATGTTATTTCCATAATAAACATCAATGCAGAATTGAACATGCACTTTAAAATGCATTTATGCTGTGTGTTTGTATCTTCAAACTCTTTTATCTCTATGTGAAAAACTTAAAGTGAAGAAAATGAATTTGACAAGGGTTTTAAAGAAACTTGGTTGTTTGAGCTTTCTTGTCCTGCTTTGAAAGCCTTCCTCCTTAAACATATGTTTTTGCTTAGAACAAACAAGAGGTGAATAAATCAGCTGATCAGCATTCCCTTAGTGCTGCTTGTATTAACTTCCTTGGCATGAATTCACCACTTAAGTCAATATGACTTAAGAGTTTCTCTAACAGTTTATTCACCTTTACTTCTATGCTGTTCCTGAATCTAAACTTCCACCTACTGAACAGAAAAATGGAAAGTCTGTGCAAATGCAGAATTCAGAGATTAACTGTCGTAAGAAATAGAAGTTCTCTTTGCAAACCCTGAATTAGTGAGCTGAATTTTTTTTCAACATAAAAAGTTCTTCATACGGCCAACTTTGTGTTTGGGAAGCAGTACTGCAGAAGGAAAGCAGTCTTTGCGCACTTACTACTTTGTCCTCACTACTACTAAATCCAATATATTCAGCTCTTCCCTCCCGATGCCTTTGCCTATCACTTGGCTGCAAAAGCTAGATAGCCCATTTGGAAAAGTACATGGTGGGGAAGTGCCATGTGGATGTATTTGGAGACACTGGCTCCCCATCTTAGCACTTGCTAACACATTCAGAGAACAAGTAGATGCAAATCACCGATTTGTTCACTCAGACGTTTACTTATGGGCGTGCTTTCCTAAGTGACTACCTCCTTACAGCCAATAATGAGGCCTTCACTTTTACCTAACAAAAGGGCATTTGGGAAGGAACAGATGTAGGATGCAATTTGGCAGCCTCTGCGTGTCCCAGAAGCTGAGTGCTGTACAACCACAGCAGGAGGTGGCAGGAGAAATGCACTCCTATTCTTATCTGTGTAGAGGGCAGGGAGCATCCACATAAAGGGACAGGCAATGTGGCAGGGCTGTGCTGCGTGGTGTGCCAAACTCCAGTGTGGGGCACCACACTTCTGCCTAGGGGGGTTGTGGAGTCCCCTTCTCTGGAGATGTTCAAGTCTCGCCTGGACGCCTACCTGTGCGACCTGGTGTAGGGAACCTGCTTTGGCAGGGGGGTTGGTCTCGATGATCTCTAGAGGTCCCTTCCAACCCCTACAATTCTGTGATTCTGTGACACTGAGAGAGGCTATGTCCCTCAGGGCTGCATCACTATGAGTCAGGTGGTGCAGAACCATACAGCATCCTCCTTGGCTGTGACCTAAACAGCACCAAAGAGCCTCCAGTCAGTTAGGAAACAAGGCTGAATGAGCCGTGGGGACTGCACTTGAGAAGAGACTTTCTGCTTCAGTAAGCTGATGCTCTTCCCCCAGAACCACTCCCGGCAAAGGTTGAGTTTTCTCTCGGCTTTGCTTCGGTCTGTTGCTAACTAAGCGTAAGTCAGTAACAGCAGAGCAGTGCCTGCAGTCTCCAAGGGCCCTGCCTTCCCACGAAAACTGGCCATCAGTGAAACAGGCATCAACAAAGCATTTTGCTCCAAATAAGCTCTCACTGCTGGGACCGAAGCTCTAGGTCCTCTGCTGAGACATCCCCCTCACAGGCTGAGCTGAGAGGGATGGCGTCCAGAAAATCATCAGAAAACCTTCTAAAACACACATCACAGCATTCATTCGAAGAAGCTAAGTGCTTGTTTCCCTCTCCTGGATCAACACTGAATTTTGATAAAACAGCACAACATTTCTCAGATCTACATATAGAACTTGGTTTAGTTTTCCAGGCACATACCTTTGTCCTCTACTCATACAAATATAAAAGCCTCAAGAGTTTTTTGTTTGCTTGTTCTGTCTTACTTATATTCCCCCTGTTCTCTTCTCCTAATTCACAGCTGTTGCTCCTGGACATGCTGGTCTTCCTATAAGAAATGACTAAGGCCGTAGTTACTTGGGGACATTGGGAATCTTGTTTCCCAAAAAAACGAAAAAAAATTTAAAAAAGAGAGGATAAGGTGCTAGTTTTGCTCAGCTTGCCAAAATCTAATTTGGGTTGTCGTATTACATCTTTGTAGCTTTGCCTTGTAATTTCAGCTGCATAGAGCTGCCATCCATTACCACCAGTTGTCCAAAAGCTGCTTCACGTAGCTGCCCTTTTGGGGCAAGCAAATTCAAGCCTATATGGGATGGGTCACACCTTCACATTTTATTTTTGCTGTAGTGAATATTTTCTGAGGCAGAATGTCCACTGATATCAGCAACAGTGTTACTAAATATTGAATAAAAACCAAACACCAAAATCACAGTTAAGCAAAGCAATTATCCAAATGGTTAAACTTAAGCATACTTCTGTTGATCTGATGAACTAATAAAACCTGAATATGTAGAAATACATTATTGTCCTATTCAAAGAATCATAAAATCATAAAGGCTGGAAAGTATCACAAGATCAAGTAGTCCAAACACAAGCCTATCCCTCCATGCCCACTATCTATGTCCCTCAGTATTGTATTTCCACGTTTCTTCAACACCTGCAGGAATACTAACTCCACCACTCCCTGGGCAGCCTGTTCCAGTGCCTCACCACTCTTCCTGAAATAAATTGTTCCTGATATCCAACCTGAACCTCTCCTGCAACATCATGGCACAGCTTCCCCACTCACCATGGCTTTATGAGACAGGGCACAGAGCTGGCTAAAAGTGCAGGGCAGGTTGGTTTTTAGCTGGTTGTCCTACTGTAGTATGTCAATAGGAAAGAGCTATTATGTCTTGTTGGTTCATATCCCATTTATAAGAAACAAACTCAGTAAGACATTAATAATCATAAGAGAATAGAGAAGACTGTAAGCTAAGGTAAAACAGAATAGAAGCACAGCCTCTGTTATTCTACCTGGCTCAAAAAGCAACCTGTTCAGGGTGAGTATTTGGTCTTTTGGGGAGAATTAAGACTACTTTGAGTTGTGTACAGGCATATGTAAAGAAGTATTACATACAGTTCATTGTTTTAACTTTTTTTTATCTTTTTGAGCAAATTCCCTATCTCACACAAATAAATAAGCAACCAAAACCAAACAAATAACAAAAACAACAACAAAACACAAAAAAAACCTCCCACATTTATCTCCTCCAGTAGTCCTATAGCTTTTAAAATAACTAAGATTTAAATATCAATGATGTCAAGATCAAGGATGTTTTTGATACCTATTCTACCCAGTTCCAAATACAGACCTGTTTCTCAAAAGATTGTTAAAAATCACTCTGATCATTTTTGGGAGAGCAGCTGCACTTTGGAGGAGGCTTTCAGGAGCTACTTACCCTAATTAGGCTTTAATCTACAAATCCCATTATGCAGATCAGTTTGCATTACTGTAGTTGCATTAAGAATTACTCTTCATATTGTACTGGAATAAGCTCAGGACAGACACATGTTTTCAGATTCCTGTATACAGTTTTAAGGTAAATTGTATGGGAATTGCATCACTGGAGAACAATGCAAAGATCTAGCAGGACTCTGTTTAGCACCAACATGACTTTTTAAAAAATTGTGTTTTTTTTGTATTTACTTGTCTATATCTACTTTGTGGAGTACCTTATTAGTACTTCATATAGTAGGCTAAATGCATTCCTTCAATCTTAAGTACATAAAACACATTGCATTGGGCAACCTGGGAAGTTTTTTTTACATCAAAACAAACTGCATGGATTAGGTGGGTGAGGAATGAGTCAGGATAACAGAAAAACACAAATAAAAATGGACTGTTATCTACTGCTAAAACAAAAAGCACCAGCTCCGCTGCCCGTCTCTTAAATATTACCACATGCTTCATGCAAACAGTTTGCAGTGGAGTATTTTATACATTTCTACAGACTGTGAGATGCAATTCTTGCTGAAAGTGCTGATGAGAGCAAACTCCATTTAATATGTGGTGATAACTGAGCAGGAAAGCTGCAGACTCCCTTGCAGGCACAGTGCAGAAGCACGGTCTGCACAGAGTGTCAGCACTCCTCCTGGGCATCAGTAGGCCAGGATTAGGAGCCAACTGAGACCCTCTTCACCTGCATCTGCTTTCAGTCTGTACCAAATTAAGATGTCTGATTTTCAGCTTTACCCACACCACTCGCTTCTGTCTGCACAGAAAATGTTAGTGTTCTGCCTTCATTTCTGGGCAGATTAGTCATTGCGTATATCTACAACGGTAACCTGGTGCAGCTGTGGCTCCTGCCTGCCTTCCCAGTTAGCAGGAACCTTCCTCTAGCTGGGCCAGCACAGAACTCTTCAGCTATCACAGTCTGAGGTCTAGCAAGTGACAAAAAAATACAATGATTCCTACAGGTTAAAGATTATAGAATGCTGGAATCATAGAATATCCCAAGATGGAAGAGACCATTGGATCACTGAGTCAAAGTCCCGGCTCAAGACAGGACCACCCAAAAACCAAATCCAGTTTGAGTGTGTTGTCCTACTTGAATTCTGGCAGCTTGAGGCACTGCCTACTGTCCCGGGGAGCCTGTTCCATGCCCAAACACCTCTGGTGAAGAACCTTTTCCTAACACCTAGCAAAAGGTGTTAGAAAACCACCCAGAGCTTGCTTTTCCCCAGGGACCTACGCTACAGCCCTGCTACCCACTACAACATTTTAGGCCACCAAGCACTTTTGAGGAAAATTTGAAAGCCAAAGGCATCTTGAAGGGCCCATTCTACTCTTTAGGCCAGAAGCCCTGATCCTTGGTGTTTTCCATTTGATGGCAATGCTATTGCTTTCACTGAGCCACTCCTACAGGTTCTGTGACAAGAGGGATCTTCTTGCTCCACATGTGCTGCTTTTCTTGGTACACTGAAACAGCTTTCACAGTTTACTCCTGAGCTGGACACTGTGATCCAGTTTTCAGTATATAAAAATAAAAAATCCTACCTATTCTCCTAATGGCCTGAATCATTTCAGTAACACTAATGCAATGTGTAGCGTTTCAGACCATTGCTCAGAAAACAGCAGTTTTGTTTTGTTTTATAAGTGTCGTCTATACAACAGCTTAAGTTTGTAAATCACCTCTGGATCCTTTGCGATGAAAGGTGCTATATAAGCTCAAGCTTGTATTATCATTCCTACATTTTACTGCTCCATAAATGTGAGAGATACTACAGCAGCTCCACTCCAGCAATATGCTTGTGATCATATAAACCTCCCTCCCCAGTATTACATTTTTACTGGAATTAGCAAATTAACATGAACATACCCTTCCCTGTATTCCCCCCTACCCTTCTGTGAGCTTTGGATTTTATGCCTGGCAACATTGCACTGCTTTTCCGTAAGCCATTTCACTGGAATCAGAGAAAAGCAATTAAATGGTCTATTAAGGTGCACAGTGTGCAGGTCAATGCAGCATCTGCCTCAGGAGTCTTCCTTAAAACCCAACCCTATGCAGTCCCACCCTGTACTGAAAGCTTCAGGAGACCCTGGAAAAGCACTTCATACACAAGCAGCAACAAAGAGCTCCTTCACAAACAATGGGATGATTTAAGTTATAATTGTTTTATATGAGCAAAAGTTAAGGAAACCAATTGCTGATTTCTACAGATGATTTAAAGAAGGAGGCATTTGGTCTCCTGTTCTTCACTCTCCTCACTTCCCCTCACACCAGTTTTATTTTTTTGCTACAGCGGGTTTTCCTCCCTGCTGCCATGCTGGGCTGATCCCATTCGGACACATTTTGCAATCTCCCCTCCTCCGTCTTCCTGCAGCAAATTGAGGGAGCTAATAATTCAAACAGATAACAAACAATGACCAATAATGCAAGAAAAAAATGGCCAGGTAAAAGTCACTTGACAGCACCCAGCTGATGTCTTTGGGTGGTGAGGAGTGAGGTTCATTCTGCCAAAATTTCTGTCACCAGTGTAAATCCAGCAACATGGCAAAAGCAGTGATAGGGTTAAAAGAATCTTGTCTTTGCCCTTGTTTGCCTCATTTCTTGTTTCTCTCTTAAACTGCACCACTGGGATGAACCACAAGACTTCCCTTCCCCTTATTAAAAAAGCAAAAACTGCTTATGCAGCAACTGCAGCAGGGCTCTGTTGTTAACAGATAGTAAGGATGTATGGGGAAGAGCTACAAACGGTATCCACATCAGTGCAGACACTTATGGGGAAAAAATTGTTCTGTGAACATTACAAATTCTGGCTCTAATTAAACATTCATCTCTCACTCTTCTGGGGGTGGAGAAGAAAATCATTGTCCTTTTATACTGTAGTTAAAAGTGGAAAACATTGCATCCAGAAATACAAAGAAGAAATATTTTTCTATTCTGTGACAGCAACGAATGCTGAGGGTTATGCTGACTGAAGGTAATTACCACAGCTCTTTACTTGTTCTCTGAAAGAAAAAAAAAAAAGATGGTGCATGCCACAAAATACTGCTTTTAGAAGATATCTGTAAATCATTCCATGCTATAATTCCTTTAAACTGTGCAGACATACCCTTCTCCTGGCTGAGCCTCCTGGCCTCAAAACCATGCATGAAGATACACAGCCAAGAAGTTAGGCAAAGAGACACAGATAGAAAAGGAGAGGTGATCCCAGATGAGATCAGGTTCACTGAGGGAAACACTCTATTCCATTCCCATGTCTCCTGTGAGGTAGAAGTAAGGAACCATCACGTTGTGCAAGCGTGGAAAAAGGAGAATGAATATTCTGAATGTTCCACAGGGAATAATCAATTGAAAAAAGCAAACCAAAATGACCAGTATAATCAGAATTTCTTTCTTGCCCTCTTTCACATAAACACTGGATGAAGAGTGGCAAAACTCGGATTAAGCTGCTTTATGAGAATAACTCAGTGACATTTTGGGGGTGCTTATATTCTGCTGTGGGAACATTTCCAGTTGCTTTTTTCCCCTCTGTTTAAGCTCTTTTTCTGTTCTCTGTGCTTTTCTACTTTTTCATATGATGAATCCTCTAGGGGTTCAATGAACCTTGAAGTTCTTTCTTGTGGAGAGAGAAGAGAGGGGGGAACGTATCTATCAATAGTAATAAACCATTCCAAATGATTGATATAAATGTTTTTGACTTTTCACATGCATCGGCAAAAGGCCTCAGCTGTCCAAGCCCATTGTCCATGTCAGGCTTCCATTCTCCTTCAATATTCAGGGAAGAGGAAGGTTCACCCCAGTGTTTTGGCAGAGCTGACGGCAATAAATCCAAATGAACTGGAGCTCTGTTCCTCAGAAGCACGTTGGCAGAAGAGACTGAATACTCTTATTCAGCTGTATGACATAACACCATTGAGAGTTTACGATAAATCTTCACTGCAAAACATTAGTGTTCACTGCAGAAGGTTTGCTCATGCTGTCAAATCAGTAAAGTCAGTTTTATTTCTCCTTCAACCCAGTGTTGTCTTGTTGAAAACTTGCTCTACTTGTTTGTTACGGGGACTTTCCATACCTACCTATGGACTTCGAATGCCTCAACAAGCTGTAGAACTTCTATGCCAACAAAGAGCTGGTTAGAAAAATGACCAACTATCTGCTATTATAGTTACTAGATTGCAGTAAAAGAAACAAAAATCTGAGGTTGTATTTGTAGCTGTGAAAAAGTATGTATGTTAATATGTATAGGCAGGACAGCTGAGCAGAAAGAGCACAGTTTGTTTTGTAAGCTGGCTCTACTCGATTCCTGTCTCTACATGAAGAGACATCATGCAGCCTTTCAGATTATATATCTATAAAGTAAGAAGGAATGGTTTGTTTTCCTCCTGGAATGCACAGAAAGCTGAAATATTATTCATACCACTAGTCTACCAAATTATACGTACAAAGTGATGGAAATTCACTGAGAAAAGACTGAGGTAATCCAGAGTGTCCATGGGATCTAGGAATCTGTACTTACTCTCAAGTCTCACTATTTCATTTTCTGGAAGAACTATCACTTGTTTTCTTTGTAAAGAAAAACCAAAATAGATACTTTTTAGATTAAATTAATAATGGAAAATTTACTTTGTCCTTGACTAGATCCAAGACCTATACCTTTCAGTGTATCTTCTGCTTTGATTTCAAGGCCTTCAAACAACCATACCAACTGAAACATTCCTATGATTCACTTGACTGATACTTTGTTTACGAGGGCACTAAGTATATTTACACTTTCCTCAACTAAGCATGACAGTCCTCAGCATTTCTTCCATGTGCTGGAAATAACCCAGAATCCAAAATGTTTTAGCCATTTCTGTATCCATAACCCTGAGCTATTGGATGAGTAGTACCACCTCATCTTTACTGAAGGTTCTCCCCACATTAGGAGGCTAAAATAGTCCCCAGGAGTCACTGCAAAGTAACTTCTGTCCAGAAGTCAGACAAAAAATCTGAATTTATTTATATAAATAACTAAATTCCGCTTGTACATTACTAAAACTCAAGATGAAGAAAAATTGGCATTAGTTTAGATTACAAATTAATTTCTTAAAATAATACATGCTTATACATTTGTTATTACTGCTGAATTGCAAGAAACCTACATGTGAGCTAGTGGAGTGTACTACAAAGAAGGTAAATACAAATGTCTTTGTTTTCACCTAACTTAGAGAAAAGTAGGATTTTCTAAACAAGTTGCACTTGCATTCCATAATGCAGAATTCACTGCACTTCTTTGCTATGTTTCCAGATTTTCCTGGTAGCTAAACATCACTTAATTATAAAATACCGGGAGAGAGCTATCATCTGTCTCACTTCTTCACCCTAAGTTCAATATTTGTTGAAGGAATATGTTTTCAAATTATGAGAATACATTTGCATTGCAGTTTTCTGTCAGTTTGGTGGTAGAAAAAAGAAAATGTTCACCTGCTAACATTATGCATTTATTTGGAATGTTACCAAAAAGACTCTTCTAATCTACCTGCATCTTCTGACACAGTAATTAAATAAAATAGCTTTTTATTTATAAATGAAATTATTATTTAACCTCAGCACTAAATATTCAGTTAAAGGTCTTTATTCTGTAACTTCCACTACTGGTGGCATGGCTTTGATGGATGGAAATCTTCAAATACCAACCAAAGTTCACTCAAATTTTCAAGGAGAAGATACATCACCTGCTTCCACGAATAAACATGCAAATGGGGAGACCCTCAGAGGTGTGGGAACTGCTCACAAACCTCAAAAGTAATCATGGAGAAAAAGATCCTGTAGGCATTATACTATGGCAAATATGCCAGTCTGAAAGTTACAAATGCTTAGGTCTGAGCTCAAAACTAAAATTAAATTAAATTAAATTAAATTAGGTGTTAAGGTCCTGATCAGTGTTTTGCTTTTTAATTTTCCCCACTTATCTCTGATTTGTATGCAGCAAGTACAGTTTTGCCATTTCAGATCTCTAGTAAAATTCCTGCTCTGTGTGACGTTATTAGCCTTTGTTTCCTGGGAGTCAGAAGTGGTGGCCTGCGGATGAGAGCATCTCTGTGCTCCATTTACAGTGCCCCGAAGAATGTGGTCTCTCCCATAATACATTAGAAATCATTTTACTGTATGTCTAATGATAGTTGATGACTTTCTTAAATACCAAGTCCTGGAAAAGGAATCAGCTTTCGTGTGACATGAAGAAAATCACTATGGACTTAGTGGTTACTGAAGAAAACCTAAATGACTGAAACAGAATGAGACCAAAACATTAGGATTGAAGTGACAAAAGGAAAAATATTGTCTTCTTTAATGATTTTGCTGTTTTGGAGATAGATCAATCATTTATAAGCAGTTAGTTCTGATCATGCTAATTAAAATCTGACACTGAATCCGTTTTCTTGAAAAGTAATTTCTAATTTTTTGGAGCTCACAAAGGCCGTGTCCTGTATTCTCTTTAGGCACTGGCTCAGATCTTCCTATTTCTCTTGGTCTCAAAAATACTCCCACTCTACCAGTCTGCCTTAACCAGTAAGAATGCAGAATTAAAACACCTGTTGGAGTGGCATCCATATTAATTCCCTCAACATTTTTTCATCAGTTATGTCCAGATTCCTCTATCTTGTTAGTTTGGGGTGGTTTTTTTTTTTTTGGTCTTTTATTCTTTTTTTCAATCATTCATTAATAATCCAAAAGGTTTGCATCGGCAGCCTTCAGAATCTCACTGCAGCTTTCATTTGCTTCCGTTCACATAAATGCTTGGTGGACACCAAGAATGCTGCTGTCTTCTATGTGGACCAGTTTAGGTAGAGACAGATAAAAAGCAAATATTGCTGCTGGTAGTCTACATAAATACTTGCAAGGCAACAAAGCACCATGGGGCAGGGTGACCTTTCTTCCTGCAGGGCACTGTAACTGAGGGCTCAGCAGAACTTATCAGCACTGCTGTACCCAAGCCCTGTATGCCATTTCCTGAGCTAAATCAGAAGCAAGAACTAAAAAATTTTACTTCTTCAGCTGAAGGACTAACACAGAAATGACACGAGTTCTAACCAAGCTGTTTTCTTGCCACCAGAATGTGACACACAGTCATACAGGCATCTCATTTGGCCTACACATTCCAAAATAACCAGTGGAAAGTGGCAGTTAAGTCTGTTCTAGCAGATACCTTGATTCAACTCCAGCTCTTCCTGATGTTGTTTTAGCAATACTCTTCAAGCTAATAACTATGGGCACAACAGATCAGAGATTTTCCTTGGACTGTATAGCAAGAGCAAGCCCAGAGACCTGAAAATCAAAATGATGTTGGGTTGAACAGCTCCACAACTTTGCAACATTCCTTTCTGACCTGAATTTATCACATAGGTAAATTTATATTTCATACCTGGCACTGATTATATATAGGAGGGTCAATCAATTCATTTCTTCCAGCCTCTTTTTCCAGTCACCTATCTATTAAAAGTCCTTTGTCAGACAAAAAATTGTCATTATTACATATACTGCCACTGTTATTCCTAGATGATTGTTACACTGACAAAATGGTTGGTAAACAAAACTTAGCAATACTTGTTGCATAACATTCTAACCATTTCTTTCTACTGAAATCTACTGGAAAAATAACGGCAGAGAAGCTGCACTGAAGACACAAATCCCTTTCAGGCCATCAGTGTCTTCAGTGGAGGACTGAAAATAAGATTATTATCATGGGTGTACTTAGCACATGTGAATTTCTCATCAGATAGTGGTCAGAGGTAAAAACAGTTTTCAAGCAAGCAGCTTTAAAGCAATATACATGTTGGAGAATGTTTACAAAATGCCACAGGCATTAAATAAAAAATCTAAAATCTTTCCTTATTGTTGTTCTTGTCTGTAGACAATTGGTAAAGTGACTAATGCTCATCCAAAATGGTACATTTCCTCAGAGATCACTGATTCTTTCTGCATTGAAGAGAGAACGGTGAATTTAAGAGTTGACATTCATTTCCAATAAAATAGTCTTATAATGCTGTACACAGAAAATATTCACTCCCGAAATATAATCCAAAGAACAATAATTAATCATCGTCTTTGTTATTATCGGACAACCTATTTAATGTGGTTATTTATTTAAATAGGGCAGAATTTACCTAAATTATGGGAACATCAACCAGCGCAAAGACAGCTTACGGCGAAAATGGAAGGACACTGTCACTGCTGGATGCAAGCAATCTGCAAAATGAAGACTGGAGGAGGCAGAGAGATGCTAAGGTGTGTGATAAGTATCATGATGAGCGGGTAAAACAGCTGGATCCGAGTAAATTCACTGGAATCAGTGGAGAAGTGCAAATAACAGCTTTAAAAATTATCCAAAATATTATGAGAGGAATACAGTGAATTGGGCAGTATTATTTTTTACTTTGGCTTATGATGGAATTTACCCTTTAGCACTGTAATCTGGATGGTGTCGGTTAAATTGCAGACAGATTTTATGTAGGAATATGTTGTATATGAAATGAGAGCATAGAGAGTCTCTCTGCCACTTATACAAGACTCAGCAGAAAGCCAGATACCATCTTCAGCCATGTAGAAAGCTATCTGGAAGCATCTCATCACCTGCAAAAGCAGTGCTCAGCCAAGGAGAAGTTCACAATGAAGTGATTTTCACGGGCTTGTGTCTGCATCAGCAGGACAGCCTCCTCTTGAGCATCCTCTCTTCCTGCTTGTATGGGTCCTTCAGATTCAGGAAGTCTCAGCCAAGAAATCTGGCTGCTACAGCCTAATGTCTTTCCCAAAGGACCAGTCAGAAGCTCTTCTGAACCATGTCAGTGAAACAGGACAACAAGCCTGTCTGAGCCATTGATAAATTCAGTAAAAGTTCACCATATCCTGAATCCTTCTGCTGCTGAATACATATTTAACATGGAATCAGCTTCTGCATAGCCTGACCACTAACATTCAGTAAAATTACAAAGCATCTGGACCAAAGACAATGGTTTCTGTTTCTGCCTTTGCCTCTGACTTGTTAGGTAAACTTGGCCAAGTCATTATTTTCTCTCAGTGCTCTACAGTCCACTTTTACAAGACAAATGTGATCTATACAAACGTGTAACTAGAAATGTCAACAAATATTACTCTTATCAGTGCATGTTTAAGACAGGATACTTTCTCCTTAGCAAACAGTATCAGATTTGACTAAGCTTGAATGTTATCCTTTCTCCAAAATCATGATATCTATAAAAGGGTTAATTCAAAAACACCCTCAGAAACCAGAGAACTCCAGGTACTCTTGATACCCTGAACATGTAATATTTATAACAGTCATACAACTTTAATTTTACTTCTTTGCCTTAGAAAAAAAAAAAAAAAAAAAGAGTGCAATTTTTCTAAGCACAGCGCTGCAGAAAAGAAATGAAGCGCTCGTTAGTTTGGAATTTTCCATTCCTTTTTGCTTCTGCCTGAAAGGCAGAGGACTGTGGGGGTTTCATAGCGGAAAGAATTTAGGCTTGTCTCCCTTTGACTTGCAAATTTCAGAAACAGTGCACTATCCATCTAGCTGGTTGGCAAGGATTTAAGGTCGATTTAATATCCCTTAAGCCAGTCATGAAGCATTGTGCAGCCTCGTCGCCCCACTCTCCTCTCTCCATCACCCATCAAATTTTGTACAATAGCTTAGTGCATGCAGATCTTACATCCATAACAGAGATAGTCACTAGTATCACCATGAAGTGCAATGGTAACAGAGTAAAGGTCTAGCAGCAATACCACGATAAACTCAGTATTTCCTTGGGGAAAACTGTGTCTCTGCTGCTAAAACTCAAGCTGATCCCAAACATGATGCTTATGCATTAAGCAGCACAATTGAAAAAGCGTATTTTCACAACACAGACTAGAAAATCTTAAGAATCTTTCCATCATATTTTCAGCACTACATCAGAATGTTTTTATATGTCCTCTTTTCATATTTTAGTTCATTTTTTCAGCTCTCTAGAGTAGGTAGTAAAATGAGAGACTTAAAATACTGAATTGAAATTATGGGTAAATTTGTATTACTGTTGAATACACTTAAAAAGCTCTTCAGAAATGAATTTCTAAAGAACTTCCATCTGTTGTCATCCTACCACACAGGAGTTCTTCATAACTGTATAAATAAAAGACCCTTGTCCAGTTTATGCTAGTGGTTTTATTCTGATTTGTGTGGCGAAAGAATCTAATGAAAGAGAAAAGAGCCAATCTAAAGCTGTGTGCATTTTTAAAATTGCTTAAACACTCACAGTAATAGGCATGATTGAATAAAAATCTACGTATATGTTGTGTCACAGCTCCCTCATTACTCTCCTTATTTTCTGGGGCAAAAGGTAACTGTATACCTAAGTTCCCATTTGTACACAATGCTCTTTCAACTGGACAAGACCTTTGAATGTAAAAAGGCAGCTTCACTGTAGACACTATCTCCCACAGTCCCACAGGGGAAAACGATGGGCTACTTATCATCCCATCAACCTCAAAGCCTAAGTCACATTTGACATCAAACTAATGTTACTGAGATGAATGACAGTTGCCTTTTAGGTAGCACTAGGAACACTAGCCAGAAACTAGGAAAGCTAGAAAACTTGAAATAGTAAGAAATTGGAGAGCCATCAATGAAATGCTGGCACTGTGTTTTGTGGCTACTGGATTCATTACAGTCCATGTAATGCAAAGAAAATAAGAAAAAATCTTTTACAATGAGGATGGTGAGGCACTGGAACAGGTTACCCAGAGATGTGGTTGATGTCCTGTCTCTGGAGACTTACAAGGTGAGGCTGGATCAGGCCCTGGGCAACCTGATCTAGCTGTGGTGTCCTTGTCCTTGTTCATTGCAGGGGAGTTGGACTAGACAGCCTCCAGAGGTCCCTTCCAACTCTAAGGACTCTGTGACTCTATGAATCTATGATTATTATTAGCACTGCAGAAGTCAAACATATTTGATCAGAATCCATATAATGAAAATAAGAAGTAGTTAACGTTATCAGTAACCCAGCATTTCACTGCCTCTACTTACACAGTACTTTCCATGCAGTCAATTGTTCCAAAATAAACCAAGAATTTCAGCACAGTTCACTACTTTAAAAAATCATCTCAAATGCACAGCATGTTTTGCTTGTGAAAAAGCACAGTGGCTTAACATTAGGTACTGGCTGTCCTCTTGTATAAACTTCTCTTAAATACACTGTTCATGAGCTTTTTTCAGAGGCTGAAATAAGACTCCTACACCAGAATCAAACCAAGTTCTCTGTCCCATTTTGCAGTCATGTTAATGGACGAGGTACAGCAAATCAGCAGCAAATGTATCAGGTGAACAACCTTATCAGTAAATCACTGCACTCTAAATGGGGGCCTTTCAAAATGTTGTCTGTGATACTTGAAGTTATATTGATTTTACCTCCATCCGTGAACTTTTCTGTGCTTTAAGTTTACAGTATGTGAATAAAAGCAGGCTTTTAATAAAGTGCCATTTATATAATCATACTGCAAACAAGGCTGAATTTCATGCATGCACAGGTGAAAACCTGCCTTCTCCCCATCCAAAGAAAGGAGAAGACTGACAGCTAAGAAAGGAGATTTCTTTTTTCATTTTGGTGGTATTGTCTGTGTTTTTATTACCTGCTATGGATCAAAGAAGGAACCCCTAGTGGATTTGCTTCTTCTCTTCTGTGCTCTATTAGCAGAAAAGAGTAATCTTCACTTAACCAATTATTTATTTACTGACATCTTCAAGCTTTGGGGCTAAAATGATTTTGGGTAATTTAATTAGGCCTTTTTTGTTGCAGCACATTGCTGGAGATGTTTTACCTTTGGAAATATTTTCTAGTTTTGTCTTTTTTTTCTTTAAACGCTCACAGTGGCATTTGGTTCTTTTGCTAGAACCAGTTTCGGCAGCTCTCTGCACCACGCAGCTAGCAGAATGCTTAAAATCATAGAGTTCATCACAAAAAAAGTGATGAAATAGCAAAATTACCTAAGTTCAGTCCTTATGAGTCTATGATTTAATTCCAAAGCATGCTGTAGTTTCAAATAGTATTAGCAACATTTTACAATATCCAATGGTACATCATCTTTCAATGTTTTACAATGAAAATGTCCCACTGTCATAATTCGTGCATCTATTGCCCAGCTCTATCCACTTTTGCCAACACACACTTATTAAGCACTTTTTCCATATGGTCTGTCTTGGTTAACCGATTAACAACATAATTAATTTAGCAGTGAGTAAGTTGGCTTTGATATTGTGTCTGTCTGTTCTGGGGAAGCCTGGCAGTTATAGGCCTCAGGAAGAAAAGCGACCCTTCTCTGAAACCTCAGCAGGGACTAAGTCCAATGGGGTCAGGAGTGTGATTGCCACTAACAGAGGGAAGGAGAGCTGCATCTGCCTGGGAGTGGCCAATGGACAGGTCTGAGAAAGCAGAAATGGTTATGTCTATTTGGCAGCAATTCTGGAAAAAACAGCTTTGTAATAAAGACAAAGGAAATACAAAAATTGTAATTGTATTCTGTAATAGACAGATCAATGTTGGATTTACCCTTGACATGGAGTTTTAATCTTCAGCTGCAGCTTTTTGTGAGAAAATTCTGGTGAATGAGGGTTTTGAACGTGTTTTTGAAAGGAAGGGAAATCTATCATTCACTCTCATAGCCAGGTTTCTGTTGTGCAAAAAACTGATACATTGCTTGCAGCTACTGTGAGATGTAGTACATGAAAACAGGAACCACAGGATGTATAGGGGAGCACACAGCACAGTTGGTTGGGTTGAATAGACTGAGTTGAATAGAACACCCAGACTGGGGAGAACATGGATGCCAATGATTGACGGAGAACCCAATGAGAAAGACTGGATGACATACATCATGACAAAGAACGTCTACACTGAACCACAGAACATTAGGATCAGTAACGGTGGCCTTTTTCCTCAGCAGCACAAGGACATACTCTTTGTAGCAGCAAGACATAGCCCAAAGAGTACAACTACAGGAGGATGGAAACGAGCAGTACCCCCTACTGCTCAAGAACAACTACAAAAAGGGAAACCTGGACTCAGACAGTCCCTGTCTATATATTCCAGGAAGAAGGGCCTGAAAATATGACTATAATTTGTCTTTTGTGGCTGTTCATCCTGTTGTGTCTTTCTAGTTGCCCTCCTCTTCCAGCAATGCTCTGCTGTCACCCTCCTGTTCACCTCAGCACACAGAAGTGAGGCAGTGCTCTGCTCATGGAGCACCAACATGTCAGTCCTCTTGCCTGTGGGCAGGGAGTAGGGCCAACATTGATGTTGGAGTGTTATGGTGAGACTGGAACTGACCCCTCTTGAGGGGCTCAATCAGCACCTGTCAGAGGAATTATAATTAGTGCCTTATGTAGTAAAATTGCACAGTGTAAAGCTTATGGGCCTGTCACAGAACTGGCCTTTTAAGTGTTTGTTGGGTTCAACAATTTTAGCTGCTTCATGGGGGATGGAATTGAAAAATTTACTTATAAAGTGACAGCTAGGTGACACAGCTGTCTATAAGGAAGCCTGGAGCTCAGTCAGCGAGAAAGGCAGGGAGGTGCAGAGGGAGCTGGAGCCAGGGCAGAAGCTGCCAGGACTCAGGAGAGCTGATTTCTGCAGAGGCAGCAAAAGCTGCTCTAGGAGGAACACACCACAGATCCCTTCTGTGCAATCGAGTACAATGAAACAGTTCGAACTTTAGGGAAGAGAGGACTGTAGAGTTCCTATGGGAAGTCTGCAGAAAAAAAACCAAAACATTTGGTAGAGGACTGGGGAGGAAATGTTGTCCTTGGAAAGATGGCTGGAAAAAATAAATTTGGAAGAAAGCATAAATATGCAAGATACCCAAAGATGGATTTTTAAAGATTTAGAAGTGGGATTGTTATTAGCTAAGAGTGAAAAAAACTGAGGCAACAGATGTGGCAGCAGATAGATCTGATACAGAACCTGCCACCCAGATCATTCCGTATATAGCATGAGAGGCCTGCTGGATTTTCCACAGTGCAACCAACATTTCAACTCTGTAAGAGGTTAAAATCATTTGTACAAGGTCTTTTTTGTCTTTTGTTTCTCTGGGGCAGAGAAACATGAATGTGTCTGCAGGAAAACCCACTTGTTTGTGTTATGAGCGTCAGTCAGGAGATCTCTAGGAGCTGAGGAGAAGCCGCCTTTGGCTTAGTGCCTGCACTTCACACAAATTGAAAGTTCTGTCAGTGTGTCCTTCATAGTTTATAAAGCCCTAGCCTCAGGTGCCTCTACCTACTTTCAGAAGCATACTGCGCTATCCTCTCCACGTGCACTAAATTAACCATATGCGCAGGGACTCTTTCCTCTGCTGCACACCCTGCCAGCTCAGAGAAGAAAAAACAATTCTCCATTTGCTCAAAGCCTTACAGATCAGTCCAATCAAAAGTAATTTTTTCAAGAAAAAGTAGCAACACTTCTTCATGAGAGCTATTTCCATGCCAAATTTCAAGTTTCCACCTACAGTTGAGAAAGTTGTCTTCAGTCCACAAATACTCTCTGTAGAAGAGGAAAACTACATTGTATCCTAGCCCACGTCAGAAAATGGCTTAAGCCTTGCTCAGACTGACAAGCAGGAGTCCTAGGCACACAGCACAAGTGTTTTTAACCCCACCAAGTGAACGCTGTGGCAACTTGTAAGTGACTGAAAGCAAGAAGTTCAAACGTTAACTGTGCAAGGTCAACATGTAATGCAGTCCTTAAGAGATTTGTAATTGTGCCTGACAATTTGCTAGTGACCCTCACTTCAAATAATAACAGCAAACAAAAGACATTTGAAAAAATGAGTTTTGTTTTCATGCCTGTTTTGTGTACTTGGCAGAAGTTGTACATAATCTTCCCTGAGCAGAGGTGCTTGCCTGCTCAGCCCCCACCGTTTGTTTTGGCTTTACAGGCAGTATCCAGAAGGAGAGAACTGTTTTAAGGTTTGGGATAATATGATTTAAACCTGCAAAAGTAAGCAGCAAAACAAATGGATTCACTCTAAAAAACACATCCTTTGGTCCTCACGGGCCTAGGATTTTCATTGCCTGTGCTGCAACCAGGCCATCTATTTATGTTATATATAAAATTAAAATCTAATTGAGGCATTTCTTTTGGAAAATCCTGGCCATCACCCCTAAATCCGTGGTTCTATTACTTAAAAAGCAAATCAAAACAAGAAAAATCCTAACCCCAACCTAGCAAACAGCAAAAATAGCTTGCTGTTTCGAAGACTGCTTGCACTTAAATCCTGTCTGACATTTATTTTACACAGTGTGGTCTGAGGTGGATAAGGGAGTGCTATTTCCCTTCCCCCTTCTTCCCCCAGTAAGTTAGAGCTAAAATTCTGTATCCAGTCAATGCTATACAAATTTTTAAGCAAAAAAAATAACCAAATTCATTTACATCTAAAAGCAAATCGGCACACACAGGAACTGGAGCACATGAGCAGCCCTCAGACAGTTGTTTGCTTATGATAATCATTTTCTTTATTTTTGTGGGCTGTACGCTTCCTCTCCTAGCCAGAGCCAAGGCACAACCGTGACAGATGCAGCTTCATACAGCCCATATAGCCTACTCTGATCAAACATCACTAAAAACAATTACAGCCATCTCTGCTTTCCATTTCTATTACTTCTGATGTTACTGAAATCCTAAAGTAATATTAAATTGTGCATTATTTACAGTTATAATTAAAAATGTGGATTAAATAACCTGAAAAAACAAGAATTCTATGCCAGAAATAAAAACCTAAACATGATAGCCTGAGTTCACTGAAGTTGCATGTTAATCTTTTCAAATATTTTAACTTAGAATATTTAACAGGAATATAGATATGCCTAAGAAAATACATAAGTATATATATATACTTGAAGAAATAAAAGTACACACCCAAAGATAATAAATCCATCCCATTATTGACAGCTAACATTTGAATTTGCTGGATTGCTTATTTTCAATGGCAAAGCTGAACTCACTTTCAGAGTGATAATTTCTAGGGTTAATTGTCATAGCTTCCGCCATGCAATCTTCTCCACCAGCTTTATTTTATCTGCCAGAGCACCAATATGCCACGATTAGCATAAATTAAACTAAATAAATTCGGCGGGTTACTATATTATTTTATGCTAATCCATTTATTTATTTATTTTTAAACATTTCAAGGTTAGGGATGGGTGAGCAGAGTGACGGCAATTCCTACCGGCATCTTGCTCACATTCAGCTCAGGGGAGGGCAGGGGGGGCTTAAAAACTTGGTGACTTTTTCTTTTCTCTTTCAGAAATGTTTAGAGGGAAAAACTCCGGTTTGAAAGATACAAACGGCTCTATCATTATACACTGACCTTTCACAGATATACCCACGTCACACTACTGCACAACTCAATAGCAAACAGCAAGAGAGCAAGACGCACCAAGCAAATCCGCCTGCACGATTCAGATGAGAGGCATTCGTGGTGTTAAAAATGATACAGAATCACTTCTTGTTGCTTCAGGTGATGTTGTTAACTCAGATTTTAAAACGAAGTTTGCACATCTGGAACAGCTGCCTCATGCCAGCTGCCCGTGCTGCGCTCACATGGCTTTCCGGTGAATCTGCTAACAACAAATGAAGCAGGCAACTGCAGGATGGGGCAGCGGGGGCTGAAGGTGGGATAACAGCCATGGGCATTACCATCTGGCCAGACTGGTGCCTCTCAGCACCCAGGCTGCTCTGAATGGAAATCTCAGAAGAGATGTGTTTACTTACAAGAATATGTGTAACGTGTTTATCACTGACTGAATCTCTCTCTGCAGGAGAAGATCTGACTCAAACCGCAGCTAACTAGTGTTTGATAAGACCCTAATTGTTCAAGGCAGGTATCTGTTCTTCACCCTATCTGTCAGCACAGCTTGTGCAAACACACTGTACCACATCATGTAAAAACTAAATGAGCAGAAAGATTCACCAAACACTTTAATTTGCTTCGTGCACATGACAGTACAGCACAGACATATGTGGATCTGGTTTGTCACGTGTGGAGCAATGTAAGAGCTGACAGGTATGGGAGCAGACCTTAATGCAAATGGGAAGCCAGGATGAGATTTCTGTAGGCGAGTTTTGATGGAGGAAGAGGGTGAATTTCTATTGCCCATTTATATGTAAGATGAGCTGAGACTCTTACCTCTGATCCAAAGAAGATGCAGGAGGAGTATCACCATGCAGATGCAGAAGAAAAGGCACAATCCCGATGTAGGGACAGAGCTAAAGACAGAGGTCCAACCAGGAACAGAAAAACTCAAGGCCAGACCCAGAATACATGGCTAAGACAAGTAAATGCAAATACTGAGAGCTTAGGCTTGGGAGAGGGCAAACTGATCACTTAAAGTAGGTTTGTGTATCTCTGCCACATTAACTGACAGCCATGGTATAATTTTAAGGTCTCCACGGCATCAGCCAGCCCACTTAGATGAAGTGTCAGAGCAGCAGAAGATCAACGCATATTCTATACATTCCACAATAGAAGAAAACAGATGAAGATCCCATCCAACAGCAATGTCCCACTGAGAACTTGCAAATTATTAAAAACTCACTGCAAACCAATTTTGTCAGCTGAGGAGCCCTGCCAGCAGACTGAATGGTTTTACCATGTCTTTTTCTCCTGTATGCCACCATGGCTCATGTTCATATGGTAGAAGGCAATCCTGAAAAGTACCTTTTGTCATCCAGAAGAATATGCCAGGCACTGATTCTAACCAAAGGTCCCTGGTTGGGATGTCAGAATAAACAGTGAGAAAAGGTTTGAGCCTCTATTCAGACACACTACTTTGGGGCTCACACATGCTGGATGTTGTGCCTCACACAGAGCTTTTATCTTGTGCTCCTTGGGCTGCTCCCTGCCTGGATCCAGCAGCAAGGTACGAGCTCTTTTCCTTGCTACGGTAGTGGGAACAGAGAGGTGTGCTTCTGTTAAGACTAAGGAAACCTTTCTGAGATTGGTACCAGTGTGATCAACACCTTGTGGGACCAGATCTTGGTGAATTACATGAAGACTGTTGTCAATAAACTGTTGACTATGAAAACCAGATCAAAAATACCTACGAGTTTAAAGCACTTGAAAAAAGGTCAGTTAAAAAAAATGCAGAAAGGGAGACACTGGATGCATTGTATCACATGCATTATAGTAGCTTTTCTTCATAATGATTTTCAAGATGATATCTTAAAGGATCAAAACCCAGAAGCATTAAGGAGGGTGTTAGACACTGAAAGCCATCAGAATTCCTTGTTCTTTCACTCTGAATACATTATTGTATCTTACTTTCTAATGCTGAAAATGGTTAGATTTTCAGATAAAAATTAGGAGAGGTTGAATTGCACTGCCTCTCTGGGTTCCTGTAATGTATGCATTTTGATAATGCTTTGTGTAAAGCATTCGGGAAGAAATCCATATATTTATGCAATTACTGGCAGCTTAGCTTCAGAAATGCTGTAATTTAACTGTTTAACAGTAAATTAAATTTACAGTTTATAATTTAAATAAATTGTTCTTTTAAATTCAAATACTAGTAAATAATGTTTGTATAATAGAAGGTTTAACAATGGTAGACTATTTCCACAACAGATAAAATTTACTCATTTCAGCTTCTATTTATGGCAAAACAACCTTGCAATAACAGAGATTGTTTCCAGCTATAAGTTTGGGTTAAAAACATTTAACTTTCATAGCAGAATCTTGTCAAATTGATGTACAGTAGCAGAGCATCATAAAATCTTATTCCAAATTGTAAACTGAAACATAAAAAAATTAACATTATATACTAAGAAAGATAGGTTGAAACAACTGCTGTATAGTTTGAAAGTTGAAGCACAGCTTAAAAATTTGATTCCGTTGAATAAATTAAAACAAAAATCCTAACGCTGTTAGACATTTCTAAAAGAATAAAGAAGTACTTAGGTTCTATCTCTGCCAGATTCAGGATGCTTTCTGCTAACAAACCTCACTACCCTATCACGCTGCTCTGCCTTTCATCCTCTAGGGTTTGCAGAGGCAGATGAGTTTGCAAGATAAAGGCCCTCATGTTAAAAATTCATGGGAAAGGTCATGTTTCTACCATTTCTGAAGTGCTGAGCAGATCAATGGAATGCAAGAAACAACATGAGAGGACAGCAGAAATGATTTACTGCTGACTGGCACTCTTGGAAGCAGCAGTGGAGAACACAGATTGCCACCACTGCACAGCTTTGGGCAACCTCTGTATGGTGGGCACACTTTAAAGGCCCCAGTCAGCCATTCTCATCACAGAAAATAAAGAAAGGAAATATTGGGCCATACACCTCCTGCCTGATCTGATGCTGTAAACACCAAACCATTCCAAATCCCTCTCCAGCCTGGAGCTGCAGGCTGTGCTGTTAAGGCTAGTCTCAATGGGAGCTCTCCTCCTTGGATCAAATCCCCTAGGTGTATCCAGCACTACCTGAGCCTGCATTTCAGTGGCCAACAACATGAAAGCCAGAGCAATGCAAGGATTGACTCACACAACCATGATTATCCTTTCAATACTATTTCTTTCATCTATATCAGAGCGTCTTAGTTTGCTTCCTATTTTATCAGCCTCCCATGGATCAAAATTAACTCCCATTCCTAATTTTTTGCCCTACAGCTGAGCAGTTCATGACAGATGCACTATATCTTAAACATGACATGTGCTGTAGAACAAGAATGGCTGTTCAAGGGAATTCTGTGATTCTCTGATTTCACCCTACTGAGGATGGCAGTTCCCGTCAGTCTTTCAGCAGCAGCTCTGCTACCACCCTGGTGCTTTCAAAGTCAGCCACGCAACAGGTAGCTCTTTCAGAACTTTGTTGTGTCCAGGCATCTGCAGGACTAAACGTGATCTAAACTCATAGCTTGGTACCATTCAAAAGCTCACCACAAAACACAACACATTTACTGATTATTTGGAAGTGTATATCCTAACAGTATGAAAGCTTTGAATACTTTTTTTCTGAGATTTTTCTCTTTATCTTTAGTCAAGGAGTTTAGAAAATACATTTTCAAAACAATTTCTACTACATACTGTTGTGTATTCTTCTGAAGAATACATCAGCTATCCTAACTCATGTTTAATAATACTGCATTCAGCAACAGATAATCCCACTGAAGTTGATGCAAGATTAGGCACCAGCTAATAGGAGAGCACAGGGTCAGCAGAGCCTGACTCTTAGCACTTGGACACCCAGCCAGCATCTCAACCTCACTAGGAACCCAGACTGCTTTACAGATGGAATATGCAGTGACCCATCACTCAGTCTGAGCCTTCCTCACGGATCTTATATCAGGGTGTCACCTGCACATGATACATAATAAGACTATGGCAAAGAAGGCAAATTTGCAACCACCACTGAAAATACGTGGCAGTCTTCTAAACCTAGGGACAGTCTCACTATTAAAAGCAAACTGAGCACAAGTCCTTGAGCTGTTCTAACTCAGTGACAGCCATCTCAATCTTTCTATGAGAAGCTGTGGTTTATTTAAGAAGGCTCTGTTTTGTCTGTACCACCTCCTTCAATTTAAATTCAGATTTAAAAAAACAACAATAATTATTAAAATGGATGGTTCACTGAAAATGCAAAGTGTATCAAAAGTATATTAGTAAAATGTGTAAGTCAGAAGCATTCCCTTATTTGTTTTAGAAATGACTGCAGTTGACCCCCCTGTTTCCTGATGCCCCCCTGAGCCTCACCAAGCTCTCATCACGCTGCTGAACCGCTCTGCACATCTCTCTCTGCCAGGGGAACATTCCCTGCAGATTCAGCTGTAGGTTAGGGGGATTTTAAGTCAACTGAATCTCCAGCTGGTCATGTACGCAATGGATGAAATAGTGCTTGTTTTCCAAGTGCTGCAGGGAAACATGAATTTGTTCTTGTATTTGTTTTCTCCAGAATTTAGAAATAAATCTGACCAACAGTTCCTTCTCAAGTTCTGAATGAAGCTAAACCCTGCACTAAGCTATAAAGGAATATAAAAGATCCACTTCCTCCAAGGCCGGATAAAAAATGCCATCAGAATAAACAAAAGAATAGTACTGCTTGTCCACCTTGTCAGTCTTCATGGAACCATAGAATCATAAAATCATTAAGGCTGGAAAAAAACACTAAGATCACCTGGTCCAACCATAAGCCCCCCCCCACCATACCCACTGAACACGTCCCTCAGTGCCACATTTCCACGTTTCTTGAACACCTCCAGGGATGGTGACTCCACCACCAACCTGGGCAGCCTGTGCCAAGGCATCACCACTCTTCCTGAGGAGAAATTTTTCCTAATACCCAACCTGAACCTTCCCTGGTGCAACTTAAAGCCATTACCTCTCATCATTCCTGCCATGCATTTAGAAATAACAAACGCTTTCATAGAGCACTTCTGCGATGCCTTTATTTACCTGGTTCTTTACATTTCCAGCTAAGGCTCAGCTTTGCCATAAAGGCATCTCACTTGGTTTCGCAAGGACATAAAAACTGCAAAGACAGGCAGGAGCTGCAGCACAAGACCTGGGCAGCAGTCTGCACATAGCAATCAGCAATCAGAAGTCATTTTGCATTCAGGTGATCCCAATGTAAGCACAAAACAATAGCGCTCACAAGAAATCAAATGAAGAGGGGGAAAATCCAGCTGCCATGCTGGGGAACCTGCTGGCAGGGAGGGACGTGCCACTGCCGTAAAGATCAACCAGGGCAGCTCTCATCCAGCTTTACAGCTGTGTCCCAGAAACCTGGAACCATGCCACTGCCTTACATCCACCCAGTGGAGACAGTGCCTGCTGTTATCATGGTGGCCTGAGTTCTGACCATGTTCAGCACAAATGCACCAGTGCCTGAGCATGGTATATTCCCTGATAGTGCCTAACACAAAGGATCAGCCGTGGTCAAAGAGCGGGATTCGAAGAAGTTCTGTAAGAATATTGTTTTACAGCTCCCTGTTTTCATGCAGTGAGTGGACACAGGAAAAGCAGACTGTGTGGGGGGGAAAATTTACAAATCTTTGCAAAAAAAAACCAAAGCTGCATAATCTGCTGTATTTCAGTTGGTCTTTATCCGCAAAATCCCAGATCTTTGTTTAAGCTACAAACGGACTATAAAAATCAGCTCGCTGGCCTCTCTCCTTATTATCCACATCCCTGCACAAATCAAATGAAGCTTTTGCTGTAAAGCTGATAAAAAACACCGCGCACATGAGCAAGCTGATGTATTTAAAAAGTGGTTATCATTTCTAATCCTTTCCTCTCTCTCCAGGGAATATCATCTTTCCAAGGAACACACAAAACTCCACCACTGAGCACACATCAGCACTTACACTTGTTTTGATTAGGGATTTTCTAAAATAACAATGATCGAAGTACTCCAGCGTTATCATTGATTTTTAGCACCTAGGGACCCAGTGTGACAGTCGTGCAATTGTTTAAAATCAGTGAATAGCCAAGACCGGTTCCGACAAATATTTGCAATTCTATAATCTATTTTAGAGACCTTGTGAAATGAACTGTGGTGCCTGGGTGACAGAGTGGAGATGGTTCTGGCATTTCTTTGTATATAACCCATGTCCCCATGTGTAACCCAGAACAAGAAATGGTCACAGATGATAACTGTCTTTGCTGTCCCAGCAAGGCAGTGGGACCTGGGTGGGATTTGGGTTCTTGGCTGAGATTCTATCCAGTTCCAGCTCCCTGCAAACAAAGCCATTTTTATTACCTAATTCAGACCTACCCAAATGAGTTCTCCTCAGCCACTCAGCTATCAGGCTTAGATTCAGGAATGAGAGACTCATACTAGAACTAGTCTTGCAACTTACCTGAAGCCAATCAGTAAGAGCAATGGAAAACAAATGTTAGATCAGATTCAGGCCCCACCCACTACAATTCCCTCTTTTAAAGGAGGACTTCTCCCATCACAGAATGAAACTTCTCTCAAAAGCTTAAATCATCAGTACTCCCTTATTTCAACTCAATTTGCTACACACTGGAGGCAAGTACTAGAAAGTTACACTGACAACTCAGTAATGCAGAGAGGGAGGTTTCAATGTCCCTCTTCACACTGTGGACATTGAAATTTTGGCCCTGGCTTTAAAAATAAAAATACAAGTAAGTTATGAGTTTAATCTCTTGAAAATACACATGTACACATGTGCAAAGAGTAAGAAAGAAAAGTACAGCAGTTAAAATACTACACAGATGTCTGATTGCTGCATGGAAGCTCCTTCACTACGGGCACAACCAGTCCTCCACTCAGAGCTGAGGCTCCTGGGTGAGAAGAATGTGAGCAATTCACTTTGTGCATGATTTTCAGTACATGCTACATGCAAAATGCACCCTGCTATTCATCTTCTACTAATTTAGCATGTATTAAGAACTCCTCTAGGTACACAAAGACAGCACACAGCCTACATGCTGTTTAGTAGTGGGAAGGCACTGTGCCCTCCCTGCCAGCCAGCAGCTGATCTTGGGGACAGCAAAGGGCAGAAAACAGAGATGAGCCCACAAAAGCATTTAGTCTTTGCAAATCTGTAAGTGTTGGTAAATAAGAACAGCCCTTCAGAAGTAGCCACAGAAGTCTGGAAATGATGAAATATCGAAATAAAATGTACTTTATTAATCAAAGCCATTTGTATCTGTAGAACATTGTCCTGGAAACAGGGTCCCCTGTTTCAATTTTCTCTGAGCCTGTTGCCACTTTTGGATATTAGAAAATATAAAGCAAAGACTCAGGCCTGGTTTGTTTCTGAAGCAGCACAGCTAGCTGTTTGAGAAAACTCAGCTTAATTGAAGATAAATATGTATTTTAAACAACCAGAAACAAACGTGACATTCAGGAAGGAGTAAACCCTGCATTCCAGTCAATTCTGCTCTCTTTTGCTAAAAGAAGCTGTCAATTTCCTTTTTACTATTTGACAATTTCTGTTAAGTGAATAATCAGATAACACAAAAACAGAAGTAACACCTGCTTAGCCTGACATGAGCACAGAGGGGAACGATACCCAGCCTTTACCAGCTGCCCTCTGGTGCCTGTGGAAACACAGCACGGCAATTCCCACCCTGTTAGGCCAATTTTCACTGGACTTCTGTCAGCTGAATGGTTGATAAAAGTCGTCCCGACAACCAAGTACTGCAAAGTGCAAGATACAGAAAATAGAGAATGTATGTAAGCTCAATCTGCCTGAATGACAGACCTTCCTCCTCACTGTCTAGTTTTTTGTTACTGTTTTTGACAACTAGATATATTCTATTTTCAATAGAGTTCAAAGTCCAGGCCCTATCTATATGGCATTTTTAATTCACATCTACACAAATGTCATGGTATTTCTCTAGGGGAAAAAGTGTAGAAGTTCATCTTTGTGCCAGCTAATAAAATTATTGTATAATTTATTCAATTACATTTCCTTAGCCATATATATATGGATACCTACCAGTTACAAGACAGATGACAGACGGAGACAAGATGATGCGGTCTATAAAGATTGTCACTACTACCTAAAAAGATATGAATGAAAGAGCATACGGAAGATCTTCAGTCTTTCACAAGGACCTAGCAGGTTACCTCTCCTTTTCAAAATGAGACAGCTATGGATCATGAACAGTTTAACCTCACAAATTCAATGCACAATTGCCACGTGGTTGAAAAAGCACTGCCCTTTTCTATTAGATGTTTAATTATTCTCTGCCTCTGAGAAGCTTTCTTATCTGTAAGAGCTGTGGAAATAAAGACCAAAGTTATCCTGTGTTAAAAATATGCTTAGTGAAAGTACTGGTCACGTGCATGACTAGCTTGTTCAGCACCACAGGTTTGTTCTCAGTCTGCCTTGATATTGAAGTCTGCATTCAAGTGCAGCAGTGGCAATGCCACTAACCTCACCACATCTCCTCTATGCATGTGGCATCTTCCTCCTCTGTGTGCCTTCGGCAGTCCTCCCCTCAACCACATCAGTAACTTCAAGTATCTGTCACTGACTCTTGTGGAAACATCATGTTTAGAACAGGCAGTAAAGAAACCAATCCTACCTGAATTAACATTCACATCTGAGTGGACAATAATAAGATTCTTTGCCAGCTGCATCCTTTAGACCTTTTCTGCTTGTTGAAGTGTATCTTCAGTCACAAATAAGAGCAACAGTCAGCATCTTTATTTAGTGCATGCAATACATTGCACAGTATAACCTGCAGTGCTTTGTTTGTGAATTAAAGAAGAAAAGTCTTGCTCCAAAAAGTATGTTAGAGCACAGAGTCCCAGAACAACTACTGGCCAGGAATCACTGGGTACAGAAATGTTCACCTACAAGATGATAAAAGTGGCAGAGACAAAATAAATGAGTGCATGATAATTTTCTTCATAAAAACAAGAGGTTATATGATAAAAGCTGGCAAAGGCTGTGTACTGAAAAGGAAACTGTCTTTTCACCACTGATAATGTGATGCAGTCAGATGTGCTGTAGAAGATGAGAATTAACTTGCAATGTTTTATTACCTTTGATTTTTAGCTCTGCGCTACATAAAATTAATTTGTTTTTTGCTGTAGAAAACACAGGATTAATGATGCCAAACTGGAAGAGAGACTTTTGGCTATGCAAGTTCTATGAATTCTTCTTACAACTCAAGCAACACTTACAGCAAAAGAAAAATAACAGCTTTGTGTTGCACAGTGATATAAAACTCCCAAGAGGTCCCGTTTAGATCATGGATGCTTTCCAGCTTTTGGTTACAGAGACCTCATTGACTTTGATCTTAAAATCAGATTGGATCTCTTAGAATAATAAGTAACTTGGCGTGGTATTTGGCAATTTTACTGATCCTGAGAAAAGAGCTGTTCCCAAGGTATTTCAGTGCTTTCACTCCAAAATCAGGCAAAATGTGGCCAAGGTGACAACAGCGTAGGAATAATTTAAGTAAATACTAGTAAAAGAAGAGATGAGCCACAGAAATAATTTTGTAACCAGGCAGCATCTTGTCCAAAGCTTTACAAAGGTTGATCAAAAGAAAACTTTTGATTTTGTAGTGAAAATTCAGGAGCTATAGCTCAGAGGATTTGGTTTTTCTTCTTAGCATCTACATACTAGATGCATACTAGAGCGAGACAATTCATCTTGGACTCGTTATCTCAGAGCTTTTAGAATAATACTCATCCAGCTCACTGTATCACCCTTCACCAGAGTTAATAGCTCAGAGCCCTCAAGAATGACATGAAGAAAAAATCCATCTTGATGTTTACTTAAAACACAATGGTCTGTGGAGGACCAAGGTTTTGCTGAGGTTCTTTGCACATCTGTTATAAGCCAATTATTCAGCCTCAAGTACATCCTAGTAATGAACACAGAAAATAATTATTTGAAATTTGTTCTTCTCTAAACTCCTACATTGCCTACCCATCAGAACCCCTCACTCTTCCTGTATCAATGAGTGCTCCTTGGGGTCCCATGCCCTGTAGAAGGACCCCACTGGCTATGGGAAGAGGGCCACAAGTGGCTGGTAATAGAGACTGGAGGAGCTCAGGTGTCCAAGCATTGCAGACATGACAATAGGTAAAAATAGGGGCATTTAGATTGGATATAAGGAAAAAGTGTTTTCATGATAAGGGTATGGAAGCACTGGCACAGGTTGCCCAGAGAGATAGTAGCTGCCCCGTCTCTAGAGACATAAAAGGTGAAGCTGGACGGGGCTCTGAACACCTGATCCAGCTGTGGGTGTCCCTGTTCACTGCAAGGGATTTGGACTACATGGCCTTTAAGGGTTCCTTCCATCTCGCATGATTCTCTGATAAAGCTGCTCCCAACTGAATTTTGTGTCATATTTGTAAATCGAGACATTTTCTTGGACTCTAAAATGTGGCATCCTTCTAAATCCAAATGAAGATTTCCTACCTACAGAAATGTAACAGAGATGAATGCCTGTGTCCCTTTGAACTTCAATAGCAGTTTCGCCAAATTTCAAAGGAAATCAAGTGATCTTCAAGTTCAGCATAGGAAAGCACTGCTGTTTGGATACAGAAGGAAGGGCTTAACTGAATCATGTAGGAGGTTTCTTTCTTTGACAAAAATTAGAAAAACAAACAAATAAACAAAAAACCCTCCACAAAACTAGACACATCCAGCCACCTTTTAACAGATGGCTCTGCTGGGTGGGATGACACCGTGAAGTGGTGCTTCCAAAGCATTTCAAGGATCCTTGTAGCTGTAAGTGTGAAAGCAGGTGGGAAGGGGAAGAAGGATTTGCGTAGAAGTTTCTGAATAGGAAAAACTGCAGGGTGCTTCCATACAGCTCAGCTTCCCATCCCCATGGGAGTTAGGCAGCCCCAGATGCTGCAGAGAGGCACTCTGGGGTGTCAGGTGTGTGACACATTTTTGGGGCTGTCCAGGGTGATGCAGCAGGTCAAGCCTCTCCTGCCCTCTCCCACTTCCATGTTCTCACACTATGCACAAGGTCAGGATGTGAAAGCATGTGAGCAAGCTGGGTACTCAACCGCCAGTCAAGGACAAAAAAGAATAGACTACTTAAGATGTCACAATAAGCAATAGCAAAGAAAGACTTTGCAAAACCACTACCTCCCCCCATCCATCTTTTGCTTTAGATAGAAAATTGGACTTTTCTCCTTGGCAGCATGTCTAGAGCACTGGGTGGAGGATTCTGGTGAGCAATACCTTTAGCAAAGTGTCTTATGACCTTTCAGCCATCCTAATTTTCATTGCACTCTTGGCAATGGATAATATTGGGTTCATTTCAAATAAAAGGATGCTCTCATGTGGTCTGTGGGAAAACAAATAAGAGCTTGAGTCACTCCTGACATGTCTTGAGGAATTCAAGGCATCAGATTTAATAGTCTATATTAAATGTATTATCCCTGACATAACTTCTGGCAGTTCTGAAGCGCCTGAGAAAATACTGTGGATTGGAAACTTGAGAAAGATCATCTTTAGTGCCACTGCAATTGTAAATAGTAATGATGGCAGACAGATGAAAGCTTCTGTGCTGTTTTGAAAGAGAAATACATTACAGAAATCATAAAAGCATCTTCAGTGACAGCAAAGGAATCTATACAAAAGCACTGTAAGAATAAACAGGATATTAGATGAGATTCATTATTGCTATCTTTGTAGATGTCTATATTTAAGCTTGTTAAGAAATAGGATAAAACTGACTTGCTATTCTCAGTAAGCACCAGGCATCTAAGATCTCAAACGGAAAGTTAGATTTCATCTGGAGGAAGAGAAAGAAAAAAATGCAATTTTTAAAAAAGGTTTCCACTGATCTAGGTCTGTCAACAGCTTTTAGCAGTGCCACAAAACAAGTCTGAGCTACATTTGAAATACCAAAGAAAGGGAGAAACTTTCCTTTGAGGATGTGTAACCATTCTCCTATCATTCAAGGAAACTACTATACTTTGTCTCACATCATCCAAGGAAACTTTGCATGTTTTGTTAAAAGATTCTTGTGTTATCTGCCATCTCTGCAACATGAACCACATCTCTGCCAAGCCTGGAAAATATGTGAGGAATTAAAAAGTTGGTATCTGTTGTTCTACCTTACAATTTTAACAAAGTTAGGAGGAAAGAAAATGTGCCATGCTCTCAATTTGTATTGAAGCAGGCAGTTTTTGCCATTTATGTAGCAATGGGCAGAACTCATCCAATTACAGGCAACTAAGTATGGCATAAATTAAAATATAATAATAGAGATAAGAAAATGGAAAAAGAGATTGACAGTTTGTCCAGAGGGAATCTGAGAAGGAGCTGCTTACTTCAGTCCAGAATATACAAAACTGTGTTAAATTTACAAGTCAATATTGTGAAGGAGAGTGCTGTGGCTCTGCCATGAATTAACGAGCAGATTGTTTTTCTTAAAAAGATACAGAGTTGGCTGGACACTAGTTTAACAAGGTAATTATCAAATGAAAAAGAACCACTGTGCTGCTGTGAACCTGCACAAAGACTCCTATGATTACTGTTGTTGTGGCCTATCTTTGTTTTAAAAGAATGACGTATTTCAGTATTTTTGCATAAAGTATGTTCCGCAATGATGCTCGAAATAGTAGATTTACTCATATGTAATCAATCAAATACTATCTTTCCTAGACTGCTTTTTGAATAGGAAGGCTGTATATGCATGACATTTCACCAAGTCTGTTGTACAAGTAACACTGGAACATTAATAATTATGTTATGAAAAGAAAAAGTTAACGCTTCATGAATAAGTTTCATAAACGGTGAGACTCTGAATACACAGCACAGCACTGTTTTAAAGATAATTCTCTTCCTCAAATGGCTGTAGACAATGGCAACCCCATGTATATGGGCTTGAGAAGATTACATGAACGCCGATAGAAATGACAGTAAGCACTCTCTATCTCTGAAAAATCTCCTCATTTCCCCCTTTGTATCATCGTTACACAGGTTGAGACTCATGAGTATAAATCAAAAGCAGCTTTGCTCAAGCACTGTTGACTTGAAATTTTTATAATTAGTTTACTGGGATGTTATTTTCTCACTGCATCATTTATAACTAAACTGACTTGAAGTATCACACAGTGCATTTCAAAAACTAAAATATAAAGTAAAATAGTAATAAAAATCAGATATAACTATGATTGTACAAAGAAAAAAGAAAGACAAGAAGAGCTGAAGAGCTGGCAACTGTGAGAATGAAAATCAGATGATATGCACATGAAAAGCTGAATATGCTACATATGCTATCATATGTGGTGGTCTGATTCAGGATTCCAGCAGTATTTTTTTTCCTAAGATTTAAAGCATTTCAGAATTTTGTGGCAAAGGACTCACGGTTGTTCCTTTCAATCCTACTTTCACTCCAAATTCAAAGCAAGCAGAAGAAATACAGTTTATATCCTATCGACAGGTCTAAAGAAATGTGCCACATTCTGTTGAGTCAATGTATCAGTTTCAAAGGGACAAGTTATAAAAGCTGTGAAATTGCAATAACCCTGATTTAAAAAAGAAGTGACGGAAGTGGAATACTTAATTAGAAAAACACGAAAGCCATAAAACTCTCACGTCAATATTGCCTCATTACAGCCTTGCTTAAAAATGGCTTTAGCATGCTCCTATAAATAAAAACTACAAATATTTTATTGTCTCTGTGTACTAACTAGCAGTTTCAGTAGACTCTAATGTCTGTAAGCAGTGTTACAACTTAAACAGAACTGAATGACTACCTCATGCTCCACTGTTTATACAAGCAAAACTGACACTGTCTTCCTTTTTAGATAAGGCTGGGTCAGTGGCAGTTCTGTAGTGACAGAAGCAAGGTGCACTAGAGATGGCAAGATCCAGAGCATGCTCTATTCCATGTGCTTGTGTCACAGCTTTCACTGAGCACTTCCACTCCAAATTGATGCTGCACTAGCAAATGTGGTCCCCATGGACATTGCTTTCATTCTAAATACTTTCTTGTGTACTGCAGTGAAGCTGGGCTGACAAATACACAGAGCAAGATGACCAGGTCAGCATTCCTCAGTTCAGGATAGCAGTGACTTGCCAAAGACTGGCAGGCATTGATCCTAATTCTTGTAGTTGCAGCCAAAACTTCACTGAGAGCTAATGTTGTACTGCACTGTGCTCAGATGCCAGTGGATGTGCAAATGGAAGCTGACAGCACAATCTCAATTCTGCTTCCTTGTGCATCTGTTTTGCAGTAATGCAGACTGTAACTACATGATCACAAATATTTGCAGAAATGAATTTAGTAATACACGGATTTACCACAATTTAGATTTATGTGTGCATTTCTACACTCGAGAGGCACATACAGGTATATTAATACTAACTTGGAGTCACAGCAGTCCATAATATTTTTCTGGCATTTTGGTTACATTATTTTGAAAAAGTTAATGCCAAAAGCAGTTAGATTTGTATCTGTTATAGCTGAGTTCTACACTGTAGAATCACAACATCAGATTCTAAATGGGATTTGTACCTTTGTTATTCTTGAACAAAATTGATGGGGGAAAAGAAACTTCAGAAGGTGGCATTTAGGGCTTCAAGGCATGATCCCATTTCCTGAGTGATGGGGTTTCCCCATGGCACCCCAGGTCTGTCAGCTGTGGCCAACTGTTTGACCTAGCATGGAGAAGTAGCTTTGAAGCAGAAAACCCAGTGACTGCAGAGCCTTGATCCTCATGTGCACCAGGGAGCACCAGCAGCACTAGAGAAGCAGACATAGCTGAAGAGCAAGGCTGCAGACCTGACCAAGGCTACAAGAGGGCTGGAGGCAGCTTGATCAGTAGTATACCTTCACAGCTCTAAAAGAAGAAAATTAAACAGGTGTTTGGGAAAGAGGAATTGCCAGCAGAGCAGAGAAGAGCATTACTTCAGCAAGAACAGAGCTGGAAATGTAGAACAGACAATTCCCATAACTAACATGCTTCTTTTAAAAGCAGAGTAGAAGAGAGAAGGGTTACTGACTACAAATTATAGCAAAAGTTAAAAACAAACAAAAAAACCCCACAGACACAAAGCCCACCTTTATTACCTACAGTGCCAGATACAGCGTCTGGCAGGACGCCTAATGAACTTATTATCACAAAAGGAATAGTCCTCATAAGGCCAAATTCACACTCACGTTTTGGCTCAGTTGAGAAGGGCTCTTCTGAAGGCACTAACCAAATCATCCCATTTTCCATGTCTTGCTCTGCTCTGCAGAGTGATCTCTGAGCTCACAAACTGAATGCTTGCACAAGGGAGGAATCAGATGGCCTCCACAAGCGCACCTAATGCATGCCAGCCATTAACAGGCATTTAGTTCACTCAGCTGGACTGGATCTAGTCCAAAGGGAACCTCTGCAAAACATGTTCGGCGTGGACATCATGTTGTCAACACCAGCTGTTTTGCTCTACAGCTCTTCGCCTACTGCGCGGCACTACTTACTAATGCAGATACAGCCTCCAGCTACTAGCACATAGATTGCAGCCTTGAATCAACAAGCTGCCCCTCCGTGTGCTGACAGCACGGCCTCTGCCTCGCTGGACTGGTTGAAGGTGCTGAATCACTGCGTTGGAATGCCTGGTCCAGAATTTTCCCTTCCCCTTGCTCAAATACCTTTCCTCCAACATAATGCAGCTTTCAAGTTGTACACAAGTTCACATCAGGGGCTGAGCACATTTTAATGAGCTGACTCAAACCCTTTCTTCAGTATAAGATATCCTCTAGTTTCATTTTCAGTCTAAATCTAACCCATTCAACTGATTTAGTTGTATATGCATGATGAAGAAAAGCAGAATACTGAATAGAAGCAGTCTGGAAAGAACAGATGCTCCTTTATTTTCCAACTTGATATTGTTTGGTGCAAGGCCACATTTTGGTACAGCATCTCTTTCGACTGAAATTTCTTTTTTTCCTCTCTTCTCCTCCTCTTCTCTCCTTCCCTTCTTCTTTTTTTTTTTTTTTTTTTTTAAATTAAATAATCATGATCTAGAGCATCCCTTTGGATTACAGCATTTGATGCACAGCCAGCCATGCATGTGCAACTGTCCCTGAGAGCCAGGCCTTAGCAGAAAAACTGGTGAGCATACGATCTTGAAACAAAAATAGCTGTCAAATCGAAGCTAATTTCCCACAGAAGGTGGCACGGATCCTCAGTTAGGGCATACCAAGCCAGTTTGAGTTCAGGATTGTTTAAAAAAAAATCTAAGGACATTTTAGAGAAGTGTATTTTTAATCTCTCTAATTTAATTTAATAATGGATGAACTGATTTTCTTATGGCAAGAGGGGAACAACCATAGACAGCAGCAGCTTCTGAGTGTGAAAAAAGTTTACCAGTCTGTGACCAACTCAAAGAGGGAGGAAACAGAACCAGTTACACAGCAGGCTGTGTAATCACGTGTGCCACCAAATATGTGTTATTTAATGCTCCTTCGACCAGGGTTTCATTTTACCTCATTTTAGTGAATTAAATCATGTACTACAAAGGAATTTGGATCTGAATGAAAGGAACAAGATTGATATCAGGATGAAAAGTAATGCCCTATTAATTCAGGTCCAGACATTAAAGAAAAAAATAAAATTGAATTACACAGTATTCTAATATTTCTGGACTAGATAAAATTATATGTAAAAGCCTTTTTTTTTTTTCCTCTTTTTTTTCCTTCTCTTTTTTTTCTTTTTTCATAGCCAAATGGAGATGGAAGCAGTAATGGATTTTTAAAAGATACAACAAAATAGTCAACAGCTGCTTCCAGGCACCCTGGAAATTGAACGGCTGATGTTGATTCTGGAGCTGGTGCTGTACAGCCACCTACTCCTGCTTCTCTCTATGTGCTGTAGAGTCACCTCCTCAGTAGCCAAGACATCTCTGGTGCATAAGAGCTAGCCTTTACTTCTTTTCTGGGCTTTACTATACACAATACATCATGGTAACGACCTTCACTTTCAATGACATGGAGCCAAGACTCCTCAAAAAGAGAAGCTCTGGAATACTAGGCCTGGATTAGCACCTTTTTCTGTGCAAGAGCTGGATACCAAACTGCCCTTCAGGAGATGGGACATTCTTAGTAGGTCAGTAGGAGAGTAGTTTGAACCCCGCAAAAACTAAGGAATATCACACATCTCAAACATTCTATTTAAATCCAATAGATATTCTTACAAAGTGATGCAAAATTTTAACAGTCTCTATCTACTGTCTGAATTTGTCTAAAAAAATTCTAACATCTGTCAACAGAATCCACTTTTCTGAGAAAGCAAGGGCAGAAGAAACAAGAAATGGAAGGCACTGCTTACACTGCTATATGCGCCAGAATGGACTTAAATACGATGGTATAAAACTTGTATGGATCAGTATAGTGGAATAGCAAAATGTCAGCAACATTTTAAAGGTAATATAATTTGGAATGCAGAATTCAATATGATAAAGAACGATAGCCACTGTATAATATCTCAGACTTCTCATACACAGCAGACTTTAACAAAAATTCATGACTACATTAATTCAAGAAAACTTCCAATTTGGAATTGGGAACAGTATCTCAGTGTCCAGAGTCAGCTTTTGGCTCTATTTCTACTAATCGTGGTGCTGCAGCTGACCCAGTTTAAATGTATTTCTATAAAGATCCCATAATTTTTGGTGATGTTGCATATTGTATTCTCCTAAACCATTAAAAAATACAGCACTACAATAAATACCTACTTCCTAAAAATAAGATGCCTCAAGTGGAACAGCACTACTGCATCACTGAAATACAATGCAAAAGATTTATTAAAAGTTTCATTTGTGTGGTAAACACAAACACATGCACATTTGTAATGAGAAACCCAATGCTGCATTAGGATGCAAGTTTGGATATTTGACTGCGTTCGGTTTGTGTGTATACATTTCTGCAGGATTAAATTTATGAGTAGCATTCAAACTTTGTGGTGAATTTTTAATTATCTGAGCTTAAAGAAAGATCATCGGTGCCTAAAAGCTTTGCCCTGCTAATGCCCTACAGCCATGCAACTGCACTACCCACAGTGTTAGGTGTATAAGCACAATGTAGGAATTTCTAAATATTACAGTTACCCATAACATGCATGAAGCTCCCAGGGCCAGTAGGACTGATACTGTGATTCATCTGCATTCATCTGAGGATTCAAAATGGGGGGAAAAAAAGGCCTCATGAACCTGTTTAGTTATTCAGTGCTCTGCAAAAAAATAATCACTTCTAACACCTTCATGGCAATGGCTCCAATGTATTACAGTGAACAGCAGTTACAGCTAAAGCTAGTATGCTTACTTAAATGCTCTGCTTGGTCCAGAAAGAAGATAAAAATATGAAAGTATGCAATACCATCAGATAAAAGAAAAAACAAAGGAGAAAAAATTTTTACTGCTAAGAGAAAAAGCACAATTCTAGGTGAGGATAAATATTTAGACAGTCCTGTTCCTTACAGGAACTCTGTAGGTACATTCGAATATTCTCCTGTAAGTACCTATTAGCTAACCAACTAAAAAGTCACCAACTATTTTTAAAGTAATAACTAGTTTTAAAGTAATAACAACTGAACCTTATCAATTTCATATAAAAACATTTTAAAAACATGCATGTTTTTGCAATTTTTAGAAAAAGTTAACCTATATTTAATGCACCAATGCCATTTGAAGGCATGCACTGAGCTGCCTGCCAGTTATTCAACAAAACCCAAAAAGTACTGACCAATTCTTCACAACTGCCTCTCTCACTATGCCAATAAAGGAGTAATTTATCATGAGTTTGTAGCAGAGAAAAGTTGTTCAGTATTTTGATGTAAAATATACCAATTTCCAACATTTTGCATGGATTTCCAGCCTTTTATAAGCATTGTCTCCAGCAGAGAGAACGACCTGAACGCTACATAGTTTGGACCAAAGGAGTGAACAAAAGCTAAGCATAACAAAGGGTTTATTTGTATTGGGTAAGGAAAAAACTCATTAATCACTGCGATTCTCTCATGACAATTTTGCCTTTACTCTTTCTGCTCTCTGAATGGACCCTAGATTCCTATAACGTATGGTGTCAGATTATGTTATGATTTCTCCGAAAGAAGCCTGATAACTTAATCTGTTTATAAACAACATAATCAATCTGATTGACTGGAATTTTCATATGTCATTGCAATTGGAAGCCATATACAATTGTGAAATATTCACATCAGGAGTTCAGCACTTCCCTTCCATCAGGTCTGCACCACTGGCTTGTATAACGTGCTTAGCAACAAGCAAAAGAGATTCAGGGAACCCACTGTAAGGTATGTGAAACCAGAGTTGTCATCAGTGGTTGATAGGAGAGTCCCCATGAAAGGGGAAAGTACTCTGGTTTCCCCAGAGTACTGACATGAGGTTGTGTCTGTACACACATGTGCCTGTGCACACACAGTTGTACTGTCACTGCAAATAAGCACTTTTGGGCTTTAAAGGCATCGATAACTCAGAGCACAGGAACATTGTGCTAACTAATGAGGCTGCAGTGGGTAGAGGTGAAGGTCTGTTTCAGACCTGCTCGTTGCAAATCAGTGAATGGAAGGAATTGTTCCTTCAGTGCCTGTCAGCAATATGTAGAAAAAGAAAAATGCCTGTTATGAAAGAAATCAGTGGAAGATTCATGTGGGAAGTCTTGCATAGCTAGCAGTATTAGAAAAACATTATTCATATTGCTACAAATGAGGAACAGCAGGGTGTTGTTAATGACAAAAAGTTTAGCACCCAAGATGAGAAAATAATTTCAGAGCTTGTTATGAGAGTTGGGATGCAGCTGAAGAGAGGGCTGGGGCTGGTGCCGACTTAGGGAGCAAGTGCCCATGGGGTGATGCAGAGCCCAGCTCAGCCCCTGCGTGGCTGAAGGCTCTGCAGCACCCCTGGGGCATCTCCTCCTGCTCCTTATCAGTAGGAACTAACATCTCCATACACCTCTTCATGCAAACTAAAGCCAGAACATCTTCTCCTGCTCATCATGGATATGGAAACAGGCCGTGTGCCTTTCTTTTACAGGTGCTGTCACTACGTCTCATTTTCCCCTCACTCTTTTCCCCATGTCTTCTCTTTTGCAGACTGAACAACTCCAGTTCTTTCACTTTGCTTAATAAATTTTATTTTCAAGACTTTTATTTTTCTCTAGACACTCTCCAATCAGACAACATGTTTCTGTATGAATGCCATCCAAAACATGCATTCAAGAAAGACAAAGAAAAGGCATTCCCAGTTGGAGAGATACAGTATTGTCCAAAGCTCAACTGGCTGGGACAGATTATGGAGAAAAAGTATGCTTAAGAGTCTTTGATAAGATACCCAAAATTTGATAAGATATCGAAAAGCTGTAACTACACTGTGAGAGAGATGACAACTTTGGCTAAATAAGAAATAGAAAAAAATGAAGACACTAATTAGGAGGAAAAAAAAGCCCAATAGTTAGGATGAGTATGGAAAGAAAAAGCAAACAGAAAAAAAAAACACAATACACTCTAAAACGTAAAATATTACAATGGGATGCTGAAGATGGCAATGAAAAAACTATGATTGCATGTATGATAAAAAAAATAGCTTTTTAAAATTATATTTAAAAAATTACTTCATTTGGAAACAGGAATTGTGTTAATGGCAAATAAAAAGAAAAGCCTTTTTGTACTACTTTTTGAAAGAACATTGATCTTGAGATGACAAGTGCCTCCTAGTCCATCAGCAACTAAGTAGAATCTTAAATAGCATCTCTTTGGAGAAAATATTTTATGATTAGCAGTTCTAAGAGATTCTTTTGCATGTTTTTATCTGATGCTATTTTAAAAAAGAAAAGAATTACTGAGGAAATTAAAAAAAAAATAAAATACTACTTGTTGTGCTGATATTGAAGAAGAAACACTAGACAGCAAGGTAATGGTGTAGTGTAATGCAGTTACTATCTTGACATCAATCCAGACAAAATAGATAAAAAATTGTACATGATTGCACTAACAAAGATTGAAGTGAAAGGAATATAATTAATGCCAGTCAACATGGTTTTATGTAAAATAGGTCTTGTAAAACAGATATGATTTTTTTCTTTGATGAGCTCACAGAAGTTTAGGTGACAAGTACACAGGGCTAATATACTTTAACACCTGTGACGTATTAGAGCATTACATTATATCATAAACAAAAATAAGTAATATGCAGAGCACATATAGATTGGATTGAGAAATGCTTAAACATCAATTTTAAGAAGCAGTTATCAATCAGAGATCATTAACTGGGAAGTGAGTGTATTAGTAGTGATGCACCAGCACTTGTGGATATGCTAGACTCAATTTTAACAATTTTTTCATCTGCATGCTGAAATGAATCTGAAAAGTACTGCAAACAAACTGAAGATAAAACTAAAAAAAGAGATACACAGATCGAGCCAAGGCAGTCACACAGAATAATCTGTCCCGCTTACTAAGCTAGGTCAATTTACTGTGTTGTACCTGAATGCTCAAATCATGTTTAATGACTGGGATTTCTCTGGAAAAAAAAAAAGTAAAAGAAGGAGCATGTACCTGGAAAAACTACAAACTGTTTCTCTCGGCAACTTTAATTTTCTCTGTAAGAGTTATGTGAGAGAAACCAGACGACAAGTTTATAAAAACCCAGGGTGATAATGTGGCATGCTAACTTCTCCAAACAATCTTTTCGACAACAGCTAAGCAAGTGTGTAATGTGCGGTGAACTTTTACTACTTATTCCCAAACTATTCCCTGTGTGTAAGAAAAGCCCACTAGACGTAGCTTTCTGCAGTTACACCAGCAGAAGTTATACAGCAAGTCTTCAAGCTGCCCATACATCACGCGTTACAGGCAGTGACAAAGGTAGAATGGATTTGTTGCAGCTCACTGGCTGAGTATTCAGTAATCTGTAGTAAAGTCTAAGGTGCGTCTGTGTGATATATTCCTCAGACACAGTGGGAAACCCAGATGAGCACCTTAAAGCCAAAGATGTCACCATTTGGCCCCAAGTTCACTGTGCTACAAAACTCCACTTTTAGCTTTCCAGTTATGAATAGTCAAGAAATGAAGTAAAATCAAGGGCACGTGCACTAAATAGGAAAAATGAGCACTTAGGGCACACTATGATAAGCATGTTATTGTACATTCCAAATCCAAACTGCAGTAGCAATCATAACACAAAACACATATTCAATTCTCATCTACAGATCCTGAATGACATTACAACTGAAAACACTGTTTTTCTAGGAATACACGGAGCAAAAGAACTCAGATCATTCCTTCTGAAATTTCTGCGGTGTAAAATTATGTGATGGAATACAAAATTTGGTGATGGAAGCCCACAAAAACTGCCTGAAATGCACAATACATTCTGTACCTATAGACTTAAGTAAATCGTTTGGAAGACTCCATCATAGCTACCATACATGAATTTGTTTTACAGCTACAAACATGATAGCTTGTGCTTTTGCTTCTTTGCAGCACACAGCTTCTCCACAAACAGCCCGCAGTGAATAGAGCAGAAACATAGGCAAGCTCTAATTTTCTGTACAGTGGCAGCTATGTGCATTATGTGTTACAGTGTCACTCTGCTGTGAAAGAGTTAACTTCCTAGCTCCTATTCTCTGCAGTGCTGCATCAACACTGCACATTATTCTTACTGAGCATGCTTCATCTTTTCTGTCTCCACAGTCTTGGGCTGTCAATCAGCTGTCAGTCCCGACCACATCAGCACAGTGCGCATCACCAGGCTGTCAGCACAGCAGCTGATGAGACTCTGCTAAGAGCTGTCAATCAAACTTGTTTCTCTTATCTGTTCTGGAAATATTTTGTCTCTAAGAAACAAAGAACCTGGGCAACAATGGATCAGAGTCTAGTATTTACTCTGGCTCAGGGATAGGAGGCTCTTAACGGGAAACGAATATGTTTTATCCACAACCGGGGAAAAAAAAATCTGTTACATTAGGCATATTTTCTTTTTTTTTTTCCCCTTTTCCTGTTTTTTGTTTGTTTGTTTGTTTCTTTAAATTCTATTTAAGTCTTGACCCAGTAAACCAGAGAATAATAAATCAATGCAAATTTCTTTTTGTTCTCCCTGAAATGAATTTCACAGGTTTACTACTGAAGTTTCTCTTGAATATAATTCAATTCAGTTGAAAACAGCATCTATTTGGAATCTTTCCCTGTCTTTAGGCACCGGAATGTGTGATCTTTTTGCTTCACTGTAGCCAAAAAGCTAGACTGGGGGAAACACATATCAGTTGCACCTTTTTCACAGCAAAACATCTCTTTATTTTCAGAAGAGTTTCCCATTAAAACTCAATTTCAAGATAGAATTTAATAACAGAGTAGAGTTCATAGAATATGAACATGGAAGCAGGAGAAAAACAGACATTTTCAGCAGCTGTTTGAAAGAAGATGGTATCTTCTTTCTGGAATGCTGTATAGTGGAAGAGGAATCAGGGATGGCAAAGTCGTTCAGAAATAAAATTCTGAAGAAAGACAAAAGGAACACAGCAGCAATTTCGGGTCTGACACAGAAGTTTTGCATGAAAACTTGAGCTGGGCTTTCAAGTGCACACCTATACAAGGCAGGATTACGTTCTGTGAAGATAACTTGTCTAGGTCTAACAAACCTGGCAATCAAATTAATTAGCACTGGTGGATCACTGAACTAACAGACTTCTACTCTTCCCAGGGCATACGGAAGACTCCTTACATGCTGTGCCATACAGATACGCAGGCATATTTAAAGCTATCTTGAGTTATCAGTATACAGTGCTCTCTGGTGCAAAGTAAAGTAAACATGACCCAATGACTTAAAATCCCTACTTTGACCCATATCTATTTTCCCCTACAAACTGAAGAACTATAGGGCTGATAGTTGAGGAGAAACCTTGCAGACCCCAAAGCGAGACTAGAAAAGGGAAGACAATTGCTTTTCTCAGTATAGAGAAAGGTGTTGTAAAACATGGTAATTGAAAGGCAAGCCTAAAAATATTTCATGACTTTCATAAAGCTTCAGTCTGGGGCCATGAAATTTAAAAAGTAGCTTATTTTCCTGATACAAAAAAAAAAAAAAAAAAAGGTGTTTACAAGTCAGGGTTTCCTGGGCAAAAGCGTATGTTCAACATTAAAATGGAGGCAAGGAAAAATAGTGTTGTTTTAAAATCTTGTAACATTATACAGTGATTTCCAATCATGATTTGCATGCTCAGAAGACAGCTTTAGGGTCAAGCAGTCCAGGTATGAGCAAAGTGCAGGGAGATTCAACTCTGGCCCAGAGCAGCTGTGATAGGAAACCCACAGAATTCGTGTAAAAGAAACATATAAGGCAGCAGGTAAAAGACCCTGGAGGGGCAAGGGGACATCAGGAGAGACTGGAGACAAGCAGAAAGGACTGGGCAGCTCCTCAGTCTCCCACAACACCCTTTGGGAGCTTTGAAGATAGAAGCTGGGGCAGAGGGAGTGCACCTCGTGCTTCTCCTCCATCTGCCTGCCTCAGGCAGTATCTGGACATTACCTTACAAAAGGATAATAGGACTGGGAATTGCCATGACCTATAATAAAAAAAAAACAGTGGCTATGGACAATGAACAACTATTTGTCCTTCCCTCATATATTTCCTCTTTCCCCAAAAAACTTTTGTTTGAATTTTTTCGCTCTAGAAGAGACTGTTTAAATTCCCAAAAGCAGGAAACCATTGCCCATTTGGAAAGAAAATGAGGTGCCAGCCACAACTGATGTCAGAGATGTAAGCAAATACTTTGCAGATTGAAGCAAGACATAGTAAGGCAATTTTGATCTGAATCCTGGAGCAAAGGCAAGGGGTCAGTATCTTTCATCAATTTCAACTCTATAAATGACTTCTCAAAGGATGCCTATTTCTCTTTCCTGAGGTGTAATCTTGGTTCCTTCCATTACGGTTTGTGCCTTCAAGAGTACAAATCAACAATTTGTCTTCTCTCTTCCCCCACAGCCAGCTCCAATGCTTTTAATACCCTCCAAATACAAAAGGGAGTGTGTGCTGGCATGAGGAGGCAGGAGCCTCACTGAGGATGGAGGGCTGGCAGACCAGGCACTTCTGTTTCATCCCACTCAAAACCCCATGTATGGAGCAGCTGCTCAGTATGTCCCACCAAATCTAACATGAGTCACAGCTTACTGGCTGGCAATTTCACTCTTCATGGAGTGAAGTTGGTAGACGGCATTAGGGATGTGGGGAGGAGCTGAGACCCTGCACGCTCACGATGTAGCCTGTGCATGGTTTGGGTGGGTAAATGGAGACCACCAGGCTGCGGTGCTAAGCAAGGGCTTGCTGCAGGTGGAAGCTATCATCAACCCATATTTGTGTCCAAAGAGGTACAGCTCTGGTCTCAGCTCCCAGACACATTTCAGGACATGATACTAGAAAACCCTCAAACACAGCATTCATTCTGCATCCTCTTTAGCCCTGGAGGTGCGAGCAGGGCCTTGGCTGGCCTGGCACTCGGCAGCCTTCCCCATGGCCTGCTCTTATGGCACAGGAAGGTCCCAAACGAGAACCCACAAGCATATTCTTCATACTGTGAAGAAACTGGAATACTGCTTCTGTCAGAATCAGTAATACTTGTGGTTCAGAACTACATAAATTATTACTAACGAAGGAAGCGTGAATTAATGGAAAGAGCACTATATGCAAAGCTTTAATTGCAGATACTGAGAATATCAACACCAAACGCTACAATCGTTTTTGCAGAGGTCAGAAATTAAAACCAGGGGAAAGTAATGTTTCAGTTACATTAAAAAATGTGTTCACAGTAATGCAATCTTTCAGTTGTGTTTATCAGCAGCAGTGCTAAGAATCACAGTACTGCCCTGTACCAAACTGCCCCACTTCCAGATAGCACAACCATTATCAAGCATTTGTGACAACTGGGATATTTTACTCTTTGACAAATTCTTTCATAAGTACCACTGTTTTCCAGTAACAGAACTCCCTCAGATCTAACTGGACATTAATTGCTTTTTTGCTGATGTATCTGTGCCTTCTGGACTGATAACACAACTAGCAAATCTGATATCTGACAAGTTGACTCAACCTAATCAGGACAGATCAGCTGTTACCAACGTTGCTATAGGCTGTAATTTGAGGACCTTTACAGACTTATCACTTGCTCTGAAAGGCAAGAAACTGTAATTCTGTCAGCAGTAACTCCAGAACGTGCATTCAGAGTGGCTGTTATTTTTTTTTTTTCACTTGTCAAATAAATACCTGAGATAATTGATAAAAGGAATTAGAAGTATGTGAGTGATACACTGACAATCAGTCACTCTCAAGAAAAATAAGAACCTTGCAAGATTCAGCGCATTAAGCACAGAGCACAAGCTGTCACTGTGAAGCAGGGGTCATTCTGAATGGAGTGAAACAATTGGCAACGCCGTTTCTCAGTGTTTACTTATCTCTCTGTTGCTTAGTGCTAAAGCTGAGTGAATTATTCACTTCAAACAATTTATTCGATGAATTTTACCTCTTTTCTCCTGCTCAGAGTATGTGGGCAATGGATACCAATGCCATCAGATTTATTCACTGCTTCACTTTATTCAAGCTTGCATTTAGTGCTTGATTGAGAGTATTCTAGTCGTCTTCTGGTTAGCTCTGACTGGTCAGACACTAACAACAGCAGGTCCTTAATGTGTGCAAACAGTATAGACCCACGCAGCTGATGGACCACCACGGATACTTATTTGGGTAATTTTTCTGGTCCCTGTTTGAATCCAGAACCCCTTCCAGCAAAAGTGCTGACAACTGCTGCAAAGTTCCCTTTCTGTGAACAGTTTTACCCACAAGATTCAACACTTGAATGTTTTTGGAAACTAAATTAACAGAGCATGCAAGCACAGCCAAAGCAAATTAATTTACAAAAATTCAAAGATTATATTGTATGAACTTGATGGTCACTGAATACAGACAAGTGGTATTTTCACTGCCGGGTTTACAACTGTCTTCTACAGATAAAACATGTATAGAAACTCAGGCTTAAATTGATAACAAAAAATGTATCTCTTACTGTATCGCTTTGGTCCATCTTCCAAACAAAAGGAAAGAGTTAAGGTTGCATCATCTTCAAAAAATTCAGTTGCAAAGGCATCCCACCAGAGGTTGTCACTATCCTAGGAAGTAACAGATCATTCACTTAACAGGAGGCAAAATGAAAATATTTTCATCTTTTTTAAATAGAAATTCCAAAGGATCACACACAGTTTGCATGTCTTCCCCTAATTTGTGGGTTTAGATGTCTATGAGGTATTTCAAACTATTTTTCTTAGATAAGGTTTGAGTGTTAATTTAAGAAAAGAGCTGAAACATTTAGTTTATTACACAATAAACTGTCTTCCATTTTGTCCAGTTGTCACTAAACACGTGACAACTTTCATTCTCATAAACACATGCTCTTCTGTAAACCTTAAAGACTTTCATAAATCAGTTGCAAATATATCAACTATGACTTCACCCCCTGCCCCCCAACTCTGTCTCTGGGCTGTGTATCTCAAATTCTTGGTCCTAATCATGAGAAAACTTCAGTACTTAAATCTGTAATGCTACATAACCCGATTATCAGCATGAGTTGACAAGAAAGTTATTTAGAAACTAAATGTAATAGCCATTCCCCTCCAATGCATTTAATATAAAATACAATGCTACTGCAGGTTAATTAAATACCAGCTAGTTACTTAAATGTAACTGTTGTGAGAAATCTTTACTTATCAGTGTGATACATGAAGTGAAAACAATATTTTAAATGGTCTGTGTATGCTTAGACATGCATTAATACTCATAGTCAAAACATAATAGTTATGGAACATAATAATTAATAGCAAATATTAATACACTATTCCACTTAAAGCATCCAATACATCACAATGGTGGTTGTTGCCTTCAGTGGTTGAACAAGGCATTTGGGTGATTAACAACACCTTTCAAAAGTCTTGCCCAAGCAATAATCACTAGCTACTGCACTCTGCCACTCGCCAAAAGAGAGGCTGCAGCAGTAGTACAACCATACTTCTTGTATCAGCAAAACAAGAGGGGAGGAAATGCTTTACAGAACAGTGCACAGAACAGTTCCAGCTCTGCTGTTGAAAAGCTGTTGGTATCTTGGTAGCTTGGCATTACCTGAACTACTCATACAATACCCAGCAATGTGAGGGTGAAAACCAAAGCATCCTTATGATGCAAATGCACACAGGAAACAAGAGTAGAAAAGGAAGACTGTGGTGCCTCACCTCAAAACCACACATATTTGCAATCTTGCTTGCTTCCAAGAAGTCTGAGGGCTAGAAAAATGTGAAGACTGAATTACTGTGGATTCTCTCCCTGGATAAATGAAATATCCAGACTTTGTCACAGTTTGAATACAGTCCAAGGTCTTTATCTCATGTTTTTGCATAGTTTATGTCAAGAAGAAGAAAAAAACAGAAAATACACCACCAACCTTCTTTCCACCCTTAAGAAAAAAACCATTTAATAAAATATATAAATCCTCTGTTGGGCTTGGATATGCTCTGCTGATTAATTCTCTGCTCCACCTCGTCACAGGTGGGCCCAACTACTCTCACAGCCAAATGGTGAACAAAAACAAATGAGGTCTCCCCTAGCCAAGCTAAAAAAGGATCCAGTTACTCTAACAAAAAAAAAAGAAGGAAAAAAAAAAAAAAGGAATAAAATCACCCTTTTTTTTTTTTTTTTTTTTTTTTTTTTTTTCCAAAAAGGGGATGGTGAAGGCAAGGCTGCCCCCAGGCATCTTTAACTTATGCTCTGACAGGTTACGGGGGATTTTGCCAGAGTAATTATTTTTCTATTCAACAATAATGAGAAATTACCATGGCAACCTCCTTTCACGTAGTGCACTCACACGCTCAAACATTGAAATAATGGCCTAAACATAACAAAAAAAAAAATTAATACTTTTAAAATATTTTATATTAAAATAAGCTTCAGGAATGGGGCAAAGGAGAGAAAAGGACAGAGGCAGCCTGAGAGTTGGGTCAGGAGTGAAGAGGCACAGTGATGTATCCAGCTACCCAAGCAGCGAATGCCTTCTGCCACAACTGTCATTGTTCCTCCCAATTCCACCCTTGGTATTATTTGTAATTTGAAGCGTGGCTCAACTCTGAATAGGATCTCCAAGTAAATGGAGTCCTAGGGTTTCAATATTTTTTCCTGACTCTGATTTCTTTGGCAAAAGTAATCACATTTGAAGTACAATGATGTTCTTTTCCCCCTTCCATTTAGAAGTCCCACATATTCACTGTGTGATGTGAGTGTCAAGCTGGGTTCTTCTTTACACCTTACAGTCTTACATGATTAAGAGTCTGAAAGCCAAATGAGCCTTTTCTCCTTGCCTGTGATGGTGATTGTTGAACCAAAATAGGTCTTGCAACTAGAAAATAAGGCAAGTGGAGCCTATTTTTTCCAAATTCCTTTATTTTCATTTAATGACTTAGAAGGCAGAGTTCGTGTAAAAAGTGAAAATGTGAAACCATGCTCAGGATAGGATGCAGATACTTTGCAGAATACAACTGGAACTCAAAATTATTTGGATAAATTGCAGAAATGATGTGAAATGAAGATGACATTCAATAATGCAAAGTGACAAAAGCACAAATACAAAATAGGGGATAAAAGGCTAAGCAGAACAGTAGAAAAAGGTTCAGATCATAAAGGAAATATGACAGCAATCCACTGCTCCTGCATATGAGATAAATGTCTAAGACATAATTCTCTTCTACTCTAACAAGCACATCTCTGGAAAGACTTCAGCTGGAATAGTCCATCCACTTCTGGAATACTCTTCCATGTCTGGGCCAATAACTTGTTGTGAACTAGTTTTAGGAATTTAACTGAGAACAAGAGGAATCACAGAGTTTAAAGACACAATCAAATACAACCTAAGAGACTCACATCAAGTCAGAAGGATGTGGTTGTACTTGGTGTCACAAAGTAGCTCACAGGGAATATGATGACAGTGTTCAAGTATGTGAAAGGACTAGTGTAAAGAGGAGACCAATCACTCCTCTATGGCTAACAAGGGTGGAAGAAGTGATACAGCTTGGTGTGCTGCCACTGTGGGTTAGGCAACATAATCTCGTTACAGGTCCATAGCCTTCTGTTGTTGCAGAGAGGAAAGATCTCCAGAGTGCTGCCATATCATAAAAATTCTGACACTAATGTTTATACTCAGAGCACACTGGCAGACCATTAAAAACAGAATGCCAGAATACAAGAAATCAATAAGTTTCCCAATTAGCTTTAAATTAGACTGGCCTTGAGTCTACCCAGCATATTCATGGTTCTGATATGAATTTCACAGGAGTAACAAATTAACAGGGATCTGTGTATCTTAATTTAATAGGTAAGTGGGTGTTGAGGTCCAGGAGAGCTGCACTGCCTGCTGGTCTCAGGCAGAGTTATGGTATCTCCCTCACATTGCTTTTGGTTGCTCAACATATACAGGTGTAAAGAGTATATGAAAAGATGATCATGAAAACAAATAAATGTGATTCTGAATACACCTAGGAAGCACATCTGTTCTGAAGTGGGACTTTTTCTATGTAATCACTTTTCAGGGAAGAACTGAATTTTAAACACCAACCTCTGTGCCTTGGCATTGGACAAGGCAAAAATAAAAAGAGATAGTTCCCCTGGGAGCTTACATTTTTCTGCTGGCACCTGCAACCCTTCCCTATTGACACTTACTATTTTCAGAACTCTATACATCCACAGGCCTGTTGGCAACGTGTGCGCTTCTCATATTCTTTCAAGTTAATGCTGCACAAGGAAACTGCTGTCTCTCCAAGGAAAGAATATTATTCCACCCTTCCCCCCTTTCCCAGCAAATCAAACTATACTTGAGCTTTTAAAATGCAGTTCCAGATAAAATTTTGCCATTAAATACACCTGTAAAAGCTGCACAGCCATTACAACTTATGAAACCCACAAGATAAAGTATCATAAAAATTCTGACACTAATGTTTATACTCAGAGCACACTGACAGACCATTAAAAACAGAATGCCAGAATACAAGAAAACAGTAACTTTCCCTATTAGTTTTAAATTAGACTGGCCTTGAGTCTAGCATATTCATGGTTCTGATATAAATTTCACAGGAGTAACAAATTAAAAGGGATCTGTGTATCTTAATTTTATAGATTTTGCCATCTGATAGCAGAGCTATAGGTCTATCCCTGTGATGCACAATGTTTTTATGATTTGGCATAGGTTTGGGTGTTTTTTTTATTATTATTTTTTATTTTTATTTTTTGCTATTTATGTAAATTCTGTGTAAAATATTGATATTCTGAGCCTTAAATTATTTTCTAGGGAAAAGTACTAACGGACTGAAAGTGCATTAGTCATGTACAGTACATAGGTGATAAACCTATATAGTCACATGGCCATCCATCATTATGCAGGTACAAGAAGATTCACGCCTATCTTACAGCTGAAGCATTCTTCTTAGCAGTACGTACCTTGTATAGTACCTGAAAAAAGAGGCCTGATCTACTTGCCCAAATCTAGTTTATAAGGACTACTCCTGTTGCTTTTGCAACTCATTATCTTTTTGTATGGGGCTGCTGAATCACAGCCTGAACCTCTGATTGATCACCTGAGGCGAGCAATGAGTCAGCCATGGGAACACAGGTGAAGGCAATTCACCTGTGCTGCAGGAAGGGGTGGAGCCTGGCTCCACCTCTCCTAGACCCATTTAAGAGCTGACTGCCAGTGGGGAAGGATCTCTTCTGGAGATCCACTCTACTGGAGTTCATCTTGTGAGCTCAGGACAGGGTAAGTGACTTTCTCTCATTACTTCAATATAAATTGTATTAGCCAAGCTTCTGGAGATAGGTAGGTAGGTATACATACACACATATATACACACACCATCTGTATATCCATTGATTGTACACTTTTTCTTTTATTTTAAACATAAAGCATGTTTTAATCCCAATGAGGAGCAACTTGAGGAACTTAGGCAGTTTAGTCTGGGGAAAAGGAGGTTGAGGGGAAAACTTATTGGAAAACTTATTGCTCTCTTCCAGTCCCTGAAAGGTGCTTGTAGTGAGAGCAGAGTTGGTCTCTTCTCACTGGTGACAGGATGAGGGAAAATGGCCTCAAGTTGTGCCAGTGTAAGTTGAGGTTGAATATCAGGAAAAACTTCTTTACAGAAGGGGTTGTGAAGCACTGGAATAGGTTCCCCAGGGAGGTGGTTGAATCACCACTCCTGGATGAGTTTAAAAACCGTTTGGATGTGGTACTCAGGGACATGACTTAGTGGAGGGTTGTTAGTTAGGGTAGTATGCTTAGGTTGTGATTAGACTTGATGGTCTTTAAGGTCTTTTCCAACCTGAGCGATTCTATGATTTCAAATAGCATTAAATTAATCTTTCAACTAACCAGATCTTTCTTACAGAATCTCCAGCTCCCTTCCCCCTGCTACAAATGCCTGACTCTATTACTTCCATTCGTTATTTCACACATACTCGCAGTTTTAATGGTGTTGCTTGCTTTTATTTCAGTTACTAGTGTGGCTGGATGCCATCTCTCAAACAATGCATAGTAAAACTGGCAGAAAGATTTTAAGACTTGGCTTTGGTCATAAGTACTTTTCTGTTCCATTACATATTTGCAGCTTTTGCCAAAACTCTACTCAGTGCTCAAAACATATCAGTTTCTTCAGATTACTTATTAATTAATTAAATTATTGTTTACATTCCACTTTGGAACTTATCTTGGTTTCTACAGTAAAGAAACAAGACCAAGTTTCTGTTTTATTGAAAAGACAGAATACAGTCCTAGAACAAAAGCAGACAGCAGCACTGCTGCAGAGAGACTGGCTCCTGTGCAAAATGGGGGCAAGGTCTCTGCTTCTCATGTAAATCCGAAATAACTTAAAGAATCCAGCAGAATTACAGGAAAAAAAAGCCACCTTGTAACAGAAAGCTATTCTTATAGATTCACTGAAAATTCATGCTACATCTAGGATTCTCCTTTTGTTGCCTAGAATGCTCGCAATATCATTACTCTATGAGGCAACAAAGCACAGGAAAAAAAGAAAGCACCAACAGATTATGTTCTTATTGGAGAACTGTGAAAATCAAACATTAATTATTTGATTCCAGATGAAAATGAGAGAAACATACCCAAAAAAGGGAGCAAGGAGGCTTTACAAAATATGCAAAGTGATTCATGCACTTTTCTTCTGAACCAGGGAATCTGGGAATTAGCATCACTGCAGCAAAACAAATACACTGCACTGATTCTGGCCATACAATTCAGCTTTGCAGATACATAACTGTGATAGTTTCACTTAGATTCTAAAATGGCAAGTCCACATTGGATAAGAACACCAGAGGTTCAGACTAACCAAAATACGATGACATTGATATGAAGAAAATAAGTATTTTCCTTGTGTTCAGAAGGATGATTGTCCTCTTCCTTTTTATTTGGCCATTAACATATGCCTGAAGTAGCAATTTTTGTTAGAGTGATTGTGGCAACTGCTTGCTAGATTGGCAAATAGCAAGACCAGTCTACACACAGCTATAAAAGTATAATTATCCCGTTACATTTAAGCCACTCAATTTTTCCATCTACAAGATGCTACGTGTATTTCAAGTTGAATATCCTCTTAAAATTAGAGTCCTTAAAATTAGTGAGATTTTTCTAACTTAAGTTATCAGGAAAGGATAAGATAGCAACTATCTGCTTCAGTCTAATAACAGAATCAAAAAAGAATGTCAAATCTCAAACTTATTATTTATCATTGTTTCAGTTTTACTGCAGCTTGTGGATAAAAGAGAAATTAATCCCTAAATATTCACTCTGTGCGTGTTTCGCTGTTCAGATACAGCAAATACACAGATTGCAGAGTTTAATAATACACTGTAAGCAGGACAAAGCAGGAGGGTTAATTTATGCTACGTGTCATTTTGCTGCTTCTTTAATTTGAATTCATTATTTTTACTCCTGAAACCTGCACATAAGAATGGATAGGAAAGAAAAAAAAAAGTGGAGAAAAGGAAAAAGCAATGAAGCTGGGCTCAAGAAGGCATATTCTACTGCCAATTCCCTATTGCTGCTATGGCATCATTCTTGATATTTCACAGCAAGATTATCAATAATTAGCAGAGGATGCCCTTTCATCCTTTTTAAGTATATGGGATAAGACTGCACTTGGTCCCTAGAGGTAAGACATATATTCTGGTTGCACGAACAAAAAACCTAGACATTGCAAATTATGATTGTAGTGCAGTTGTTAACAGAAATAGACACTTCTACCCCCAGTGCAGTATCTGTTTGGCCTTGGTATATATGCTGCATGTTAAATCCATTCCCAAAGCAGTTTTAAATTTGAGACCTCTTTTCAATAGACATGTGAATGTCTCTAGCTGGCCAAGAACAGAAATTTAGTTCCTTAGTAGTATTCTCCATCCACAATCACTGCAGGCAAATAACAAGCTTGTTTTGTGTTTATCAAAAATGAGCTGCAGTTACACTTCTCTGTTCTGCAGAAGAATGCTCTACATCCTCAGCCTTTGAGAATGGTTTATAGAGATGGAATATTAGGGTTGTCTATTATGCATTGTACTACTGTTAGTCATACGAATGTTCTTATTTTACGCTGACACTTTGACCTGGTTTCTTTTTTACCTTGTTTACTTCCATCTGCGTGAGTTAATGGAAGCTACTATGCCATATATCCCAATGAAAAGGCAATAGCTAGTATTGCCATCAGTGAATACAGAACATCAAACATCATATGTCAAGAGGGTAGATGAAGAAGTCATATTCTCAGCAACGTTAGTAAAAGAGTCTTTTTGGGTCTACCTACTCAACTACACCAAATCCCAAGGCACTAAAATTTAGTGAACACAAATGCCTTGATCAGTTACTACAATGAAAGTGAAATTATTACTGATCACATTTAATTACTTCATTGATGCACAATGGGAACACACTAAAGACAAGTCCTTGGCACCTCTGTTATTGACTGGACTCTTCTGTCTTTGTTCTATGAAATCTCTTTGGAGCTCCTCAAAGACCGCAGGCAATATGACATGGGGACTTCAGAGGTATCAATGTAGAGGATTATATTTTGAAATGTAAGAAATAGCTCTTCAGTTGAGTTAAGAAAACACACTGCATTTAGCTTTTGTGCCTTCTACAAATCAGGTAGAGAAACCCAGAACAAGCCATGCTTCTTCATTACATTGCATCTTACTGGAGATGAATCAAGTGGTGACAGGTCTAAGAAGTGCTGCAATTTATCCTAAACTGAGATTAAATTAGTTGAAAGGACATACAGGTGGTGAGATATATGCTTTTAAGAAAACTCTTGTTGAGACTCAGACAAAAGAGTTTTAAAATTAAGGATATGCTTAAATGGTTTGCTGGATTGGGATCCATGTATGGGTTCGTTAGCTGTTAAGTCAAATTAATTAAAGATTATTTCCTCCTGTTAAGCTTTGCAAACTAGTTAGGAACACATCACTATGTTGGACAGGTCTGTTTAACCAAAGAACTGTTATTTCTTTGGAACAGAGACAAAATAGCAAAGATCCAGTGTATCATATGTCCCAAGATAGGTAATCTCATGCACAGAAGCCTAATTTAGCAATAACTAGTCAGAAAAAATAAGAACACTGGAGACGTACTTAAATATCTCTTGTAAAGAACAAAAATTGTCTTGTTACATATTAATAATATATAATATCTTTGCTGCATAAACAGCACGTATTCTTTGAGCAAAAACCACTGTGGGAATCTGTGGGAATTACCAAAGAAGTTTGAAAGAAAAATATTGTACAAATGTATATGAATTCAAACTTATTCAAACATTAAGATGAGATTTTCAGACTTATGCACCCATTTTCCATTAGAAAATCAGATGTTGGAACATTCTGTGCAGCATTCAAAATCCCAGCATGGAAATTGAACTTGTTACTGTTAGCTAAATCAAAGCTGGAGGATGACAACAGGGCTGGGATTCATTTCACCCCAAGATGGTTGTCTAAATTCATACGAGACAAAAAGCCTCCTGGAGATATGTCTCTTCACCAGCTGTAGAGGAAGCAGAGAATAGTTCAGTCTGGCCATGTAACTCTTACAGAGATAAAGGTAGGTAAGACAAATCCTATTCTACATACTACCAAGAATTTGAAATTCAGGAAGAAAACGAGGTTTTGGGAGCTTACATAGCAAAGGCAAAACGTAAGTGGAAAGCTGGGTGAAACAACCGTATCTACGTTGTTTAGGTTTTCAGAGTCTTGGCAGGAAAACCTATAAATGATGTTCAAGTTTTTAGCTCGTAGCGCTCAAAGCTCTCCAGGCTGCCAGGCTCCCGCTGTTTCATATAAAAAGCTCCGAGTGGCAGACAGAAGTTGGAGCACTGGTTAAAGATTTCTGCCAGTATGAAATGTTTCAAATGAAGAAGATGTGATTATTTGCCTGGCTTCCTAAGTTCACTCCCCAGCTAGCCACAGTTGCCAATAAAGGCCCCCAGGTCCTGTATTTTATCTTACCCTGCCTTTGGATTAGAAATTCCTATGTGAAATACAGTTAAGCTAGAGGAAGAATTGTTCAGATATATCCTTCTACAATTTTGGAAACCTGAAATATAAGGAAATTTTTAGTCAAGACAACAAAAATCAAATAATGCCATCTTTCATATACTTTTCTGCTACCATTGGATCACTTGGTCACTCCTTGCTTTAGTTGTGTAGCACTACCCTTCTGAAGCACATTACACTAACAGGCATGTGATGGTCACAGCTGGTTAATGAAGAAACAAAAATCAAGAGTGCAAGTTGCACAGATAAAGATGGGAGTGCTGTGCAGTCACAGATTCCCAGCATGTTCAAAAGTTTCAGTTCTGAGAAGCATTAGTACAGGGTGGTGAACTTTAAATTGGCGTTTGCATTTACATACTATGGGGATGTCTGATTACCTGCTTACAATAAAAATAATACTTAGAATGAAAACTTTTACTGTTATTGCTGTTGTAATATTGTAAAGTAGTATAACCGATAACTGACCACGGTGTTATGGTGGCTGAATTAGTGGATATTTAGTTTAGAAAAACAGAGAATGAAGCACAAGTTGGGAGACTCGGAGCTGAGATAACAGAGTGGTTTTGTATGTTTGTTTTAATTATTAACTTTAAATTTTCACTTCAAAGAAATAACAAAATTTATGCACACCAAGAAGTGCTCTCCTTCAAAACTGCACTGAGCAAAGTAAGTACAGCTTTCTTCTAAATGGCGTATCTTATCTTGTCAAGCTCATTTAAAGTAAAAAGGCATCAGTAGTAATAATGAGAACGCAGTTTGTGAACAATTCCTTCACAGAAGCCAGCTACTACATATTGTTACAAATTAAAAACTCTGAAAAGACTATCTGGGTCCCTAGAGAAATGCTATTTAATAAAGCAAACACCAATATTGAATGTGACAGAATTCCATTTGCTGTAGAATCCCATCCAAGTGAGTTTGGCTGTTGCTGAAGCAATTAGAGAAAGCTGTGATTTAATGATTATGCTAAAACCCTAGACAAACAAAGCTCTTACCTACCAAGAGGCCACTTAGCTGTATCACTACCACCAAAATGTATAAAAAAAACTTGTAGGATTTCATTTGCTGTCAGTCAACTAGTAGCAACACAAGCAGTTATTTACTGAGAATGTTGAGTTACTAGCTGCTTGCTGCTTTAATATGAAAAATGTATAAATCTAAATCTAAACTAAGTAAGCAATGACAAGTGTGAACTACGTATGTCAGGGAAATCACCCCCTAAGGTTATCCTTGTAGCTGAGACCTGATATGGTTTAGTCAAAAGATCACAACAGGTCAGAGTTTAATCCTTTATTTAAAAAAAATATTGTTTGTGCTGTTTATTATAATACAATGGGTCCTCACCTTTGGGTCTATAAAGATCTAATGAAATTTTAAACGTCTTTTCATTGCAGCAGCCTCATATGAGCTACAACTTATCAGACTTTGTGGACCTGTTATATTAGCAGTAACACTGATTCAGTTGAGATTTCCTAACTTTTGATAGACAGAAAAATAGGGAAGGCCAAACACTAATTCTTTTTAAATTTATTTGAATGAAATCATAGGTCATCAAGCAGAATAAAAAAGGATGACAGCATGTGACAATTTGGAAGCCTTGATTATGGAAAGCTGCTCAATTTCCTTGAGAACATGAACTCTCTTGGTGTGCTTATGTCAGCCAATAAACTAAGTGATTGCAAAAACTAACGTGTCTTTTTTATAACTTTCACATTAATCTGAAAGCCAAGTGAGTGACACATAGGATTGTTGATGTGGATTTTTACCCCTGTTGCCTTCCAGGTGAAAGCATGTTCTGACAGGAGAAAGCAGAGCTTTGGGAACACCAATTCCCTTCCTCTCCAGTTTCTTCAATGAACAGGATCTAGAGACATGGTGCATATCTTAGTCCAAATAAAAATATCAGTGTTGATATTTTAAAACCATAAAGAATATGAAACCTAGGAGGAAGCTCAAACACAGAACTATTTTAAGATAGAAAACGTTTTTGCATAACATGGTGAATCATGCACAGAACTGCTGCAGAGCAGAGTGAAATAATTTAAAGCAGCTATGTATAAGAATGAACTTCTCAGGCAGCTCAGACCTACTTTCAAAGATCTAAATCCTAATTTCTTAACAAAAGCATATAGTGTGGGACTTGGTTGTAGGTTATTTTTTAAGTATGTTTTGGTCTGGTTTGCTGAAGCTCTGTATTTCTAGCTAAAATAAGTAATAATTGTGTTCAGAACCCTGATTTATTTTTTTTTTCCCCTAGTATTATGTGGTTCTCAAGAGTGCTGTAAACCCAGAGCATTTACCATTTCAGAGCTCTTCTGGGAAGATTTGTGTTCAGACTGCTAAACAGCCTGAAAAAAACAGCAGTACCCTTGACAAAGCCAAGAAACTGCACCGTCCCATTCCTGGGAATGTGTAACTGCCAGAGGAGCTGTCATATGAAAGTGAGGAAAAAAAAAAAAAGAGAAAAGATTCAGTGCTAATGTCTTCTTAACTAGAGGAGCCCAACCCATAGTATATCACAGAAAAACAGTATGGTTAAGGTTGGAAGGGATCTCATACGGATCCAGACTTGCTTTCTACCATTGCAATGACAACCACTGTGAGATGTTCTAAAGTTTGTGTGCTTTTTATTGACAGCCTATAAAATTAATTACAGCTCTATCTAGGTCCTCCAATAAAAGACTTTCTCAAAATCTCATATGACCCTTCTGAGGGTGCTGGGTTTGTATGCTCAGTGTTCAAAAATCTTAGCATTCTCCTTTTCCACATAGGTTTCTCCACAAACAGTGGAGAACTGATTTCTGTGAGACACACCAAAGGATCACCTGTCTGCTCCGGAAGAAATTACTTTTTCTTTCTCCTTCCACTTTCTGATTTGGAACAGTTTTTTTTCTACAAGCAGATACATTGATACACACGTGCGTGCATTCACATTTCTGTTAATACTCCTAGCTCTTCCTGTAGTGTCTGCTACATCAGGTTATTTGCCTCTTAAAATCACATTTTAGGTCTGGAGCAGTCTAGAACGAACATGATCTTTTTATAACCTCCTCAACATGTGATGTCTGAGAGCTGCAAGAGGCCCAGCAGAAAACTGCTGGGTCAACACAGAGCCCACTATGCATCTAGCACGCATCACCAAGGACAGAAGAGTGTAAAGAAGATCAAATGTGCTTTGTATTAAGCAAGAGACTCCTTGTTCAGACTCCCCAAAATGTTCTCGCTCAGTACGGCTCAGCATTTGGCAGGGGTCGGATCCAGGCTGGCTGTCTTCTGACTGGACCTTTGAGGCCTAACCCTCAATGGACTCACAGAAACAGTACACAATCAAAGGATCTTTAACCATCTTTCACTGAAAATGCTCATGGCCCTTAATCTGAAGAAACCACAGGCAAGATTAGTCTGTCAGCGTTTTCTTCATCCCTCCTCCGACTCTCTGAACACTCATCAGTAGTAACCAAGGAGGTGATACCAAACTGCCCACTGAGTGGCCTGAAAACTGCAAAGATGCTCTACTGCATTGCTACAGTGAGGTTCAGACATGCAATGCTGTGGCTTGTCAGATGATATATACTAGTTGTTTCCAGTGCTCAGGATGGGATGTGAAGGAAGAAGCATTTTTTCAGTCACACAGGATGAATCTCACATATATGGAAATATGTAACCTATCACACCAGCAGCAGCAGTGCCTTGCAAACATAAATGGGAACATGATGTTCCACAGTGTTCCTGTGATAATAAGCATAGCAGCTGGGCATACAGAACGTCTCCTAAGAAATGTAAGGTGAAAAGGTGGTACTGGCCAAAATAACCACTCTCTCAGAATTGATGTTTCCTACTTGAAAGACTTTCATTCCCAGAAACTGTCCTCTTGCTAGGTGACCTTCTTTGATTTAATCAAAGTACTTTTGTACTTCTAAGTAGGTCAAAACTTAGGGCCTCTATTCTGTCAGTTTGAGAGAGAAAAACCCCAAAGTAACTTCCCCCAAAATGAAATAAAGAGAAGCACTTATACAGGTTATTCACTTTGACTACTGCTACTGTAAATACCCCCAAAGAAATTACTACGCATCAACAGGTGCCACATGAGATGCAGCAGTGTCCATTCTGCATGGCACAATGGTAGGAGAACTGGTTAGACAATGTAGCTTAACAGTTTAAACAGTCAGTCTTCAGGATATGCTCTCTTGCTACACAGGGCCAGAACTAGGTCTTCTATTCTTCTTCTTTAGATCTGCACTCTGTAGTTTCTCCCATCTAAAAGATAATTTGAAATCTAAGATCTTAGGTCCTGTTGGTAGATATCAAAGAGTGTTATTTTTCCTGAGAACTGTAGCCTAGCTTAATGGTAGCTATGCATTTAAATATAAGCAAAGGAAAAAGGGGAATTCCAGACTATTTTTCTTTGTTAACAAGACGACACTTAAGCCAATCACATGATCCTTTAGAGCTTGGTTTTGCTTTGGGTAGAATGACTGAGTGACTTTCCTGTTGTGATTGCAGATGTTCATTCTAATGGACATCAATATTAGGAAATGGAAGCTTACTTGGAGGCAGGGTGTTAAGGAGTGCAGATTTTTCATTTGGAGCAGAAGAAATTGTGATCATCTTTGATATTACTTTTTCTCATGCAGCTTCTTTGATTTCAGCATTGGTATCGAAAGAAAGTGACCTGAACATATTGAAGACGATGCAATTTACAGTATTCCCTCTTGCATATCACTTAAAAATTAACAATAATTAATATCCAAACAGATCTTCTTTAGAGAGACCTGATCAGAGTTCAGTGATAAACATCACAAGCATTTCAGAGCACTTCAGTATGTTTCTAAAAAGCACCAGAAGAAGTAAGTCTCTTACATTATTTCCGGTGCTCTCACACTGAAAAACCGTATCTCCGTTTCACTGCAAAGCAGAGAATTTCTCTTCTACAGTTCTCAAAGGTAGAACATTTTACATCAACATGAGAAAAAATGGTTTATTTTATCTAATTCATGCAAACTACCCAATCCCAGTAAAAGAAAGATGGCAGCTCTCCTTCCTTCATATTTTGATAGGAAGTCAGAGAAGTAATACAAACTGACAGGTTTTTATGACCGACCTCCTGATACCTACTGGTGCATAAACATGCAGTTGTTAAAACTTATCACTAGGGCCAGGGTTATCCCCTCTTGACTAGAAGTCTGCCAAGTAGTAAATAAATAAGCTAAAAATAGAGTTCCGAAATAATGTGTTTTGTTTAGTCTGTAAAATCATGCCCCAGAAAATCTCCAAACAGCAAATTGAGATCTCACAATTTTTTTGTTTTTGTCCTCCAGATATTTCACATAACTCAGTAGGAGGGCCATCATAGGTGAGCTCTTCTGCTCCGCTCTGGGACCAAGCTTCTGCTAATAGAAGTACTTTTTATTTTATCTAGACCTCTTAATTCACTTAAACTCACTCAACAAACATCAGGCAAACTCTTCCCTCCAAAAATTACAGTACTCTTTTATATACAATTACTGCTATATACTATTTAGAAATAAAAGTGGCATTTGAACAGTAAATAATCTGAGAATAGTTCAATCAAATCAAGGTCCATGAAATTCAGGCAGAGAAAGCATATCCCACTTACCAGCTATTCAGCTTAATGCCTTGTTTTACCACCATGCTGATGACAGATCTACAGGTAGTTTTCTGTAGTATAATAGTCAATAGGAGTAGTGACTGAATGATGTAAAAATTTTATTGTAGGAAATTACTGAGGTTACAAATCTGGTCTTAATTTCATTTGTTTCTGTATATTTCTGCAACCAAAGTTTAGTTCATGCAAATGTTTGTGAACAATGAATTTAGGGGCATTTTGCCAAGATGAATGCAATCATCAAAAGAAAAAAACATTTTCTGATTAAGTTAAATTTATTTCCAGCAGAGACAGAGATAGCTTATAAAGAAAGACACTGCAGAATTAAGGATTAGGAAAAACAGCATGATAGCTTACTACTGCTACTACTTAGTTTGCCACATTATGGGAGTTCTGTTGGGATTTCTCTTTGCTTTAAAAAAACCTAGGAAATTAAGAATGAAGGTGACCAACCATAAAGCCAGGGCAGCAGTGCTGAACAGAGACAGGAAATTTGTAACATGAACAATGAATGGTAAGATACAACACTTAAGTGAACAATTTCCAAAAGAAGCCACAAAATTTAAGATCTGCTTTTGAACAACTTGTGAATGTAAAACTTACAGGTATGCTGCCCAAAAAGAGTAGGAAGCCAGATCCAAAGAATGCCTTTATCACCTAAACAAGGTTGGTCAAATAAAGTACACCCTCATCCACACTAACCAAGAGCTTTCAATATAGAAGCTCTGTAGGCATATCCACATTAGCAAGTTCCAGTGGGAGCAAATCAGCTGATGTTGATGATCCATTGCCACAATACAGAGATTTTTGGGAGTGAGAGGGAAGAAGAGTTTATTTTCAACAAGCTCACAGACTGAATGCTAAAGAGCAGTAGGACACTTTTGGATGTTCTCATGGAGCACTTCCTTCATCTGGACACAAATCCAGCTCACAAGTGCCATGACTACTTTGCAGTGCGACCCAGTGTGCACTTAAGTGGAGACATCCAGGTATTTTGCTTCACCAGTGCCAATCCAGTGCACACTGCTAGCACAGGGAATGACACAGTCCCTATTAGCCTTTCCAGAAGTTTAAAAGGAAAATTAGCACTCACTTCTGTGCTCAATTTTTGAGAAGAGAATTTCAGATTCCCATCCTCAGGGGTTCAGGTGGAAAGCTGTCCCTGGTTGAGGCCCAGCTCTAGAGAAGTGCTGAGCTTTCACAATAAAACAGAAAATAATCCCCCCCCCTGCTAAAGACCACCCCACCATGAGCTTAGACGTGAGCTTAGCAAACTTGTTGTTAGAAACTATGCTCTGAGAGGTCTGGCTTTCACATACACTTAATATGGAACCTCCCAGCTTGTTTGTCCTGTTTTGGGGGCCAGACACCTAACTGTGGGAGGACTAAATCTTACACTTTTTCCCACTTAACTGGTTCCAGCTAACTGTGTCAGCTGGGTCACTCCACACATGAGAAATAATCACCAAAATAAGTAACCCAAGAGCTTTCAATTATGCAAGGAGTAATATTTCAGCAGAATTGCACACCCAGCTCGTGAGAGAGATCTGAGGGCTAAGTCCTGAGGGCAATTTCACTAAAGCAATCTCAGCAACTTCACACAATCTTGTCACATTTTGTGACAGAACCTGTCTGACAAAAATCAGAATTTGGCTTTTTGGATGACTTTGAACCTGATATGACTAAGAGATGCTTGACAGGTGCTGTGTACGAGAGGGTCTCCTTGCTCTTCCAGAGGGACAGAAAGAGAACATCTCTAATGGCTGAACTTTAGAAATCTCCTTGCCAAGTAGTCGCCATATGCCTAAAGGCATTAGTGAAACATAGTTACATTTATTATCCTGAGACCACTTGGCTCTGTTAGAATCCAAAATAAACCCCACATTTTTAATGGCCTGGTTGGTTTTTGCAGAAAGCTGAGTCTTGGTATATGAGCTGTCATGCCGGATTCTATTTTATTCTTTTATTTTTACAAAGCATTGCATAAACAGGAACAGCTGGTGTTGATTTATAAACACCAGGGTTGTCTTGAGAGTTTAGATATTATTTTGCCAACATTTAAGCCTCATCATTTGCAAGCAATTGTTCTGTAGTAGAGTGGACAGTGTTTCTGCTGCCACCTGGAAAAGAAGCAATTTTCCAGTAATAGTAATAATAACACAATTCTGAATAATACTCAGAAGAAGGATCTCACATGTATAAATTTATCTGTCCATTTACCTATGTATGTCTACTTTCACTTGGAACTTCTTGGAGAACAACATAACATTCAATACAACATTCAATTGAATCTTGTAAAATTGTTATAGTTTATAGCCAATAACCCAGCAAAGGTCTTGGACACTATGAAAACCTGTGTGGTATCACATGTCAGTACCTTACAGTGGTTCAGCTTAGTGTTTAACCATCTTAACTGGGGGACATTTTTTCTTAATTTTAGCCACAATAAAGTTATTGAGTTATCCAGACAACAATCTCTTCCACTCTTACCCTGACTCGTTCCTAATAGAGAGTCATGCCAGGCACTGAAGCAAGCAGGAATTAAAAGATATTGTGTGATAATTCACTGAAGAATTTAATAGAAGCTAAAAGGTGTCCACTGAAGTTTCATAGACCAATTAAATTACTGCATCTCCAAGTTTCTAACTGGTAATGTTGAAGTTCTTTCTGAAAGGCTGTTAAGTTTTAATAAAGGAAAACTGAAGACTTGATTAATAAATCATTAAAAGATTGCAAACAAAGGGTAGAAATAACTGGCCCGCCTTCACAAAAAGAGAAATCTACTGATCTCCCAAAGACCTGAGATGATAGGTGTATTCTTTCAGGACTTTGAAGAAAAGACGGGTAATAGCATGAAAAAGTTTGCCAGGCATAGAGAGCCACTCTGGATAGTCAATATTAATGCAAGGAGTTGTGAGAGCCTTGAAATACGAAACAATAAAACAGCAGAGGGTATTGATGAATGCAAAGTAATGCATATGAAGGAAAACAATCCTAATTAGATCTAAACCACAACGGACCCTGGCTATTATCACTCAGCACAAAAATCTTGGAGCCATTCTTGGATAATTCCATGGAAATGTTGGCTTAATGATATGCATTTATAAAAAGGCCAACCACATGCTTTCAGCTTGGAAAAGAGGCAACTGGAGATGAGTACAACTGAGGTTTACAAGACATAAAAGTTCTGAACTTTCTTGACTGTGATTGTGAAGTCTTTTTCAGTATAATAATCATCACTGTAACGAATAAATGGCAAAAAAAAAAAAAAAAAAAGTTTAAAAAAAATCTGAGGACACCTAATAAAATTAGCACTCAGTTTTAAACTCAGCAAGAAGTAATTTTTCATTCAATGCACAAACTGCAGAACTCACTGCTGCTAAGCTTTGTAGAAGTCACAAGCATAAACAAATTTTAAAACTTATCTCAGTGGAGGCAGAGTGCCTTGGTAGTGCCTAAACACAGTGCTGCAGGTGCAACCTCCAGCTCAGGACGAGCTGATGCTTCAGTGAAAAGTGGTTCACTGTTTCCTTGTTTGTCCCATTTGTCTTTCCCCAAAGCAGCCATTGCTGGTAACAGGACAGCAGACATCTCCTTCCTCAGATCTTTTCTTCTACAAATGAAGACTCCAAGTCCCAGTCTTCTGCTTTTCCTTTTTACCAAATGCTATCATTCCCTCTGTTTTCTAGCTTAATACCAGTGTCTCATTCTCCATTTCTCTCTTCATATTCCTTTTCCTTTTGTTTCCTACGGCAGCAAACATAGATAGCACTATTTCTTTTCTCAACTTACTCTCCCACCTGCCTTCATTAAACTTTCTCAAAGATTTATAACTTTGTCGAATGTAATGCCTTTCATAAAAATGTTAAAAGACAAAGGTTTCTCCCCTGCCAAATTTCAGATCCTTATTCCAAAACAATAGGATGAGGACAAAGGGAGGGAGGGAAGCTACAGCTATTCAGAGCAAGGTTTGCCAGAGCTTTTCGGTGTGGTCAAAACAAATATATTTTCCCCTTGCCTAATGCCTGGAAGTGTTTTAATTGCTTTTGCTGAGATTTTCCAAAAAAGATTTAACCAAGGAGAAGTCTAACATGGAAAGATCCAGCTCATGAGGAGGCCAAATGGTTAAAGTTTTGCAAAGTTATCAGCAGCTGCAAACAATGCTACGATGCAGAACGTCAAGAAATCTTAGTAAAATCTCTTCTATTACACCACCAAAGAGCACAAACAAGGTGCAAAACGTGATTACAGATGCTTCTGATACAGTCAAAGCATAACCTTCTGTGATAGACTCAGTCGTCTCACTGCACAGTATTTTAAGAGTGCATTATTTTATTTTGCAGTATGTCATCAAATTGAAAAAATCCTTTTAACAATGGACCAAGAGGACTTTTAAAACTAGAAGTAATGAGCATATCAGCACTACCAATGACTGTAACAAATTATGCCCTGTAATTCTCTTTATTTGCAAATAGCCACAAATTCAATGACTATATTGTAACTGATGCTCAAAAATGGGAAAGCATCCACATTTCAGTGGCACCTTGCTAACAGCAAGATGGGCAAAGGGGCTCACTGCTCAGACTGAGTGAGGCCTGGGGCAGTGGGTTCCCTGCTGCATGGAGCAAAGCCACATACCTCATCCTCACAGCAAGCTCCAGCTTCAGGGCTGTAGCAGGGCTGCCTGACACACTCTATGCCCACAGCTCAGCCCCTGCCATGGCTCCGAGACCAAGACACAAAGCCAGGTCCTGGGAACAAAATGTCCTGTCCCAGAAGCCTCCCATGACACACTATATAGGAGCAATAGCAATCAGAAGAATAAAAGATCATAGAATCCTTCTAGTTGGAAGGGACCTCTGAAGGCCATCTAGTGTAACTCCCCTGCAATGAGCAGGGACACCACAGCAAGATCAGATTGCTCAGGCCCTTATCCAGCCTCACCTTGAAAGTCTCAAGGGATGGGGCATCAACCACATCCCTGGGTAACCTGTTCCAGTGCCTCACCTCTGTGACTTCAGAGTTTGCTGACTTTTTCATGCTCAAAACAAATATTAAGTGCATTGAATTTTATCTCTTTTATGAATTATATTTAAGGAGATAAGTACACTCCCAAGCTACCTAACTCTTAGCTCCCTTGGAAGTACCTCAAAGGTCTCCACTGTTCTGTAGGTCGGAAGTTCTTTTTTTTCCACAGATCAAGGAGAAGTGATTAAGTTCACTTGTTTGACTTCTGCTTGTAAACAGAATCAGAACATTTTTCTAGAGATTCAAAGGCTCCTCAGCACATTGCAAAGTCTGACCATTAATCAATCTGCTGAGCTTAATGAAGAATTCTTGCACACATCCCTCACATCAGGAGCTGGGATGTACCTGTTGCATTAATCGCACAATGACTCCTTCAGCAGGGCACAACTTCTCTGACACGTGTCAATACACAAAGCCAAGCTATGTGCCATGCATTTTTTTCTCTGAGTATATACAAAGCTCCTAAAGGAAAGTTCGTGATGAACTTCACTGAATTTTAAAGAGAGAAAACACTGAAATCTCCAGGGGCTCCCTACAAATGAACTAAGCATGGGGGTGACATGGGCTGCCATGAGGGGGCTCAGTGGAGAACTGCTCTGCAGTTTGCACAGGAGAAGTTACTGCAGGCTGGATAATGATGCTGAAATACAGTTGAAGAAAGTACTGCTCAGAGGAGATCGCTCCCCTTGCCCCACACTTCACAGACCTCAGCTTTCCTCTATGAACCAGTCAATACACTGACCTTTACAAATAGGCTTGCCCTGGGAATGTGCTGTCAAGTAGCTTCAGGTTTTTCAGCTGAAAAAAGTTTTAAACTGAAGTACAGTAGAGACCTTCTCGGCTGTTTTTGACTCCTTATACCAGCAGTGCATACTACCAGTGTTTACCAGAGGTATTTTTATTTAGTGGTGTGGTTGAAATAGTCATCAAAGGATATGCTGAAGCCTGTTGTAGCTCAGTTATCAAGGCACACTGCTCATTGACAGAGGCTGCTGGACAGGTAATTAGGGGTTCTGCCTCTTCTTTTTCCTTTTTTATTCCTTTTCTTTTTTTGGTCCCCTCTTTTCAAACTCATCCAATTTCACACAGAGTATTATGGAGAAACAATAAACATGGGAGCCCAGAATAGCATTTCTGTAGAGACAAGTTTCAGGATAGAGTAACGCTTTAATTTTTTCCAGGCGTCCCACAGTATTGCTGGCAAGCCTTGAAAGCTGTACAAGAGCAAGCAAATGGTTTCCAAATCTCCACCAAGGGCCAGATTGCATTGAGCCCTGCATGGGACTGCAAGGAGAGAGCATGAGAGGAGAGAAAACAAAGAAATTCCTCCTGCGTCGAGGCATAAAACAGCAGGGAAACACGAGCACTGCCTCATGCAAGGATGAATTGTGACATCAGTTTCTTCCAGAAAGGACAGGAAAGAGTTTAGGAGTGATTGACGGCTGTCCCTCCTCTGCACTGGCATCCGAGCAGCTTAAACACAAGGATACAGCTTTACTAACACTGCTGAATGGCACCTCCCAAAGTCCTGATGCCTGAGAGGACCTCAGACCTTGCTTTAAAAGTCAGCCCTTCCCCTCTCCAACCTACCTGCTATGTCTCAGAGCATGGAAGGGATGTCAGGACGCCGGGAATATGTCAGACCCACACACTGAACAAACACAAGTGATGGGCAGGCTGCATACAGAGCCTAGACTACATCAAGATTTTTTGCTGGGTTGTTTTTTTTTTTTTCCCCACGTCTGTTTTTTTTTTTTTTTTACGATCCTAGAATCTGAGGAAATATTACTTCTAGAGGAAAAAGGCTTTTTCTTTTTTTTTTAGAACTCTACCTTCATATACTTGGAAAGAAGCAAAATATTCCATCATCCCACTGTGCCAACACAAATTGAAAAATGGTGGTTTGCTTTTGTTGTGCAACAACTGAAGTTACACTGAAAACAAAACACTCACTTTGCCTCCCACGTCATGACTGGTGTGCTTTTCATTAAACCAGTTAAATATCCATGCAGTTTTGTCAGACTTCAAACTTCAGGTATGTTCATTAGTGGATTTGCAAATTCTCTCAAGTCTTTCTACTGAAACATAACCTCTTCTTGCCACGACTGCTACTTATTTAACACACATGCGTGTGTGTTCATTCAAAAGGAGTGAAACAACTAAAGCAAAGAAAGTAGGTCAGATTGGATGGCAGGAATAAAACTATCTTCCTCACTACTAAACAAATCCTACCTCTGAAATCCTCTTTCTTACTCTTTGCTATTTGTTTGTTTGTTCAAACTTCTAACCCAAATTGTGAGCTATAGGAATCATCATTTTCTGAAAGGGCCTGGTGGTTCTCTGCCTGAATTCATGCAGCAATATTTCCTAGAGGTGTTTTCACACAGATTTCTACCGCTGCACCTCCTGTGCTGCAGAATCTGGAACACATCTGATCAAGATGGGTGCAATCAGCAGAACACTGACAACATTTCTCTCTGCTCCTGAAAACAACAAACAGCACTCCATGCACTAACTCATCAGTCTAACTATATGACAACAGTCCTTCTAACGATGCAACCAAAAGACCTCTATTTTCAGCAGCATTGCAAATTAATAGTATTTTCACCAGCTTGCTTTTTAAAGCTATAGGACTCATTCTTTCAGAAACAAACATACTGGAAATTGGTTGATCTGTCTTAAATAATGATGTATACAACATGTTTCAAATGCTAGAAATGCAAAGCCAACAATTAATTTACAACTCCCTCCCTCCAGTACATTTAAAACTGCTAAAACATCAAATGATATTCTATTGCAGTAACATGTTTTTATCCTCTACAGCTTAGTTCACCAGCATTTGGCTTTGCTGATATACTGTCACTTTTAAAAGTCCTTCTAATGCAACAAGTACGCAGGTGTGTAGGATATCTGGAATTCTGTAAAAAGCCAGCACCAATCCATCTTTGTCTCTTAGCTGGGCAGAATTTCATCTCTACTAATCAGCCATGGATGAAGCAGCATAATCATTTCTTATAAGCAAAGAAACAGCAAAGTTATTGTAATATAAAAATCTCATGCAACCTCAACAATTCTAAAGTAAGATGCACCCTTTGCAAATGAATAGCCAAACAAGTAGCCTTGTTGTGATACAACTGTTGACAGTTTTGATCATGGGTCTGTGAATGAATACTCCTTTCTTTCCCTTACACTGGCCACGGCATGTTTCATGCGAGGATATTTAATAGACTCCATCAGCTCCCAGTACACAAGGCTCAGAATTGGTTGCCTTTACTGAATAGGCTGGGAAAGCTGCCTCAACAAATCTGTTCATGCTTAAGGTCTTGCTGCTGCCAGCTGACATGCTTGAGACGGCTGCCTTTCCACCCTCTGCTGTTAGTTTCACTGCACTTTCACAGCAGAAAGGGTGAAAGATATACTCCATTCCTATGCCAAAATGAAAAGCAAGACCGCTCCCATGCCCAAAATTCAACCCTGCTGGTGCAGAACTTGTAGCTAATTTTCCCTGGCTCAAGAGTTTTGAAACAACAACAAAAAACAATCCTGAATTTCATCAGTACTCCGGAGTTTGAGAGACTTGTGAGAGCTCAAGCATACTTAGCGAGTTTCTTGCATTAGCCATAATAAACACACTTGAGGAATAAATACACTTGAGCAGGAAAAAAGAAAAGAAGATGTAAAATAACAATACGTGCAAGGTTTACACTGGGGCAAACTTGATGAAATTGCTGGAGGATTCTGTCCTTATGTAAAGACCCTGTCACGCTGCCAAGGTCAGCTCCAGCTCAGGTTATCTGTTGCCTGAGGCTACTCTACCTTGTTTTTCATTCAGGGATCATTGTTCTTCAGTTGTTTATGTGGATTTTATTCCACCCATTTCTTCATTCTTTGCTCCCTTTCCAGCTTGCAGTCCCTACAGCATATACAAGAAACTCATCCTGGCTGTGTGCTGAGGAATCCTGACTACCCTAATGAGAAAGAGCAGCCCTGAATTAAAATGCAGTTTTCCTCTCTAAAAGACAGAAAGAAGGAGAGAAGGTTTTAACAAACCCTTCATAAAAAGTTAAAAATTTCTGCAGTAATCTGCAGGTTGTGTATTCATTCCAGGAGGGGGATGCCATTCAAATGGCTTTATCACAGTAAACAAGGCAGTTAAACAATGCACAGCTTTCCCTGTACTTTACTGCCATTTAATACAAGACATTCATCAGTACTCAGAGATTCATCAGAGGGAACAACATGAAGGAAAAATAAAGAGGAGGTCAGGAAAATAAAGGGAGAAAAAACGCAGATAATGCAATGTATAAGATTATATGAGATGTGTAGCAGAATAATGGAGATTTTAGAGCAAAGGCTTTAGGTAAGATTTTTATAGAAAATGCTTCATAGCACGGGGTGCAGAGACTGACAGAGCACCATCTCCCATCACGAGCTTTACGGGTCTTTTGCATCAGTTCATTTAAAACCATCACAAGGTATGTTAAGGCATTATCGCTCCTTCCTTCAGGGCCAGTATCTCTGCAGAGCACTTTTCAGGAAACATTTGCGCCCAGTTGTAACGCACAATACGTTCAGCTTTCATAGCAGAAATTATACGACAGGGGCAGAATTGAACCCTACCATTAGCAACGCCAGCTCCCGTTGACTGAAGTGGGAGTTGGATTTGCTTATATCAAAGCTGACTTTGGCAGAGGTACTCCCAAAGAGCCATGTAATAGGCTTCCTTATCCTTTCCTCTCTGTGCGGTTTGAGATGCTTTTTAAGCTGCTGCATGACTTATATGCCCCTGAATGCAAGATACAGAACTAATTAAATATTTTTCCTGCTTCGGAATACAAACTGTTCATTCCTTGTGCAAGAAATGGAGGGAACAGAAAGTCTGAAAATGAATTACAATGTTATTAAGGTAGGTACTGTTCTCTGTTTAAAGGGAGATTCCTTTTTTCCAATAATCCGGTGTCAGTACATTCTCTGGGACAATTAGAACTTGGTAGCAAAACAATTCATGCACACATCTCCAGGATAAAACAACTGAATAAGTTTGGAGGAAAGCATGCATGGGCACAAGCACTGCACACATCTAAATAATCTGCTACTTAGACAGGAAAGCTAACCACTATGGAGCCTCATTTTTAAAAGATTGCTTGACACCTGAAATCAGATGGATCAGATCACAGTTCTTCAAGTGCTAAAGAAGAAACAGCTGAAAAGGTCTACTCTGCCTGAACTATATGCTTTTACATTACTCATATATGTCTCAAATCTATTTTTATGATTCAACAGGGTTCGTATAGCAGAGTAAGTATACAGCACAGCCTTTGCTGATGGCCTTCATGTGTAGAAAATGGTTTAGTGAAAAGGAAATACTTGGGAAAAAATGTATCAGCAGAAGAATCTTCAAGAGAAAAAGCCAAATTCATTCTGTGTGCATACAGAAAGTTCAATCACTTTTACAACAAAAATAGTTTTAGAAATGGCTTTGAAAAGCACTTTCCAATCCGTGAACCTCATCACAACAGTTTTATGTCCTTTGTATGGGATTTATAAAATTCCTTCAGTGAACAGCATTAATCAAGGTCACTGTTGGGTACAAGAATGTCCCTACACCTTGTCAGTTACACAGCTTTGGGAAAAGATCTTTAAACCTTTGTAGAAAAGACTACATGGAAATAGCTGATAAACTGGTATTGATTTTCACATATCGCCCTTGTCAAAAGGATTTATTGATGTGTCAATGCATGTTGTGGCAAGGATCATAGCAGGATAGCTTTAAAGGATTTATGGTGAATCCATAGGCTTTAATACACTCTGTGGTAAATAACTAACAAGCACTGTGTATACTGATTCTTGTCATGTGGTCAATGGAATCTTTAGCCCACTAATTGTTGTATTGACAAGCAGTTAATGATCTAAATGAGCAGTGGGACATCATTCCTAACCAGCACTGCTCCAAGCATGCTTTTCTTTACCATTTCCTGCCCCTCCGCCCCAGGAACAATGCTCACTCACGGAAGAAAATGTCAGCTCTCTGACTTAGTAACTTCAGTTGGAGCTTGCACAGGTTCACATCCACGTCCTTTAACCTACAGTGCTTTCACGTGTCTTTACAGGTCTCTAACTCAATTTAAGTCACAGGGCAGTTAATGGTGGCTGCACCATCCTACTGGATGATTCCTCATTGGGACCTTTCAGTGGGCATCCTACTCCACATTCAGACACCTGACTGTGCTGTTAGAAGATTCTTATTTTCAGCTTGTACAGAATTCAACCATCATATGCATGTAGGTATGCAGATCAGACTCTCATCCAATGTCTGCAAGGAATTTGGGGGAGAAAAGAATTCTCATTATGTTTGTATTGGTGTGTGCTCATTTCTGGCAGCTGAATGGCCCTGCCATGACTTGTAATTTTATTATCTACCGACAAAAAAAAAGAAAAACAGTTACCAAAAGATTGACTGAATTTACTCCTGTATAAAATCAATACACAGAACAAATAAAGTGGGTTAAATATTAGTTAAAGAGTAAGCAAAATTTCCATTTATACTTGTGTAGAAATAGGGAAATGCAATATCTGTATACGGAACATTATCGACTAATTCCATTATCTTTGCATCTTACACAAATAATAACTACAGTTTACAATGCTTTTGAATGCCTATCAGACACCTAAGAGACTGCTACAGCTCAATTGCAGACGTGGAAAAAAATGTTCTCAGAAAAAAAGCAAACAAACTAAAACCATAATGAAAACAAAAACACCTCTCCCTTCAAGAGTTTGAAAAAAATGATGGTAAAATTAAGCTTTGAGAATTTGAGCCAGTCTCCATTACTGAACTCCTCTGGCTCTTTTATTCCCAGGTAGTTTTGGGAAAATGATGCAATTGCAACATACCAAATACTGAAGCCATGGCAGGTCAAGGGGAACATATTCATGCATGTTCTCTTGACTCAACTTACTAAGTTGCTGATCCTTTCTGATAAACTTTCTGATTATGATTAATAATGTGTTTAATATTATGTATATGCCTAAATTCCGTTTACTTCAGCAGATCTTAATAGCTCTTTTGTACAAGGATGCTTTCCCAAAAAGAAGCCTTCACTGTAGGCTTGCTAATGTTCTCAAAAATTCTTACCATTATATTTTAGAATTACCTTTTTGCTACATTCAGGTCATTGTCTTAGAAGCAGTGGATATGAATATAACATGCAGCCTGATTATCTTATATCTAGGGTAACCACATAAGCAAAAGTGCAGCTAAGTTCTTATAGTTATCATCCATTAATCCGAGATCTCATTTCTGAAACAAAAATTTACCCTTCACATTACACTAACCTACTGAATACTGGTTTAGACCTATTTTTAATTGCTATAAACTTCATGGTACCTGTTTAGTCAAATTGTACAAATTAATTCATACTTCTATTAAGATCCAGACTCCATACATCAAATGCCATAAAATACGATGAAGACAACAGGATATTCTTAACAAAACACACTATGAAGAGTAGCATAACGAATAGGCTCTGTTTTGTGAGGTTAGAAGGCTGACTAATTATCTGTATTGTTCTTTACAACCTCCTGATGTGATTAATAATAAAATACCACATGGGACTTCATCATGTACTGCTCAATTCAATATTTAGCAGCAATTTAGCTTCATCTGAATATCACTTTCAGTAGCTCTTTAGACTTCCAAGTTTTACAAATAAGCAACCTGGGCAGCCGTTGCAGAGATTTGTGTATCCTGTGATAGAAGCAGGGAAAGGACTAGGTCAAATAGTAGAAAAGGCACTGCAGGTGAGATGGGTACTTTGCATCTATGATGTGGCACTCAACCAACCAAAAACTGTAAAAAAAAAGAAGAAAAAAAAGAAGAGTTCTCCTAAGTTACTTGACAGAATTATGTAAGACTTTTTTTCCCTGAGATTTCTATTGTTTTATTGTAGTTGTGTGCAGTACCCTACAATAATATGTAGGACACTCCAAAAATAATGCTTCCTATTTATTTGCATGGAAAATACAACAATTCTCAGCTGCAAAACACTATTTTTCAATATAGTCACCACCATTACCTATGCACTTTTGCAAACAATGAAGAAGAGCCTGCAGGCCGCACTATTGAAAATCTGCAGCAACGGAAGTGACCCACCATTTCACAGCTGCAATGATTGCATCGTTGCTTAGAATATGTTATCCACACAGTCCATCTTTCATTGGCTCAAAAAGATGGAAGTCAGAATGCACCGAATCCAGACTATATGCTGAATATGGTAGGACAGTCCAGCCAGGACTGGCAACGTGTTCCATGGTCTTCAAACTGATATGGGGCCTGGTATTATTGTGCTGCCAAGAGAAACGCTGCCATCTTCTCTGGCCTGATTTGGAACGTTCAAGTTTTCAGCTTAATCAGCATCACAATATAATGTCAAGAGTTGAAGGTTTGTTTGGGTTCCAGGAAATCCAGAGGGTCACCCCCTTCCTATCCCAAAAGACAGTGCATATCACTTTACCCACTGAGGACTGCGTCTTGAGCTTTATCTTTGATGGGAATTCATGTATTGCCACTCTGCTACTGTTTTGACTCTGGCTTGTAGTGGTGACACCATATCTCATCACTAATAATGATGTGATCCAGGAAACTGTCACCTTCAACTTCATATTGGTTCCATAGGTCCTGGCAAATTTTAACACGGTGTTCTTTCTGTTCCTGTGTAAGCATTCTTGGAACTCACCTGGCACAAACTTTGCAGTATTTCAGTGTTGCCACCATCATTTCCAGTGCACTGAAGCTGATATTTGGTTCCGTACAGTTCTCTGATCATAATCAGGCAATTCATGTGAATGAGCTGATCAAGATGCTCTTCATTTCACGGTGTGATAGCTGTGCATGGTGTCTGGAACATGGCTTGTCTTTCATGTTGCTGTTGCCACTGCTGAAATATACCATCCATCACTTCCCAGTGCTGGCATCCACTATTCGGTTTCCATAAATGTTCAGCAAGCATCAATGAATGTCACTGGGTGCCATTTTTTCCACACCAAGTGACACATCTTTGCTCCATAGTCACTTCTATGTCAGAGACCATTTTGTCAGACTGCCCCTCTGCTGCCATCTGTCACACAGCAATGACACCTAACAGAATATTGGTGGAAAGCTACAACCTCTACTGCCCTAACACGAACATCAGCCTCAGACATCATGGGCTGACATAATATCACAGGAGGCATTACTTTCAGAGCAGCCCTTTTATTAACCTTTTTTTTTTTTTTTTTAAAGCATTAAGTAAATAAAAAGAAAGTTGCATCAAGTAGCACCTAGAAACAATACAAATGAAAATGTTATAATTAAGAAAGATTGGGGGGCTTTCTGGAGCTGAGTGCCCTGTTCTGACTTTTTGTTCTTTGAAGAAGGTATTTTCTTCTTCATCTCATTCCACTCCACCAGAGCAGTCCTATGGTGCAGAATACCAAAGGGGCAGCTAAAAGCTACACATTAGTGGTATAATGCTGATCAAGGGCAGCGAGATTTGAAAAACAGGTTTAAACCAGGGATGTAATTAAAATCCCTGCTGTACCATTGGCCAGAGACATCAGAGCTAGAGGCAAGGCAACCTCTGAAGGATGGGTTTATCCATCCCTATCTTATACCTCTCCAATTTCATTAATATTTTGTGCATTTTAATATGCACACAGTTGTACAATACATTAAGAAATGGGAAATTGATTAATCTGAGAATATCTTGATAAAATGTAGTTAGGAATGGTGCATATGGCATTTGCTAGGGATATCATCCAGGCTGATCAGAGGAAAAGGTACTGAAGTTCCACAATGAGATGTTTGATGTTTTCAGTAACCATCAGCACTGTCACTAAAGGCCAGTCTGACAGTGCCTCCTATGTCCAATTATCACTATGCATTTGGGTAAGTGACAAGCTATCAGGACAAATCTGTCTTCCAGACTCCTGGGTATTTACTTAAAAACAGCACATTTCCCTGTTACAAGATAAGCCAGTGGGCATAAGCATCAAAAATGCAGTTTACCAAACTTACAGCAAGACTGTCTCTCTTCTTTTGAAGAAACCAAAACCCTTTCATGGTTTGAGTACAGTTTCTCTCCTTTTTTCCTCCCCAAAATATACAGAGATTGTTTGATCCTTTCTATACCACACTGGGTCACAAAATAAAAGCAGGACTTCAGAAGCACCAGGCAAATCCAGCCACTTTCAAAGTGACTGTGATTTGCAGCAGTAAGTGGGATTCTACCTGCATACGATTCATTTACTTTGCGAATCAGCCCAACATTGTAACCTGGCAGCTATATTCAAAGCACTGATGGGCTGTTCAAACTACTATTTGTGATGAACTTTAACTACTTTTCACAGTACTAGATTACACAATTTGAGACTAGATTCATGTCAGTGTCACGGAGAAACAGCAGACTTAAAAAAAGAAATTCCAAAATCTGGATGTTTTGCTCTGTTCAATCTGTTGCGTGAACTTGGAAAGCTCAGGTCTGTGAACTTGGAATGCACAGGCTGTGTGGGACCCTTCCCTTTATTACATGACAGAGAAGGAAAATGATAAGAGTAAGATTCATCTCCTTAAACAGCTTCCTATTAATGACAAATACCTGTTTATGATTTCAAGTTTCATTTTTTCCCAGATTTATAACGATTTTTAACTGTAACCTGTTACACATTCATAATTAAAGACGCCCTTGAAGATGTGTGCAAAATTCAAGTGTACAGTTAATCTTGTTCCTACCACTGCAACACATTTCAGTGAGGTGGCTCATGAAAGCTGCAAAGGAGGTCTCAGGAAAACTTCCACTGCTGTTTTTTGCAGTGTTGACACTGAGAGAAAAAGAGGACAGAGGAGGAAAATTCTATATCAGCCTGACTGCTCTGCGTGTCCCAGTTACCTCCTCCTACACCATTCTCCTCCATCCCAGCTAACAGTGCCTAGAAGAAAAGCCACATCCTAGGAGTTCCCACTTGTTCTACTGCAGCCATGTAGAAATCTCCTTGACCAAGCCTGCCCCAGCTGCCCCAGTAACAGGGAGGCAGACATCTCAGGGTCCTCACAGGCACTGAGAAATGAAGCACCTCATGGTCATAGCCTCGTCACAACGAGGATTTCCTCTGAGTTCCAGTATGAGACTCCAGTCAACAGCACGGCTCTACGCAGCACCACAACGTGGAAGTGCTGTAAATTAAGCTCCCAAATGACCAAACTTACTGAGGAAGTCACAGAATAGCCCCCAAAGAGTAAAAAAGTAGCTGCAAGTCCCTACAACCTCTGGGATGCCAAGCTCTGTGCCTCTCCTCCTTAGCTACTCAAGCAGATTGTAATGTTTATTTTTCTTGAAGTACGTTTCCAACTGTTTTCAACTTGAAAATGTTTTCCACAAACCTCTGCCCTTGCTAGGAGCGTTTCGAAGTCTGTCAGGATTGGGGCTCAGTGCTCAGCTCCTCTCACTTTCTAGTGCTTCCTCTGTGAAATGAGGAGTTAGTTACTGCTTCTCCCCAGCTCCATTAACCTTGTTTGTTTAGATAGAAAACTTGTTGGGAGAGTAACTGTCTCTCACCATATGTACGCAGAGTACTTTGAACAATCAGGCCTTTGCCTCTTCAGGCACTATCAAAATTTAAATAAGAAAGCCAAGTGATGATAATTCTTAGAGAAAAATGCAGGGAAAATAACCTAAAAATCACCAGAATTGACATAAAACTCTCCAGCAGATGGGGGCCTAGCACTCCCTGAGGGCCCTGCTTATGTGAAGACCAGTTACTTGTAAACATTTATAAATTCTGGCAAATATGTACAGACTTCCACAGAAGTAATTGCATTCCCCTCCTCTTGCATCAGAGGCAGCTGGTGCCATCTGAAACATACCCTATCCTTACACCACCTCTACACACACATCTCTAAAATAAGTTCTTGTATCTGCTGATGTGTTGAGGGGGAAAAAAGAAACACAGCACCATGACAGGGTGCTTCTAAGAGTGATTACTTCTGATACGAGCACTGCCTGTGTAAATGCTCAAAGCAGGCATTTCAGCTGGCTCATGCAATAACCTCAGAGCTGCCAGCCAGGTAAATCATTCTGTTCATTTGCCAGTAGAGGCAATTTTTGTTTGTTTGCCTGACAAAATAATGAAAATGTGATTTTTAAAATACAGAACAACAAGTTATAATGTCCCACTCAAGTGTTTCAAATCATAAGTCATTTATATTTATAAAATACAATGGCTGCTGAATACTGCAATAAAGCGTCAAAAATCAGATTTGAATTAACAGAGACGGCAATAAAATCAAATTGCAAATGTAATCCTGCCACAATGAACAGCTAAGATAAGGTTATAGAAAGACAATGTTAAAATTACCTTTATTGACAACTCTCACAGCAAAGTCAATCCTTTCAACTCTGTATGTCAACTACACCAGGAGAAAGGATGCCCATGTTCCTGATACTTGAAAGCCGAGGAAATCCAACAGCAATAAGATGGTATGGTCCCATTTGTTGTTCTGAATGTTCCCTGTCCTGACTGAAACACATAGCAATGGGGCTTTATTAGGAAATGGACCCTGGATAATGACCTAGGAAACACATGGCATGCTGCAGCCCAAGCATACTGACTGCATACTGCTGGAAGGGCAAGCAGTGCACGAAAGTCACCTGTGGTATTCTAAACTGAGAACAAAAACTCTGCCTTTCTATACCAAAGAAAATTAATATACATGGGACGCACAGAAAAGTGTCCTAGTATCTAGCAGGGTCCACTGTGAGCTCTGAATCCTGGTGAAGACCTCATCGTAAGGTCCTGTATGGTTCAGCTCTGCCTCAGCTCTGAAGCTTTCCCCCATGGCACGGGATAAGTATTTTGTGCTCAAAACCCCCTGAAAGCTCCCATACTGTTAAAAATGGATTTTCCAATGCCCATCTCTGACCCCATATGTTCACTGACCTCACAGTGGTGGTTGCACGGCCAGCAGAAGCACACAAAACCTATCAGAACAGCCTGTTACTTCCCCGTTTGCTTTCCCTGTCCCCGCAGTGCACTGAGGCCTGTCAAGGGTTTGCACCAACTGTGAGATGGAAAGAAATGCCTTGATTACATGGCTGATGTAGAGTGGCTACAGAAGACATGAGCCTCTGACGTACTCAAGTGTGATGCCTGATGGCTGCTTCCTCCTTTCCCACCAAGATAAAGAGGAAACTCACTTTGTGCTTCAAAAACACACAGTTTTGCTTAATTATGCTGCCTGATCACTTCAAAGCACTGTTTGCACACAAACATTGTTGCAGCTAACTGCTTAAGAAGGAGCCAGCTGATAAGGGCTATGCAGGTGAGCTGCTTCCCTTTCAGTGCAGAAGGAGGTATTTACATCTGTTCTGAGACACAGCACTTGGGGCTGCTGTATGCATGCCTCAAGCCTGGGTCTGCGTTCAGGAGGGACCAGACTTCTGCCTGCAGAACTGCAGCACGGCCATCCCAGAGTGGCCAGGGGCCCTGCAAAGCCAGGGAGTAGTCCAGCACTTCTCTGGTTTGGGTATGGATTGCTTGTGTGAGTCTGCCTTAGAGGATTGTAGCAAATTCAGCTGCATACAAAGTGTGCCAAAATTTGCATACAATCCCTGGGTGTTGTTTCACCTGCCAAGGTGAGGAGTTGCTGGCATGCAGTAACAGGAGGGAAAGAAGGCTCAGGTAGGAGTGGAGGTAGGAAGGAAGGCATATGGAGCAAGGAAAGTGCCCTAAGGGCAAGAGTGCAGGAGCTGAGCAGGACAGACTACCAGGAATCACACTGATTACATATTTTATAAGCAGTTATAACTCAAAGCTACAGGCTGTGCTTCTACAGGCAGAGAGCAATGGCTACTGCAAAGTTTGAGCTCCAGCTATACTATAACTAGGACCCTTAAATGGAATTTCCTATAAAATATATAATTTGCTTTCTGTGTAACATTCCTCTCCTGCATGCTACTATACCGAAAACTATTCTTCTAATACAGATCATTCTTGGACTTCGCTTGCTGGACTACAAATACGTGCTGAGAACCACACTCCCCATCCTCCTTGCCTTTGCTCCTATGCAAAGTCCGGCTCATGTAATTGATTTTTACAGAATAAGGAAGCTGTAAATGAGTCAATAGTGTTACACTTTCATTTTAAGGAGTTTTAGGAGAGGTATACAAGAATATTGCTCATCTCAGCTTGTTCTGTTTAAGAAGGCTCAGAAAAAAAACATTTCAAATGACACGTCTACTCTGTTAAAACGCTAGAGGGCTTGGATGCCATCTCACACAGAACAGTAAATACAAAGAACCCTACTACAGGAATATGAATATTCACTAGCAAGGGAGGGAAGGGAATTGTTATGCAAGCGGCAGTATCCACTGCATACACTAAAATTCCTCTTGGTTCACTCTAATGCACATTGTTTCTCTGCTTTCAGATGGACATATCTGAATACCCCTTCTGTCTTAAGCATTTTTATAAAGCCTGACACAAACTGACGGTATTAGTTTAAAAAACCCTGAGTATCTCATTATTTGTAACATGTTACATCAGTCAGCTTGTAATAAAACAGCTAAAAGGAGATACAATTTTCTACAACTTCCTTAAGTATTTTCTTCGGCAGAAAGTAACAGATGAGTTAAATACAAATAGGAAAGCTTAGTGAAGTGTAAAGTCTCATATTTGAACTACAAAACTGATATATTTTTAAACTGTCTTAATACTATCCTAAATCTGATTATTTGAATAGCTCAATCATAATATTTGTTAAAGTGTTTTATAGCACTGAAAGGTCAGAAAAAGAGCTCAGAAATTCTCTGAAAAACATGTAATGGATATCCACATCCATCTCCAGCTTTGAGTTTCAGCATAGCTTTTTACCAAGCTTTTGGGCCAAGACTCAACTAAATAGCAACAAAACCCTCCACTAGTACATCCACTGGAAAAGTGTCCTCAAAAAGACATTATTTAATCTCTTGGATGTAGTAGGAAAGCCGAGTTTGAATTCAGCCTACAATCACTGGATGGAATTCACAAACAAAGAAACCACTGAGAATGGGCTAATGGAAGAGAATGGTCTGGCCAGAGGAAGTAATACAGCAAAACCCCCCGACCCAACCCATTACTAAAATGCATTATATTATTAACTGTTACCACACAGTATGACAAAGCAAATAAGGAATAATTTAACAGGAGCATTTAGCCATTTTCCTGCTTGAGAAACCATCTGCAAACAGGCTCCTATAATTACTACTGCCATTACTCTTCAGAGTTGCTCAACAAACAGCGCACGGAACAGATCTCAGCATACAAAGTTTGCAACTGTACATATAGGAGTATATTCCTTAGATTATCCATTAGATGCAGTTCAACATTTGCACTTAGGAGCAGCCAGCTAAAGCACACGATAAAATTTATGTTCCCTGACTGACTAATATAAGCTTACACACAATTTCCATCAACAACAAGTTGCAAAATTAATTTTGTTTAATTTAATCTTGACTCTATCTACAATAGATTTTTACAAACCTTCATTTCAACAATTATTCAGCAAGAGAATTTCTCACCGAAAATCATCAAAAGGTCTACATCAGAAAAAAACACCTACAGGCGCACTGTGGTGGACGTTAGTCTCTCTGCATTTAAGCTAACAATAAAAATCAGCCCCAAGAAGAGGCTTCAAGTGTCTTTTTGTTGTGTTAGGAGACAGAAAGGAAAAACACTTGCATAAACGCATCAAGCCCCAAAAGCCACTTAAGTGCCATGTTCTGCACAAGATAGCAAAGCATTCGGCAGCAAGGCAGATAATATTCTACAGAGATGCATTAGAATGCTTCTCAATTTCAATTTCTCAAGATCTCCATTACAGCAATAAAGCTCACCCCGGTAATTTTACCCTTCTGAATAGGCTGAGCATTAACAAAATCAGAATCAAATCGCTGTGTGAAGCTTAAAAAATAATAATTAAAAAAAAAAAAAAAAAAAAACAACCAAAGCCACTACACAGGACCAACTTCCAATAACAAAAAGAACTTTTATATTATTCTTTCCCAAAACAATGACTCAAATACAGGGAGAATTAATTCTTCAGGTTTAATTAATTAAATGACTATATTTTTCACCTGTTGATTCAATATGATGAGTACTACAGCCCTAACAAAGGGACTCTTCTTGGATTCAAGGGGACTGCAGTCCTTGACTCTGTGACAAACATATACAGAATACTGAAATATGATTAATGGATCGTAAATCCATTTTATTCAGATGCTTGTAGTAATGGCTATCTGTCTTCCTTAAAACTGCAAGCCCATTTTTACTGAGGTATTACTGTTTCAATGAAAAATAAAGATGCTGATTTTAGAACTAAGTTCTGAATTTGTGAATGACACCAATGATAACATATCACAACAATGCCATCACATATCTCAAAAGAAGTGACAATCTTCACTTCAACAAAGCCTTTTGATAATCTATGGAGAAGAGAGAGGTCTCTAATCACCAGTCCTGTTTGGCCCTGTGTAACGCTTACAGATACGCAAGTCATTGACACACAGTTGCAGAGGACCAATCCTATGATCACACCTGTTACATGGATATGGGGATGTTTTTCTACAGTGAAATGTTTCATGTTTTCCTTTTTGCAGCCAAATTAGCATCTATTAGATCTGCTCCAGTGAAAATAAACCTCTGCAGACCTTCAAGACTCACATCACTTTACAAATTTTAGAAAAATGAGTATCCTAATACTAATTTTATGATTTGAAATAGGAGAAATTCTATGATTTGAAATTCTGTACAGGAACTTCGCAGGACATGGCACAGCCATATCAGGGAAACAGAACTGAGCTACAATTGGCAAGGTAAAAATATTTTTCCAAAAGCTCACTTTTTCAGAGTTTTCTTTCTCTCATTTCTTCTTGAGCAGAAACATAATTTCCATAAGAGGTCTATAACACGCAAATAAAAACAGAAGTAAATTCAGATATTATTTAAGAAAATGGCACAATAACTTCACCACACCTTTAGTTTCAGAGTTACAGTCAAGCTGTTTGGATAGCAGGCAGTTATTCTTCCTCTTTCTTTATTTTTTTCCCCTTTTTCTCTAAGTACACCTCTTTATGACCCAGTGTGCAGCAGCTCAGCAGCTTGTAAGGGAAGAAACTTGCTCCTGGCGTGCTACAGCCACATTTCTGCTGGTGGGAAGGCGTGTGCACTATGATCAGTCATTATTTTCCCAGTCTGGAAACAAAATTGTTTTTGTAATTCACAAGGTCAGGCTGCAGTATTTCAAAGGAAATAATGACTTGATAGACACTGCAAATATTACCCCAGCTTTGTGGGTATGAGACTACTGATCTGCGTGCACTTTTTTCCCCAATCTAAATAACATACGCATCTTAACGATATGAAAAGGTTGACAAAGACTTGCACAAAACAAAATCTGCTCACTGTTTAAGTCAGCAGACAATTACTCTCTGCCATTTCATGTCTCTTTCTGTTTTGTTGGGGTTTTTGTTTTTTTGTTTTTGTTTCTGTTTTGCTGTAAATTCCACCAGACTCTGCAACATGTAGTGCAGTTTTGGACATGAAAAACACTCCAGGAAACAAAGGTCCCATCCCGTAAGGTGACATGACTCAGATCCACTAAATGACTTAGATGCCAAAAGGAAAATTCAGGCAATAGAATTATAAAGTGCTGTTTTCAAAATACCCATTGAATTCCTTAAGATTTATCTCAACTAACCAGGCTCCTCCAGTGTAGCCATCCATCTACACATAAGCCTCTTCTGTAAATTCCTTGCAGTCAGCGGAGGGACAGAGATGCTCTGAGGCTGCAATTCACCTGATCTATTTTAAATGTCTATATTAGAAGGAGATAAATTGTTTGCTCTCTCATTAGTATAAACAGAGACTAGAAGTGTAACTTTGAGGTAGCCAAGCCACATAAACACATTTGGTCAGGTGAGTTCCATCCCTCATTTCTGTGGAAGCCTACCACAACCAGGTGGCTGCTGTGCTGGCAGCCAGGCTGGAATCCAGATTTTCCTCTTCTAGGCAAAAGCACCCTATAGCCCAGCCCTCAAGTCCTTGTGCAACTCTGTCCTGCCTGGTAAGCATGGATACAGCTGTCTGGTACCTTTGCCCATAGGCAGCAAGAGAACCAAGGAACTTCCTCACCACCAGCACGGTGTTCAAAGATGAGTGAGTAAAGAGGATAAGGGGTTGGGCCAACAGTCACAAACATAGATAAGTGCTTCCCTGTAGACTAAAGCGAATCCTTACAACCAAAAGAACTGCTTGTCACACACTTCTCTGAACTGATTCCCCCAACACCAGAAGCCATCCTCATTTCAGAGAAAAGTTACAGAGCAAGCAGAGATGAACAGGCCCTCCTGGAGAAGCTCAAGCATGACCCATTTATTCTGGATCAGCTGCAGGTGGGGTTGCTTTCAGGTGTGACAGAGCTAATCTGGGCATCCTCATGTGTCTAGCCTTAGTTTGTCCCAGTTGGAAAGGAGGAGTGATGGAGATCTTCAGTCCTATGTATCACTGAACTTCAAACAACACCGCCCAGCCTGACTAATTTCACCTTGCTCTTCTCTACCCCTAGAACCTGTAAAATGTACTTCAGATACAACATGGCAAGGAAAGTACACGGGAAAGTTACTCTGAATTTTATTTCATAAATATGCGCCATCAAACACTTGTTAACATTCAACTCAAGTATAACTAGCTCTTGCATTAGCATTTAGGAGCATGCTTAAATCTTCAGGAAAACATCACTAAACAAAGGAGAATGCTACACACTGATTCAAGTGTTAAAAACATGACTGAATTCAAAACACTGGTGATAAATGTAAATTTCTCTTCTGTCGTAATTCTAAAATAGGCAGAATTATGCACATTTGAATGAAACATGGTCACCTCAGCTTTCTCAGATGATTTCTTTTAGATTACTACAGCCTGATTACACTCTTTGTTCTACTGCGTTGCTTTGCTTTTTAATATAGCATTAGATCCTGCTGTTAACTATGTCCAGGAAAGGGTTATACATGTGTATATATATACATACGTATATATATTGCTCAATCAAAAACTGAAAATGTACCTAAATATTTTTAGTTGTACTAACTGTAAAGTTTCCACTTTCTGGATGACAGTCACTTAGTACAAGAACTCAGATCAGATGTACAGTTATTAGAAACTGTAAGAGTTCTGAAAGTTCATTCAAATAAGGAGATCAGTTTCGGCTTACATGTAAAAATCTATGTTAACTTCTATTCTCTTTTTAAAATATTTTTAAAAATATTTAGGAATAGCTGCTGACATAACGCTTTGAGCATGTCAAGCTTCTCATTTTCCACTTGAGATCGAAACAGTTTTCAACAGAGAATTCTCGTAAGATATTAACTTTCGTCTCCACAACCTTGTGGTAAGAGCTAAAAAACAAACAGAACAAAACAAAAACTTTTTTTTTTTTAAAGACATTTGCAGCTGGTGTGAGTTTGTGTGTCTATGGAAGGCTGGGGAAATTCCCAGGGAATCTGCGTTTTCTGAAGAAAAACTATTTAAGGTCTCTGGCTACCACAGGAAAGCTTGGAAAGATCTATAATGCAAAATGTTGCACAATTTCTCTGACATTTTGCAACGTGAACAGGGGATTTAAGCATTCTCCATCATCACAGCACTTACGAAAAGATGAAAAAAAAAATAATAATGGAAGTTCCTTAAAAAAAGGATCAAATCAAATAATAATAAAAAAGTCTGACACAAAAATATCAAACCTGGCTTTCTCTATTCCCCATTTGTTTTACTTGAGATCTTTCCCCCATTTGGAAAGTTACACAAACACTTTTTCTCTCATAAGAAAGGCAGTGTGCAACTGGAACAAGCCCAAAAAAGAGAGTCACCATCTTCAGTGACAGCAGTGGCTTACGCCTGCTAAGAATGTTTACGGGAACTGCAGCTTCTCCCTGATCTTAGAGCTCTGCAGGCACTAATTTTGTACAATATGAGTCATGGATGAAAAGTGTGGGCACTTCTCTGTAGCAAAGAGCATGCAGTGAAGCCAAGATTTTATTCTGCCTAATTCAGCCTATCTCCCAGGAATCAAACCTAAAGGGAAAACAAGTCTCCCAGAATTGGAATTTGAAAAGGCTATTAGTACGGAAAGAGAGCTGATAACAGGCTGACAAACCACAGACAGAAACATGAACGTTTTAAGTCTCTGCGTGGCTAAACAGGAGTAGGCGCAACCTATTTCACTTTCTTGGCCTGGTTTAGAATAGCCCCAAGTTGATGGCAGAAAAAATTGTAACTGAAAGGCCCACAAAAAGAAATATTGAGGCAGCTACAACAAAACAGCACGCACAAAGGAAATAAAAGGGGGAATATTCAAGAAGAGGAAAAGCAGGGAGAGGAGGTGACTTTATTGAGGGGAGACAGAGGGAGAAGATAGGAGTTAGAGGAAGCTAATATAATACCAGCAATCTCTCTCACGGATCCCTTCTCAGAAATCATTTGCTAAAACAAACTGAGGATCATCTCTGGAGGAAAGAACAAATAATACAAATAAGAAAGGAAACCAGCTCTCTGTCTCCCACATTCAGAGAAAAAAATGACTAGAAAAGTCTATGCAGGCACATGCAGGTAGGGAAGAAGACCATCATCCCTTGGTCAAGGAAGTGACTGAGCCAAGATCAAGAGGAACTCCTTGTTTGAATACAAGGACTGAGCTCAAGCACGAATAGTCATGGAAACACACCAGTGAATACATATCAGGACCCAACTATCACAAGGACACAAGGCACTTCTGTGGAACCTCACCTTTAGAAACTTTTCCCTCTAGTCAAAACAGTTAGTGATATTGCCTTGCAAGATGAACTTTAGCTGCATACGCTTATTTGCAGTGATTCCATAGCTCCTTGCTAAATATGCTTTGCCACATTATAGTAAAATCTAACGTTATGATGACTCCTTTCCATTTCCTCAAGCATCTCTAAGCACTCTGCAGTCCTGTAAGAATCCATCCAAGTAACAGCGGGGATCCTGGGAAGGTATCCTTCAGTTCAGAAGCCAAGCAGAAGCTGGTTGCACTGGAACACTGAGGTTGATCCAAAACATGGAAGGATACTCAAAAAGCTATCTAAGAAAACCAGAAATAATCCCCTTCTAACTTGCAGTGCCATAGCTGGTATTTACATCTGAATATGTGCAGGTGGCATCAATGCTGTGTTCCAGAAGGCTGGTATCTGTGATTCCCTCAACAGCCATTCTTCTACAAGGAAGCTGTAACATGTAATTGCCTGTATCATGAGCAATCATTCTGAAATAGCTCAGTGTTTCAGAAATGAACTGAATCCTTGTTTAGCCATCTAGCAGGTAAATAATGAAATAATACAGACACTTCATTTTGTGATAAAGCTGCCTTGACTTTCTGGAGCTGTGCAGCAAACAAAACAAACTTGAAAACACCCCGTTTTCTCAGGAGAACCACTTTACAATACTGATTGAATGATATTTCTTAGAGAAAAATAGCCTAAGTGTGAGATGGAGCAATTAGCTGCCCCTTTCCCTCCCCGTTATCCATTTCTAGATCTAAAGCCACTGCAAGCACAGCATCTCCTGTCCCCTCCTATACCTTCCTGACTCCATACAGGATATCCACCCCAAGGGAGACTGCCTTCCTAAAACAGTTTCAAGATTTTTGGATTCCTTTTATCTGCCTGTAAAATGCCCCTCTGGAAACAAAGAATTCTCCCAAGGCAGGGACGCTGAGATATGCCACCGTGTCTTTTCGGTACCAGAAAAGGGTACGTGCAGAAATCTACATTTTATCGAATACTTCCCAAGTAGAGTCCTGCAGAGGAAGAGTCAGACTATCCGAGAGAGGCTGAAAAGCAGAGTCTAGAGATGTGCCTATTAATCTAAACTGCAGTTTGCCTCTTCCTCCAATTCACCTATGTGAGGAGCCTCCTGTCCCTACTGATAAAACAGAAACTACACTGAATTTGGGGCTTAAAATGAAGCAAGTGAGCATGCTTGTAGCCATCAAGCCACCACTGTCAATTAATTCTCCAAGCAGACTCAATTGCTGAACTCTTGCAAAGCTTCCTGTTCACCAGGTTGCCCAAATCCTGCTCTCACAGCTTTGCCAACAGCAGAGAGCATGGGCAGAACCTGTGCCACAGCCATCCCCAGCAGGACTTTGCAGGGTCTTATGCATGTTCCACACTGGGATAAACTGCAACTAATCACTTAGTGCTTGCAGATGGATTATGAGAATTAAATAGTTAAGGCTTTCATAGCATTTTCAATTTAATATGGCACTACAGCCCTGCACAGAATGTCGCAAAAATGCCTTCCCAAAAAGCAGTCATGCTGCATGTTTACAAGAAGTCCCCACAAGGCATTCCTCTCATCTTCCCTTTTAATGTATTCAGTACCTCCAGCAGTACTGTGAGGCAACACCTCCTTTCTGGAATAAAAATATATATAATTATTTGAAGGAAAAGAAAAAAAAAGGGTATCTGCAGTCATGCCTACAGCCTTAAACTGTTCAGTGACTAATTATCTTCTTTTATCTAAGATGAGGTATGCTGCATACGTCTGATGAAAAACCATTCCTAGAAAGGGTAGAATTTGTAACAGAATCAACTAACTGTATTTTGCCCTCTTCCTATATATTTCAGTAGCATAAATGCAAGAAAACAATACCATGCAAAGTGCGTGATTCATTCTCTTCATCTGTTTGAAAAGGTTTTCTGACAGATTCCCTATCTATGGGTCTACTGCAACTACAAAGTCTTAAAGTTGCTATCCATTAACCTCGGGAACAAAACAATTAAGAGTGCTGGGAGGAGCACGAATACAGAGCCTGCTTTTCTACTCTGCTTAACTTCTGAAGACATCCTCTTAATATAATGTTATTTTGCACAAATAGGTACAAAAACATTTGTAAAAATAATCCTTTGTATTAAGATACTAAAAACATATCAACCAGACAATAGAAATCACAGCTAGGAAACATTCTTCTGTCATAAGAAAATATATGATTTATTCTGACAGTTTCAGAGGATCTTTGATATCAAAGTCTCTTATAAGACACTGACAGTCATCAAGTGGATGTTTGTCAAAGTACATTTTCCAGATGTCTAAATAAAACTGGTTTACTTTGATGAGTTTTATAGTGATAGCTGAAGGTAGAATACAGGCATTGCTTCTATTCGCAGCTCTTTTCTTCAATGACTTGCAAATTTGCTTTAATGTTCCATCTATTTTTGTTGTCTTTTCTGACAATTAATTATTAAAAACTTCAAAAAATGCTGAAATCCTTCACTATATTTTTTAGAAAAGAAAAGAAACATACAAACTCCTCTGGTTTGCACGCTCACTGCAGCAGAAGCAATAATTGCAACGTGGGATGGCACAAAGAGATCAAACTACAGGACAGCTTCCAGGGCACATCTCTTTGAAGTATGGGAAAGCCCTGGCAGTGATTTCAGCAGGAGCAGGATCAGCCTCTCTGAGAAAGGCACCCTTGAGGCACCTGTAGCATCCTTCATGTGTTTTGAGTGCACAGAAGACCCATGCATGGAAGTCTCTTCTGTCTGTCCCCTTTAATTACATTTGATCTGAGATGAAGTTTTGCCCTGTAAGCTTTTTTTTTTTTTTTAAAGCACAACATATACTATGAAAACTAAACTTCTTTTGATGTCTTTTATCTTTAGATGGTTCATAAGCTTCTTTTTTACACAGCTCAAGTAGAACACAGCACTTGCTTGAAACCCTGGTGGAAGACCTAACTGTACAAAAGGAATCTGTTTACAGAGGTACCAAACTGTGTTATCAATAGCTCCATCTCACAAGCTAATCCAAATAGTTTCAAAATGAGGGTTACTGTGCCCAGCATTTTTTATAAATATTTATCTCAATTTATATAAGCTAGAATTTAGGGAATGGAAAAAAGAGAAGCCATCTCCATGCGGTGACATTTTTACTCTGTTTTCACTGTATTTGTAATTTAACTGATGAGGATAAATTGACTTACTCTTCATTAGTAAGCAGCCAGAAGAAAATTTGGCTGCTACGTACAGGGTGAAGGATGAATAACCCTGCAAACTGCCTGAGGAAATTAACTGAGTGAACAGAGCTCAAAATGAGGGATTAAAGTTCCCTACCAGAATGGAGAGATGAGAGACATGCAGGTATATGCTGATGGGAACCAGTGTGAGTCCCATGGACCCCAAGCCAACACAGCAAGTCCCCTTCTCTCGTGGGGGTGCAGAGCTGATGGTTTCACCTAAACTCCAAACCTGAGCAGACAGAGAAGCTGCCCTGCTTTAGTTGGCAAAAAATGAACCTGCAAGGTGCAGGGGGAGACAGCAAAGCACCCAGCCTGGCCTGCAGTGGTGTAGGGTACCCAAAAAGACACACGGTCAACCACAGGTTGCACCTGCACTCGAACTACTGCGAGGTGAGAGACCTTCCCTATGCCACGTGCACTTTGAGAAGCATCACTGGTATATCCAGCCACTCCAGCACTACTCAAGTCCCTGAGAACCAGAAAATGTTACTCCAGAGGGAGGAACAACCTTCTTATTCAAACACAGTTAACTTCTGTAATATTAATTTACAAAGTAAAAAAATTTTTCATGCTTGCTCACTGCTGAAATAGCACACTAGGAAATGATGCAGTGCTTCAAGTCACAAAGAAGTATTTTATCCAAAGGAGCTGTAAAGCTGCATGGAAAGGGTGTTGCTTAGATCCATTTTTAATCAGATATAAATTTAACAACAACAAAAAAAATTACTCCATTTTCATTTGGCACAGGACTCAGTCCACAGTATTATCAGTTATCTGTGTCGCCTGGAAGGAACTCTGGGTAAGTCACAGGAAAAAGGTGGGAGCATTGTCGTTGTTTCCTGATGGCCAGAACACTGCAGTATTGTTCTGCTGTGCTTTCTTTCCTTCTTTTTTAAAATTATTTTTAAGAAGGGGTTATCGCATCATGTCATAATTATTTCTGCAACATCCTCTTTCCATACAGGAGTCAATGTATTATTTACTGACTGTGAAAACTGCATCAACACACATGTGCAACACAGCACTGTTAACTATACAAAGAGGAAAATGCTCATCACCCAGTAATGTTGCATTTTAAACATTTCTGGTACAGCACTGTCTGCTTTCTCACCAGAAATCTTATTTTACATAGCCTTATTTTTTTCACCTGCTATCTTTACGTACCAACTTCCCCACTTTTTAGTCAAGATTTGTGTTGTTACCTCAGTTTTACTGAAGGACAGAATTCCATCATTTAGCTAGAAAATAGCTGGAGTATTTATCACTGAATTCAATTGCTCCTGTAGATGTCCAGGAGGGTGTATAAACAGAGTTTAAGGAAACCTAATAGGCATGTTGGTTTTAAACAAACTCTCTGCAGAGACATGGACAGTGCCATACAGTAAACCTGAAAAGATAAAGGGAAGAATTAGGCAGTGCATATTATATACTTATTTTGGGCTGTTTGTTTTTTTCTTTTTTCTCCCAGTAATATTTGCAGTGGTCATTGAATGCTAAAAAATTATGCTAGCACTTTAAGATACATTCTCTTTTAGCAGCATTGATGAATTATCATTTCAGACTCAAGGGACCAATTGAGCTTTGTTTCCAGCATTTTATGAGACTAAAGCGTGGAAAGAAGCCATTTGATTCAATACTGTTTCAAGATTTTACTGTTGAATTGCAATGATGAGGACTGCTGCTTGGAGAGGAGAGAGATCCAACACTCCTCAAGAATATAACAGATCCAACATTAGACATATTCCTTCAATGTGTGAAAAACTGCCTCGTTAGTGAGAACAGATTCAATATTTCAGTGCAGTATGAACATTATGGCCAAGATATTTGAATCTGACTGTCAATTCTTACGTTGCTAAATCTGTATTACACACTTTAAACGAAAGTGGCCTGTTTCAAAACAAAACAAAACAACAGAGTACACTAACAAAACCAACTGGCACGATCCAGAGGCAGAGGAGGCTGAAAGCAAACTGGCGTGGAGTGGAACAGTTCTCCAGTCCTAGAATCTCCCTGCCTCAATCAACAGGCACAAGACTTAAGCAGGAATGCCTGGGAGAAGATGCTGTATAAAACACAGCCTCTTGCTTCTTTGTTGGATTGCCTAACACACACAGGGTCATGGCAGGATCACGTGGGCAATGTTATGTTTTCTCCATTTTTTCTCACGTGAAGAAAGAATACAACAAAGACAGAAGAAGGAAGAATAAACTCTGCTTTCACTATATGAATAAAGCAAAAAATATATATTTGGGGAGATACTATTTAGACTTGTAAAAATCAATTATGGACTGGAAATTGCAGAATGAATCTTAAGATTGAAAATAGGGCCATGAGAGCAACAAGGACCAGACATGTTTATTCTTTCCTCAGGCTCCAAAGCAGTGCTTTTTATCTAATGGATAATGTTACTTTTTCATGCATATGTTTTTTATTTTCTGTTTTAAACTAACCCCTGTTCACCATAGTATTGAGGAATCTTTCTCAGAGAGGTCTTACAGCAGAATAATTGTAAGAAATGCCCTTAGGAAACCCTGTTTTCAACCCAGTCACTAAACACAGACCACTCCTGCTACACGATCTGAGGCTCAGACCAAAAGAGTTGCTGCCATTCAGCCTGCTTACTGTTAGCCCAACACAAATTCAAGGTAAGGCACATTATAGAAACTGCTAACTAGACTGAAAAATCTTTGCTGTTGTATTTTATCCCATCTCATGCAGATCTGGAATACAGAGGGTCAGCCCTCACCTTATCTAAGCTCTCCGTCTCCTAAAAGTGAAATTCAGTCCTGAAGGTGGAAGATGAATTCTGAATGCTCCTGAGTGGCAAGTCCTTTCCTTTTCTTAATAGGTCATACACATTCTCTATTTAATAATACAAGCATAACATCATCATTTATCAGCTCTGTTGATGCAGACTAAGACAAGTGTTTAGTAGCCATATACCCAGACTTTTCCTCCGTTGGTTGTATATTTTAGGAGACTAATCTTAAATCTAACAAAACATCATTTATCGTCACAGGACAGCAGGAGTGGTTTTGCTTCCTATTCCCACACCTACATTAACAGGTGCTGTTCCACATGGAAAATGCTGAATGGATATGGCCCTGGACTGCCGGAGTTCAAGGAGCATTTGGACAACACTCCCAGACATAGGATTTGGGTTTTGGGTGGTCCTGTGTGGAGCCAGAAGTTGGGCTTGACGATCCTTGTGGATTCCTTCCAATTCGGGATAGTCTATAGTTCGAGGATTCTAGGAACTGTTGGGGAGCTGGCTAGCTTACCACGATGCTTGTAGAAGGTATGATAGCTCTCAAGAGAGGAAGTCCTGTGGGAATGGCGTGGGAGAGAAGGGTTAAGCTGGACTGTGCCCAAGACAAAAAGCCTGGAATAGCATTTCTGTGCAGTGTTATTTTAAATACACTTGCTAATAAATATCATAGATTCTAGAAAATATAAGCGCATGTGTAAGGGAATGATATTTATTATTTGAGTGAGCTTCAGTCTGCACTCAATTCCTGGAACATAAATAAACATTTGCTGAAATTATTACAGCATGAGAGCTATTTTCTGGAACATCCTCCTGAACTATTAAGCCAAAGCTAATATGTAGATATGGAGAAAAAGCTGTCTAGATTGTGTTACTGAGGATTGCAAGTAATCGCTTCTAACGGATCTATGATAAATTCTTGGTATTTCTATTCTTGCTTTCCAAGGCCAAGAATCAGGACAGCACCTTAGTCAACAAGTCACAGGCAACGTGGCTTTCTGCCACATGAGAACAGTGGTCAGGAGACACTTCTCTTTTTCTGTCTTTTACAGTTTTCCCCAGAACACAGCTTAGGTTAGGTGGCCATTACAGCTAGAGCATGCTCCTGCACCAATTCTCTACTACCACAGCCACACGTAGATTTCTACACAAAAGTAAATCTTTCTCCAGCTGTATAAATCAGCTTTCCATTCCTTTCAACCTACCACTTAGAAGTATGGAGGCAGAGATGGGTTGGCTTAAAATCTTTGCATTCCCGGGGCATCTCATCAGCACATGAGAGCTTCAAGTTTGAACAGTGCAGAGTTCAACAGAAAATGTAGCAAACATCCAAACCTTGGGTTTGTGGAAATTGTTTATAGAGATTTGTGTAGCATAAACCAAACAATTGCAAATGATTGTCAGATGAAGGATTTTGCCAGCCAACCAGTTAGACTCACAGGGAGTTATGTGGAAAGAATTGCATCTGATATTCTGGCTACACTTTATGGAAGAATGAGGATATGAACCAAATCCAAAGTCAAAAAGAAAATGGGAGAAGAGAATAAAGTCTAGCAAACAAAACTGACACTTTAAGATGCCTACTGAAAAATATCCCTAATGTAAGCTGTGCAGAGCCCTCCTAAACAGCACAGTTCTCAGCAAAGGCAAGAGACAACAGCACTGCAGCAGCAGCTACAAGAAGGAAAGTTTTTCATTGCATGGCAACTTTAAAAGCCCATTAAGAGGTGGGTAGTTCCTGTGATACTTCAGTGATACTGAACTAAACAGTTTTTTGCAGTGTGAATGAATACCTCTGAATTGCAAGACGAAGTAGATTACAGGAGATACTCTGACTGCTGGATGCACATCACAAGTGAGTAGATGTGCAAATTCCCAAGATCCAACTCCCATTTCATCTGGCAAAGCTATTCCTTGTGAAAGTTGTTCTCCTTCCTATGGGAATTCAAGAAAGTTCAAACTCCAGCAGAAAATAAGAGGTAGACAAAAGTCACCAACCACCATGTTTTCCTTTCCAAAACTCCCTACACATGTAAATTTGAAGTATTTTTAAAAACAAAGCAGTTCCAAATACATCCAGTTTGGAAGCTACTGCGTAGTGGAAAGGAAACAGAAATGAAACACGGAAAGGGAAGGGGATGTAGAAAGACAACATGGTGTCAGCAAAGGACCAATCAATCACCAGCTATCGCTGGGCATCTTGTGCACTGGCAGCTACAAAGGACATCAGCTTCTGCAAACCAAAGGTGAGAAAAAACAAGGAAGGATTGAAAATAAATGAAGAAATGAGAGGGAAAGGAAGAGATCTCAGAGGCTACGCAACTTTCATTCCAAAATGAAATAAGGTAGATCTAAGGGAATCCTGTACTACAAAACTGAGAAGACAAAGTGCTCACAGATAGATATCTTGGTAAACTGATCGTGCATGATGGAGCAACCCTAACTCTAACACAGTTCTCACATTTAACCCAGTAGCACACTTTGACCCTTGGTAGTGTCAGCTCTCTGCTGCTTACTGTTCCAGCAACAACATGGTTCTGGCTGCTATTTGCACTGTAAATGCTCTGTCTGTCCAGAATCTAGCAGAATTTCTGCCCATAGGTGAACAATGTAGAAACATCATGCCTAATGCTGGGATGTTACACCAACTCATGCCATTGTAGCTTCCTGTACAGAGGGCTGATGTGGGCATATGCCACATGGAAATATCAGCATGCATTTCTCACACTGCCAGCACCATCCTCTCCTGCTGGTGATTCCCTTCTGCCATCAAGCCCATCCAGAGGAGTCGGGGATGAAATCCCTCAGATCTTCCATGTAAAGAGTATAGTTCACTGCTAAATGTTTTGGAGCTAAATAAATAAATGAAACCTTCAGCCAGGAGCAAATTATCATCAGTGGGTGCAGCGTCTGATGCATGGACTCAGATGTGAATGATCCAAATTGTTTATTACAAGTTCTCACATCACTTATATACCTCCACAAGTTTTCTTTTTCTAACTTTCCCATCCACCCCTACAACTTTCCCATCCACCTTCACATACCAACAGAGCATTCTACAAAACACTCTTCAACCATTCACACAGGAGCTTATTCGATCAGAGCCGTGAGACGTTTTTTCTTCTTCTAGAGGTGTCCTTCCTTCTCATGCTGTTTGTCTTGCTCCACAGCTTCTGCTCTGAACAGTTTTTCTTGTATTCCCACAAGTGAGTCTATTTATTTATTTTCAGCAATGTTTTTGGAGTTGCTTACTGGCAGCATGACCTGTCTGTTAAAAGGACCCTGCTAAGTTTGCTGCCTTTGGAAGGAGTTCCTAGACAGCCCCCAGTTGCAGCAAAAACTGCAGCTTGCTCCCAGCTATAAAACCCAGCATGTATGTTTGCCTGCATAGCTCCATATATGATCATCTCTGATGGTCTGTGGCACAGCACTAACCGTCCTTCCTTGCTTTTAGGCTTTTCACATAGAGAAAACTGCATGACCTCTTAGTGAGGCGATAAATAATTCTCAACAGATCTGCTTACAACTTTTGTTCAGCTCCGCTATCAGACTGTGTCATCAAGCCTCTTCCTTATCAGTCTGCCTCATGCAACGTCTCACCTCTCCCCAACCCCAAGCCTGTAGCCGGCCACTTGTGGCCTTCCTTTCCTTTTTCCTTTCTGAGCAGTGCCAATGACCGCGAAGGGAAGCTGGCAAGCAAGGAGCCACCACCAAGCAGGAAGAAAACAACAATGGGTACAAAGTCCACCCAGTCAGCTGAGGTACAAAACCTTATTGTAAACCATCCTGGCTCTCTGACCCAACTGACATTCCTGTACTAGAAAAGGACAAACTAACTGTTTCCATTGGCGGCAGGGAAGGAAGAGAGATAGCATTGTTCTTCTGACACCTGGGAAGTGCTTGGTTGCAATGGCAAGTAGTGTTCATACCAGGCTTGTGACATTCACACTAGGAGACTCTCTCAGAAAGTTGTTTCACTGTAAGACAGATATGCCTGCCCACTGATGAGTTCTGCTTGGGAGCATTAAAAAGCAGAAAAGGTGGAAGGAAGAAGCATGGAGTTTGTATGCTGAAGATTCACTGGCAGTCTTGAGAGCTCCATTTCTTCCATTTGTCCAGTCACCAAACTTCATCCTCATTTCAGTTGATCTCAACTGAAACAATGAAGTTGGGTGAACACGGAGGTGCAGAAAAGGGAAAGGCTTCTAAAATCTCAAGCACAATAAAAAACTGCAAAAGTTATCTTCACTGTGTCAATCTGTGCTGATAAAACCTCTTGCAACAAAGTCAGGCAGCCTACACAAAGAGCTTCTCAAGGGTAGATCGTATTAGAGGTGAAGGTCTGTAAGAACACAGCACACAACCCCACCCCAAATGAATCTTTCAAAACATTTTATATGTGAGAGAATGTTTCAGGTGTGAACTTTCCATCTAAATGTTGCTCTTTGAACAGGAGCAAGACACAGGACAGATGGAGGGGAAACAGCAGAATTTCCTTCACGTTCTTATCTAAGAGGATAAGATTTTCTTCAAATCTCATGCAACGCTAAAGTCTTGCATGCTTGTGTTAGCTCGTGACACCCTAAAAATCGAAACTGCAACACCTCTTGTGACATGCCAGCCTGTGAGAGCACTGGCATGTGAGAACATTTTCAGTCTATGGATGCTCTTTCTGAGTTTCTTTGTACATCTCACACTCTATCTTCGAGAATTTAAGCAGATAATGTCTAGCAGTTCAGCTCAGGCATCCAGGTCTGCTCTTTTTACCTCTTTCCTTTATTTATTTATTTGCTAGTGAGGGGAAGGATGATCTTTTAAGGATTTGATTAGTATTTTTTTAATCAATTAGCAAACAGACTACTGAACTTGCAGTCAGAGCTAATGAACTTCAATGGATCGTTGTCAAGACCTCTGAGTCCATGCATTAAGACAAAAGGGGAGGACTATGATGAGTTTGTTTGTAATCCAGACACTACACAATGGAGCTCATGTTTAAAATATGACAAGGAAACCAAACATTTTTTCAGTCTTTTTTGATGTGCAGACACTGACAAATTTTAAACACAATATATAACCTCTGTAAAGCAAATAAAAGGCTGCCAACAGGGAGTTCGCTCTTCCTAGTTGGCTACCTTTCCTGAAACCCTTACAAGTTCTCCTGCAGGTCAATCAGTCCCAGAAAATCCCTCCCAGAAGTCTGTCAATCACAGGCAAAAAAAAACAAAACTGAATTAATAAGATTTTCAATACCAGGTAGAAAACACTATGCAAATTGAATGTTACATAATAAGCGGTGCTAAGTAAATCGGATCATTAAAAATATATCTATGTTTTAGTTATGGCACTACTAGCAAGCATTTCTGGTTTCTCACTTTTTTATTTTTGCATAGCTGACAGTATTATTTTTAACTAAAATTTCAAATAAGAGTCTTAGGCAAAATCAGATGGAGAGTGCGGATGGAGAAGTGACGAGAATTTTCTGGATTTTGGTTTTGCATAAGCTCTCCTAAAGCGATATGGGATTCAACTGCAAGAAATTCACAGGACCTCAAAAGCATACTTTTTATAGAATATGTATTCAGTTGCTCCTTTTGGTGAAATTCTGCACTTAAGAACACACTCCCTATTCTATTTCAGTAACTAGAATTGCCACTTTTTGGCTGCAGACCAACCCAGAAGCTTTTGACCTTTTGCTTTCTTTCATCTATATGCTATTTTCTTACATGGAGAGGGGAAGACAGAATCTCTCCTTTTACAGATATATCTGTAGATTCGGTCCTTCACCTTCTCCTCCTTCTATTAGAGCTCATGGAAAATGGTCAAGTTACATATTTCAAGTCATGTATCTGTTCTGGGCTCTTTATAAATGCAATGGTCATGAAGGCCAATTGTACACACTCACAACTAAACGATGTTCCTGAAAAACCAAACGTTACTCTTTTGCTTAAGAGGAGGATCTATTAAGTCCTGGAGAAGATTCCTCTGTGAATAAGAAACTGAGATTTACATGAAGGGATCCACAGCATCTGAAGGAGAGCACTAAAGCTGACTATTCCAAACTGTGTATATTATTGCCTAATGGAAGGGGGGGAAAAAATTATCTGGCTTGTTCTACAATCAAGACCACTATTTTGCCAATATTTTCCTTATTCTTCTAGCTGGCCCACAGTATCACTGGGTTTTAATCTGTTTTTTTTGTTGTTGTTGTTGTTGCTTTTTTTTGTTTTTGTTTTTGTTTTTGTTTTCTTTCCCCACAGTGTTCCCAGGAACAGAGCATGAGGGTCTATGCCAGTCTGCCCCTTTGCTGATCTCTCTTCCCAGGCAAGCTGGCCAAGTGATGGCATCGGATCTCCATGTCTGTGCCCAAGCAGGCAGGACAGCTAAAGCTTGCTGTAGGATCTGCTTTATCCCTCTGAGATTTCTTGGCATTCTTGGAAGTAAAATGACTCTAGATAGTACATACAGCTACCATGTGTGATGCTTAAAGTTTAAAAATGTGTTCCTCTACTGAACCAACAGTTTTGGGAAGGATATCCCAAAAAGAAAGAAATTGTTTTTAAAAAGGAAATTTCACAGCTGATTTAGTGCTTCGTTTTTGTTCGCAGTTTGCAAATAAAGGTCCAGATTGGTTGCTACTATAAAAGAAAACAGACATCTGAGTAAATATTTTGAGTTTTCCACAGTGGAACACATAGCCTTCTTCTTATCAGTACACATTATTGATTAAAAAGTAGTATCATAGAATCACAGAATATCCTGAATTGAAAGGGACCCATAAGGATCATCTACTCAACTCCTGGCTCCATGCAGCACCATCTGAAAATCAGACCATTATCCAGACAGTCCGAACTCTAGCAGCTTGGTGCCATGACCACTGCTCAGGGGAGGCAGTTCAAGTGTCAAACCACCTCTTGGTGAAGAACCTTTTACTGATATCCAACCTGAACCCCCCGTGTTGTGGCTTCATGCTGCTCCCTTGGGTGGACACAGCTGTTGTGTGGACACAGCAATTAGCTACTGGCGAAGTATTTAGTGTGATGTCATGATCTTTTTTTAAAAAGAGTGGGAGATACACACATCTTCCTACTTTTTTATCCCCCAGTTAAGCAGCTTTTCTCCTCTAAAGATCGCTACTTCAACAGAGAGCAATCCATGCACCTGCAAAGTTAAAATATGCCCTAGATAAAAGGTGTTTGCACCGGGATGTACTATTCATTACGTTCTGCTCACACAGGTTTCTTGATTGATACCACTCTACTACATATGTGTTTGCGGCTTGATACTGAATTAAGTTTCTTATTTTGCTATTATTTAAAAAAAAATCTATGATAAAATTAACACCAAAGTTGGAAAATTCACAGAACCACAGAATTGTTGATGATGGAAAGGACCTCTAGAGATCTTCTAGTCCAACCCCCCTGCCAAAGCAGGCTCCCTAGACCAGGTTGCACAGGTAATTGCAAATTCAGATTGGTCAAATTGGTCTTTGAGGTGCTCTTCCAGAAAGCCTAAGACGCGGAGAACCAGACAAATTTTTAACAGCTGGTTTGGAAAACAGGTTAAATTTTAACAATTGAATCTTCTGATAGTAGCCTGACTGTCTCTTGTGGTCTTGTCGATTAAGCTTTAATATCATCCATGGTATAGCACAGCAACTCTTAGGTACTGACAGTCTCTTTGACATGTGCCAAAGGTTTCAATACAGATGGAATCAACTGCCAGATCTGTCTCATATTCGTCCAGAAAAATCTGTGCTCACGAAAAAGGCAGGATGCAGGGAAATATTTATGATTTCATTTACATGCACACACACACCAATGGTTTGCCAGTTTAGTGGGAGGGGGAAGAAACTTAAGGGCAGCATTTCAGCCAAGCACTCTGAGTCAGGTTAATCTAACTTTATCTTAATCTAAATTTATTAAAATATAGTACAAGAATACATCACTATTAAAGTGTTTGTTGGGACTGGATGAGAACAGCAAGAATGACTTGTGGAGGGGTGAGAAATATTTTGATAGATCATGTTGTAAAGTATCAATTAAGCATGAGAATATAAAAATTAAAAATTGTAACTATCATGGGTACCTTCTTTTTCCATTCTAAAGGCAGAAAGCGCTTTGCTCTACAAATGAATTCTTATAAGTCTGGAATCATTCTAAGTGATTCCATAAATCCCTGTGGGATGAAATGATAAAGCAATAGCCAGAAACAAACAGAATGTTACAGAGACAGAAAAGGCACCACAATCTTTTCCTTAAGTCACTAACAGAATTTTAAAAAGGAATATTTCAAGTCCATAAAACTCCTTTTAGATCATCGGCATCTGAGTCGGGCCTCTGATAGAGTTCTAAAGGCTTCTTTTTCATTAAAAAATAGTAGACTGAGGAATAGCACAGTAATTTGAAATTATTACTTAAAATATTAAAACATGATTTTTAGATGTTTTTAGCACAAATCACTAGGCCATGACGGAAAAAGCATTAAGTATGCAGACATTTTAGAGGGATCAAGTTGCAGCAATTGCATTCGAGAGAGAAGTAATGCCAAGAAAGTTCCTAGATACAAAAATATTACAATCTCATACAGCGAAACTACGTACAGTGAAGAAGGTAACAAAAATACTTAGGGAGACTGATTCTGAAATGTGAATTTTACAAGAGAGCATGACAGGTATAAAATTTTACACAAAATTTGGTACTGGATTTCACACAAAAAGTGACTGCCCAGCAAAATTCAGATCAGCAAAGACTCACTGAATAAAATAGTAATATTCAGAAAATATGCAATTGTTCAGATCTGCAACCTGTATTTTTATACTTCTACACAGTGACTATTTCATTGGCTGTATCCTATTAAATTAGGTTTTCATCTTCCAAAGCTTTGCAGCATTTTTTATTTTATGTTATTTTATTGGTCAATTTCCTCAGATTCACTGCAGCAGCACTAAACCTTAACCATTTCTTTTTGCTGATTTAAAGACAAGTTAGCCCAATTAATATAGGTAAATGATTATAATTGATTAGTTAACATGATGCTGGTGCTGGTTCCAAAGATTCACTTAGAAACTAAGCACAAAGCATGAATGATAGATAGGCTTTTCTAAGACACTTGTTCTGTTTTATTGTTTTCCTGTTGTAAACCACTGCACTTAAAATATGCAAGATGCCTAATGGAAGAACAACTTTGCAGGCAATGATACGACAGGACTGGGGAGTGAGAATAGATACACTGTAAGAATGTGGCGTGTGTTCCCAACACAACAACTTGAGGACACAAGTTTAGGAAGGAGGAGAGGTGACAGTGAAGGAGAGATGAAGCAAGAGAACTTGCAAAAGCTCAGACACACTAACTGTGGGCAACATTTGGAGGGACTTCAAAGCAATCTATGAGGCTCTGCAGACATCACCATCTGCCACATACTTCTAAAGATTTGATCCCTCAAGAGGCTGCTTCCTGCAAGACACAAACATCTTCACAGAAGAGATTAGAGATACATCATGAACTATATCATCCTGACCATTTATCATGATGAACCTGCCAAGTGCATTAAATTTGCATAAAAGGATGTAGTCTCCTTTAATAAGGTACCTATTTCTCTATTTCTCTGTGACAAAAAGTGAATTGAAACACATTTAGTAAGAGTGCTGCAACTAACTGCTCAGCAGAGTCTGCTTTCACAGAATTTCTGTGCTATGATCTGGCTCCAAGATTTTTTAAAAGGTCTTTTTCATTCACAGCATACGTTAAGGCTATCAGCTATCAGAACACTGCAACTGTCTACATGAATGAGAAATGCCAACTTCGATTGTCAAAAAAAATCTCACAATGTCACTTTAAAAAAAAACACAAAAACCAACAAACCCGCAACACTGAGATTCTGAATGATTATCAATAGTGGAATTATTTGTATTCACTGTAATTCTCTACATCAGTGATGGAGGTTCTGGGTGAAACTTCAACTAATTTCACATTTCTTCAAGTTTTTATGCTGACATGGCTAACACTTGCATGTGTAGGTCGTGCCAACAACCAAAGGGGAATCCTGAACGATATTCAAATCTTTGTAAGCCAGTGAATATTTGTAGATAAATAATATATTAGCTTTTTACTGAGTTATTTCTTCGTTATATGCTTTTAGATATATCCTACGCAAGTTTCAAACAACGTTCATTCAGGGTGTAGAGGTTAACTAAGAAAATCATCTTCTCTCAGGAATTTATAAAATCTTGAACTTTCACGTCAGGTCCCAAAAAAATTCAAAATGTTCTTTTAAAGGAACTTGCATCAGCAAGCCCTTTTGGTGTACCCTCCAAATTATTTTGCTCAGAGGCAATCAAGCCTGCCACATTTGCTGGCAAGCCATTTCTGAAAACTTTCCCTTCCCTTCCTAAAGCGAACTTTCAGCGTTTACTGTAGAATTCTCCTATTTCCCTGAATACAGGAAGAATGGAAAATTCTCATAAAACCTATTATGGGAAGCATACATTGAATGCACCAATTATGTACATGTATGCATCCTTTTTCCTTCCACTTTCCACAAAAGGAGATGGTTTCCAATTAATCCCTTGCAGATAGTATGTTCAAAGTTTCCAGTATAACCAGCAAGCCATCTACTAAATTCTGAATATATTTTACAAGAGCTGTTCCATTGGTTGGAAGAGACTCAGACACTCTAGAAGGACTGCTACTTGATAATGAGCTCCTCTTTCCATTGGTCACTACAAACAGGATATATAATCTACCTTGAAAACGCCTGTAGCACTCCAGTTAACACACAAGATCTCCCTCCCCTCTAGTGACTGTTTCCAGTGAGAATAAACTACAATAACTTAGTGAGAGTTAACATGAGCCATTTCTTAAGCTTTTGATGCTGATGATCCCAGTGTTGAGCATGCTGTTGCTTAAGATGCCTGCCCATGGACAGTTTTGGCTCCCCTAAAGGAAGCTGCCAATGGGCTCCCAGATCCACCAATCTAGCCAGGGTCTCCTCTTTATGTCAGGGACATCTGCAAGTACTTGCTTAGCAAAACCACAGCCAACATAGCTCTTCAGAAAGTATCAGTTCAAAGAGGAGTAAGGCGGAGAAGTTGATGTAGAAAAACACAAACAGCCTGTAATCTGGAAAATTTAGGCCGAAACACAAGAACACATCTGAGCGATGCTACTGTTAGAAGTTCCAGTTCAGATGCAAGGCTTTACTGCTGAAAATCTAACAATACTCCACACCTTTCCTCAACTCAGCTTCCCAAAAGCCCAATAGCAGCATTTCCTGTTGATGTTCAGCAATATATTTACTATCTCCCTGTTCCTGTGGTGACAGAACACCTCAGAGTCCCTAACTTGCTAAACCAGAGGAGCTGAAGGGATTTAGTGGAGTTTGCATCAAGTGTGGGCAGCTTGGCATGAAAATTGGCAGAGCTAAGGAAACTGTCCCAAGAGGCCTGTTGGTGAAGGCGTAAGGAGGGGATTATTTGAAACTGTGATAGTGAGAAAGTTTGAGGCCATCATTCTTCCATGGAAGACTGGGAACTCCAACAGGTTTGCACCTCAAAGGTGCAGAGCATGGAAAACAGATAAATGCAAGTGCAAAGCCTTTTTGGCAAGAAGCCACTTAGGAATTTAAGTCTGCTATATTTGGGAAGAATCTGGCAATGTTTTCAATGCCAGCAATAAATAAATCAATCAGTGCTCACCACCGTCATTGACTTCCTTGCGATTCCTCCACGCTTACATAGCTGTGTCCAGCTTTCTAGCCCAAATCACTTTACTATACAACTGCTTGTGTTTTGAGAGCATTCTTTAATGGATTCATGCTCAAAGAGTAAAAGGCAGGCAGCAATACACACTTCAATATTTAAAAGCATAAATAAAAATCTTAACAGATCCCAGATGTTTAATTTCCTCCAGCCCTTGTCAATGATTGAGTTGGAGCTGATGTAGATGATTTTTTTTAAGATCAGTGGTCAGTTTGATGCTGAAAAAGGTTCAGATGTCTGGAAATTTCAAATGCAATTTCTACAAATTAATAAATCATGAAGTAGATGCAAGGGAGACAAGCATGAATGTAAGTGGCTGCACTTCTGCAAACTTACTTTATGACCTGAAATGCATCCACAGGTTTTAAATGCAACTGTAAGATAACAGTAACAATTTGTCAGCATATAGAAAATCCCATAGAGGTAATTATTTCAATCTCTTTTTTTTTCTTTCTTTTCAGCAAAAGAACTCCAAAGGCTCATACAAACAACAAGCTGAAGGAACACATATTTTAAGGTAAATATAATGTGCTGGTGCTGTTGAAACTAATGAAGAATTTGCTGTTTACTTCAGCAGAACTAACATTTGCTAGCTGCATCCATTTGTCACTTATTAAAGCAATAAGTTACTGTTTACTGTACCAGACAAATCAAGACTGTACAGAAAATGCATCTATAAAAAAAAAGCTACTGAATTGAGTTACTAAGGCCACGCTGCCAAGCACACAAGTTCGTAACAGTAATGAGGGGCTGAATTATTTCAGTCTGATTTTTACAGGGAGAAGTCCGCAGCCCCCAAATAATGGCAACGAGGAGAGGGATGGGTTCTGAAAGCCCACATTTAGCTCACACAAATCTATGATGTGTGCACTTGACGTCACACCAGAGCTGCAAGTCTGCCAGTTCATCAGCCACAAACCACACATGCTGCCCATTTCAGGCAGTTCAGACCCTAAAAGGCCATGAATTCCATTCAATTGCCTTCTTTCCCCTTCTTAGTAAAGCAGCTGTTTGAGAAAAACACTGAAAAACATTAGCTATGGATGTCCAGGATTTGCTTTTGATTGGCACTGAAACCAAACAAATGAAGAAGGCTAATAACAAATCTTTTAAAATTGGTTATTTATTAATACATCTACCAATGCAGACTTTGGAGTCCACTTTCAAAGAATGTGGATAAGCTCAGCTAAATGATTTATTTTCTACAGCTTGCCAGATCTAACTATTATTCTGCTGAATTATGTGCCATTCATTTCTCTCTCCAGTTAAACTTCTCATTGAAGACTTCCCCCCTTTCTTGTTATTTGCTTTGCTTCTCAATATTCCCTGATAGTGCTGCTGTTTTTAGCAATACTTTCTGTTATACCTTTGGCATTTGTGAAATGATAAGGGCAAACATAATCTAAGCCTCTGAACACACAACATTATCACACAGACAACTACGGACCACACTTAAAATCTGCATATGTCCTCCTCATCATTTAAGATGCGTCAAACTCATCTCTGAGTTACCTAAAATTGTTTACTATGAGAACACGTAGGTCTCAAACCCAAATTTTTACTGAATCAGCTCCTGCAGAAAACTGGCAGTGATGAATCTGGCACATCCAGACGCTGGGCTGAATGCTAGTTCCACTGCTGTAAACAGGAAAACTTTGCCTGGGATAGGACACTGCAGTTACAAAGCAGGAAGAAGTGCCTGAAACAAAGGTAGGAAGCTTGTGAGAGAGAAAAAAGGATTAGGAAAGAAAACAAACAAAAACAAAAAATAAAACAAAACAAAAACACAAAGCAAAACAAAACAAAAAAAACAATACCACCGGCCCACAGACAGTACTTTATTTGCAATCGTGCCATCTGTGTGCCATCAATCTCTAAGGAAGGGAAAGACTGCTGGGCTGAGCACTCAATTTATATTTCTCAGTTGACTCTTCTACTCACACTTGGCGTTCTCAAGCTTAGCCTAGCTATTCTGCTAACAAAATTTGCACACCAGGTGGGTTTGTCCAAGTTCCATGGTCCTAATAGTGTCATATACTTCCTAATAATAATCTTGAAAATTATATAGGTAATTGTGTTTGTAAAAGGCCACCCTCAGCAAAATCTGGAGGGCTCTTTCCTCTCCACAGGAAAAAATGTTTTAATAAAACAGTGCCGTTAAAAATACTGCCATTAAAAAACGGTGAGAAGAAAACTATTAAAAATTACACTCTTTTTGCTGCTGTCTTAAGATGTTAACAAAACTAAAAGAGTTCTCGGGTCTGCAGAGGGTAAAAGAGCCCCAACCAGGATGGGGGCTGAGCAGGAGTAGCATCCTTTGGCTCTGTAAGACCACAACCCAGGATGAGACATTAACATTCAGACCCCAGACTGGACAGCAGGAGGGCTCCTGTGCACAGGTTGGGCCTCGCCCTGCAGAGGTGCAGCTCGCTGCTTCCCTTCCTTATTGAAATTCAGTCCTCCTAATTCACATTGCAGAAAGCAAGAGCATAATGAAATACAGCAGAGATCATTTCAGCAGTTTTTACCCACCCATGCTCCTGACCAACACATAACCCCTCACAGGACTCTTCTCAATCTGAAGTAGCCTCAGGAACAACTTATGTTTCTATAGCGTGGTAATCATTAAGACTGCTATTAGATCACCGTTCAGAAATGCATCTGTAACTGTAACTACCTTCATTGGTCTAACACACCAAGACAGTCCCAGTTCTGCTTAAGATAGCTCACTTTTTCCAACAGACAATTTAAACAGCCTCTTTCCCTCACAAGTGGAATAAAAAATTTACAACCAGCTCCCTTATTTGCAAGCAAATACAGGTAATGTCTGTTAGACAGCAAAATCCATTAGGCACTGGATAGTTTTGGTACTGTGAGCTGCCTCCAAAAGGCAACAGATGTGGGGAAGGGGGAGGGGAAAGTTAATTTTGTCTTTTTAATATTCAAAGTGGGTTTGTTCTCACTGGCTAATTAAATCAGTAGAGTGCAAACAATAAAAGAAAAAAATAATTGTTGCCTTTCTTCCCTAGAACAACCTCTCTGGTTCTAACAAGACGTTATAATATTTCCACCCCAAATCCTTTTCAAATAACATACATACAACCCAACACCAGCCTCATTGAGAAGAATATGCCTTTCTTGAGGAATTTAAGATAAGTTGTTCTTCCACTGTTATGAAAAAGTGGGCTTGGAATGAGCTTCTCTGATTGACACAAAACTACTGAAGAATTACACTTTAAAAGGAATAGATTTAATAACAGTATCAGACGTACAAATCAACTATCCGAACACTACCCTAAAATACATTTGTACTTTCTTGGCAAAGCCAGTAGGTTTGCACAAGCATGCTGAATTACTTGAGAAGTAATGAAATGTGTTAATAACATTAAACAGTCATCTTCCAAGAACTTGCTGCATAATGGCATTTCTAGTCAGATAATTCTTTGTGGTGCATAAATACATGTAGTATCAATTAAAGCATTTGATTTATAAAATCAAAATGAATGTGTTATATTTAAATTTGGATAGAAAGAATTTTAAATACTACTACCTACTTTCAGCCTTCAGTTAGTTACAATATACAACACAGTACCAAAGAGAAATGGAGAATACAACCACAACTCCACTGTGCTAGCACTGTACCAGAACTGAGAAGATGGTCCCATCCCCAAAAATCTTATAATTAAATATTATAATAGACATATTTATAATATAAATATATATTATAATAAATATAATGAAGACAGGAGCGTGGATGAACATCAGTAGCCACCCTCAATTTCAAGTGTTCGGCAAAGAATCCAAATATCTCCATGTGAAATAAGATAGGTAGCATGCACTGAGCACTGAGCTGCTCACTTCCCACTGCAGATAGTTCAATACAACTTTGGGCACGTGTTGTCTAACTGCAGTGTTCAAGTGACAGCATTGTGGACATACCAGAAGGTAATGGAGAACAGAAGGATGGAGTCCCCCTGCCATTTCAGCTCAATTGCTGACAAGCTTTTTACAAGTACTGGGATAAAGGAAAGTAATGTGGGACTTAACGTGTGAGTTTTTGGGAACTCCTTTCATAGATGATCCCAAACAACCATGGATGTAGTTGTTTGAAGATGCAAGAAGTGACCAACAGAGAACATAGGTAGTGAGGTACTGTGAGGTCCTGAGCTTTTACAGCTACGGAGCTCCACCTCAGCTTGACACCGTATTGGTCCAATTTTAAGTCTATCAAGAATAACTCATAAAAATGTAACTTTATTGTTATTGAATTATCTGCAGATGAAACACCTCAAATTCAGGGTATTACAGAGCTCTGTATTGTATCTGCCAAATGCTTGCTATATTTTCCATTCAACTCCACTGTACAAAAGTACCCAGCACCAAAACGTACCTTATGCCCTTCCAAGCATTTTCCTGGTTAATGGCTCTCCAAATTAATGGCTGGGAACAAATAAAATATTAGCTCTGTACTGCAGCCATAACTGTGTTTCTCTATGTAATCCGAATGACGTGCAAACATCAGAGCACTGGAGATAAAAGCAAGTAGACTTTGTGATGTCCCATGTTACAACACTTCAAATATGTGTTATGAAGACCATGAAGAGAAATGAGCCCAGTAATGATTAATTTAACTATGTCAAGGAAACGGAGTAGAGTAATCCAGCCAAGAGACTTCTGTTGATACTCGTAAGAGAGAGCATTTATCAATAACCACTAACCTCTGGATTCTAGCTGTTAGTTTGGTGCTGCCTGTGTTACTTCTTAAGCCACCAGGTGTCACAGTGGCTCAATGGAGGGGCTCTTGTCCGTCTAGACACACAAGTTGTGGCTTCAGGTTACAGACCAGAGTTCACACCGCCTGCACGAGGAAGTCAGTGACACTGAATATTTTGATGAAAACTATCCTCTGGATGAAACAGTCACGGGGTAACTCGGATGCTCTTGATGTGAGTGTTAAATAATCCTGTGGCACTGCCACAGGAGAGATGTACTCGGTGTTCTGGTGTCTTGACCGATCTTTTTACTTTGTATTATTAACCCTGCCACAGTGTTAAGAGGCACTGAAAAGAGCTGAGTTAATCATTCATATCAAATAATAATTTTTGTGAATTCTACTCTTCTTTTTACTCAGAGTTGCTAGGAATTAATGACAACTTACTTGAATGCATTAATTGTTCAAATTCAAGACATATATTTGCCTGTCTTTCATAAGATTGTCTGCTGTATGCATGTAATATTATATTAAATATATACACTGCAAGTGGTCATATATCACGTGTTTCTATTTCTCATTCTCGACTAGAGGAGCAGAGATGGAGCTGAAAATGTTGGGAAGCTTCTCATTTTTTCACCTATTTTTCCTTTTTACCGTGCAGTTACTTTAAAAATGTAAATAGGACCTTACCCTAAGAAAAAAAATCTGCAAGTACATCATATTTCCTGATCTGGTGGCAATTTTCCCATTGCCAACACTCATTGACATTAATTTGCTTTATACGCATACACCAGTCAGTCATCATTGCAAAGCAATAGGAGATTTGTCTCTGGCGTATCGAATTGCTAAAGATCATGGCTCTATCTTGAAGGCTCTGGAAACTAAAAACAGGAAAGTGCTTTTCAGCTTAGCCCATATAAAGCAAACAACTTCTATCCAGAATGCTTAACAACTAGAAATTTGCATTCTGCAATTATTCGTGAGAATAAAACATCGGTGATCAAACATTCACACAAACACATAAAGAGCACAGGCACAGCCAAAGAAAATTCACTGTTAAACTGCAGTGCATAGTCATGGAAATTCTGCACGAAGCATTTGTTGCGCTCAGGTAATGAACCTTTACCCAGTATGCTGGCTTTTCATGTCCCATTATTCATGCCAACACATTCATTAAAATGAGCCTTCGCTTTTTAACATAATCGACAGCGTGCATAGGTGTGGCCTTCAAAGAGTTATTACCACAGTTTACAGGCATGCTGTTCGTAAATACAAGCAGAACGCCGGTTGGTGCAAAATGCCAAGCTTCCCACAAAACATATGGTAATTTTTGCTCTGTAAAACAGATAGATGCGCTATATAATGCATAATTGCAGCACATTATATATGAACTTCTAATTGCTTAAAATGATACTTCAAGATCACATCAACAACATTATTACCCAATTACTCTAAGGGTTAACTGATTCTCCAGTGATTAAGTCTAGGTAAAAGTGAGCGAGCTATTGTGTTGCCTTCAACCGCTGAAACAAGCAATATGGTTGCAAAGGCACATATAGAATCTGTAAGCTGTGGATGTTTTTATCATTGTGGTATGGCAAAGAAGAATGGTGAATAAATGTTGGCCAAGTACCAAAGGAAAGAGGGTCCTGCAAGATGCTGGGTGACTTCAACAGGAAGAATTTTCATTTGCTGCAAAGGAACTACTTTGCCTTTACTTAATGATGGTTAGCAGCCACAATAACGGTATTATGATGTGAAATGGAATAACATGTAAAGATTTTCAGTGCTTAAAGTAGAAACAAGAATTACTGAAGATGGTAACAGTGGCAAGTTACTGTTAGAACATGAGGAACTGAGTACACAGCACTTCATATTCCCTTTCATCAGTTGTAAGTATACATATACACACATATATATATATATCCAGCTTGCAAACCTAAGGGCAAAACAGGTTTCACACTTGCCTTGAAGGTCCTCTACTCCTTAGAAAAGGAGATGGTCAGGAATACCAGTGTTGCTGATTGTCCTCCTGAAGGACAAAGTGAGAGTGCTCCAGCTTAAATAGTAACACAAGAAAGTTTCACTCTTTTCTGTTTTCTGAGCTTTTTCCTCTCTCCATGTGACTTCTGTAGTTAAAGATTTAGAATGTTTCTTTTTGTATAATGTGGTTATTAATATTTCAGAAATCTCTTTGTACCCTGCTCTAGAACAGATGGCAAGTCTTTCTCTGATACAATGTTCTGCTAATGGCTGAAGCAAAACTACACAACCAGAACACGAATCACAATAAGATACGTGAAATCATGCAAATATGCAATGTATTGAGAAAGTCTTAACTCTCCCAATCAATTTACTACTTCACCAAATAACCTAATAAAAAAAATAATTAGAAAAGACAAGTGTTTGAAAGTCCAAAGAAAAAAAGTATGTTGGAAAACAACATAACAGTAATACTCCAACAAGGACATTTGGTTCACGCATTTATTAAGTTTCTGAAGAATGAGCACAGTGGGTTTATGACTCAGCCCATCCTTGGGTCTTTATTAAGCAGGGGTGTCCAAATGTGATCTCTGTTATACACATTCAATGTTTCTATGAATGCAACAGACAAGGTCGTGCAACTAATCTGTGCAACCCTCTTGCACAGTCATGAAGTCATGAAGAATGCTCAGGTCTGCAGCCAGCAGTTGTATCCTGGGTAGGATCTGGACAGGCATTAAATCTGCTGTACCTGACCAACCTGATCACAAAAATGTACTCAGAGATCACATTTCCATCTTCCCTTTTGAACCACACACACAAATAGCACAGATAGGTTTTAACTACTTTCAGTTCATCTAACCAGGCTTGGCAAGCTGACTGTGGCACAAAGGCTATCAGCAGTACTGGATATCACCCTGAGACTTATTGCAGCAATGTTCTAATTTATCAAATATTCAGAAGGATACAGCAATCCCTCTATTCAGTTTGCAGATACTCAGGCAGCAAAGTTGAAGCACAGTTAGAAACCCATGTAAAGGTATGGCTTTGGTGTGTCAGTTGTGAGTTTGTGACTGCCCTGATGAGTACTTGGATATGAGTACTGACAGCAGAAAGACCTTAAGGAGCACGTCTCATCTGATACCTACACAGGCTGTAGAGTTATGAAAAGTACTGATGACTTATTCAAAAAAAAAATAAAGCAGCCTTTACCTTGTGCTTCAGTGCTGCATGCTGCAGAGAGGAACAGCAGCCTGGCCAGCAGGCTCACCATGTGGCTTCTTGTTGATGGAGCAGCAAGGCAGTGCCCAGGGAGCCCGTGTCTTGTGGACAGGACCCTGTAAAATTTATGGCTGCTGAAAGGATTCTACCACCAATAGACTTTGGCCACCAAAACCAAGCATTTTATTTCTGCAAAGATCTTTTGTTTCCAGGTCAGTGATTTTTCACTAGCCCCATAAGGCACAGAAGTGGCAGAGTCAACTCAGAAGCATCAGCTGATCCCACCCCAATATTTGTTGCCCTCAGGTGGCTCTAGCTGATCCTCACTTATTTCAGAAGAACCAAAAGTACCCTTTGACACAGATGAGTAACTGGGTTTGAGTGTAGCAGAACATGGCTGTCCTTCAGAATGTAACAGAAATGGAAATAGTATTATGGCAATGAAGCATTTTCTGTCTGAACAACCAAGGCCAGCAAGAACATACTGGGAAAAGAAACACACAGTGCTAAGGAGATTTCAGCCAGGGTCTCAGAGAGGTTTCTTCCATTATTTCTGGTAATATATAAAGCCAACAGGCTCTGTCCTACCCCAGCCATTTCTGGAAGCCACAAACCATCTGCCACTGTGTCCCACCAGGATCACCCCGAGGCCCTGAGCAGACCAGGAGCCACTTTTGGAAAAGAGCACCCAGCAGACTGAGGATATACGCTGACTTGTTTACACAGTGCAGCTAGGAAAGCAAGCCTTGCTCGGGAGGAAGCAAACACACAAAGTATCAGCTTGGTCGGAATGCCTGTTTACAGCAGATATGCAACTTTTGGCAAAAAGATATGAACAAATATCATTTGAAGCAAAAAGTCCAGCTAAAAAATATTGTAATGTGTTTAGCAATCCATCCATATACTTTTTCTATAAACAAAGGAAGTATATACACCAAAACCAAATTCTTTTAAAATCTGGTCTTGCAATCCAACAGCAGGCAGAACTCCAGCCGAAGTGAGAGCGCAGGGCTGGGACTTTGTCAAGGTCCCTGCTTTGCTCCCTCTCACCATCCAGAGGCTGCTATTTGTTAGACTGGATCTGCACAGTAAATCTTGTTTATATCAGAGAAAGACTGAGTTTAAGGGATTTTTTTTTTAAAGTGGATTTGTGGTTTAAAGAATGAAGAACAAAAAAAAGGAAAAAAAAAGAAAGGGTTGAGAAGATTTATTTATAGAAAATGATCTAGCAAGCATCACAATAACTTACAGGGGGATCCAGCCTCCGTATTTTTTATTGACTCTCCCCTTCCCCACTCACCAGCTCCTGCCCCAAAAGCTCCCTGTCCCTTAAGCATGCAGTTTATATTATAACTACAGGGGAAGAAAAAAAAAATGCAGCAAGACATCTTCAACTGTAAGCTATGGATCAGCACGGAAAGGAAGCTGTCTTTTATTTCTTTCCCAGCCTCATAAGTATTGTTAGTTTGTAAAAATTTTAATTGAAAACAGCTGCAACAGTTTTGTGTGCTCTTTTTTTTTTTTTTTTTTTTTTGTAAGGGATGAAAAAGATTCTATGAAATAAAAGACAATCAGGAAAATGAGCCCTGAATTCATCCTGAAGACCGTGTCTGTCGAAACGAGTTCAAGGGGTTCTTTTAAAACTGACCTCAGCTTCAGCAAAGCAGGATTTTAGAAGTAGTTACTGAAAATCCTTTACTGATGTTCCTAGAATTGCTGCGTACTATTGGTGTGGTTGTGGACGAATGGCTATTTCCTCAAAACTACTCTGAGACAGAAGTTTATGTTTTCCCCCAACAAAACAAACTCATCAGACAAACTCAAATCTATGTATACAACATCAGAGATCTGTTTGCGATACGAAGTTGCTATGTGAACAAACGTGATGTCACAACAGATATTTTTATGACTAATCTATTAAAAGCACTTTCAGAAGAAGAGGAAAAGCTTATTTCATTAGATAGCAATGCGGGGAAGTAAAATAAGAGACTTTCATTTAACTGTAGAATTTTGTTTTGCTTTGCTGTGATTTGCTTCACTTTAAATATTTGCTTGGATCCGAATGTCTGTGTGAGCTTCCAGCTCATTTGGTACCTTCTAAATGATCATAACATCCTCCTTTATTTTTCCTTTTAATTTTCTTTAAATTTTCTTCCATCGTGAAATCTCTGCTTTTGAAAATTCACTATAGCGTTTCAAAGGGGTTTAATAAGGTTTGATTAAGCTAACTGTCATTAAAACAAACACGCCGCTAATCAAGTTCTGTAGTCACCCTTCCAACACTGCCCTCCCAGCTAGGAGGGCTCTGCTCTCCTGCAGCAGAGAGACACAGGCAAATTCCATACACTGTGACAGACAGAAGTTTTGCAAATTCAGGGAACTAAACAAACCCGTGAGAAGCTCAATACGATGCTCTGATTATTGGCAATAAAGCAACGCCTCAAACTTTAAACTGTCAGCAACTTTAAGTGCTCCATCCACAGCGCACTGCTACTGAAAAATAATTATCTACAAGATATAATCATCTTTTGTTTTCTTTTAAGAGTGAGCAATTTCAAATGATTGAATATTACAGTGGAAAAGGATTTACAACATCAAAACATCAAAGAGAAAAAGAGGTGTTTTTTTTTTTTTTTTTTTTTTAACATAGAGTTTAATAAAGAACAGAGAAAATACTGAAGCTAATTTGCCTACACTGCGTACTACTCAGGACTTGAGAAACTGCTGAATATACCACAACAACAGCCCTGCTCTCCTGAAATGTTCAAACAATGCAGATACAAAAATATTAAGATAAACTGAGTTTGAGTGAGCAGTCATGAAATCCTTAAACCGCAAGCACAGCAAGGGAACATCTATATTGCAGTTACCCAGAAAGTTAGCTAACTGTGAGAGAAGTGCATAAGGTTTATTTTTATATCTGTCGGAGATTATTAAACATTTCAATATGCTTTTACTTCTTTAAGTCCGGACTGTTGATACGTTACAAACTGGCACTAGGCAAGCCCAAGAATTATTAAGAAATCATGTATTTATTTCCATTAGAGAAAAGTATTACAAGATAAGATTTCTTCGAACCACTTGTAAGGAAGCTGAGGTGTTCCTGTCCGGCAGCTTACAAGGCAGGCTCCCCGCATTACTTCAGATGACACAGGAATTAGCTGGGTGCTGGCCTCCCGCCAGTCCTTACATCACACAGCCACCCCCTGCCTGGGTGTGATTGGAATTCCTCGCCCAGGACCGACCCTGGATTCAAACAGGAGCTGTAGGTTCTGCCCAGAAAGTTGTGACAAGTTTGGAGAGCGCAAGTTTGCACATCCAGCACGGGCTGCAGCTGCTAATTTCTTACTTTCCTCTCTACCTTTCCTTCCTAAAGAAAACAGGAGTGACGAAGACATCCACACTGCATCTAAATGACCTTTATTTACCACTGGATACTCTGTCTGATCAGCACAGCCCTTAAGGGGCCTATGTACCCTTTCCACCTAATGCTGGCACAGCTCTCAGGGAGGGTCCCTGAAAGCAGAGCAGCTCTGTGGGCACTGCTGCCCCTGTGAACCACTCACCCCGCACTCACCCTGATGGCAGCAGACGTGGCATGCACCTGCCCCAACGGCAGCCCTACCAGCCCTGAGCTTCCTTATAATCACTTTCACCCACCTGCAAGCTTCATTCAGAAGTTGCAGGAGTTCACTGCAAAGGGGGGTTCTGCAGATGGAGGGGAGGAAAGGGACAGACATGACATACAGACACTCCTTCCATGGCTTTCTGTCCATCCTATGCACAACTTCCACTGCTGTGAGGGATGGCAGAGGACCCAACTCTAGAAGACTGTTAGGAACATCTCAATTTTTTAAGAAAATGACACAATCCCTGAAGCTTCCAGGCACACATTTGGGATGGGACAAGGAATAAGAGCTGTAGGATTCTCCTTCTTTTTTTAGAACAAATGATCACTAGCTCTCCAGAAGCTGGGTATGAGCAGAATCTGACATCGTGCTACCCCCCAGCCTTTGGGCAGTGTTTCCTTTCCCCTTAAGCTGCTTTCCTGACACTCACCTACCCCCTGGGGCTCCACCAGAGAGCAGTGCCTATGTTATCCGAAAGGCTGCCTGAAGAGAAATGCTCACATGGCACGCCAGCATCACCCAAAGCACAAGCACCTCCCATGGCATGTGGGACTGCATGGGGCTGGTCTGGAGAAATTCAGAGCCACTCACATACGCTCCAGAAGCCTTCAGCTCCTGAGCACAAGCACACTTGAAAGAGGGGGACATTAATGCAAAACTTCTGCTCCCCACCTGCCTGAGGAGGCAGCAGGATTCCTCGCAGGGTGTCTGCATCCAGGCACTGTGAGTGGCCCAGGAAACTCATCTGCTTTTTTTAGTATTATTATTTTCTTTATTAAGGAAGGGGTTTAAAGTGGGGGATAAAAGAGACCACACGAAGCTAGCTAGAAAATGCATGTCAACAAACAACAATACTTACAGCACAGAGCAGAGAAATCAAAAAACAGACAACCAGAATGGAAACACTGAACAATCACAATGCAAAATTCTTTCTGCTCTGAGCAACTAAAAAATGATAATAATAATAAATGCTTGAGCATAAGGCTTTCATTAACAGAGCACTATCTTCAGTCAGATCCTGCTGGAACCCACGGCAGCACTACAGGAGGGTTCCTGCTTGTTCCCCACCCACCATCTCATTGTAGGTGCCCCCCAACACAGCAGGCTCTTAGGACGGTGTAGAAGGGGCTGCTTTATGAGTCCCTCCAAAACTTTGAGTGGAACGTCTGTAAGGGAGTTGCAATTGGAAGCTGTGGCCCAAAGTGTTGCTGAAATAATATGTAAAATAGCGATATGAACACTGACTGCATGTCGGTGTGGCTTCGATAATAGAACCCTAAAGGAATCTCTGAACAATACAGATTTCTGCTGCTTGACAAAGTCTAGAAACTACAATGCCAGTATGTACAGAAATGTAAGATCAGAGTTGCGAGACACTGACAAAACACTTGCAGAACAGAAAAAACACACAGAACCACCCCACCGACACCCAAACGGCCGAGACCAAGGTGCACCAACAATTGGGGCACAAGTGCAGAGCGGTCCCCGTGGTTCTGGGGGCTGCTGTAAGCTCCCCGCCAGCACTGAGAGGCACTGAACCCCACAGCAGCGTGCGGGAGCAGCAGTGGCAGAGCCCAGCGCCGGGAGCGGCGGCCAATCAGAAAGCAGGTCACCGCTCGTGTGTGCACTGTGTACACTGAGCGGCACTGCCTCCATGGCTCGGCTGACAGTCGGGCATGCATGCGTGCTTTATTTTGTTGTGACCTCTGGTTCTTTCCAGGAACTACAGCATAACAAACGGGTCGGTCCAAAACCCTTCGCCACGCTTGGTGACACCGATTCAGCAGACACGGGTGTCTGTACGAAGCTCTTAATTACACAAGATGGGTACTTTTACAAAGTGTTTGCAGGGCAGCGCCGGCAAAGTATGGCAAAAATCCCAGCGCCAGGACAATCTGCTACCCAAACACAGCCACATGGCAGCACTGCAGCCCGATCCCGGCCACGCTACACTCCGGCAGGCAGAAGTGCGCCGTGTTAACCACGCAAACAACAGGCTGCAGCCTCCCCCGCTCTTTCCCTGAGCGGCCGAACGTCCCCTCTCCGTGCAGCACTCCGCTCCGTGGCAGCTGCCCCGCTCCGGGCCGGCCGCACGGCGCCCACACTGCGCCCAGCGCGGGCAGCACCGCGGAGTTCCCGTCCCGCGGCACTTTGACAGCGCGCGGCGGGGCGGGGAGGCATCGCCCGCCCGCGGCACCCGGCGTGAGCGCGGCTGCCCGTCCCCCGGACACGCCATCCGCGAGCGCAGCCGGGGCGCAAGTTTGCAAAACTCCGCTCCTGTTTGCTGCTGCCATTCCTTTCCCTTTGTAACGAGTTTCCAGGTGCGGAGCGGATCGAGGCTCGGCTCCCCCCCGCACCTTTCCCCGCGGTTTCCGTGGCGGCGCCTCGCCCCGTAGCAGCCGGACGGACCCCCAGCGCTCTGCTGGGGCTGGAGAGCCCCGCAGTGCCTCCCGAAGTGCCGCGCCGCAACACCGCCGCTCAGCCCGAACGGGCGCCGACCCCGAGAGTTGCTCCGCACGGAGACATAACGAGGGATCGCCCAATTAAAGTGCCCGGTTAACGAGGGCTTCGCCGCACACCCGCGCCGCCGAGCGGGACGGAGCCGCGCGGACTCACCTCGCTCCGCGCCTGCAGCCGCTTGTTCATTTCGTAGATTCGGTACTCCGGCTGCACCATGTACGGCGTGTGCCTCCTGTAGAACGGGCCAAAAGGAGAAGAATAGAAAGGGTCATGTGGTGCGCTGGACATCTTGCCTGCTCGCGGAGGTTCAAGCGACACAGAGTACCGCCAACCTCCATGCAGAGCACATGGGCTGCGCGCTCTCCGCGGCACAAAGTAGCGGCAGGCGCACACGCACACATGCGGGCGGGGAGCTGCCGGGGAGCTGCCTGCGAGCCCTCAGCGCGGGCGGCGGCGGGGGGGGCGCGGGGCGCGCCGGGGCGGGCGGCAGTGGGCGCGGGGAGCGGGGGGCCGCGGGCAGCGCCGCTCCGCTTTAAAGCGGCGGCTGCCGAGGGGGTCATTTCCTGTTCGCGCCGTGGGAGCGCCTCGCCGGCGGCATTTTCCTCTGGCGGCCCCGCGGAGGTGCGGGGCTCCGCTCGGCGTCTCCCCGCCAGGACCCCTGAGGAGCCCGGCGGCGGGGCTCGTTAGCATATAGCTGGTTTTAACGCTGCCTGAGCCCGCGCGGGGCCGGGGGCGAAGGGCGCGGGGCCTCTCCGCGCGTGGGGCGCCTTGGGGAGCGAGGGGCCTCCCCGGCACGGAGCTCCGGCGGGACTGGCGCGGAGCCGCGGGGTTCGTGGCCGCCCGCGGAGCCCCGCTGTCCCCGGGGCGGCTCAGAGCGAGGGGCCGCCCGCGGCCGTCAGCAGCATCTCGTGCGCCCGTCCTGCCTCTGTTGGGGTGAAATAACGCGGGACCCAGAACTGCACGGGGCCCACGGAGGTGCGGGGGGAACTTTATCGGTTGGCTCGTTACGTGCACGAGGAGCCCCGGACAGCACGGGGACAGCACGGGGCTCCTCACAGCGCTGAGGGTGTGAGGGTACGGCACGGGGCTGCTTACTGTATGGGCTCCGAGGGGGAGCAACCACCGAACTGGTGTGCAGACCATAAACAGCGCTGAATTAATCTCTTAACTACATTCATTCAAGCAAATGGAACCACTCTAGGAACGGATTCCGTTAGCTGATATGACAAATGGAATGGCTATGGGGCTGCGTGCAGCCCGTCCTGTGGGTGGGGAGCCGCAACACGGCCCGTACGTATCGTGCTCTACACATTGACTGACCCCAAACATACAGCAGCCTTGTATGGCTTCACCCACTGCCAAAAAACTTAATGTCAATCCAACCGAAAGTAGGAATATTTAGAGACAGATTTGAAAAATCCCAATTTCCATTGGCTTTCTCCATTTCCATCTCCATAAGCTAAATCACTTTCTTCCACTGACCACTGATCACAATCACAATTTATCTTCGAAGAACCCATTAATGCTTAGCAAAACTCTTTCTATACGCTCTTGTGGAGCAACAGCTTCCAGAAGAAGTGACGTACTGAGCTGCTTCATAGCCTTCCCACAGCTTCTGCCACTGACCACGGAGCCAGCAGATCCTACATGCCCTAGCTATGCAGCAATGCTGTATGGTTGTTCCAGGCCCATCCCAGCCAGAGCGGAGCCTAACAAACAGCACACCCAGCCCTGTGGTGCTGCAGTGCCAGTGCCAATGTCCTGCCAGTGTTTGCTGGCAGTTCAGCAGCCTGCAACGTGGCTGCATGCCTGCGAGAAGGATGCCTTGGGGCTTCCCGCCTGTATTCCTACAAACCCCGCCCAGCTACCTTTGAGTCTGAAACTAAAATGATAGGGAAATTACAGAATTACAGAACCAATATGCACATTTTAAAAAATATTTTGAATATCACGTACTTAATATAAAAACAAAAACCTACCAAACAGTGGATTCTACTTTGCAAAGCAAGCTTGAAGTCAAATATATTTTCCAAAGACAGGATGCACTGTGTTGTTGTTGTTGTTGTTTTGGTAATTTAAGATGGTGAAATTTTGCGCAGTTGCAGAACAGTGTCTGCTGAAAGGACTTTTTGACCATGCTGAAATTCACTGTTTCAAGAAGTTAAACCTGGCAATGAAATTAATATAGTTTCCTTTTGGCATAGCGGGGGGGAGCGGAGGGGGAAGAGCTTGCTTTAAGAAAGATAAAAACCACAACAAACTCCAAATATTGGATGAGAAGGATGATTCACTTTCATGATTTGCAACCCCAGATAGTCCCCCACACAGGAACCTATGTCTACAGCTCTTCTGCAAAGCCAAAAAAATATGCAGTGATATTTTAATAATTCCCATTGATTAACTGGCAAATTATCGTACACCTAAAGCCCACCGGCAAGAACTGAGTCCCAGGGTAGGGACTGGCTAATTACAGGCTCCAGCAGCACTTCCAGTTGCCTGTTATCATCTAGACCAGCGTGATGCATGGAACAGTAAAACAGAAGGTGAAATCAAAGGGAAATGAAGTTACAGGGACCCTGGCAGTGTCAGCTCGATTCCCGCTTGGATCTGCTGCCTTTAAAGTCCGGCAGCTTTGCAGGAGCGCAGCTCAGTGCTGCCTGGGCTGGGGAAGGAGCTGCTCTGCAAGTGGAGCTGGGATCCAAGACAGATACCTGGACTGAGATTTAGGACAACCTAAATTGGGCTGCTTAGTCCGGAAAATGAGTTTAGTGAAGAGGAGGTGGAGGAAAGCAAGAGGAAGGAATTAGTTGGTCTTCCCAAACCAGAAAATGAGTGTATTCATGTGCCTGTCTATGCATGGCTACATATCCAAGAGAACAAGTGTGTGTGCAGGTTGCATTTACATGAGTGTGTATACACATGTGGATACCTCTGCACCTCCAAGCAGAGATCCTTACCAGAAGGGAGAGCTACAGCACCTTGGTCTCCCCATCCTCAAAGCTTCATACAGTAAACACTCTCATGGCACCTAACATGTAAGCCGTGCCCATCCAAGACACGGAGGTGGGTGGGAGAATGGGCCATTACCCCACTGAAGTGAAAATGAAGCCATGTTTCGTGTCCCTCTGCCCAGAATTCTTCTGTGTGGGCCTCGGTCACACCAAGGGGCCCCCAGAGGTGGAGCTGCATGCTGGCTGATGTCTGGGTGCCATATTGCCCTCTCCTGGGCAGAAGCAGAAGGACCCACAGGAGTCAAGGACTCCACTGTCAGCTTTTGAGAACAATTTCCCTTCATTACAGGCAGAAGTGTGGCTGATTTGGGATTTTTTCTTCATCTGTACCCACCAACACAGAACCCTCAGTGCCTCCACATAGCCATGATGTGCTACAACAGCAGGACTTCTCAAGCATCCAAAAAAATCAATGGTGGAAACTTTTCCCAGGATGCAAACAGAGAACGAGAAGGGGTAAAGTGGGATAGCTCCTTCATCTGTCCCTCTGCTTGTGCCCTCACGGGGCCGGGTGTTGCCTTCTGACTATGACCATGGCTGGAGCCCAAGGATCCTTTTGGCACCAGACAATACCCATGGCCCCACACTGTGCAACAGCCCCTGCTTTGCAGAGCTGACAAGCAGCTCTGGAGGCTGCACTATTTTTAATAACCACTTAGTAATAATAATAATGCAGAAAAGAGATACAGCTGTAAATAGGTGTAATTGCTGTATTTATCCCTGGTATGCATTGGTTGTTGGCCTCTGTCAGTGATCAGGTTTATGGGGATACATTTAAGATGCTTTGTAGCTGCTGAGAAGACTGGAAAAGGAGAAAATGATCTCAGTTAGAGATACACAGAAAGTGAAGAACTAATTATAAGAGCTATTTGAAATGAGGTTTCTTGAGAACACTCAAATAAATATGAATTTCATGAAAAAACTGACCAAATTTCAGATTGTCCTTTGCTTATACAGATGGCAGTAAAGACTTTATTTGCAGGGTAACCTTAGGTAAGAGAACAAAGCTGTTTTCCCTGGAGTGCTCATGAGTGACTCAAATGAAACGTGCTCATCAGAAGTTGGGATGTTCGAGAGAGAAACACCAACAACAGCCCATCACATGCAGCACACTATCACCAAGTTCAAACACAGGATTTTGGCAAGTTTCAGAGCTGTGTACTGCCTTTAATTTCTACAGCCATAGAACGTAATATAGCAGATGCTTGCAATTTATAAGAAATCTAGAAGCTGTAATTTGTTTGCATTAAATATTAATATATTGAAATAAAAAACATACATGGGAAAATACTGCCCCTTCACAGACAATTTGTGGACAGAAAAATAAATAGATTTCTTGAATCTATCACTAAAAATATTTGCCAGGCTCCATAGTCACTTCTCGTCTTTTTCCATGTAGGCTGTTGTTTTTTTTTCTTCTGGTCATGGCTAATGTCCTTTTCTGTCATTAATAAATGACACAATGTTTTTTTCATAAACATCTTTCATAATTCCCTTAGTAGGGCCCACCAAAACCACCATGTTTCAGAGTTTACGGTGCAGCATGAAGGGTTCACCTCTTTTAAATGCTTCAGGCTGTTCACAAACTCAAATCTAACTTGCATAAATTACATATAATGATAATTCTTTACATATGACATTTCTAAGGATTCTCTTCATCTGCTTAATGCTAGTAAATATGATTTTAAGTTATAGTCGCAGCATGTACCAATGATGCTGGTAGTACCGCTGAACAGATGAGAACACAGAAGAGATTTTAAATATTTCTCAGTTCTGCAGTACACACAAGGTCTTTGTCCCTAATCAAAAAAGATTTTCAATTTTGTCTTTGAATTTTCTGAATGCTCAATTGAACACAGTCTTTGAGGAGTCTGCCCATCTCTCAGGTTCCTCACAGGGAGCAGAGGGGCAGCGCTGAGCTCTGCTCTCTATGACAGCGACAGGGCCCAAGGGAATGGCATGGAGATGTGTCAGGGGAAGGGGTGAGGGAAAGTGTCTGCACCAGAGGGCGGTGGGCATGGAATGGGTTGCCCAGGGCATTGGGCATGGACCCGAGCTGCCAGAGTTAATGGAGTGTTTGGATAGTGCTCTCAGACACAGGGTTTTGGGTGCTCTTGTGTGGAGCCAAGAGTTGGGCTCAATAATCTTTATGTGTCCCTTCCAACTCAGAGTATTCTGTGATTGTACGATTCAGTCCTTGACATCCAGGGTACCACAGAACTTCTGCCACTTGACAGAACCAGATCATCTTCCAGACTGGTGAAACACCAAAGAGACTTTGTATACCTTGGTATATATTCTGCTCTCCAGAAGCCAGCAGCTTCTACAACACTTCTGTCTTGTTTTGTTCCACTTGCTCCTTGTTTCAGTGTTAACTCCATTTCTCTCATTTTCCTTCATTCATGCCTGCCCAGAGCCCCTTTCCAGAGTTCCTTTTATCTGAATGTCTAAATAACTGCCTTCATTTTCTCAATCCATCTCATCTTTCACTCTTGCCCCCCATATCTACTACTGAAGATTGGTGTTGGATAACACTGGAGGCTGATACTACCAAGTGCTATTGGAAGCAACTGGGGCTCTTCATCCAAAGCGCTCAACAAGTGTGAGTATGTTTTCCCTGAAGAAAGGTTGAGGAGCTGGTGTTGAAGATGGTTAATCCAGAGCAGTCAGGAAGGAAAAAGAAAAGGATGAAACTCCTGTCGTTTGCCTCTTGCAGCCACTTCCCAGTCACATGTTCAACTCAGCTCTAGCATATTAAGCGATGTGTTTTTCACAGTTTCCCAAGTCTGCTCCAGCCCCAAATAAGAATCATTATAACTACTCCTCCATATATTTTAATAGATAAGGAGCACCATACTTCAGCACCATTTTTAAGCAACCCTAACTTGCTCTCACAATCACATGGCAGGATAACACGTCTTGCAGCTTACAAACTAGGCCTGAGAAAGGGAACAGATGTGTGAACATGAGCATGCTGCTCATTCTGGCCAGCGTTTCCCTTAAAAGTCCCTACTGGAAAAGCTGTTTCTTTAAACACCCCTAATTCCACAGTCCTGATTTACCTGTTACCCACCTCACCCACTGTTCAACATTCAGCATATTTCAATTAGTTGGAAGCTTACTTTTTAAAGGACTCAACTGGGAGCACTCAGCTTTGGAGGCATTTCAGTTGAGTGCTAATTAGCAACTAGCTGACTGTCAACTTTTCTTCGAAGAGAGGGAAGGGCTGGTGGTTCCTATTTGAATTACCTGGCAATCAAATACAAGTTGAAATTTGTTCATTAACTTATAATAATCATCCCTAGCACTTCTTTGGCAATTTTCATCTTCAGAGCATTTTACAAACGTTCATGGAGACGCTGTGGTGATTAGCCCTAGGAAAGACACAACCATGCATATAGACATCTCTCCCCATTTTACGGGTGGGGATGGTAAGGAGTTGAATGTCTGAGAAAATGAGTGGCAGAAATGTGATTGTACCTCAGGTTTTTACTCAGACCCTGCACAGCACAGGCACATACTGTTCCAGCCCATAAAGCAGAACAAGCAATGAACAGGCAGGAGAGCGGGTGTGAAAGGTAAAGATACGTGGAGAAATTCTGAACGTGGTACTAAGGTGGCATGAATTTGATGTTCAGTTCATATAATTAGGCTTTTAATCCTTTAACTGAGCCAGGGTCCCCAGGTCTGTACTGCATTCACCTTTGTGCTCTGAGCCTGCAGTTACACTTCACAACAACATATGCAGTTCCACTGTTTCATTTAATCAATTATTTTAACATCAAGTCCCAAACAATATTGGAAAAAAATGTGTGTTGGAAAATAACATCTCTGGTACAAATTTTTCTGGAGTCTTTTGTTTCCTGTTTCTAAATTATTCTCCCTTCTTTATAAAGATTTGATCTAAAACCTTTGCACGTCCAAAACATAAGCCAAAACCTGCCAGGATATGAAGGCATGCCAAGTAGATCCATTTCAATTCTGGATATCACTGTTGCAGGTTCTCCCTGCAGTATTGTAGATTGTACTCTCAGTGCATGGAAAATGCAATCAAACCTATATGCATATTTTGTGGGCACAGCACATATATTCTTTAATTTGGCTTTTAAAATTTAACTATATGATATTGATCTAAATTTTATACTTTGAAATGTTAACATGCTCTTCAGTACTTGAATTTTGCCAAGGCCTTGTACAGCTGCATTAATGCGACTGAAATAACCAAGAGTTTTGCTTGGAAAATCTGATTATGCTGCAAGAGCAAAATGTTCCAGCTTATGAGGGCAAAAGTGTGGCTCTGCCTCTCCTTTTAGTGAATAATGATTTTGCACAGAATAAGAGAGCCTAAGCAAAACATATACTGAATAAATCTTTATCTCATCTATGTGATAGCTTCAGTTCCTTCTACATCTCCTACCTTCCAGGAATGATACTCAGTAACCTATATCCAGTGGCCAAAAAAGTGACCATGTATCTAATTGAGTATTTAATTCACACCAGACACATCTTATCCATGTCTGACATGCACAGGAGACATAGAAAGATGATGACTCTAAGGGGAGCAGCAGACCTGAGCTCCCTCTGACTCACAGCTCAGTCCAGATCAGGAGCTGCTGCATTTACAGAGGCAGGGTGGCACCTTCACTTTCTGCTCTCTGTTGTCTGCTCAGCATTCTCCCATCACACAGATTCTGCTGCCACAAATATCTATTTACACTGCCGTATTAACTACCTGCAGCTTGAGCAACACAGCAACATTTTGTGGACAGCTTGTGGAATGTTACGTACTTTTGTCTGTATCTCTTTGCTTCTGAAGTTCAAAATTTGAAGGCTATTGATCAGAAAGCTCTGTTTCTAATTAGACGAACAGAAAAAGCATCCAGCATATTTCATTCTGCCTGACACTATGACCAGAAAACTGGCACAGCACAATGTCTTCAGCTAGTCTTCACCAGAGCAAGCATCCTAAATGAATATCGCCTTGATTTCACCATCTGGCTCATATTAAATAAAACTACAGATGTGAATCCAATAAAGATGGAAAATTTGGAGAAGACATAAAAGACTTTAAATTAACCTGCAAGATGCTCATGTTAATTTATAAAAACAAAGAGCAACTAAAGTTACCAGAGGACCTGCAAACTTTCCCGTTCCTTATGTAAAAAAGGCAGCACAACAATGCCAGTTTCTGTCATACCACCTAATCCCTAGTGTGATATAAGATACTAACATTCAGTCTGAGTTCAGGCATTACAATTCTGACAGAACACTCTAGGTTTAGCATTTTTTAAATTAAAATCTTAGTATTTGGGGGGAAAGGCAAGTGAAAGTGTGTGAGAAGGGGCATTTATTCAGGTAACTTGTTAATAAGGGCAGTCACAAGGCTGTTTCACATTAACAGCATGAGCACTGAAAAAATTCTTAAGTCTTCATACAACCTTTGTATGACATACATACACACACACAGTTTACATCCCAGTTAGTGATGTGTGTTACGTAGAGATCAAAACAAAGGAGGTGTTCACATGCTTTCAGTTAAGTCTACACTGAAATTTGTTATTAAAACAACATTAAAATCCAATCATTTCACATTCTGATGAACTGAGTTTAGATTTTCAGAGCTGTCTGGCATTGTTTGTTGTCAGACAAATCCAGGTTCACTTACAGTTTTTTAGTGGAGCTATAAAACCATTAAAAACACAGTGGAATGAGTGTACTGGACTGTATGTGTTTATGCAGTGGCCAGGCTTATGCATGGGTTGTCTCTTAGCAGTTGCCATTCTCTTTTCAAGGTAGATGGCAGCTAGTGTGTATTTGGTCTGCGGTCACACTTCCACTTTGCAGGTCATGCTTTTCCTAAGTAGTTTCTGGGAGCATGTCTGATTACAAGCAAGTCAAAGCCAATTAGTCTTTTTGAAGAATTCCACATTTAAGCTTTGTTTTTATTAACAAGTACAGAGGAAACACTGGAAAATAATGTTCCCTTGTAGAAAACTTGCCCAGACTAATTTCTGTATGTTTACTACTGTTACATCTTTCACATTGCCCGGAATATTTTAATTGTAAATACATTCACTGTGGCACAGTTTTACGTTTTTGCCACTTTGGACATTCTAAAATTCGAATTCACATTAATTTCCTTGATTTATAAAATTGAATTGAGTCACTATGGGAAAATCTGACAGCTTTTTTTGCCTGAAGTAGGTACTTGCCAGGCTAGGGAAAATGCAAGCTTTTATTTAAAAAGGTGTAATTACACTTGCCCTTATAGTCTCCAAGAGTGTGGAGAGGTGATAATACAAAAAGCAGAGACCTCTCTGCCTCCTTCTCCAAAATTTCCACTTCCATGTATTGATCTTCTCCCAGAGAACCATTCTTCAATGGCAGTGTGCATTGATATGAAGAAGCAAGAGGTGGGAAAATGGTGGGAGACTTGGCTAGTGAGCTAAGTGATTATTTGAGCTATTTCCTTCATTTTCACAGTGTATGATGGTGGTAAATGTGGTTTAGCAACATAAAATTTAAATTAATGATGTTTCCTATAAGATGATGCATACGGCTTGACATCATTTATTGCTAATTTCAGAATGGCACTTTCACAGGCTTCTTGCACTCAAATTATCTTCTGATATTCCAACATATATCAGAAGAGCATCAGCTCAGTGGAATCTGGCTGTGCCTATCAAGTCAGAAGCCTATCAAGTCTGGTGTGCCCCATAGCTCTGATACCCCAGCTGTCCAAACTGCTGTCTCTATGGCCATAGATGGCAAGCTGAGGAGCCAGATCTTCCACTGGAATTAAGGTAAAGAGACAGAAAGTGTGCCCAGTTGTATTCCCAACACAAGGATAGCACTGCAAGGGTCACCCATGGGATGCCGAAATGCACCTGTCCTGAAGTATAGGCATAAGCACTGGCCCTCATAATGCATTGCTTAACATTATCAACATTATCAACAGTGAAGGACTGCAGTTCAGGACAGGCTATTTCACAAAGGCTGGAAAATATAGTTCAATTCAGATAAAGGCATAGACACAAAGATACTTATTTTAATAAAACCTAATGAAACCACCTCCCCCCCCATCATTCTTTCTTATAGGTATCATTTTTCTCATGCCTTTTTCTTTTCTTTTTTATGGTCCATTCTGAATTTTCATTCCACCTAACAGCCTATTCCTTTCCTACCCTGGACCAGGATATTTGTATCTTCCGTTGAGCTCCAAGTATTTCTGAAACACCTACTAATTCTTCCCTTGCCATAGTTTTTAGACCTTTCCTCTTACCCAAGGTCTGCACTGTTTCAACACTGTTCCTCCATCCTTCAACAACATTTACTCATCTTTCTTCAGCCCCTTGATAGGTCTCAGCACTTCTGGCAAAATGCTAAGGTAAGCTCCATTGCACAAACCTTGTTTGGTCACAGCGGTCCTATGATGTATTGTGCATCATCAATCCCACAAAAACCCTGAAGTACATAAAATATGGTAATGGCAGACAGCCCGGAATAAACTATCAGATCTGCTGAGATTCTGCCAGGGTTTCATGGGAGATCAGCAAAGGTAAGAGGGAGAGCATGGGAAATCAGAGACATAGGAAACCTGGAATTACATGGAAATTAGTACACTAGTCAATAAGAGTTGGCTTTTTTTGGTTTTGTTTATGTGTTTAGAAAAAGCAGTAATTTATGACAGAGCATTTTTCTTTTATAGAAAAGCAAAATGTTTCAGGTTAAAATTTGGTATCAGGTTCGCTGTCAATGTGAAGATATACTAAAAGTTCATTCTCCTGCTACTGTTATCAATCATCAGTATTCAGACCAGAATTCCTTGAAATATGTATTCAAGACTCAGATATAGTCAGAGGAAACAGAGGAGGTAATGGAGCTGACAACATGATCTGTGTGGCTTGTAGTCATCCCTATTCAGCCCAGAGTTATGTCCATTTGAGTACTCAACCAACTGTTCTACTGCTAAGTCAAGTAGGATATGGACTTGTGTTTCTGATGAATACAAAAGCTTAGTAAACATTTTCTGGGTATGAAAGACTGTATCCCATCCTTGTGCATCCTTTTTCCAAAATGAGAGCTGATCTTAATTTTTGTTCCCCTACAGAATTTGCAAATAACAGCCTGGATTTTTTACTTTTACCTTGACTCCATCTTAAATGACAGACTCAAATTACAGACAAAAAAAGATCATTTTACAATGTTGTCACAACTAACCTACAGACACACATGCAGAAAGTTCTGCGTTTCAGACAAACATCTTTGAATAATGATATGAATTAAAAATGCTGCCTCTAAAGATTTCCTATTCTTGGTGAAAACTGGACAGTGTAAACCAAAATAAAACGGGAGAATTTTCATCAAGTAATTGAAAACACATGAGACTGCACTATTTTAAAATGAAAATCTGAGGCATAAGGAAGGTTTCTGTTGCCTGTTTTTAAGGCATCACTTACTTTTGATTCCAGGTACATGTGTATCGACTGTCCTAAATCCACTTCAAGGTGCAAGTTTCTAAAGGATGTTTTTTATGGCTGTGCTACAAGGTCCTGCTTCAGCTGCAGAAGGTCAAATGTTGTGTAATTGCAAAGAGGGAAAAGACAGGCCACAATGCAGGTTTTGTTTACTCTGATCCTTGCTAGCTGTTCTACAGGACAGCATGTGCTCTGCTGGTCACCTCAGACGCGCTGTACTTACAAGTGCCATTTTTTAGAGATAATCTCTCATTTTATACCCACAGTCACTCATTTTCACAATTTTGGGTCCCAGGAAGCATACTTTTTTCCTGTATTCTGCAGCAAATGACAGTATCTCACAGACAGCAGTGTGTATTTTAACTAGTCATGATTCAGTTCTGGGGGTTTTGAACCTTTAATAAATCACATCTTCTGAAGCAATGCTCAAATGCAGACCTTTAAACATATATTTGAAAGTCAGTCTCCATTAAACTGAAAGTGTATTCATTGCAAATGCAACATGTATTGTCTGATTGACTTTAGCAGAAAAGATCAACTTTATAAAAGCAAGTTTAAAATCAGGTCGGAAACAGCTTAGCCTGTATCTATCTATACCCTTGGGTTTCTATTGAGCGTCTTGATTTTTTTTTTTTTTTATCTGATGATGTTCCAACACAAACCACATAGTCAAAGAGGCAGAAACCTCATCTCTGCCAGGTGTTCTTAGCACTTGGACTTTGAATTGTGCTCCTTCATCTACATTATTAGGCACCCAGACATTTCCCAAAGGAAGGGCAGGGTGATGCCCTCGTAAGTACTAAGCTGTACTGTAGTGCTTAGGCAGCGCTCCTAGGAACTGGTGTATGGCTATGTCAGCTCCCTAAGCAGAGAAGGGCAGAAAAATTAACTTTTCAACTTCATAACTATGGAGCAATTGTATAAACAACGGGTGGAGGCAGCACCACTCCTTATTTGTGCGGAGACCCTGGGACAGCGAAACACACACCAAGAGTGTTGAACGTAATAATCAAAACCAACAGTGGTATACAATAGACCACCCAAAACACAGCTGCAATAGTTTTTCAGCTCTACCATGGAAACAATGAATAGAAACAACAAGCAGAATAGTTTTAAAAACGGTTACTTTCTAAAGTAGAATTTTAAATTGTGGACCAAACAAGTCAATATTTAGAAAGTTTTGTCAGATATAACATTTACAGCACCAGGTCAGCTGTATTACCAGCACCGTAGAGACGCAGACCCTAACAATGAGAGAGGTTAGTGTGTGTGTAGAACTGAGGGAGGGCATAGGAGCTGCTTTAACTGGTGGTTTCCAGGAGTAATTGCTGACAATCCTTAATCAGAACAGCCACCATTTTATATCACGCAGAGATTATTACATAGACAAAGTATGTTAAAAGTAGTTTGAGAGATTTTGCATTTTCACTCTGCTCTAGAACTGGTGAGCTTCCTGAAGGTGAAAACACTTGGTTCCAAGCTAAATCTGTGAAATTATGGATAGGGAAACTTGACAGTATTTCCTCAGCAGATGCTGAAAGGCATGGTGGATGTGTGATAAGAAAAGGTCCAGGTGATCTGCATCCTGGGAGAAACAAGAGCTGGTCATATTTGGAATTTCCTCAGCAACGTGCAGAGGGTGGCCTATGATCTGCTGTTTCCACTGCCACTTAATATCAGTATTCAAGGATTTATTGGTACTCGGGGATTTCTCAGTACACAGGGGTTTGCGACTGAAGGGGAAGGTTCTCAAGAGAGCCTAAACATAACTGGGTATATTTTGGCCCATTTGTGAACCTTGCCAGCCCTGTCGTACAATATTCAATGCACTTTACTCAAAACCTGCACTGAATAAGAAATCATCTATTTTCTCCTGAGCTCTTGTAGGGACTTTATCAGTATCACACATATCTCAAAGGACTTATTGCTATACTGATGGGTTCCCCTGTTTGGTAATAGGGCATAAGTATTTGCATTTAAATATGAGTCAACAGCTGAATACGAGCCAGCTATGTGCCTTGGAAGCCAAAAGGCACATAGATGTCAACCATACTCTGGGGTGCATCAGGCCTTCAGTGATTAGATGCCCAACTTCAAACATGTGGAGTTTGCTTTCTCTGGGCTATTGATTATCTGCCACTCGTTCAGATTTTATCTACATTGAGAACTTTCAGTTCTTCTGACACCTATGCCCTGATTTTCAGAAGTGGAGTCAAGTAAGAAATGATCTTCCTATCTATTGAAACTTCATCAAAATAATGTTTTTCCCCAGTCCATGTGGAGAAAATTATTTGAAACATTAGCCAAAAGCTGTTGCTGTGGTGGAGGGGGCAGGGCACTCCATTCCTTCGCCTAAGAGAGTAAGAGCTTTAGTTTCAAGTTTCTGTTCTGAATCTGACAGTTCAAACCCACAACTTCTTTGTATGTTCCCTGCACTACAGTGTTGGTTGTCATTGAGCAGTACTATCTCTTTCTCATATTTGAAAGAGAAATTCCATATGAACCTGAGACTTTCCATCAAAAGCGAGGGTGACTCCAATTCTACTAAAAAAAAGTTTTGATAAGGCAGCACTGCCTTGTAACCCTTTTCTTCTTTCCTATCCTTGCCAAAATGTTTCACAAAAATAATCTAAATCTAAATTAGCTCTTATCTTAAACTTGGCAGATGAAAAAGCACTTCCAGAGGCCAGCTCTATTCCACACAGGAATAGAAACAAGTTCTCTTCAGTTTTGGTGAACTATATAACCACAAAAGACCATCTGCCATCTTCCTGCAGCCCTTTCTGCTGTGCAGGAGCATAGCACTATACACCTCCTAACTTTGGCAAGTCCTGCTGCTGGGGGAAGGGTTCCCAGTGTCAGCTTCATTCATTAAAAATCCACATTCCTTCTTTGAAAACCTTCCAGCTTAAGACCCCATGAGGCAAATACTCAAGGAAAAACTAAGCTGGAGAGAAGGGTCCTAAATGCCATCCTTAGTGGAGATGGAGAGAGGACAGGAAAAGCAGTGTGAGTTGAACAACTTAAGGGTGTTTGAGATGTTTTTAGCATTCTGGAGATTTTTAAAAGACTTCTAGGAAAAAATAAGATTAAAAAAGAAACAAAAGACAGAAGTAAAAATGCTAGTACATAGTTAGACTTGTATGTCCCCGTGTGTGTAACTAACATTTTGGGATAACGCAGCCAAAGAAATGAAGAATTGTATGATAAATTATATATATTTCTGTAGTGATAGAAATCTATAGTAGCATAGATTTGAAGAGACGCAACACCTATTAACAAATTCAAGCTTTAATAAAAACTTAAGGATATTTTTTGCTCTGTATTTCAACTAGAAGGAAAGAGAAAAAGAAGGCAAGCTCTCTCCTAAACTTCTCTGCCCTCTCACCCCCAACATCTCCATCTTCAGTGAGCACACATAGATCATGCCTGTCTCCGAACATAAATACACAGCAGTGCAACAAATTAACAGATGAGTCCAAGGAACAAAAAGAGCTAACAAATGTATCTTGTTAGACTGCTGTCAGAGAGCAAGATTTTTATCAGAAATGCTGTTTTTCAGAGGACACCAGGATAATTTTCTCCTAATAAATTTCCATCTGATTGAGGGCGGTTAGCATTCTGCCAGTCAGGGGGAATTTCCCAGGGGCACAGCTTGAACAGCTCTCCTACCACTGGATTAGATGTATGCACACATTTTAAAATACAGTGAGTACACAGTGCCTATAAAAGTGCAGTTGGTTATTTTTAAAAACACACAGCAGTGTTAGAAGTTTGCCCCGTTCTAAAACAGATCCGATACTTCATTTATTACAGTCTTTTCTCCTGAATTCAGAGGAAATGAGTGTGCATAATTCCACATTCCCTGGAAGGCAAGCGGGAAACATTGGTCTAAATAGTTTGTGGTGGTGTTTTCTAATTTCCACAAATCAAAACATATTTTTTGTACTGCTGCACCTATAATTTTTCATAAATGTCTGTCCTTTGCCTTTAAAATATTTAGAGGAAAAAAGGAACTGTGTGTCATAGGGTATTAGCTGATTAGTTCATTCAAACAGTGCTAATTATAGGTTTAATTGCTTAAATGTGAAAGTCATTTATTTAAATTAGTTGCATCAAACATACAGTATACTCAAAAACTGAAACATTTTGGTACTGGGAACCAGGGTTATTTTCTGTAAACAGAACATGCAAAATATAAGATGAGAAACAATGTGCCTCTATGTACTGATCTGCAAACTCATTTAAACCCCAAACTCCCTCCTCCCCTGCCTCTGGGGTCGGAGAACAGCCTCATTTGAACAATGACTAATGGAATGCACTGAAATGTGTGGAGGGTTGAAAGGAGAAATACTATTCAAGCCAACAAACTCATTTCATTTGTGATTTAGAGAGGCACTGCACCTTTCCCCTGAACTCCTCCTGAGAAGGAATGAATAAGCATCTCAAGGTTATGTAAAAGCTAGCATTTCAGGTGAAAAATATGTTAGTTTTTAAAATAATAAATGAAGAAATAAATAAAGGTTTGTTATGTCTTAAAATTCTGCAGGGAAAAGATGTTTACCTGCATCAACAACAACAAAAAGTAGTCAAAGCTATAATGACTGTAGCAACGATACAAAAGATTATGATTGTGTATTAAAAAATATTTGTATTAAATACACAGCATGAGAACTCAGATCAGAATGTAAGAGATGGGCTCAGCTTTTTAATCTGAAAAAAAAACCAACCAAAAAACAAAAAACACAAACCCAAGAATCCTACTGAAAAAAACATAAGAAAAAGAATTTTAAAGAAGATACAACATTAGGCAATTAACATACTGAGGAATGCGTGGCTGCCAATTCCTCCATCTTCCTGCGTTGACAAAGGAATGCATATATACATAGAAATATAAATTTATTTTAAGAAAGAATTTTTCTGAGGAACAAAGAGATTCGGAAGAGCCAGATTCCCCAGATATATCAGTTTTCATGTTCTGCATCTCTGTTCCGTCAGTAATCAAGTTGTATCAGAATGTTATTGCATTTTTCTAAAGCTTCAAGTTGATATTAAGCTCCAGCATTCTCAACAACATTATGGAAGTACACACAGCAGCAGCAGCAAAGGCTGCTGGATGCTGAAAGCTTCTCTTAATTTAATAAGGGTTTTTAAACCGAACGCTATGCACCATTGACTACGCAGGAAAGCTATTTTTTGCTGCAAAAGTTCCCAGCTCATGAATATCCTTGTATGCTTCTCTGTGCACAGCCTCTCTCAGTGCCCCCTTTTCCTGCTGAGAGGGTCAGATGGCCACAGGAGAGCCTGACCCCCTGTTTACATTTCACTGTGCAGATTACACAGTGAAAAATAATGCTACAGCTGGTTACTGCTTACATTTAATTTAAAAAGAAAAAAAAAAAAAGAAAAAACACTTTACAATCTGAATTTATATAAATCCATCTGTCTCCATATTTTCTCTTTTTTTTTTTTTTTCCCCACATGCAATTTGCCATTTCTCTTTTACACCTAAAGTTGATGTACCCATTCATTACAATCTTCCTTTTTGGATGGGGGGAATGGTTGTACTCATGCCCCTTGCAATGCAATGTCCTAACTCTCAAAGATTCTAAAGTAAAAAGTTGGGAAAATATTATGACCATATCTTAGATAAGTAAACAAAGGCAGGGAGGGAGTACAACTATAGCACCACGCAGCAGTCAGTGATGGAGGAATCAGTATGCTCCCATGCTAGACTCACATCCAACACTTTCGTCTCTTGTTTTAGAGACCTCTGCTCTCCTGGCATGCACATGTGTCCCAGCAGAGAAGCAGGCTTCAGGATGTCTATCAGAAATACACCTAAACATAACATCATAGGCCAAAAAAATGCCAGAAAAGATAGCATTGCAAATTTAGAAAGTCAGTCATGGGTAGATTTTGCTCAGATTAAATCTAAATTGAGTGGATTTCCAACGTGATCAGGGAACAGCATGCTAAGGGTGAGAGTTGGAGATGCAGCCTCAGAGTTTATGTGGTTATACCTCCAGATGATCCCAGGGCAGTTTGAAATTGAGATACAAAGGGCTCAGTTCTGCCCTCATTTACACAGCACTTACCTTTGATTTTCACGCCATTTAAACAAGATTGTCATGTGAAGTATCCTGATCACTGAAAATTCTGCCAAATACATATTTTCCCCTCCAGAATAGTGCATACAATTCAGATTATGGTACATTTACATGAGCAGAGATGTCCTTCAGAAAAGAGGTACAGATTTTAAAATAGAGGTTGCAAGGAAACTAATCTGAATTGCCTTATTTCTCAGAAACTTAGCCAAAATAACCATGCAAATTACAGTTTCTGTAGCTGTTTGTTTACAGTTGCATTTGTCAGAAGAAAGTGCTATTTATAAACTAGACATACTTAGTAAAAATGCCTAGGATACAAATGCTGCATTCAGAATGCCATCCTTTAAGATTGTCATCTAATTTGTTAATATATGTAAATCTATAATATTGACAGGAAGGCTCAGGAAGAGAGGTGTGTCACATCTTCCAGTCATCATGTGATATCACGGTGGTATGTCTTCTCATTCTTAGGTATTTTAAAAGCTTAGCATTTCCCAGTTACAGAGAGTTATGTTGCCCTCTGGATAAAAGATGGAGAAATACATGCCAATGCTGACTTTTCAAGGGCCACTATTATTCAGTACAAATAGGTACACAGTATGTGAGTTCTCACTTGGCTATGCTGGCACATGGTATGAAGTAGCCTTATTTACCTTTTTCCTGTGTTTTAAATCCTCAGCCATTCACGTGAACACAAGCAGAAAGTTGCTGTATGTTGTGCATGCAGCTACATTTCAGACATTGAATTTAATTAAATTAAATACCATCCCTAAAATAGAGCATGATATTAACATTTATGCTCCTGTTCTGGAAAGGACTATGAATACGGAGGAAAGTTAAGGTCACAAGTTTCTGAGCAGAAGCCTCCATTTATAAAGTATGGACAGGGAAGAACCTTGGTCTCAAGGATCATGCTCATTCTCAGAATATAAAGATTTAAATTACTCAAAAACCTCTTTGACACTCATGTTATTTTATTTATTATTTCTATTTTTTGAGTAGTTTGTTTCATATTTGGCCACTTTGGAATCATATTTTATTCAGGAAATAGAAAATGTATTTAGTTACTCAGTATGATGAGCTACATCAGCAGCAAAGCATTTTTGTGCCAGTCTGTTTTCAATCTCTGCAAGTAATGCAGCAAATAGACTGTATGATGCATTATAAATTGTATGATCCATAATAGCAGTCATCATCACTACTCAAAATAATATAGAACATAACAAGAAAATACTAGCAAATATTCTGTGAACACCAGTTTTGAAAGTTTGTGTCAATTTATTCTAAGAGTTAGTCCTAAAATAGAAGAATTGAAAGAAACCTACTATGCAGCCTACCTATAATCCGAACAAACACTTCTGCTGTGAAATGGCTAAACCAACAGCCAAAAATCTATTGTGTCACCAGATTTTGATCGGTGTGTATAGCTGAGATACTAAAATCATGTTTGAAATAGTTTGTGAAGGGATGCAAAAAAAAACAAAATCATGAGACCATAATTTCTTCCCAAGAATGTATGTCGAACTTACTGCTAATGTTCAGTGAACACTCTTTTTTTCCTGACAATTCTTTTGTATACTTATGACTGAAGAAATTCAGACAAATACCAAAGTAAAAATGATGTCTACCAGGACAGGAGAAGATGTTAACTTTTCTCTCCAAATCTCAATTAATTTTCAATTTGGATTTGCTGTGAGTTCTATGGGAGAGATCAGAGAGATTCCTGCTGTAGCAATTTTTCCTGCAAGGCACCTTTATGTGTGCTATAAAATGACCAAAAGACGGTGTAAGTTTGTAGTGAACATATGGTCTTCTTTTCCACATATTGTCTAAGAATTTGTACAAACAAAGGACGTATGTTTCACTTTCTAAAAGCTTTCTCTTTTACAGAAATAAAAAAGTTGGTAAAACCACAGCTAGCAAGGGAGTCTGGTACGAACTTTCTTATTGAGCACTGACTCTATTTTTATATCTCTAAACATTATTAATTTTACCAACATCAAAGAGGGCTCATACCCTTAACACAACATGAAGAAAAAACTATCTAGCTGCTCTGGCCTCATGTTTCATTGTGCTCTCACATCACAAGCTGCTGCACTGATAGAAGAAATCACAAACCCACTAAAAAAAAAAAAAAGAGAGAGAGAAATGTATACATAACAGTCTTTGAAAGTTCTGTAAATGCACATTAGGCACTGACTGCATTTCACTAACACAATACAAGCTGCTTTGACAGCAAAGCCACAAAGTCAGGTGTCTTTAGGAAAGACAATAAAGAAGATAGAATTTAAAGTTACCATTAGGGAGCACAAGTGAATAAAGAGTAGTGTTTCTAGTGGAGTCTTCCTTTGACTTTTTAAAGCTTAACAATACAACCATAGTGCCAGCTGTTCCCATCAGGCACACTGACCACAGGTAGCCTGGTCATTCCTAAAACTATGCCCACCAAGTTGTCAGTGGCTTAACTCACCCAATTTTTGTCTCAAATTCTTACAAAAAGGAAAAAAAAAAAAACAAAAACCACAAAATAAAACATCACACTTCAAAGAATTGCACCTTGAGAGGAATGTAACTGACATAAGAAAAGCAGAGTTCTGTGCTCCCCTTGCAGTGCAGCAGAGGCGAGCTCCTCTCTGTGTGACAACTGGGGCTAGGAGGTGCTGCACAAAGCAGCCTCCAAGTGGGCTGCAGCTTTCCCAGGCAACTCCTCATCAGTCTGTTGGAATCCAGGCATGAACACATTGCCTTGTGATTAGGGAGACGATTCACGGATGGAAGCAGATAGCGATCTGCCTCCAAAAACTGCCCATAATGATAGGGAGACGGTTTGGAAGTGAAAGATAGAAGAGACAGGACAAGTTTTTCAGCAGTATCTACCACAAATGTGGGACACAAGCCACATATTGCTTTAATAAAATCTTAGGCATTACGGCTGTCTTGGTTATAAGTATGTAAACTTTTGAATACAAGGGGGGCTGTTAGAAGCTGCATCACTACTTACTTGCTGATGTGACTCCCATCTTCAAGAAGGGCCGTAAGGAGGATCCGGGGAACAATAGGCCTGTCAGTCTGACTTCGGTACCGGGGAAAGTCATGGAGCAAATCATCTTGGGTGAGATCACATGGCACGTGCATGGCGTCCAGGGGATCAGGCCCAGCCAACATGGGTTCATGAAAGGCTTGACCAACCTCATCTCCTTCTATGACTGGGTGACCAGACTGGTAGATGAGGGAAAGGCCGTTGATGTAGTCTATCTAGACTTCAGCAAAGCCTTTGACACGGTCTCTCACAGGATTCTTCTGGGGAAACTGGCTGCCCATGGCCTGGACAGGTATACCCTTCTTTGGGTAAGGAACTGACTAGAGGGTCGTGCCCAACGGGTAGTGGTCAATGGAGTTAAGTCCAGCTGGTGACCCGTTACAAGTGATGGCCCCTAGGGGTCTGTACTGGGGCCCATCTTGTTTAATATCTTTATCGATGACCTAGATGAGGGGATTGAGTGTACCCTCAGTAAGTTTGCAGATGACACCAAGTTGGGAGGTGGTGTTGATCTGCATGAGGGTAGGGAGGCCCTTCAGAGGGATCTAGATAAGCTGGATCACTGGGCTGAGGTGAATGGGATGAGGTTCAACAAGGCCAAGTGCTGGGTCCTGTACTTTGGGCACAATAACCCCATGCAGTGTTATAGGCTTGGGGACAGGTGGCTGGATGATTGTGAAGAGGAAAGGGACCTGGGGATGTCGGTTGATGCTCGGCTGAACATGAGCCAACAGTGTGCCCAGGTGGTCAAGAGGGCCAATGGCCTGCATTAGAAATAGTGTGGCCAGCAGGAGCAGGGAGGTGATCATCCCTCTGTACTCACCACTGGTGAGACTCGCATCTCGAGTATTGTGTTCAGTTTTGGGACCCTCACTACAAGAAAGACATTGAGGCCCTGGAACGTGTCCAGAGAAGGGCAACAAAACTGGTGAGAGGTCTGGAGCACAAGTCTTATGAGGAGCGGCTGAAGGAGCTGGGATTGTTTAGTCTGGAGAAGAGGAGACTCAGGGGAGACCTCATTGCACTCTACCACTTCCTGAAGGGAGGTTGTGGTGAAGAGGGGTTTGGCCTCTTCTCCCAGGCAACAAACAGGACCCGGGGAAATGGCCGCAAGTTGTACCAGAGGAGGTTTAGGTTGGACATGAGGAAAAGCTTCTTCTCTCAGAGAGTGGTCAGGCACTGGAATGGCTGCCCAGGGAGGTGGTGGAGTTGCCGTCCCTGGCAGTGTTCAAGAGGTGTCTGGATGAGGAGCTATGAGATATGGTTTAGTAGCTTGTTGGTAGCAATGGTAATGGGAGGACAGTTGGACTAGATGATCTTAAAGGTCGTTTCCAACCTTGTGATTCTATGATGCTATGAATAGGACCTTATGTTCCTGTATTACAACTGAAAGCATGGTCACTGGGTTAGGACACACACCTCAGATGTGTGTACATGTGTGTGCTATTCCAAAAATATCTTGCTTTTTTATTGCTAGATAGAACAACTTTTCACAAACACTGGACAAAATATAGGTGGTAACAATTTAGTGGAACTGGAGGATTGCAGTTCATCTACTGGTGTAATGTGATACCTGTTTTTTAAGTAATGCCATTATGAGAAATCTAAACACGGGATTTTTATTTTTATTACCTTCATTTTTCCCTTTCTCAATGTTTTTTCAGTAGCACAAGCACTGAAAGCTGAGCAAACCCAAAATGTGATGTTTAAAATAGTTACCATTTTTCAGGAGTAATTTTTAGGAGGTGGCAGAGATTGAGAGATTGTTTTCTAAATTAAGAGTCCAAGATTTATGGGCAATTTGAGTGGTACCTGGAAAATTGAAGGAGTGGGAAGGAGAGAGAGAAGTAATGGTGCTGTATTCCAAGGCAGAAATAAAAAGCCTTTGTTGTCAAATTCTTATTACCAAGATTTAATACTTTCACTTATTTATTTGGGCAAATACTTACACTTTTTCATCTCAGTCTTGAAATACAGCTCATAAAGCCTGGATCAGGCTATCAATGGGATCAATTGATCCTCTGATGACATGGCAACAGAAAAAAAAGTCATATCCCCCCAAAACTGCTCTGATACCTGAAATTCTACAGCTAGCATGTAGTGGCATGGTGCACAAGATAGAACACAAGTCTTACTACCTCAAGGAAAGAGTTGATATACACACGGTAAATCTTGTAAGAGATCCAAGATACTGCAAACTCAAGGGTTTAGGCTGTCTCTGTCTTATTCTACAGAATTTTTTTATGGCACGCTCATTTCTGTCTTGCTAAATATGGAGAAACACCTACAGTCGTACTGGAAGCACCATCACTATCATTGCCTGTCCTTTTCACCCTTTCCCCATAGGAAAAACCTGCTTTCCTTGGTGGAGATTCAGGGTTATGGTCTCTGCTGCTTTTGACATACGCGTATTGTTAAATATTTAAGTTAGACAGGACAGGGTCAGGGAACCTTTCCTTGCAATGGGAGCATAAGGCAGTGAGTCTGTGGGGATTATTTTTAATTTCCAGAGTTCATTCCAGTGTGAGATCAGCCCTGGAGAAAGCTATACTCTCCACAGGGATGAGTTTTCCTCCTAGCACAAAGTGTTCCATTTTTCAGAGAAATGTAGTGATCAACAAATGCCTTCTGTATCTTTTACATATCCCAGACAAGGCAATGAAGCATGCTGAAGATAAGCAATGTCTCCCTGAATCTGATTTAAAATCTATGAGGAAGCCAGCGAAAACATCAGAGGACAGATCTGATGCTCTCACAGTAGGTTGCATTGCTGAGAATGCACGTTTTAAAAAGCCTCTGTTCTTGGAGGCTTTTACATGCTGAAGATATCATAACAGGTACAATATATGTTCAGAGATCATATAATAATAACAAATGTACAAGCATCTGAGCACAGACGCTCTGCTGGAGATGACAGCAAGTACTGCATGCAGAGGTCGTGTCTTGAAAGATTTAGCATCAGCAAGGGATTCAGTAGCAGTGTCAACCTGCAGCCTGAACTGACTGGTTCCTCTGTGTGCACTGTGATGCGCACAAGTCAGAGAAGGGGCAGCACTGGATGATGTGTGACCAGCTGGCATACTAAAGTATGAGATCCTACCTGGTGCATTGGTGGATCTGGTTGTTTTTGAAACTTCAGGAGGGCCTTGGGACCGTATCACATCCCAGAATCAGACCTGAATGCATTGCATTTTCTTTCAAAATTATGGGCTTGATGTTGTGGAATAGATGTCTTCAAGATGACGTTATTCCTGATAACTCAGCACAGTCCAGCAGGCCCCTTCTCTTCTTACAAATGAATCACTTTCAACTCTCTGCTTTAATCCTTTCCCATGTAATTATCCCGCAAACTAGTTTCTCATCAAGTAAATAAAGTCTGGGCAAAGGCACTCGAATTCTGTGAAAATAAATATAGCATTTTCTGAAACCGATAAAATATTTTTTTCATGCTTCAGTTTTCAGCTTTCCTTCAAGTTCACATTCCATGCCTGGTTTCTTTTAGCTCAAAGACTTTGTATCTGATAGATTGTTATCTCTAGTTGTGTTATTGTCTGTTCAAAACTTGCAAAATTAATTAATTAATTAATTAATAATCCATAGTTATTTCTTGAAGAAAAAAGGACCAAAGGTTGTTCATTTTAAATTTCATCCATTTTAAAATACACGTCTGATTTTATACTAACACCACACAATGTGAGCCACTTTTTGTAGTGTTGTAAATCTAAAAATCTTAACAAATTCCACGTAATATGTTTTACTGTATATCCATATATCTTAGAATTTACAGATAAAATATTTCATTCTCTTTTTCACAGTGCCCAGAGAATTTTAAGGTTTTCCAGAACATTTCTTCAGTAGAGTTTTAGCTGACAATTAAAGAAATAGTTCGTTTGTGATGCACAGAATTGTGCTAGAAAACAGTTACACACAACCTATTGAGTGCTTATCTCCTTATTTGGGTAAATATACTCAGTTATATTTCAGTCAGGAAGGACGGAGCATAAATCGTTTTAAGCAGAGTTGATAGAGGTTTCATATCTACTCCCTGTACAGAAATGGCACACAGTGCTGCTGCTGGAGAGTGTTTCAGCTCAAACTACCACCATGAGGAGCCCAGACAAATGAGCTCTGAGCAGCTGCCCTCTTTTTCTGTGAGTTTCAGAAATAAATTTTACGACAGTAACAGCAACTGCCTATTTATTTTAAGCAGATTCGAATAATGTATCATTGGCTAATTAGGGAAGAGGTATTTCCTAACAATCTTGCAGAAAGGGTTTACTTAACAGTTCCACTATTGTTCAGTACAGTTAAAATTTAAGTGCTTCTGAGATGGTACCAAATAGGTTTAAACAACTGTGACAGCTGGAAAGAGGCAGACTTTTTTTATTTGTCTATTCTGCAAGCTCCAATTAAATACCCACTGTTAAGGCACTCCCATAAATAATCAGAAAACTCTTCTACCCTAGGAAATAGAGCCAAAGCAATGTTACTTTTTAACAAAAAGTTGCAAGAAACTTTAAACTAATTAGAAACAATCCAAATATCCATGTTTTTATAGGTTCAGGGGCTGTGGAAGATGGAACATAGACTGGAAGGCAGGAAGTGGCCTCTTACACGAGCCACAAACACACTACTACAAACACAGGCTGCTGAGCAACGTGTATTTATATCATTGTTAGTGCCATAAGTGTATCTTAAAGCACTTAGGGGCCCACTTCTCCAGAACAACAAAAACTTATGGGTGTGGGCTCCCATGTGGAAGTGGTCTGGGTTGGAAAGGTGAAGGGGATTGCTGCCCTGCTAGTGTCCTACTTGGCTCAAAAGCTGCTGTCCCATACCTTAGGAACACAGAATTACCAAGCTGCTGTGGTTTACAGCCAAAATTTTAAAACTGAACCACATTTGGAGACATTAAAGCAAGATTCTGTCCCACTACTAGATAAAAGCAGGCAACCTGTGAGAGTGAACACCGGAACTGGGATGGGTTTAAGCCTCTGGAATACAGACTTCTTTGGTCATCACACAAAAATTTTGCCATTCTCAGTGTTCTGTCTCCTACAAAGATGAGTAAAAATACTGTGTGTGTGTGTGCATAATCAGTGTAAACTCTCGGAAACTTAGACCAAGAACCCAAATATCAGAAGAGAGTAGTCAGTTTGCCCTGGGCACAAGAGCAAAGCTGTTGCTTCTGGTTTGCATTTGACAGGCTCAGAAAAAGAATGACTGTGACAAGACGTTCGCACCTTGTTTTTCTCCTTTAGAGCACTTACTTTATCTAAATTATGAGAAAATTAATTACAAAGCAAACTTTTACTTGGATCTCCACATCTTAGCTAGATCTTGTCTCTGCTGAGATTGCTGTTGTCCAGGTAAAATATTGAAAAATAATATGCTTTTAGTGAATGGAACCCTCTCTGCAAAACTCACTTCAGTGAGGAAACAAGTTTGACTACAAAGATCAGAAAGAAAGTTGTGCATCTAAAAATATTGATTTTTCATTTTCAAAATAGCTTTTATACTTTGAGATGTATCTTATCGTTTAAAGGGAGATAATTCAAAATGAAATTAAATGCTTTATCTCAAGTTAGTGTATCAGTTGTAATTATTTGTTTTACCAAAAGCAGACAATTTTTTGTTTGAATTCCATAACAGACCTCAGAATTCTGTTAGCTGTCTCACCCAGTTACTCTTACAGACATTTCCAGGAAGAAGAAACCCAGAAACACAACTAAGAGTTCAGGCAAAATCTATAACTAGTCTCCACTAGAGGATGTGGATAAATAAATACATGCTCTCCCAGTGCTCTGTATTGCCACCAGACTGTGTCATCAAACACAAAATGAGAAATCAAAGAGCAGAAAGAGCCAAGAGCGTGGATCACAGTGTCTTTCCAAAGCAATACACACCCCATTCATTTTGGGAGCACAAGCACAGCCAAAACTGAGCATTCAGAGATATGAATAGGGAGATTTGAAGAAAGACAGCAAAATGCGGAATATATCATGTTGTAAAACAAGTGACACTCATCCACTAGCAAATTGCCAACATGTCATTCTTAATTTGCTGTCTAGCTCTACACTATCTGTGCAGATAGATCAGGCTATTTTCACTGATATCTGTAGAACCTATGGCAAAAATCATATTAAAGGCAAGAAGTATGAACTTGAAATTCTACTTCTCCTGCTCTACCTCACCTGTCCCATTGTGTTTGGGGAAAGTCACGTTTGCCATTTTGATGAAAATATCATCCTCAAGACATGACAGCTCAGAATTCTTGTAATATTTCCAAAATCTCTGAATTTTTCAAAAGTTATGCTGTGCTTCTCTTTGGATTCTCTTTGTCAAGCTCTGATACAAAGTTAACTTCTTTTCAAATTTGTACACATGTTGCTACACATCTTCTGTAGGGCAAAATCAAAACTGCAGTGACCAAAGAGCTATGAGTAACCTGAGAGAGTCAGCTCTAAAATATGTGAAGGAAATGAAAAAGAAAGTAATAAAACTACACAATGAGAGGATGTTATTAAATGTCCATTAGATTTAGGAGTGTTCATTTTCATTACATCTCTGATACTTGTTTAAAATGGGCCAAATACAAATGTAGAGCTGTATGCCTTCAAGAGAATTCTCTGTCTTAAGCAAATTCACTAATACTAAAAGTTTAAGAGCCATTGAGTTGGTCTTTGGATTTTGAACTGATGTATTTGCCCTTTGCATCTTTAAGATGTTGTACAAAGTACCTTAATTACTAAATAAAACAGTTCGATCTCAGAGGAGAAGTATTATGTATTTGGCTAAAAGAGAAGGAATCTGATGAAGCAATCTAAATGACTTCAGTAATGCAAGTACAATTGCCAGTGGGTTACGTGCCTGAAATTCAGAGCAAATTCCATTTAATGGAATTAAGTATTTATTATTTCATTTTTTTTCCTTCCAAATAGATCAGTAAGGACAAAAAAAAAAGGCTGCACAATGATGCAGGACTTGCCTTCCTACCCTAAAATGAATGAGGCCTAGTTAGTTGGGCATAGTCTATCCCACCTTCCCCTAAATAACATGCATCTAGAAAGCAATCACAACCACAATATTGCTAAGCAAGCTTCCACAAGACACTGCAAAACATGGTAATAGGAATTTGAACACTTAGTAATGAAGTAGAACTGCCAGTGAGGTAGATTGTCCATAAACACCTTCTAACAGAGTTCTATAAAGAAGGATAGCAGGGATCCATATGGTGATTTCTCTGGTGAGTGATCTGGTGGTGATTTCAGTCTTCCCAAATGAAGACCAAAGCCTACAAAGGAGCTCACTGCAAAGCCTCCTCTTCAGGAATCTGCAGGCAGGCAAGAGATGCTGGAGCATCTGTGATGAAAGGAAACACAGCTAGGAACAAAAAACATGCACTTTAAGCCAAGCAGCTCTACTGTTCTATGTTTAGGGAAAAAGAAACAGAAGTTCAAGCTTTGAGAAATCCAACACACAAACACATGGTACTTTCCTTCTCTCCCTACCCCAAGCTGATGAACATAAGAAGGGACAGAAAAGCCCTTTAATCCAAGACAGTAGCCTGCATTTGTTTCTTCCAGGAGAGACATTTTTAATTCCTTTTTGCTGTCACTTTCTTTTTATTTAAAAGAGAAGCTGTGACAGCAAGTGGGTGTGGGAGCCATGTGACAGGAGGCTGCTCAGGAACAGCACATGCTGAAGACATGCCAGGCTATTGCAGATGATGCTGGAACTGCCCTCTGGTCATCCCATGACCTGCCTCTGGGTGCTCACAGGTAAAGCAGCCCAATCCCTTTTATTTTTTTTCTCCCCTTCCTCCCATATTAAAGGGTGTGTAGTGTCTGTTTTTAAAATGCATTTTTTTTCCCTGATTTTTTATTTATTTTTAACCACAGAAGTTTCTTTAAAAGATAGAAAATATAAATTACCGAGGAAAGCATTTAGTGCCCAAAGTACATCTTTTCTCTGTTCTTATTATGCTGTTTTGGTTTTGGTCTGAAAAGCCACAAATAGAAACATGTAACAAAAGGAGATGAGGCACTGTCTGCAGGGGACAGACAGAACATGGCAGTTCAATGCTATCTAGGAAGGGAAGCATGCAAGGGTAGGATTTTCTTTTTTTTTTTAGGCTAGTATCTGGAACCTCGTTTATCCCAAGGTTTGTTGGTTGGTGTTCTTGTTTATTTATTCAATGCATCTTAGTCTAGTGAAAAACCATGGTTATGCTCCCAAAGCTGCCCCTCCGGGTTCTGCAGGAATCCAGCCTGGCAGACGGATGTGCAGACTTGGAGGAAGTTCAAGTATTTTCCAGTATGTCAATGAGTATAACAAGAAATCCCCCTATATTCTGAGCAATGCCATAATAATGTGAGGAAGAAAGTAGTAACATTAGATAATCCCCATAGAAGACTAACTCTTTGATCTCCAGCATTTACATGCATGCCTTTACACTTTGTACATTGTAGGCATTTGATTTCTTACCAACAAAATACAGCTACAACCTTCACTTGAATGTTCCAAAAATAAAATTCTGCTTGATCCAGTTTTATGCCTTCTGAGCATTGAGAAAAAGAAGTGAGGCCTCAGATGACCATAGTGAGTAAATGAACAAGTTATCAGACAAATGCCAAGTGCTAATAATGTCTATTTAGTTTAGCTGCTTCTAAATATTAAGTCAATTATGGGTCTGCATTCTCCACAAGAGTCAGCATATTATCACGATTTTAATACTTTATCTCCAAACATGTAGGCAAGGCTGACACCAGGGGTTGTGTAGATAGGCAGCGTTAATAAGAACATTTTCATTGCCTTCTGCCTGTCTGCAATCTGAACGAAACCTACTATTACAAATAAAATTTGCATCAACTCATGTGAATAAAATTAATTCTTCCCTGTGTCTTTGACCCCCCTAGGCCTAGATTTTCTTTTGATTTTTTTTTCTGTTCTGGAAACATTCACATACTTGAGCAAATGGGAAATAATAAGATCTGACCTCTCGCGATACTGCCTGTCTGGTTCCATAAGTGCATTTTCAGCAAGGGAGCCATTTCAGTGGGTATCAGTGTAAAGGAAATGACTCACTGGGCTGGCTTATAGCTGCTTGTAACTACAGAGACTGTTAACTAAATCCTAAATAAATAGCAATAAATAATAGAGAATAAATCATGTTTCATTGCTAGTATTAAAATCCAGAACATTCATTATTAAAATTAAATGGAAGCAAATAGTTTAAAAGTCTCTGAGCAGCCATTTTTTGGACATAAAAGAACTGAAAATTTTGTTAATTTACAAGAAAAGAGAGGAAGAAGTAAAGAGAGAGAAAAAGCCAAAAGGAAGACATTTTCCTAGACAACAATATAAGAGCTCTTCTTTCACAGGCTCTAACTCACAAAAAACTCAGATTCAGATGTTGAAAGTGTATGTCTCCAGAATACACCCTCACCTTTCAAGATTTCAAGCACAGTTTTATTCATGGATGGGAGTCGCAGGAGTAAAATGAAGCAGTTAGAAGCAGGACACATTCCTGGTACATTATAATGCATATTACGCATTGTCTCAGCTTGACTGTGAACAACACATTCGAAAATGAACATCGGCTAATTAGTTGCATACCATGTAGAAGGCTTGAGCCTATTTCATTTACTGCACAAATGATCTCAGATTTTTTTCTGCAATGCAGGAGAGGCACAGCCCTCCACCCTTCCCTTGGACTTAGAATTTTACACGTGACATACCCATGCATTCTGGAACAAAACAGAAACCCTTGAAAGCCACAGGCATAAAAATACTAAGAGAATTTCAGCTTCCTTTCTGCTCAAGCAAGTGTCTGAGAGAGAAACTGAAATGTGGTTCCTGCTAAAGCAGTTTGTATCCACACCACAAATGGCACTGCAATGTAGACATACCCCAGGCAGTTGTTAAAAAAAAAAAAAAAAAAAAAAAGGGGGAAAAAAAAAAAGGCTCATTCTGATACCACATACTATTTAAGCATAACAGCACACAGTTCAGCTTCTCATCCATATGGATACCCCACACTGAATTCTGTGCTGCCAAGGGCCTCTGAGCTAGCTCACCCAAACTCTGTTTAGTCCCCTTTACACTGCAGTCATACCCAAAGATTATGGTTTTACAGGCTAACCTCCTGTCTGTCCCATTCTAATGATGCCACTACTTTTGAAATGTAAGTTTTCCACCTTGCCCTCTGACAGACCACCAAGAGGACGATGACTATGGGGCCAAAGTCCTCTATAGTCAACATAGTAGCTCTCCTTAGAGCATGGATGTCCAACTTTTTGGCTTTGCAGATTGTAACAGTTTGCACCAACAGAGGTGACCCACTGTCCCCACTGCCTCACTGTACTCACATCCTCTGTTCAGTCTCCATAGAGATTCAGCAAGCATCAATGAATGTCAACGGGTGCCATTTTTTCCACATGGAGAAGTATAATGACACATCTTTGTTTCATCCACACTTCATGTAAGACTTCCCCTCTGCTGCTATTTGTCACATGACAACAAAATGTAATGGAATATTGGTGTGAGGGTCCAACCTATACTGTCATACCACCAACATCCATCTCTGACGTCATGGGTCAATATCGTAATATAGGAGGCATTACTTTCACCAAATATATAATATAGTTAATTTATATAAACTAACAAACTTGTTTTAATTTTTAATGCTTTTTTGTTAAAACATATGAAAAAAGAAAACAAAACCTATTAAATTAGTGGAATATGTGACCTCCTTTTTGTCAAATTAACTCATAAGGCTGGTTCAGTGGCAGTCACTCCAACACTTAACAAGTGTTCATCAAAGATTTTTTATGAAATTTTACTCTTACTGTACTTCATTCTTCACAATAACTGTTCACAATAGTATATACAGCCAAAAAGCAGTGACAGGAATGAGGCATGACTGTGAAATGAGGGATATTTCTCTCTAAAGTCTGGTAAAGAGATATGATCAAATTTTGGATTGCAACTCTATGCATTCAACTTGAAAATTCACAAGTAGTGTACTTATATCAACTGAAAATATCATCGCAAATAAACAAAAAATTGATTTTTTTTTTTTTTAGCAATTTTGAAACCTGTTCTTGAATTCCTTCATCACAATGGGAAGCACAGGTGCATATTTTTTGCTGTTCACAGGACTGTGTTCAGCCAACGCATCAAAATCCATAACACGATTTGCCATCACTTGAGTTAGCACTGCACTACACTCTCTCCTTGTCCTGGTTTCAGCCCAGATGGGGTTCATAGTGCACTGCTGTTCATTTGATGTTGAGCAATGGGTGCATGACTGGGGCCAGGCCAGGCTGCTCAGCACCATGATAGCATGGGGCGGCTATATCGTGAGCTGCGCTGGGCTGCATGGGGCCCATAGATTTGACATGCCTGTGCCTTAGGGGTTGCTGACTACTGGAAGGCTCTGCAGGCACCATGATGTAAATATAAAAAAATGACAGAAGTTCTGCCATCTCTTTGTCACTAACTACATAATTTCACAGCTCTCTCCGAGCCCTGAAACTCTGCAAACACCAGAAAAATGAAAGCTTTAGGAGATGACTAACAGTCTGATGAAATTTGGAGTTACAAATTGGGAAAGCATGAAACAGGAATGATGTGACTGCAAGAAAAGTCTTTCATAGGCCTTCCTACCATTACCCGGCAGCTCAGGCAAAATCTGCATCAAAGTCACTCAGCAGACACAAACTAAGCCAGGCCAAGCGGAGGGCCCCTGTGATCAGTAGCATAGACTGCCCAGCCCTCCTACCCAACAGCTACCAAAACAAAACAAGTCCTAGCAATGTACACAGGAGGCTTCAATATGAAAGTAGGCCATGCCTTGTCATGTGCACACAAAACTTTTGAATAAACATGACTGGACATCACTGTAATTGTAGCAAAAGGCATTTGATTCTGGTGATGACTGCAGAGGTTCAGTAAGCGATCCAGATGAGGCAGTGAGTGGCCATAGGTCGTACCAACAGTTCAAGCACGTAGCAGCATTTTTCATACATAAACTCAATTGAGGGAGAAACAAAAGCTTAATAGAGGAACTTCTAACTTGATATACTTGAACATTCTTTTTTTCCCCCATTTCATTCACTTAACAATAAAATGATTAAAATGGGAGAAAAATAATAAAAATCTGTTATTGAAATATGGCAACCTATAGCTAGTATGAGATACAGCTCAGGGAAATAGGATAAAGAAACAGATTTATATTCCTGGTCATCAGCTACACAAGGATGATCCTCTGTGGATATATAGTTGGGGAGGATAAAGGAAAATTCCTTCTTTGCTTAAGTTAATTCAAATGCAATTTGTGGGTAAATTCATTGGACAATTAAGTTGTTTATGCCTCAAAAGCAGCCTTCTCTCAAACCAGGTCTGTGTTTTCCCCTGAGTATTGGTACAATAAATAAAATGTAAGCTCTATCTAGCTTTCCTTGTAATTCATGTATTGAAAGGAAAAAATTAATATGCTAATGTTTAATGAATTTCAAAATTCTCTTCCTATTCTTATATCTATAGTACAACCTGACATCAGAGCTGTTTCACTGTTTATTCCTCTGGAGCGACAGCAGATTGTAGTTGTCAGCCTGATTTTTCTTTCTTTTTTTTTTTTTTTCCTTTCTTTTTTTGAAGTAGTTGTCTCTAAAATAAAATCTTTCAAAGCTGTAAAGTGACATCTGAAATTCTTGTCCTTTGATTTCTCTTCCCTTGCTAATGCTCTCAGCTTTGTTGTCATGAGAACATACATGCTAAACCCCCTAGAGTGAACCTCCACGGCACCTCTTTTGATATAGTAGATTGGACATTTCTTACTCTTTATCATTTGATCTCTGAAATTGTTTGTTAAGCTTTCCTCCAAAGGAATGTTTTTATTGATTGCTTCTATGGCTGTGAAACATATTTTCTATATTAACAGAAATGTTTGCATTTTCTCTTTGTAAGTTCAGAGGTAGAGCTCTAGTCACACAATTTTATTTCTTCTTCCAACTTATGTCTATATTAAGGATCTCCTAACCTTTAAGGCAGACATTTTCAAATCAATTATGTTGTTTTTCAAGAGGGAAGCTAGGGAAGAATTGAGAATCCAAGCTAAATTCTATTTACTCTCTCACAATCATGAACATATTCGTTAAGTGTCTGGTTTGTAAAAGTCTGGACAGTACAAACAAGGAATATAATTGTGGAGCCTGAAACAGAAAAATAAATTAAAGAAAGACACTACATAGTAATAATAATTATTTAGCTGTTGTGATGTTGTTGTGTAGTATATACGAGGAATTACTCATAAATAACTTATTCAACAATATCTAGTTCAAAAAAGTGGCAAAAATGAACAGCAACAAATATTATCTGTTACATACTGATAGATACAAGAGGACTGGGAAGTAAAATATTGAGTATATTTTCCTGTATTGTTTATGTTGGATTTAAAATTAGGAAAGTCTCAAAAAAGATATTTTCCCATATTAGGAAGTCTTGGGATTTCAGAGTTTTATGCTTGCCTTGCCTGTGATACTCTAATCACTAGAGCTTAACAGCATTGATATTCATTAAGTAAATCAAAAACAGGTTTCCTGGGAGTAAGGAATTCAGGACTGTGCTCACAATCTATCTGTTTGAAAAAATCCTACGGAGGAAAAGAAGCTCTCATTGATCAACTGTGATCTCTGCCTCTTCTGTAATTATGTCAAGTAGAGCACACCTTATTTGGGAGCTGCAACGCACAAATACTGACAGAGCAGTTTAATATGGTCATTATCTCTTTTCAAAGGAGAAAACTAAGGAAAAGTAAAGAAAAAACTGCAATATTTTGCAACATTTTCTTTGCCACACGTCTTGTAAATTAAATGAAATCAATTACTTTCAAAGAGTCAGAGACAAATCTAATGCTGCTATTGTAAGTAAGGTTGGATGGGATAGGAGCAAGCAGGAGCTCTCACACATGGAAACAACAGTCAGAATACTGTGTTCTTCTTCATCCAATAAGAACAACGTATTCTGCTCTTCATCTCTTCCAAACTAATGCAAGGCTTTTTTCATGAGCGACTGCTATGTTTTTCTCTTTCAGTGTGAGAGTTCAGAGATTACAACTGCAAGGCACAAAAACATTCATATAGGGTTTCTTTGGGTTCTCACTGATTTTAACTTAACTGTATCTGATACTTGTGTCTAGACTCTGACTCATCATAGAGAAGTGTTCATCTCTCAGAGATGAAGACAAAGGAAAAGGAGTCAGTGGTGAAACCTTCTTCCAGCACAGAACCTCCAGTCACTTTGACTGCAAAGGGAAAAGCCCATTTTGCACACCAAGCAGAGAGTGTACCACATGAGGATGCAAGGAAAATGGGATCCAGATCTGGGTGGTAGAAAACAGTTCCAACTGGTCTGAACTGAACACAGTCCTAGGTGCAAAAGTCTGTGACATCTTCACTAGACATATAGATTTTGAGGAAGAAGGCTTAGGCTTAAATAGCGCAATATTCTATAGCTTGAAATTCTACAGCATTTACCTCAGACCCACACAGGCAAGGGTTTTTAAATCCATTTTTGCCACCAAGCAAACTCACAAAACACTGTAGACGTGAAAAAGTGTGTTCCAGCCCCTTCCAAGTATCTGTTGTCTTTACAAGAATTGCAAAATGATAAAATCTTCTTTTGTGGTAAGAATGAAGGCTCCCCAGTGAGATTTTTAAAGAGGTGGAGATGTTAGAAACATTTGCAGCCACTTCATTGATTTTTAAAAGAAACCTAAACAGTGCAATTGTCAGCTAATTAAAATGGTTGTTCCCGCTTGCACTGAATTTCTTGTGGAGGATCACTACATCCCTTGCAGCAAATTGTGATACTATGTTTTAAGATTTTAGATGAAGAGAAAAGGTGAGTGGAGCCATAAAGATGTGCAGCAACACCAGCATCCCAGGAGCATGGAACTTTTTGGTACAGACTAGTTAAAGCCAAAAATACCATCCACTGAGCAAGGACTTGAATGCCTTCTGATGAAAAAGTTAGTTTTATAGACTGCTATTTCCAGAAAGAATAATATCATAAACTCAACAAAGAAAGGAAGTGATATTTATCTATCTTCTTATGTCACATATTAAGAAGAAATAGTTCTGACGAATAAAGTTTAGAGTTTCAGTTACCCACCTTACTTGAGAGAGCTTATGACCCTAGTACTGTGCAGTTCTTGCTAGTATTATTTCTTACTGGTATTCCCTAGTCATAAATGCAATTATAAAGACTTCTCAAAGGTCACTGTGCAGAACATCTACTCTCTGTCCTAACACATGAATTAAAGAAAAACAGAACAGTGAAGAGGACAGCTGAACCACTGACATAAGAAAGCTACAGGAATTTGCAGATTGAAACTCACAACAACATTCTTATCTGGCAAGACAGACATGGCCAAATTTTTGAGATGCAGATAAATGTATATTAAGTCTTCAAGATGCCTAAGCATTTCAGCTTTTTTTTTTTTTTTTTTAAATTTTCTTTGTCAGATGCCTGTTACTTAGTCTCTGGGAGGGATCCCGATAGTGCCTGAGTTAGGTGCTGAGTCTCCTGTATGTTCATTTCAGAGACTCTAGAGTACGTGTCAGTGTGGTTGACTTAGCAGCATAATTTTATTTATATGTATATATATTTATAGCCCATGCTAAGCTTCAGGGCAACAAAATGAGGCTAACCTTAGACAATTAAAGATGGACAATATAATTGACATCAGTTTAAAAATATAGCTCTCACTTTTTCAGAGAGCCCTTGGGCAGATTCACAAAATAAACAGCATGGAGCTCTGATTTTATTGTAATAAATAAAAATAAAAAACTAAATAACTGCTTTTGAAGAGTGTTAATAGACAATTATCTTACTGTAATATTTTAAATGTACATTAAAAGATTAACCTTGTATGATAAGACCAAGAATGATTTTTTACTTTTTAGGTAATTGAGAGTTTTGGATTGAAAGTATAGTTTAATTTAATTAATGCAAAAATAGTTAGAACAATCAAAATTCTAATATTTCTAAGCATTGCAGGCCAACAGATGGCCTCACATCTACTACTCACAGCACCCGCCTTCCCTGGCACTCTCTAGTTTTGTGCAGTCATTCAGGAGTCTCTAACATGCAATCCTGGGTTACTAAACTCTGGTAAGAACTGTGTGAAGAGAAGCAGAATTGTGTCCATGTCTGCACCAAATCTCATCCACCAAGCAGGTTATTGTCCCGCCAGTAATGGACAATTGACTACAATCACTTTTATTTCCTTAAGCATACAAACTAGAGAAAGCAAAGAGGAGACAATGGCAAAATCTTAGATGAAATCAGATGTGATCTTTTTGAAATGGGGAACATTTCCATGGTTTTAATTAGAAGCCTAGGAACTAAAGTTAAGGAAGCTTGAAGATCCCTGCACTTTCAGTTTAGCCTGGTGAAACTTTCAAAAGTCTGCCTGCTTTACAGCACATAGGTTTTATAGTCTCTCACTCCATTAAAAAAAATGAATAAATTAGAAGCCTCAAGGCAGCCACATATTTAGAAGCAATGAAAATCCAACCTGTCTACGTCAAAAGCATTTAAAGGCAAATGTATTTGAGCAGAAATGAAAAGCACAGTAGAATGAATTAAAACACTGTTACTTTGCCCTAATCTATGTTGCTCCTCATGGCACAAGTCTGAAGACTGAGAGTTCACTCCTTGTTTCTTAATATTTAACAAAATGACAAATACCAGTGTAAAAAAAATTGCTAGCCTTGTGAACAACCTATCTCACTGCAACATCAGACCATGTTAAAAACATACTGGGCCATTCAACGGAAGTCAAAACCAATCAATTGTAATGAAAAACTACCAGAGCATTAAACAGACATCATTATGAAATTCTACTATGACAAGAATTCTTCTCTTTCTTACTGTTAGGTCCCTACTCATACTTTTAGTCTCAATATGAATTGTGGAGTGGAAGGACGACAGCCTAATCTGAAAGCATAACTAACGATTTCTGAGCCTTAGTACTAGATTGAACTATTCACTTAAAATATAAAAAAAAATAAAAGATGTATCTCTACCTCCTTCTTTCATTGGCCGCTATCAGATGCATAGATGTGTCATGAGATTCAGGTCAGACATAGAAAAGTTACTATTTCTTGGTATTCTTGGAACTTACAGAACAAGACATAAATGAATACAAAGTAAGCTCAGCCACAGACATTTTTGACAAGAACTTATTAATTGAACGAATGTGTAACTCAAGTCTATCTACAGTCTCGAGCTCACACAGTTTAGACTTGAATTGCTTTAATCACAGAAGAATTAGGTGAGTACAAGATTAAGCTAAAACATGGCAGATCAGTAATAAACTCAAAATACATAAGCCTTATGAGCCTGTATCCCCATGTGTGTTTTTTAAATACATTTATGTGCATGTGTATTAGTTGTCTCTCACTCCTGGCAAGCATCCAGCATTGCCTGCCTGTAGGAAATGCTAAGCAACCCCTACCCCCACCTCTGAATATCTACTTTTATAGTAGGATCGTTAGTAACTTGAGCAACATGCTTCATATTAAGGACTCATCAGCTTCAAAGATACTCTCAAAAACAAGAATTAAACACTTACGTTACATGCTTTGGAAGTTCTGCACTGTGTCTCTTGATCATCATCAAAGTTACCCTACAAAAATATTTCTCTCTCAATTTTAGATCAGTATTAGAACTAAAAAAAATTCTGTACAATATTTTAAGACATGAAAGAGAGCATATCTTGGCATAAAATTCAGCTTGCTATAATACTGCTTTGGTGTTCTACAGTTCTAACAATGTTTACAAGATTGTTTATTGAGAATGAGGAAAGAAACCATTGTAGGGCCACGTAGATTACAACATAAAACAACCCATTATTGAAAATCCTTTGGATTTTCTGTTAATTTGCAGGAGGGGAGGAGGAGCTAAGATCAAAATATGGAATCTGTTCTGCTGTTTCATAAAAGAAACATGGTTTCTTATGTCTTCTATCCATCCTTGTCTACCTCGTCCATTTTGCCACTGATCAAAGAGTGAACTTTGTAGACATTAGTTTTGAGTTTCTCCCACTTCTTTCTACTCTTTGTACATGAATGTCTAGCACATATTAAAACATTGAACAATCAAAAGAAAGACTTATTCATACCAATTAAAATATGGAGGAATTCAGTTTTTAAAGGTAGCCACAAGACGGCTATTCTAGATGATGAGCTTCAGCTGGAAAATGAATCCTCCCATAAAATTTAAGAGACAAGTATCCCGCTTTGTGGGATTTTACCTTAATATAAGGAGGCATTCACCCAGATCAATTGAGTATGCCAAACATAACAGAAAGATACATGTTTGTGTATAAGGAACAGATTTATTAGGATGGTTAAAATAAAGATGCTCATTTAATAGGATTTACAAATAGAGATTGTGTCCAACATCCACTGGAGTCAAGAGAGTTAGAAATCAACCTAATTTTATAAATCTGATCAGAGATTTACTTCCACACAGAAAAACTGATCTTAAATCCTTCTTTTCAAAGTGTTATTAAAACGTATATCATGTGACTTTTTTCAAAAGAAAATTATCGGTGTCCGTTTTCCAAATCCAGAGTTAATGTTGTGTTAGTACTTTTTAGGATTGTGAACACATGCTAAATGGCATTGTCTTCATTTTCAGCAAGAGGAATGGATTTAAACTATATTTGGCATTAGCTGTGAAGGGACACAAAGAGATGTAGAAGAAAGCCAGCAAAGTCTTTAAAGAGAATATCTAATTTAGATGACTTTCAAAAAATTGCATTTGAAAAAAGTGTCACAGTTTTTGAGCTTAAGATGGGAAACTGAACAGAAATATAAATGACAGGGGTCTTTTTTACAAAAAGATAGTGCCGTTTTTTAGCAGAGACGTTTCTCTTCACAGGTTTTTCAAATTATATGTTCTTGTGAAGGATGTTAAATGTCTGGGTTGTAAATTTCAAATTGTCACTGCATGATGAACTTCAAGATGAGGAAGGAAGGAAAGAATTACTTGTTTTTAATTTAGACTGAACATAAGCTATTGAAAATTCATATTTTGTTTGTGGATTTTGCTCTACATACACAGGAGTTAGAAGTGCTACTTCAAGGCTTACTAGAGAAATACCACAGAAATTTTTAAGTTATGATGCTGATTTTTTACTATTTTGAGGTAAAAAAAACAGGTGAAACTGAGAATTTCCATTTTTAAAGAAATTTTCTAGGAAGAATTTCTAATATCTGCTGAGTGTTAAACTATATCTTCTTGACCAATAAACTCCATACATTTCATCCAGTGTGACTGATGCATGATGCATAGCATTAAAGCAAATTAAAGTGTTCCAGCACAAGAAATTACACTCATTCTACTAAGACTCTACTGAAAACTTTTAAAATGAAAATTCATCGGAAGCAGCTGATTTCCCATACAAAGTTTCATTCTGACTAAACATTAAAGAATGCCAGGCAGTCATGCTGACAAAACACAATGAGGTTCTACCTAAAATTTTACAGCTGTAAAGACTGTGAAAATCATTTGACATCAGCACGCTAAGGACTTGCTCCAAAATCTGAACTATAATTTGATTTTGCAATTCATTAAGTTGCTGATATATGACAGGGAAATGAGAAGGGCAGATTTTCCCTAAGGATCATAAGAAATTTTGGTAAAAATACATGCCAGGCGTCTGCACCATCAGCATAAGATTTGAAGACATTTAACAGTTTAGAGAACAGTGATCTACACTGCTCAGTCAACCCATTATGTGACTCTAGGCAAGCATGAGGTTTCTGTTCCTTGAGCTACCCACAGTCATTCCTTCTAGCACTGCTGCAAAGCTCATTTAGCTTGTCTAAAGGACTTTGAATCTCCTGAAAAAAGATGCAAGCTATTGCATATGGTCCAAATCGATCTTGGCTCAAGAGCTGTTTGTCTTGGAAACAGCGAAGCGTCCAGGCATGTTACTGCAAAAGCCCCATTCTTTGCAAGAGATCCAAAACAAAGTACTGCAGTAAAAGTAATGGGGAAAACAGCTAGTTTATTCTCCTGATTGTCTTGATAAGACAAGTTGTAATTACTCTGCCAATAATAGAGGCTAGGAGAATTGAGAAAAAATGGTTACCATCAACAAGAGAAATAAATCCCAATTTACAGCTATAGGAGAAAGTAATGGAGAGAGTTCTGATGGATTAAGTGATGCCTCTTTCCCCTCACTCTTCTTAGACAAAATGCACAGCAATGTGCATTTATGTATTCTTTAAAAAGAATTGTTAATGTATCTTTTATGTAGCAGAAATGTTCTGTAGTCTGATTCAAAAACGGAATTGAAGAAACTGAGTAAAATCAGGAAACTGAAGTAGGAAGGGAAGGGGAAAATATTTGAGTGAATACTTCTCTGTGCTTTTCAGAATCTGATGTAAAATACATAGTTTTATGCAGATGTAAAAAACAAGTGTATTCTACACATAGTTGTGTGCCTCATGTCTTCTATCTCTAGACTTCACTCCAGGGTACAAGAAAAAAAAATAATAATAATAAAAAAATCACAGTAGCCTCACAGCCACCATTTACTGCACACTCCTGGCAGTTTCCAAAATGTCTCAGAAGAGAACGCATTCCAGCTGTCTCCTGCACTCATATTCTGCCTGAGATGCAAGCAGAACAATGCAAGGAGAACAAAGATACTCCTTGAACAAAGGCAGCATTAAATACTGGCAAGGAAATAAGAAACAAAATATTCCCTTCAAACATGGGGAAGGCACTCAAGTTCATATTTTTTTTTCTTCTGTGTGTTTTCTTAGTAAGGTTTGTGTAGCTCAGAGATTAAAAATGTAACACATACTTGCTTCAGTTGCTATGGTAATTCTCTTGTGTGTTTTTTTTTTTTATTATTATTTTTTATTATTATTATTTAACTGAAGAGCACTGTAAATAGCTATATAAATGTCCAGAACACAAGACACAGCTTTGCCCCAGGCATCTTTTATTTACACATCCCTCTTTTCCAGCAAAACTTTATTGTTGTTGTTTTTAATGAATATGCACACTCTATGCATTGAAGCAAAACTGAAGCAGAGAGGTACTGGAAATTGAATCCCCACTAATGAACAGTGTGGTATTTGAGACTGTTTCAGAACCCAAATGTCACAGATGTTCAGGTGGAAATTCTTTATCATTGTATGAATTTGGAGATGGACGAGCAGTGTTTGTCAGAAGAATTAGCATTACAACAGCACCAACTGACCAGCAGTGGGAAAGTCAGGGAGGTCTCAATGGCTTGACATGAGCACTTGGCTGCCATGCCCATAGAAGGGACCCAGCCATCTGTCAGAAAACTTTGCAAATTAAAAGCAGCCGAAATTTGGAATATGCTTACAGTTATTTTAGTCATCTTACTTAATTTAATAGGACACTGAGAATACCTGTCTGCTTTGACAGGCATAGGCCCCAGGCAAGTATCATTAGTAGAGGAAGACATACTTTTCTGGATGATTGCAGATATACAGTTCCAAGGGAAACAAAGTACTGAGAGTCAGACTGGACCTGAGGATGGTGTATATCCCCAGCCATTGTTTTCATAGCAGAAGGTATTCAAGCACAACCATAGCTATGCAGAACTATCCCTGCAAGTCAAGACAGATCCACGTTCACCAAAGCGTTTGCACCAAAGTGTGGAAGTGTCTGTATTATGTACTTGTGTGCATTCAGCACTGCTGAGAGAGAGCAGTAATACATAAACAGTAATCCATCAGTGTGGGTGGAGCAATGCTCAGGAGAGCAATTTTCACATGCAGAAAGATGCAGAATACTGAAGCCGCAGGTTATGAAAGAAGAGCTGATTAAAATGGATGGTTGGGGCAATGGAAGGAGAAAGGTAAAATGCGAGACAGAAAACTGCAGATGAAAATAAAAGAAATCAGAAGAAGAAGAGAGTCAGAAGAAAAGGAAGAAAGATGAGAAAAGAAAAAGAAAAGAAGATGGAAGAAAAAAGAGAACAGAAGAGAAGAAATTAAGAGAAAATTTTTCTTACAACATGTTTCATAGTTAGGGATATTGCACCTTTCTATGCTTTTCTGATGAGTGTTATCTTAGGCCTTATACATCTGCCTTTTTTGGAGAAGCTTCAAAAACATTTTCTCCTCTCAGAAAGGCCCCAGCCTGCAGCAAGTGCTGGGACTACATTTGCTGGCTGGATTTCCCCATTCCCTCTCCTATTTTGGGACCGCCTGAAATAAGAGTCTCTTTAACCAAAAAAAAACAAAACAAAACAAAACAAAAAAAACATTTAACAGAAGAAAGTATTCCCTTATTTGTAAAAACAACAACAAAAACAAAACAGACAAAAAAACATTTTCTCTATCAATCTATCTGTATTCGTGTGTCTTATCTAACGGCAGACCAGTTCCCAAGAGTACAGAAGATCAATTTTACCTAGATACTTCATGGACCCTCCAAAACTGTCCCACTACTCTGCTAAGAAAGTGAAATTGCCAATTTATTCTTCTGCCTTCTTGAATTTTCTCATTAAAGAAGCTTTCAGGTTTGGGTGAAACAAAAGTTAAAATTGATCAAATTGTAAAAGCAGAACTGCATCTGAAAGCAAACGTTGTAGGAAGGGGCTAAGGTTGGCTCTGCTTTTTTTCTTACAGTCTGTTTTCCCTTGTCTCTTGCCCTAGTGCACTAAGCATGTAATCCTCTCTTGCAAACAACTTAGACAGGACTCCCTGTAAAACAAATATATGAAAGCAGATTAGCTCCAAAGAGTGTGCTTACTGACTAAAACAGCAACACAAGTATATGCAGAGCAGTCCAGCAATAGAAACCGAAGGCAGTTTACTTTCTCTTTCCTCATGAAGCTCCTGCATCTCTCTAGTTCTATCAAACAGCAAAAGAATTAAGCCACACTTTTTTTCCTTGCTTCTTCCTCACATGTCAGTTACTCAGTTGCTAAGGGAACACAAAATGCAACTGCATGGCTCCAGCATAGCAAGGTTCAGCTCTGACTGATAGAAATGGCAGAGAAATCCAACTTGCTAAACAATGGCAGTACATTTCCGGATAAACAAAAGGTAAGTGACTATATTGTGTGTAACAGAATCTCAAGCCATGGTTTTGAGCATTGTTCCAGGCTGTCCTGAGCAGTGGTGTTGTCTCTGTTTATAATTTGCTATCATATCTCACAGCACCTTCTGCTGGCATCTCTTCACTCTTCCCTCCAGAACACTTCTAGGGATTTTGCAAAGATGCAAGGAGCTCACCCAACTGCAACCACAGCCAAGAGGCTCTGCTCCCAACCTGTAGCAATTACAGCATGATTAATTACAGGCTACACCCTCCAACATCAGCCTCTGTGCTTCTCCTTGAGATGCCTCGTCTGACTGCGCTCCTTTCCACAGCTACAGTCACTTCCTAACCCTGGGGCAGCTACCCTGACCACAGTCTGGGTAGAGAAGTGCAGACTGCATGCGACTCCAGGTCCTGGTCAAGCTTTAAATACAAACGTCCATTTGTGTTGTCTTTTTTTTTTTTTTTGGTTTGTTTTTTGTTTTTTGTTTTTTTGTTTTTTAATGAAGTTACTGTACTGCTGATTCATTACAAATATCAGTCCGTCTGTGGGCCAAAAATACTGCTACTTGAAAGGCAGCAGCCCCAATGGGGAAGTTTTCAGAGGCAGAATGAAAGGCAGATTTGGAGGACTTGCAGCTGTGTGCTCCAAACTTGATTTTAGTATAATTAAGATTTATTATTTGGGAAGAACTGACAATGTGGTCAGCTAAGTAGAAAATGCAAATAGACTGCAGTTAATAAGGTCTCAAAGAAACAGCAACCAGAAAGCACATGCTTGTTCATGCCCCTGGAAAAAAGAAAAAAAAAGAAAAAAGGATCCAGATTTGTGAGGATATGCACATATGCTTGTAAGAAGCACGGTGATGGCTTTTTATTGATGTTTATTGCTTTGGGTCTTCCAAAAGCAGTTAGATTTCAGGAGAGATTTGAATCTGTGTCATTAGCCAGTATCCCAAGAGCTAATAGTGCCACTGGCAAGGGCAGGATAGCTAAGAACAACTATTTCTATTATCTTCAACATATTTATTGGTGGTTGAGACAAAATGAAAGGAACTTAATATATATCTATGCCTGTTCTTTCTTAATCAGGAACTAGGCAAACAAACAGCCAAAGCACCCACATAAATCTCACGAGTCCTTCCCTGAAATAATGACATTTGACATTTTTTGCAGTTAGGAACGTGTTGTCTGAGTTTATGTACTTTCACTAGTGCTGAGAAGTTTTTCTTGCTGATCATAGACATGTTTTTAAACGTACAAGAATTCAAACGTTTATTAGAAAATATGAGCATACATAATTTGGAGCTCACACAGCATTACAGTCTCACCTGCTTTTCCAGAAATCCAGTCTATCTATTCCTAAACACATTCAAATATTACTTAAAAAACAAAACAAAAAATTCCTGATCAAATGCTTAGCAAGATTCTTTCATTTGTTCATTTAAAAAAAAAAAAAAAAAAATCACTTCCTCTCAATCAGAAAAAAAAAAAAAAACAGAAATGTTCACTCCCGTACATAAAGTAAGCAGTAATTTAGCAATCAATTAATCTACCTATGATATTTACGCAGAGTTAGACATACCAAATGGCACTGAGGAAACACTCCAGAAAATAAAAATAGTTATTTCACCACATTTATGATTCTAATCTACACTGTTTATGGCTTTCTGGCAATAAATTCTAAATTAGTTCTGGTTCTAATTACAAAAGAACAAGTTTAGGCATATATGATAGGTATGATTTCATACTGATTATATCTATATAAAGGCATGCTTTTCAATTTATAGCATTTCAAAGAAAAAATGACTTATGTTGATCCACAGCATTCCTGGGGGAGTTGGTCAGTCATTTCTCTGGGTGAGTAGTGAAGGAGAGCTTTTTTCCCTTATGAACATTACAATGATAGTTTCCAGTACAATAACCCTAGTTAATGTCTGATGCTTTCACTTTGCCTTTACATCTCTGTTGTACAAATGTCAGTGATTTTAGCACTGAGCTTAACCTTTACACGTTTTTCTCTTCTTGCTCCTGAAACCTTGCTCTCTCTTTCCTCTGCTGGGTTTAGATGACAGCGAACCAGAATGCATCCTGCACACACACACATTGCTGCCTGAATTCCTCCAAGGCATTTCATGAGGAATCTACTGAGTGGCATTGTCCTGTAGTGCATACACCAGCTCCAAAAACCTCCTCTGTCACTTGAAGGAATGTTACAGATGAGACAGAAGCCACCTTCATGCAGACTACAGTTACCAGGGAGGCCTTCAGACACCTTACTGACTCTTCACAAAAGTCTGCTGGTATAAAAAGCCACATTACCTAACAAATGCTAAAATCTGGAAGCACAGTTAGGAGCACAAACCCTTTGTGAATCACTCACTTTTTTGGATAACCTCAAGCAAAGGCTTTTTAAGATCAGATATAAACCAATATTCTCCATCCTAAAAAAGAAATACCACTCTCCTAACTAAAATGCTATTCTGCAGTCTGATATCTCATTTTTAATATCTACTTCATTTCAGGAAAAGTTGGCCATTTTTAGGGGCTCAAGTTAGGAACCAAACGTTATCCCACAATCTGATGTTCTCAGTGAAGGGCAAATAGAAATAAATTGAAGACACTTATGATTCATTTCTAGTTTACTACATCTATACATTAGCAATTCTTTCCAACACTGTTTGTATTTCTATAGCCAAAAGAATCTCAATCTAACATTCATCCCGTTTTCTGAGAGCAAAATGAGGTAGAGAAGTGAAACGATGCAACTCCGCAAGGTCGGAGAAATTCTTCAGACCAACACAATAATGCAGTGGAAAGTCCCGAGCTGCTGTTTCACCCACTGAGCCGTACAGCTTCCCCCAGGAACTGGAATATTAATTATTGACCATGTGTGCCAGGGTGAATGATCTCTATCTGTACAGGAGGGTTTGCTTTTCTTGAGTAGCATTGCACATTGCTGCCTGTCCGCACTGCAGAGCACACAGCTGCTTTCTGAGTTTCTCTGCCCATTTCTGATAGAAACCTCAACAAAAATATCAGTTTATCAGCTGATGCTTACAGCATGCATTGCATAGGGTTGACAAACTTTATAATTCTTGGTGGTAAATGGCTAGCCTAGATGTTTATTTAAACCTGTCCACACCCTTCTGGTTCTGGAAGCTGTGAAACTCCTAAGGCTGGGATTACAAAAAGTTGCAAACTAAGAGGACAAGCAAAAATTCCAGGCAATACAAAGGAAGGATTTTGCTTAGTGTAAAGTAAAGGGACAAGTTACTAGCCTAACACTGAAATAAGCTGGAAAGGGATTTTCTTACTATGGTGCCATCTCTGAGTGTGGCTAGGTCCAAGAGAAGCTGAGATGAACCCTTTTGCACATTTTGATTTCTTCCTCCTGCTTTTTTCCCACTCCCAGAAAAGAAGATCACTCAATCCCACTTTTATCACTCCCAGAATACAGTTTAAGACCTAAAATAAAAATCACCAAGAGGATACTGTGAATGGAGACCAAGTATCCTTTTTTTCTTAGCACCTCATCCACTTGTTACACCCATACCTTTCAAATCCTTCACTAACTCATCTGCCCAAGTGCTACCAGCCAGTCTATAAGAATTTCTTGGAACGTGCATCATTGGAGTAAACTTTCATGGGAGTTTCTATTACTAAACTCTGAAAAGACACTTACATTGTTGATAAAGTTTTGGTTCTCCCACAGTGTATATTATACACCACTATTGTTTAAGACCTAACACAAGTTTTTATTTCACTGAAAGAAAGCTACTGACACCATATGTCTTTTCACATTACCCACAGACCATTCCATCTTTTGCTACTAATGCACACATGACCAGCTCAAACAGCAAGTTACCTGTGATAATGTTTTTAGACAGAATTGTATTAGTGTTATATGCTGCAAGACGCACATGTACGTGTTACACGCATTCAGAATTCAACTAATCCTCAATTAAAAGTGATCAGAAATCTCTTCTGAATTTAGCCAGTGGGATCAGGCTTTTCCTACAACAACTGATATTCAAATGCCTTCTCATCACCCTGTTTTCAATCCAAACCCAGTGAAATCAACAGAAAAGGACATTTCTCTGTCAATAGAAAAGGACTTCACAGTAAGAACAGTTGGTCATTTATTCAAAGCTAGTAGTTTGACATCATTTCAACAAATCATCAAAAGACCGGGTGGGAGAAGTGAGAAGTCATCTAGTATATTCTCTGCTTCAGCAGAGGATCAAATATAACTACCACATTTCTGACAGATGTTTGCCCAATCTGCTCTTAAAATCACCCAGTGACAATCATTCCCACAATACTTTTAGGCACTTTCTTCCCCAACTAAATTATTCTTATAGAAAGAAAATAATCCCTATAATCTAACCAAAATCTGTCTCTCTACAGTTTATGACCAGTATTCTACCTACACAAAACACACAAGAGCAACTCGATCCATACCTTCTACAGGTCTTGTCTTCATACTTGAAGTGCACTGTACCTTAACACCAATTTCTTCACATTTCATTTTCTCCAAATAACTCTATGTCTTTCAGCCCTTTTGCTCAGGATATTCACATAAACCCTTTTGTTGCAGCCCTCAGAAATTCCTCCAGCTGATCTACATCTTTCTCAAAGACTTATAAATGGCCACAGCTCTGCACCTGAGGTAGCACCTGTGCTGATCAAGACCAGCAATTCTCATTCTTCCTAAGCTAGCTTACAAGGCACTGTGAGCTTTCAGAGAGTTCTAGGACTGCATCTCAGCTGCTTCTTCATCAGCCTTTGTGCAGGTCTTCATCCCTAATCCTGTAATTCTTCTCCTTGAACTGCATCCTTTTTTTTCAGGTTGTATTTCTCAAGACTAGTTTGAATTGTATCTACTGCTTAGAAGAAAAACTTAGGTTTTCCTTTCAGCTAAGCTCTGTAATCTAGTGAGTCTTTCAGTCCTGAGAATCTGCAGTCAACTAGAAGAGCCTCTTGCAGAGGCAGCTCAAGGTCTGCTCCTGGCTAAGCAGAACCAGCAGGCATGCTGCACTGGTTCCATTTTCAGAGGTTTCACCTACTCTGTGCCATGAGACAGTGACAAAAACTTGATTGCAGCTTGGATGTACAACATTATTACTTTCATATTTACAATGTTGCTTGCCCTATTAAGCAAAGAAATTAGGCTAGTTTGATCCAGTTAGTTTATAAATCTATGCTAACTTCTACTTTTTTCCTTGTTGTGTGATTATTAACAGCTTTTGTTGCAGTGCTTTTTCAGGAATTGGTGCCACAGTGAGTGATGCGTGACTGCCTGAACTCCGAGTTTTTCCCCTTGCTCCTGCTGGAAGCTCACCATCACCATGCAACAGTGGCTCAGGACTGCAGCACTGCTGATGTCTGTTCCTGAAGCTCCCCTGGCAAATTTTAGCAGATCCAGACAAATTTAACGTGGAAATATATTTCAATTCTTTCCTGATTTATTGCTATGTCTTACTGCTGTGTGTTTAGTGAGGGTGGTCTCTTTTCTTTTGTTCTGTTTTTTTTTTTTTTGTTTGTTTGTTGTTTTTTTGTTGTTGTTGTTTAATTCTGAATTAATCTTCAAAACATTTTATCTTGTCCTACCAGGGTACCAAATACAACATGAATTGCCTAATGCATACTCTGATTATTCCCTGCAGCACTGTGAATGTTACATTGACAGACACATCAGCAATAAAATGCTACGCAGTAAAATAAGTCACTAAAAACCTAACATGTTAATTACAGAGGGACTTCTATGAAATAACCCTGAATGAAAGGCAGTTTGTGGGAGAAACCATTAAAACAAATGTAAGATCAAGGGTGTTTCTATTTTACTTAATGGTTTAGTTGAAAAATATTTTTCAGTAAATAGTTTAATTCTCAATTACAGTAGAAAATATGCTTATTTCTGTGTTTTCTCTGTGTTCCTATTGTGCATCTCAATCTCAAAGTCATAAATATCAATTATTAAAAACATCTCAGTAATACTGAAGCTCAAAAATATGTTTCTGCCATGATATTAATTGTTTAATGTGGTTACTTGTCTCAAACCAATTTTAGTGTACAATTATCTTTAGCCATGGCATTCCAGAGACTGTTCTTTACTGCAAATTTTACTTTCCTTTTAATTATTCATGAGCTATGCCCTGATGATGTGAAATATATTCCAAAACCTACATTTTTTTTCTAATACTAAGGGCTGCAAGTAAATTGGTAGCCCTCAGTAACAACATATGTTTATAATTATGATTACCATCAGGGAATTCAACCTTACAGAAGGATAGAAAAGAGGCCCAAGCAGGGAAACCTCAAAAAGTGCATGGAAAAAAGAAAGGGAGGAGAAAGCTGAAATGGGAAAACCACTCTTGGATAATGGAAAAGACTCGGTTGTAAAAATAAGCACTGGTTTCAGCTGGGGTTGCATGAGAAATTTCAATATTTTGGTGACTGATAAATATTTAGAAGCAAGTTCTTCTCCCTAGAGAAATGATTTTGTGCAACTGTTGCCTTGTAAGCTCTAAGCATATAACCCTCTGAAGCACTAATCATCACAAAAACTTCCAACACATCAGCTACCTGACAGCAGAATTAAAACACTATAAATACTGCTTCCTGTTATTAATGAAGCATGCGTACATTTAAAACTGCAATAATTAACACTGAATCGAGTTTTCTGTTATAAAACTCACTCTGAATGTTCAGACGCTCAGCTGTTTGAAATAGCACTGAGCTGAAGTTGGCAAGCTGTACTTGTGTGCACAGAAGATACAGATTTTATAGCACATAAATGTGCATTTGAGGACTAAAAATCACTAAGTTCTGGGAGAATCTTGATGGATTGACATTTACAGTTTAGTTTGACTGAGGAAAACCCCCATACTTCTTGAATCTAATGACTTCAATAGAAGTCTTCTAGAATTGTCACCATCCATTCACTTAAACTCAACAAGTTTGCAAAACTAATAGTCCTCGGGGTTACATGGACCCATTCCTCAAAAGATTTTTTAATCTGAAAAGTTTGGTAAGTGAGTGAAATGTATATTACTTTATTACTTTGTTTTATTTTCTTTATAACTTATGTTACCTTTACTAAGAGAAGACTAATTGTGACAACTGAATGAAATTCTTTCAAAGAAATTCTGTATGGGCAGAGATTTTTCTTTTTTTTCTTAACAAACTGATTTTTTTTAAGGAAATTTCAGGCTAGGTTTGATATTAAAAATGAGTTAAATAATTGGTATTCTAAGTAATCATCTCTTCTGTCAGTAACTTCAAAATGGTGCTAGAAAAACTTCACAGCACCCTGTTTTATGTATTCCTCGTTGGCAAAAAAAAAATCTATTCAATGTTGGAAAAGGGCTGAAGTTGTAATATTTCTGCACTTTTTTACATTTTGCTTCCCATTCTGAGGCTACAGTGAATTAGGACATTCACCCAGCACTGGGGAAAGCAGTTCTTGTATCTGGTTCTTGCCTCGTTCACAAGCGATTCAACCTTGAAGAGGCCAGACAGACTGTATTCAAAGAAAATCAAATGTAATGAAAGGAAGGCTCTCTGATTACTTAAACACAAAGCCAAAATAGTCTGTAGTTCCTCATACCTCAGGGCAGCACCAAGTCGCAGGACTTCCCTGGTATATACCTTTGGCGCCAGCTTCAGAATTCATCTGATTACGAGTGAATCACAACTTCATTTTCCTTTACCTTTTCATCATTTGTACGAATTGCATATATACGCTTCATGATTGTGGGAAAAAATAGTCTGATAAACAAATGGTTCATGAACAAGCAGGAAGAATTCACTTCAAAAAGTGGGAAAAACTGAAAAGGATCGGGCTTTCAATAACATATGGCAAATATCATCTGGAATGCCAGGTAAAAGAAGCTTTAAATTAACTTCTAGTTGAACTAACTGGAATTTCTGATGCTAATTAAAATGCAAAGACATTAGATGATAATAAGTAACAAATTTCATTGTAAGCAGTGTCCTGTACTGTTGGTCAAATGCTAATGAACGCTTATGCCCCAGGGCTACTGCATAAGAGAGGAAGAACCACTGACTGAAGATTCTGTGTTTTAGCAAGAATTCGAGTTCTGCTATGAAGTGTTTCTGAAATACAGCAAATTATATACAAACATATAACCTCAGGTAGAAATACTATTGCTCCATCCTGCAGAAATAGGCATTGGCCTTTTGAGTCACCCAAAGCTCAGAAGGCCGTGGAGATTGGCTTTGCAGCAGGCAGTTATTCAGCAGCAAGGTCACTGCAGGAAGAAGTCACATTGATCCAAAGGCTGACTGCACTTAGGCAGAGGTGTAAGACACAACTTTGTGACAGAGCCAGGAACAGCACCTGTAAATAATTTTCTGTTAAAAGAAACCTTTGACCACATGAATTTCCTGGAACAGAGGAAACTGAAAAGCAAAAAAAAAAAAAAAAAAAAAATCCTCTCTTTGAATTCTTATTTCTTGATTTTCTTTGGGACCTAAGTCCTCAGACTTATCACTGTGGTAATTACAGGCTACTTCTGCCAAGTGTGAGACTGTCTTTAGATTTTATAACCCAGCTTTCAGCTTTTTTCTATCAGTCTTGCAACAAAGGTAATGTTCCATTACTACATAATAAATAGCAAAGCCAGTCTTACGCCCTAAAAACCTGTCCCCTGCAGAAATGTCTGACTGAAGGACTCCATGTTCACTCAAAATGGCTTTGCGTAGTAGTTGTATGGGAAAATCTTGTGAAAATCTTTCATTTTTGGCTTTGTAACACTGACTTTATCCCTGCATCTTGGATCGGAGTTAGCATTACATGATCACTAACAAGATGAAAGGAAATAGCCCTTCAGATTTTGAGGAGTGGGAACTGATCACAGTTCCAGTTGACTTCAGTAGTTATTTGTGTGACTCACATCCCTGATAATAACATCTGAAAATGCTGAACAGGCGTGTCTTGATTAAGGCTAATAATCCTAGCAACAGATTTTTTATTTCTGAAATCCACTATCAGAAGCTAAAATGTTTAATATCCTTCTTCAAGAAAAAAGATGTACATAGCTGAGGACTTTATGGATTATTTCCTTTATATCTGAGAATAGATTGGCTTGTTTCCAAAATACGTAATGGATCATTCAATTTGAAAATAAATCTGAAGAATCTTAAAAATATTTAATAAACTTTTAGTATTATAATCATTCCAATGGTTATAAAATTAACATATATTCTATATATATAGAACATACATATATATCTCAAAAATCTTTATGTTTTCAGCTTCTCAAATATTTGAAAGTTAGTCACTGAAAATTGTGACCACAATCATTGTGGTCACTGTATTATCATTTAAATAAACAGTACTTGAAAATAATTTTAGCCTGATTCCTTATATTGCTGCAGACTGAGAAAGCAATCAGTCTTGAAAACTGTAGGAATGACATGATAAGGAAACAGTCTGGAATGAGAACACTGCAGAGAATAATGTTGCAGGTGGGGGTAGTAACCATTATGCGAATTACAGAAAAACATAGCAAAGGTCTCCAAGAATTTTAAAGTCCTCTAGATGTTTTGGAGTTGAAGGGGTGGCGGTTCCTGGCACTTTAAGAACTGATCTTCAAGGCCAGTTGAATAAGCAACTGGAACTCATCTATTGGTTCAAGCTGTTGATGAACTGCTGTGTCATGGTCAGGGCAGGATTTTCTTCCAGTTCTTCACCTCATGGAACCACAGACACAGAGGATTTGATTCTGTTTATCCATTGATGGGGAATCATGGACCTCCTTTTCCTGTTATATGGAGATAAATGTTTTCTATGTCCTTTACTTCTGACATAGATACAATGTATGTATATTTAAAGTATGCATTATAGCATTACGATGTCAAAAATGAAAAGAGAAGTACTTAGAAGAACTTTTGCCTAGTAATTTCTTTGTATTTCTTCAAAATTATATTTCTCCCACTTGCATCTTGAGAAAATGGATGTTCATTGAAACATATAATAGTCTGAATGATCAGGATATTGGCGTATCTGGTCATAAACACGTTGATACTCTATGTTAAGGAAAACACTTGCTTTAGAGCTATTAATCAGAAGCAAAGCATTTTGAATAGAAGCAGACCAGTGTTCTGTATGACAAAGCCCATAGCAAAGATCTGATTAAAAAAAAAAAAAAAAAAAAAAGAAAAGAAAACAAAGAGAAACAAAATAAATGAAATAAAATTAAAATACAAAAACCAAAATAGTAAATTAAACCAAAGCCAGGATATTCTTTAACTCTGCAATGTGTGGAGGAGACATGTATTACAGAGTACTTCCATTTGGAAGGCAGATGTGGAAACTCATCTAACAAATAATAACAAACTTGTGTCTTGCAGCTCAGCTAATAATAACAGTAAAACAGCTTAAAAGAAATTGAACTCTGTATGACTCTTCATGACAATTAACATCAAACTATAAACTATATAGCACCTAGAATCATAATCTGGTGACATTTAATACAGGCAGGGCTTGATTCTACCAATAACATATTTGTATTGAAAGTTTCCGAACAGCTGACTGATTAGGGAAGTTAGGCTGACTGGGAAGTAAGAAATTAAAGACGTGAAATAAATAGAAGTGAGAACTTGTTCAAGAATTTCTCATTATCTACTAAAAAAATCCATGACTCTGCAATCAAAAACAAAGAAGAAAAATGTTTTAAAAATTAAAAAAAAAAAAAAGACAAACAGGTCTAGCAGAGCTCTTAACAAACATGCTTTTTTGTAAGAACATTATTAACTAAAGGGAATTAACTTACTGGCTATATGAAGATGACAAATATTTAATACAGAAAAAGCTGGTATCTTCTTTAGTTAATGATAATGTACAATGACCCAGATGATATTTTTATAATGCATTAGTTCATAGCTGGGTGCTAAAACAATGGCTACTTGGAAGAAATATTTTGAAGTCAATGAATCTCAGTAATCCTCACCTAAGTGAGTTAAAGGAAGGGCTGAGAAAATGTTTATTGAACTGCTGCTAATCCATAATAAATTTTGTTGTATAAAGAAAATTCTAGGTGATTTTCAGAGTGCAACTGTGCAAATACTCAGAAAGTATCAAGTGATAAAATCAGTTAACTATTGGCCTAGGTTTAATCCAATGATTAAACAAATGGGATATCATACACAGTACTAACCTGAAGAGAAAATAACAGAAAGAAGCCTCAGTAATTCCAAATAATGTTTTACTGATAATAAATCTAGGAAAATTTGGCTCAGTTTTAATAAATAACAAATCTGACAAAAGTTGAAAAATTGATAAACATAATTGAATTGAAAGTAATATATTTAACCTTTCAATGAAGACCTAACAAATAATGTATAACATCCCAATTGAAACATGGGCAGTATCAATAAAGCACATGTTATACGAATGAATGACCAGCTGATCAATAGCTAGCACAAGGTGCCAGCAGGGAATCACCAAGCAGAGATTTATAGTAGCACAAAATAAGATATTTGCATAACAGTGATGTAAATAATAAAAAAAATCATCTAGTAGCAACAACTACTTGTTGTTATCACTGCTAAATAACAGCAATAAACATTTTTTCAATACCTAATCCTGTTCTTATACAAGACCACGTATATATTTAGAACTTTATTCTTACTATGAGGCCACAGAACTCAATGCAACTCAATTCAAGGTATAAGATCAGTGTCTGAAAAGCCTGTATAGATGCTCTGTTCTAAAAAGATTTTTCCCAAAACAAGACTTGTGCACTAAATAGTGTAATAAGGAAAATTCCTCACAAATTTTTATAAATGATTTCCTTTAAGTACCCCACTACCCACCATAATGAATTGCCCAGCTTGAATCAAAGGAAGGACTTAATAGTTGTAATTCTAATATTTTAGGTTTCTTTTTTTTCCTTATATTTTTAACTGGAAGAATTCATGAACAGAAAATAATTCAATTTGCAAAAGCATGGTAGACCAACAGTTCAGTAAGTGAATATAAGTTGGAATAGAGAGTCGAAACTCCCAAGAGAAACAGTAGTTTACCGATGAATAGTTTACCAGTAATCATTCAGCAATATCTGTAGTCATGGCACTGAATGGCGAGTGTATTTGGATCTTGGTAATTTCTTTCAGGAGACAGCAGACACCAAATTACTAAATTATCCTATTACACTTTTACTCAGAAATATTCAGTTCATGCAGGCAGACTTTGAATAGGCTGGATTTTAACAGCAAAGCAGTACAATTTGAGCTCAGGCACCAGTTAGCAGCAAAGATATTTTTCACCATCTGCTCTTGGAAAATCCAGATTTTCATTCCCAGTACAGCCCCCACACATTTTCTTTTAGAGTGTACATCTTCCATCCTAGAAGATTTCTAACCTGGTAATAATTCTGAAGCCAGAAACACTGTGTAAATTCATGTCCCTCCTTGAAATCAATGGCAAAACTGACTTAGACTTCAATAAGCCCAATAAAGTGCCCTTTAAATTGAAGAAGTCTGAATTTGGCCATCTGGCTCCAGATGGTCTGAAGCTAGTCTTTCAGGATGGATTCTCCAGAGCTATCTCAGAGAGCAAAATCCACTCCTGCTGGGACTGGAGCCATCAAGTCTAGGGGCGCCTCGCCAACACAAATGGGAAGTCACTTCCACTAGTGAACAGCCCACCTGGTATTCACTCAGTACATCCTTAATCTTCTCTTCACCAAATTGCTGACATCTCTTTTACCAAAGATTACATGTAGCTCCCTGTCCCCAAGACAGTGGTCTCTGAATTTATATGTAATAACACATATACAAATAGCATAAATCACGGAGAGGATCATTCATTCTGGTTTTATGCATCTGCACTTTATTATTAGTGTTATTGTTACTATTATTACATATACTGAACTGTATTCTGTTAGTACATTCACTACCATAATGTCAAGGATTAATGCATTCTGAAGTTTTTCAAAACAATTGACAATTCAAACTCTGTTCAGAAAAGTCAATCGTTCGGGTGAGCATGAGTAGACGTGAACAAGCCATGCTTTCAGTCCTATGTACTTCAGTATCTGCACGTCTTCACTGGGTAATTAAGCTACTTGATCTTTGCAAGTGTTTTAACCACTATCTATAAATTATATCTTTCTCCTATATAATATCATTGAGTGATCATAATTTGCCAACATTTATTTTTACAATGTTTGGGTGTTTTTATAGCAATATATTTTTAATACTAAATTGAGTGAAGTCAGAAATCCTCTGCTTTTCTCCAGAAAAAAATTGCTGCTGTTATCCGATCTCTGATTTTCACTACATAACCCCGTCAGTTCAGTAAAGACCTCTTGGTATTCATTCAATGGAATTAAAAAGAAATGACATGTCTGCCACTGATGGTGCTTCAATGAAAATAACAGAATCGTGAAGGTACTGGACTGAAAAAAAGCAAATGAAAGAAAAAAATATTCATGAAAAAACAAAAGTAGAAGAGTTATGAAATTTGCTCTTGCATAAATTTGACTTCTATTCCCAAGAAATGACACACAGTTAAAAATTGTAAAACTATTTCAGGTTAATAGTAAAGTTGATTGAATAATAGGAAAATTTTAGAGAAAAATAATTTCAATATTGTTTCTATTCCATAGTGTATCAAAACTCAGATCCATTTCATATTAAAAATAAGAATGAATTTTCTTGTTTTAAAATCAATACAAGAATTAACCTCCGCAGAAGCTAAGCAAATTCAAACTAGAGAAAACGCACATATTTTTGCAGAGAGCACAATTAACCTCGGAGCAATTTAGCAAAGATTGTAGTGTATTTTCTATTATTAGAAATGCTTAAACCAAGACTAGAATGTGGTTTTGTTTTCCTCTATCTGGATTTATTTATTTCTTTATTTTCCCCTGAAAGATACGTCTTCCAAATAAAGCCATTGGATTCGAGGCAAGTTTTTTATAGATTTTTTTGTCAAACTAGACAATGACCATTTAAAGGCGTACCAGCCTTTAAAAATTATTGGGTTACTCTACAAAGGAACAATTAATATCATTAAAAACAAATGCTCTGGGCTTTCATTTCTGTCAGGAGTTATAATAAATGTGGTCATCAGGTACAGCTTTGAGAACTTTTCTGAAACCAATTTATGAATGCTAATATTTGAGAAGCTCCTAAAATCTACTTAAGACAGCTGGATGTCTCAAGGGATTGCTAAAAAGATAGGGAGTTTCCCTCTAAGTCAGTCTAAACACCAGTATTTTGCATATTTTGTAAATAGTACCTATAATGCTTTCAAAGCACTTCGGAAAGGTGGAAAATCATTATTTTCCACATTTTATAGTTGGAGGAATTGAAACTCAGATAAATAAAATAACTTCCCTAAGGTCATGCAGCTTGTCAGAAATAAAATTTATAGTCCCCATACCAAAATCTATTCTCCAGCCACTTAACAATGTGAGAAGTGTAGCCCTCTTTCTGTGCAGGTGACACTGGAACAGAGTAAAACTCATTTTTTAGTACACCAAAGCCTTCCTTTCACTTGCATATGCAGACAGCCTGTGTTTCACAGGCCAAAGCTCTTATTTCTTTTTGCAGCAACAACCAGCTTAGAAGTGTTTTACCCATTTGCCGTCTTTCAAGAGAGCTACGAGGGAGGACAGATGAAGAGAAAATAATGATGGCACTGCCAGTCAGAACATCTGAATCGCCCAGTATATTTACTCCTTTAAATATTTGCTGTCTTGTAATCTCCTTGGAGCCAAACTGAGTCTTATTCTGTTCTTCATTCTGCAATGATGCACTTTTGGCACATAGTAAATGAATAATGATCTTCAACAGTATTCAGGAAAATAATCACATTCTGAGGCACTGTTTGACAAGTGTAACACTCACTACAATACCACTTGTAAGACAATATTTAGAGTCTCTATTACAAGCAAATAAAAAAAGTTCTCCAACTGCAAAATGTTGATGAACATTTTCTCTCAGGATCATTGTAAATCAGTAAGTAAACATAAACATTCTTCTCCCTGAAAAATCTCATTGTAAAAGAGGTTTATAGTCTTAAATATGTTAAATCAATGAAGTTATGTTAGAGTTATGTTAGTCTCAGCATCTGAGCCTTCTCATAATCCTTCATTTTTACCTCAAAAAGCAGATCTTACCCAGCACAAGTCTGTAGGAAAGAATGACTGAGCATCTTGACATACCCCAGCCCTGGACACCGTGCAGGGTGATCACAGAAGACCTGTGCCTTTGAGAGGAGCAGATCTCAACTCCAAAAGCAGGAACTCTAGCCTCTAAAACCACAGAGCCTGTCTTGCAAAGGAGCCTTTCACACATAGGTCCCTGACACCAAAGAGAGCTCCATATTGAAGAAAGAGCCCAATGTGAAAAGCAGTGAAGTAGCACTACTATTAGCTCTGGTTCAGGCTGTACTGGCTGTAATATATCACTGTTTATATTCAAGTGGATTTTAAATATGTATCTTAACACAAGGTAAATGATACTTGGTAAAGGATAAAAATATTACAGTGGAATTTTGAAAGAATTTTGAACAGATGTAGGGAAAGCAAGTACCTGTATCTTCTCAGAAATACTGTGGATAGCCATAAAATTGCAACACTAAACTGCATAAGTTTGCTCTCAACATTGATGCAGTTTCTGTGTTCAGGAAAGACAATCCTATTTTACATGGAACTCCAAAGAATGATGCAACAAAACTAAATGCACTTTTCAGGCTCAGCTTGTTTTCCTAGACACATGTCATAAGAGGGTTTAGGAAAATGAAATCAGAGATTTACCAATTCATTTATTGTCACTGTTCAGGGGCAATAGCATAGCACCACTGAGTTCTATCCCTTCCTCTGTGAGAAGTCAGAGATGTTTTCACTTATAATGATGTTAACCTTAAGATATTCTCTGCCTTTTTTACTTGTAAGTTGCTGGAGATCTGCACTTACATAATGAGTATTTTTATTATATTCCTTATGTATTTTAAAAAGTGGTTCCTAATTGCATGTTTAACTTTTTCAGACCCTCTATAAGCCAACTCCAAAGGTAAAATCTTTTCATTAACTAAGAGATCCAATCACCTGAAAAAGATTCAAGGTCCATGCAGTGCAGTTATTCTGCCATTCCCACAAGTGGCTTAAAGGCTTATTTGAAATACAGTTGAACCTTTTTTTCATTCAGCATAATAAATCTAGGTTCATGTGAAAAAAGAATTAAATAGTACTTTAAAAAAGGTAAAGCTCCAGTCCCCTGCAAAAGAGATTTCTGAATTGAAAGCGCACCTCCTGGAGGATCCTAGGACTTTATTCCATCTTCATTCTCTTTGACTTTTCCGTTTCCCCACTCCACCAAACTTCTACAATTAGTATTTGAGATTCCATGTTTCATGGTCTACTTTTGTCCTTTGCTTCTTAAGTGTGTCAGTGGGAATAACCTGCCTTTACATTAAATATAGTAAGAAATCAGTTTATGGTCATCTCACTGAGTTTAGCCTGTAGGACACCTGTTGCCGTAGATTTTTGCCACTGGATCGAATCACACTGAACATGACTTATGGTACATAATATAACTTATTTCATAAATTTTATTGCAAAGCTAAGTGAAAGCAACACAATTTGGTCTTACAAAAGACTGAGAAGCAATACAAAACTATCCAGATCTGTAGTACCTACATAATCTGTTGTGGGAATGACCTGGAGCATGTGAACTTTGACAAAAGCAGTGAGCTGCTTGGTTGTTTCCCCCAAGCTCCATAAAACATTATTTTACACTAATCCGCCTGAATAACATTTTCTCTCTCCTTAGATAGAGCTATACTCACAGAAGTCTGAGAGGAAAAAAAAATTCTGCTAATTTCCCACATCTTCATGCATTTGCAAAATAAAGTCAGTGAAGACTGATTAACTAAACAAGAAAAATCACCTTATTTTAGGTGGGTTAAACATGTAATGTACATTAATAGTGAATTGTTAGAATATTTTGTGACTTGCTCCTACACATTATTCTCAAAATATATGTTGAGAAATATATAACAAAAACGAGTGTTTTTATTTGTGTTTTTATTTGCTCAGAGAATGGTAAATTACAAGATTAAGCCACTTTTTGGTGCATTGGTGTGACTTATGGTTTATTTCTTAGGCTTTATGGTTTGCTGCACACTGAACCAAACTGCACGGGCCCTCAAGCTCCCAAGCTGACGACTTTCATTTGAGCAAATGATATGTCTTTCCAGAATTTCACAACAATCTACCATGTAGAACTCTTACCTACTGAGCCCTCAACTCCTCTTTCAGCCTGACAACAACATGAAGATCTAATTTTTGCTTTAGCCCTGCAAGCAGCAATGATTTCTCTCAGACTACCTTGGTATGCAGAGAGAACAGCTCCACCAAACTTCTGAAACACCATTATTTTATCCTTTAAGTCCTTTCTTTACTTTACGTTTGCTATGGTATTTACAAATCTGTTCCATCTGGTATTGATTAGGAATTATAAGCTCTACTTTATGTTCCACTATGTTCATTTAGCTTTTCCCTCACTATAATTGTATTTCTTTGTTTATACCCAGACACACACACTGGAAGCATCATGGGATCTGGAGATTATGCCTATATGAATAACTGAAATGTGCTCAGGACCATACTGTAGCATTGACTTCAGAAGGCATGGAAGGGTGAGCAGCCACATTATAAACCTGCATTAACATCCCTCACAGGGAAAGAATGTGTGAACAGGCCCTTGGGAGTGGTCCATCAATGGTACCAATATCTGAGCAGTGTGTAGAAATTGTATGGGAAAGGTTTAGCTGGTACAGCCCAGATCAGTAGTGTCTATGAGCCCCCCTGGACATTCCTTTATTCACTGGTACAGACATACGAAACTGTCTTCCCTTCTAACTGTCCACACAGCCCTCAGCACGGAATAGTACAGGTGTTTGAATATGTCCTAGGTATTTTCATAATTCCGATGACAAATTAAATTGTTTAAAACTGCTGTTTCATATAATTTACCAGACTGAAAAAAAATCTGCATTCATGTAGATACACAGTAGTTTCTTTCAGAAATGGCTGTACAAAAATCAAAAATCTAGCAGCAGCTGAAATCAGATCAATTTGATGAGGCTGATCAGAGACCAGCTGATTTCAATTGCTTAAAAAATGAAACCTTAAGAAGGTTATCACAGGACTTGAGCACCTCTCCAACAATGAGGCTGAGAGAGCTGGGACTGTTCATCTGGGAGAAGAGAAGGTTCAGGGGAATTTCATCAATGTCTGTAAATAGCTGAAGAGAGAGTGCAAAAGTGACAGAGCCAAGGTCTTTTCAGTGGTGCCCAGTGCCAGAAGAAGAAACAATAGGCATAAACTGGAAACACAGTAGGTTCACATCTGAACACCAGGCAGCACTTTGCTGTGTGAGTGATAGAGCGCTGGCGCATGTTGCCTAGAGAGGTTGTGGAGCTTCCTGTTTGGAGATACTGAAAAGCCATCTGAACAGGATAAAGTTCAGCAAGCTCTGCGTGTCTCTGCTTGAGAATGGAGGTTGAGACAGTTGGCCTCCACATGGCCCTTCCAACCTCAACAATTTTAGGATTCTGTGATTACCAAATTTTGGTCCAAACCCATTTGAATCTTCTGTGGAAGTTCAGAAGCACGTTAGTTCTCTTATCTTTATGAATTAGTTTGAATACAAAAAATCCCTGTAGGTGTGGTAAAAGGCTCCACAGGGCAAACTATTTGCCAATGATTGCTGACATTTATCTCCATATAGCACAGACTGCCAAGCAACTTTTTTAATTTTCATTTTTATGAATACCATCAGAGTGGTAGTGGAAGGAGTTTCCAGACTATGTCCTGACGTACATATGCAGGAATTGTTAAAGCAACTATTCCCACTAAAGTGGGAATCTGTGATACAGAAGACTGCTGCAACAGGAAAGTTCTGTAAGTTCTAAGTTTCAAAACATCGGTATTCATTTAAACAACATGGATAATTGCAAACATAAAAATTTCGTTGCCAAGTTATGAATACCCATTCTGGACTTTGACATACTGCACAATTACAAGCAGAGATAAACAGAATGAAAAGAAAAAAAGTCATGCATTTTGCAAGCTAATGTTTCTTAAATTAATGGAGGCACAATGTGAAAATAGAAACCAACTAGACCCTAACTTCTGGTTTAGAAAATTATTTTTAAAAACTTCCTTGTGTTTCCAGCTGTCTGTTAAGTTCCAGAAGCTGATGAATCAAATTCACAAAATACTTTTCTTTGGTTTTCCTACAGAGCCTAAGTAATAACACTACAACTAACTCAAAACATTTAAGAGTAAAACATGGCCAAGCTGAAGTCAGGAAGATTGGTTTACATTGTCTATCTTTGGTCAAGTCGTCCATTTTTTAAGATCCTTAAATTCATCATGTTTGATTTGCAGTGTTACATACTCATACATACATCAATCAAAAAATGTGATTTGACTCTACTTTTCTGAACAAGTTTAGTATTCATAAAAAGTTTACAACAGTAGACGTTTAACTCTATCTATCATTGAAAATAGAAGAAATGCATTCACCCAAGGTGCTCCACAAGTATGAATACTGTCCTAAATGTTAGGACCACCCGTTAAGTCTCTATGTCCAAAAATTTTCACCAGGTAGGATTTAAAAGATCATCACAGATTATATACTATGGCTGTGTATTTTATGAACTGGAATAAGACAAATATCTATTTCAGATGTGGCAGCATCATCTTGCATCAAAATTCTCCTTAGCAATGCAATACTCTACATTTCATTCCTAAAATCCTGAAGACAATCTCTCAAGGCTTTTCAGTAGCTGGAATTAGTAGCTGTCCTGTTGGCAAATATAAATGCAATGTATCTGGAAGATACAGCATTATGTATTTGTCAACATTTTCTTATGCTTTTCAGCTTGGCATTGTAAATTCTGGAGATGAGTGAACAAGTAGATGGGAAAAGATCCCAAGCTGCACAAGGGAATTGACATGTCAATGCCCATTGTTGACTAGAATCTCCTTAGCATGCTGCTATGAATCAACAGACATTTTTACTTTCACACTTACATAGGTCTGTTATAAAAGACATCCCAGAGCTCTGTTTCATCTTGCTTGCCTTACAATGTTTATATGCTGCCACTGGGACAGAGAACAGATGTGATGGATTAACTTGCAATAAATCATATGGCAGAGAACACACAGCATTATCATTCTAAAGAGATAGTATTAAGTATTCTGCTACAAATAAGAACATCTCCCTCTTCCTTAAAAATAACTCTTTCTTCATCCCATAAATGACCTTTTCCCCTGGTGTCCCAATCTCTAAATCTACAGTAGTTCTTTACTTCACTTTCCAAAGTTGTATTAATTATTTCCTTGGTTTCAAGGAAAACAAAGATTAATCATACTCTCCAAAGAAGTGATACATAGCACTGTGTCCCACCATTTTCTTTCATTAAAACTAATGAAGAGAAAGTTTCTTACAACTCACAGAACTCCCACAAGTAAAGTAACAACAAAATTGAAGCCCTGCCGGTCCACTCATATCCTCCCCAGGGAGCACTTCTACTCCCCCGACATCTATTTTCTGATGGCAAGACGCCGACTCCTACAACCTCCACAAGGAACCCAAGATTCGTAACGTCCCCTCATTAGTGTTTGCACACCATCTGGTGACTATTACTGAATTAACTTCTGACAGAAAATAAGTTTTTAGAATATAAATATAAAATCAGACTCTGATACAAAACCTTACTCTTTTGCTCCCATCTCCCCTTTGCAGAATTTTTAAAAGAGAAAAAAAGAGTTCTGAGCTAAATAAAATTAAAAAAAAATTAATAACATTTCCAATGTCCTCATTGCCCTTCTTCCCAATTTGTTACGGTATGATTTAGTGAAGACATAAGCTGCTTGAGTACAGCTCTTAGTCCCTATTTGCTTTTGTTAAATAGCATGCACACTGTTGGGCAGTGGAAAATACTGAGTGCTAATATTGTAATTATTTTACACCAATCTAACATTTTCCATCTATAAAGATATTCATAAGATTTAAACCCTGTGAGTTTCATTTGTCCCATTAAGACCCCAGGTGCTGCTAGGAACTTCAGTTTCTGAAGCTCATTTCCCATATAGTACTACCCTGAGAGAAGAGAATAAGGTAAATCTTCAGTTTTGAGTGGTCAGTGCTAGTTAACTTCCTTTTCCTCTACAGTAGAGAGTTGCAGAAGTTTGGGGAAAGAAAGTAAGAAAGAATAAAGAGTTTTGTTTGATTTTAAAGGGTCTTAATTTAATGCCATTCCTATCAATGGGAAGAAAATCCTGGCAACACACATTAACTAACTATTAAATTTCACTGATTGCTATTACAAATAAATCACAAACTACAATTAAAAGCGAAACTATGGCAAGGCAACATACTTGGCATCATATTTGCTAGTTAAAAGAGAGACAAATTCTTCACAAACAAACCAGAGTTAAAACTGTCTGTTCAGATGAACCATAGAGTTTCAAAGAAGTAAAATTCTTGATGTTGTAGCAAATTTAGGAAAAACAGCTGTTCAGGTTACATGCAGCGTTCATCCTTTAAATGAAATACACTGGTAATATTAAAGGAATTTTAATGCAACTGCAAAAATTAAAAATGAAGTACCAAGGACCATATGGTACTGCCATAAAACATTTATGTCCAAATATTTGCTCTCATTCTCATCCAATGAAAACAAAGTCCCAACTAGGAAGCAGAACTCATTTCTCTCCTAACAACCGGTAAAATATTCCCCTGCCAAACTGCAAACTACAGCAGGCAAATGCCTCCTTGCTTATCATAACTGCATGTAAACTTTGTCAGAGAAACCAGGAGGTCTCTCTAAAGTTGCACCAAAATTCATCAGTGTAAGCCAGCAGCATTCTTTGTGAGTTACCTGCAGAGAGACAGATGAGGAAGCGCACTAACAGTAAAGATGATTTTCTCTCCAAACTGCTTAAAGACTTTACATGTTAACACTGAAATCTATGGGACTACTTAGGTTAGGGAAGTTAAGCATATGTGCAGCTGTTTGCAAGATCAGTTTAAGCACAACTGATGATGATTAAAATTTGTTTCTTAATCAATACCCTAGCCAAGAGAGATTGAAAGTTATTATAATTGCTGGTCTTGGAAATGCTAGACGTCTGATTTCATGTTTAAGGGATCCAGATTCCACAGGTTAAACCTCTTTAGTTATAATGCTGAGCATTTTGGCCCAAATCCAACAAAACACTTAAACACATGCTTGACCTAAAACACAAAGACAGCTGTAGTGAACTTAAAAGTTAAGAATTTACAGGATCAGGGAAAGAACGCTCAGTACCATTCAGGATAAAGCCTAAGGACCATAAATCTCTTTAAATGACTGATTTCTGAAGCTTCTTCCTTCTGTAAGATAAGACAGGGTATATGATGATGTGGTAATGTTAAAATCTATTTTTTTTTTGGCCTTAGTATCATCTATATTAAGTCACAACGGAAAAAAGAAACTCCAGTAACATACCTGTAATTTTACAAAGCGGGTAAAAATTTTCCACTTGTGGCTTTAAACAGATCTTTTGCTTTGCATAAAATACTTAGTGGAAAAAAAGCAAGGGAAAAAGATGTAGGCACTTCCTATCTTCTTTATGTTAGCAGGCTCTGAGAAGAGTAATTTTAATGCTGTAGATGTGAATCAGGAAATTAATGCCAAAGAAAAAGAACAAAAAGTAAAACCTGTAGGAAAGTAATTGCAGTACTACACACCGTGGATTTAGTGATGCTATTATAAAAACCAAGCAACTATCAGGGGATTGTGCCATTTACGGGGTCTGGAAGAGCAAGGCAAATCACAAACACCATGCTGTAAATACTTACACTCCTTATCACAGGGTAGCTCTCAAGTGTGGACTCAACTGAGTCATAAATAACACTGCACATGCAATTACACTTTCAGCAGAGGATCTCCATTACTTCTGATCTCATTATGTGGAGCAGCCAGCTCAGGGCACACTTCACTTGCAGTGGAGTCATGTTTACACCATGCAATGGAGCACAGTGCGCACATCCTCCAAGCGCAGCAAACTGAGCACCAGCACCAAACTTGCTCTGATTTAAGATCCATACAGCTGTGCTTCCACTGCATTGTTCCTCAAGCATTCAGCCCTTCTGACAAACAGAGCCTATTAGCCATATTTGCATATTATAATGCTGGACCGCTGCTGCTTTTAGGAGCTGAAGCATCCTCTCTTTCCTGACCCCAACATTAACACCATACTGGGTGTTCAGAGGAATGAGCACCAAAATCTCCCAGTGCAGGAACACTCACCTCCCTGTGTTCCCCCAGGGAATGTGGCAGCTCTATCCACAGCCCTCAGGTGGGAATGTCACATCTGTATCTTGCAGTGCTTCAAGTAACAGGATTTTCAGCTAGCTGGTTGAAGACAAAGTGGTGGTAGGCCTGCAGTTCTTCGCCATGTTGTTTTGACTCCTGAAGAGTGAGTGCCACTTCTTTTCATAATTCCATCTCACAATTTTTCCTCAAGCAGATAAAGGGAACTGTAATTTTACTAGTCATCTTTGTATAAACAAAGCACTTAATTTGAGAGATGAAGATACCTACTGCTTTTATGAAGGCATTTCTCCAAAGCGTAAACCAGCATGATTTTTCCCCTTAAAAGCAGTCACTGAATTGTTTTCTACAGATTCTTATCAAAAGGGGATAAGGCTGAGAGAAGCACTGCTGTCTCAAAAACTGACACCCCTGTGTAACAGTGGCTGTGATCTTCTTCTGAGTCATTCTTTTTTGAAAAAGAGCATATTTTTTTAAATGAAAATACTCATTTATTCATATGAATTTTACATTTCCATTGCTGAATTTACATTCAGCAATAAGAAATCACAGGGTTAAAAGTCTTCAATATGTTGTCTCATTGATTTTTAAGGGGGTATTACAATGTTTAATGTGTCTTCAATTTCTAGCTTCAGTACATTGTTTTTCTTTTGCTGTAACCTTCTAGAATTTCATTCTCTATTTTAGTACTTGTTCACCACGGATAAATAACCTTTCCTATCTGATAAGAAAACAGATGGAGATCTCAGATTCTTTCATCTCGAGACAGAATTCTAAAAACATTTTAACCATTCTGTTTTTCTCCCAACACTCTGCAAAGTATTATCACCTTTCCTAAAAAGTAAGGACCAAAATTGAATGCTAAGTTAGCATTCTCATTAGATCTACACCAGAACCTCCAAAATAAAAGCCTTTTCCAAATCTTTACTTGAGATTTGCCCATATTCAAATACCACCTTATTGTGGTAGCTTAGGAGCTCACCTTCTGCTGATATTTTAGCAGAATTCACAGCTTCCCACCACTGTCTCCATACGCCAGGTGCCATCTTTGTTCCTTATTTTTCTCATTTGATCATACTAAAACATGAATTGCTTGCTTCCATTTATTTTGTATACATATCTTTTGAACAATCAGTTTACAATAACTTTGTCAATGATCTGTAATTTTTACCATCAGCCACTTCCTCCTACCTGTAAAACTTATGCATAATTAAATTTTTCATTCTAAAACACTGTCATTAAATAACAAGTTAATTTTCTGGGCATTTCAAAGTTTATCAGTAAGTAGAAAATCGATCCAGTAGAGCTCTTAAACACATACTTAAGTCTTAAGTAATTTACTTGCACCAGTGTTACATACCTTGTTACTTGGAGACCCAGGACTGTTGTATAAACGAAACACAATGTACCACCATGGCTGATCTGTATGCCCTGAATTCCAGCTTTGGTAACTCATTCATAGATTCACAGAATGAATCATAGAATGGCTTGGGTTGGAAGGGATTTCAAGGATCATCAAGCTCCAACCCCCCTGCTGCAGGCAGAGCCACAAACTTCCACATTTAATACTAGACCAGGCTGCTCAGGGCCCCATCCAACCTGGCCTTGAACAGCTCTAGGGATGGGGCATCCACAACCTCTCTGGGCAGCCTGTTCCAGCACCTCACCACTCTCATAGCAAAGAGCTTCCCCCTGATATCCAACCTAAATCTTCCCTCCCTCAACTTAAAAATATTTCCCCTTCTCCATTCAGAGATTTCAGGACAGCCTGCACTCACATCACAAACAAAAAAGAAAGTTGAGCATGGACCAAGAAACAATTAACTAAAATAATCCCTTCAATAGCATTATTTTGTCTTCTTGCATTTCATAAAGCACTTCTGCGTGGTCGAGATGGGGTTTAGACAATAAAATGCTTCTCGCTTCAGGGAAAATCCCAAAAATTCATTACACCCACATGGGAAAGGTTTCTGAGCCAAAGGGCTTAGATTCACCCCTTTATTAGATTTGGATTTGAATGTTTGGTTTTGACTTAAAAGAGACTATTGTTTGGAAAATCTGCACCAAGAATTGAGAAATTCTCCCTCCCAAGTCATTTTTAAATTATTTTGATGAGAAGAAAGACCATCACTATGGGTTTGTGATACATCTTGGAACATTTGGAAAGAAAAGGAAAACAGAAGAAAGAGGAAATGAAAAGAATTATCAATTTACTGTATTTACCCTCCTTCAATAGTCATCATGCTCACTGGTACTTTAAATAATACTGCTTGGTTTTCCTTCAAACTTACCTTTCGGTAAGCATTCTAATAAATTTATTTGAAACCTGTCATACCTTAAACCATTAAAAATCTTGTGTACACATGTCAATAGAATTTTCTGTTGTCCTTATGAGAAGCTACAGCTTTGGTGGCCAAATCCTGACTTTCCCTGTGCTGAGAGGGAGAAGCACGCTCTCAGATCAGTGGGGAAAGTTCAGACTTCTATAATGAGAGCAGGATTGCTGTAGAGGTATTGATTAGCTCACACTGTACTCTGAATTAGGAATTGCAGTTCACAGATACAGATTCAGCAATTTGAACTCCTAGGGGTTTAATTACTGAAGCTAATACTATAAATGTAACCAAAGAAAATATTAAAGGTTTTCAGAAACTGTTTTTCAGAGGAAAGAAGGAAAATGTTATTAGCTTAGGATGAGTGAAATTAAGGAGCTGATTCTTTAACGAAGCTTTGCTGATTGCCTTTTAACATGTCATACTCAATAGGATCAAAGCCAAATGCATAAATAAATTATGCATTTGCCCAGGCCCCATAAAACAAAGTTAAAATTTCCCTCTGGTTAGAGGTTGCTACCACAGCAGGGTGAGCCCGACCTGTACCCCTTCAAGGTTTAATGAGACAGGAGTTCAGCCAGAAAAGAATCTACAGCAGAATAAGATGAACCCTGCTCAGTGACCAGCTATATCAAGTAAAGAAAGTGCTTTCTTGATAGGAGTTAAAAATACAAGAAATGTCCCCCCAAAACTGAGTAATAAGAAAAGGAAAAAGGTCCATTGCCATAGCAGGCTTTTAAAATTGTCTACCCTGAGGAAAAAACACCTCATTTTCTGTTCAAACCCTTCAGTTTCTTCTTAAATGGGTTTTGGCTTTTTGAGGAAGATGGAGTCACCAGCTAATGCCAGCTCAGTCTCTAGTGGGAAAACTAGTGGGCAATTCTGGGAGTGAATGCAGGCACTTGCCATCCTGCTCTGAGACAGAAAATGTTCTTTTCTTCTGATCAAGAAATGAAGTCCATGCTTTACTCTCACACAAGAACAAAAACTCTTTCTCCATTTAGAAGAGCAAAGATACATAGACGTGGATAATCAGTTGTAAAACACGTTATTCCCAAATTCTCACAGTAACAATAATGATGTTAGAAATCCAGAGTAAATTCAGTTGCTAATTTAGTTTCCATTTTTATCTACTCACAATATGATTTCAAACTTCATGAAGATCCACACAGACTTTGCCAACTAGAAAATGGTTTAATTGAGAATTTAACAGGAGAGAAAGGCTTTATAATATGGATCAGAGACAGAAGTTATCAGTAGACCACTGCCTTTGACATTTTTGGTCTCTTTGATGTATACAGTTGTTGGAGATCCAATTTGTCTTTGGGATGTAAGCTGTCCATGCCATAACAGTAACAGTAATATATTTGCTTTCTTAGCAATGATTTCCAACTTATATTTTACTAAAAGTGATGTTAATGTGTGCTTTTGATATTTTCAATTGTCTTTTTTGAAATGCTACATCTCTTAGGATTTTTCTTCTGCAGACAGGGCAGCTGCATAGAGAACAAACAGAGTTATGGAGGGTTTTCTTATTTGCTCGATTTTACAAAAGATTTAAAAACTTAATCCTGCATTTCCTCCAAACATTTTAAAGCTTATTTCATACTTTTACTATCTGCATGGGAGTAATTACACTTATAAAGGATCCAGACTAAATCTGAAGCATTCTTTTGTTCATCATCACATCCTCGTGATATTTACTGTTTTAGTTTAGATTCCTCTAAAGGGAAGTACAACGACTGCTCTGCTTTCTAGGGGCCACATTTAAAGCAAGAGTGTAGAGAGATACTTCAGTTACGTATCTCACACATTTCTAATTGTGATATCAATGCAGTATGAGCATCTAAATACATCCTCCTATGCTTATATGTAGAGCGAGATGTGCTGCTACTTCTACAGCTAGCTAATGCAGCATCCTAACAGCACTGCATAAAAAACGGAAATTTGGAATCCCCTGGTTTAGCTTATACAGTGGAAAAAAACTGAAAGAGAGCATCATAAACCACTTACAATCATTTCATTCTGTAATCTGTAATAGGGGAATTGTGACAGGAAAAAAAAGGGCTGAACACATTTTTTCAAACGGCTAGCATAGAGCTAAAATAAAGTCCCATGTTACTTTATTTTATTTAGGGTATTAATTTTACTCGGGTCACAGGCAAATAGCTACACTTTCATTAATGAAATGCTCTTAAGCTAATTTCCATTTGTATGCAAGCAACATCATCAGGTTTAGTACATGCACACAGTCGTACATACTTATACTGATATCTGCATGAGAAGAAAGCGAACAGGCTGTTGATTTATTACACACAAATTGAATGAATAAGATAACATTTTATTAGCAAGATACCATTATAAAAATGACTATAAATGGATACAATACAAGTGGTATATGGCCTTATCGGTAAATCTACTGTATGTTAGGACCTGGTACATGTTGTAATAAAAAGATAATTAAAAGTATTGAATCACAGAACCATACCACCAAATAGCCCAGTAACAACAAGCTCCATTAGTGAGACAGTGTGTGCTGCCAACCTGGCTCAGAAAAAACGAAAAGCAAAGTCAAGTTTTTAGGAAACGTAAAAAAGCCTACAGTCCTAGCAGTGAAAGAATAAAGAGAGGGAGTGTTTTTCTGACTTTCCCTAAAAGAGACTCAAAAAATGACTTGACATGGAGCTTTCTTGTTTGAGGGGCTTTATCTCAAACCCCTAACGAGTGTGTTTCTGGTAAGGTGATATTCACTCTTTAACTGCTGTAAGTAATCTAGCACGCTGCAAAGCAGTGCATTTTTCAGAGGCCTTTTTTTTTTTTTTTTTTTCTTTCTAGTTTTATGACTAGCACTGCCTGGCTCTGGAAATACATACTGACTTCTCATCCCTCCCCCTCCCCCTCGGGTCAGCTGCTTTTCTCCCTCCCTCTGGTCAGTTTAAGATGGAGATGCTGCCTAAGCGCTGCTGTACAGAATAAGCACACAACATTTTCTCCTGGGAGTTGGTTCATGCAAAACACTGCCCCGCTGAGAGAGTGGAAATTTACCCATAAGACATTCTTCCAGCAGCAAGACTCCAGAGAAACCTGATCAGAATTTTTAAAGACATGCCTTGACTTTCTCTCTAATTCCTTCGAAGTTTCATGGGGAAAAAGAATACAAACTAAACGTTTAAGGTTTGTTATGCCTACGCTTTAACAGAAACAGACTGCGATACAGTCTAATTTAGGGATAAAAGCTGAGAAGAAGATGGCAGTGGATTATTTTCAATAGATTTTCTGCTACTATGTCTTCTATGATTTCTTTTTGTGTTTCTTTCCTCCTTCTGACTCTCAGTTTATAGTCTCTGCAGCACTTCAGCTGATCAATACATCAGCTCTCCTCCCCTCCACACCGGCAGAACCTTACTACTTTTAAGCTGTGTGTATGGCATTTGCAAAATAAAAAACATTCAATTTTACTACTTAAATTTGTGTCACTGACTTACAGAAAAAATACAATTCCAAGTAAAATAAGACACAATAAAGGTGATGATTTTTAAGATACTATTTCCAGAAGCCCCTTGGAAAAATACATAGATCCTTATAGTAAATCTAAGATCTCTTTTAAGAAAAAAACCCCTCTAATTTTGAGTCTGATCCAATGTCCACTGAATGCTCCTCCTCACTTCATTTTGCCTTGAACCAGCTTTTTATTGTTTAATCTTACTCTGATCGATTTCAGCAGCAGAGCTCCCACATTCTTTTATTATCATAATAAATTTAAGCTTCATATTTTCATAGTACCTAAAAGTTGCAAGTAGGGTATGACCCAGAATGCCAGGTACTATTTAAAAGTACCTTGTTAAAGGACAGTCCCTTGCTTCAGATGTTTCAGTTATGGGCGATTTGCAGACCCTCACACCCTCCTGCTGCAGAGCAGGGAGTGGGTGGTCAGGATCAAACCAGTCAGTGATGCCAGGAGAATAAGGACTTCGCAGAACAAAGCTTGTACATAATGACATAACTTGAAGAAGGAACACATCTTTTCTTAATCTCAAGCAACAAGCATCCTTAAATAAGATACAGTGCCAGAAACTTTGGTTTCTACCTCAATTCTCTGCAGCACTAAGGAAGTTGCTTCACTTTTCTCTGCGGCAGTTCTCAGACACTGTGCATACCCTGGTGCAACATTTTTTAAAGGATACTGAAAGTGAATCCAGGACTGAGTTACAAAATGATACAGAACTTAAAATGGCAGTTCAAATTTGGTCTTTGCATATTAGCAAAACAAGATTGAGATGTGATCTCAACTCTTAAACACCTTAAAAAGAAATCAACAAGCTGTAAATAGCTCATTAAATTTCACAGAAAGGGATATAACAATGAACAATGACTGGAATTTATACCCAAATTAATAAAATCCAGAGGGAAGGCACAGCTGGAACAATGACAGCAATAGATACTTGGAAGTTGTACAGAACTGGTGGCTGCTCTTTTTCTAAATAGCTTTGAAGCAAAACCAACTAGCCAAACACAAGTTACGAGGGTTAGTGGTGAGATAATCAGACAAATTCTGCAGCTACGTATAAGAGCTCAGGTTACACTACTGATAAAATTAAAGATCAGAAGAACCACTTGCTCAGATAAAAAGCAGGGATTTTTTATTCATTTTGGTATCATCCAACTTAGATATCAGCTAAAGTGTTTTTGTTTTGGAGAAAAGTGCTCTTGGCATGCAAGTGTATTTCATCTTCTAGGGTACCTTGTATCTGAGTCCCAAACACCTATTTAGAACTCATCACCTAGGAGTTCTGAGGTTCACAGCATGCACTCTCTGCACTGAGCCAGCTGTGAATGCACCACTTCCTCAAGCAGAATGCTGATACACCAGTATCCTCAAGAGCTCCCTGCTCTGCTATCCTAACTGCATTGTTCCCCACCTGCTTAGCTGGGTGCTTTTACAGCACTGAGCCATGCTCATCGCAGCCTCTCTTAGCGTTTGCATTGCATACAACCAAGTAGCATCTTTTCTACTTTCAATCCTAAGGAATTCCCAGAGTCACGTCACATTTCTGACTATTCATCAGCCACGTATTGCTTTGTTCCCCTGTCTGAAGTGAGATGCTATCTAGCCCAAGGGAAATGTGTTTTATCTTGCCCAAGTGTCCAGCTGTATAGTAAAGCAAACATAAAAACAGGCATCTCAGTAAATGACAAATAAGAGGCACATTCGAGACACTTCTCACTGCTGTAACAAAGTAAGGGTAGTTCAGATGAACTATAGATAGTCCTGGTACAATTTGATCACTGCCATTATTCTGAGGTGCACAAATACTATTCCAGCTTGCTGCACTCTGTCCCACATGACTGGAATGCTGATAACTCAGGAATTCCAGTATCAGGCAGAATTATTGAGATACTGCACCACCCCAAACTGAATCAATCTCAGGATTAGCCTGAACCACAGGAACTGTGGACTGGTCTGATTAAACCACATTATGTAAGTAAGCTTCTGCATGATGCATTGTAATAAAACTTAATGAAGGATAGGGGAGAATGTGAGCATTCTTGAGAACTGGCTACCTAATCATTAATACTTCAGGGGCATGTGAACTGGCATTCACTAAATGACCAAAAAGTAAATAGAAACTCTCAATTATTTTATGGGATAATGCAGAAAGGCAGACATGAGCATCTGCTTATGTACATAAGCTGTACTTAGTTCTTTGCCTAGTGTGTTTTACATATACCACAAAACTGTAGCAAGACACACGTTAATAATCAAGGACGGTAATCCTAAGAAGGTGTGTATTCTAAGGACAGCTTCTAGGAAGAAGGGGTTCTTTTTCATTCACACCGTAGCTCTGTGCTTCCGTGTAGAGGCACTCTATCTTTGCACAGTTTGAAATCCTCAGGATGGCACATCATAGTTCTAGTTACAAACACACTTGATAATGCAAAATGCAAGGCTCTCACAACTGGCCCTCTTAATTGATGTCCACATACAACATTTCTGTTGTTCTATGCTTCTGGGTGCAAAATTGATTTTTTTTATACTTCCACTCTGGCCACTTGAAACATTCACCTCCTGATTCCCAGAAATCTCTTCTCCTGAAGTCTGTGCAAAATTCATTACAAAACTATGACATGCAGTGGACGCCTATCGGTATTTATTCTCAGTTTCAAGAATTTTAGCTTTCCAGTCTTCTGAAAAGCATGCTCCCCTAACATCTTACAACTACTTATGATCAATCTGAACATTTCCTTTCTTTTGTCCACACATCCATTAAAAAGTTATCCTAAGTTAGCAAGAAGTCAAGTTAGAACAATGGTCACAATGTTGAGGGCAGTGAATAGATGTCCTGTCATCCCATAAGATATTGTGTATATTCCAAAAAGTCAGGCAGCCTGGACCTTTCTAGACTGTCCCACTTAGAAACCATGAATTGCAGACATTTCATGTCAGCACTGTAAAATGTCCCTTTTCTGTCAAATGTCTGATGGTAGGCACAATGGACAAATATATAGGGCAGGATCCAGATCAATAATATTTAAGAACCCAAGTTAATTGTGATCACTCCTAAAACTAATTGGTATCTATATCCAATGGGATGGCTCAGATACCCTGTACTGTCAGGATAAATAGGCATTCCATAGTGTGGTGGAAAACTTGCATGCTAGAGCAGCAGCCGTGCACAGCTGAGTGACAACACGTGCTCAGCAGAGGCATGTATTGAAATTCTTGCACTTTTTGGGAGTAGGGGCACTATATTTGGCAAATCAATTTCAGGAACTCATCCACTTGCTCTAGTCCTTAGTGGCTTTTTTTGTGATTTTTTTTTCTTGTTGTTGTTTGTTTTTGTTTTGTTTTGTTTTTTAAAGCACTAGCTGATATTAAAATTACATTTATGAGTGAAAGTAGGAACAGAGATGTGCAAGTGCATGGCAGGGGGGTTGAAACTAGATGATCTTTGAGGTCCTTTTCAACCGAGGCCATTCTATGATTCTGTGGTTCTAAGTGGAATAGATGCATCTTCATGGGAACAAGTGCACAGCATTGCTATTCCACTGCATATATCCATATTTTTCTTTTCAGCATCAATGTGGTGGGTAGGAATATGTGAGAGTAAACTTCCAGAAAACAAGTGGTCACAAGATTTTTTATTGTGCTATGATAGCTTGCACATGGAGAAGAAACATAGAAGTTACTTTGCTTGATTCCAGATATCATACCTCTGATAGTTTCAGACAGACTCCCAAAAGGAGTTGAATATTAGCTACAAATTCATAAAGCGTTATTATTATGAAAGAGGATGTATAGAAGTCCTGGACTAGAATATAGGCTAATTTGCAAACACTGCCTGTAGAATGCAAGTAAAAATATTGTTCACCATTTAGCATGCATACACAGTGTAGATAACAATACCTGTAGTGGTCTGAAAGCTAAAACCTGCCATTAGAGTATAAAATCTTCTTTAGACTGCATATGTTGGAAAAAGTCCATGTGTTGGCAGTGAGGATTTCACATTGTATACAACAGAGTACTGTCTCAGGGCTCAGGTAATTACAATCATACAGATAACATTTGTTTTATTTCCATTATAGAAATGAGATTTACCATGAATTTATTGACTCTACCACAGATAGAGAAAGCAAAGTAAGAAAATTTGCTAAAACTCCTCCAAGATACGTCTTGATAAAACTTACTTTTCATGGAGAAATAATAGATAACATTTACTTTTTCACAGAGAAATAGAGGAATCAAGCATTTATACCTATGCCTCTACACAACACCAGACACAAAAATTCATTAAAAATTTCATTATTAATATTGAATCATTTCCTTAAAAAAATTCTTTACAAATTCCTGCTTACATCAAAATTGTACACCAAGCCACATAGCACAATACAAATTGCATCAATTAACTACAGCATCTGCATCCTACATTAACAGTTAAAACACAAAAATACCTGTATCAGATGAATTAGGTAGCACGGATAAAAATTTAGACAGAAATTTGCCCAAATTTTGCAAGTTGCAAAAAAAAAGAGACAATTATATAATTTCCATTAATGAGAATGAGGGAATATGCTCTTGAAAGAAAACCATTCTAAAAGCAAGAAGCAATTATGTTTCATGCTCAAAAGACCACAGATTCCACATAAAACTCACAATGCTGCGCCAATTATTTGGAGTTCAAATTCCCTTATTGTAGCAATTGAAACAATCTCAAAGAGTGCAAAAATTACCAAGTTGAACAATCTATTTTTTAAACTATACCATGCATTCATTTTGCACAATAAATGATCTTAAAGTATTTCAGAAGGTGCTGCACTTTTTAGTTTTAAAAGTAAAAATAACATCTATCACTTTAGTAACACTGTTAGACATCTTTTAAATAGATACTTAACAGAATTACAGACATGTTGGAGAAGATAGCTTATATTCACTGAAAAGGCTACTGTAGTGCATTAGTCTTTAGATAAAGTAATAGGATCTTTTCCATGTATTAACAATCCTCTACACAAAAGATTTCTTAAAACTTTTTAAACAGCTTTATCTAGTCAAGGTTACAAAGCACAAATGGGTAACTAAATGATATGCGGCCACTGAAAAGGTATTGCCTGTATCCATTCAGATTTTGATTGCTATAGACAAAAGATGAGTCTACTCCTTTAAAACTAAATGTATATTTTAAAATTGAGAATGGCATAACAACTATCACTTTTTTCAACAGAATCGGAACGGATTTAAGCCAAAATCCACTGACTTGTCCCCTCTGACATGACCTGGGGCAAGCAAAACACTGGGGCCAATTCTACGCTTGAAACTACAAAGTTTCATACTGAATTTCCATTTGCTCCTTTGGTAGTTGCAAAGTCTAGCAATGTTAATGCTAGTAATGTAATTTGACACTGTAAGCAACTATTTTTAGAATAATATTTTCTTAAATAGGTAGGGACGTACACTGCTTTGGCCAAACTCCTTTTGCAGCAGTAGCAGCTCGACATTCAAGAAGAGGCTCTGCTATACACTGCTGCTGTGCTTTGCAGGTACATGTGCACGATTATCTACCTCAGCTGAGCATCCGTCACTCACCGGTGACTGAACTGATTCCAAATTTGTATCAGTTTCTGATTCCCACTTCTACTTCTCAATCTCAATCAAGAGTGTCCAAACAGAGTGGTACACCTATACCTACGATTTACCCATTTATCTGGTTCAAATTTCAAAGCACTCAGGAGCAGGAAATATAAACCCAAGCATTTGGCAAGGCACCCAAAAGTAATAGAAAAAAATACGTTGTGTGGAACAAACGATGAATCAGTCTTTTATTCATTTTTCTGCAAGGTTTGTAGCAAATAAATGAGCCTTTCTTTCTGGTGCTACCACAGCATAAAAAGAGAATCACTGGAACATGCTGGAATAGCCATAAAAAGTGAATAAAAAATAGCAAGAATGGCTCTCAAATGCCTGCATAAAGCTAAGTCAGGGCTATAAAAACTACTGCATCTAATTCCATAATTTCTTTCTGCATTTTCATGCAGTCAGCCATTCCGAATGGTCCTAGAGTTCACTGTCCAAGGATATTGCAAAAAAATCTTATCTAATCCTTAATAAAAATTATTTTTTATTACCATTATTTTCTATTGATGTCATGATTACTAAAAAAGGCTGTTAACTTCAAACCAAATAATTACTAGAATAGAACATTCATCTTTTTGCTTCCCCTCCCCCAAGATTTTTATAGACATACATTTCATTTGGTTTTCTGTACATCCCTTAACAGTTTGTGAATTTTCATTCCTCTCTAAGATATGAATATATTATACTAAGAGATATTATATAAATGAGACCATTATTCAAAATGAGAACCTTCTCCACTAACAGCATCACTATTTGCAGAGTATGAGACAAAATAAATGTCTCCCATGAGTGACTAAATGCAAAATAAAAAGTAACCACTCAACTTTAATAGTTTAAAAATGCTATTAAACATAATGGCTCCTCAACATTCAAGCAGCACTATGTTTTAAGTGATCTTCATTTTTAAAGAACTATTTTATTTACATTTAAAATATTGATGGTGCATAAAGTTCTGTTCATGTACTAATGATAGTCAAAAGTATTTAAAATAATTGCCACAACCTGAAGTCATAAGTTTGCTCTGTCCCTAGGCCACTGGAGATTCCAGCAGTAAAAATGTAAACAGCATCTGAAGAAATAATAAGAAACACCTACACCACTCCATGTAATTCTTGAAAGAGTATCTGAGTTTCCTAGTGACCAAAAGAAGAAATATCAAAGCAAAAGCTCCTAGATTATTAAGCAATAAAGTAGTAACTCAATCTGTGTTTTCTTACTGGTTGTGGAGAATTCTGGCCCTGGGTATATGTTCCTAGAAATTAACTCTTTAGGTAGCAGCCTTATTATCAAAGTTTCTGATGTACAGAAGGAGCCATTTCAAAATACTACAAAGATCAAGCTTGCATTTGAACGGGTGAAAAGAGAGAAAGTTTGCTTTTCCTTTGTGTCATTATATTTATATATAAAAAAGGTCACATTATTATTTCTTGTGCTGCCCAGGGATATAAAAAAATATGTTAAGGAGACACTAGAACTTATCTTCCAGATTATTTTGCCACCTGTTATCAAACAAGTACAGCATTCATACAGTATAGTAAGATGTGTTCTGAGCAACAAATGAATCTGTGGAAACAAAAGAAAAAAAAAAAAACAACATTACAGGCCAGCACAAAGATATATCAGCCTGGTGTAGCCTAGCAAATGACATGAGTGGCCAGGATGGTTGTGTCTCTAAACTCCTGGGAGGGAAGCAGGGCATGCACATCCTGCTTACATTGCAGGAGTGGGTGCTTTCATCACATAGGCTGGAACTCGTGTAGCCCTAGTCTTTTCCTGCAGGACTTAGTCTAACTTTCTGTGTAGTTCCATGTCTTACTGAAGAGCCCTCCAACTTACTGCTTCTTAGGGTAACCAGTTAAAAAAGAGAGAGAGAGAGAGAGAGAGAGAGAGAGAGAGAACGTCCAGATTCACTTACCGAAGTTTAACAATTAATGAGAAATACTGGGTTTGAAACATGCCAAGCACTAGCCACAGCCTTACTTTAACATTGGATAAACAACTCAGAGGCTGTGTAACCTCAAGAAAATTCTCCAAGACATACTAGCTGGCACTGAGATGACAAAGACTTAGCTGTCAGCATCCCCAGAATTAGCCAGGATGCTAAAGCAGACGAACACTCACTGGTTAAATAAACAAGAGAACTATCATCTATGGTTGTTGTTGTTGTGTTTTTCTTTTTTTTTTTTTTTTCATTAGTAGCTTTACTTTCTATCTTGCAAACAGGAAAATCAAGCTCAGACTGTCTAGAATAGATAAACATTTATTCTAGAAGAGACCAATTAAAAAACTATCTTTTTTTTTTCAAATAATATTGTTTAATCATTAAATATAATAAATCTAGAATGCTTTTAGACTCAACCAGACTTTTTAGAGGCAGGAAACCTTAAAAATACTAGCATTGTTCAAGCTGAAAAAGCCTGCTGGAAATCCCAGTACTGGGGCAGAAGGAAAACTCTTCCCAATGTAACAAGTATCAACAGTGAGAGATACATGACAGACAGTTGGTGACTTCGGCATATTCTGCAGAACTCCACAGACTCTTTCACATCATCTTGTTTTTCATTTTGTAAATTTATTAAGGTAGCATGTAAAAGACCCCACTGAAAGTGAGGCCAGTTGGAGTAAACTTTGCATATGCAGATAATTTAGATTAAACAACTTGTCCAGTGTCACACAGCGGGACAGATGCAGAGCTTAGACGGAATCCAGACACATGGCTATGTAGCAAACTATCTATTCTTCCTTTGCATTCCCTGGCTGACCTCTCCTGGCAGGGGAGGCCAGGCACGGGCTCCAGCCACCAACGTGCTGCCAACAGCTCGGAGCTGCATGTCCACTCACAACCACTTTGTGTCCAGCCAGCATTTCCAACTGCCATAACTCTTAGCTAAAACACAGGCCCCTCTAAGTCCCAATACCAAATCCTGTAGTGTCTCTGTCAATAATACAATATTCTCTTCAAACATCACGGATACCTACCCCTACACTGAAATTGAATCATCCAGTATACTTTTTCCTCAAAATCATTTGTACTGCTCCTTTCTTCCCCTCTTTTTAGAGTCAACACCCTCCTCGCACATCATAAAAGTCTCCATATACCGTTCATAAGCGCAGCACATTGTAAAACACATCTGTGCTCCCTCTGATCACATTCCCTCCCCACATTTTGAACCTCCACCTCTTTCCCTCGGATATGGCCTTTTCCTCGAGGCCCACACAGCCGTGCCGTGAATCAGCCTTGGTTGCCATGGCTACAACTCCAGTCTCACATCCAGCCTTCCATTCCCTACTGGCGATTCCAGGCTTGCTTTCAAGATGCCCAGGATATTTGAAAATCCTTTTGATATTCAACCTAGTCTAATGACCAACATCTATCTTGACATTTATAAGAATGTGTCAGCTTCTCAGTCTTGTCAAGCAGCAGTGTGTCATCTTTGATTTGCAGAGCTTTTGTATGATGGATCCTTAGCAAAATCCCTGTTTCTTGCAGACCACCAAATGCCCTGACTCACAGCTCAGAACCCTAGTAAAGGACTGTGGCCTTGTGGGCTGCTTATGTTCTTCTTGCTATGGCCTTATGATGAAGTTTGGAAAACAATCTATTTTTTATTTTTTTTTCACAGGAATATTTTCAAATCAGTGAGACTCAACAGGCAGGCTTCAGGCTAAGTTAAAACTGATAGATCGATGCAGTCCACAACGCTGTATCCAGAGCAAAACAGCTACATGGACAGCAGTACAGTGTCTACCTGCTTCGTTTCTGTGAAAGAAGAGGAAAGGGGAAAAAAAAGCACCCCCTTCTTTTGCACAGCCTGCAGACTCTAAAATAGCAAGAAAAGGAACTGCAGCAGATCTCACGATTCCCGTTCTGAGAATGGAAGGAGGGCAGAGGCACTCCAACATGAGCTCTATTACCTTTTGGGGAAGAGTGAAGGATGGGAAGAAGTATCCAAAACAAAGCTCTTATGGAGACTGGAAAAGATGACACAGCAACATGTTCAAGAGCATGTGAGAAGGCAAGGAAAGGAAGTGACTTTGTAAGCAAGAACGAGACACAGCCCTTCTCTACCAGAGAAACACAAGGTCATGAACAGATGATTTTGCTTCAGCTGTAACTATCTGATGTCATTAATAATCTCTTAAGTACCTTCCACGCCTAAGTTTTATCTACCTCATATCATATAGCTTCACTGGAGCAGATGCCACTCTTCCATGTGTATCTTGCCAGAAAAAAAAAAAAAAATAAGGTACATGTGTAGAAAACAGCTGCCAAACTGCATTCAGAGCTTGTAGGGATCATGATATTTTATGGCATGAAAGCACTGGATTAAAAAGAAAACGATCAACCTTTACTGTTATACCATCATTTGAGTTTGGAGTTTTATCACAAGTATTATCTTTCTTCTAGATCTTTCTTTAATAATGTGCCACGTTTGACTTGCAGCTTCAATAGAATAAAATATTAATCATTTCCAAAGAGATAAGATGCAGGCAAACAAATCACGTATATTGTGTAGATTGGCTAAAATTTTATTTAAGAGGTATTCTCAGGTTGTACCAGTCCTTGATTTTGTAGCAGAAATGTGAAATAGTAATTCACATTGAAAGTACTTATTCCATACCTGAGTATATTCATTGGTACTGTTAGCATGGCGTTAGCTCTGAACCTTTGCCTTTTGACAGTTTTTAGTGGAAGGTACAAGAAGAGACTCAAATCCTTTATCATCAGTGGTATTTTTGAACATCATGACAGGTTCTCAGTCTCACTGCAGCCCTGAACTGACAATAGGTTGTTTCACACCTGGTGTTTTCTTGAGGGAGAATAACCCAGTGACACTGGATAGACACTGGATAGGAGTAGAGGCAGCAAGTCTCTCTTGCATAGGCATGGTTGGTGAACCAGAAGAATTGCCTGTAAAACCCACAAGGCTTTAACCTTCAAGAGTTGCAGTGCCTTATTATTTTGTGGGATTTTTACCATTTTATTTTTCTGAAAGTTTTTCCAGACTAAGCTTTGATGCAAGTTAATGTGCTTAGGAGAATGGTAAAACAAGACTTGTCTTTCCTTATCAATCACAGATACATGGAACAATTGTGGTCTAACCCTTACTGTACCCAGGCATGAGTACATAGACAAAGAAAAAAGATATCTCCCAATCTCAGGTAAGTTCAGACCTTGAGTTCTGTTTCCATGGCTCATCTCTTCTTTGCTGTGAAAGTAATTTTAAATGGCAACCAAAAAAACAGAGATTCCTTTCTTTTATTACCTTCAAACACATCAGACTAAAGGATGAACCAGAATCTCTCTCCTGATTATTTTCTTTCTATTTTACTGAAAACCAAGTCATTATTCTTGTTCTTTCAAACCATATAGTGAAATATATGTCTAATGTTTTCACTGTGATTCCATGGTCAGATGAGCCTGGTGTTTGAGTCCCACTACACTGCATCTGTAGAAATTTAGCTTTCTCTCAGGCTTCAGCAGTGCCTTTCTTTGGCTTTCCACCACATTTTATGTTCATATTTTGATGTTTAAACAAAGTTTTTTTCCATTTCTTTATAGTTTTCATGTTCCGGAATATATATTAGTCTAAATGTAAAACTCCAAGACTTTACAGAGGTTTCTAACATGACTACTTTTTGCATGAGGAATATGCAGATGCAGAGAAATACAGTAAAACACTGATACATCCTCTGCCTAAATTCAACACTCAAACATGTTTGGAATCCTCAAAGGATCCTCCAGGATTTCCTCCCATAACACATCTTCTAAATCATGCAAATCTGCTTTGGTTCTGGCTATTCCATCCACTCTTGGCTCTCATTCCTCTCTAGTGCTTGGTGGCAGATACTTTCTCACACACGTTCCATGTACTTTGATAAGACTTGATCAGAAACATTTAGCATACCTCATCTGATAACTCATTTCTGTATGTAACAACCTCAATTCTTTTCTATTTACATTTATAGGGCTGTTGCCATGTAAACTGTCTTGATTTCTGTCCCAGTGTAGAGGTGAAACAATGAATGTAAAAAGATGTGCAATCAAAACAGAAACTGACTCCGTAATGTCAAGCAGGGTTTGGAAGTTGTGCATAGAAACATTTGCAATTGTCATTGCATGCAATATTGCTCTCCATACTGGGTGCATAAAGATGGTAGCTAGATTTTAGGTAATGGTTTTATTTCTCATACAATGTTATGTTTATTTGCAGATGAGAATGAGGCAGCAAGAGAGTTCTCTCTGACCAGTGAACACGAAAAATACAGCATTGTATCTATGCAGTAATGTTTAGCTTAGCTGAGGTCAGGAAAAGGATTGTTCTATTTGTAGTGATGCTAGTATTGCTCTTTTTCTGCTTGTGTCTTCCTTTTATTCAACCCCAATGTAATATGTCTCCAAGTTCATTTTTCCCTGGTAAAGAGGTCCTTTTGGACCTTCCCATTTCTACCACTACTGTTCCTACCTTCCCCTTGGCTCTGCTTTCAGAGATGCAGTTCCTTTCTCCCTCATGCTAGGGAGTACTCCCTCAAGTTAGTACACTTCTTCATCTTTTACAAACCTTATCGCTCTATAAAAAGCTTATGTTTCTAGGCACATTTGGAAATATATTTAAAAAAAAAAAAGGAAAAAAAGGAAAAAAGACTCCATGCATGAAGACAAGTGGTCAGTTTTCCACATAATGCCAGGGCTCTTTTTTCACTCTGTACTTCAAAATTCCCTAGCACCTTTTGCTACTCTTACTCCCTCCCTCCCTCCTAATTATTTTTTTTTTTTGAGAGAGAGAGAACAGTTTGAGTTTGATCAATATAAAATCTGTGATTTTTCTAATTGTGATTCGTTACAACTTCTCTAAATTGGTTACTTGAGGAATAAAGACTAACCTTTTCAAACCTCTCATCCGGAAATATTATGATAATGAGCAGTGCCTGAGCTTCACAGAGGATGCCTGCAATATTACTACACTACTGAACAGATAGATCTTTTATAACAGTGAAAGGTTGCTTTCAGAAAAAGCATCTTTATGAAAATGTTTAGCCTTTTTCATATTAACAATTCAGGCTTACTTCCTATTTTATGAATTTACCAGGAGACCACCTAGATGACATTTGTTTTTAAATGACACACTATTATTTAACACAAAGAAATACAACATATTTCTATTCCAGTCTTTGCAACATTTTTATAGGAATAGTCTTTAGAAAGAAGAGAAGATTCCCCAAATTAAATATATTTGTCTGTGAGTAATGAGGAAGGAAAACTGCAAACGAAAGCCTATTTAATGTAGTGCAATTTATACAAAATCTCATAGTAAAGTCCACATTCGAACATTTTAGTGCTAGGTATCCAACAAATACTCAAAATGGCTTTGTGCAGTGCACACAGATGTTGATGTTACAAAGCAAAAGACACTCCAGTTGATTTTTTCGGGGAAAAGAGAATTTACAAACATTTATTTTAGGAGGTCAAAAGTGCATTTACTCTCTTGAACAAGATATTTGTGATGCTATTAGGCAGAGTAATTTGTAGAAATCTATACTTACTACAGATTAAAAAAAAAAAACAAACTACAGTTTGAATTTAACCCCAGTATCACAGAATCAGAGAATCAATATTCAACATGATTTTGTGTTATTTTCAAATTAAGTCTTCTAGTCAACTGTTTCTTAATGTCTGTGCAGTGCCATTTTATGGCACTAATGTTACAGTACACTAAAGCATTTAGACAGTATTGCTGACTCCAGTGTAACAATTTGCATACTTGCAGTTAAGTACATACTTTTTGGGATCAGGACTTAACGTTTCCTTTCATTGCTTGTATGTATTGCAAATGGTTTCTGATTCCTTCTGGATGTGGGATAGCTAACATGTTTTAGTCCCCGGATATTCAGCAAGCATAATATAAAACCATAAGCTTGTTTTCTTTTCTTATTGCTGTTTTGTCCCAATGCTGACTAGCTAAAGGTGCAGTTACAGGCTTCCACTCCAGAGAAGCTTCGTCCCAATATCCAAGAAAAGTAATCTCCTGGCTATGCTAACAGTCATCCAAAAACCTACCATATAATCTAATTGAAGTATCGATTCTCAAGCTAGGGCTTCTATTTAACATTCTAGAGAGAAAGAAAAGAGGGAGAAAAAAATTTTACAGGCACAGCAATACAAGTGTTCCACAAAGCTTCCTTTAGCTTCTGTTGCTTTACTTTCATTTATCATAAAGATTATCACTGTAAATAATTTCTTTTCTGCATAACAACAATATCCCTCCCCGCTCTGAAATGCATCCTCCTTTTTATTTCCAACTGCAAATTCTTAAACAGAGAACATACATTTTCCTTAATAATAAAGTCTAACTGCAAGGAGGAAGAGAAGAATGAAAACTGCTCCATTTCAGCATCACCTCCCATTACTTATGTGTCTAGACAGCTGGTAGCACTATTGGTATGACAGAATCTTTCTCAGCTTTTTTTTTTTTTCAATTTGGTTTGGTTTTTTAATTTAAGAGGAGAATAAAATAGAAGCATGCAGTCTGCATTTGAAAAAATCCATCAGAAACCTACTTTATCTTTTGTTCAGACTGCAAGATCAACAAATTCCCTTGATAATTTTTCCTATGAATATTAATTAAGTTACAACTACAGTGTGTTTACTAATCTATTAAAAATAATGCAAGCATTATGGGGCCAAGATATTAGTGGCATGGAATAGAGAACATATTTTGAATGTTTCACCAAAAATAGAGTCTCCTTTCTGACAATTCTATGTATGCAAACCTTATTTTATGGAAAGCTCTATAAGCTGGTGGCAACATGTGACATTCTCCCATATTTTTCATAAAGCAAATCAGGACTACTTCTACCAATATCAAAAATACTTACAAAAGTATTCTGTACCATTACTTCATCACAGAATTTTTAGTTCATGTAACTGGAATATTTTAAATTAAAATATGTCTTTCATTTATCTAAATGCCATTATGAGATTTGTTCTTGATGGTAAAAATATTTCCCAGTATTATAACATGCTGAAAATTAGGGGTTAAAAGCACTTCTCAATTGTTTCTCTGATAGAATCATATATTTGGAGATTTTTCAAGTATTGAATTAAGCAACTCCAGCAAGATAAGCTTTTCACAGAACAGGCTGAAAAAGTCAGCTCCAAAAGGTCTTCCAACTTCACTTTTAAAACGTAGTTAGCATCAGAGAATAACGCTATGAGTTCTTCATGGCCAACTCTTGATACTTCAGATAAGACCTAAAAATAAAGTTGTGATGTTTCTATCTTTTCAGAACTAGGTAAAAAAACATGAGTAGCCAAACAGGCCGTTAATTAAGAGCTATACTTTACTCCAGTCTCGTAGTTTTGTTTTTGGACAATGATGCTGAAAAATAGGACATCTGGCAACTACCTAAATTAGTACTGTTTCTGCTTCTTTTCCATTGGGATTATGAATAGAAATTTGAATCTTATTTAGGACAAAGATATACCTTCAAGTGAAAAGGGAAGCCATTCTATCTGAAAGGAGTGATCATAACTTCTACAGGAACAACTTCCAGAGCAGCCATTCCTTTCCAAGTCTTAAAAAATCTTAGCCCACATTTTCAGTGATGACTGCACCAAAAAAAAATTTGCACAGGAATTATTTCAGGAGAGTAACCACTGGGCTAGGAGAAGCCTATGGGAAAGAACAGTTCTGGTTTCCAATGCCACTAACCAAGAGCAGCCTCCATCAGCCAGAGGTCTGTGCTCCACCCAGGACATAGAAGAGCTGAAGAGGAAGAATAGGAGCACAGACACTGGGCATCAAGAATCTATCAAGGGACAAATGTAAATATATTGCTGGAAATACCACTAGCTCATTTTGTGCTATTTGAATATTTACAGAAAAACAAGAATGTTGCCAAACTCCAGATCCTCATGTCAGTTCAGAAATGAGAGCAGAGACATTACTAACATCATTGTTTCAAAAATGATTTTTTGAAGAAATATTTTCTTCAATGTTCTCTCATAAATTATGATTAATCTTTCATGGATTTGTAAGTTTAAAACCTAGTGTAAAAACTTCTAATTAACTGTTCAGGTTTGGTTCTTGATCTGCCATGTTTACAAAGTATTTAACGGTAAACTGCACTGAAATTACTCCTATTTTGATGGCAGGAGCTTGGTCTAATGTGATTAAAAGTCTGCATAGCTGTCGATAATATACAAAGTGAAGTGGAGTATATGCACTATTTTAGCATTTTTTATCTCTAGAAGTGCTGATCCAAGACTGCTAAAGTCCAGGAAGATGCCTAATATCTCCTGATTTATCTCTGTTGCCTCAACTGTAAGGGTATTGGAGTAGAATTCAGGTGTGAAGCACAAGAAATGCCAGCTAACTCTACCTTAGCTTTCATTTTCTGTAACAGCTAACAAATGAGATTGTTATATGAGTCTTCCTCCACTAACTTTACATTTGGATTCTTCTTTATAATTATCATTTTTCCCCTTGCATTAAAGAATCACCAGAACAAACTCCATGTCAGCTGTCCCACAAAGCCAATAAAATGCACAAATTCCCTGCACCCTGCCATACCTCAGATTCAGAGGACGTCACTGTAACTATCAGTGCTGTTCCTATTAACAGATAAAGAATAGAATATATAAATACTGAATGGCTCAGCACAGCTTTGCCCTATTCAGCAGGAAGACTGAAGTGAAACCATATCCTGATCGGTGAAGTACAGAGGAATTTTCTGTAATATTTCTCTAATGTTTCAGCAATATAGAAATTTCCTGGCCTAATCATGCTCCTTCATTATGTTGTTCTTCTAAAGTTTATCAAGAGTCTCTGCCCAGCTAACCCATTTACTAAAAAGTGCAGCTTCATCTAATGACTACTAATGAGGTAATTTTTTTGTTGTTGTTAGTCATGCTGAGAAGCATCTCCAAAATCTCTTTGGAAAGGACTCGGGCAATGAAAGCAAGACATTATACTTCACCAGCATTCCCCAAAATTAAACATTACAAAAAAAAAAAAGGGAATTTGAAGTGCACCTTTCTCATCAGCACAACTGCAACAATTACTCACCCTTCCAAAAGGCCCAATATCAATATGATGTTGTCATTTACTGAGAAGGACCTTTGTGATGTCCATAATGTCAGAGGCTGCCAGACTAGTTGCTTCAATCTGACTGTGTGAAACATCTTTTGAGGCAGTCTTGCATCTCAATCTACTTTCTATGTTTGCAAGAGAAAGTACAATGAATGATTCAGAACTAACTATCCTGGCGATAGCAGTGACAGAAAGGTTCAGACATCAACTCCAGTGGTTGTGGTACACTTCAGTGAACAGTTTCTCTCTAAATACCTTATAATTACATTTTTATTTTAGTTTTTTACACCATAGATGAATAAGTTCTGAGACCAATATGAGTGTAGGTTTCTTTGAAAGAAATAGTGCATTTATGAGGTTAATGTGGCAGTATTCTATTAAATCCTCTTTCAAAAGTTGACAAATGTCATAGAATACGTGGTAACAACTCTTCTAATCTAACTGGAGGATTCTTTTTAAGAAATCATCTGATTGGAAAGTAGATCGATTCTAATGTTGAAAAAGGCTTTTTTTTTTTTTTTTAAATTGTTTTCTTGAAAAAAAGGAAAGCTGAGATGCATAACACAGTAATATCAATCAAGAAATATGAGCTTTTGGCTGTATCTCCCATTATAATGCTAGAACTCAGACCTTATTTGCTTATTTTTATTTTCTCCTTCCAAAACTTCTTTGTTATACCTTGAATATGAAAGTAGTCAAACAAAACTCTGTTGTTTCCTTCCAATCTTCTGAAACTACCTGAATTATAGAGAAAGAGGGTGGTAAAAATTCAAACTGTTTACATGATTTACACATGCTGGTTTAGTTCCTTTCTACTAATTTAGCCTTACAGGACACAGAGGCAGTTTTGCAATGATATCCGGCTACTGCAAAATCATTGCTTCACCACAGAAGCAATCCTTTTGGTCAGTTACTCAGAAAAACTATGAATTATTAATTTTTTTGTCTGAAGAGTTACCATGTATTTAGAGGGCTGGTAAAGAAGCAAGTGGGGTGCATGCAAAGGAAGTTCTTAGTAGCAGGATGACTTTGTTTGCTATATTTAAATTTTAAAAGGAATAATTTTTGTTTGCAAACAGCTCCGGAAGAACATGATACATTTCGCCCCACGCTCAGGATTGTTGAGCAGTAAATTTCCCTTTCTAACACCACCTTTCTCCACAGTAACACACTTCCATTTATACATACATACCAGAAGAATATTCACACATGCTCACAGATCCACAGTCATTCCTTCATCTGATTTCTCTGAGAGTTCACCTCAGAGGGTAACAAAGCAGCACTTGTGATGTAAATATGGAAGAACCACACTGACAGCCAGTAAGCCATGAGGTTCTTCCATCTATCGATCAAGTTGTCACTCCTACTGCAACACAGGTGAAGAAATGTCAAATAATATTTACAGAAAGTTAAGCGTTCCAAAAAGTGTCAGGGGGAGCTTATTGGCTCCAGACACCTGTTTTTTACATTTTTTCTTCGGTGAGAACAATTTTTGCAGGAACTGTTAAGTCACACAGTTTGTCTGCTTTTTTTTTCTCCTTTAGGTTACTAGTTTTCATCAGAGCTAGAGTAGAATATGAATGTTATGGGATACTTGAGAGACAACAGGTGCCACTCCACTCACAAATAAGAAGTACGTGCAGGGTTGTCAGTGAAGATAATAGCACTGGAATGTGAAATAATAGTAGTAAGTAACTGAAGAAAAGAAGTGTCAGATGAGACAGCTGAATTGGCATGTGAGTCTCTCGTAAGATATTGAGTCTTTGGCTTGGAGAATCTGACTCTCTTCTACTACGATTTATAGAGTCTCAGTCTTTCATCTTAAACTGGAAGGAATCAGACAGGCAATACCATGTCCAGAATCACTTGAATTTAATCCTGGTGGTCTGCAGATGCTTGTGACCACTGTCATTAGTGTGGGGGCTTGCTGGGAGGAAACCGCAAGGGTTTTTAAACTCCACTACTTAGTGTCAGCTCTAGTCTTGATAGTGCTGAGATAAGAAAGCCAAGTTATTGTTTGCTTCTGGTACTTATTCTTCTCACCTAACACGTGAAAATTATATCACTAACTTGTGTAGATTAGAAACATAAACCTATAGGAAGATGTGTGACAGGGAAACTCGATTCCTCTCGCAGACCCCCAGCTTCCCTGCAGCAGGCCTGGCACGCAGTTCCTCAGCAAGCAAAGAGGCTTTTCATCACTTTCTTGCAGTCTCCATAAGGGAAATCTCAAGTGCAGGCAAATTCTCAGACCTCCCTTTCCCTAAGTCATTTCTTTCACAGCAATGTGTCACGATACTCCACACAGAGAGTTAAATTTGTATGCTGGCACCTTCAACCATGCTCTTGGCCTTGGTAAACAAAATTACATAGGTATCACAGCGGACTGTGCTTTTCATAACATGAGGAAAAGAAGTAAAACTTGGCCCATAAGTGAAAAACTGCAAGGGAAGCAACTCAGAAGATTATTTTGGGCATGCAGTGGTTTTAAAATAAATAAATAAGTGAATCAGCTAGTATACAAACATGGCTGAGGAAAAATAAATATTCAGATGGGCTCTGCTGCTTCGTTATTTCCCCCAGTGCTTTTCAGACATCTTCACTCTCAAGCACTTAAAACACACACCAAAAATATTTGCTACTCCCTTAAGCCATTGTCAGCCTACCTGCCTGGTGCGCAAATACAGTTCCCTTGCAACTGCAAGCTGTACTATTGTGTTAATAATTTTCCATCCAATTCCACTGAGGTACCCAAAAAAACTTGAAAGGAAAATCAAAAATTAAAAAGGCAAAGGGATCTTTTAATATATACTGTGAAACAGCTCTGAGGCCTTGATCCTGGATGCCTTTTTACCTTCTTCTGTAACATCATACACACAATTTTTTTTCTCAGTAATGTAAAGATGCCCAGCCAGAATAAATAAACAAATAAATAAATATACAAACAAACAAATAAAAATTACAACATGCTTTTCCTAAAACACAGGGGTTTGAGAAAGAGTTTCTCACTGAGATCACAACTGTGCCCAGAATTCATGCATCACAAATTTTTTGAGGAGGTGACTTCTGACCTCTTGCACCAAATCCCATTCCCATTGCATTCCCTTACTACTGGGCATTGGTGTGCAACATGCCATTTCACTACTGTTGCCATGAGATGAGGTGGCTCGAGTCATGTTTCCATTCAATCAGCATGGAGCCAAGATGGAAGATCCTTTGAACAAAACCCACATCATTTTTATTCGTAACATTCGGCACACATGGGGACTGAAAACTCTCCAGTACGTAGAGCAGAGTTTGGAGGATATGTGATCTTTTTAAATTTTCCTTGAACTCTTCAGTTCATTGCATGTACCTCAGCATCCTGATAGAAAGAAGCACAGTCCAGACAAAGTGACAGAATTAAAAAATATCTTTGGCACCGGTCTGGGTTCACTTTTGCCTTCTGGAATTAAGAGGTGGGTAGGAATATTTTCTCACATATTTCTATTGCTTTTTTTTGTTTGTGAATTTATTACTAACTCCAATCAGTAGATATGAGTACCATCCTTGTCTACAGAGGAAAAACTAAATTAAATTAATAGAAATAACTTGGTGATATTTAAACAATTTAAGTGAAAATCACATTTTGAAATTAAATAATTATTTCATTAAAAATAATAAACCCACTTAAAAAAAAATGAAGTTATGGTAGACTTGAAAGGCCTAAAGCAGGGTTAAAGTATCTCATTAAAATTTTAATACTGCAGTTTGTGTTTTAATCAGAATTTGTAACAGTAGCCCTTGAAGAGCAGGGGAGAGTGGATACTTTTTCTACTTCTCCATTTTAACTGGCTAATTCAGGGATTTGGCAATGAGAAACAAAGCAACAGTCTGTATCTTGAAGAAATACGAACTTCTTTTCACTCTCAAATTTTAGGGCTAGAACTAGACATTAGTGAATGAGATCTATTAGTTTTGAAGTCCTGGCAGATTCAGTCATCAGGAGCCACCATGTCAGTTCCTTAGTTGCAGAAAATACTTATTTTGTTAAATATTTTTATTTTGTGTGTGAAAAATATTTTGATAAATTTACTTAAATTTTCTGATTGTTCAAATTACTTGATGTGCATTACTATTTAAATCTAGTAAGTGATTTCCAACTGCCTCCTCCAAAGGTATTCAAAATACAAGATACTAGAACATTAAAACATTCAGTGCTTGAAATAACTTCAGATAACCTGAATATGTGTTTTTTCTTTAGGAATATCCTAAATATGAATTATTTAAGATTCAGCAATTACCTTCTCTATTGTAAACGTAATATTTTGCAACAAATCAACACTCAAAAGTAACTTCAGTTTTCAAAATACAAATCCATTGACCATCCACTAATTAAAACTAATTCTTCTTCCATAAGGCAGCAAAGAAATTGTAGGAAGGGAAAAAAAAAAAAAAGCGCTCTTAAAAGTCTGTTACTTAAAACAAGTTTTACTGCTTTTAAATCAGTAATAAAAATGGCTATTTAAATTACTTTCATGTCAATCCATCCCCCTGCTCTGCACTGAGCTATTTAAGATGACAAAAAGACAGACTAAAGTATATCTTCACTTGCGTTACTGTCAAACCTGGTAAGGTTCATATTTATCATGCTGTACTAATATTTCTTAAAACTCATGTTTTTGTGGCATTGAGTATTTCAATGGAGAAAGATATATACATTACTACAAACATAGAGGATTCTTTATTTGCTAGCATAAAGGAAAAACTTATGTATATGAAAAAACACCTTGAGTAGATGACATGTGACTGAGAGCTTCTATTGTAATAAAAAGATAAAACAGTAACAACTGGCTACCAGCAGAAGCACAGCAAATACAAGATTATCACTGTCTTCTCTAATACCGACAGTAAGAGGGAAATTAATATGAAAAAACCCACATCTGTAAATCATTTTTAAAAAAAAACAAACACTAGTACCCTATAGTTTGTACTGCATGTATCACTTCAACTATATATGTAGGTAAAACTTATTCAGGTAGAAACCAGAAGATACTAAAAGAAAAGGTACTAAAATGCCTGTAGCAAACAACCAAGATCAAAAGTCTGAAAACATCTCAGAAAACACATCAAGGCCAGGAATAAGATTTGCAGTGTTACTGCCTACTGCCTTTCTCCTTCAGCCCCTCGCACCAGTGAAGTGATACAGGGGATTTTATGGAATATCCAACAGACAGATCCATATTTGTCTGTTTGAATCAGGAACTCCTATCTAGTATGACAAATCCAGTAAAAAACTCCAAGCAAGTACTATGTTTGTCTAGTCTAAATGGTTATGCTTGCTCAAGCTTATACTCAGACCATGGAACGTAGGCCTATTTGCCTCCCATCAAAGGAATGCTGGAGTGATGGCTTCAGTGGATGAGGGAAGGGTGGTGGATATCATCTACCTGGACTTCTGCAAGGCCTTTGCCATGGTCCCTCACCACATCCTTCTCTCTAAATTGGAGAGGTGTGGATTTGAAGGATGGACTGTTCGATGGATTAGGAACTAGCTGGTTGGATGCAGCCAAAGGGTTGTGATCAATGGTTCTGTGTCAGGGTGGAGGCTGGTCATGAGCCATGAAGTGTCCCTCAGGGGTCTCTCTTGGGACCGGTGCACTTCAACATCTTCATCAATGACATAGACGATTGCATTGAGTGCACCCTCAGCAAGTTTGCAGATGGCACCAAGACGAGCAGTGCAGTTAATACATTGGATGGAAGGGAAGCCATCCATAGGGACCTGGACAGGCTGGAGAGTGAGCCCATGGAAACCTAATGAGGTTCAGTAAGGCCAAGTGCAGGGTGCTGCACTTGGGTCAGGGCAATCCCAGGTATTTATACAAATTGGGGAAAGATCTCCTGGAGAGCAGCCCTGCAGAGAAGGACTTGGGGTCCTGGTAGATGAGAAGCTGGACATGAGCCAACAGTGTGTGCTTGCAGCCCAGAAAGCCATCTGTGTTCTGGGCTGCATTAAAAAAGGGGGGGCCAGCAGAGAGAGGGAGGTGATTGTGAGGCCCCATCTGGAGTACTGCATCCAGGCCTGGGCCCCCCAGTACAAGAAGGACATGGAGCTCATGGAGCTCCAGAGGAGGACCGCTAAAACGATCTGAGGGCTGGAACACCTCTCCTATGAAGAAAGGTTGAGGGAACTGAGCTTGTTTAGCTTGGTGAAGACTTCGAGGAGACATCATTGTGGTCTTCCAGTACATGAAGGGAGCATGTAAACAGGAGGAGGAAGAGTTGTTTAAGAGGGTGAATAATGATAGGACAAGGGGAAATGGTTTTAAACTGAGATAAGGGAGGTTTAGGTTAGATTTTAGGAGGAAGTTTTTCACACAGAGGGTAGTGATTCACTGGAACAGGCTGCCCAAGGAGGTTGTGGATGCCCCATCCCTGGAGGCATTCAAGGCCAGGCTGGATGTGGCTCTGGGCAGCCTGGTCTGCTGGTTGGTGACCCTGCATGTAGCGGGGGGGTTGAAACTGGATGATCATTGTGGTCCTTTTCAACCCAGGCCATTCTATGATTCTATGACAAAGTGCAGAGAAGGAACATCCCTAATAACCATCAGCAATATATGGATTGCACATACCACAGTGCACTATTGAAAACAGTTGTAATTACAAAAATAGCCAGGTTGCAGCATCTTCAGAAACATAGACTAATCTTAAATTTGTACACCCAAAGCATCTGAAGAAGAAAACAAACACACTACTATTCTGTGCTTGAAGCTTGGAAATAAAATTCTGGAATAGTAGATGAAAATTTGGGGGCGGACAGAGGAACAACAGAACAACAATTACATTGCTTCTCTATCTACCATAGCCTAAACAAGCCCTCCAGGCTGAAAGGCAGTATGCAGCAATTGGATTACTGTGCCCAAATATCTTTGTGCAACTACTTATCACCTCCATACCATTCTAGGACCAGCACACAAAGGGGCTACCAAGGATCTGTGTGTTGCACCCTCTGCTTTTTAACTTGAAATAGAGTCAGGTTCCATACTGAGGAATCAAGTTCCTTCAAACTGATGTATAAAATCTGCTGCTAAGATAGGGGACTCTGTCAATAGTCAAATTAGACATGAATGGGGGAAGGGACATTTCCTTCTGCTATATTCAGATTTGCCAAATTTAGGTACATTTGTGACATTTGAGACAGTTAGAGCCATCCATCAGCATCTCTGTCACTAGCTTTGAGTTTGCAAAAATGGAAACAAGATGTTGCTTTGGAATGCAGCTTTGCAAAATTCTGCAGATTAAAAAACATCTCCCCACAAGACCAAGTTTCTGTATGTAACTAGTAGCTACCACTGTATCTTGACAAGCAAGACAGGTGCTACATTAAATGACCATCTGAATGGTCATCTAATATAATAGTGAACTTACTCAGATTAACTTTCCAATTATTTACACAGAAGATCATGAAGCTATCAAAACACACTATGATGTAGCCCAGAAAAACAGGCAGTGTGGTGTGGGGAAACATGGGGGGGAAGGGAATCAGCATTCTGGTGTAGTAATAAAGGTTCCTTTCTCCAATGATAATCAACTCTGCATAATTAAAATAGCTCAGACTGCTGAACTAATTTTCAGACTGGAGGTTTCTTCCTGTAGCAACACTTACACACAAAGTTTCTACTGTGGCTGAATTTAATCGTGAGTCTAATTACAATTTTAATGAATATCTTCAGCGCTGCATGTAAACTTGCACTTCACAGTCTTGCTATCAGAGCATTTTAGAAGCTTTCTGCATTTAATACAAAGTATTGTTCTGAGAGAGGCTCAGGGTAAAATAGTACTTTTCAAAAGAAAGCTTTAACAGTATTTGGCCAAATTAAAATACTGTTTACAGTTGGTTTAAAATAACTTTAAGTTTTTATATACATATCTCAGAATATTTTTACTATATATTTAGATGAGTATTTGGCCTACTTCTAATCAAGTTCTAAATTCAATGTGGCCCAAACGGTACTTACTGAGTTTCTCTTTCTCCTTTTCACTCCTTTTGGTAAATGCTTTGAGGCTTAATTGTAAATTTTCCCACCAAAGGGCAAAAATTGATTCATTTTCTGATGAAAAGCCACATGTAAAGTCAAGGCATCAATAAGATATCATTTCTACCCCCCTTTCCAGATTTTTTTAATGGAATTCTACTGCAAGAACTAAAAAATCTGTATTAGCCTCACATACAGAAGTTTTTTAATTAAACATAAAAACTGACCGTTCACTGTGAATTTTCTTCTTCTACATCTCACACGGTTTACTTTACACTGCCCTCAGATTTGCAGTGGGCAGGCTGGTGCATCATTTGCCACAGGTGCACCACTACAAAGGCACAGGTTTCTGGCCATGTCATCTGGTTGCAGATTACACTATTAGTTCCCAGGCAGACATGACAGATTAAAGATGACAGCATATGAACACTCTGTAACAGTTACTGCTGCATCCATCAATACTGCAGGATAATTATTATGTTCCAGAGTTAATCTTCAGCTAAGCCTATGAGGAAACATATTCAGATGTGCTGAAGGTTGTGGGATTTGACTTCCTTTCTCCCCATTCCACCTGTATATTCTAATTGAGAAAAAATACATATATATTTATTATTTGCTTTAAAATTTAAATCTAGTAAGAACATCTTCTCTCTTGGTGATCTTCAGTCACTAAGTCCTACTCCTGCTACTGCCTAATCACAGTGTGTGATCACTTTCATAAATTTATAAAAGTTGATGTTGAAATCAGTTTGGTTTCTTGCCCCTTTCATGCTGCTCGGGGCTGTTCAAGAACCTCACTGATCTGGTATCAGTGGGGGTCTGCATCTTCTCAGCCCCAGTCACGATGCTGGCAAATTTTGTGTTCACAGTTCTGTATTCTGCTTCTCCCTTTAGCTCCAGCATTCCCTATGGCAGATAGTGGTACTTAGATCGCCAACCAGACGTGGTTCATATGTGGGCCCAGAAATAGGCTACTAGAAAGCAGCTGGGGTGTTGTGTTCAAAGCAGTCTCATAAGAAACACTGCTTTCCCCAGCTGCACTGGTGACTGCACATCACAGTTCCTCCCACCAGGCTCTGGTTACCAACTATATTGAGTGATATGCTATTTAAGATTGAGGAGAAAAGAACCTTAAAGGGGGTACATTTCATAGATATTAAAAGTAGCTCAAAATAAAAACATTTTCCATTATTTGTTTTACTTTTTCCTTTCTCAGTTCGAATACCCACCTAAACACATCAATTTAACTCTTGTTTATTCTACGAATTGCATTAAACTTCATGAAGAGAATAGCAGAAAGTAAAGTTTTAAAATTTAAAATTGTATTCAGAAGCAGTAGAATTCTTTAGTCTGTTTCTTCCATGGGTAAATTCAGCAATGTTTCAGCAGAAATGTGAATGCTGGAAAAAAAAAGAGGCTCTTTTTCCATTTAGTTTTCTTTACATGTAAAATAAACACCACCTCAGTATTGGATCATGTATATCTTCAGCTCTACTGTGAGAATCACAGTATCAAAAAAGGAAAAGATTTTGTATTTCTAAGAGTCTTCTACTTCTAAAAATGCCCAATCAAATAAGTGTCTCCAACTTGTATTATGTACAGGTAATGATGATTAGTTCTGCTCTCAGTGTGAAAGCCATTTTCCTACTTGGATAAATACAAGTACAAAAATACTATCTACAGCTTAAAAAGAGAGAGAAAAAGAGAGAAAAAAAGAAAAAAAAAATAACAAACAAGCAACAACAACAAAATAGAAAGAAAAGAGCTCAAAAGCAAGAAAACTAAAGCTTCTTGGTGTTAACCGTGCTCATTCTTGTAACAATCCAGGTTCATCCAACAAAGAGATGATGTGGCACTGGGAAGCAAAGCCAACAGCAGTCAGTGTGGAACTATTTTCTAGCTTACATGTCAAGCAATGGAACACAGAAGCAGCTGTAACTGAGGCACAGGATGATGCGGTTCTCTGCGTGGGGTTTTAAGGATAGCCCAAGCTGATCCAGCTGCAGGCTGGTACAGAAAGGTGCAGCTGTATCCTCTCCATTCCTCCCCAGACAAACATTCCCATCTTCCTTTTGCCTATTCAGTCAAACAGGCAATCTCAGTCATCTAACAGGAAAACCCAGACTTCATGGTTGTGCTTTGGTCAGGCTGGCCAGCAGATCTGTCTGACTGCATAGCTACACACTGCTGATTCAGCAGCTGCAAGACTGCACAGCCCAACCACGAGGTTAAGACCAAGACCTTCAGAAGGTGGTGACTCGTAGCCACATCTGCTGGGCTGCCCTGCGCTGTGCCCATAAATTTGGCTGATACAGTAATTACATTTTTTGTTTTTGAACTGTGTAAGAACAGGACAAATGAAGTAGCTAAAAGCATGAGAGAGATGGGAATACCTACAAAAAGAAAAAGCTTAAGCAAGTTCACACAACTCTTTGTATGATCTTGCAAACAAGAGGAGACAAAACATAAGAAGATACACAGAAGGTGGTTTGATTTTTCCTGTGGCATTGGCTGATTCAGAGCACAAGAATTTAATAGTTTTGAGCTTAGACACAGAAGTCCAGCTATGAAACTGTTGCAGAAATTCGAGGAGCACTGCATTCCTGGTAAAAATGAAACATATGAAGTATGTGCTTTTAATCAGGGCACAGAGGAACATGAAATTACAGAGGGGGTTGTGATCAATCTAAGCCAATTTTGCAAGTCTAACTAGGACCAGATATGAGATAAGATTGTAATTGAGATCTGGATGAGAAACCGAGTGTTCACTGGAAAAGCCAGAATTAACCCTGAACTATGCAATTAGAATTTACAACACAACCACAGCTGTCCAATACATAACGAAGATTATGGGATTATGAAACTTAAGCTATTTTCTGACACTGAAGTCATTATTACAGACACTCAGCAGAAGAAAGATGTCATGGAAAAGGTTAGCGCAGTTCCAAATTTTGCACTGTCTACAACAATTAGTGTAAGCTGCAAGAGTGCAAAGAAGAAACAAAACAAAAGAGGAAAAAAATACAATGTATGGGGATGACACTAAGCACATGGGTGAGAATGAAACTATAACACCTAGAGAAAAGACATAATTGTTATCATGTTAAAACCTCATTCTACATTCAGTCTTAACAAGCAGGTAAACTAAAATGATTAAAGAGTCTGAAACAATCTTTTTCAGGCAGAATTCACTCCAGAAAACAGAATATACCTAATCCCATCACCTGGGTAAATATTACTTTTTCATGATGACAGAAGCCAGTGTAGGAGACCAGGAAGCACACTGTTCTGGGCATACCAGAGAGAAACAGGTAAAAGAGTGAGCAAGCACAATGTGCATTCTTTGGAAAAAAAAAAAAAAAAAAAAAAAAAAAAAAAAAAAAAGAAGACAGAGATCATATTTTATTTATTGCTAAGTTACATAGCAAGGAGCAGGTATGTGAAAAGAGAGCATTTTTATCACTTGCCAAACAAGAACACTGGTAGAAGGAAAGAAATATAATGTATTTCAGATATTTTTCACATGAGATGTGAGAGGTTGTCCTAATAGAGGAAAAGTAAAACAAAGTTAATATCTATGTGAAAAAACAAAAACCCTACAATTTTTTGTATATTCATGCAGATTCCAGTCGCTATCATTGATATTCTATCTGAATACATCTCAATATCTGAAAATACTTAAACTGTACATTGGCTTATTTAGATTACTTTTCAAACTGGGGGAAAGTCTACAGAAGAGTATAATTAAAAACTCTAGGCAATCTTTGGCAGATCCACAACTGAGACAAAGTAAAATGACAAATGTATAAATCCTGTATAACAAAAGTAACAAATAGGAAAGGCATTCACTTAGTGGAGCACATAAGCAAACTGGGGTAAGATGAATAATCCACAGGAAAAACTGGTTTACAAATTACTTTTAAAAGTTGGGATGCAAATTCTGACACTTTCTTTAGTTTCTTCCCAGTGCCCTTGATGGAGTTTACTGAAAGGCACTGCAGAATATGGCTGATTCTGGCTGAGGCTGAGGAGCCTGATCATTGGAGGTTTCTAAATCGGTCTGCAGTAGATTTTGCCAGCACTCATCTCAAACTTCCCCAGCATTCTCCAGGGTGCAGAGTAAGAGGGATCAGGTTTCATGTTTAAATTAATTTTCCAAAAGTGACTGGAGTGTGCAAGTTTTTCTCCTTTCTTTTGCTGGAGATGAAATATTATTTATTCTCTGATTCTATACTGTTCAGCCCGAGTCTCCAGCATTTCATTATGCCTACAGGACCTATCCTTCCTGCCTTCCACCACAATTCATTTGTGTTCCATTCTAAAATTTTCTTAAACAAGTACAGTTCTATTCCTGTCAGATTTACCCAGTTCTGAAATCCCATCTGCTTGGTTATATATTCTTAAAGAGAGTCTGTTTGCTATATGCTGACCTAGTTCAACATTACATTTGCTCATTGACTGTTGTGTACTCCAACTTCTCCCATGCAATCCCACATATCACCAGCAAATTGAATGCACTTGCAGTTATTATTATTTTTTTTTAACCCAGGGCATTTTTATAGATTAGAAAACAGTACAAATTCAAGTATTGATCCCCAGGGACCCCATTTAATACTTCACCTAAATTGAAATAGCTCCTCTTACAATCACTTTTTATTCCATATGTGTAACCACTGAGCTTTTCATCCAATTTCATATTACTGCATCTCTTGAATCCTTGAACCTCTTTACTGTGGGCAGTCTTGTGACAATGCTTGCTGCTTAAATACACCACATTACGCCCCTGCTGCATACGTCTGAAGTATGCAATATGAACAAATCCAGTGTTACACATTGGGTCACCTAATGATTTTTCTTTTGGTCATGTCTTTTTTGTGTATCAGAAAGGGAAATGAATATGTTCATGCAAATGTAACTCTACTTCTTACACACAACACAAAAATGCGGTGATCGAAACTGATTGCCATTTATAAACTATTCTCTGTAGTACAGGGGTTTGGTTGCTCTAGTTAGTATGATCCCAAACTTCATGATCAACAAAATGCCTCAGTGACAGCAGTTCCTGAGCTGCAACTCCATTCTTCCTCTCTGTTCTTCCATTCCCTATGCAACAAAGAAGTTTAATACGGAGACAACAGTGAACAAGTACATCTTGTACCTTATAAAGGCTCCAAAATTCTACAATTCCTGTGCAAGGCAAGCATGCTGAGACAAGCTAACCTAGTGATGAGAAGTTCCAAACCTATCAAAAATGACTGGAGCAGCCAAAGGGAATTTCTTTATGATAAGTCAAGAAACAGATTTTATAGACAAAGTTAGCATAGTTTCACTTCCTCAACAAACTTTGCGACAGCAAACCCTAAGAAGGCAGAAAAAGCCCAGCATTTTAAGATCCTTTTCCCACTTTTATCTGGTTCCTACTGAGAAACCAGATCCTTTCTCCTGCCTTCTCTAACATTAGGCATTATAGAGAAGCTGGAGACTCTAACTACTTCTTTAACACTTCTAGGAACTGGAGAAACCCATCCTGAAAAAAAAAAAATAAAAAGAGCGATTTTGAAACTAAAAGATACAATGATGAGACAAAGAAATTACATGGGTTACTCCAAAAGTATTGACTTCAATTTATTTCCATGGAAATTACAACAAAGTTCACAACAACACTATTTCATAGTGCACACTCTCAGCTACATAACACTATTTCTCAACAAAGACACCATTAGCTATGCATTTTCACCAGCAATGAACAAGAACCTCCATGCCACACTCCTCAAAATCTGAACCAGAAGAGATGATCCATTGCCTCTGTCTCCAATGCTAAAATGCACCACCACTGCCTCACTGTGCTCACATCCCCAGTTTGGTCTCCAAGACGTTCAGCAATCATCACTGAATTTTAGCTTTTTCAGCATGGAGTAATTCACATCCACACTTTGCTTCAAATGTACTTCCATGTTATTTTGTCAGACTGCCCCTCTACTGCCATTTGTTGCTCGGCAACAGCATCCAATGCAAATTTTTTGGAAGGTTCAGCCTCTACTGCCATACTACCAACATCTGTCTCTGATGTTGAGGGCCATCATAAAATAGGAGGCATTACTTTCGGAGCATCCCTCCGGAGAGGAGAATTTAAGAACGTCTGCATGTAGAGGCAGAACTGATATGGGAGCTACGTAATTTAACCATAATAAGAGAAGCTTTACTCTTCTCTCAGAGCAGGCACTAGAATCAAGGACAGACAGATGCTGATTCTGTTCCAAGAGGCACAGAGATAATTATGTAATTTTGGAAGCCTCACAGTATCAGACAGTCCAAAACAGCAGAAGACCGATACGGTGAAACTTGACAGGGCAGTTCGAAATCAAAAGGCCCACTAAAATAAGCCAATATCTCTAAACTTTTGAAGCATATGCACATAAATTCATATTCTCATATGTAAATGTACATGTGTACATACATGCACGCTCAGCACACTTAGTGCTCATATTGCAGCTCTTTTGAGCTCTGCCTCAAGATTTCCAATCCTTGCATTTGGCTGTCCTCTGCTGCTAATGGGATTACCTGTTAAATGAAGTTACTCATCACTCTGCTAAGGGATAGCCTGCAGAGGACCTCCTTCTCATAAACACTGCTTACTTAGAAGGTAGGCCATATAATTTTCCATGTGATATTAGAACACTACACAATATTTTCTCAATCTTTATTTGATATATTATATACATGCCACCCATCACTACTACCAAATTCCTCCATTCACAGCTGAGACTGTACCTGGACTTGATCCATTAAATTAGCCTACCCTACCCATTTGATATATTTTAAAATAAACATCTCTGCATTTTTTCCATGCGACTGCTCACACTTGGAGGAGTGCCTTTAAGCATCTGCAAAATTGCGTCATTATCCTCTTTTGAACTTTCTTTGCAGCAAATCTTTTGCTGAGGTGGGGTGAAGAGAGAACAAGAGGTGGTCCAGTGTATGTTGTTACCTCCTGCAGAGCCTCAGCAGACACTTGAGGTTACAAGTAAAGAATAATGTTGCTGCTGTTCAGCAAGTTGAAAGATTCTTTTTCCCAGCATCCGTGAAATAATTCTGCATTAAGTTTAGCTACAAAAGGCACGACCCTGGAGAAAGAACTTGGCACTTAGCCAAGTGTTTTTTATGTTCAGTTTCACTTTCCCGGTATAAAATATTTAAGAAAACGTAATTCCATTTAAAATAATTCTATAAAAAAGTCATGAATGTGATTTCTTGTCTTTTTTACATGTATCAGTTAGACATTTCAAAATGATTTCATCCAGCACAAGGCTTCAGCCCCCCCTCACGCTGCAAGTGATCAGTACTTGTGAAAGCCTACAGTATTTATACTGAAAGGCAAGCTAAGGAAAAAAGAAGAAAAAGAAAAAAGGAAAGAAGTTCTCTAATGTATTAGAAATCCTCCTCCTCTCATCTCAGTGTTTGTACTGTCACCAGCTATTGGAGAATGTGAATGTTTCTACATAAAACAGATTAGTGCTAATGAAGTCTCTGGTAAACCATGTGGAATTTCTGGTCCTTCTGTCTGTTGAGGCTGTGGAAATGCTCCGTTCTTGTTGAGATTTTAAAAATTATGATTATTTAAGAAGTGTGAGTGGTTGGTGATGTGAGTGCCATTCTAGTTTTGACAGAAAACTGTATTGGATGAAGAGGTTTAAAAGCTTTTCTTGAAGATGGCCAGAGTTTCAATTCACCTAATCTCTGGAAGTTCATTCCACAGCCAAGACCTTTTTTATACTCAGCCTTTTCATGGCCTTCTGCATCTGGCATGTGCTATACCAAAACAAAACAGAAGAAAACCAAGGAAACAAATAAACAAACAATAAAAACAAACCAATAAATAAAAAAAATAAAAACCTGTAATTTGGAATCTCTACCAAGTCAAAAATCACTTTGCTAGGATTAAAACTTTGCAAGTTTTGTAGATCAGGCAATTGTTTTTGCTGATCAGTATAATTTATTTCCTTTATTGAACTGTATCATTTGACTTTTTAAATAATCTTTTTATATAATCTCCCTGTAGGGAAGTTTTTGCCCCAGTAGTTTTCATGATGAATTCACCCTGAATATTCAGGCACACTAGGTCTTTCTTTTCAATCCAGTATTTTTGAAATGTACGTGATATGATATGTCGAGCAGCTATATTGTGTTCGTGTTTTAAAAGATCTTTAATGCTGCTGGCCTGACTGTGCAGCTGTGGAGGATGCCCCCAAAGAGGAAGTTTTTCCTTCAGTAGCAGCCACAGTGCTTGGCCCTTTCCCAAACTTGGTGCTACAAATTCTGCCATATGGCTGCCCAGCTGGGCAAAGTCTGTGAAACTCAAAGTAACTCACAGGCTGGTTTTTGGGTTGTTTTTTTTTGGTTGGGTTTTTTTGTTTTTGTTTGTTTGTTGTTTTTTGGGGGGTTGTTTTTTTGGTTTTTTGTTTTTGTTTTTGCTGCATCACCAAGGAAGCTCATTGATTTTCCACAGGCTGACTGCAGCAGAGCCTGTTTTCTCTCACACAATCTATTTTCAGGAGCTCAGTGAAATCACCTGATATTTGATGTAAGCAGGGAACAAGAAAGAAATTGAAAGAGGCTGGTAGGCCCCAATCCTTCCTGGTGCACAGGAACCAGAAGGATGCGACAATCACTCATCTCCTGATGTCACAAAGGACCAGCAATGCCTCCTTTTTGTGAAATTAAGAAATTGGTATATTTGGCAGCTGAACTTAGTCTAAAAAACTTATTGGTTTTAACATAGGAAGGTGGACAAAGTTGCTTACCCCTCTCCATCAAAAAGAAAATTCACAAAGGAGTTGCTTCAGTCCCACAAGATGCCTGAAAACTTAAGTATCCTAACGTGGGATAAAGATGAAGAAGCAGATTACTACAGGGAAGTGCATGATTTGCTGACACAGAGGACTCTGCTGGCAGTCTTCCTTTCTTCTGCCCCTCAGAATTTGCTGTTCTGTTCTGACAGCAAAAAACTGTCCTGCACAGCCCCAGCCATACCCCACCAGTTCTTAAGAGCCAGAGAGCCAATCTTATCAAATGGACTGGTCCCACTGCAGTCTTCTTTATTAAGGTTCTCACTTTTAGGAATGTTAGAAATTCAAAAGAAAAAAAAAAGCACTTCATTCATTGAAAGTCACAGAATCACAGAATTGTAGGGGTTGGAAGGGACCTCTAGAGATCATCGAGACCAACCCCCCTGCCAAAGCAGGTTCCCTACACCAGGTCGCACAGGTAGGCGTCCAGGCGAGACTTGAATATCTCCAGAGAAGGAGACTCCACAACCTCCCTGGGCAGCCTGTTCCAGTGCTCCGTCACCCTCACCGTGAAGAAGTTCTTACGCACATTCGTGCGAAACTTCCTGTGCTGCAGCTTATGTCCGTTTCCCCTCGTCCTGTCTCCACGCACCACTGAAAAGAGACTGGCCTCACCACTATGGCCGCCACACCTCAGATATTTATAAACCTGGATCCCCTCTCAGTCTTCTTTTCTCAAGGCTAAACAGACCCAGTTCACTCAGCCTTTCTTCATAGGGGAGATGCTCCAGACCCTTCACCATCTTTGTGGCCCTCTGCTGGACTCTTTCCAAGAGATCCCTGTCTTTTTTGAACTGGGGAGCCCAGAACTGGACACAGTACTCCAGATGAGGCCTTACCAGGGCAGAGTAGAGGGGGAGGATCACCTCCCTCGACCTGCTGGAGAACCATTAAACTTTCAGAGAATAAGCTTGCTGTATTTCAGGTCAACAGCTGAAGGATAAGTACTTTGGCTTCAGCTCACCAAGGAGCATGTACTCTCTAGGAGATGTCAGTATTTTGGGTCAAGTCTTGGTAAGTTTTAATGGTTTTCAAACGCTGTTCACTTTGCTACAGCAAATGTTATCTTTTTTTAGTTTACTGCAATACTCCATGCCCAGATCACATTATAGGGGTCAAGCACCAAAACAATTTTGTGTAGGCCAAGATATATTGTAACGTCACCATTTGCTGAGATCATCTATTCCCATTTCTCATTTGGTATCCTAAGGCAAAGTGGCAAGGGCACTACTTACCCCATGAACATACATGGATGTTTAAACAATAGCTGGGAATGTATAGCTTGTAATGCCACATAGATAGCAGTAGCTTTGACTTTAAGGTAAGAAATGCAATTTCATGAAAATTTATCATTTATACATATTTTTCTCTCCTGAGGGTTTTTATATCCAGTTCCTATAGGACAAATAAATACAATCAGCATTACTTAATACTATAGATGTCACAAATTTCCTGATAATTTCTGTCTTTTCATTTTGTTTTCTGTTTAGCTTCTGTTTGTTGTTTTTTGTTTTTCTTTTTTAGGCAACAGTGAACTGTGGCAATCACAGAAACCATTCCCTGAATGTGTTCCTTGCTTTTTACAATCAACAGCTGAACTTCAGATAAGTGCTGAGTTTTTGTATTAGGCGCATTGGCGCACCCATTAATAAATGAAATTTTATCCCTCCGGAATGATTATTTTGAGGTTTTTCTGTTTTCTTCTGTTTTGTTTATTCCGCTCTGGAAAAATATGAGACCATCATTTCCAGCCAGAGTTTACTCTACTCATTTCTCAGAAGGAGAGTGTCCCTTTTCTGGTGTTAATTATCATAAAGTTAAGTCCTAATTTAATTCATTTGAATTTTGGTTAAAATGAAGCTTCCCTATTCTCAGTCTCAATCAGTTTATTTATCCCTGTCTTACCTTGACTGAATTCCATTTATCTCAATGGCATTATCTTCACAGAAAGGCTCTTCTTACAGAGTACATAGGACCTGCAAACCAGTGATTTAGCAGTAAGATTTTTAGTATCCTTAGCACTGATAGTTCTGTTTTGTGCATTATTTTGGATTTTCTTGATTTTCATTCTTCCATTCCATTTTAGCACTATAATCAGTCTTGAGCCGTGGAACATTTTCTTCTTTTAAGATTTGCTCAATAGAGTGGCTTTGGAAGAAGAATTTTTATTAGCATTTCACAGCAATTTTATTTTATCTTTAGTTTATGGTTCAGTATAAATTAATTCTTGGTTAAGGCACTGTGTGGCTCCATGGGACATTCTGACATGCCTTACATATTAATCACTCAAAATTTCCAGCCAAGCTTCCTTCTCTCTCTTTTTTTTTTTTTTATTTAATATATAAAAATCTCTTTCAAGACAAAGTCCATGACTGTTTGAGTATTTGTGCCAAGAAGATATGGGTCCCAGGCATCAGAGGCATTTCCAGGTGTTACACTGCATTCCAGGCAGTTCTGAGCAACCATTTGAAAATAGCAGGTTATGTTTCATTACTGTTTGATTGATTATCTTTTTGAAAAAAAGAAGAAAAAAAAAAAGAAAAAAAAAGAAAAAAAAGATTTCATATACAGCATTTGTTATTCAGAAGGATTAAGCAGCAAAAATATGGTTCGTATCTTTTAAATCTCAAGCTGCATAATAAGCATTGAAGATGAAAATTACTCAGTAGGTGACTAGTTTCTGAATTACTTAACTATATATGTAACCACCTCTGCCTCCATAGTACTACATACAAGTTTCCCACCATGATGAGGTGACAAAAATGAAAGCAGACTGAAGGAAGGAGTGAAATGGAGGGAAAAAAAATCATCAGATTTTCTACCCTAGTCCAAATCAGAGAATGTCTTGAAATTCCTATACATTCTAGAGCCTTCTGCCTCTCGATCTGTAAGAAAATTTTAATGGAAACAATACTTCTACTTATTTTCTATCTACCAGGGGAAAGGGGATATATTAGGACTTCTAGAATAATGACTAGTACCAACTAGATGAATCTGTAGCCAACAGCATGAAAATAGCATTACATCCCCAAGTACTTTGGTCCAAGTATTTATTACTGAGAGACAGGGTTACCCATATTGATGATGAAGTTGAATAGATTTTGCCATTTGCGTTCAGTCTCTATTTAAACTCATTAAACATACGTTTATTTGTGTATGCATAATATACAAATAATGTTGTACATTATATACACAACACACAGCTAAGGAATTTCAAATCAAGCATCACCTTTTCAGTTTTAATATGCTCCATGAAAAAGAGGAATCAAAGTTTATTGGTTTACCTAGGACAGCTCTGGATTCCTCAAAAGCCTATCATCATTTTATTTATAGCTCCCTTCAGCAAAATATTTCTGAGCTCATAAAATTTAGTATTCTAAAAATTATAATAATTCTAATATTCTAATAATTCAGAAATCAGTAGAAATACTGAGAGGCTGTACAGCCTGACTATTCAGTCTTTATTTTCTAATAATACTCTAAAACTTATTTTAGCTAATAGAAGTTACCACATTGAGCTTACAACCACCTTGACTCTATGCAACACCGTTCCAGTTACAAACGATGCTTGTGAATATTTAGGTCATATTAAATATTTCTTGTGAAAGTTCTAGTTACAAACACCTAGCAATAATGTAGCACTAAAAACCTGACAAATGAGTGCATGGGGGTGCTTCACCAATAAGCAGGTTTCATCCCGAAGCATGCAAATGGTGTCTAAGGGCAACTTCACTACAAATGAGAGGACAGGAGAAGGAAAAGCATTGAAGCTGATCTTGCCTTTGAGCAGCACTGACTACTGGATCAATGGCTATCATTAGTAGAGGCTCTGCAAAAGAAGCTAGCTGCCATTGTGCTGAAATACGACCTGTGTCACGTTGCACCACACGTACATGCAGAGAACTTTAAGTTCAGAAGTGGAAAACAGGAAAAGCAAAAGAAGATGTCTAAACTAAAAAGCAACACTTAACTAGAATTTTGTGTAGTTGATGAGTTTTTAGACAAGAGTAATTGCTTTCTACAACAGAAGTGAAACTGGAGTTAATTTTAATACTAATTTTTGGAAAATTCAGCTAGTTATGGTACTTGGGAATCATAGAACAGAGAAAAATTCTGCATAAACTTCTTTCTCAGTTAAGGACATTAAATGTCCCTTTGATTCAACTTAAATTCCCATTGAATCACAGTTCATTTTGAATAGGTTATTCTTTCAGCTCATCTAAATAAAATCTTTTCCCTTTCCCAAAACAATGAATTTGCCAACCTCTGCAAATGTACCACTTGCACTGGTTGTATTGCTTGCTGAAAACCCTCCCTAAAAGAGTTCATATTTTTAATATCATAGCACAATCACAAAACACTGAATGTACAGATCATGTGTGCACATCCATGGAACTAATAAAATCCAAAAAATATTTCAAGGCTATTATCTGCATGCAGATGCAAAATGTTTTTGTCTCTTAAGGCACTGAAGAAGTAAAATCAGACTGTTTCTGAATGCCAGATGACTTCACGTATAACAGCACTGTCTAGAAAACTCTCTAGAGAATTGGATTTCTGATAGTTTCATCACTGTGCAATCATCATTATACGAGATAATCCCCTTACACCAAAAAAGTTGTAGTCAGAATAGACAAGACAAAAGGAAAAGAAGAGAAAGAATAACAAAAGGAAAGTGAAATGCTCAGAGTTAGATAGGACAGGGCATTTCAAATTCTATTCTATTCAATATCCAGATAACATGACAAACAAAAGCAGTATGTGAACACACATTGTTACCGATTCTTGTTTAAGGACCATCTTCCCCCATTCAAGCAACAACACTTAGGAATACCAGATTTAAAAGTCCAAAAATACAGAAGACAATTTTCTCTGTAAATTCAGATCTTTTGTTCTAAAAAAACAAAACTGACAAGTGGGAAAGATATTGGGTTCCAAATTCTCTCTCAGATTCATACCCCTTCCAGACAGCAGTCCTCTAGTATGTGAGGCACTGCAGAAGGTATCTGCTGCAACCAAAATAACTAACAAGCAACCACTGAAATCTATAGAGGAAAAGAAGACAGAATAATCTGAAACAGATTACAGATCTGTGATCCAATACCAATAAAAATGAAGGATGAAATCCTTATATGTACTTTGCAATATATTTCTGATGAAAACCTAGACTTTTTTTTTTTCCCCCACAAGAAAATGGATGTAGATTTGCTTGCATACTAGAAAAGTCTATAATCTTGTAAAATTATCTTCCTTCCACGATGCATGCACTAGAATAATGAAGAGCTCCTCATTTGCCTTTAGAGAGGGGAATCTCTGTTAAGCCCCTCCCATATTGGTAGCAACATCATGTCACTTCCCACCTTTTTCTTTTTTTCCATTCTCCACTTGCCCCAGCCCAGCAATCACTGACAACCTGTCTTCAGCTGTCAACTCCTTTCTCCTCAGTGCCCTAGAGCCTCATAGAAAATAGGCCTAGAAACACCTGGCAATCTGGTAAACAAGTTAGCAAGTCCAAACACATGGATATGGTTGCTTTGATATTTTCTGAGGAAAGATTTTTCTGAAAGCAACAGCAACACAGCTGACAGCAGTGTCTTCTTGCTCATACAGCTCCTTAAATATTTCTTTTGAGCAGTAAATCATAAATGAAATTGATGATTCATTACTGCTTTTTTAATTATTATTATTTAATGCTCTCATCTCCATCGGAATTTGTGCATGGGATCACTCTGTAGCTTTGGAGACTGCTGCACAGTTAAGATAAAAAGAAATGCAATATTTGACAATTAACTGCAATTAACTGCTGCATTCAGTGAGAGATCATTTTTACTACAGTCCTCTGCTCCATCAACTCCTCAGTTCTCTTCCTTCAGGTGCTGTCCATCCTGCAGATATTCAATGCTTAGCAACAAATCTCATTCCCAGAGTTCGCTTTTATGCTCAGACTAACTAGAACATCCACTTTAAAATAAATATAGTCCTTGTTTAAGATGGAATAGAGTTAATTTTCTTCCTAGTAGCTGGCATGGTGCTGTATTTTGGAATTTAGGATATGAATAGTGGTGGCAACATGCTGATGCTTTGCTCGGTGAAAAGCAGCGCTTACACAGAACCAGAGATGTTTCACATCCTCATGCCGCCCTGCCAGTGAGGAGCTGGTTGCACAAAGAGCTGGGAGGGGACAGAGCCAGGACAGCCGACCTTATCTGGCCAAAGGGATGTCCCATACCATAATATGTCATGCCGAGCAATAAAACTGGAGGAGTGGGCTCAGGGAGCTGCCATTTCTCGGGGACTGGATGGGCCAGCAGGTGGTGAGCAACTGCATCGTGCATCACTTCTTTTGCGTATATTCTTTTATCATTTTTATTAATTTCCCTTCCTTTTCTATCCCCATATCTATCCAGCCCTAAGGAAACAATGTCTTTTTTTGTGGAGAAAGAACGCAGTATAGACAAAAAACATATTTCTTTAGATCAGAAGTATGTCTTATCCTCAGCAGCTTTATACTTTTATTGTTTGAATTTTACCAGAAACGGATACTGAATAATTATTTTTTCCTGAAACCATAAGGTACATTTGAGGCAACCTTTCTGCTGCAGTAACGAGAAAGCAACAACAACAAGATCCATGGTTCCATGTGTGGAAGGTGCTATAATTGACAAAAATGGAAAAATAAACCTAACAATTTGGGGAGATGTCCACTCAAGAGCAAATATAATTTATGTGGGTTCAAAGTTCTAAGAAAACAAGCAACAAACAGCTTAGTTTTTTTAAATTAATCAAAACAAGATAGTAAAGAGAAATTTTCTACTTCATCATGTTCATCCATAAATACTAGTAGCCTGCTGATTGCAGGCCACAAATAAAGAACGTATTTCTTTAGCAAGCCACTTCAAGGTAAGATTTAGTACCACCTCTCTTTTGTACTCTTACTTCATTCCTTCTTTCACTTTTAAATAGTTATTTTTGGGTAGAAGAGGTTTTTGTTGTGTTCAAAAAAAGAAAGCCTCAAAATATAAAAATTAATTTTACTAGAAAGCTAATGACTGTACTATAACTCAGATTTCCTTTGGCTGTCACATCAGGGATAAAGAGTTATGAAACTTCATGCTTTTATACATTTTGTTGAGTTTGCAATCCTGGTTAAAGGACAGAGCAAATTCTCAGGTGCTAAACATCAGATTGCTTATTGGAACAGCTGCTGCACCAAGCTGAGTAAGCAGGACATGCAAGGAGGGACTTTTGCTAGGCTGGTTTTTGACCAGCTTCAGTGCTAACACTTACAAATTAAAAAGAAATATCTTATGATTAGAATATTATTGCTATTTCCCTTCTACTAAAAGCAAAGACACAAGTGTTATTTTTGTATCTCTTACTCTTGGTTACACTGTTTTTATCTCATGCTGGTTAGGTTCCGCTGTGTGTATTTTGTGTCTTAATTCTCCAAGCTGTAAACCCTACTTCAAGCTAGGGAGTGGAAATGCAAATCTTTTTCCTTTTGAAGACCAGGGAAATACACTGGGGTAAAGCTGTGTTCTCCTCTTCCAGAAGAAAAAAAAACATATAACACCACTAGGTCAGGAAATCCTCCAAAGTACAGATTTTCATCTTTGAATACAAGATAGAAAAAAAGAAAAATCCCTCATTTTATGGGGAATGGGCAGAGAACGTTAAATACCATGAACTAATGCTGATTAGAATCTAAATTATTCAAGATTCAGACTTTCTAACTTCCAAAAATGGATCTAGGTTTCTCTGGTTGACTTTGATGTTGAACTGAATAACTTTCTTGGGAACAGTCTAGGCTGATCAACAATTAGGTGCCCTGTGATGGAAACAAGATTAATATTATGGCAAACAATGGATTTTGGCTGCCAAGGGAGAAGAAGGGCAGCGCACGTTTCACTGCAGACCATCCCTATGCTGGCAAGCTCTGCAAGCAGGCAGGAATTTCCGAAGTAAGAAAGCATGATTCTGCAGAGAAGGCTCCATTAGATCCTTCATAAATACCCCATTCCCACCCCCTTTTTCACCTTCTCATTTTCAGGCTTTATTTCCTTAACCTTTGATTTCACTCTTACTTTTTCTACATTTTTCTTAACTTGTTTCTTTTTCTTTCTTTCTTTCTTTTTTTTTTTCTTTACTGAAGCAGGGGTTCAGCTCCTTAATAAAAGGTGCCACTCCTGAGATCTACTAATTTTGAACAATGACTTACTGAGAAAATCAGCTTCTGTTTCTAGCAGGTTCCAATTCAAGTTAGAAGCCTGAAGGAAATGGGCACATTGCAGCATCTGATTAAAGTCTTTCATTACTTAGATTAATGCATGGTCAGCTGGTGAAAAATCTTTCTTTAATAGAAAGTAAGCTGAAACAAAACTAAGGAGTTTATTTACTAACAACTGAAGCACAAAAACAAACATTCAAATTCTGTAAAAGAAATTCTAACAATCCTTTGGATAATTTGAAAACTCTCCTAACATGCATTTTTCTCCCCAACAGTAAATGGGTGTCCACATTCTATACAAAAATCTTCGTGTTTCAATAATTAGTGCAAGATAATTACCTGGAGATCAGGAGATACCTTCCATACCTTTCTACCACAATTAACAATAAGCAAGTACAAAAACATTCAAAGCTTGATTTATGAAAGTCCATCGGTGTTCTAATAAACATCAAGGATGTGGTCAAACCATTCCCTATCCACCAGCTGAGGCAGAACTCCTGCATTTTGAGTTACCACTCCTTCTCACTTCTTCATTCAAGAAGGAAACTTGCCAATCAGTGTCTTGATTCATAAGTTTGGTACTTCATATAGTCTGAATATATCAATATTCTCCTTCTGCCTCCTAAGCTCTCAGGTTCTCAAATTTCTTGCCCTTTTAACAACCCACTCAAAAGATTTAATCTCCCAGGTGCTTCCTGTTTGCAGATTGTGGAGCAATAAACAGCAACATCAGCAAGTATGCAAGTTAGCATACTAGCAAGTTATGTCGTGCTAGTCAGGAATCTAGAGAACAGGTCTGAGAGAAAAAAAAAAAAAAAAAAAAAGGATGTTGTTTATGTACATCATTCTGAAAACTTTGTAAAGGGTTATGATTATATTTGGCAGTGGTGGAAAATATCTGAACCTAGAGCTAATTCATGAAAAATATTCAGTAACTGTTCTGACTACTGTGAAGCTGCCTTTGGGCCATTTAGCTCCAGAATGAGTTAAGCAGGAAACATAGGAGAGTCATATTAAGTGTTTTCTGAGCAGTTCTTAAATAGATCCATACCCAATATCCCTATGCTTACAAAGTAAGTCTCTTATCGAAGTAAGCGTATGCTTACTTTCCCATATAATTAATTTAGTAAAACACAATTTCAAGATCAGACCTCAGTGCCTCCTTTGCAGCTGAAAGATACTTAATATCTAATGCTTTTGGAAAGCTGACTGAAATGGTCAGGAAAATAGAAACTTTTTGAAGTTTACGCCAGGCACCTGCTTTCTCATAACCTGTGAAAAGCTTAATGCAAGCATCTCCAAATTAACATATATTCCTCCGTTCGATTTCTATGGTCTTCAGTGTGTTTCCTAATGAGACAATCTTGCAAATCTTGAAAACTCCGACGGTCTCCAAAGATTATATTTTTTGCTACGTTTCATTTTAGAGGCGAGTCAAATGCAACTTGTTAGTGTTGGTGTGCAGGAACTGGTGGCTCCCTCCAACTTCTTTTCCAGACTGCTTAAGAGCCCTTAGTTCTTATTTTTCTTGTTATTTACTTTCCAAGGTCAGACCACCCATCTTTGTATTCAATGCTGACTTTCGTTTGAAGAGGCTCATGAACCTAAGTGAATAATGTTGAAATCTGTATGGAGCAAAATGGAACCCCACTGTAATTTCCTACACAGTCTATCTTCTCTTTCAAAGCATACCATCCACCAAGACTGTTTAGATTTGTACAGCTATAAGGGCCTAAAGCATACCTTTCCTACGTATCTTTGTTTGGAAAAGTACGTACTTTTTTCCTTTTCCTCCCGAGATATTGGAGAGAAATATATGCAAATATGTGAAAAGAAAATAGGGCTGTCTTCTTGAATCTGCCTGCAAGCTGTTGTGACAATGATACGCTGTTATTACTCAGCATATTCCTCCTGGAATGGACTGAATTTCTAAACTGATTAAAGTCTCTGCTATGAAAAGGGCACAGACCCCAGCTAAGAATCCAGCCAGGAATCTTCAGAAATCGTCCCTACAGCAGCTTCATACAAAAACAGCAGACACAGGTAGCATAGTTATTTCTAATGGAAAAAGTCTCAAAAAGATAGGAATTGACATAACAGCCAAAGGGGTTGGGAGGAGCCTCTACAGAAGTTCCTGCAGAGCATAGAAAAGCAAATATCTCTGCTCTTTCAAAGTGAACGTGGGAGGTGAGGGTGAGAGTATGAAGCAGACAGTCCACAGGAAGAACTTAGCACAAAGTTATACATTCATTCTTTTGGTAGTTTTTCTGAGTGACTTTGCATTGTAACAAGATGAACTACTATTGTGGTACAGTTCAAATTTACACAAATCAGTACAGGTGTCAGTACAGAAATCATAATTCAATACTTACCTAGGCTAAAAGGTTGCCAATAGAGCTTGCCCAGATAGGAAATTAATGCTAGGTGAGCTAGGACACAAACTTATACTATACACCTTGTGAAGCCGAAAGGTGAAAGCAGCTTACCTTAAGTGGAAAAGACCTTATGCCCTACTAAAGGTAGAGAAGACTACACCGCACTTGCTCTTCTCAGTAAGTACCTAGATGATTTGGTAGTAAAGAATAGCTAGTCTACTGGGAATCCCTAACTAACTTCAGTTATATTCTGTATAACAGATACCCTGTCTAAACAGAAAATGGAAAAAGGAGTAGTAACTTCAGAGTATTCAATCCGACCATACAAAAAAAGCATAATGTTTAGATTTGTTCAGACGTTATCAGTTCACTTAAACTACTTATTTGCTTCATGTCATTTCATTTTTCATTAACAAATCCTGGAGCATAAATTTCAAAGGTCTTCAAGATCTCCCCCACTCAATTTGTTTGCTGCCGTTTGGCATTATTTAGCACCAGTGTGTGCTGGCCCTTTAGCACTTTTCTTCACCTTTAACATAAATTACAAAGAAGGTAACAAAATACAAGTTGATCAGTCTCTCTAGTTTAATTTAACAAGGCAGGTCAGAAAGGCTTTGTTCCTTGACCAGCCATGCCAAAGTGCTGCTTTCACATATTAATGTGACATGACTTGTACAGTCATAATTACTTTGACAAGATAAAGGGAATTAGTTAAAACTTAATTAAAACCATATGCTTTACAACTGTGACACTGTACATATTTAGTAACTTTACTTCTTTATTCCTGGTTTATCAAAAGGGAAGGGGTCCACATGAATCTTCCTGGTATTACAAGTGCATCAATTAAGAAAGAAAATTAAACACTGATCATAAATAACCAGATAAGAAACAAAACTGAAAGAAGACAAGTACTCTGATTCATGGCCAGTAATGAGTTTTCTCACTGATACCTACATACTAAAGAAGCAATAAAGAACTCCTCTTCCAAGGGAAGAAATGATCAGCGCAGTGCCTGTGTTGCATTACTGGGAGCCTTTTCAAAACGGGCATTACTAAATAGCACCATGAAGAATAGAAACAGGGCTTGTGTTTTCATGCTACAAGTAAGGGGAACCAAAAGGAAATAGCAGCATTGTATGGTTTATCATTACACTTTAAAGCTTGGTGAAAAACATAGAGTGATACAATTTGTAAATTTAATCTTATGCTGTATACTGTAATAAGCCAGCAACATCTAGTTGTGACTTGCTTTAGCAATCACTCCATTTTTCTATAAAGAATTCAGCTATGCAGATGTTCTGCTGTTGTTTGTTCCCAGCTTCTCTTTCCTGCTCGGCACTTCCCCAAGGGCAAGGCCATTTTCTTGTGCTGCAAGCACTCGCCAGTATCAGAACAAAACATTACCCTTTCAGGTTTTGGCTGCAGAATAATCTCTTCTGCTATTGTAGAAGTCACATGCTGTTCTTAGCGCAGATATTCTCAATGACCTGGGCTCCACGTTCTCAGGTTCCCATCAGCTGGGCATTATTGTCTCAGCAACTTTATGGGCTCCTCATTTCAAAATCTTAATGAACTTTGTATGTCTTGAAGCGTTTATTAACCCTTGTTCACTAAAAGGAAATAATGACTACTAAGGGGAAAGAGGAGAAAGCAAAAGCAGAAAAACTTACTGCCTCAGTGGCATAATGGGATGCTTCTTGAAGTAAGTTGTGGCTTATCTTTCACCCTGGCACCAGTGGAACCCCATGAGCTCTGTCTCTAAAGAGGTTTTACAGCTGTTTAAAATCTGTCTCTAGCATGTTTCTGATGAGCAGTGAAATAGTTAACAGCACTGACATTTACAGTATAACTAAGTATCAGCATTAATACTGCTGAAATGAATGGGCCCATCACATGTATCAGAGCTATTGTTTCAGGTCCCTGCACCCAGTGCCTGGTTTCAAGCCAAACAACTAGAGCTTCATTTTGATATTAGGAAAGAAAACAGATCAGCATGGAGAGGAGGGTGACTACACCAAAGAAGCCTCTCTGTTCTGACATACCACAGATCGGCACAATCAGACCTTCACTGCTATATCCTGAGGCTGGAAGGGTGTATATCCTGGAACAGTGCCAAAACATCTAAAAATCTTGGAATTTAATGGCATTCACAGGCAAAATTTATACATACACCTTTCTGGTTTCCTTTGCAAGGGTGTGCTGCAGAAACAGACAGTTCACCCAACTCTCAGACTTACCCCTCATCCTGACTCACACTCTGTTTTGTAGTGACTGCAGCTCATACAAGCAGCCACGAGCAAGATTAAAACTACCTCGTTCAAGTGTCACTGGTAATGTAGATTCAGCAACAGAACGTGGCATCGCTGTCCTCCTCATTTAGCTCAAGGCTGAGCCTTAGTGTGAGCTGCCATGACCATCCAGCAGCCATACATTTCTACAGAAAGCTAATGCAGATGAGTAGCCCTTTGAAGCAGAGACATAATAATAGTGGCCTGTTTCTTCTTCTCACAGTAGTTTCACAAGAATCAGAAAAGCATGCAGCTTTTTTTTTTTTTAATCTTTCTACCCAATATTTTGACATTTATTCCAAGATTTTTTGTCTCTATGTACACTGTATAAACATTTATTTAAGAGGGTTCCACCTTTTCTGGCTGCAGAAACAGGAGGAATTATGTGAAATAGAGCCCTGAGATTTTAAGACAGAATTAGCATCTCACAACTCATAAGACTAAAAATAATTAAAGTGAGAAGTAATCCAATCAATAAAGCATAATCCCTTCTTTCACAACCTGGGTGAGCTACAATGCAGCTATTTCAACTAGATCACGTCTACACATCAGTAAGACTGTATCTATATAGATACTGCATTTCTGGAATTAAAAAGTTACGTGTCTGCATACTTTACAAAGTATATGTTCTATATGAGTGTAATGCCATCGTAGATGTTGAAATATTGACAAACTAAAGCTTTATACTAATTTAGAAAAGCTTTGTCCTCACAGTAGTTAAGCAAGTAGAAGCAATAAAAATAGTTTTTAGATACAGCAGACTGGCTCTCAGGCAAAGGAAACTGCTCAGTGGTACAAGATATTATTGTCTGTACTTGTTTACGTTACCCACCTGCCAGAGGTAACTGTCCTGACAGAGACAACAAAAGCAAGCAGCTCCAATCTGCAGCTGACTCTATTAACACAGGTCTGTCTTCACTAGCAGTTTAAGTAAATACACCAGAATGTAAACTGGAGCACCCATAGCAAAAATGCATGTTATTTTCTGCTGCCTTTGCTCACCAATAGCAGTGGGATAGCACAACAAATTAAAGGTAGAAGTACCTTGTCTCATTTCAGAAAAGTCCAGGTGTGTGAGCCTGAGTGGAATCAGATAGCAGAACTCAACATACCTGGCTCAGAGCTATGCCAGCACAAGTCCATCATGTATCATGCACTTAACAAATTTAGAACATTTCTTAGCTAGTTACAACTCAATTAGCACTGGAATTGTTATTCTGCAAGATGCACATAAACAGATTTTTTTTTAAATGAAGCATGGTCTATGTTTAGCTCTCAAGGTAGGCATCCCCTATTGACTAACAAAATCATCAACATCTCAAATGAAATGAGAATATTTATATAGATTAAAATACACACTTTTAGGCAACCCTATGGCAACCACTGGGATCTGCACATTTATAAAATAGTGAAAATCTTTTGGCACCACATCATCTGCAAATGTGAAAGATGTGAAAATATCTTTCATTCCCCAGCAGTAACACATCAACTGCAACACTGACGAAAATGTTTCAGACAGCAAAATTCTTTGAAAGGTATAAATATCAAGAGCAGAAATAAAACGATAGAAAGGAGTGTTTAGGGCTGTAGCAAGGCATGGATACATTGAAGACTGGAATACATAAAAAAAAGTCCAAATTAAATTTTTAATTTATGAAACTTCTCCATTTTGAGCTGCTGCATATATGGTGTTATTTACTCACTGAAAACCATAGTAACAAAATAGGCATTCATAACTACACAACACAGAATTGAAAAAATTCAGAAATTCAAGTATATCTACTAAGCAGCCAAAACCACAGAAGATACGAAATACTCTCTGAATAGAAACACAACATTGTCAGTGGATACATGAGGAATAGAAATATGCATATAAGCCATGTAAACAAGGGAAATTTTTTGAGCTTCAATCTTCTAAGCCTACCCAATTCAAAGACTTATTGGAACTACTTCCCCACCATTTTGTGAACAAAATCACCTGATCCATGAATTATGATTCCTCTGACTGCTGAGAACCTACCCAAATAGAGTTACTCTGCAGCCTGTGAAGTTCTGCATCCCCTGTGCTTTCATCTTGAGATCTATAGCAAGGCTCTCACATGTTGTTTAGATTGTAACCAGAGCAAGATCTCCAGGAACTGCCAGGGGAATCTTCCCTTGCACCCCCTCCAAATAAAGCCCAGTCCAGTTCTCCATCTTCAACCGTAGCTCGTAACACAGGAGAGTAGGTCAGCCTGACCACCACCAGCAGCTTTCCCCTCTCATTGGGGATTTCAGAAGTTTGGGTTGAGTATCTTAAAGGTACCTGCTTGGCCAGTCTGTCTTCAACACCCACTTTCACCCTACCGGCCATGAAGTGCTGCAAGCCCTAAATCCTTACTGTTCCAGAAGATGCTCTTTTGGATTTTCCTTGGCTTAAATATCTCTTTCTACAACGTGATAATTTTCCTGGGCCCTCTCTCCACTTTTTCTCCTATAAGCAGTTCCAGTGCTGCTATACATGCCTTATACCTATTCCTTCCTTTCTGATTGGAATGGTTTAACTTCACAGGCAGCTCAGCCCCACTCTCTCTCCTCAGTGGGGAAGAGAATTGGGAAGGTAAAAGCGTGACAGCTCATGGGTTGAGAAAATGGCAGTTTACGTGGTAAAGCAAAAGCTGCATACACAAGAAAAGCAAAACAGGAAATTAATTTGCTGCTTCCCATCATGGTTTCTTGGGAAGACAAATACCAAACACTCTGAACACTTCTACTCTCATTTTTTCTGCAAAGCTGTTATTGCTGAGCATGACACCATAGGGTATGGGCCATCTCTTTGGTCTGTTGGGGTCAGTTGTCCCGGCTGTGTCCCTTCCTTGTCCCTTGTTCAAGCCCAGCTCCTTGTTGGCAAAGCAGCTGGAGGAGCTGACAAAGTCCTTGGCTCTGAGTGAGCACTGCTCAGCAGCAACTGACACATCAATGTGCTATCATCATTATTCTCATCAAAAATCCAAAACACAGCATTATACGAGCCTCTACAAATAAAATTAACTCTGTCCCATCCAAAACTAGGAGACCATTTTAATAGCCTTTTTCCTCATTGCACTCTATCTTTTGCATTACTGAGTCCCGGCGGATTAGAGGAACTGCATTTCCTTGTTTAGGAGCTGTTTAATTTTCTCGAAGAAAAGCACTTGTTTAGTTTCTTGTAATCTTCTTCTGCATGTTTTCATTAAAAAAAAAAAAAAGTTTATACTAACATTCTAAAGAGCATTTAGCAGACAGAAGGGATAGTTGGGTAATAATTTCATAAGCAACACAAATGTCTAAGAAATTATCTGCCAATTTGTGACTTAGTTACACTTTCTTTACATAAATGATTTACAGATGAAGAACTAAACAGACCCCATTAAAGGGTTTTTTTCATCTAGCTAGCAACTTGCTGCTAGCTAATCTGGTACAGCAGGAACCATGTCAGAGGGGAATGATCAAAGTACTGAACTAAAAAATGAAGTAAAAAGGATTGGGTGACAACAGTTTGATGTCTCATTTTGGAGAGAGTAAGGCTTGGAAACAACTTGCAACATTTGGTTGTACATTCAAAATTGAATTCCTATGTAGCATACACCAATTAAGGAAGGAAGGGATATTTGCTAATACAATTTAAACTATTGGTGTTTTTCTGGTACTTATTAGCACCTACTTGTCTACACTAACAAGTGAATGTTTGGGATAAATGACATCTTTGTTAAATATTCAACACTTCATTTCTGGTTAGGTACCTTGCGATAAAAATAGGCCAAGCATTTAGGACAGGTAAGGAACGTAGCACCGCCCAGATTCAGTCTATCCAAGAGTGAAAGGGTATCTCCTTTTGGGCTAGAATCCACAAATCGCCCTCTGTTGAATGATACTGCTGGTAAGTGCGTTCTCATGTGCTGCAGAATTTGGCACAACTTGATCAATTTACCCTGAGGATTACTATCAACGTGTTCTGTAAATCCAAGGTAGACCAAGCATTTCGAACATGAAGACAACCTTTTTCTCCCTTAAATGATCAAAGGATGGTACCATAGGCCTATTTTAAGAGGAAAAAGAAAGAAAAATAGAGAAAGAAGAGGAAGGAGAGGGGAAAAAAGAAAAAGCATGAAAGAGAGTTCAGGATTTCCTTAACAGAGATCAACCTACAAATCTAGGGATAAATGGGTATAAAAGACAGAAGACTGGCACTTAGTTATTAGGCAATTAAATTTCTATACCAAGGTATACATCTGTATAACATATATTCTTTTTGTAGGGCCTTCTTTGTTTTTTTTTTCATTCTTTAAACTGTCTCCCAAAGACAGGATTGAATCTCTGTTTATATTTCTTGTAATAAAATAAAATATTGATAGCAAGGCAGTTTATATTTTATTGCACTTCCACTACATTTAGGCTAATGCAAGGCGGTAACCATAAGCATTAACCACTTCTCTGGTGTTTCATTTAGGTGGGTTTTGTCTTCCAGTTACTGTGCCAACATGACAAGAATCAGAATAGGACTAACTAATGCTGACAAATCAACACAAGCTAGTTACAGGTACACAACTAATATTAAGGCAGGTCACTTTTATTTTTTATTTTCTCACTTCTGCTTTTCCCTAACTTCAAGGAGGGAAAATACAATTCCTGCAAGACATTTTGTTGTCAACTGCAATATAGCTGAAGTATTAAGTTGTTGGATCTTTGTTTATGTTTTTGAAAAGTGCAAACTGAGGTTTTGTTACAAAGACAAAACTAAAAGAAAAAAAAAAATCACCAGGCCAACCTGAAGCCAGAACTGCAGGGATTTTTTTTTTTTTTTTTTTTTTTTTATTTAGGACAATCATTTCAGATTAAATAAAAACCTTTGATTTTTATTTGATTTTGATCAAAGCTATGTTTGATCAAACACGCTTCTGGGTACACATTGAGAACGTGGAACAAGGAGATCCTATCTTGCTCATGCCTTGGAGTCCAGTGTTGAGTCCATGTTAAATCATCCAGAAGAAATTGGCCTGGGCACTGCAAAATTTTCCCACCATCTAGAACCAAGTAAAGAAGATTCTGATCTTCATCTTCTTAGTCCCCTGGCAACAGGAACTATTAAGAATCACTTTAACCTTTTCTTAAAGATAAAACAGAAAAACATTCAAAGCACTGAAACTGTAAAGTTTTAACTCACGCTTTCATACTAACTAACACTTGTTCCTTTGCCCTTTACTTGTAGAGACATTTTTAAAGTGAACCAGTCCTGTTAATCCTTCAGGTGATATCAAAGATGGTAAGAACCGTCCTTTTAGCAGCAGTTGGCATGTGTGGGAATTGCTGTTAAAGTTCAGCACTGCTTTCTTGAAAACAAAACAAGACAAACGTACACCTAAAGGTAAAGAAAAAGAACAGCAAAGAGCAGAGGCTGAAATGCAGTTTTTGTTGACAGCTTCCCTACTGCGAAAGTCAGACGCTGCTCAAGGTTTTATCAGGGAGACTTGAGTGACCTGTACCAACATCAACCTGCTTAAGACATTGCTTTTAGTTACCTTCTAAATTACGACTTCACAGCAGTGTCAGAAAAATTCCTTTTTAGCTGCAAATGTCAAAACAGAAGGCAAAGAAAAGAAGAGAGTGGGGTTAGAGGGAAAGGTAAAAAACAGATAGAGATAATAGGAGAACTATATACCGTTGCAAAAGTACTTCCTCTAGCTAAGATCTTTTGTATAGCCACAATAGCTGCTTTTTGGAGTAGTTAGTAATAAGCAAACTCATCAGTAAGGTGTAGTGGTGGTGAGTAAGCCCCCCCAGCTCAGTCTGGCAGTTCTAGCAGCCCTGGTACTCTCTGCAGCGCCCTTTTCATCTGCTTGTCTGCATCCAGTCATAGGAAAAAAAGTATGTGCCAGGCAGAGCAGTACTAAGAGAAGGCACTAGAAATTTATGCAATGCAGTGTGTAGGCTCTGCCAGTAGTACTTTTGGTTTGGGAAAACTCATGCTGTGGTTTCATGAGATAATAAACATAACCTAAGGATTTCTAAGCAACCAAATAAAAATGCTGTATCTACAGCACTTACATAAGAGTTTAAACTCACTCTGACAGGTCGTATTTGTTCAAAAACATTCATACTGCCAGGCTCAATTCTGGATCAAGTACCTCCTATCTCTCTACAATCAGCATAAAATCAGTGTAAAAGTAAAAATGTTGGCACAAACTTCATACCATGTTCTGATTAAGTAGACAGAAATACAATTTTGTGCTTGTACCTGAACCGGATCTAATTTGTTTTGCTGCATGACTCCGCAGAACATAGATCTGTTATTAATGATCACACAGCCATAGTCACATAACTCTTTTTGTTGTTGTGGGTAAAAGCTGAACTGGACTTTTGGTACCTCAGACAATCTCAAGTGTGGGCCTCTGGCCGGGGATGACACAGATTCAAATTCTCTCTGACTCAGCATAAAGATTCCTAACAAAATCTCCATGCAGCTTTACAAGAAAGTTTCTCCACTTCTGTCAGATTGTACCACCTTTGCAAAGGTCCATTTTATGGTGCATTAGAAAAGACCACTCATGTTTCTACTTTACGACCTATGTTGTTACTCATTCTTCTCCTAGAGACTGCATTACTTTAATTTCTGTACTTGGCAACAGAATGGAGGCTTGTTGATCTTGTTTCTGTTGTCTGCCCTAGACATTGCAACTATCCATAGCATTTTTAGGTCTAAGATTCAGGATTCCACGGGGCCATCTGCCAAGTAGTGTAACCAGCAAGGGTAAAAGGACTCCAACCCTTAATCGTTGCATGGTCAGTGTAGACTCCGAAGGATACATTCCTAAGATGCAAGTATGGTAAATGCTGGCTTTACTAAAGTCAGTGCATTGAGAAGGGAATTACAACACCCATCAGCAGCACTCTTGTGGCCCCGAGATTAGAGTAGTCATATCAATTATGCATCTCACTCAGGTGGTGTGTCAGGCTAAATAGATGTATGAGAACTTTGGTGTTCCAGCAGAGCCATGCTAGTAAGAGCTACAACATGCTGGGAGCCAATTGGCTGGAAAGCACTTGGCTGTAAAGGACAAGGGAGTCCTGGTGACCACCAAGTTGAACATGAGCCAGCAGTGTCCCCATACAGCAAAAAAGGCTAGTGGTATCCTCAAATGCATTAGGCAAAGTACTTCCAGCAGATGAAGGGAGGCGGTCATTCCTCTCTATTCAACACTTGTGAGGCCACACCTGGAGTAATGGGTCCAGTTCTGGCTCCATACTGCTGGAGAAACACGGACATGAAATAGAGATTCCAGTGAAGGACCACAAAGGTACTTCAGTGTTTAGAGTATTTCTCACAGGAGGAAAGTCTGAGAGAGCTTGCCTTTAAAATAGTCCACCTTTCAGTTGCAGACACCTCTTGGAACAGCCTTTGGCAGAAGGTACACTGCAGCCGTTCTGTACTGCTATAACCTTTCCTCCCAGCAGACATCCCAGTGCCAGGCATTTGTGCCAGGATTTATGCCAAAGGAAGCTGGCAGAACGCCAAGTAGTACCTCACCTAATGTTTTAAAGAATCTCAGAGTCAGTTGAAGGAGTTTGTTTTTCACATGCCATCATTTGTTATGGCAGCACATTCCCAGCCCCAGTCAGGCTCAAAAGTTAACTTCGTGGAGGTAAAATATAGAATGCAGCATAGAAGTACAAAATTCTTCCACATCTGAAAAGGGCTTGTATTTGTATTGTTGAAAATGAGGTATACTCTCTTCTTCACTCTGGCCTATTCTTTCAACCACTGCCCTTGTTATACATCCCATTCCATTAGTGAAAAACCTTACACCGTGCCTACCCTTCACATTCCATGGATGTTCCTGTTGCCATTCTGCAAAACACTGAGTTACTACCTGAAGGAGATTTTTCTTCTGAGGAATGAAAAAAGCAAACCCTAAGTGATAGTAAAAACATCTGTGAAATCATGCCAGATTTTACCTGAATCAGAGGATCTAGAGTTTCCCAGTGCCCACAGTCAGAACCTTCCAACTTCTCAAATAGGAAAGGACAGTAAGCTAGCAATAGTGCTTACTATGGAATGAATTGCTTTCTCATTCTGTGGAGACAGACTTGATAAGAAGCCTTTTAGAGGCTGAAAGATGAACAGCTGCCTAGGGAAATACAGTGGCCAAAGTTTTGGAGTAGATTGGCAGAAGCAGCCAGTACAGAACAGCATGAACTGAAGTCTTTCCTCCTACAGAGCTGCAAAGTCAGAGCTAAGGGCCTGAAGAAACATTTAACAGTCCAAAGAGCAAAGATGAATGCCTCCTGGTGCTGCCATCTGAAAAAACGTGAAAAAATCAGGTTTAGAAAGATCTGAGATGAAACTACATATAGCTTACTAGAAATCTAGAATGTCTACATTACTAAATTCAGGTCTCCAGTATGACAGTTAACTGCATAACAGATCTTTAATTCAGAAAAATCCATGAACACGTGCATCTTGTCACTAACTGAACTCACGATACTCCCCATCTTCCTCTCTGAAAATTAACAAAAATAATGAAAGTCTCATACAACAATATAATGATGTAGGACGTTCAATCTTGCAGTCTGTTACAATTGCAAGGAATATCTTCAGTGAAAATGTATGATATCCTACTTAATTTCCTTAGAGGATGGAGGCAAAACAACCTGCATAGTCCCAAGCCAGCCTGCTGCGGGGAGAAGTTATTTACTAACTGCAAACATGGGATGTTTTTTAGTACTTTAAGCTACAACAATACAACTTATCCAGTGCTATTTGTCTAGCTAATCTGACATGCTTTTGAGAAAGAAGGTAAAAACTAATTTTATATCAAAAAAGGTAAGGAACAGAAGGGAGAATTCTATTTATTCCCTATATTCAGCCAGCAAAAGGACTGAAAAATCTGATTTATGTACATACTCATTAAGGTGCACTAGGGAGTGATCAAGTCTCCTTTTAACCCGCTTTGGGGACACAAGAAAATCAGAGACTCAAAAATCCTACTATGAATCCAAATTTTTAACATGTGGATACATGGTCTACAGAGTTTTGATCTCTCTCAAACCAGCTAGTCCAATGTTGACATGTCGATCTGCTACCACTTCTCACAGATTCTAATGAGAAGTGATTTTGCATTCTGCTACAAAAGCTCTTACTAATTGACCCAAGTGAATCAGGCACTGAGAACACAAGAGGTGCTCTCACTTCTGAAGAGTTTACAATCCAAAGTAAAGTGTTGTACAATGATGAGCTGATCAGATTGGCATCTCAGAACTTTCAAATTAATGGGAAAAAAATAATAATCTGTACTAACATCCTTTCATGCTTTGCAGCATGAAAGTATCTCAGGGCATATAGGAGAAAACTGAGGTGCAGTCACACACTTCCACAGTTTATCTTGACTATATTGCACCTCTTTTTGTACAGACAGCAATTACCTAGCCTACAGGAATAAACAGAAATTATCTTGGTGCCTGAGTGGTAGGAGTGCAATGTGGAGTGAAAAATCTAGGCAAAGTAAAAAAATATAAAGCCATTTAAGCAACAGTTCCTTAAAAGGAGTCTTGCATTGCTTTGACAGCTCTGCCTTTCCCCTCTCTTAAAATCCATGTGTATTATTTTCCCAATAGTGTTATTTTTTTAATGAAAATATTTGAAATAATTAATTTAAAAATACTGAAGTGAGCATTTCAATTACTATTATCCACTTCCTCTTCTTTCATGCTCAGGGACTGATGACAATCAGAGAGCCCAGATGCCAGCCTGTATTTTACAGTCTCAGCCAGGGTATTTGGCTTCTTGGCGAGATTCACAGGCAGTTATTCTGGCAGCTCTCAAGTTGTTCCTGCCTAACAAACAATGAAGGCTGTTGACTGACTACTCAGACTATCCCAGTCTGGACATCTGGACTTTTTTCACCCTCCATCTACTTGTAGAGCAGATGTTCTGTGCATGTACTGCATTTGTGCAAGTGTGCATTCATTCATTAACAAGGAACCAAGAAAATCATGTTTATTTAGGACCCTCTGAAGTTACAAAACACATGGCTATCCCCTGTGTTAATATGATTTTGCATAAATTAAAGAGAAAGCTTCCAAATAAGTAAACACATGCATATGCAGAAAGACCAAATCGGGAAAAAGAACTATATGCTTGTAGGTCTGCAGCAGCAGACACACACTGCCTGTTGGCTTCCCCCCGGATCAGAGGAACACTTGTTTTAACGCGTGCCTAAGAAAGTTGCCAGAGACTCTGTGAGCCCTGACTCTGACATTCACCACCCCTTTGACTTCCTGCACAGAATTTCCTCTGCTTCAAATAGGCCAGAAACACTCCACATGTGATTGGTCTCTCAAAAGTATTGCTCTTAAATTTTTTATTATTTCTTGAGTGTCATCAAGGTATCTGAGACTGCACAATTCTTGGGGAGAGACAAGGTCCCTACCTCATGAAGCTTACTTTAAGTGAGACAAAATGCTTAGTGCAGGCATTCAAAGCAATACTACACAGCACAAACAGACAAAGGACCAGGCTCAAAATTTCATTACTCGACCCCGTTATTATCTAACATTATTACTGAACATGTGTGCTTTCAGTAAGGCCAGGTGTGAATGTAAAGATATTCTTAGCTTACTTACATCAAGAAGGAAAGCGAGAAAAATCATTTGACATAATCATTCTACCTAAGCTTTAGCACAGAGGAAACAAAATCAACAGCAAAAACATCTCTTTGTGATTTAGCTAATTTTATTTGATGAACAGGTATAGACTGCTATAGACAAAGAACTGCTTTGTTTGCATAACCTGTCTCTTTCCAAAGGTTTTGCTATCACAACAACACAGCAAAAAATTCCTAATGTACATAAGACCTAAAACTGCTCTGAACATCATCTACAAATCTGGAAGTAGGGCATAAATATTTTAGAAAAAGCTTGGATGGAATATACATGGAAATTATCATCAGGTTACATATAACGTGATAACTACCCCTCAATAACTACTTCTATGTCTGGTCAGACTCAATAATTTACATGCTTACAAGAGTAGGAGTCTGGGGGGAAAATGACTTACAGACAGATAAGCAAATGCAGTCAGATAGTTATGGGAGTAGTTGGCACATTTTAGGTTTCCAACTTCATCTACATCATAGCAATTTGTGTATTTACCTACATGCTTTAATAAGTAACTTTAACTCAGCAAATGAACAAGATGATGATGTGGAAAGAAGTGTGCAGAATTCCAGGCACAGCTGGAATCACTCACAGTTATGACTGCAAGGAAACTGGAACTGAATGCAATAGATATGGGAAAGTCGTTAAAAGTATTCAAAAGCAAAAAATACCACAGTTTAAGGGGAAAATGGACCGGGTTAGTGGGACAGAATGAATTGAGAAAGATTAATATATAGATGAGTGAAGTATTCAAGCCAAAAACTATTTCTCAGATGTCTTCTGCTTGACTAGCTTACTGAGAGGATGTCCCTCCTCAATAGGGCAAATGCTCGAGGTACCTGCTTTGGATGTAATCCTGAGGATAGTCTACCCAGACATCTTGCTTTTTATGCTTCATGATATTTCAAATCCTGGACTAAATTCCCATAAATGAAGAACAAACATGACTACTGACTGCCTACACATGCCCATCTGTTCAGATGGCACAGCTCCCACTAACAATTTAGTTGGGCAGTTTCACTAAAGCCTAGGTGCCAAACCAGCATACGTTTCACAAAGATAGTCTCTATTACACTACAAGCACCATTTCCTTGATTTCTTGTCTGGGACAAGTTTGAAGACTAGTCTCCTAATATTTTCCCCATCCGCCTGGTTTCATAGGAAACAAGATTATGCAATCACAGCGTGACTCCTCATCTGTCAGTCTGCCCTTTTCTCTCCTACAGAAGTTTGACGAATCTCAACCTGATCTGACAGAAAAGCAATGGTTTCAAAGTTATTGTTTTCCTATACATTTCATTAAAATAAATGGCAAGATAGAAGAGTGAATTTAGTAAGGAAATTTCACCTGTGTGACCTAAAAATTTATCAGACAACTGAAAATCTGCACAGGTGAGCACTGTGTAGGAAAAGTCAGAACTGATAGTAGAAAGCAACTATCGAATCCATAATAAAGAGGATAGTTGCTCATAGAACAGCTTGATTTGCTTGCACTTTTTGTCAACAGACGTGACCAAACCAATTCATAGAATCCTTAGAGTTGGAAGGGACCTTTAAAGGTCATCTAGTCCAACTCCTCTGCAATGAACAGGGGCATGCACAGTTATATCAGGTTGCCCAGGGCCTTATCCAGCCTCTCCTTGAAAATCTCCAGGTACGGAACATCAACCACATCTCCAGGCAACCTGTTCCAGCACCTCACCACCCTCATGGTAAAATACTTTATCCTTATATCCAACCTAAATCTACCATCTTTGAGCTTGAAGCCATTTCTATACCTGAAGACAAATGCTGAAGAATCCCAAAGAGTTTACAAACGTTTCTGGCCACAGCTCAAATGCCCAGTGTGTGCAGCAGAATAAATTGGTGGCACAATCTCAGCTGTGGCTCACAGCAAGCACAGTGCCATCCTCCTACACACAGCAAAAGTGCACTGGAATATCTGTTGGGTTTTTCAGATTACATGAGTTCCTCAGTAACTTCCTAATGAATGTTAAAGAACTTGGAAAATCCATGTAAGTGCTCTCATACTTTCCTGAATGTTCAGTATTATCCATCAAACACTGGGCTCTGGGGAAAAAAAAATTCAGTGAGCAAGTCACTCACGGACTTAGACAAAATGAATGAAAAGCCTGTGTGATGCAGTTTTTCCTGACAGGTATGGTTCAGTCTAAACACCTCACGTCACTTCACCAATACGGCTGCTTATCAAATTACACTATTAAGAACATTCAGACAGAGACACATTGTACTATGAAGATCGGTGATAGCAAAATGAGCTGTTTTTCTGACTCAACAAATGCCAGTGCAGAATGGAATGACAAAATACAGGCTGGTTTCCAAACAGAGTGACAATAAGTTAAAATGACCAATGCATACTGGTCAGGAGAGAGGACAATGGCTTACCTTTTTAGCTTCACAACAAAACAAAGTCCACAAAACAACAAGCGTACACAGACTCTACAAAAGCAGTGAGCTGTAGCTAGGGGTGGGGAGATCTACCATGGTATTGCATAACCATGCAACGTCAGGGCCAGCATTAGCAGTTTGAGGGAGATGGCCAGCATTAGCAGCGTACATTTAATGTCATCCAGACAGAAAGAAGGAACATCATCCCATTTCATTTCAGTTCAGCTTTGGCCCACATGCTCCATCTCTACCAGTAAGTTTGTGGTGAAGAACAGAGCTGAATTCGGATATGGGAATCATACCAATATCAATAGTATCAGTATTACCACATTCTAACTTGCCCTAGTGGTGCTGCTGAAACCAAAACTAGGACATTAGTATGGGAAAAGGCAGAGTATCCTCATAAATTAGAATTCATTAGCAGAAACAAACCTTACTTGAATTTGTTATTTTGTGCAGAAAGTATCACATTACAATAGTGAGGGGTTGTTTTGTTTTGTTTTTTAATTAGGACTGGCAACCCTATTACTTTCACTGATATTCTATCTTTAAAAGGGCATTCCCATTTGAAATTGTGAATTCTGCAGGTATATTAGCTGGCCCTCTTGTTACCTTTTTCCATCAAATACAGCACAGTTTGTATGTACAAGTGATTATGATGCTATAGAATAGCTTAATCTGTGTGCAGAACTGACAATAAGAAAGAGGGAACCATAAGGGAGGACAACAAATTGTCATTTCCATTTTTTCTTATTGTAGGTTAGACTAAACAAAAACATTCCTCCTCTTCCCTGAGAATTTTTTGCTATGTTAGGCAAAGTGGCTGAAGACTTCTGAAGGATCTAATTTTACAGGCAGTTCCTCCTCAAACTAAATCAATAATTCTAACAATTTTTAATAGCAGAGCTCTTCCATCCGAGTGGCTGCAGTTCATGTGCATAAACTGCAGGGATGTTTATTGTATATGAGGATGGAAAAGCTAGACTTTAAATTGTGTAACTTTCCATAACAGTTTTCCTGAGGGCTGTTCAACTCAGCAAGCAAGCCAAAGAAAAGGGAGGATGAATGTAGCAGACCCATTCCCTTCCAGCTTCAGATGCAGATGAGGCCCCACCCAGCAAACCAAACTTGGCATTCATCCACACAATCCACTGGGCTATGGAAAGAGGAACTATGGAACAATATCACAGCACAACCCTCCTCACCCTTCTCATCCTGGTGCCTTATTTCTCACAGAAACAAACCATCCAACTGGTAAACAAGTCTGTCAGATTAATGGTTCTCCACAACTGTAAAGCAGCCATGTAAAGCTTGCTTCTAAAACCCTAGCATTTACCCAGTTTCAATGTGGTAAAAGCTACAGATTTTTTTCCCCATTCCTCAGTTTGCTGTTTGTCCTGGACACTGGACACAAACAAAGTAGACTCCTTAGCATGGGTCAAAATGTGTTCTCTTTCCAAGCCTACTTATCAGTGAAGCAACAGAAAGACTCATTCATCTGAAATTTAAGAAATAATCACAATTCCCTCCAAAATACAAGGTTTTTACTGCAAAATCAGCGTGCAAATAATTTGGTAGAACATCACCATCTGGTGGATATACCCACTGACAATTTGGTTTTAAGTCTCTCTTTAGTTACCACATAGTTTCTCAGCTCACTGAAGAATATTAGATCATAATGTCACAGCAGAAACACGTTCAAGCCGTTCAACAGTAATACAAAGCTTCCTCTCAGGACAAGAGACAAACCTGAATAAACGGGGAAAATTCCTATTTTCATACACCATCATAAGTGGCAAACCTGTTAAACACAGAACTTATTCACCATACTGGACAATATCAATAAGTATTCCAGGCTGCTGTGCAAGAATCCCACCCATTGTGGAATATAACAGATTGGCTTCCTCTGAACAAGGTCAGAGAGAAAATACCGCTCCGCTACCAGATGGTTGATCAGTACTTCACAGAATTCAGCTATTAGTCTCAATACTGATGGAAACCATTCACCTTGTGCAGTCCCTATTTCCTAGCATGTCAGCAAAGTGCAAAATGTCACATTCTCCACAACTGGACAGTGAAGAACAGGAGGAAAATAAACAGAAAATGTCTATACCTACCATGAAGACTGTCTTAGGTCAGCCAGAAGTGAGATGTCTAATAACACCATTCACTTTCCAACCTTACATTTCATGCCCTTGAAACAAGGTGTTGAACATGGTATTTTCTGTGTGCTTTCTTTAATTTTTTAAAACCAAGAGCCACACACAAGTCAGATACATTTCAAGTTTGACCATTTTCTCATAGCATGAAAAAAAGCTTTTTTTTTTTTAAAGAGCTGTTCCCTATCTGTAGAAACTCTTATTCTATGGTTTCACATAAGCCATGAATGACAGTCTGCCTTACATGATCATACACCTTTGTCTGAATGCTCACTTGCTCCTTTAAACAAAAAAATTAAGGAAGGGTTATGGTCTCCAGGCCCATCACGTCACTGCAAGTTCCTTACAACCAGGCTAATATATAAAGAACAGAATGAAAATTGTACCACTGAGAAGACTTTTGCAGCACGACCTCACGTACTGATATAGCCACAGAGACTGCATCAGGTACGGAGCTCAGATGCCCAGAGCAGAAGTGCCCTGGACAATAAGAACTCTGACAACTCTGGGTACAACGCATGCTTCTTCAGAGTCACCCATAGCCCACCATTACAGCATTTTACTCCACGAAAGCCCTACAAACCCAAATTCAACCTTATACTGACAGCAGTAGATATTCAGCAAGGAAAGAGTACAAAGTCAAGCTACTTTCATTGGAACTGTGTGTTGAGAGGTTTGTACCATAATGCATCAGTAACATTAAAGCGCAGTTAACAGCTGAGAAAGGAGAAGAAAATATTTTGGGTGAGATTTCAGGTGATAAAATAAAGCCCCATACAGTGCAGCTGCTTCCTACTTTGTTTGTCAGAAGTTTATGTCACAAAGCACCCACAAAAGCAGTGACATGGTGAAGTAAGCCTCTTCAGTCTTATGTTATCCAACATGTTTTGAAACAATGACAAACGCATTTAAAAATAATAATTTTAGGCACCATATTAAAAAAGAAAAAAAAAAAAGGATTTTAGCACATACATAAAAACCATTATAAGATACTAAGAAAGGGATAGAAACTATCATTAGCAGGAAAATTCAGGAGCTAACAGCAAAACACTGACCCTTATTTGTTAGTGTGGGAGGGGTTCCAGGGCAACGCGTGACATGACAGAACGCTGTTTCACCTCTGTGAAGTCTCTAGGACAATCAAAACACCTGAGTGCCGGCTGTATTACCTCAAGCTTCTGTTATATATTTTAAACAAAAGATCTTCTAGAGACAGACAAAATAAATACTCAGAAGATAACAGGAAAACAGGATCAATAGCAGATCAGAGATAAACACAGAGATAAGACACTGTCAATAAAATAAGTGCAATTTGGATTCATTGTTGTGGCAAAAGCCGCTCTGGAAAAAAAAATGTTTAAAAGCAATTAAGCAATTTTACAGAAATAGTCTGGGATTTTGTGCAAAGGGAGAGAGACTCCAGGCTTGCCTCATCTCCTAGAAGCATCCCATATTCTTAGATGTGACGTTGCCATGACAACCACAACTTGGTGACCTCGTTATTTCAACCTAATCCTGCTTTGAAATTATAGTTGCTCCACCCTTTTGCCTGGCTAGCCTGATAACATAATCATTGTAAATGAGGATGGAAAAACACAGCAGGATACCATTCCCCCAGTGACATGGGACTAGTCTCACCTTATCAGGGAAATAGACCAACAATTAAACTGCACAAATCTAGAAGACCGAAAGTAGATTTTTTTTTGTTTGTTATTCTGTTTTGCAGGAAATCCAATAGCTTGTCAGTGCAGGGATTCAGTCTGGAAGGGGGGCTTTTGGGGAAATTCCTTTTAATTTAATTTAATGTCTTTATCAGGAAATTAAACAGTAATAAGGGGGTAGTTCTCCTTAATTATGTATTTGTTTTGACTAACAGCTAAAGAAAGATTTAGGATGTACACAAAGAGTCAGGACAGAACTTGTTTGGCAAATCAGATAGGGGGGTTTAGGTTTAGGCTCGCCTTGCTTTATTTAAACTGGTTAAAGCAGTGAGCATTACAAAATCCCAGTTGTAGCCATTGTGGAAATACTTACTATATTTGTTCACATGGAACAGGAACATTACTGTAATTCTGCTCTTATTAAACACATGGACAACAGTACTATTGCTGTCACAGATTTAAAGAAAACATTTTCTTGGCTCCTTGGGGAGGGAATTCGGAGTTTTCTATATGCATAGGACACATGAAAGCTAGAGGAGGAAAAAGTGAAGCAAATATACGCAAAAGAACATAACTCTGGAACTACTGGAATGTGATCTAAGTGCAGCTCCATAGACTACAATTCATAAAATCATTCTGTGACTGTTCTTACATACTTGTTTCCCTCCCTTTCCGGCAGATCAGACCGATTTCTCCCCTACTCAGTACCTGCATGACACAAGGGCAGATGTTACCTTGGAGGTTGTGGCATTACCAATAATTCTTGTAGGACCAACACGCAGCTTGGCAGCCACATTTGTAAATACCGTTCATTACTGGGAGAAGGACACAGAGGAAGAAAGCACTGCTACTCTCACAGGGAAATCCAGAGGGCACTTAACTTGGTAAGGACACAACTTCTAGTATGGTTACTTTCAGGAGCCTGACACAAAGATTTCCCTAATGCTCAGCAAAGGGTCTGAGTCATCCTCCTGGGGCGCAGGCTCACGATTCTAGAAACTCTGCATTTTAACACTGGAAAAGATGTAGTGCTAAACCATTCTTCCCAGCTTCCATGTCATAATAGGGAAGTTGGGTGATGCCCTCTATAATAAATCAGCAAAGAGTCCACACACAAGCAAGCGTACCTATCCGGCGCTCATGGATCTCCTCAGACACAAGGCAGGCAACTTTTTACACAGAAATTGTTATATTAACAGTATAATCACAAGTCTGTTAAGCAGTCGTCAGATGGGTGATAAAGCAGCAGGGCAAACAAGGCATTCCTCTTCTGATAAGATTTTACACAAAACAATCTTGAATAGTGCTTTAAAAGTATTTTGGGGATAGTTTTCCTGAATAGCAAGGGGGAAAAAAAAAAAGAAAGAAAAGCATAGGTACACCATAGCAAGCTGAAAACTGAACTCTTTCCCATGTTCCATGGAAATATCTTTGTATTCAAAAGCATCTGCAATAGGCAGAGCTAAACCATCACTTGCCTCTGTTTAAATACTTACTGCTTCTAGTAGAGAAAATGAAACCTCTGATAGCTCACCCAATCTCCTTGAACTCATCAGCACAAGGTGTCTTGGGCATATAGAATTTAGCTTTGTTCAAAAAATAATGGGAGAATGACAAAACACGTCATCCTCTCCATGAAAGGATCACTTAACATCCCCCCTTGTTTTCCCTTCAAGTGGGGCATTTTGCTGTCAATTGCTGATCATTAAGTGATTAGAACAGAAAAATGTGAACATAATCATAAGTCATTTATTTCTTGAGGTGTTCAGCAGGGGTTAGAAATCAGTCTCCATTTAAATATTTTTCTTAAGCTCTGTTGAATCCCAAGAGCAGAGAATAGACATGAGTAGGAGATGTTTACACAGCACTGCAGCAAAGGAAGCAGGTTTTCCTCCACTAAAAGGCCAAAGTTCATTTTCTTAGAATAGCAGCATACATTCCAAAATGGTGCCTCACATTTACTAAGAGATATCAGTGAAAAAGAGACTAAGATTTATATCCAGATTCAAATTTAGTTCTCCAACATGCAATAGGAAAAGGGTGTACCATTCAGTACTTGCTCACATTTTGAGTATGATTTTCCAGCCTTGCTTGAGATCACAATGTATCACATGTGGGCTGATTTATCCTTCTAACTACAGATTCTAACACAAGGAGGAACCCTGGAACCCCAGAAGTTCCAAGCAGAATGTTTTCTTTGACTATTTTTTTTTTTTATATATATAGTCTGACTTCTTAATGTTGTTGCAACCAAAGGTTTCTTTGCTTACTCCCCACCCCCATCTCAAAACAAAACAAAAGAATCTAAAATATTTTCTCTTTTGCAGCCACCTTCCTTAATTTGAACAACAGCTAATATCATTCTGTTCTAGGGGCAGCTAACATACTGAAAATCATTACTAAGTCTCTTTTTTTATAGTTGAAAGTGACTACATAGCAGGTTTCTCGCTAAAATCAGAAAACGTTGTGCCTCTCTACTGATCGTGATATAGGTTCCTTAGCTATCGATTTTTATAGACAATACAAAAGTTCTTATATACAAATGATCTTTCTTTGTACAAATTTAAAACAAAAATGGAAACAAAGCTTTGCTGTTCTCCTAGATCAGTAGTGACACCTAGTGACCAGATATTAAACAACAGCGTTTGGGGAGCCAATTTGTACAAGAACGTGCTGGATTTCGTTACAAAAAATACTGCTGGCTGTCGGCAAAATCAACACCTCAGTAACTCTAGAGTGTGGCGCGAAGATATAAATACAAACTGACATTAGCTATGGGATCGTTTAATCTCACATAGAAGTACTGCATTTGCTTTATAACAATATTACATCACTGTTCAAAAGAAATGAAGGGGCACTTGTCACTAACAGGGAAGCAGCCAGGTGGCCTTTGGGATGTGTTTACCCAGTGAAACCTGTGAAGGTGCAGGGCAGAACATTCTTACACGTGAAGAACATCCACGGGACAGGGAACACTCCCTAGTTGTAATCACAGTTTTCCACCTCATCCAAAGAGAATAACTACCAAACAGAGTGCAGCTGCTCCAGTGCTATGCTTATTCTGGCCCAACTTCCTGCTGATGTAAGTAAGACTGAATGACATTAGCTATATTAAATAAGTTATTCTACTTGATCCATGCCAGAGTCATTTTGCATCTGGACTTCAGAATAATCTATTACTTGAGAATAAAAATGACTTGGTTACTGATCAATATCTGAACCAGTGGCTTGCAAATGCAGGGGAATGCTGAAAAGACTGCATCCTTCTCCTAAAGTTAGCCCAGTGTGGGCCATGTTTTTTATATCAAGTGACTAGGAATAAGGTAGACAGGAGATATACGTAGCTATCTCCAACCAGTAAACCACCTTCACTTTATAACACAGGAGAAGTTAGGTATGCTGTTGTTGTGCTGGTCATTTATGAAGGCAGGCCTTTGAATGGGACTTTCCCTTCTAATAGGGAAAACGTGCTGCTTCCTGAAAATTACTTTTACTTTTCTGTTTTTCACTCAGTTTTAAGATGTGCAAAATGCTCTGAGAGATAGAGTAAACATGGAAATTTAAAGAGATGTTCCATTAGTATTAGAATTCACAGAGGGAGAGACTAGCCAAAATAGAAACAAGGAAGAAAAATCTGGGCAAACTCCACAGATAGAATAAATGAGGAGATGCACCCTCCAAATCAAAAGACAAATGTACAATCCAAAAGCAGAGTCACCAATTCCATCAGATTTTACTTATAGAAGTGATTCTATGTATTAAGGGAACCAGTGGACAACTTCTTAGCTTCACTTTATATTCATTTCCCATCAGAGAAAGTGACTCTGGGTCTCTGTGCTATAGAGAATCAGTCTTGTGCTGTCCAACCTGCAGAAACTGTGCTGATTTTTGCAAGAGTGCTTGCACAAAACAGTTAAAATTGCAGATGAATACAGCAGGTAAAAAAAACACAGAATCTTGCCTGAGTAAAAGGGGAGACCTTCATGATCAGCAGCAAGAGACCATTAGCCACAGAGCAGAAGAGCTACCTGTGCTCCTGGAGGGGACTCAGGACAGGTGCACTAAAAACTTGTTCAGAAATAAGAAAGAAAATTTTGGCTCTTTGAATTTCTGTGTTAAAAAATATGAGGGACTGATGTCAGAGAAGTACTTCGTCCTACAAAAAAATGACAGCTGCAGCTTTCAGGAAAGAAAACATCCAGCACAGTGACCGTGTCAGAAATCTGTGACTTGTTACACCCAGAAATCCAGCTGTGTTGCCTCTGCTTGCTATAAGCAATTTGTCTCATAACTATCCTGTCAGACTTCACTTGTGCTCTGTTTGTACCACAACACAGCAGAGGCCCCCTCAAAGAAAGGAAAAATTTGCAGAGACTTATTTGATCACCCCAGTCAAATAGCCCTGGAAAAACCCTCAATACAAGCTGCGCTGCACCAAGATCTGAGAAAGGAAAAGGTCCCATACTGCACCCATTTTTTTCCTGAGTGCCAGGAAGATAACTACTGAGAGTAGCCAGTTACCTTGCCCTGAGTTGTACAGGATATAGGTAACTTCGAGGAGGAAGAAAAGCGTTTGTTGATTCAGTCTGCTAGCAAGATGGTGATTTCTGTCAAAGGGATAATGAGCACAGGTTCCTGAACTTGAGAAAACCAAAGTGCATGGTCTTCAATAAAGGCCAAGATTGAAAACTGCTGAGTCTGTGTAGTAATGCTGAGGAATCCATGGGAAGTGAACTATAGCTATCATTTGATATCTCCAAGAATCTGAATCATTTCAGCAATCTACAGAAAGGAACAACAACAAAAAGTATTGCCTTAAAATGGCAGGTTCTCAGTGTTGGCCCATCTCCAGCGCAGATTGACTGAGACCTTGGAGAGAGTTTTGACTTGTCTGACACTGAAATAATCAGCTGCAAAATTTTCTCGTTTATTTCTTAATTTTAATCAAGATCTGTAGTCAGCGTTGTGGCGTAGATTTCTTTATAAACGGTGAAAGAAATGTCAATACCTAGTAAATACATAAATTATGTTGTGAATAATTACTACAGATTACATCTGAAGTGAGGTGATCACACACTTGTTAGCTCTAATTACACCAGAAAAAAATATTAATTACTATGTTACAGCATAGTTGTAATAGGTGTTTGGCATAGCACTGTACTACTCCTACAGTATCAGTGGAAATATCCTAAATAATTCAAAGTTTATAAAAAAATGTCTTTGATATTTTGCAGTTATCATCTGAAAATCTAAACTGAAAAAAACAACCACCAAATCAAGTGCACTTGCATTAGAGAGGGGAGTGAGGTCCTCTAAATATTTAATAAAAATATAGTAAAATAAAATATACATAATTTAATGTGAATAGTCATCTTCACGTAAAAATGTTTAATTTTTCCCAAAATTGAATGGAATGCTTAGAAACATAACAGACCTTTTAAGCAGATCAATCACTTATTTACATTATCCCGTAGTTTCCTAGATGGTTTAGCCTAATGGTTGTCTTGCTAACTTCAACAAAATTAAGCTTAATGTACTGAAAAATGCACTTAACTAATGCTGAACTTGTTAACGAGGAGCAAAGGCCTGTTAAAACTGGCTAAAATGACGAGTTCTCTCAATAAAATAACAACTCATTTGGTTCAACATGTGGCATTGCAAATGTAAAGCATTAGTTTCTTTCTGGCTGAAAAGGATCATACTCAGGAATGCATTTCATTAATCATAGTTCAGTCTTTTTTGCCAGTTATCCTTTTTTGTGTCAATCCCTGTTTGTTAATAGTCCCTAGCTACAAAGGTAAAAAACAAAACAAAAAAAAAAAAAACAAAACAAAAAATTTCATGGGCTTGTGGAGAATATTACTGGCCTGCTAGGGGCAGAACTCAATATCATTATATTCTTTTTAAAAACATTTTCTTGGAGATACAGTAATGCCAAGGACATCAGTAAAATAGAAGTCGTGCTTTGTTTTTGGCAGCATAATCACTATTAGATCTTTTATTTGATGCACTAAAAGCCTAGGTTGCTGCCCAGGTTGGTGTGCGGAACAACGAACAAGGAGTCTAAAAAAAAAAAAACATAAGTTGCTTAAAGTCAAAATTCCAAGACTATGTTCCTAAGCAGCAAAAAAATAAGCAAATCTGCCTTAACCTTTTATCCCCTAACCACCTCAATATTTTATGGGAGTAGACTGAGAACCACATCACAGAATTGGTGATCTGCTCCAAAAAGCCTGCAAATAGTCATATAAATACTACTGAGGGGATTAAATTTGAGCCAAAACGAGAGAATAATAAAATACAGAACTGCTTAAGTCAATTTAATAACTAATAGTATTGACAATTATTTTTCATTCCCTAATACTGTCTATGTTTCAAGTGCCATATCAAGTTACATCCATATAGTCTGTGGCAAAGAAAATTCTCAAAACCAATTCAAAGCACTTCACACATTCAAAAAAAACGTTGAATATTGATAATTCAATAAAAATTTTTAAGAAAAGTGTATTGAAGCACTAGACCAGGTTGCCCAAAGAGGTGATGGATGCTCCATTCCTGGAGACACAAAAAGTCAGGCTGGACTGGGCTCCGAATAACCTGCTCTAGCTGTAGGCATCCTTGTTTATTGCAGGGGTGTTGGTCTAGATGGCTTTTAAAAGGCTCCTTCCAATTCACATGGTTCTAACGTTCTATGATTCTATACATTTGGATTATGGCAAAGACAGTAATTCTATTTCCATACCCTTTTTCCACACCTGACCCTTATCAGCTCATTTCCAGTTAAACTAGAACCAGCACTGAACAGTTTCCCTCTCAGCCTAAATCATTACACTTGCACTGTCAAAGATTGGTTCTTCACTCAAAACCATCAGCAACAGTTCACATGAAAAGCCTGTAGAGATAAGTCCTTCTACACTGCAAACCTTTGTTGGCAGACCCTTTCCTTAGCAGCACCCCTTTCCAGCTCCACTCTAAGCAGATCTCTACCTTTTATGGGTCAATTCTGCCCAGCTTCCATCAGGGACTTTCAAAATGGACATTTGGCAGTCATATCCGGCAAAACCTAAATATTTAACATTTCCTTAGAGGAATGCTGAGTACCAGGATCTCTCTGTTCAAAGACCTCCAAATCTTCTCCTTGCATTGACACAGTCATTATTTTCAAATGGAGAAAAGAGAAATTTTTGGAATTTTCCAGTTCTTCAGAATACCTTACCATTTGCTTCAGACACTCCTGGCTAGATGTGAATGCAGTGGCATCAACACTTTTGACTAATCTATGTCAGCAAAACTACTGGAAAGGGTAAGGAGGTTTCAAAGTGAACTGCTATCAACATACCACTAGATGTTTTTTGCACAGATTAAAAGTAAAGCACCTGTGTGGAATTAGACAGTCACAATGAAATGAAAGATACCTTCCAATGAGGGCTAACTTCCTGCTTCCAAAATAATATAATTCATAAGTAATTCTTTTGCCCTCAGGAAATTTTAGGTAGAAGCCAGAAAGTTGTTCCCTATTTCTAATTAGGAAATGCTTCTGTATTTAATATCAATAAATTAATTCGATCAAGGTCTAGTAAGACATTTATCTGTTTACAGGTATCTTAAGACGAGTGAGCTTTTTTCCTCCAGCGATTGCTTTGAGGGGTCAAGACTTCTCTTGTAAGTTGCAGTTTTGACTTCAGGAATCTGTTCCTTCCTTACAGGAATTACAGATTACAACATGCTACTCTCATCCACCTGAAGCTCCAGCTTCTGCAGATGCTCTCCTCATTTTATTCTCACATAAAAGGCATTTCACATCTGCTTTAGCCTTGGATTTGTTTGGAAGAATTCTGTGCCAGTAGTTAACAGCTAGTTATACCACTGTAATCCATTCAAATATCTGAGAAAAGAGAGTCCTCAGGATTGCAACCCTTAGATTTAAACAGTTTTAGACTGAGGATAAATTTGGCTCCTGATTCTGATTTTTATTCTCCTCCTTCCTAAGAAGGAGAAAGTCTCACCATGTTCAAAATGCAGGCTTTTGCATAACTGCTTCTAGCACTGTTCTGGCCCCAGACGATGCACAAGTTATTTTGGACAAATCTTAGCTCCTGTAACTTTTGTAATACATAACCGTCTGTAAGAGATTATTCTTTTACATAATTGTCTCAAAGCTTGCTGGGGACACAGATGAACAAGTCCAAGCAAGTCCTGGGCAAGGCCTGAGAAATCCTCTGTCTGAGGGACACAGATGGACAAGGCCAGGGGCAAGGAGAGAAAGATAAGAGAAAGATAAGCTTAATGGCCAGGAAGTGGTCTTTTGTGTGGGCTTATCTCGGGGAAGATGGCACATGACTCCTACCCAAGCACCCAGGAATGCCACACTGGCAGAAGAAGAAAGATCAAGAGGAGACCTACAGCGACGAGGTTGAGGTTTTCTGGCAACAGATTCCTCGTGAAGAGGAAGAGGTTTCCGCCATGAGAAACCTCACAACCTGCCTCTCTCCCTCCTGGACTTGCTCTGCACTCTACCACGATGCTGAAGAAGAACAGAAGTGTCTGCCATCAGATTCCTCACCACGGAATTCCTGCATGCTGACTGACTCTGCTGGGCCTGCTACCTGAGTCCTGCTGCTTCTGCCTCGGACCTTCAAAACGTGGTGCAACGGGACGGCTGCTGGATCCTGGTGGTGACTATCCCCGCTTTACACGATTCTTGCTTCTTTCCTATCTTTTCTATCACCCTCCTTCCCTTCCCCGTCTCCCTGATTAGGATTTATAATAAACTGGTTGGACTAACATATGAACCATTGTTTCTTAATCTCACGCCAGGTATACAGATATTACAAGAACCTCGTCTCCCTCCTATATATTGGAGCGAGACACCATCCTAAATACAACTGACCACAATGAGAAAACTATGTGATAAAATAAATACAAAAGAGTGAAATAAAAATCAAGCAAAAAAGCAAACCTATTCAAAAATTTAAATTAATCCCATATTTATTCAAAATAATGCTATTTTCCATTTATTTTTTTCTTTTGTGTTGCTATTTTTCATTCCAATCTCAAGCAAAAGTATGATGAATATTGATTTGTCCCACAGAACTGTACCTATAAGAATGTTACTTTATTATTATTATTTTTCTTCTTGCATTCTTTACTCTTATTTTTGATAGCTGGGAAGGGGTGTCAAATGAAACAGGAACCCTTTGTGATATTTATACTTTCTGGAACTTAAGCGCTTCCTAGCAGTGCAGCTGTGTGGCCTACAAGCAATGAATTAGACAAAGCAGAAAGTGAGTTCAAGGCAAATAGAAGAGGACAAAAGCATTGAAATTTCAGCAACAGAAATTTGGTGCTCTGATATTTTGAATACATCTAAGGTTGTTTAACAGTCTTGTTCTTTATTATTCAATACTGAAAGTCAAGACTGATTTATTAGTGTTAACACCACTGTACATCTTCAATTTACTGCAATAGGACAAAGAAAAGTTTAACAGCAACAAAAAGCACCACTAAAAGGAACCCTATTTGCAGAGAAAACTCTTGAGATCTTTACATTTCATTCTGATTCTCCAAGTTACAAAAATCTTAGTATCTTACTCCACTGATCCATTATCACTGGAAAAACTCCACCAGACTCAGCTGACATTAAAAACAGGAATAGGTCTGCAATGAAAGCCACTTCTAAATTCAGTCTCAGTACAAAACTTGGCCTCGAAAAGAAATAAACAAGTTAGGATTCCATTTAAATTCACCTCAGAATACACATATATTTATCATTAAACAAGCACGTAAAACTTCCCCGTGCTGGGGGCACCATTTAAATATAACCGTGCTTAAAACTGGTCACTGAGCACATTAGAAATTGAGCACATTCCTAGCTCCATCAGTAGCACTTGGGATCTCACTGTTAATTTTAGTGGAATAAGAATTTCAGACTCTAAAACCCAAAACAAGTTTGGAGGAATTTTAGCTGCCCTACCTATTACAACGTGGTTTTACCTTAGAAGTCCAAAAAGCAAGGTTACAAAAGTTACAGTATTTTCACTGCTAGCCTTTTTGATTAATGTTTTTATCTACAACGGTTAAATCAAACAACAGAGCAGTAGAGACTCGAGGGCTTGCAGATTGTCATCTAGTATTTCCGTGATAAGAGAATAGAAGCTCAAGTCACATTCACAATAAAAGATGGAAAAAGAAAAAACAAAGAACTTCAGTTCTTGCCGGCATGCTTAGAACAAGGAAATAACTTCCACACGATCCAAGTAGTAGCATGGAGCTGTGTCAGGCACATATCAAGAGTGGGTATTAGGAAATGACTCTTCAGAGGCATTTCAGAACAGGCTCCCCAGGGCAGAGGGCACAAGACCAAGCTGACAGTTCAAGAAGTATTTGGGCATTGCTCTCAGAAATACGGTTTGATTTTTGGGTTGTCCTGTCCTTACAGACAGGAGTTGAACTCAACTCCTTTAACTTAACTTTATGGGCCTCTTTCCAACTTAGGATATTCTCTGATTCTATTATTATTTGCCTATGTTACTTAGTATTAAGCAGAAATTATCCCCACGTTTATTGCAGTAGCAGTAGAAATTCTGTAGAAAACTGAATAACTGAAATAACTGTATGCTGCATGTACTGTTCCCTAAATAAGAGAGGAGAGAATCAAAGTAGAGCTGAAGAGTCCAATTTCAGTTGAGAAAGCATAGCTCAAATATTGAACAAAACAGAAATTCTAGGTCAGTCACGACCACACAAATATCATAGAATGCAACTATTAGCACATGGTTTACTGTAATTTTCATGCAAGATAGCAGAGGCAAGGACAACGAATCATCAACAGGTGACAGACAGTGCCCTTAAATTTCTCTTTACCTTAGCTTACAGGAATGCTTATCATAAAAGGATTATATGAGAAACTCTGTGACAACAGAGATGTTTACAGCTAGATTTTGTATGATATCGGGCTAAGTATGTTACTGATGTCATGGAAATAGCCAGCAATTTCTTCTTAAGTTAGTTGTCAGCAACTTTCCACATGATTTATGTGTTAAATCAAAGATTTCCTAGTCTTCTTCCAGAAATAGTTTGTTGATTAGTATTGATGACTGGATCTCACTTTACACTGGTACAAAATAACATAAGAACACTTTACAGTTCACATACAGATGTTTACTTTGCTGAGCCATCTGTTCCATCTGAAGTACAAAGGAGATCACAGAAAATGAACTCTTACTCTCTGAATAGACAGACAAACAACTGAGTTCCCAACAAAACAAGTCTGTTAGTTTTCAGTGTGCAGGAAAAAGACTGCAATTTACTGAAAAGTCAGAAAGTAAGGACGGAGATCTGAAGGTCTGGAATCTTAGTAAGATAGTAATGAATAAATGACAATTCCTGATGCAATCAGCAGGGAGCATACAGGCTGTTCTAGAAGGATTTTTGTTTTCAAGGTTATGTTATGTCTTCAATTTTTTTTTTTTTCTCTTTTTGAGGTGTAGGTACTTGTTTGTTTTCTGATGCTCACACACCACTAAGAACTGGACAGCACCAGGGCACAGACAGAGAAGGGAGGTAAGGTAATAGAAATGTACTGAATGACAGATTTGAAGATAAAGTAAGGTGAACAGTGCCAAAGTGAAACAAATATTTTCAACAGTAGGCCTATATGAATCAAGTTACAAAGGAGCTGTCAGGTAAGAGACACATGCAAATAAATGCATAAAATAGGGACGATACAGCCTGGAAGAGATGGAATTAGTATGCAAGACAGAAACAAGGAAAAAACAACTTACTTTCAGAAGGCAATTAAGAATTATTTAGTTGTGATTCAGTGACAGGAAAGGAAGAGAAAAGGGAAACCTGTTAAGTGAATAGAAAGTTGAGCTACTTGGTGCAAGGGGAAGACAACAGAAAAAGGGAATAGAGAGGTACAGCTGCAGTACTGTCAGATAACTGGCTGCCTAGAATAGCACTTACCTGTCCCTGCCTCCTGATCATATAGCTGCATTAAAGTGTCTCCTTATTTATTTACTGTTACCTGCAATAATCTGAGATGGTTTCAAACTTTGGTTTTCAATACTAAATATTCAAGAAATCAAACAACTTTAAAAAAAAAAAATCAGCAGATATAAATAGTTGAGTCAAGGATTGCTCTGATCCTCAAATAAACAAGCATCAGTAAATTCAGAACTCAGTGGAGAAGAAAAATATAACAGCTTAAGTGAAGTGGGTTCACTATAACTGCTCACATTAACTACTTATATTCACACATAAACAGTTAACTTTCCACACATCAGGACAGTTCTCACTGTTTATCTCAGTTGGCCGTCATTACAATAGGCCACATACTCCCACACTGAAATGGATATAGATACAATGCTTAATTTCAGGCTGAACACTTTTTAGTTTACACAAATCATGAAGTTCCAAGTGATGAAGCCCATCACTCTCAGTCTGATTCCTGTTGGATTAAGATTGTACTTGTGCACTAAAAGCCAGGCATCCGCGAGTCAAAGTAACACAACCTCACCTTTTTTCACTTATTTACATACGTGTAAAACAGTGTAGTGATGTGCAAATAACTGCAGTCTTTAAGTCTGTAGTTTGCATGGATATCTATGGATATGCTAGATACCTATGGATATCTAGACAGTACTGAATGTATACTAAGTGGAAAGTAAGCACTAAGTTAGGATAGTTTTTTTTAAAAAAGGAAAGCTGTCTGATGTTACAGCAGTAATCTTTTACTAAAAATGGGAAACTAAGATTCTGATGAAATAGATGCATTAGATATTTGCATTAAAAATATAATAACATTCTGATAGCACTTTATAAAAGTGTTTGTTCACTTACAAAGGTAATCTCTGAGTATTACATTTCAAAAACGTTTTGGAATACTTGATGGACATGTGAATTTGGTAAATAAAACTAAGAATAAAAGTTAACAAGTCACGATCTGTGAATCTTTAGCACTTGCTACACACATAACTGTCTAGAATTAGAAAAAATAGAATTACGTTGAGAGATATCAAAACTGGCAATAGACAAAGATGCTCAGACGCTGAAAGAAGCTGAGTGATGTTGTTATGCTTCAAATCTGCTAAACCTGATTTATCTTGTACTGAGCAGAGCAACTGTATCATAGGAGGAAAGCTACGTTAGAGGTGCTTTACCACCTACAGCATTACTTGCAGTAATACCAACATTTGCAACAGTTCATTTAGATCTAGCTCATAAGTCTGGATACTGTCCCACACGATCCAGTTCAGAAATAGCTGAGACAAAGCAATGAGCTTTTGAGCATCTTGAGATTGATGTTCAGCCCAATCACTTTTGGGCGAGTTTCCTATCCGACCTTCTGCACTATAAAAAAGGTTCATCTGGTACACATGAAACCTCCAGCTTCTCTGTCAGAATGGCTGTGTATTACCACAGTAAACGGGGCTTTACCAAACATGGCTGTTGAGGTAGAACACCAAGCCAAACCAAGTTAAATTGAAGGGTAATGGCAACACCTTTTCTTTTTATTGGTAATCCTTTTATTAGGTGATATTACTGATCCTGCATTTTGTGTCACAATGCCTCATAAAATAATACTGCTACACTACTTGTCTGAACTGAAAAGCCCAGACACTCTTTAATAGAAGAAAAGATGCTCCCACAGCTCTTCTTTCTGAGCACTTGTCTTGGTATAAACTGCAAAAGCTGACCTCATCATATAATAGATACTGCCTCAAACACCCATCTTTTCTAATTCTCTTACTCCTTTATCTATTCCTCAACACACATACACACTCCTTATACATCAGTCAGTGGGAGTTTACACAGACTGGTAAAAAAAAAAAACAAAAAAAAACTCTTACTGTAGAGGTGCTGCCATTCTGCTTTCAGTTAACCCCATTCAAAATAATTTCTCTCTCCCTGCTAGCTTTGATTTGCTATATAACCCTTTCAGACTCATTTCTGTTGGTCTTTTTTTTTTTTTTTTTTTCTAAACAGAGTGTGTTCCATTCTTTACCTGGATATAACCACATGGATTAATGTTTGATGCTGTACTCAGTACTGTGACAGCATTATTAGAACACTATTTTGTTGCCCACAATAAGCTCCCCGTTGTACCTCCACTGTTCTGTAATGAGGCCCCTTCAGACACAGTTTGGTTATTATGGTTTATCAACTTATGTGTTATTCTAGATGGTTGCACTTTCATTCTTTTTTCCTTCTATGAAATGAAAAAAAATCCAGATAATGGAGCTAAAAAGAATTACTCACCCTTCTTCTCGATCTAACATAATGTTTGTGGGCAGCAGGGATAGCAGGAAGACGTTCTTACGAAGAGAGGAACTTGAACAGCTTATAGGACAACAACCTAGGAAGAAATGACAAGCCAATACCCACATTTACTGTTTGTAAATCTGAGCATTGATCCTGCTTTCACAAGTGGCTTTCATCAAATGCTAATCAGAAGCCTGGCATCTGCTTGAGTAACCAGGCAGCCCTGTCCCCCTTTCAGGAGAACAAAAGCCATACAATCAAAGGGTTCTAAAAGGATGGCAAACTTATTGTAAGCTAGAAAAGGTTAAAAGTCTGCCGAGGCTTAAATATACCTCTCAGAACTCCAAGTATGAAAGCATTTGTGACCTTTATGATTTTTTTTTTTTTTGCTGTTAAATGTTTCCTTATATTTGAAATGTTATAAAGAGTGACCAAGAGAGATACAAATTCCTTATGTGTTTTATTTCCCAAATGATTTCAAAAGTTCCAGAAAGCAAACTTATATTAAGATCATTTTATTCATTTTCAGATGTCAGAAACCCTACTCCAACCAGCAGCACCATGGCTATCACAACAGGGCCTACCTGTACTCTGCCTGCATCAGTGGCAGATCTCTTTCTGCAGAGATGGGAAGCAAATGGCATTCACTCCAAACATGACATTTCCTCACTGCAGAACACTGCATCGAGACTGACACATCCTCAAAAACCATCTGAATCCTGTTTGGGTAGAAGAAAACACATTTTATAAATATGCTGAAAATTTACAACTTTGCTTACTTCAGTTACAAGCATGCATTCCTGCTACCAGAGAAAAGTCAGATGACTATTTAGCCTGAAATCTTACAGAAAAATGCCTATTGCTAATTTTGCATGCAGATTTATTGTGGAAATAAAGTCTTTTGCTGCCTGGAAACAGCAGAAAAATAGCAATTTAATTAGAAATAAGTTAAAAATGCTTAACAGGCTCATCATAATGCATCTTTGTAATAGCTTTATTTCTCGTTCGTTCGGGAATAATTACAGAGCTTATCCCAATGATCATGAAAACAGAAATCAAAGTTCAAAGATCTGAAATGAGCCTAAAGTGTCAGTGATCAAATTTTCAGGGTTTTGGTTTTTTTTTTTTTTTTTTTTAATGGCTGATTTTGGACTCACAGTACAGAAAGGAACTCTTCACACACAGCTTTTAGCTTCATAAGAGTACAATTCATCAGTTCTGTCACTAACTAGCTGAAAATGTCTGAGGGGTCCTGCTGCTGTAAGGAAACCACTCTCTGTAAAGAATTCCATTCAAAACAAGTCTTGGTTCGAATGATTTTGAACCTAGTCATTGTTTGACAGAGCAACCTATGATTTCTTCTGAAGGAGTCATAGCCATCTCTCATGTTTAGAAACAACTGAAAAACAAAAGCTGACTATTCCTTAAGGTATGAGGGCTGCTCTGAAAGTAATGCCTCCTACTTCATTTTGTTGCCCCACTACCTCAGAGGCGGATACCTGGCGATACAGCAACATAGGCTGAGCCTTCCCACCAGTATTTCACTACAGTTTGTTACTGCACAACAGACGGCAGCAGAGGGGCAGTCTCACAGAATGGCATCTGACATGGAAGCGTTTTCAAAGCAAAGATGTGTCACTGAATCCCTCCATGCAGAAAAAAAAATGGCACCCATTGACTTTTATCAATGCTTGCTGAATGTTTATGGAGACCAAACAGTGGATGTGAGCACAGCGAGGCAGTGGCAACAGCAGGTCACCTCCAGTGGTACATAGTTTTATGAGTATGGTATGTTCATCACTATCAAAGAGTCACCACCATTAGCTATGTATATGTTGAAAAATAGTGTTTTGTAGCTGAGAATTTGTTCTATCAAACAGTGTCATTGTGCTCTTTGCAGCTGTTGTAACTTCTATGGAAATAAATAGGAGGCATTACTTTTGGAGCAACTTACGTAGAATCAGAACAAAAGATTCAAAGCAATAAGAAGAGTTAAGTGGGGGTTTTGGGGTGTTTTTTTTTGTTGTTGTTGTTTTACATAATATGATATGAATTATATTCTGAAACTCAGTGTCACAAATTGTCGTGGAGCCCAAAATAGTCTAAAACAAAATAAGAAAGTAATCTATTGACAGCCATTAAATATCGTGGTACAGGTGTAACCTTCAGCTCAGAAGGACTGATTAGGCTTGCTCTACGTTTTCTGTTCTTTTAACTCTATGTTCTCCGCATCCTTCGTTGGCAGGTATCCTCGTTGGACTACTCCAGGAATAAGCCAGTTTGAAACAAACATCTTTCTCTCTAAAGCACAAAATCTGGAGTTCAATAATGCAGGTGCAACTGGCAAAAAACAACCCTACCAAGACAGGCGCAATTTAAAATTAAGGATGCAAAAACAAAGTATCAAGTAGTATGCAGATTGTGTTATTCAAAACATAGGAGATAAAAGTCTACTTCAAGGAAGAATCATCACATAACTGCAAAATGTGAATGCTGACTGTATTCCCAGGGTAGAACAAGCAAAATACAGGAAGAGGTCAAAGAATCAAAACTGGCAAAGCCAGGGAACCGTGCAGGGATGTGAAGCAGCACTCACAGCCAGTACTGCCCTGTAATGCTACCCAGCAGAACTGACACAGCAAAGCTCTCCCCCCAAAAAACTTTATTTTAAGTAAAATTGAGACCTCCTTTTCTTCCTAAAAATGAAGTCTGGGTTACTGTATCTAATCAAGTATGTATTTCAGACTAGAAGAAAGTAAGAAATCCTCTGCTGAGTCATTCTCAGAATCATTACCTCTCCCATGAGCCTTGTCAGCAGCAGATATTAGAGACAGTTATCCAAGAAGGACATCAAAGAAGCCACTTTCTAATTAGTCCTGTAAATAAATACCTTTCCTCACATCAGCCTTGCACAGCCTAACAGTCATCTGCATAACTACCAGCCTTCCAAACCCATCACCAAAGGCACAAAGGGAGTAAGAACAAGTGTTAGGAGCGGCAGCCTTCCTGCCACTCAGTTCAGGCTGTGAGGACTGCCAGCAAAGACTCAGGTGTCCCACCTGCCTGGTGCTGAGGCTCTGCACTGCTCTTTTCTACACAGCAATTAGGAACAAGGTTTAGCTGAAGGTACCCAGAAGAAAATTCTGTATTTCAGGACAAAACTGCGTATCTGATGAAACTCCCAGCGTGATGTAACTTATCTTGGCAGTTCTGAAGGACAACATTGTTAGAAACTAGAGTGGTATGCTATGTTTGCTTAAGATAACTATTCAAATGTATCTGCAGCTACGCACCTTGCACAATAAAGATACATTTCACTATCACTATCCAAAATGCTGACAGCATAACATTAAGGACAGTACCCTTGTTTATTGTGTTTATACAAGATAGCCCTGCGTAATATAAGCATGACTCGTGGTAAGAAAACTGAATATTAATACAGACATTAAACTAAGATGGTATTGCTTTTCATGTAATCTTCTAGTTTTAGCTAGATCTCACTTAAGCCTCTGAAATTACCAGATAATACATGCTGATTATCCTTTCCTGCATAGCCCAGACTGTTTTTTTTTTAAACTGTCCTAACTGTAATTTTTCCAAATATTAGAAAGAAAAACAGCCATCAAATATTTAAATTCTTTTAACTTCTAGCCTTTCCTTCCACGCACCCTTCACTTCTTTCACCCCCCAAACTCACAAATACACCCACATACACAAAACAAGCACTGAAGATTACAGTCTCTCTAGATCTTTTTAAATGTGTAAGCACAGAACTACAATCTTATGAACATGAAGCCACTGTGGTTTAAAGTCTGTGCATTCAACACATAATTTGTAGCTTTAATCAACACATCTCATTTTGCTAATGCACACTGACTGGATGCCTGAGTGCTAACGAGCGTCCCTGAATGCTAATGGCTCTGTGAGGCCGGATGGCCTTCCAGCATCACAGGGATTATCTGCAACTGATTTGCATCTCAGATTCCCAGCACCATTCAACTTCACCTCTCTTTGACCTTGACATTTTATAACCAGGGAGAACAGTTGGGTTATGAAAGAAAAGCCAAAACTAAACCAAAAAGGCAGGCAAGGACACTTTCACCTAAAACACATCTGAGACAATTTTAGTTTTCTCACACTGGAATTTGATTTTTGATCACTGTAAAATATTGCACATTTTATCTCCTCTTTTTTTTGAGCTCTAATACCTACAAAATGCATGCTTAGGAGTAGTATGACTGTGAGAAGATGTAGTCCCTTTTAGAACTATTAGATCAATTTCCTATTAAAAATATTATATATGCAATACATTATATTACAGCTAGTGTTACTTTATACAACCATATACTATACATTACTATAGGGTAATATATTATAAATCCAGTGTTGGAAAATAAGACAAGGTTTCAGGCAAACAAGCACTTATTTAGGTCTTACCACGTGTATCAGAAGATTTCCACTTTCCCCATCATATAACACGCATATGAAAATCACCAAATATTATAACTTCACAGGAGCCTCACCTTCCTTCCTCAAACTGTTCCAGCATGTAGACACTGTACCATTGCTCAACTTTAAAGGGAAAGCTGTACTTAAGTCATATCTCAACACCCCACACATCAGTATTTGACAGCTCTCTCTAGGAAGTAGGAAATACCTCCTATGAAAACCTTTTTTCCTCCCTCTTTTTTTCCTCCTGTGAATAACTGTACATATGTATTGAGATATTTTCAGGAAAAAAAAAAAAAATCTTTCTTGTCTGCCAAGAAATATCAGAAAAAAATATAATGGAAGAGTACGATATAACTTACTTTAAAATAAACTCTTTGTTACCTTCACAATAAGCAGACACAATGTTTACCCAACTCTATTTCCCAGCTTGAAATACTGTGGAGAGGCTTGATTTATGGTTAAAGTCAAAACTCAAGAGGGGCATGATATCATCTGTTTTGATCCTGGCAAAGAACACTGCATTTTACCTATCAGCTTTCATGTGAAACCTAGAATGTGTGCTTGACTCAAACATACATCCCACAGAACTGCACAACTTCAATCTGCATGATTTTGTCTTCGCATCATGGAATATGGACTCTGTTTTGGTATGACAGAATACCTTCATGTATTCAAAATTATTTCCTATATTATTTATCCAGTTTCCAATTCCAGTTACAGTTTTCCATTTCTCTATCTGATGATGTAGGGAAAAATAAATATTTGTCTACTTCTGTACATGCTTCTCCATCATCCACCTAAACACATCACCATTGGTAACTCACCCAATTAGTCCCTTTTTCTTTTTAATATTTACATTTTCACTGTTGTGCTCTCCTAAATTTTACCTGGTACATCAAGATTTATTAAAAGTTAGAGCCATGCCAGATGTTTTTATAGCCCTTTAAAGCCGTTTGATACAAATTATCTGCAACTCTAAAAGTGCTTATCCATTAGTGATTATTTACACTCAGGAAAATACTTTCTTATCCCCATGGAATGTAAACTTATGGCTCTCCAAGTACAAATCAGAAACTCTTATTGCATATTTCTTTTTTTTTTTCTACAGCATTATTAATAATTTCATAGAATCACAGCATATCCTGAGTTGGAAGGGACCCACAAGGATCACCGAGTCCAACTCCTGGCTGCACACAGGACCACCCAAAACTCAAACCATGTGTGAGAGCATTGCCTAAAGGCTTCTTGAGCTCTGGAAGGCTTGGATGTTTAACTATCTCAAGCTAGTAAAGACTATGTCACAACTAGGATTTCTTTGACACTTCATTATTATTAGAATTGTTGTTCTTCAGTTTTCTAGATTTCTCATATTTAAAACAAAATAAACGGATTTTTATTCATCAGAATGAATTTTACAACTTTCAAATTTTTTGTTGCTATCTTAATGTGATATACAAAAACTTAATTGGAAACAATGTTGTCAGATATTTAAAGAACTTTGTGAAGTTTGAGTTCACTTGAAAAATTTATAGACACTTCCCATGAAATACTATAAGCATACACCTTTCCCTATGAAACCTACATGGAAAAGACAGGAAATGGTTTCACTGGGAAAAGTGAGAAATAAAACTCCATCTGAATTTCACCTACATCAGAGAAGCCTAGACTGCTGACTTTTGCAACGTTTTAAACTGCTGTTGTGGAGTAGGTAATCTGGACAAAAGCACCCTGCCAGCTGCCTTAATCCTCAGCCATTTCTGACAACACACCCCACACAAGCAGAAATGAGTTCCTCAGTGCCACAGCCTGTGCTGAATTTTCCCTGAAGTACTGCCAGCAGATCTGAGTACTTCCTACAGGCAGAGCCTACAGGGACATGGAGCAATTCACATGCAGGCCTGCCATTCCAGGCTTCCTTCTGACACCTCTGTTTTGCATCAGCTCAACTCACGTCTAAATTTGAGATTTTTTTGCTCCAACAGTTATGGTAGCTAAGAATGTTAGATGTTAAAAGAAGAGATGAAGAATTAGAATGTTTGGCAGTTATAGGATTATCCATCTGCTATGGGAATGTGGGAGAAGTGACTGCTTGTTTCTGAGCAAAGCTCAGTTTATTTCCTGCCTTGATCAACTTCTGTGTTTGCCATTAGCATTTGTTGTCCTCTGCTTCAAGCAGCAAGCCTCAAACACTAGATCTTGATGGTATTTGAGGCAACCTAGCATAAGGCTATTCCAGTCTGAATCTGAACTGAAATCTTCAATTTCAGCAAGAGGAGTCTGTGTTTAGTATGATGGCCTTTGATTACTGACAGAACAGATAAAAAAAAAAAACCTACCACGTACTGTTGGCAGCAGTACTTAAGGCTCTATGGAGCTCGGTAGGTATTCACAGAATAGTCCTGGTCTGGTGTATCGTAGAAACAAGTTCTTCTGGCAATTGTCATAACTCTTGTTCTAACATTCCATCAAAGCAGAGCTGCAAAAATGATTTTAAATCCTCTTTTCCTGCACTGTATCTCAATTCTGACAGCACCAGCTTCTTCAGAGCCCTGTGTGGAACCACATCAGGAGGCTGATCCAGCCTGAAGGGAATGGAAGACGACACTAGACTGGGCCCACAAAAATCTTGTTATGCCATATCTATAGCGAAGGCACGTGTTGCATAAGAGCAAGCCACAAGAAATGGGAATATCTCAGGTTGGTACTGGAGCCAAATTTTTCTAATATGAAATGGGCATCTCTGATACAAGCAAACCAGATGACTCCAGACGTTACTGAAGTATCATTGTGCAGAACACAACCTAAACATAAGCTTGTATTCCTTCAAATTCAATAAGATACTTTTTCAGTAGTTTAAGCATCTGCTGGAATTTGTACCTTAACTGAAATCCTGACAAAGCAGCTATTTATATTATGTGAAAATGCCTGCAAGAAAAACTTCATGACATCAGAGTTAACTACCAACTCTTCAAAAAAGCATCCTAGTCTCAGTTTTCCTGCATTCAAGAAATATAAAAATACAGTATGTATTTTATATTCAAGAAAATTATTTTGCAATTTGGATGTTCTTGAGACATTTTTCCTTTTCTTCTAAGAACATCTTCCCAATGCAGACTGCCCACAGAGACAAGCAAGCTCACACAGCTGCTGAAATAACTCCTGCCCAGGTGAGATGGCTCCTAAGCTTTGCTACCACTGCTCGTTGCAGCAGCCACCTCAATGTTGCTTTATCACCCCTTGTTCTTATGAAAGCACACGAGACTAAGCTTCAACTTGTGTGGCTGACAAAAAAATGAAGCTTATCCTTTTATTATTAATCCTATTATGTTTAATAACAGTCTCAAAAGCTACTGCACAAATATCTTAAAATACCTCCATATAGCATATTTTAATCCTGGTTAAACACAGCACTTTAGCAAGGAAAAGAAATCCTATTAATGATTCTGATAACTTCCCAATATACAGAAATAGGTGTCTTCAGTCAAATCCTTTTCCATTTCCTATGGAGGCCTGAAAGAGAATGAAGAACCTCTGATGCAGTAACTTACACCAAACACCTCTGTGAACCACAGCAGTTCTACAAAACCTATGTTGAGCTGCCATCACCTTAGGGACTTACTGACACTGTGTTTGTGCCCTAACTGTGAGTGATTACAGAAATACCATCAATAGAACAAACTATATGGCTAATTAATCTGTAAGCATAAAGCTTTATTTCTACTACCTGCATAATTCTGTGCACATTTATCCCATAGAATGATAACGTGATACTTTAAATAAGCCTTTGGGTTACTTTGCCTGATTTTGATCCAGTCAGGTCTTATTAAAACACAAAAAATAAGAGCAAATGTCAATATTTCAGCCCTTAATTATTAAAATCTGAATGAGAATTTATATATATTTTTGTTAGTTTTGGAGGAAAATGTTCATTACAGTCCTAGTTTGTATCAGAAGTTACCCAGTAGTGAAAACCAAGTTAGTCTTAGCAGGAATTAAAGAGGTCAGCTCAATCTCTTTTACATACAAAAAAAAGAGAAAATGAAACCTGAATCACAGGAAAAAAAAAAAAAAAAAAATCTCTCAGCTATGGTTCCTATAGACAAGCAGTAATCTTCTTGTAGTTTAGCATGAGATATTTTCTCTCCTTCCTCCCCATGAAACACAGATCACAAGTTCTGCTGCCATCAGCCAGCCTGACCTCAGCACAGCTGAGCACATGCCCTCCCGTGAGCCAACCCTGCACTGCAAGAGATGAGTCTCCTTTCCTTTCTTACAAGTTGACAACACTCACACCAGAATTTTATAACATTATCTCTGAGACTAACATGCATTATTAGTTAAAAAATAAACTTCTGTATTTTGATCCAAAGTTCATGGCACTATGAGGAAAAGACAAAACGCAAACGTGATACTGAAAGCTGCGTACTACTTTAACCTCTATGATTTCACCCATACAGATTACAGTGCCACAGATTTAGTCAGTCATTTCTCACAGCACCACAGAATTACAAAACAAGACCAATCCTGCTATGGTTTAATTTAAAAGAAACATGGAATAGATGTTCAGGAAACGCATGTTCTCCTGATCAAGATCAGGAGTACAAACCAGCACAAAACCTTGCCTCTGTACAGTGCTAAAGCAGCACTAACCCTGGGCTTCCCAGCACACAGCTCAGAGTGCTGCTGCCAGGACAGCCACTCACACTGCAGCATTTGGGATCATTCCAAGCCAGCGATGTCAGGAGGGGACAATGAGCAAGGAAGAGAAGAAAGCAAGGAAGTCTCCAATAAGTGATTGTCAGGACAGATTGACCACACAGCACCTTGCCTTCATGAATCCCTCTATCACGCGGTCCCTCTGCAGCTTTCTGGAAAGCTGAGGTATTGCTTCTTTTGTCTTCCTCTTTCCTTCCTTTAAGTGAGTTTCTGTGGATCTGAGCTCGACACTGATTTCTCAGCTTTCTATGTGATACGGAGAGACACTTCAGCTACAGCATTGTCAAATGATTTTTGTTATATAGTACTGTGCAAAAGTCTCATGCAGGAATGTGTGAGAGCTCCTTAAAATGCAAGATTCACCAAAGAGAAAAAAAGAGGCTAGTTCTGCAAAGGCAAAAAAATGTTATGTGGCCAAATACGTCCTCTCGTAATTTCCAGAAGCTAAAGAAGTGGCTGGAGGCAGAAAACTGACAATAATTATACTGCCTGGGAACTGACAGCACACATAAATGTAGTGTGTTAAGCCTTCATTCACTGTCACCCAAAGTAAATGCTCAGGGTGCTTCTGGTTCCTGGACTGAGGGAAAGAGCACATTGGCCCAAGTGGCAGCCAAAAAAAAAAAAAAGAAACAATAAACAAGATTTACACTTCCTACAGCTACTAAACCAGCTTTGCTTCTTCACTGCCCTGTATTGCTCACAGGTGCTCAGCATTCAGTCACTTGAGTAAATATTATTCCCTTGGTATAAACAGACTACAAATGCAATTAAGAGTTTGGAAAGGCATCCTATTGAATTACCAAATTACCTCTGATATTTCCTTTTTTCTCAGATTTTTTAGCAGACTTAATTGCTTTGAGGCATATTATTATTCATCTGGTACAGCATCATTTGATGGCATTTCAAAGCCAGAAAGCGTATTAAGAATCATAGCACTTCCACAGTTACATTCACAGAACATTTATGTAGACAAGTAAAATGTGTCATCTTTAGTGGTGAACAAGATTGATGCATATTAATCGTTTGGGTTTTTTTTTTTTTTTTTTTTGCTATAAATTTCAAAATGTACAATCTCAAATTTGGTTGAGTTTAAGTGACATCATAGGTTTGCATATTGCTTATTGCATGCTAAGCAAACAGAACCAAGAGCAACAAAAAAAGCACAAGTACCTGAGAGCACAATCACGAGGGCTGCTAACCCAGCAATATTTATGTTCCACAATTTATTAATTGCTACAGAGATTTTTAGGCTTCCTTTGTCACTATAAGTTCCACAGACCTTTTCATTCAGGTTCCAGACCTCCTATATACACTCGTTTCTACTCAGGAAAGCAATTTCCTATTGTTTGCTATCAGGAACATTGCCTAAGTGTGTGCACAGTAAACTACAAAGCAGACCTTTTTCCTTTCTAGGGGCAGAACAGTTATAAATTCCACATTTACTCAACAAACGTGCAGTAAATCTAGAATGCTGAAGGACAAGTGAAGGGAAGCAGGTTTGAGACATTCATAATGGTAGCAGCCAAGCAGGGGTACTGCTGATGCTCTCTCTAGGTCTGTCCCTCCCTCCTGCACACTTCAGTCCAATTGTCCCCAGTAAGAGAGCCAGAAAGCACAGCACATGCTGGATAGACTGCCCCAGAGGCTACTGTAGAAGACCAAGAAGCTTGATGGTAATGCCTCTGGTAGCGACTCCTGCAGCAGGCATTGCTGTCACTTCCAAGTTCAGTGCCAACAAGAGATGCAGAGCTATTTTGTCAGTATTGCTACACCTACACGGAGAGCTTTGGTCCTTTTGCATTACAAGTGCAATAGTTCTGCTGCTGAAACCTGAGCAACTTCGTGTATCTTGAATTTATACAAAGGAGTTTTTCCACAGAAATCCAAGGAGTCCTTAGCAGGTACATGGTGACTGAGCTTCTTCAATTTCTGCACACTTCCAGTTTCTTAAGAGCAAGTTAAACTTTGCACTCAGTGCAGTGCAAAAATTAACGTAGAATCATAGAATCACAAGGTTGGAAAGGACCTGCAAGATCATCTAGTCCAACCATTCTCCCATTACCACTGCTACCACAAGCACTAAACCAGATCTCGCAGCTCCTCATCCAGGCACCTCTTGAACACTGCCAGGGACGGCGACTCCACCACCTCCCTGGGCAGCCATTCCAGTGCCTGACCACTCTCTGAGAGAAAAAGTTCTTCCTTACGTCTAACCTAAACCTCCTCTGGTACAACTTGCAGCCATTTCCTAAAGTCCTGTTTGCTGCCTGGGAGAAGAGCAACATCTGCCCGTGTTGCAGCCTAGCTTCACAAAAAAAAGTTGCTTAATAGTTATTTGGGAACTATATCATATCTATTGCTTTCGTTTTTATATTTTTAGGGAAAGCTCTGAAAGAAAAAATGTTTTCAGCATTTAGGACTTTCTGTCTTCAACTTCATTTCCCTACACTGACAGCTTTCACAAAGCAAGAGCAAACATATCTCTATGAAGAAAGAATTTTTTCATTTTCCAGGAAGGAAAAGAACCAAATGGGCAACAGAAAAACAAGTGAACAAACTGAGAAATAACAGAACAAACCAGCTCCAGAATCCCCTACTCTCTACATGCGAATACTGACTTATTTCCAATTTCAGAGTTTTGCTTGTCAAAATTCAGATAGAATGTATTTCTGAAGAAAGTATAGACTAGACAAGAATTTAGATCCTATGTCAGTATATAAATCACTATCATTGTTTTCCTCCTACGCCATGAAGGGAGGGGAATCTCACGCTAATGATGATTAATCTTTTAAAACAAAGAAGTAAATATAAATGTATGTGCATGACAAGGCTATCTCAGAATCAATAACTAGCTCAACAGATAAGTTTCAGCACTTCTTGGCAAAAAAAAAAAAAAAAAAGTGGGAATATTTCCATGAATGTTTCTTATAGAAAAACAATATTATTTCAGTCACAAAAAAAAAAAGACAAGTATGTGCAGCTACCTTTCCTGAGTTACTTTCTTACTGTTTTCTGTTTGCTTCCTTTGTTTTATCCTATTGAAATTATTTAGAGAATGCCTGCTTACATGGAGAACAGTGAGCTTACTTCTGTAGCTATAAGAGAACTTCCCTCCTCAAGTATTTTATCATGTCACTATCCAAGACTTCTGTCTCAGACTTGAACTTCTATGAGAGCTTAAAGAAAACTTCTTGCTTTGGTTTGCACCATCAGTGAACTTTCAGCCATGAACTGTTGCTTTGAAATACAGTACATACACCTTAGGTTACATAAATTAAGCTTCCACTTAAAATTTTCCGAGTACCCGATTTGTTTGCCTCTCCACACATCATCAGTGCCACACGATACAAAAATCTATGCCTCGTTTTTGCATCAACAAGGCATACTTATAGGATAACAGTTAGGTTGGTCTGATTGTTGGCAACTGGACAGCACAGTAGCATAACAGAATGCATTCAGCAGCCCCAGCATATTCCTGCCAAAACCAAAGAAAGAGCACAACAGCTTATTTAAGTCACTGGTAGCCATAAAGGTAACAAGGCAATGAAAAAATTGAGTTTCCCTAAAAGCAGTAGTATCCAAGTAGGATTTGACTTCTCCGGATCATTTTGAGAAGGTCTAGAGCCAAAATTGTGTTCATGCAAATACTATGAAGTACAACAAGAAGAAACTGAAGTACAACTAGAATAAAAAAAAATATGAGGTGAATGAAATCACAAAGACTGTTAGGACTCTAAGAAACAAAGAGGAAAAAAAAAAACAAAAAACTAGCCATTCCCAGATAACCAGCCCCATCCTTTCCCACCAAGCAGTTTTATAAAAGATCAGCCTGGGTCAAGGCAGGGAAATACTGTTGCGTGCAATGGGAAGAACCAGAGGCTAGAACCAAGCAGAAGGGCTACTGGTGCTGTCATCTGCATTTCTTTAATTCATTGCATCCTCCAACTGCCTCCTCCTGTCTTCACACTACCACCAGTTCCATTCACCTGCAGAAGCAATGAGCAAGATTTGCAGACTGTTACGTTAAAAGGCTGTTTGTAACAGTGGCTTTGTCACTGGAGCAATTTAATGTCCATTCACATGCTTTAGGATCCTGGTTTGAGGGGGAATTCAGTGTCTGATGCACACACTCAGATGTGAATGATCCAAATTGTTTATTACAAGGTCTCACATCACTTATATTCCTTCACAAGTTTTCTTTTTCTAGCTTTCCCTTCCACCCCTACAACTTTCTCATCCACCTTCACATGTCAACAGAGCATTCTGCAAATCACTCTTCAACCATTCACACAGGATCTTAGCCAATCAGAGCTATGAGACATTTGTTCTTCTTCTAGAGGTGTCCTTCCTTCTCATGCTGTTTATCTTGTTCCACAGCTTCTGCTCTGAACAGTTTTTCTTGTATTCCCACGGGGGAAAACGAAGCCTCAGAGGCTGTGCTAGAGGGCATTTTCACCCTCATAAAACAGGCTCTAATTTACATTTCTCCAAGCGTAACAAGGCTGTGCATGGCAGGGCAAGGAGATGCTGCTGCTGACCTCTTGAGCTATAGATAGGAGCAGTGGTTAAAGAATTACCGACAAAGTAAGAGAGAAGCTCGTAATCTGAAGGCTTAGAGGTAGAGATCTTTGATGTTTTTCACCTGTTATCTAATCATCTGAAGTGAAATTGTTTTTTACATGATTGTAAGCCATCATTCTTAACTCCAGCAAAAGACTTGCTAAATATCAGGTTTTTCTAACAGCAGCTTTTCTCCTCTTCTTTCCTCTGCATCTCATTCCTACCCTCAGAAACCCATCCAGTTAACCACACGGGGCACCAGACATGCACCTGGACTCAACTTTGCTGCTTACTCCACAGGCACGTTGTTCCTCTTATTCATCATATCTTTTGAACCTGTGTTTCATATCCACACACTTCTCTTTTTACCTGCAGAAGAGGTGAAAAATGCCCATTCTTAACAAACAGAGAAGCAGGTGGTAGTAGTGGGAATTTGCCATTTTCAGCTTACAACCTGAATAAAGACTTCTGTGCTGCTGAATTTTCTGTTCTTTTCCCCTACATAGAGGTGTCTGAATTTCTACGTAGGGATGGAAACAGTGGCATTTAGTCCCTGCTTCATACAGCTGCAGATCGCGTGGCTGACAGCTAAATGGCCAAGCCGAAGATCCTTCCTGACGCGGCTGTGGCTTTGGTGTGCCCCAGGACGTAGGGCACTGTCAGCATGCAGTCTTTCCCATCTCCCTCGCCCCCAAGATGCATTTAGATGACGGTGCATTCATGTGACGTGGGAATAGAGTAGGAAAGAGGTTTTGCATCTTACAACGTAAATGATTTTTAATTTGTAATTTCGTGACTCTTGACATCTGCTATCAGACACATATATCGTCCTGTTTTATCCTCAACAGGAGGGCATATGGTAGCCATCTCCACTGCCAGAACTTATCGTCTGTAAACAGCCTTAGTCCTGGCTTACAGAGGTACAAAAGAGACTCCTAAGGAGCAAATGTTGCTTTGTTTTGTTTTGATGTAAGAAGCACTGGAAAGCAGAAAGCTCCTAGGATTAGGAAGCCTTGCACCTTGTGTCACACGATTGCAACTTGCAATATTTCTCAGAAATTTAACATGCCCCATCTTGAAGCTAGGTTTATGTTTTGCCCTTCTCTAGTCCCACTGAGATGCCCACTCCAAAAACCTTGTTGTCCTTCGACTTAAGCCTTACTCTAATTTCTGGGCAGCTCAATAGTTAGTTGTAAGTATGCATAATAAACCAAAAATGAAGTCTGTATGTTGCAGCTCACTGTATCCAAGAGCAGACAGTATAGGACATTTAGGGGAAAAAAATTAAGCATGAAATACTAAAAGAACAAGAGATGCAAAAACTGTGACAAAAATAGGCATGCTAACTTGAAATGCTCTTTGCAGCTGTAACTGAAATAAAAATTAAGTGAACAAGCAGAATTTCTTCGGTCCTACTCCTTGCTGACCAGTTTAAGCATCTGAGAAACATTGTAGGGAAGAAGATTATAGGTGCATTGTTATTAATTTGTTTTAACTTTTTCTAAGAAAGGAAAGCCCAGTCTGAACCTTGACCTCTGACTCCTGTATTCTTGTCATATCTGGGTTACTTTAAAACCAGTCTGCACTCCAGTCTGAAACATGGAGTGGGTAGAAGTCACAAAGCTGTACTCAGTTTTGTCAGGACCTGTAGGGTCTTCAGGTATAAACAGATACACTTTGAAAAAATGTTTAGGTTGATTTCCTAAACTTAGTGTTGTTTAGATGGGACACTACCAGTGTTAGAATCTGTTTCAAAACACAAGATCTACTTTATCATACACTATCTCACTTAACGAGAAATGCCTGATTAGCCAAAAATTAGTTTCAAGTTCAGTTTCTCCAAAACTGATTTTTCAATGAATGGGAGCATTTGAATAAGAATTCCAAATAATGATAGATTTGGATCTGATAAGATCAGCTTGCAGCAACAAATTGGACGTTTTCATTTTCACTGCACTTGCCGCAAAGCATTTCACAACATCACATTGTTATCAAGCTAGGAGCAATGGAGAACATTCTTCTTAGGACACTAACAAAAACGACAGTTTCATCACCACTGCAAGCACTGATAGCTGCATTCAGAGCCATTCCCTTTGTGATATTTCATTCTGGTTCTGTTATCTGCGTGCCTTCAGAACAGTGGGAAGAACAGAATGCAGGCTGAACTTCATCTCTTACATCCTTAAAATAAAAGAGAGGTTGAGGGAACTGAGAAGCTGAGAGGGGGGTGTTGTCATTAAAATAGGTCTGGAAGTAACAAAACACACAGGAGGAAGAGGGCTATGGTGGAAAATTGTAGAGGTGAATTTATCTTACAGCTCCAGATTGATTGTGGACTTTATCTTCCATTTTCAATGCCTCTTTCCATTAGCCAAATAATTCTTCAGGTACCAGCATCTCAGTCATTTATGGTCATTCCCTCCCTTTCTCTCATTCCTCCTTGCACCTCTAATATCTTCATAGCAATAGTAACTGTTTGGGAAAGCAGGGAAGAAGATGCCAATAGTCAAAAGAACCTCATTTCAATCTCTGTACTGATGTTATAGGTATTCCAACTCCTAATGTGAACAAAAGGATGTGGAATTCAAATACATTTGTTTGCCCTGGGTTCAGGTGGATGAGACACAGCCAGGGGTCATATCACTCACCTACATCATACAAGAGACATGCTCACCACATATTTTTTTGCAGCCTAATACATAGATACTTAAAATTTAATTAAAAAGACTATTTTTACCTTACCTTGATTGCTATGAGCTGAGATGGGCAGAACCTTCTTTTGAAAAGGAAACTTAGATGTTTTTCTAGCAAAAACTGAACGTGCTCAGGCTGGGCAGAATATGTGAACACCAGAAAAATGATAGAAAGGGAGAAAACCTGCTGGGGATTTAGCAAACCTATACTCTCACGACCCAGGCAGAGAACAAAAGCAAAGAACGACCTCAATCTGCAACTTATTATCTGTAACTTATCTTCAAAACCTTTTGTTTCACCATATTTCCTCATTCCCTCTGCTTTAAAAGCTAAAGGCTTTAGTGTGTGATTTAGCCAAATGTAACATAAGGGAACAGCAGTCTCCTACAGTGCAGCTTTCAACACTGAAGTCTATTTTCACAAAAGCATGGCTGCCTTGGAGCTTCTGCACAGAAGATGGGTAGTGAAAGAGTAAGAAACAGAGTTTAAAAAAAAAAATCACATACTTTAGAAAAGATCAAGATATATTGGAATTTGAAGAGAAAATGAGTATGGAAATCTACAGTAAGCACAAGACTCATACTCGTTTTTGTACAGGGGAGAACATTCCCATCAAAACGGCACGCTGTCTTGCTCACACAAACTACAGGTAACTTTGTGTTACTACAAGAGGCAAGTTAACAACATACAATAGCCTTGTTTATTCAGGAAATAAAAATCCAGGGTTATAATGTTCTTTTTTAATTGTTACAAGTACATTGCTTCTATCTTCTGTCTGATAATAACTTACTCTGTGAGAGGAACCAACTGTAACACAATGAAAAGCACAGCAACGAAAGCAGAGTAGCAAGGCCCTACAGCAAGTAAGGACATGCTCAAACGCAACAGCTGTGGGCACAGACACAAAGGAAAGAGAGTGCTTACCTTTGGGAAGCTTCAGGTACACAGGTATCAGCAGCGAGATACCTTTGTCTCTACTTCCAATGTTTAAATGAGGTCAGGGAAGGAGTGGATCCTGGCTCAAGCCCTTCCAGTCATTTGGGTGCATTGCTTGCACCACCTGAGCTCCCCTGGGTTGGCCCTGCCTTCCCACCAGGTGCTCAATCACTGCTTCAGGCCACGCTACATCAAGCTATGTGATATTTTCACATTTGTATTAAGAACACATGGAGTCTTGGTTCCTTAACCCAGAAAGAATAAAGACAATAAAACACCTTGTTAAAATTCATGCCTGCTTCATCTGATTCCTAACTCAAAAATCATCTCTTCCAAGCTTTCTTCCCCTTCTTGATCTTGAGTTCAGGATTTTTTTAGATCTTTATATAGAACTTTCTGTATGATGACTATTAACTTTCTCACAAAAATATGCCAGTTACTGCAAGTGCAACCTTAAGCACACTGTTTTTCAATAGGAAAACAGAGGTGTTACACAGCTCAGCTTCTTGTCATACACTGGTGTTTGGAGCTCATACTTCTAACTTTGATTTGAAGATTAGCCCCCTTCTTCCTCATATCTTTGTTCGATTTTCTCAGTTCTGTTATCTGCTTTACCCTAGTATGCAGTATCACCACCACCTCCTTGTACTACTCACATTTGTTCTGCATTAGAATAAGCTGTGCTTTAATGTACTCATGTTAGGCCACCCACACCAGAGACCTTCTGTTGTAAGCAGTTTCACTTTGCCCAGCAACCCAAAGCAACCTACAATCACAGTGGTTGGAATCACGTCTCACATAAAATGTTTTTGAATAAGATTAAAAAAAAAAAAAAGTTAATGGAACAAAGAATAATAGGTTTAACAATAAGCAAGTGGAACAAAACTACTTAAGATCACTCCCTTTTTTGCCTGCTGAACTTAAAAATTACCCTGTAAGTGCCACCCTCAGTGAAAATCATTAAGCAGAAAAAAAATAGACCTCTAAACACTAAGAATTTTCCTAATCACAGCATGTTTATCTGCATTCAGTCTCTGCATGAAACTCAGAATGCAGCAGTGCGCAAAGCAACTGCTCTGTTCTAGTCTGTTCCCCATTGAACAGATGAAATTAATGATTTTAACTATGGAACATAACTCATATCTGTTACAGTGTTCAGAAGTTCGCTTTCCAGAAGGTGTCCGTCCAAGTCACTTTATTGTAGCTGCTGCAACAGCTGTTTGCAAATGGGAAGTATCAACTGGAACCACTTAACTCCAGATCCAGAAGAACATGAGGTGCCCTCTCTCATTGGAAGTCCAGTGTTTTTGGTCATTTGCTAACTGGAAGGAAGTAATTTGCCAAAGTGCAGTGGTTCTGGCATGTTAGTAACTCAGAGTTTGATGGCTGGACTTGCCAAGTCCAGCCCAAATGAGTCTATGATTTTAAGTACGAGAAATAACAAGAAAATACTCACTTGAAAATTCAGCCCACACTGAAACTGAAGCGTGAGCATTTCAAGAGTGACAATTTCTTTTTTTTTTTTTTGAGTTTTTGAGTTTTTCAAATTGAAACAGCATTTCAAAAGATATCAGATATCAGACATTCACAAGGAAGTTATTACCATGCCTGAGAACTCCACTTCTCTGCTCTCAAAGACTCTCTCACCACCCTGGTGACACTGGCCTACAGTCACAGCTGCAGCCATCCAAGTGCCTCCACACACGGTTTGCATCACCTGGTGGACTGGAGCCAACACTGTATTGCACTTGCTGATAAACAGTAAGAAAAAGCGTTGTGAGAGAATACATAACTGCATGCCTACTGCACATGTGCTTTCCTCTCCATATACCTTCCACGTGATGTTCAGATCCTTTATCCAGCATTCAAAAATATTTCTGCGTGATGTGTGACTCACACCCTTCCCTGCACTGACTCATCAAGGACAGCAATGCCATGCACCAATAACATGGTGCATATACCCCAAGCCCCATTTCATCTTTAACTCACCCTCTGACCAGAAGAAAAAACTCAATAAAAACTCATCTTGCTGGTTCCTCATGGGGCTCCCAAAGCCTCCCTGCCTCTGCAGCAAGGAGGGATACAGAGCAGTGCAGCACGGCAGCCATATTAGGGAGCTGGCTAGGGCAGGCCACAACCCCTTCCAGCCAGCTCAAGCACTGCTGGAAACAAATCTCCAGGCCCAAACCTTGTTAAGAAAGATCCTGGTAGCAACCTCCCCCAGAGGGGATGTCAAAATTGAACGCAGGTTTTCACAAAGAGAACTGCTGCCTCAGCACCTGAGGGGCTGCTACTGCCCTGTGTAGGAAAGAGGCAGCTGTGAGGGGAGTGCAGCTGTGGCCCTGATAGTGCACTCAACAAATCTGGGCTGAGAGAGTGTAGCAGCAAAAACAGGAAGGCTGAGACTGGGGGGGACACACATTTTCATGCTTCTGTGTAGCATCATATTGCTAATAGCATGATCTCCACACTCACAAACTCCACAGATTGTGTTAAGGTTAGTGAGATAACACTTTGGTTGAAGATGGGCCTGCAAACAAGAAGTTTGGGGGGTTTTGGAATAAGAAACAAAAGTTGTTACTCATAAAAATTAAAGCCATTTTTTCAGGTAATGTGCATAAAGTAATCCTTTTCTACCTGCCGGATGATCTACTTCATTAGTGCAGTGTACACACAAGGCTACTATTGCAGCCTTTCAGTATCTAAAGGAGTGCTGTAAGAAAGGAAATAGACTCTTTAGCAAGATCTGTTGTGATAGGACAAGGGGAAATTGTTTCAAACTCAAAGAGATTTTGATTGGCTATAAGGAAAATGTTTTTTCCTTAAAGGGAGATAGTGAAAGACTGGCATGGGCTGCCTAGAGAGGTGGTGGTTACCCTGTTCCTGAAGGCACACAAGGTCAGGCTGAGTAGGGCTCTGAGCAACTTATCTGTTTGTGGGTGTCCCCATTCATTGCAGGGGATTTGGATGAGGTGGCAATTAAGGGTCCCTTCCAACACATACAAATCTTTGATAAGAGCATATGCTCTTCTTGGCATTTATTTTAGGTGTATATGGCTGTTCCCTGATGTAACACAGATGTATGTGACTAGCAGCTGGCATTTTTAAGAGTCTGGTCACTCTTCATGTGGAGAACACAGGAAAAAAAAAAAAACTGGGAGTCTGAGCATGCAAGAATGAGCTCCATAATCTGGAAAATATGCTTACTTGGAGGTCAAAGAAGTCCCTTTCTTCCATGTGGTGTTTGTGTACAGTCTTATATGAAAAAACTAACTTTCATGTTACATTGTGTGGATCAAGCATCTTGAGTGGGCTGCATTTCTGTTACTCAGCCACACCTTGCTGAGAATTTCAACTTCTAGTATTGTGATTGTGAAGAGAGAATTGTGTTTCATTCTTACATCCTTGTTTTCATCTGTGGATCTCAAAGTACTTTAAAATCATCTTTTATATATCTGGGAGATAAGAGGACAGATACAGATGTAAAGATGTGTTTGAAGTCTTCCTGCAGACCAGTAGCCAGAGCAGGAACAGAATTGAGGGACTCCAGTCTCTGGATATCCTTCTCATTTGTAAGAATTCTGAAGTACCTATTTAGTAACTGTATTTAAGAGGAAATTCATAGACAAAAAGTACTATGATTAGCAGTGTAGTTCGTTTATCTACATGAGACACTGAATAATGAACATCCAACTATAGAAATGGCAGTTATATGACTTGCTACTTTTTTTTTTTAATCTTATCTATTCTTTCATTCCACAGGTAAAGGAGTTAAAACTTTTACATTTAAAACTGTATACTAATTAACTGCTTTTTGTATGCAAGTTCCATCTGTTTAACACTGGTCTTGTGTGAAAAGAAGTCAGATTTAGGGAATAAGGAGATAAATAGGAAATTCCATGGCTTCTTATAATCTTTAAGCCCAGCACAGGATTTTAACACTCCCTTTCTCCTCCTCTTGTGTTCAAGCCCTTAAAGCTATGTATCAGGAATATTAACTGACAATGCACTTGCTGATAACATATCAACAGTAATGCTCCACTCTGATGTGGGACCCCTTTCACAGCTTCGGCTTCTTGTCTGTCTTTTGGAGACAGAAGAACAGCAATCACTAAGGATTTTTCTGTTTGCTTTGTTTTTAAACAGAAGGAATGGTTTTCAGAATTTCTGGATGCAGGACATGTAATGTTCTTACTTGTACTGAAGTGTACAGAAGGCCATGATGTTTGGGCAATAAAGCAAGAAAGGAAGATGAGCCCCTCAATAGAGACTGTGGCACTATTAATATCCTGTCAAAAAGAACGTGTTGCATGTTCAGTAAAGAAATATCCTCAATATATTGGAAGTTTCTGCCCTCTACTGGCATTCTTGAAGATCAGTCTCAACCCAGCTGTGGGAGTCTGTGATGATAACCCAGAAGGGTCATCACAGACAGTGATGGAGACCGGCTGTGTTTATGAAGCAAATCCTTTAAAGCGTGGTGCTTCAGGAAGTGTAGGAATGACGGTGTCTGACAGGGATCTAAATCTCAGCTGACACTTGTACTGACTTCTGCACTGCTTTTCAGATGTCTGTCTACTTTTCTCACATTGTTCAGCACCACAAAGGTTAGACTGATGCATCTCCACATACTATTATAGTCCCCATCTGTTTTTTTCCAGGCAGCCATTGAAGGGAAGAACAAATACAAAAATAAGTGCTACTTTTTGTTAAGGTGGGGGTTTCCGTTTTTCCATTTCACTACTGGAAGGAAAAGAAAAAGTGCTTGTTTAGTATAATGAATATAATGATTTCACTGTGCAATTTTAGGTTAGTTTAGAACTGCACCTGCTAACTCACTCAGATACCATCATATTCAGAAAACATTTCATGATGTTGAGGGGGGATCATTTCTTTGTGTGCAAAGCATAATTTAAAATTTTCATTTTGTGGCAATTGTTGTTAGCCAATTTGCAGAAAGCTAATTTTCTCATAAAAATACACCTTTGAAAAACTAGCTAAATCTGTTGATAAGTGAATTCTAACTGTTCTTTATCACTGACTGACTTCATAGAGAAACATGAAAACATTTCAGATGCAGCCCTGCAGTGATCCAAAGCTTCTGTAAAGCAACTGGTCTGTACATGGATCATGCTTCACAAGATGGAGGGCTCAGCCTGAACAGCAGCTTAAGTTCTCACCCTCTCATGCTAGAAATGTTTAAAACAGCTCATTATCCAGTATTCTCAGATACTTTGATTTTCAGTGATACTCTTCCATACAATCTTATTTTGCATTTGTGCTTTATTAAAATTAATATTTTCTAAATCAGTAAGAGAAAAATATTTACGTAGATTGGACCTGTCCCTGCTGTCGAGGAATTCAGGAGAAGGTGTATTTTAAGAGGCATATCTATACCCAGTGCTACTGTGTCAAAGCTTGCTGCAATTCAGAGTAACAGCACCTATGTATACATGAAGGTACCATGTAATTGCATCACCTTTTTAAAGGCATTTTGGCTCAGGTCTGTAAACATTCTTTTTCTGAGAACAAGGAGTAGATTGCTACATCTGTAGAACAAGAATGAAGAGGCTTAGAGCATAAGAGCAGGACTGATCTGCATGGTATTATTTGGGCTTTACTTTTCCCCACTTCTTCAGTAAGTATTATTATGCATCTTCAGAAGATTTTATAAAAAAAGTGCCTTACTAAACTGGCTCTATGCTCTATGTTCAAAAATTCACATGACACCAGTTGTGTTATGCTAAATAGAAAACTGGTATATTAATCTGCTTAATACAAGCATTTCAGTTAGCATATTTCACCACTCTCCCATTGCTACAGCCAACATACTGTATTTTCCTATTAGATGTATCACCACTTCTTACCCAGCGCAAGCTGAGTGAGGACACCGAGGTGGAAACCTTTTGTACAACAGGCGTTTTCTACCATTCCTCTCCCTTCAAGCAAGAGTGAAAGAAGGGAAGGTCTGTTGCAGATGTGCCTGTTGTTACATTCACATTCAAAAAGGATTTATTGCATCTCATGAGCTTACACAGATAATCGTACAGTAACTAGGACCTCTCCTTTAATTAGCTAGGCAAGAAAGCAGTACACGTAGCTGGTTCAGTGCCGGATGGATTCAGGGGTCTGCACTGGAAGCTCCAGGGTCTAGTAACACTTCATTTTCAACACTATTCTGACACAGCTGTTCATCTTCTAGATCCATGCTGGTGCATTCATACACCTTGATGTGGGGGAGAGACAACTGATGGGTTACCTTCCCACAGGCTTAGCAACCCTCTCCCTAGCATAGCGTACACAACACTCATTTTCCAAGCTCTGACACTGGCAAAGCATACCTGAAGCAGCTGAGTGTAAACAACAGATTTGCTCCAGGTTTTCCTATCAAGACTACCAGATCTTTCCAGTGGAGAAGAAAATAATCTATGCAATGGATCCTATATCATTTTCTTTTTTGATATTTTGATCTCTTCAGCAAAACAAGACAATTTCCATCTCTCCCCCTGTATAATCTCAGGTTTATTTAGAATGTTAAAGTTCTATTGCCACATGGCAAAAGCCATTGCCTTTTTTCACCAGGTTAATAACAACATTAAGGAAAAGGTATGCGTTTGTAATTCAAAGACGCTTGAAGAGCCCTTGTAGCCTCTAGCAAATAAAAGATTCTCTCTTCATGTCTTAAGTCCCGTTCACTGCATTACCATCTCCTCTCACAGCACGTTCTACAAAAACACCTGAGCCCAGCTGTGTTTCCAATTCAAGAGTTTGATCTGTTCTTTGGGGGAACTTCTGAGACCCAATTCAATAAATTTGCAAGAAGGCAACACAAGCAAATTGAAAGCAACTTGGAAATTTAGCTAGCTTGGCAAAGGGAAGCTTTCAAATGATGTAAGTGTGTAGTATGATAACTCTTCAGTTTTCCAGAATAGTATCTAACACCTTATGTTTCATTCTTCATCAGTGCCTTGCCAGTTTTATCTGCTCTCTGAGCCTGAAGAAATTGCAAGTCAAACAGAATGGTTGCTAGTCATCCAGTTAAGACCAAAAGCATCTTCATAATTTGACAGTTCTTGACTGATTTGACAGGACATCAGATTTCCCCTCCATGCTATCCAGAGAAGCAAAAGGAGTAAAAGAACTGTCATACAATAAGAGGCAATCACACAGCCATCCGATCTGCTGAAACGGGCATGGACACGTGTAAGTTTTTTTCTGTTGGGAAGTGGAGAAAGGTTTCCTGACAGTAGATCTATGCTCAACACAATGCAGAAGGCAATAAATAAATAAACACTTTTTTTTTAAGCACATAGATAGAATCTGATACAACTTCGTGTGTTCATTTTTCAAGATGTTCCCAAAAAAAACTTAATGTTGGTTCCATGAAAGCCTGTGCTCAGAAGCAGCAACACTTTCATTCTGCAAACTGTATTCCCACATAATGTAGCTGGATTAAAGAACACATTTACTCCATCTGAAAGCCTGCCCCTATGTATGATTAGCAGACCTTCTGCATCCCTACTACATCATACACAAGCCTACTTTATGCAGCATGATCAGAAGGAAGCAAGACAAATACGAATTTCTTTGCCATTTCTAAACTGTAAATTCAGCTAACAAATTGATCAAAATATTATAAATGTTTGGATTACAGGGACAGAGACAGTTCAATATGTAAAACAATATACATTTATTTAGCACAAAATATTCATGTTCAAATAGAAGTGTACACTTTTTCCTAGTATTTATGTACTAACACAAAGGCATTTGGCAAAACCGCTGTTTTATCCTACAACTGTAGGCCTGATAGCAATTTATAAACTGTAAGGCAAATTAGGAACTCCTTCTCAAGTTAGTAATCCCTATACAGTTCCATTAACTCCAGCAGAACATATAGAAGAAAAGTGTTAGAAGACTAGGACATACGATGACAGTGTTTCCTATAATTACAGCCAACATAATAGCAGGGGTAGAGCTATATTCCCAGACAGAGAAAGAAAAGACAACTGACAGATTCACAGTAAGTTGCTGGAAGGGCTGACTGAGAAAAGTATCCAACCATTACATATGAGATTACACAACATTAATGCAATTCCCATTTCAGAGAAATGACCATATAATGCTCAGGATTTAGGACGTCTACAGACTCCAAAGCCTGCAGCTTCAATTCAGAGACAAATGCATGATACTTTCTGGTAAATAAGCGCAGATAGCTCACAATGGACAGCACAAAATACTACTTGAAATTTGATTCCAATAATGACATCGTTACAATCACTGGATACAGACGGCCACTCAAATTATGCTGGCAGACAGACTTTCCATAGCTTCTCCTTTGCTGAAGTTCCACTGTCTTAAGCATCCGACATCAAAGATGTGCTGGAACGAGTTCAGTCTTCCCTCGTGCAGTTATCACCTGGATTAGACTCCCTGAGTTTGGTCGATTCTTTCCTGTTATCCAGTCATAAAAGGTTCTATTTTTAAATAAACAGATAAAATAGGATGGGGAGGACAAAAATAAATAAAAATTCCATCAGACACATCGACAGGAAGTATAAAATAAAGGCCCAATTATTTTCCTTTTTTTTTTCTGCCCCCCTGTAGCAATTTCTACATTACATCAAACGCTGCCAACGTGATCATCACATTCAGAACTTCAGTCAGATGGGGATTTGGAGAAATCAGAAGCCCTATAGAGCACACACGGGATTTTCAGAACACCTCAAAGGAAAAGGCCAGGTGTTTAAAATATCAAAGGTTTGCCCAAGTTGAAAAAGTAAATACACTGAAAGAGAGAGGAAGGAGCTATATCAGTTGCCTTTATAGCATACATCATAAACACAGACTTATGGCTAAAATAGGATTGGTAAACCTTGGAGCTATTAAAAGTTACAGGTTAAATGATTGTTTTTCGTCCCCATATCTCTGTATTCTATTTCTATTCTCTCCTCATACATCCCTTACTTTTCAGCCTACGCAAGTACCCTTTCTTTTCAAGTTCTTCTTTCTTAACCCATTATTCTGCCAATAGGGTGTCTTAATTGTGAAGAGAAGTCTTAGCAGAAGCACAGAAAGTTTAAGATATCCAAAATATGCCAAGTAAGATGGGCTCATTCTGACAGCACACCAGAGCACTGCTTAACAAAATTAATAAAAAATATATTTTTCAGGTCTATCAACCTTTCTGTCATTGCAGACTTAGTAGCTACCACTCTGGAACATGCTGCCACCTGACAGAGTAGTTTCCAGGATACAGCAAACCTCAAAATGCAAACACGATATGAGAAACATCCTTCCTGAGATGGAAATGTTACCAATGTTTAACACCACTGGGATTATTCTCTCCAACACCAGTGAAACTGTCAGTTTTCAAAGCTAGATTTAAAGTTAAGAGAATTAGAAGCTAAAAAAAGCAGAACATTCAACCTAATTGTCCCACAAGGAAAATGATCTTTAGAAGTTAACAGTTAATTTGTGCATAGACAGATGTTAGGGCTTTTACAATACAGAACCTTTTTTTGAACATTTTTAAACTAAGTGAAATCAAGTGGTTGGACCCTTGTAAATAGCCACATTGAACAGCTGCACGGACTGCTTGCACCAAAAACTATTTTCCACTTTGACATGCAACTGAAAAAAAAAAAAAAAATCACATCATGAAGAAATCAAATGTCAACACTAAACTACTCTCTGAGCAATCAGCAGAAGGTGATAAGGTGAATGTTATTTCAGTGTCAGTTTTAAAAGCTTTTAAATTTGTAAGAGTAAAGACATTTTGTCGTCTACAGTGTGTGAAGGCAGATATATCTGTCCTCAAAAAGGCAAGACAACTGCGTCCGTGCTTTTCTGCTTTTATGTGACCAACCTCAGCAGAATCTTTGCTAGTCCCCATTTCCTCACAGAAGGCAGTACTTACATACCCTCTCTGAGAGCAAATAGACACAGTAAGTCTTTTAGTCTCAGCCTGTTGTCCAATAAGCTACAGCTGAAATTTCTGCATTTTGCAACATTATGCAGGACAAGCCTTTGTGGATAACAGAAGAAACAAACAAACAAACAAAAAAAAAAAAAAAACAAGAAAACCTCTGACTGAATTATGCTAAACAAAACTAGGAATTTTTCCAGCTTTAAGAAGTGGATTAACACACCAGAGATTGGGCAATAAAAAATATCAAAACAAATAAACAACGTCAAAGTTTACATGCTTATTTGCAGTTTACCTTTAAGCTAAACTACTGACTCCTGCATCTGCAATTTAATTTGTCTAGAGCCTTTTACTCTGGATTTCAACTGCTTAAGGCCATCTTATCATTGTAACTGATGTAGAGATGCTGAAGTTGATGGAGCTGGGCTAATTTTTTCCTTTTTAGAAGTTTGCACAGTAGGCCCAACGTCATCTGGAGATCTATAGAATCAGGGAAATTATGGGAAAAAAGGCCCAAATCCATGACAGCCATTTAGAAAGAGCAGGCAGGAAAATGAAACAGCAAAAGTGACAGTAAGAATTGCTTAGTTATCACACGCATACTCACTCAGCAATGAATTCTAAGGATGTCCAAGAGCTGAAATCAGCATCAGGCATTGATTTCCTGTTCGCTGGTGTATCCAAGGTAACTCTGTGATTAAAACAAGGTAAACCTTGATTTATTCATCATGTTTCTGATAAGAGCCACCTGCTTCTTTTCATTGCTGTAACATATGCTTGAATTTTATACCATGCAGTACAGATCTCCCTTGTTTTCTCTACACGTTAACAGCATATAACTATCAGTTTCAATGTACATCAAAGGCTAGAGCCTATAACCCCTTAGCTCCCTGCCTTGCTGATGACATCCAGCCCACCAGGCCTATCACTTAGCACACAGCTGCCTCCCAGCCTCTCTCATGCAGACAGTCTGTAGCACTAATATTCTTGCCCATGTGTGTCACACAGCACGTGCCCTACCACTATTGCCCTCAATCTCTGCACTTGCAGCTCGCTCAACTGAGTGCGTAGGACCAATACGTTTTGACTTTGATGATATTAAAGGCTGAAGTCTTCAGAACTGTCTTACTGCTATGCTGTTGACAATGCAGAATATAATTACTCCCAAGAACTCACTGAAGCATAGAGTTTTGCATGAGACCCGTGCAAATCCAGAATGGCCAAAAGTGCAGTGTTCTTGGTGTCTGCCTGTCTGCAAAGCTCTGTAGAACACTGCATTAGTGATCCTAGCACTCTCAGAGCTGTTGCTTTCTGACCTGAAGGAGTGTGTATAACAGTAAATGTACGAGGAAAACATGCAGCTAGATTTTGGGCAACATTCCAAATAGCCAATACAGAACTGTTTAGTCTTAAGTTTTGGCTCCAGGTATGGACCTGGCAAGATAAATAATTCTTGCAGCAATACCAATGGACTTTGATATGGTGAAGACCTACCGGTCCACTCATTTTTACTAACTTTTCTCAAAGCATCAAAAAGATAGCTATGACAGGCAAATACAAGCTAGATTTCTATTTCTTGCAGAACCTCAAAGTGACTAATTTTTACTGATCAATCCCAGGTGCTTCTGTTGAAAATTTTCATATCTTCATCCAAGCAAAAACTCGTCCAGTAATCCTTTCTTTGCTATAACCACACAACTAAGTCTAAAATTGCCTGAACAGTCCTTCTCATCTTCTGACTGTACTGAAAAAGTTACATGTTAATAGCTGGCTACTGTTAGAATGTTTAAAGCTGAATCAGATTTTAACCCTAACACCCACTACTATTTTGCACAGCAACAGAAAAAAAAGTTACTCACTGTTAGGACAACTTTTGCGCACTGCTACTTTCAGATGTTCAAGACACTTCTCAGTCTAAGCTATTGGAGTAGCGTGGACAGGACATCACAACCACACCAGTGGAACACTAGGTTACAGCAGTAATAAAACAATGCAGGCAGAGGTAACTATTCAAGCACTTACGGTAAAATAGCAACAGCAGCAGAGCCAGATGGCAAGCCGCTATTGGCACCAGCCAAGCTCTGACACAGCTGGTGCACTGCTCCTTTAGCCATGCCATAGCCAACCATCCCTAGCAACAAAAAAAAAAAAAACAGGGAAACTAAAGCACAGTTCTCAATATCATCAGTAGTATGACACAAACTCACATTATTTAATTAATGGTAAGTTTTAAATCACCATAGCCAGAACAGAATCAGATTTAAAACATAAAGAAATATAATTAAAGAAAAAATAACATTTGAATTTACAAAAAGAAAAGCAAACCCAAACAAAATCCTAATAGGCATCCAGGAACAATAAAAAAAGCTTTGAGCATTACAGAACTGACAAACACTGCTTTCAATATATTTAATTAACACTTCAGAACATACCCTGAAGGACCAACAGAGTTAACCTTACTAGTTAAGTTTTGTTGTTTTCTAAGTGTGAAGAGACTCAGTGACTTTAATCAAGCAATCACCTGTTAGTTTTGAGCACAAGATTGAAGTATTTACAGGTCTGGACCTGAGCAGATACAGCACACTTCTCTCCAGAACAGTAATTCATTGCAGCAGCATCCTAATTCTAACAGGCCCTCTGGAGAAAGCTACAAAAAACTAACAAGCAGAAAACCCAGACCTGGCAGAAAGCAACTAAACAACCTGCATGTAAATCCAGCTTCTTTGGGAGAAAAGGCGGCTGCGGGGTGACCTCATTGCAGCATTTCAATACCTAAAGGGAGTCTACAAACACAAGGGGAATCAACTCTTTACAAGGGTAGAGGTAGATAACTGCAGGACAAGGGGGAATGGTTTTAAGTTGAGGGAGGGGAGATTTAGGTTGGATGTCAGGGGGAAATTCTTTACAGAGAGAGTGGTGAGGTGCTGGAACAGGCTGCCCAGAGAGGCTGTGGATGCCCTGTCCCTGGAGGTGTTCAAGGCAGATTGGATGGGGCCCTGGGCAGCCTGGTCTAGTGTTAAATGGAGAGGTTGATGGCCCTGCATGTGGCAGGGGGGTTGGGGATTCATGATCCTTGAGGTCCCTTCCGACCCTGGCCATTCTGTGATTCTGTTGGAGCACTGCTGCTTTTTAGACAGCCAGTACTCAGCAGTGGAAGATGTATGGGAATGGGAGCATGCAGCGTACTGCTCAAGTACAAGAGCTGGACAATCAAGGTGCTCCAGATCTCATCTCTTTCATGGTACACGTCTGCCAAGCAGCCTAGACATGATTAAGCACATAGGAAAAAGATAAATGTATTCTGTCTACTCCAACTGGATGACTTTCCACATCTTTGTACAATACCTGAGGAAGCATTCTGCAATGAAGGTATAAAGATAATTTTGCATTACATAAATGTTTCTGCTATATTCAATTAGATATACTGTATAATATCCACATTTATTAGGAGGAATCACTCTTAGCAATAGCTACCTCATTTTATTTTACTGTAAAATCTATCATATTCCCCTCTTCTGTAAACCAAATACCAAGTCTTCTTAAACCTTTTCTATGTTTCTTAGCCATCACTGTTGAACTACTTACTGTAGCTATTGTATTATTTTCAGTTTTCTTCAATTTGCATTGAATGAGTCAACATTTTCACACAGAAAAAGAAAAATCACAGGAAGAGCAAACAAGAAAAAGAGGATTCCTTCCTTAGTGGCTGGAAACAACAAGCCAGCAAGTCATATTTGCAAAAGTTGAGTAACAATTCTTTCCCAATTCTTCCTGAAGTTAATAAGCTGCATGTGTTTGCCCAAAGCACTGCTGTTTTTATTTTTTATTATTATTATTTTTTTTTTAATCCAGACTCATTGAAAACTGTTAGTCGAAAACATGAAAGCAAATCACTGATTCTTCTGTTGTGGTCCCTACCTCCCAAAAAGAACCAAAAGACATTATGAAAGTTTGCCAAAGTTCACAAGATTTCATTTGTAGATGGTCAGTCAATAGTAGACAGTAAATTATGCATCTGCTTATACACATAAAATAAGCCTTTTATCTTCAGACCATACCAGATGCAGCTGTAAACTTAGAAAGTAAATCATTAACTAGAAAACACAGCTTATTTCTCCTGAACCACTTTAGATGTGGCTTTCAGGAATATTCATTAATTTTATAATGTGCTTTACAGCGTTAGTAGCCATGTCTCATCAAAGTATTGTTAAGTCACACAAGTAAATTGGGAAATGAAATAAAAGCATTTGTCTCAAAAAACTTTCCTTGCCTGTGGACTTGTGTGCCTTTTTCTTTTAAATTGTTCCCAGATTTCTTTCCCCATGCAGATGGGAGTGAGATTTAAAAAAAAAAAAAAAAAAAACTTAGAAAAGTTTGTTCTAAATAAGTTGGAGGGCGAAGCTAAAGGTCAACAAGCTTATCTGCGCCTGAAGCGAATGGACTGGAATCAGAACACAAACAGGACAAGCACATTTAATAGAATCAGCTGAGTCATCACTAGCAGAAAAACTGGGCAGCGAGGGACTTTACTTTTTAGAAAGCAAATAAGAGATTTAACTTCATTTAAGCACTACGCTTACAGCTTGCTGTGTACTTTTATTCTTCACTATTTTCCAAATTATTTTTTACTGTATTCTATATTAGCCAAGTTCATTTCACCAATGCATATCAACTACTAACTAAATACTGATTCTGTTTGTGCTCCAGCTTCAAGAAATTCAGTGTTGCCACCTGTAAAATTACCTTAAGTATTTCAGCAGCAATTTTCCATTTGTAATGGATGTTAAGAAACTGGCAAGTGAAACTACTCTTCATGAACAACACTGCTCAGATTAACACAGAGGTATCACTACTCATGTCTCAGCAGTACCATACACGACGGCATTTTACCTGGAGTTCCAGATAAAGCAGCTTGAGCTCCTGTCAAAGTCAAGAGACCTCCTTCTTTCAGATGTTTTGTGGCTAGGTGACTGGAAATAGTGGATGTCCAAACACTTTGTTTCCACATCAGATCACAGTTCTTGTACAAAGCTGATTAGAAACATAATTAGTTACAGTAACCATAAGAAAAAAGATCCCTAATTCTGGTTTCCTTCCTATCACACATAGTGCAACAGTACTACACAAAGTATTATAATGATATGCTTTCAATTATTTTTCACTTACACATTGAGTAAAATACCAATTTATATCTTTTACATCTCTGGGTGTCAAACCCCAGCTCTACAGCATGTATTCTAGGCAATTACCTGCTTTCTATCAAAAATAAAAAATACAATATATAAACATTGGATGGTTCCACTAGCTCCCCATTAATGCTTATACTCAGTTCAAAGACTTCCAAATTTTTCAGATTTTTGTAAGGGCTGCTTTCATCTATGTCAAGGATCTGAAAATTCACACACTAGTTCCTTCTCACTCTGTAGCAGCATGATCTCTCTTTCCATAACTTCCCTGCTGGCTGCATACAGTTACCTCCACTAGAATGCAGAAAGAAGACTCCAAGAGATAAAAGAGTTAAACAAAAATATTTCTTATCACCAGATTATGTCACAAATCAAGAACAACACATGTGAAAGTAATCTGTTGGTATAAATGTACTAATCTATTAATCTGTACTATACCAAGTGTGCAGCCTAGTGCCTCTATATACCAGAGAGCAAATTCTACTACAGCAGCCCATTAGGACCAGGGAGAACACCCGTAACTTCACAAGAAAGCAAAATTTAAGCACTCGTCATTGTTTTTTCTCCTTTCCATACAGGTATTGCAAAAATGACTAGCCACCATTCAGGAAGAATCCTTTTCAGAACACAGCACAGAACAAGCATGAGCAACTCAGTGAGATAAGCTGACCACTTGATTCCAAGATACCCTGCTATACCACCAGAAGAATTACTATAAATCAGGGTTATGACCAACCACCCTATTTCCAATACTGTCCATATTTATTACAATCCAATATGATGTAATTGTGGAAATGCATTCACTTTGATTAAACTGTGCATGCCTTCTCAGATTCTCTTCATAGGTGAAAATTTTGCCTATAATGTCTGAGCTGAGAAACGGGAGGAAAATATATTTTAACAGATTTACTCCATACAGAAAGCAAGGCGCTTTTCCTACTGTTACTATTGTTCTCTATACTTGTAGGAAAAGTACAAAATTACCCTCTGAATATTACATGTTTGAAAGCTTTGTAAATCTATGGACTTTTTTTGTCCTCTAGAGTAGTCTTGAGTTGTTATCAGCTCTGGATTATACAGTAACAGCTCAGAGAGCTGCAGCATGCAACTGCAGCTTTATCAGTAACGTAGTGAAGTGGGCAACAACACTGATGTTCTGCTCAGCCGCTGTCTTATGGAAGCTGCCTGCCTTGTCAAAAGTTAGTTCACAGATAATAATACTGCACTCCTTTATATGGTGCATCAAGATTTACCAGTAGAAAATGGTGCATTAAAAAACTCTTCTGAGAACAGTGAAAATGTAACAGGCCCCAGTAATTCAGAAATGAGCTAAGATGCATTGTGATTGAGCTCTTCTGTACTGTTAGGCTAACATCCTCCTTCCAGACTCTGGAAGAAAGATGATCTCAAAGACTTTTATAACAATGATTTTTAACAATTCCTCTGAGATTTCATTCCTATATAAACTGACATGCACAGGCTTACATTTAGCTTTGGCACTGCCTCCAGCCCATCCTCCTGCTACACATAAGATCGCATCCACCTTTTCTTCACCGAGCAGCTTTCCAATCTCTGCTGTCACCTTCAAAACACAGAATAAAAACATTCTGAAGCCACTGGACTGTTAAGATAAAGGAGTAAATACCAATGTAAAGAAGTAAATATCAAGATTGCTTTAAAGTTACTCAACTATGTAACTAGAGGAGAAAAATACAACACAAAGCGATTTAAACAACTGCAGAAAATTAAAAGGATCCATTATCTCAGAATAACCACATAACTAAAGATGACAGATCATACAGTGTGTGATGTCACTGGAAGTAACTGATTTGAGCAGGATCAAGAGATCCAACCCTTACCTACATCATAAACCATCTTTTTTAATTATTATTAACCATTTCTTTTTGAAGGTACCTCTCTGCATACTGTCCCGTTTAAACACACGGGACAAAAAGCTCCAGATCTGCACAGAGCCGCTTCCACAACAATTCTGATGACAGCGCAAGGAACAACTGAATATTTGCCTTCTCACTGCTCCTGCCTTAACCACACGAACCGTGCATCGCACCACTGCACCCGAGACTTATGGATACACAGCACCTTTTCCTCCACGACCGGTAATGCGATTGGTTATAATTCCTGCGCCGCGAGGAAATGGGACCCCATTGCAGCCCGCAACCGCGGCACCGTCCCCGCGCTCCCACCTGCTCGGCCTGCTCGGTAAAGGACTCTGCGGCTCTCACCACCACGCTGGCGCTGGCCTCCTCGTTCTCGGCCAGGTCGATGCTGGCGACCCACTGCGCGGCAAGAGAGCAGTTAGCGCCGGTCCCGGGGCACGCAGCTCCCACAGCCCAGCCGCCGCCGCCGCCTCCCCGCACCCCGTCCCGCTCCCGCCCGGCGCGCACCCAGTTCCTGGACTTGAAGTACTGCACGCACTGGGACCCCAGGGCCCCTCTACCGCCGTACACCAGCACCCTGCCAGCCACAGCCATGCTCGCCGACAGCACAGCACAGCAATGCACAGCACAGCACGGCCCTGCCCGCCGCCGCCTGCGCATGCGGAGCGGAGCCAGGTCCTGTCATGGGAGAGCTCCGCCCGCCCCCGAGGGCTCGGGGGGGGGGGGACCTGCGTCTGCACGTCCCAGCGGCCGGTTGTGTTACTGCCCTCGGGGACGTGGGGAGGGTTAATTAATTAATTAATTAATCAATCACAGAATGGCTAGGGTTGGAAGGGACCTCAAGGATCATGAAGCTCCAACCCCCCTGTCACATGCAAGGCCACCAACCTCCCCATTTAATACTAGACCAGGCTGCTCAGGGCCCCATCCAATCTGCCTTGAACACCTCCAGGGACGGGGCATCCACAGCCTCTCTGGGTAGCCTGTTCCAGCACCTCACCACTCTCTCTGTAAAGAATTTCCCCCTGACATCCAACCTAAATCTCCCCTCCCTCATCTTAAAACCATTCCCCTTGTCCTGCAGTTATCTACCCTTGTAAAGAGTTGATTCCCCTTGTGTTTGTAGACTCCCTTTAGGTATTGAAATGCTGCAATGAGGTCACCCCACAGCCTTCTTTTCTCCAGGCTGAACAAGCCCAGCTCCCTCAGCCTGTCTTCACAGGGGAGGTGCTCCAGTCCCCTGACCATCTTTGTGGCTCTCCTCTGGACCCTCTCCAACAGCTCTCTGTCTTTTTTGTACTGGGGGCTCCACACTGGGACGCAGTATTCCAGATGGGGCCTCACAAGAGCAGTGTAGAGAGGGACAATCACCTCCCTGTCCCTGCTTGCCACCCCTCTTTTGATGGAGCCCAGGATACCATTTGCCTTCCGAGCCACAAGGGCACATTGCTGGCTCATGCTAAGTTTTTCATCTATCAAAAAAACTTATTAATCGATCAGTGGATCTACAGGCCTTGAGTAGCAGTAACTGTAGAAGCCGGCCCAGCCGTGGCTGTGTGCAGGTGGAGCAGGCACAATCACAGAATCATTACGGCTGGAAAAGACCTGTAAGATCACTTAGCCCAACCATCAGCCTGTTAGCACCATGCCTGCTGACCAGGTCCCTCAGTGCCACACCGCCACGTTTCTCGAACACCTCCAGGGTCAGAGACCCCCCCACTCCCTGGGCAGCCTGTGCCAATGCATCACCACCCTTCTTGAGGACATTTTTTTTTTTTTTTTAAATTTCCAACCCAAATCTCCCCTGGCACAACTTAAGGCCATTCCCTCTCATCCTACCGCTGTTACTTGAGAGAAGAGGCCTACCCCCACCAGTCCACAACCTCCTTACAGGGAGGTGTAGGGCAATAAGGTCTCCTCTGAGCCTCCCCTTCTCCAGGCGGAACAATCCCAGCTCCCTCAGTGCTCCCCATAAGACCTGTGCTCTGCCACGTTAGCAGTCCCGTGAGCTCTGGAAGCAGTGACATTTAGGCTGGCACAGAGTAAGCACCAGGAGGAGCACGCAGCAGAAATGTTAGCAAAATTCTGCAGTCGATTTCCATGCTTGTAATGCTTTGTAGCTAATTATGCTTTTAATAATCTTAAATAAATACAATTCTAGTCCTCAATTTCTTCCCATGTGGTTATGGTATAGATCTCAATGTCATTTGAGCAAGACAATTAAACCTCTGGTGAAACATTAGCTTTGCTAATGATATAGGATTACTTTCCGCAGAAAGAAGCACCACGGCGCTGCACGGTAATGAAGCTGATGTTTGCAACCATCTCAGGATGTTGTCGTAGCAAGATGTATTTTTGGACTTGACTTTTAACCGTACAGTTTAATTTCTGGAGCTTCAAAATATAATGAAATGTATTTCAAAATACCTGCTGTTCAGTTGTGGATTTTGGAGCATCAGGAAAAATTGGGAATGTGCTTAATTGCTGCAGAGAGGCCTTGGAGATGACTCCCTGACACCACTAGGATGCCTGGCTGTTTTAAAAAGACTTTATTTGCCTTGGCTTCTGCAATAAGTTTTGCATCTTTTATCTTGATTGTTGTTGCAATGGGGACCCCGAAGTGGATGACCGGGAAGATCCTGTGCAAAACAGGAGCTGAATTAGTCAATGCCACAGATCCAGAGCTGGTCAAGTTCATTGGAGAAATTTATTATGGACTCTTTCGAGGCGGCAAAATACGCCAGTGTGGGCTGGGTGGGCGTCGCTCCAAATTCTCAGGTAAGTGCAGTTGCAGTTGAATCCCAAACTTGAATGTCTATAGTTCAACTCTAAAGGCACTCCGTTTTGTTTGCAGAACTTGTAGCATGCAATTCATTATTATTAAACTGGCTTTCTTGTGGTCTGTATGGTTTGGGATTTGGGTGGGAATGTAAACCCTCTATCATTTCACGCTAGGTTTTTTTCCTCTGGTTATGTTCCATAATCCTGGAATCAAGAAACAAAACCCCTAGGGCTCGACTGAGGGTTTCCCTTTAGTCTTGAAAAGTGAGTGAAAATTATTGCTTATATCCCAGGCTGAGCTATAGAAGGAAGTACATTCAGGGTGACCCTGTAAGTCACACTATCCCCTTAACCGAAACTTTCCTCTGATGAGTTTTGCTCTTTAGTATTTCTGTGCCTCTAATGTTGCCTTCTTTGTTGAGCTCCTCGCTTTCTTCATGTGCTTGTGGTATTTTTTTCCTTTTAAGAAGTGGAGATGTATATAGCTGTCCACATTAATACATTTCTCCATCTGTCCCAATGCAGACGTTTTCCATTGCAGATCCTCCTAACTTTGTTAACGTGCTGAAGAAGTTTGTAACTTCTTTTCTGGTAACTCTGAAGACAAAAAAATCATTGCTGAATGTGGACTAGTCACATTTCAGTAACCAAAGTGGCTGGCAAGTAGGAAAGCAAAGTTGTTCTTGCTCTGCTTAGCTGCTGTTTCTTTGCAAGATATACAGAAATACAGTCCCATTTCTGTCACCCTATCTGCAGCAGTGACACAAAATGATAAAAAAAGGTAGCCAATACCCTTTTCAATCTTTCTACAATTTTCTGGACTCATTAGTATACTTCCTGATTAATTACAGTGTAAGCTGAGAGGAAGGCCTAGCATTCCACCATCACTATGGAGTGTATTGATACATATCTGTAGGATGTGATCCTATCCTTCTCGGACAAACAAAGCTCTCACTTATGCTAATAAGAATTTTCCCAGTTAGAACTATAAAATTTGGTCATTAACTGCAGTGGACACAGCTGTGTGGTTAGGAAAACAAGTGTGCAAGAGATTTTCCCTTTTAAATACATTAATAGCTCTATAAAGGTTGAAAACTTAGCAGCGCTGGCATCAAAGTCATGGTAGTACTACAGAGCTGTTAGACTCACCTCCTCCTGGGGGTGTTCCATTCGTACTGCGTCATCTATATGAGACCCATGTGGTTTTTCTGGAAGTCCTAAGGCACATAAATTGGTGTGAGATGCTTATGTTTTGACATCTGAATCGAGCCCTGGGAACGAGCTGGGGAAGCAGACATTTGTCTGTGTGCATGGCAGACACAGCTGGAAAGTGTCAGCAGCCCTCACGCCAATGTTCTTCCTGTAGATTCTTTCTTCTTTATTAAACCAGGCTTACTGCTCATGGATTTGGAAGAGAAGCAAAAGAATCCTTCCAACTACCCTGATGCTGGTTTATAATAAAGCTAAATACTTTGCTTTTTTACTGCCAGTTTTTTTCCTGTGAGAAAGTAAGCCAGTTTCTGGCTTCTTATTTCACAGAATCACAGAATTATATTGTGAAACCAAGAAGGGAATTTGAAAAGTGAAACCTGTGAGATTAGGAAATATGAATTCAGAGTAGATCTCACCGGAGCCAGTAGGAAGAGAGAGAAAGAAGAATCACATGAAAAAATAAATCAGACAGGAGCAACACCTTTTCAGGCAGCAAAGAACCAGATAAGGGAACGGGACTTCTGGTCTTCTAAGGGATGAAATTAAAAGCATAGGACGGAAATGGGAGACTGGAAAAGAGGAGTTTGGAGCAGAAAACAAAGATGATTAAGACATTAACAAAACAAGATAAATAAAACAGTACTTAACCCTGAATCCTTACTCACAGGTCCTCTGTGAAGGATTTTTCCCGTGGCAGCATATATCCTGTTTGTCTGAACAGTGAGAAATAAAGCAAAATGAACTAAGGTTAGGGTAACCAGCTGATTGCTTCTTTAAAAATAGCCTTGTTTAGGTATAATTTGAGTTTAGGTATAATAATTGTTGTATGAGCGTAATGTGCTGTTTTTATTGTTGTCAAGAAAAATTACACGCTGAATAGATTATTTTTTTCTCGCCAGTTTTCCCACATATGGTGAAGAAACTGAATACAGGCCTACATGTGATGATAATAATGTTCCTTTGTGTGGCCATTTCCTTTTCTCTGGTCAGTTTTGGATTCTGCATTCTGAACGCAATAAAAGTTCCTTACCGTGCTATTAAGGGTCCGGCAGGAATATGCCTTTGGAATTTCCTTGCAGGTAAAATAATTTACCAGTATTTTTTACCAGGTCACATTTGTAAAAAAAAAAAAAAATGTTAACAGCAAAACTTCTCTTGCCTTACTAAATATCTCCTTGGCTTGAATATTTGTGAATAAAATGAAGTTTCAGTTCATCTCATCTACCAAAACAGATGCGTCAGATGGCATTTCAGCTTACTGTACCTAGTCAACTTATTACAGGAGCTGCAAAATGTTGGTCTTTACAATCACTGATAAAGGGACTTTGTTGCAAACACTGGTATAGTGCTTGGCCATACAATAAGGGCTAAGCATTTTGAAGATGTTTAACCATGCCCAAGTCTACCTCATTTTGCTCACTTTTGTATTTAATAAGTCTTTCTGAAGCACAACCACAATGTTTTGACAGCAATGGTGAATGCTTCTTTTGTTCTGTTGCAGGTGGATTCATAGCTCTTGCAGTCACTGGCTTTATGGCTGCTGTAAAACTTCACCGTCTCACAGAAAGAATTGCCAATTTTCGGGAAAATGTCTTTCAATTTGTTATCTTAGAAGAACAGTTTGAAGATTGTTTTTGGATTTGTGTGGCAAGCGCCACAGCACATGCAGTGAATTTGCTGCTAATACCCATTAGTTGTATTAATTTCCCTAAAATTAAGACTAAAACTGAAGAGGCAAATGTTACAGCTGAAGATATCATGTACTAATAAATCTACATAAGATTTCTTTGGTCAGAGAACTGTCATGTCAGAAATGGCTTCTTGGCTTTTCTGCTTCTGGCTTGGATGGAGAGCTTTGGCTTAGACATGAGTAAAGATGCCAAGTGTGCAATTCTGCAGTATTTTTTAAGGTCAGTCTACAGCACCAGCAATTAGCACACATGGGAAAGTAGGATTAACAAATGCTACAAACATTTTCAAAAATGAGCTGTTTGTGCAATATATGCCGCTGACAGTTTTGATAAAACTTACATTTTAAATACTTTAGAAAAATAAGGTGAAGAATAATTTCACCTAAACCAAATGTATTTTTTGTTTAGAAAGAAAATACGTTCAGCATAAACCTTTGAAAACATGGAGTATTACAGAACAAAAAGACTGGATGTTTGCTAATTACCTTCTGAGAATTATCTGGACATGTTTAAGAGAGCCATCAAGGACATATTTGATGATGGTAAACTGATTTGAAGAAGGAGACCTCACTATCTGTGGGGCTAAACTTAGGGGGAAGCACAGGCTGAGAGTGTGTGACAGTGTTTAAAAACAGAAATTATCAAACTCCACAAAGTAAAGAAGTGAGAAGAGTAAAGTTTATGGGATGCTGGTAGGCTATGAATAAATGACCAGCTGCATTATGAAGGTTTCATTGCAAGTTCTGGAAGTAAAGTAAATAGAATCTTTTTTTTTAAGTAACAGTGCTTTTAGATAATCTGAAAAGTGTAATGTTAGTGATCTTCAACCTGCTTCTGTCTGAAATCAAGCAAAATAAATATATGATGAAAGAGGACAAAAATGAATAAAAGTGGTTACATGGATGGAAGGTACCAGGAAGTACCCTAGTTCTGACAAGCATATAAGCAGTTCTTGCACTACAAATAATTAATATTTCGCTGAAAAGAATGTAACAGTAAACGTGTCCTTTTTTCCCCCTTTAATTACTGTAGTGAACATATACTACCTTTTTAGCAATAGGAACTACAGATAACTTATGAATTTCTTTGAATGAATGAAAGAAGATATTATCTAAGTTAATGTCAATGAATTATTTTGTAGTCAGTTACACTTTGTCAGACCAGCAGGTTGTGTGACTCCACTCTTGTGACAAGTTCTTTGTAAAAAATAGTAGCATTTGTAGGATTCAAAGTGTTTTTAAAGCAGCTCAAGATATTAAAAAAAAAAAAAAAATTTTTTTCATTTGAAAACAACTCTTCACAAAAATAGTATTGTAAGGGTCATTTTCAGTAGTGCCTAACACTGTGTTTTATGTGCCCAAATAACTAGTTTTATCACCGAATTGTGCAGAACCCTCAGTAAAACAAGTTACCAGAATAAGCTGATATTTAACATTTTTGCTGACTAAGCTGCTTAAGTAGATATTTAAATGAGGATAACTCAGCTTAAGTCAATGAGTTTAACATCTCTGACCCTGATACTTATTTTCCTCCCTCTTTTTACTATGTTTATGTCTGAAGACCAATGAAAAAAGCTGTCTTATGAAGAAAATTCTACTTTCAGTTGATATTTTTATAAAATACGTTTTGCTACTGTACACAGCAGACTCAAGCCACTAAATGCTGCAGCAGTTTATGTGCATGCTCTGTGTGAGGTAAGAAATTAAAACAATTCAATTCATCTTCAGCACATACTCAGCATGACCAGCAGGCATTTGGAAAGGCAGTATCACAGCTTCAAAGGAAATGTCATATGCCAAAGTCAATCTATAGTTGTACTAAGCAGTCTCTCTGTTACTGTGTGCTATACCACCTCTGGTTTTGGCCCTACAAGGTCAGCAGGATTATGAGTGGAGAATTTTGTGCACCTGCTGTTGCAACAGATATTTATAATCTCTTTTCTTCAGTGCAGTGTTAGCCATTCTTTTTTTTAGGAGCACAATAAATAAATAAATAAGAGGCAGATTCAAAGTTTTGGTAAGTCTGCAGCACTTCTATAATTTTAGCATAAAGAGGACTCGATAAGGTAGAAAAAAAAAAATGATTCCTAATTTATATCACATACTTCAGTATTCTAATTCCAGTGGTGTTTTCATCCAGCTCTACAGTAAGTCACAACTGCAGGAGGATGGTGCCATACCCTGTTCATGAGGAGGCAGCAGGTTAGCCCCTTCTGTGACAGTGCCTTTGGTGCTAACAGCACAGTGCTTCTGTGGTACCACCACCTTCTCCTCACAGAAAATTCAGAGTGGCTCTGAAATGCAAGACCTTGAACTGACAGATAACTGCACAACTTAGCCTCCACTAAATGTAGTTCTCTCTAGGAAGTAAAAAGGAAGCAGATTAAGAGATGCAATGTGCTGAAAGATAACTTTGGCAGTGCTTTTCAGTAGTAGTAGTGTGTATGTACTCCCAGACATTTTTCTTACTGCCAGTGGAATATGTAATGCCCCCAAGGCTTCCTCAACAACTATCATTTAAACTGTTACTGAATAAGAGCCGTGGGACTACTTACTCGGGTCACGGCAAGATTGCTGGACTGTTGAACTGGATTCCTTGGCAGGTTGCAGTAGGTCTGAAAGAACCAAGAGAGAGCACTGTGTAAGAAAAGGACAGCTGTGTCGACCAGCTTTTGAATCTTGTTTTGAATCTACTCAACAATGGAGCACACTGTGCAGGAATAGTCCAAAAGATGCCTGACACCACATCTATGAAACGTTTCTGAATCTTACTGTGGGATGTTACAGCTGCCTGAGCTGAATGATGAAATAGCATTACCGTCCAATTACTGCTTGTGAGAAAACAGTATTTTCAGTTCTCTTTCGAGTGAACAGAAGTATTACTTTGCATGAATCAAGCTGAATTGAACATAAACAAGGCTAAATTAACATTTCAGCTGCACAGGTTGTCACAGTTAAGCACAGCTGAGACATATTGATGGGAAAATACATAGAATGTTTGCCCTTTTGTTCCTTGTTGGAAAAAAAAAAAAAGGTTAAATGGAATCACACATAGTTAAGCTGTATAATTAGAAAGCAATCCTTAAGGTTAGCAACGGCCAGTGTTACCACTTAGACCTTTGCACCTTTCCCTTTTACATCCTAAAACACTTTCAGAAAATCTGGAACTTGATATATAAAGAGTGATTTACATTAGCTACACTTCAAATAGAGACGTCCCTAATCACATGCATACTCAACTTGTGGAAATGAAGGCTTCTTTGGGGGGACTTTTTACTCTGGAAGATTTAAACCCCAAGTGGGTACGTTTATGAGGTTATCGTCCATTTGTGAAGTATTCATCCAGAACTTTAAAGAGATAACACATCAAATCCTATTCTTCCATAGAAAACTACTTCAAATGCTCTGAAAACATTCATATCCCTGCAGAGTATGGAGATGCTCCATGAAGGAGGTAGGGAAGCTAAGGGGCCATTCCTCAAAGGACAAAGAAACTATTATTTGTTTATAATAACCTCTCCAAAATAAACAAAGATAAGAACTAACTACTGCTTTGATTCTTTATTAATGTTATGATTTAACATTAAAAATGGATGCAATTTCCATCAGTCATTTTCTGAGTGACATTGCTCTTACTAAGGCTCTCATACCAATGATACTGCATATCAGCAAACCCCAACACTTCTTTTCCATGTGGTGATTTTGCTAGATAAACATACATCTACTTCTAGCTGAATTTTTCTGACATAACCACATTTTTTGGGGGGGGAGGGGAGAAGGGGGAGAAGGTTTGGGGTTGCATTTTGTTGTTTAAATTTAATGCACGGATTATAACTGCTTTCTCTCAGAACCTAATGAACTCATGCCAAGATGTTATCACAGAATCATTTGAATTGGAAGGGAACCCTACAGGCCATCTAATCCAAGTGCCCTGCACTGAAGAGGGACACCTGCAGCTGGATCAGGTTGCTCAGAGCCCTGTCCAGCCTGACCTGAAGTATGTGTAGGGATGGGGCAGGACCAGCTCTCTGGGTGACCCGTGCCAGTGCCTCACCACCCTCATCATAACAAACTTCTTCCTTTTATCCAACCTAAATCTCACCTCTTTTAGTTTGAAACCATTTCCCCTTGTGCTATCACAACAGACCCTGCTAACGAGTCTGTCTTTTCTTGCAGAACCCTTTCAGGTACTGAAAGGTTGCACTCAGGTCTCTCTGGAGCCTTCTGTTCTCCAGGCTGAACAGCCCCAGCTCTCAGCCTGTCCTTATAGGAGAGGTGTTCCAGCCCTTGGAGCATTTTTGTGGCCCTCTGGATGCATACCAGCAGCTCCATCTCTCTCCTGTACGGAAGACTCCACACCTAGATGCAGCTCTGCAGGTGATGTCTCAGCAGCACAGCGTATTGGTACAGTATCACCTCCCTCGCCTTGCTGGCCACAATTCTTTTTATACAGCCCAGGCTACGGTCGGCTTTCTGGGCTACGAAGGCACATTGCCAAGCAAACCCTTGCCCGTCGCGGGATAACATCACTGCGCAGTCCCGATACTCGCAGCGAAGCTCGCTCTCAGAGCCCCGCCTCCCGCTCCCCGCCCTCCGGCCCGCCCCGCTCGGCGCGGGCTGATGAGGCGCACGGTGCGCCGGGGTCAGGTGTCGGCCCGCCGCGCGGGGCTGCGTGCCATGCTGCTGCCGTGGGTGCGGCGGGCGGACGCGCGCCGCCTGGCCCGGGTTCTGCCCCTGCCGTGCAGCCGCTCGCAGCGGAGTCCCCTGCCGCGGGGCTACAGCCAGGGGGCGGGCGGGAAGGTGAGGGGTGAGAGAGCCGCGCTGCTCGGGGATCCTGACTGAGAACCGCGTTTGGGGGCCCGAGAAGAAAAAGCTCTTTGTAAATTACAAATTGGAAATATTTTCGTTAGTAGGGACGCAAAACGACCGTTCCTTTAGTTACGCTGTATCTCATCTGCGGCGGCGCATCCTGCTCGACCGGCGTCGCTCTGTGCTACAGCGTGAGCGCCGTGCTCGCCGTCCGTCCCAGTCTTGTCAGCACTAACGCGTGCCCTTCCGCAGGGCCTGCTGCTGGGAGCCTACGCGAGCGAGCGGGAGGGCGGCGCCGCCCAGCTCAGCGCGGCGGGGGACGAGTTCGACGGCCGCGTGTCCGGGAGGCTGCGCGAGCTGCTGGCCGCGTGAGTGCTGCGTGCCGCGCTGGAGATGGAAGCGCCTGTAAACGTCAGCAAGAGCGGGGCGGTCTGCTTGGTCCTTGGTAGCGTTTAAACCTTCCCAGGCCGCGCGGCTTGGAGAGAAGCTCCTGGGAAAAGAGATGCGATGTATCTGTAGGGACTGCTCTTTATCGGGATGAGCCGGCGCAGGGTGCAGGAGCACTGCGTGGCTGTGGGGTGAACGCAGCAGAGTAACTTTGTTACCGTACGGACCTATTCACTGAAAGAAGCTTCTTGTGTTCTAGATGCGGGCCCCCTCTGAAGAAAGGCAAAGCACGCGTATTCCATGGTTTGCATCAGGTACGGACACTGCGTTTTCGTACGTGTATTTCTGATGTGTGAGATTTGCCCTTATGGCTTACTTTAAGCTTGGTTCATTGGTGTGCATCATATATGTGATATATCACCCGCTTCAAGGTACGCTTTTGGTGCCATTTGAGAGGTCCTAGCACATCTAATGTCCCTGCACGGAGCTAGCAAATACGATTTGTGCCTTGCTGGAGTGCTGCTCGGCAGCCGCTAGGTGTCCCCGTGTGAGTAATTGCATCCTACGTTAGGGCTATGTACATGATTTTAAACAAATCAGGTTGTAGGAATTATTGCCTGTCACTCTGAGTTCCCATGTGCACAACAGACGAGTGATGTACCCAGCTGAAAGGCTGTCATGGATTCGTGGAAGACCCCTGCAAGGTCCTGTTGTCCCAGCTGTGCATACAGGATGACCCCTGAAGTAAGCAGTAAATCTCCTCAGGTGAATGCAGTAGAAGATGGCCTTATGCACTTTTCTGAGTGTGTAAGATAATAATAGCTAAAAAAGGATAACGTGAATCAAACGTGAACGTCAATCTCAGAAGTTTGCGCTAGTTCCACATTTTGAGGATTAAGACACTTTGTGGTGTAGTAGTTTGAAAGCCAATAGAATCTGACAGAGCTGCTATTTGCAATGGAACAGTAAGGGAAAGTCTGAGATTAAATTACTGGAAAATCTATTCGCATACATAACCTTGAGTATGGTTTTATACAAATTTGAATTCATCCGTAAAGGTCTCCTTTCATCTTTGTTATCTTTGCCTTTTTGCCTTCCACTTTTGGTTTGTAAGGCAAGTGTGCTGTGCTACGTGGCTTGCCTGAATTCTGGATCTGCATACCTCTGTGCAGTTTTGGTTTGGCACTTGGCTAATTGTGCCAGCTCTGCTCCGGAGCTGAACTGGTAGGCTTAGGCTTTGAAGAGACTTTTTTAGATTGATGTACTACTGAGCTAAAATGGTTGCACTTAGGCAGCTCACATCTGGCCTCTGTTCTGCAGCAAAAGCTGGATTTGTTTTCAAGACTTCTAGACTTTCCCATAGAAGTGTCTTTTGCTGTATGGTGAGCATAAAGCCATATCTGCTACAACACATGTAATTAAGTGGACAACCTGCCTAACTGTTTGGATCCCTGTGGCAAATGACTGAGAGTGGAAGACAGTGGCAGCACAAAAGAAAATCTGTATAACACAGAGAATGTATGTTAATGCTGTTTGGCTTGATTTGGGAAGCGTAGTCTTTGTAACAACCCTGCGCTGTGGCTGTAACAATGAGGAATCCATTTGTGTGTTGACTTTGTGTAGGACTTTCCAAGCGTGGTTGTAGTTGGCTTGGGTAAGAAGAATGCTGGAGTAAATGGCCAAGAAAACTGGAATGAAGACAAAGAAAATATCCGTGCAGCTGTTGCAGGTTAACTTTTCTAATTTTCTTAAGCCTCTCATCTAGAGTCATCTAGAGAAGTCTTTTAATGTAACCACGTAAGTCATAAGCTGAGACAAGAGGTCAGTCACACAAGTATGACAGCTCTTTGTCCCGAGAGCTAGACCAGACTGTCTCACTAGCTGCCAAAACACTTAAATTCTTTGGGTACAAAAAAAAAAAGAACATGGAATATGTTTTGGTTATGATTTTGTTTGTTTTATACTGTTCATAAAAGCACAGATAAACTATTTTGTGAGAAAAGAACAGTTACAGAGCCTTAGCAAAAACTACATCACAGCAAATATCTGACACCTATACTCATAGTCCATAACACTCCAGAATAATGGAGACTTGCTTTGATATGGGCCAAGTTTAAAGGAATGAGAACAACTGTGCAGTTTAGGGCCTAATTGTAGGAATTTATCAAGTGATATTTTTCATCACAATTTGTCAGTATATGATAATCAGCATTTAAAATTATTTTATCATATGTTCATTTTAGTTAATTAATTTATGAACTTAGGTATCTTAAGTAAACTTTTTTCCTTGAGGTGTTATATGGATTATATCAGACACCTGTTTTGCTTTTCTGTGCAATATGGCCTACTCGTTCTGTACTGTATTTTTTCAGTTGGTTGTAGACAGATCCAAGACCTGGAAATCCCCTGTGTTGAAGTGGACCCTTGTGGAGATGCTCAAGCAGCAGCAGAGGGTGCTGTCCTTGGATTGCATGAATACAATGAGCTGAAGCAAAAAAAGAAACCTGTAGTTACTCCTCAGCTTCATGGAAGGTGATGGCAAAAGGAAAAGTTGCTTGTGTATTTATCCATTTGTCTATTTTTTAAATTATGCATGCTTGTTCATGAGAAAAATGAAACTGAAAGAACAGGGCTAGCAGCAATCTCTCTCTTAATTTCTCCCAATCCTTTGAATTTCCTTAATTATTTTACACTCCAGGTATATTAATGGTGTTTGCTCCACACATTTTTGTTAGTGTGCCATATTATGAGGCTAAGGGTAAATAAATGCTGCTTCATAGAAAAGAAGGCCAAGGATAAAAATAAAAGCAAAAATTACTTGAATTACGTTCTGATGTGAACGGATTTGCACTGGTATTGCATGCCAAAATTGTTGAGCAGTGTTATCCTAAACTCTGTAAATGAATAAATCCTTTTGAGAATCAGGAAATGCTGACTGAGACCAGACCATGGATATGTTTTACAGAGTTCACTTGTTATATTTGCATTCACAGAATGAAATGCAAGAAGAAAAGTTGGCTTCTAAGTAGACCTTACTGTTGCTTGAGAGGAGAAAGCAGACATTCCCATTTCCTACGCAGTCAGCTCTGTCTTTTGCTAGTGAAATTCTTGAGTGCACTGTGAGATGAGATCCAAATTCTACTCTTGTCGTGTAACCGTACTTCAGCAAAGTGAAAAACAGAATTGAAGGCTTTATGCGGTAAATGAAAACTTTCATAATGTGATTACAAATTACGGAAGGCATATAAACCTAATGTTTAAGGATTTAAGCCATTTTCACAATAGTAAGGATTAGGACAAGACCAAATGTATTAGGCAGTTTCACACCTCCTGCTCTAGGATTCTTCTAGCTTTCTCTGAAGCACTTGAAGCAGAGATGAGAAGTAGATTAGATACACCGTGGATCTCCCCTGAATTCCTCATAGTAATGGTAATGGAACATTCTTAATTGCCTTAAATTAATGCTGATGTACTTTCAAAAAGGAGAGAACAAATGAACGTTGACATCTTTTCTTAAATGTTGATGATCATGATTGTTATGTCATTGTTTTGTTTCTTTAGTGCTGGAAGTGAAGCCTGGCAGAAAGGTGTTATCTATGCGGAGGGTCAGAACCTCGCTCGGTACCTTATGGAGGCTCCAGCTAATTATATAACTCCAATCAAATTTGCTGAATACATTGAACAGAAGCTTGGAAATTTTGCTAGCAATGTGAAGGTCCATATAAGGTAAAATCCCTTGAAACTACTTTTCTATTGAGTAAAAAAAAACCTCCCATGCCACTGAAATTAGTAGCATGCTCTCATTCTCATTCTGCTATCTCAAATAACAAAAGCAAGTGAAGTCTTTGTTGAAAAAGCCTAAAGGTGCCCAGGCTGCTCTCAGAATTAGGTGAGCAGAGTAAGCAGATACTGTGACACAGCAAAATGATTAACTGCCAATTAGTCATGCTGTCAGTTATCTGCTTAATTGACACAAGGGCTGTGAAGGAGGAAGCCTGGTAAAGAATCAGTGAATAAATTATAGATACCAGATACTTTTTTTTTTTCTAATACGTCTTCTTTTATTCCCAATTGTTAGATATACCTTTCCCTCTGTTGTTTTTCATTTGGATGTGGTAATTAAATATCCTTTATTGCTTTTTTTTTTTTTTTTTTTGAGTTTTTAAAATGTTGAGATAGAGCCCTTTAAAAGCCTTTGCAATTGAATTTGCACAGCTAATGCTTCTTGTCCCAGAACTTCTAGTTGCTGCCCTTCAGCAGAAATGGCTGGTCGCATTAGTAAGTGCTGGAGGGTGTTCTGGTGAAAAGGAAAAGACTGAGGGGAAATCAACTGTACACATAGTATTTGTTCTGATGGGAGAAAGCAAAAAGAGGATGCAACATTGTTACTCCATGTGCCTTCAAAGACACAGTCTGATAGGCAAGTTGAAGTTTAATGTTTCTCATGCAGAAAGTACAGATTTGGTCTTCTTTAAAAACAAAAACCAAACAGTAACTTTGAGGCGGTACTTTTCTGTTTCACAAAAGAAATGACAGTGGGATTTAAATGGTGGTTTCCAATCTAACTAAAATTGAATTAATTGTGTACAGGCCTTCAAGAATTATAGCCTTTCAAAAGCAAACAAAAATTCCTTGGTCAGCGTTCAATTAAAAAATATATATTTCTGTTCCAGGCCAGAGTCTTGGATAGCAACGCAGCAGATGGGAGCATTCCTGAGTGTAGCCAAGGGTTCAGCTGAACCTCCCATCTTTCTGGAGATTCACTATTTAGGAGGTGCTAATGCCAATGACTCTCCCTTGGTATTTGTAGGAAAAGGAGTTACGTTTGACAGGTACGTACGGTGATATTTTAGTGGTTTGGGGACAAGGGGAAGCTATGGTTTAGTTATTAATGGATGGAGCTCAGATGGGCTGTGCATAACTCAGATGAGAGATATGCACTTCAAACTGCAATGCTGTTAAACGCAGAGGTGAAGCCTTGCTTGTACCTTCCTACTATTTCTGTTGAGCGCAAAGGTGCTTTTTCTTTTCCCAGCACATCTTTCAGTGCTGTTCCAGTGAACTCACTCTATGTAGCAGATTGTGCTGCATTTCCCAGGAATAAAACAAGCTGCAGTGACTGAATGGTGTAGAATTGATGTGCTTTTGGCTTGTAAGGGAAAATGAAATCCAGGGGAAAGAAACAAAACTTTTGTCTTTTTTTTTTTTTTAATCTGAGCAAACCGTGGGATGAAGAATTCACATACTTAAAATTGCAGTCTGCCCCTGGACATGTAGATCACATTCAAGCCAAGTAGAAACAGTTTGTTTTTTGCAGCAGGTTCTCATGTAGGACAGAAAAAGCAGTTACACGTACTGAAGAATTTCAGTTTGTTCTCCTTCCATATGCTTGACTTCATCAAATCTACTATTCTTCTTTTGTACTCTACTACGAAGACTGCAGAGTACAGGAGAACTGGTTTGTTGGTCCACTGTAGATTACCTGAATTCTTACGGTGCAGAGGAAGTAATTTAGGTGTACTTCAGCTGAAAACCAGTGTACTTGGGTGTTGTAAGAAGAAACCACTGAGTCTAGTATTTATTGATTTTTCTTTTTATTTTTTTTTCATGCTAAAACACAGTGATGGACAGAGTGTTTATGTTTATTAATGTATGTAACATCTAACACCTCCATGCTGGATGATATTTATTCTACTTATTTCAGTGGTGGCATTTCACTGAAGCCATCATCAGGTATGGATGCGATGAGAGCAGATATGGGAGGGGCTGCAACCGTTTGTTCAGCCATTGTGACAGCAGCAGCTTTAAATCTTCCTCTTAATATAATTGGTAAGTATTTGTCTGAGAATCTGAAAGCCTTCATTTTACAAAATTCTCTGTAGACAAAGTCATTTTCTCTATCAGCAGTGATAACTTTTAAGACACTGTCTTACCGAAACGTCACAGGCGCTTACAAAACTGCTTCTCTCTTTCCCTAGCTCAGCCTCTTTTCTGTTTTCACTTGCGTATCAAAAAGAATTACTTTATTCATGCAAAGATAATGAAAGGCAGAACTAAAAAAAATAATAATTAAGGCATGATTTTTAGAACTTAGAAGAGGGACTGGAGCACCTCTCCTATGAAGAAAGGTTGAGGGAACTGAGCTTGTTTAGCTTGGAGAAGGGAAGGCTACAGGGAGACCTCATTGTGGCCTTCCAGTACTTGAAGGGAGCATGTAAACAGGAGGGGGAACGGCTGTTTATGGGGGTGGATAGTGACAGGACAAGGGGGAATGGCTTAAAACTGAGACAGGGGAGGTTTAGGTTAGATATTAGGAGGAAGTTTTTCACCCAGAGGGTGGTGACACACTGGAACGGGCTGCCCAAGGAGGTTGTGGATGCCCCATCCCTGGAGGCACTCAAGGCCAGGCTGGATGTGGCTCTGGGCAGCCTGGTCTGGTGGTTGGTGACCCTGCATGTAGCAGGGGGGCTGAAACTCGATGATCATTGTGGTCCTTTTCAACCCAGCCCATTCTATGATTCTGTGACTTGGCTGTTGATAAACCTGTTTTTAGTGGGTTTTGTCCTGATGCTTTGTTACAAGAAAGAGTTTGGATACCTATAAAAGCCATTAGAAATGAAAAGAAGTTAGCTGAGCTATCTCTGTTTGCCAAAGCTGAGGAGGATGGCGCATCAGCTTTTTCTTTGGAGAATGTCTCAACAGAAATTTTAAAACAACAAAATAAGCTTTCTGATACTAGTTTTTAGTTCTGAATAGTGGTTATTGCTTCTGCAGAAATGTGCAGTTAGAATTAAATCAGTTGATTCAGGAATTGCGCTTAAAAAACCATTTCCTGATGAGATGTAGTCCGCTCTAGGTTAAGTTTTGTGTTTGAAAACTGTCGCTTCCAGCTAAGCAATATTTTAGTTGCTGACATGCTTCGACCAGTAGAGGGCAGCGAACCACACATCCTCACAAGATTCATACTTAAAAGCATCCCAAGGGAAGCGCTAAGCAAAAATCAGCGGAGCAGAAATCTGTGTACTTAATTCCAGTGAATAGCAGCGGTCTGCAGTTCTCTCAATCCTTCATGCTTTGGGCAGAACACAGGAGCAGGCTCTCCCTGGGAATGGGGGCTGTCTTTCATCCCACTGTCTCATTCACTGTTTTCACATCGACTGAGAGCTCATGTTTGCTCTTATGGTTGGCATTCTATGGCGATTCCTTGGACCCCTCTTGGCATTACACAACGAGGAGAGCTTGAACAGCTCAGAGTTCAGAAGTCTGATTTTCAGAAAGAAGTAACTCTCTTTATATGTGACTAATTCTTCATATATGGAAGACATAAGATAGTACCTCTTGACAGAAGCTTTGGTGAATTTTAAAGCTCTTCTCCTGTCGCTTGCCTGAGTATCTAAATTAGAAGTAAATCCTAGTGGTAAAATGGTGCAGGGGAAAATAAGCTGTGGTGCAACATGCAGAGAAATCCCACTGATTGAAAATTAGGCCGTGTGACTTTCAGTGACCAGGAAAATTCAGATATTGAGCAATTAAGGTGAAAATTCTACTGCTTTCTTAAGTTTGTTGTTTGTTTCCTAACTATTTTTTTTATATCTTTTGAGAGAGATGATAGTAATGCACTTTTTCTTTTTTTTTTTTTTCTCTCTCTGAGGTTTGGCACCCCTCTGTGAAAACATGCCCAGTGGTAAGGCAAACAAGCCTGGGGATGTAGTTAGAGCCAAGAATGGAAAAACAATCCAGGTATGCCTATGAAACTTGGATTTTTGAGTACTCTGAGTGAATTGGTTCAATCAGGTTGCATGACTGTAGTCAGAGGATATGCAATGCAAATGTATGTTATTAATTAGGAATTGCAATCACAGGGTTTTTTCAAACATATTTAAACATATTTGAAGAGGTTAGACATGTTCTACAAATCCCTAATAACAACTGGAAAGTATGGTAACAATGAACATGCTAGAAAATATTGTCATCTCAAGATGCTTATAAACACAGGCTCTCAGAATGAGTAACATACAACTTGCTTCTGGCAGACCTTTGAGGACACTTACCTGCTGTCTGGAGTAAGATGTAAGTGTATTAGTTCCCTGCTGATATAATTAAGGTCTTTGCCATGCTAGCTGCTCTGTACAAGCAGAACTGAGCATCATAAGATCTGTCAATTCAAAGCACATTGCCATACTACTATTTCATATTTAATCCAAGCTATACTAATTCAATATATTAAATGCTGCAGAAAGTTACTGTGCAGTAGGCTGCTGACTTTGTGCAGAAGATGGCTTACTCAATATTTCTGTCTGGATTTCTGTGATTCAAACTTTGACCTTGACGTTCTCTCTGTAGTACTGAGTTTGGTGGCATTCAGCTTGGAGGGAGAAGACTGCATGCATATTCCTCCAGCAAGGAGAAATCTAGAAGAAATAGCTAGTGGCTCAGAGTGCATGCAATTAATCTTGCAGAATTCATTATAAGCTTTCTCTGAACGGGGAAAGGTGCAGAGGGGCTATTGATTTTATTTTCTTCTTTAGAGGCAAAAAGGTTCAAGACACAAAAAGAAAGCAGTATCACACGGAACCATTTCCTGGCACGCATCTGTGCATTCTTGTGGATCCCTCTCCTTCACAGTTTCTATGAGCCATATTTCTCTGAGTAAATCTTGATTAATTTCCTTGGTCTTGTGACAGTGTAGTCACAATCTGACAGCTGTTTAAGAGAATGTGTGAGAAATAAGTCAGTTAATGGGATGTTTTCAGTAGTTAATCTCTTATTGATTTTTCCACCTGAAGGTTGATAACACAGATGCAGAAGGAAGACTGCTATTAGCTGATGCTCTCTGTTATGCCCACAATTTTAATGCAAGGGCTATTGTGAATGCTGCAACATTAACAGGTAAGCAGTCTTCCTTCCCTACTTCATTTTGGAAACCAACTTTTTGTTATTCTCATTAAATGGTCTGTGAATTTGTTGTACTATGTATACAAAGACAGCCTGAAGCTGAAAGCAGGTGAGATTGCTTGGCATGTTGCAGGACAAGAGCTTGCACAAATTCTGTTGTAACAACTTGTACAACTGCAGCATGTCTCCAAGACTGGGGGTATTGGCATGCACGGAGCACAGTAAGCAATGTAGATGAAGTTGGGCCTGGCCCAGCTGAGCTGGAAGGGATAAGTCCAGGAGGATTTATGCAGACTTGGATGTTTCTGCACAAAGTTTTCCCGTGCTTCTTTTTCTGGCTGAGTTAATAGTAGATTCCAGGCAATTATGTCACTCAACATCTTGCCTAAGCACATTCAACCCTCAGGTTGTGGTGCAGAGATACTGGTGAAGCTGTGGAAGACTGTGCCAGTTCCGGCACTAGCCATCCTGAAGCCAAAATAGTTTCTTTGTGAAAAGCCTCTTGGGTGCCTGAGTTCTGACCTACCCAGCACCACTTCTTCCATTTGCTGAGCTATCTCAATCTACCTAGTAGGAGAATCAATACCATCTTCTCAGGAAGTCACTTCAGTGAAACATCGCAGAATGGCCTGGATTGGAAGGGATCTCAAGGATCATGAATCTCCAACCCCCCTGCCACATGCAGGGCCACCAACCTCCCCATTTAATACTAGACCAGGCTGCCCAGAGCCCCATCCAATCTGGCCTTAAACACCTCTGGGGACGGGGCATCCACAACCTCTCTGGGCAGCCTGTTCCAGCACCTCACCACTCTCATAGTAAAGAACTTCTCCCTGAAACATCTCTTATCTCATGTGCATTTTGTTTCTTCTCTATAGTTATATATGAATGGAGTTCTTTTTACAGGTTTAACATTATAGCACTACGTATGCATCTCATGAACTGCAGCAACAATCTGTCATAGCTGAAGTGATTGTAGCTGAAATGTGAGCAAACATGGAAGAACAGATCAGATAGGAGTCCACTGTTTTGCTTAATAAACAATCTGAGAAAAATAATCACCTCTCTTTGCTTTAAATCATGTTCCTCAAGCTTAACGCTGTTCAAACGCTTGGAAAATGTTTATAGAGAGAAGCAATGTTGATTTTAAGTGGTTGACTTGTGTAAAAGTATTTCCATGATAGGAGAAATGGGTTACTCCCACTCCAGGCTATTGTTTGGGATCCTTTGGCACCAGGCAGGAAGGAGGACAACTCCTGCAGAAATTTCTGACATTGCTGAGAATTTTGCTTTTTAAATTTCCCTGGGATTGAGTGCCTGAAATAGCATCAGTGTTAGAGAAGCAGATCTGTGACAACCAAAAAATAACTGTGTATGCGATCTCTCTGCTTGAGGCGTGGTTTATTATTTTGATGGTGATTATTTTCATTTAAATTAAACTTGCGTATGCTGTGCAACAACCTCTGTGAATGAAATTCAGAGAAGGAAAAGTACCAAGTGGAAAATTGGATGAGTTCATAAACTTGAAAGTCTGATTTTTCTATGTAGAAAGTAAAAATTTAGGTTTTTTTTTTTAATTTTATTTTGATAAAGGACTTATTGCTGAATACATTAGGCATATTACTGTTAAGCTGAAAACAGTCAAATTTTATGAGATCTGGAATGTAATTTTCATGAATTCTTGTCCTGTTAGTTTAGCCTTTAAACAACTTTAAATTTTGTTAAATTAAATGAAAGTGCACTAAAGTCTGTAGGTTTTGTGGACTTCAGAAATCACTGCTGGTGAGAATTAAAAAGGGAAGTACTGTGAGGAGTGTGTATGCAGGGTAATAAGTCCACCTTCGCAGTCATCGTATAAATTTCAAGGTGTCTTTCTGTAGGTGCCATGGATGTTGCACTGGGGTCTGCTGCAACTGGAGTGTTCACAAATTCATCTTGGCTTTGGAATCACCTTTATGAGGTAGGCCATCAACATTATTATCAAGTGATAATCTTGTTAATAGCTGCTGTTACTAAAAAAGTAGTGACTTTCTTTTAAAGAAAGTCTTACCTGACACAACTCTAAAATGTTACTGTATTTTGAAATCTCGTAGGAATGTGTTAGTATTGTATTTAATTGAAAAATACATAATTGAGACTCTTAATTGCTGGCTCCTCAGTGAGGTTTTATATCACACAGCACAAAGCACGCATTGTGATTTTGAGTGGTGTTGGCATCCTTTGACAACATACTGCATGTGTAGAAGCTCTGGATTATTGACAGTGATTAGTTTTTGTTAAAAAGGTAATTGGTATTGTTAAAAGCCAGACCAAAGGAGACATTCAGAGAGGCCTTGCAAGTGCCTGAGGTGTGATGGACATGGGGAGTCTCTGAAGGGAAGGATCTGTGAAAATGTATATTACCAGGAAACTATATTATAGGGGAGAATAAGTATTCTTTATATTTTGCTTTTTGATCACCACCGCTGAAATGGGATTCAGTTTTGTTTGCAGTGTATTTCCAAATAGCTGACATTATTTTGGACCATAGAAAATTTTAGACAGAGTGGTCAAAGTTAGAAAAGGATAAAAATGAGCAATGCTGATGCTTATAAATGCAGTTAAAAAAGGGAGGGAGAGGAAAAAACAGCAACCCACTTGCACAAAAACAAGCAGTGAACTTTGCCCAATGTGTCGCCTTTTCTTTTTCAGGCCAGCATCGTGACAGGAGACCGAGTATGGAGAATGCCTCTTTTTGAACATTACACAAAACAAGTAACAGACTGCCCTCTGGCAGACCTGAGTAATATTGGGAAGTACAGCAGGTAATGTTGCACCATCCCTCACACCCTGTCCTCCCAGCCTGCAGCCCAGCCTTTGGACTGGTGGTGTTGCTTTAGAAACAACTCCTATTTCTGCTCCCTGCAGAGCTGGAGGAGCGTGCACGGCTGCTGCCTTCCTGAAGGAGTTTGTGACCGCCCCTCACTGGGCTCACCTGGACATTGCTGGTGTGATGGCCAACAAGGATGAGGTGCCGTACCTGCGGAAGGGCATGGCTGGGCGCCCCACCAGGACGCTGGTGGAGTTTGCGGCTCGGTTAAGCCAAGACAGTCCCAATCCCAAATAAAATGCTTAAACGGTTATTCTAAAATCATCCGCTTTGCCTTAAGGAAAAACATGATGAACTGCCCATTTTATAAATCAAGAACATCTTGCCTGGGAGACTTTGCTTCCTCTGTTATACAACTTAAAGTAAAAATATGCTGTTGGACCTACCTGAGGTATTTAATGCCAGACCGTGACCATGGGAAATACTTTATGTATAAAGCGATCACAGTTCGTGTACCAATAAATCTTGCACAGTGTGTTCTGATTGAGAGAGAGCTGACAACAGGGAGAGTGGAGCTGTACCTGGTGTGGGAGCCCTCACCTGTGAGCTGTGGCTCTTAGAGCAATGCCTGCAGACCCAGCGGTGCGTCACACAGACCGAGTACGATGTAGGATAGCGGTTTTGGTTTCGAGAACGGGGGAGGTCCAGTCAGGGAGGAACCAAAACACAAACGCGGGAAAGTGGCGAAAAAGCCGCGGCTTACCTGTGGACCTGGAGAAGGCAGGGCTGGGGTCGCGGGCTCCGGCCGGGCAGGCCCGCCTGCCGCCTTCGCTTTCTCCCGTCTCCGCCTGGGGCCGAGGAACGCCCCTGAGGAGCCGCCCGCCTCCGCCGTCGGCCGCTGCGCGCACGCGCGGCTCCGCAGCCAGCAGCCGTGCGCCATGGCAGGCGCGCTGGGCGGGATGTTCGCTAACCAACCGCCGGGACCCCCGCCACCCGGACCTCCCGGCGGGCCCGGGCCGGCCGGCCTCATCCCGCCTCCGACGGGGCCCCGCAATCCCAACAACACGCTGGTGGACGAGCTGGAAGCGTCCTTCGAGGTGCCGGGGGGGAAGGGGGAGCCCGAGGCCGGACGGGGGTATGTCCAGCGCCGCGTCCTCACCTCCGCGTTTCCCTCCCCGTAGGCTTGCTTCGCCTCGCTGGTCAGCCAGGACTACGTGAACGGCACCGACCAGGAGGAGATCCGCACCGGTGAGCGCTGCCGAACGGCCGGGCCAGGCCCGGCGTGTTGCCGAGCTCCGCTTTGTGGCTGCGCGCTCGGGTTACGTGAGGGGGTGGGAGAGCGCTGCTAGCGGCGTGGTGCGAAACGGGAGCTGTATGCAGTACAGTACGCTGTATTGTGAGCCTTACGCTGAACCGGCCGCTTGGGCTTGCGGCGAACGTTTCTTGTTCAGCCACATGGCACGGATTATTGTATCGCTCCTTATCATTACAGAAAACATGATAAAACTCCTACTGGGGAAAAAAAAAAAATAATGTTTTCTTGCATCTTTAAGATAAGTAAGTGCTGAGAATTTACAAAGCAGTGTTTGATGCGAAGAGTTAATACACATCCTTGTGCTATTGACATGTGCCAGAAATCCCATCCAGAAGAGCATAAGATTTATTCCAGATGGTCTAGCAAAAGGTGTAGTTAGCAGCATGCACACAAATGCCACCATGGGCCTGCGGTGCCTTTCTGAGAGTCTTTTCTGTCTTTCCCTGTTGCTGTTCTACCTGTAGGTGTCGATCAGTGCATCCAGAAATTTCTGGATGTTGCAAGGCAAACGGAATGTTTTTTTCTACAAAAAAGACTGCAGCTGTCCGTCCAGAAACCAGAACAAGTAATTAAAGAGGTATGCTAAATTGGTTTGTTTACCTTTGTTGTGCTGGACCAGACATGGTGTGCAACAGTGCAGGTAAATTGTCTCATTTGCACTAATTTTGGATTTCTCACTGGGCCTGAAGTTGGTAAAACCTGGCTGTCAGTGTAGCTCTCAGCACAAATGTAAGGAAGTGGGAGGGGATGCCTGCTGGTCTGGGGAGAACAGAGCGCACATAATGTTGATTCATCTGAAGAAACAAACGAGTTTGGTTTTGCTGGAGTAAGGATCATAGAACTGTTGGTTGGTTGGAAGGGACCTCAGGAGACTTTCAGGTCCAACCCTTGCTCAAGCAGAGTCCCCTGGTGCACACAGCCCACAACTGGCCTTTGAATAAATCCATGCAAGGAGACTTAAGCAGCCTTTATCACCCACACAGCACAGAAGTACTTCCTGGTTACTTTCCAATCTCTGAAATATGTAACCTAGTGTATTTGCAGGAACCTCTCACTTAAGCACTTTTAAGCATTCCTTTAAGATCAGCTTGAAAAGCCAGGCTTAAAAAGTTGATGCATGTTAAGCAAGGTTCTTTATTACTCCTAGCGTTACTGCCTGTTTACTAATACCTATTTTTTTCACCGACAGGATGTTTCAGAGTTAAGAAATGAATTACAAAGGAAAGAAGCATTAATTCAGAAGCATTTGAGTAAACTGCGACACTGGCAACAAGTCCTGGAAGATATCAGTGTACAGCACAAAAAACCTGCAGAAATGCCCCAAGGTCCCTTAGCATACCTGGAACAGGCATCTGCTAATATTCCTGCTCCAATGAAGCAAACATGAAAACCTGATAGCCTTTTTACTTCATCTGTTTTTTGTATAATGTAATTTGTACTACAAATATTAACAGTTAAGATGGAATTAAGTTAAATAAATACTCTTTTTTGGAGAAAAAAACATTTTGGTTTTATATTTAAATTGAAAGTATACAGAGTTCCTGTTCAGAAGTGTACTTTCCACAATACATCCTGTTCCCTGATTGCATCTTGCTAGTATGATGCAAATGCACACAAAGGTTCATGTTAGGATGGATGGATGTCTCTCTGCAAGTGCTTAATTTCTTCATGTGGCTGAGGAGTAAAATGGAATTCAAATCCTTCAGCAGTTGCAGATGAGCTATCCAATCTATAACACTAGACTGCTAGTTGGACAATTCCCTCCCTGTGTTTGTTGAGGAATTACCTGAATGTTATTTTATTTACAGGTGTCTTTTTTGTGAATAATACCATTCCTTCCCAACAATAAGGTGGTTATGTGGCTTGATAAATTCAGTCATTCACTCTCTGGGCATTGGGGTGGGTGTCAGGACCATATGGGGACAATGTATGCAGTTCCCATAAATCTGGAAGTCTGTGCCTCAGTCTGACTCACACTTCAGCATAACAGCACTATTTTGCAAGCCATGAAAGTTGGTCACTTACAAGCAAATTTTAATGTTTGTACTTACATACTATCCTGATTCATCAAGCTGACCGTTACACGTATTGAAGTGCACCAGGAACATTACAGGACAATACTATACAAAACAGTTCATTAAGCTAAACAGAAAGTATTTCTAAAACAGCTTGCTGTAAGCTTGCTATTCTTAGATGTGTATCACATGCTGCTCAGCATAAAACAACTTTACAAGAAACCAATTTAAAACAAAATTACATTACTATGCAGAAAAACAGCTGATGAAGCAAGAAATCACTTATAAGTAATATCTTCATCTGGAGTGTATAACAGGACATTAGAGGACAAAATGAATATTTAATGTAATTGTGGAATGGTACATTCTCTTGAGTAAAAAGTTATCTTACATAGCAGTATTAAGAATTTTGTTTTTTTTCTTCATTTTTTTTACAGAGGTTATTAAAAAAAGTGCATTTTGCTGAAATCTCTGCCTGTAATTCCATTATAATTAGATGTAAGAGAGTGCTGTTGTTCCTAACAATATCCTTGGAAATTATTTCAATACTTTTTGTTGCAGAAGTTACTAGATTAACATTCCCTAACAGAAAATAGCTTTTCTGGTAAATCTGAGGAGTATATAAATTATTTGCTTTAAAAAGAAAAGTATTTAGTAAACCATTCTTGATGCTCAGGGTCTTGCATTTGGTCATCTTTGGTTTGTGGTGGTTCACTGCCATGTGTCCTGTGCAAACAAATAAACGTTAGCATTGCTTACAATCTTATCAATATTTAATATGTTGTTTTGTTTTTTTTTCCCCCCTCAGAAAAACATTAAAATCCAATGAACAGATCTGTGTTCACATGAACTGTGGGAGCTGTGCCAGCTAGACACAAACTGGGCTAATAGCACTGGAATTAAGACAAAGGAGAGTGTGAAAAAGAGCTAAGCAGCAGTGGAGGAATGTTTGAAAGTAATTTTTGACATCTCAGAAGTATAATAATAGGAAGTCTTGAAAAACAAGACTTGCAGCTGCAATTAACTTAAAAATATACATAGTTGGTGCATGAAAATTGGACAGAAGTTTTATTTAGAACTGAACATTTTATCTTAATGTTAACTGGTCTCTATAACTGATCCTATTACATAATCCCCAAATTTTCAGGATTCAAGATGCTTTTTATACACTTGTGTTAATTTCACTTAGTTTATGGTAACACATGTGAGTTCATATCATAGTTCACATTATCTAGCCCCAGCCACTCTGCTATAGGCAGGGACACTTCCCACTAGACCAAGTTGCTCAAAGCCCCATCCAGCCTGGCCTTGAATGCCTCCAGCGAGGGGGCATCCACAACCTTGCTGGGCAACCTGTTCCAGTGTCTCACCACCCTCACAGTAAAGAATTTCTTCCTAATATCTAGTCTAAATCTACTCTCTAGCAGTATGAAGCCATTTCCCTTCATCCTGTTGCTCCATGCCCTCCTAAAACATCCCTCTCCAGCTTTCTTGTAGGCCCTCTTCAGGTACTGGAAGGTCACTATAAGGTATCACAGGAGCCTTCTCTTCTACAATCTGAGGAGTCTCAGCTCTATCCTTGTAGGGGAGGTGCTGCAGCCCTCTGATGATCTTAGTGGCCCTCCTCTGAATCCACTCCAACAACTCCATGTCCTTCTGTTTGAGGCCTCAGAACTGGATGCAGTTCTCCAGGTGGAGACTCAGCAGAGCAGAGGGCAATCACCTCCATCGACCTGCTGGTGACAATTCTCCTGATGCAACCCAGGATACAGTTGGCCTTCTGGGCTGCAAGCGCCCACTGCTAGTTCATCTTGAATTTTTCATCAATCGACACTCCCAAAGTCATATTGGTTACCACTGATCATGTCATCTTTATTTTCCATGTACCCTAGTAAGGCTTTCTGGAAGACCTGCTCCATGATCTTGCCAGGCACAGAGGTGAGATGACTGGCCTGCAGTTCCCTAGATGATCTTTTTTTCCCTTCTTGAAAATGGGGGTTATGTTTCCTCTTCTCCAGCTACTGGGAACTTCACCAGACTGCCATGACCTTTCAAATAAGATGGACATTAGTTAGGCAGCTTCATCTGCCAGTTTCCCTTAGATGAATCTCATCAGGTCCCATGGACTTGTGCACTTTCAGGTCCTTTATGTGGTCTATCTTCATTTACAGTGGGCAGATCCTTCCCAGTTTTTACCTTTGCTTTCTGCAACTTGGACAGTGTGGATAGAGCCTTTGCTGGTGAAAACTGAGGCAAAGTCGTCATTGAGTATATCAGCTTTCTCCATATCTCTCGTGATCACATCTCCAGTTTCCTTCCAGAAAGGGTCCACATCTTCCCTGGCCTTCCTTTTATCACTGATATACCTGTAGAATTTCTTCTTTTTCCCCTTTATGTCTCTGGCTAGATCTAATTCTACCTGGGTTTTAGCTTTCCTAACCTGATCCCTGGCTGCTCAGACTTCTTTGTAGTCCTCCTAGATAACCTGTTCCTGCTTCCACTGCCTATAGACTTCCTTTTTATGCCAAAGTAAGTCCAGGAGTCCCTTGTTGATCCATGGAGGCCTCCTGGTATTCTTGCCTACCATCCTCTTTCTTGAGATGCACTGCTTCTGGGGCTTGCTGGAGATGATCTTTGAATACTGACCAGCTTTCTAGGGCCCCTCTCCCCTCCAATGCTGTATCCCATGTCGTCCTGCCAAGCCAATTTATGACTGATGGATTTAAAAGAGTAAGAGACAGCCAAGCTACTCTTAATGTCCCTATGTATTACCCTTTAAAATACAAATCTGATTTGCTGTGGCAGTCATCTGGCATGACACAGAATACTTTCATCTCTAAGATGTAGGAATTGCCAAGATGGATTCAAGCCAGCACCCTGTATTACTGTCTTTGGCAGGAGTCAGCACCATCTGCCTTCCAGGAAAGAACTCCACAGCATTCAATGTATAGGGTAATTACTGTCCACTAGGATGTAGTTGGGAAGGCTGGCTTTTGTCCTGAAGTATAGTGGTAATTTTTTTTATATATAATTGTACCTATATATAGTATTAACTACATATATTTTTAACTCTTTCTCAGAGTTGATTTACATTTGGAAAATCTTAAACATTTAAATAATAGCTCATAAATTTGAAGAAAAAACAAGCTTTTCAGCAGAAACTCACTAAACTAAGAAGTTGTTTGAAATCAAGAACAGCAAAAGATCTTGATGTGACACTGGAAGACCGCTAAGTATCTGCTAATCAGTTTTTAAGTCTCTAAACCCTTTATCAAATGATTAGGCTAGGGTCATTCAAATGTCTCCTAACATAAAAGTTCACCTACATCAACCAGGCACAAAACAAGGAGACAAAAGTAAGAAACACAACTTTAACAGAATTACTGATAGGGACTCAAAGCTTTAAACAGCCACGTTCGTTATTAACCATCCAATATTTGCAGCTCCTCTCCCTTTCTATCTGGCATGCTTGCAATGATAAGCTCTGCTGGGCAGTTATTAGTCTACATTTGCAGTTAAATTCTGGGTCTAGAGAAAATTGATCACATGGAACTCACTAAGAGACAGGAATCTTGCACTGCTGTTTATTTCCAGACATGTAATGTGCTTGGATGTCTACAAGATTCAGAATACAAATTCACTGAAATTCTTTGAAACCACATCAAAATAAACAAATACCTTGTGGAAGTGCTGCTGTCCAAAGTCTGTGCTGTTGGAGAGCCCACGCTGAGGCATCCAGGACTCTGGTCCAAGCTTGTTGATTTTGTTATTTGAGGAACACTTCTTTTTGATCTCAAGTCACCACTCAAAAAGCTCTTTGCGTAGGAAGCTAAATTTGGTACACTGACAACACGACTGGGCACCTCAACTGGTCTCTTCTGCTGCTTTTTATCATAAAAGAAAACTATCACACACACGTTTTTCACACTTATACTATAAAAACAATACTTCATTCCTAGGCAAGGTGGGAGGAGCATGCAAAAATGAAGTTTCCCATCTTTTTCTAATTTAGAAAACATTTTTTCCAGGGTATGCTGTAAGCATCTATGGGGTTACATATGGGGTCTGATTAAAACAACTTGTATATTTGACTTTGAGGTTTTAGATATACACAGAGCTCAGGCAGGTGCTGACCAGGGACAAACTGCAAGTAGCACAAACCAAAATTAAAAATCCTTCTTGATACATACAACATCGAAGTAACTTCTAGTTACTTGCAATCGATAGCTGTGCTTAACCCAGTGGAAGACTGAGCTGCTTGGGAAGCCACTGCTTTGTATTTGCTTAAAAACTTGTACCAATGCACTTCTGCTGAGTTTATGTTTTACTCAGAATCTGCTCACAGGTGAGCCTATTGGAAAGAATTCTACTGAATAACATTACTACAGGAAATTAACAGGACCTTTTCTGTTCTGGTTATTTGTATGACTCAAATAGGAGCAAAACATCATGATCTGTAATTTTAACTGAATTACCTATCTTACCTTCATAGGAGTCAAACATCCAGGATTAGGGGTGAAAGAAAAAGATCGATTTCTGTAAGATTCATTACTGGCTAAAAGTGAATGCTGAAATTTTCTTCCTTCCTGATGGAAAAGAAATTTATATGTCTCTTTGGTGTGTAAACATATTTATGTTAAATTCTTGCAGAGCAGAGATAAAGTATCAATCTGAAGCAATGTGCAAAACACTGAACAGTGCCTTCAAACAGATGCCAAAATACGTACATACATGTAAAAGTGTATCTTACCACCAGCTGCTTAATAATTTCTTCTCTCTCACTTAGTTTGTCTTGCAGGCAGCTTATAAGGTGTATATCTTCTGGTCTGGATTCTGGTTTTCTTGTGTTTTCTTCTAATTTTTTAAGTCTGTGCCAAAGAAAGGATGCAGACCAACAAAAATTTTCCTTAGGCCAGGTTCAAGAGATACCTGAGCTGTAGTTTAAATTCCAAGACTAAAACACAGGGACATAATTAGGAGTCTTGAATAGAACAGTACTTTTAGAAACGGGCATGTGTACGTAGATTATATATAAACACAGAACACTCTGGAATTCCAAACCAAACTGCCTACCCATTGTAAAAGCCAGCTCCAGTACAATACTAATTAAACTTGCACATCATATTACCTATCTAGTTTACTAATGAGAAAAATCTGTACTGCTCTGTCTATTCATATCTGTATCTATTTACTTGTTCTCTTTCTGATCCAATAATTTTGGAGTCTACAGGCCAATTCCAACCATATTTGACTGAGGTCTCAGAAATGCAAGCTTCCTGTAACTTTTATTTAAAAAAGAGGTTTGGATGGTTTGCTGCTTTAGTGAATCCTCTAAGGCAAAGCCTATAGTGAGATTGCTGCTCTTTAAATGCCTCAATCAAGGAAAAAGATTCAAATTAGAATTTACACCTTCTTAAAGATGGTGTGGAAACATATGTTTGATTAAACCATAAAAAAAACAACTAATTATTTCACCAGCCAATTTTATGAATTCTGCTGCTCAGGAAACTGAGAGTCATGAAGTTCATTTGCCATACAGTGAAGTTAATTACAGAATACCAACCACACCCATTTTTGTGGTTTTTTGTTTGTTTGTTTGTTTTTGTTTGGTGAGAGGAAAAATTTGGTAAGAAAAACCCCAATATTACTCTTTTGATTTAGTGTATCTCACAGTTTAGATATGAACATTTAAATGTTCAAAGACCTGCCTACTTCCAAGAAGGTCTCTGCTGGAGCTATGCTGCACAGCTGAAATTTGAGCAAATTACAATGTCAAAAACAAAGGTTGTTTGTGGGAGGCCTCTAACATACAGTCAGAAGAACCACGGAACTACTTACATCCAAAGAAGGCTGCAAAATGTATCTACTTACATGATAAAGTGGAGGTTGCAGTTCAAGAATATCCTGAGAAATTTGCAAGGGAGTGAGAATGAGCAGGAGGAGCTTAACTTTAATTTTGTGCTGCTGTGCTGAACAAAATTAAGTGCAAGATGATGGATCAAGGTCTCTGGAAGCATTTGTGACAAAGATGATTTTATACATCATAACATTGTAAAATGCTAAGTGCAGTGTTTAATTTATTATTCTAAAACTGTATAATGGTTTCCTTTATACAGTAATCAGTTTATTACAATGCATCTGTGTTTTTGTGTTTGCAAAGGAAAAACCTATACACTTCTATTTCATGTTCATCATATTCTACCCATAAGTAATTTAAATATATACATACAGTCTGAATAATAATAATTTAAAACAGAACTCACTGCCAGTATGAGTCACAGCTTATTTAAATGACATACCCAGCTTCTAAGGAGAAGCTCTTTGCTTAGAGATGTGCCTGAGTGTTGCTGAAATCGGATAAGTTTTGTTTTCCTTCTGGTGATCTTGTTTTAGTACATCCAGCTCTTTTTTTATGTTTCATTTTGAGGTCTGCTACCAGTAACCTTTCATTAGTATTAAAATATGACTGAATTCTCATGTTTTAATACTAGTTTATTATCATTGATGAAAGCATGCAGTTTTCAGGTCTTCTAGGGACTAGAAAGGCAGCTAACAGCACATCTCTGGGGCTTCTGCTGACTGATCTGACTTCATCACATCACTTGCAGTCTGAGGCTGAACCACGCTACCAGTGAGAAAGAGACAAGTTCTTTGGAGAAGCAGCACTTGTTCTTCAACCTTCAGGAAGTGGAGGGTTTTTTTTTTTTATATGATAGTAGTGGCATTCTGTCTATGGTTAGTTTATACATCAATCCTACTGGTTAAGCGTGACAATAAAATATAGGAATTGATATTAAGTAAAATTGTATTGGAATCTCTGAGATTTTAAGATGAGACTTTGATGGTATACTTTGATCCCATTATAGCAAGCAATTAGAAATAGTTAATAATGCCTACCACCATTTCTAAACATAGCAAGAAACATTAACGACAAACACTGTGAAGGCATTTCTATAACAGACAATAGTATTTTTCAAAATATATTATTTCATTAGCACCATCAACCGAAAACTAAAAAATGCCCAATACTTTTTCGAGCCCATCCATAATATTGCTTTTTGATGCCAAACTCCAAAATGAAATACATTTATTGAAGAATCATTATCTTACTGCCTTTTGTTTGCTACTGTTTTGTCATACCCTAGAGAAACCTTTTCATTTGGGGATTTGTTTTCCCATTAAAAACAAACAAACAAAAAAAAACTTTTCACTGTTCTGATTCTAATCCTTATAGAATGTTTCTGTCCCTGAGGTGGAATTCTCACAATTGAGAACAGGAAAGATTAGTTCAAGCAGATTACTGGCTACACTAACTTGGCAACAGTAGCAATGTTAATTTTAAATAATCAGTTACAAAAATTTGGCAAATTTTGCAGATAAAAAGCCACAACGAGTAGAAACAACTATATAGTTTAACAGCAGAAACAAATATAAAACTGAAGACAAGGTCACTGTTGTTAAGGTTATAGTAAAAAGCTGTTATTTTTATACACTCACCAATTTAACTATTAACCTGAATTATTGGCCCTGCAAAAGCAAAATAAGACCTGCAGGCTAATGTTCCACATTTTCTATCAGTTAATCTCAGCTGTATCAGATGCCTATGACCATTTGAGCTCTTTGATTTTTTCCTCCTATTTGAAGGATTTCTCCTTACATAATTTCCATTAATGCTGCTTCTGTTTACTACAGTAGAGCTACACCATCTATCTCCTGTAAAGATTATCCTCCAGCCCAGCAGTTTTACCATTTTGAGGCCTTTTAGACCTCATCACTGACATGTGACTAATTCTTCTCTTCATGAACAGAAGCTCTCAACTCCTCCAAGGCAGCTGGAGGGCACTGATGAAACTCTGGTTGCAATTCTTTCTGTTGATCTTGTTTCAAAAGCTTAAAATGAAAGACTCTTTCAAGTATTTCTCCAAAGAGTGCAAAGGAAAAAAATTCTCTCTCTTACTCTTTAAATATCCACTAACGGGTAGACAGCAATAGAACTACTCTGGCCACTCTGACAGCCTGCAGAGAGACATCTTATCCCTTGAGTGCATTTCTCTAAACTATGAAGCACATAATTTAAAAGCTCCTTTTATATATACAGATGGAGTAATGAGAAGCATACATTCCATACAACTGCAGAAATGAACTAAAAAGCATTCCTGTGCCAGATCCCTCAATCCCTTTGCAAAGAGAACGTGTTAAATATTATGACCCAGAAACTTCAAAGGATTCAACGGCCATAGAAATGCATTGGCCAACTGCAATCTTGTTTCCCGCGTAAAAAGTAAGTACTCCAGTTTCTTGTGAGCACATGGGGACACTGCTACTACTGCAACACAATGCATGCTCTGAGCCTATGGCTCAGGATTCTAACAGGATGCAGTCCACCTTCTACAAAGACAGGCAAGACTGTGAACTCACCCTTCTGTGCCCTGACAGCATGTTACAGGCCCAGACTTCTATGAGCACAGAGGCTCTGTCAGTTTCTGCTCTGACTGCCCTCACCCTGAAGGGCAAAGCTGGCTGCTACAGCCATAGTAGAGTCACACAGAGTAACATACAGCATTCTCAGGTGTTGCTTTTACCATTGGTTTCAGCTACAGAGAATGGGTTTAAAAAAACAAACATTCTCAGAGACTTATACATTTTTTTAATGTCTTAAATGACTTTGGAATTTACTGTTTCCAATCCTTTCCAAATTCAGTCAACATTATGCGGCTTTTTTCTGGTCACCCTCGTGAGGCCACACTGGACAAATTTCTCCGTGATGTAGAACTGAACAATTATTTCAAGTGCTTTTCAGTACAGTTGGAAAAAAAGAATATGATACGATTGGTTTTGCAGAACTCCCAGCATCCGTAAGTAAAATTAGTACTTGAGAAAAGAAATTCTAACATCACAGTTACAACATCTCTAATGCTAGCTTCAATAGAAGACTCCCTAGATAGCATTGTGAAGTGAAATTAAGGCAAACCTTTTGTGTTGTCTCTCCTTATCCTGAAGCTGTGCAGCTTCTTGCTTCTGTGTCTCCAACTCAGTACTGAGTAATTCCATTGTGTCCTTCAAAAGTAAGTTCTCTTTCTTGAGCTCAGAAATTTCACTCTGACATTTTTCCAGTTCATCATGAAGAGATCTGATCTGGCTCTGGCTGCTTCCTTCCTAAGAAAAATACAAAAATTATTTATTCATAGCCTCTTATTATTTAACCTGAAGACCTCACTGGACTTGCGTGCACTGATCTTGAGTGAACTGATTAATCAAATTTATGTGAAATTCTATGTGCATGACAAAATCCGTGACTGCATGTTCCCAAACATGCATTATATTCTCATAAAATATACATTTTTCGTAACGTTCATTCATTTACTTGTATTGAAGACTCCATCTTTAAATGGAAGAAAGTCTGCCTATGGGGAAAAGCTGATAAGCAAGGTTAACATTTTTAATATGACACGAAGAAAGGAAACTGACTGTATTTCTGCAAGAGAATGTTATTATGCTTGGAGAGAGAAAAATGATATTACTGCTTTCAGAAAACATAAGATAAAGTAGGAACTGGATTCTTGCCTGTTGCTTCTTCAAGGTCCTCACGCTCCTCAACTCCATTTGGAGCTCTTCTATTTGTTTTTTGAGATTAGTGCATGATGTCTGTTGCTCAGAAATTTCTACCCTTAGAGATCCTAATAACAGCCAGAAAGATAATAATTAGGGCAGTCAGAGGCCAGGTGGGCAGGGGAGGTAGATATAGACAATGTTGATGCAAACATTAATACATTATATTTTGCTTTCTCCCTTGGTGCCTTTGCCATTAGTAAACAATAATAGAAAGAAAAAAAGAACACACCCTCTCTGGTAAAAGCCAAACCTATTAATAGACAGCTCAACTAAGCAATAGTACAAAGATGCAGAGCTACAACTGCAACAACTCAGTGTGAGAATCAGAGAAGTAAGGTCTGTGTCAGCTGTTTTTCAGACTAAATCACAGTAATTACTTCTTCTAACCTTGGACTTAACTGCAGCACTCGAGCTTCATTGCAAAATCCACTGGTATTTTATAAAAGGCGATAATGAAGGCTGAGAGCTCTGTTTGTGTTATCGAAATGCAACACTTAAATAAGCAGATCTTCATGTAGTGCTATTTATTTTGTAGACTGTGTAAAAGTTTCAGGATGGATCAAGTACAAGGAGAAAGATGCTTGCTTCTCTCATTCTTACAATTTTCCTTGAAGAAGGAGAACATTATCTACTGTATGTATTAACTTTAGAGAGCAACAAATCTTTCTAATAAATTTGAATGACTGAAAAAAAGCAAGAACACATCCTCTTTATACTTGAAGTACTTCTGAATTATTATTTCTTTAGTTAAAAAGCATTTTATAAATTTAATAACCTGAATGTAGGCCTGGAGATATTACACGTTCTCATACTGCAGTGTGCTGTTCAGATCTGAACTATTCAGGGAACTTTGTAAACTGAATGAAGAATACGTATGGAGCCACAGATCACTACCGCTGAACTCAGCAGAAAGATTGAATCACATATAATAATTCTCCATATAGAAAAAAGGAGGAAACATATATACAACTACAATTTTCCTATTCAGTACATCCATTTATATATACTTGCATGCTGAAGCTGCTGACAACACAGTGAGGTCAACAAACAAAGGCTAAGTATGTATTGCTAGAAGTGTAGGGTATGGGAAAGGAGATGATCCAGAAAATGGGAAGGAAAATGAATGGGTTGAATAGCAGCACTTCACAGCATATCATCAAGCAGTAGAAGCTGTGTATGTGTAAGACATTATACCTAGCAACAGAGTTTGCTGCTTCTGTATCTGCTCGAGTTCATCCTGTAATTCTTTCTTTGCTCTCTCTTCCAAGGTTTGCATTTCCAGCCTATGAGACTGATGTTGGATTTTGAAAGTCTCATTAAACTCCTTTTTCAAACGCTCTTCTGCCTCCTGTAAGCAAACACCCCCCAAAAAAACAAAGTAGTCAGAGCCTATGTATCACCTTGTTGGTTTACTTGTAAACCTGGATGAATCTGGTCTTTCATTGCAGAACTTTTATTATTTTCATCATCATTTTATGTGACACTTCATCAACATAAGAATAAAAATGATTAGAAGATGAAAAAGAAAACTTAATAGGGACAAGATAAACTATCACAATATCTTCTATTAGATTTGTTGTGCAAAATCAAATAACAACAGTAACACACTTATTTGGCACTAAAAAGATGTTTTTACCATTCACCAAAGTCCCAGATTTGACCTGAGTACCTTTTCTTATCACACTGTGTCAGACAAAAGCTTCTATCTTTCATTTAGCCTTTCTTGGACAGAACTTCCCATCATCACTGGAAGTGTTACTGATACATTGCTGGAGAAGTTGCTCTGTAGTGGTTCTGAGAACAAGCTCCTATTACCAGTTTCATTTTTATCAGCTACTGCCTCCAGCTCGGTTTGATAAAGCTGGGATTTGATTCTCGATATGTAAACAAGACATTAAATCATTTTTATAGGGGTTTTACCAAATGCATTTAAAAGGTTTTCCCTAACGTATGTAATACAAAGAGACGTACTAAATCCATGCTACAAGTGCATGTAGATTTTTAAGGTTTTTTTTTTTTCCACTTGAACAGCTACTTCCTTCAGTACCTCATTATACTGCATTAACGTTTTGTCACTGAAATAAATCCCCTTGAACCTTTAGAAGCTTTCATTATCTACTTACAGAATTCATTTCTTGAAAGCATCTAAGCCAATACTTCTTTTATACTACTTATGTATAAATGAATAATGGATAAAAAACAATAAAAAGTGACTCCTGTTAATAAAACACTTAGGAATTCCCCTGTATTGGTGAAGCAGAGCACACTCAGAAGAGTTCGCATTTATCCTATAGCCTAACTATAGACTAGGATACAGTATTTTATAGAAATAATTTCATTCATACTGTGACCTCAGTAAAAAAAAGTTAAAATGAAAACATCACCACCAACAAACCACCAAAAAAACCCAACCCTTAAGATAACAAGGTTTCAAAATCACAAAATAGTTCATGATGAGCCACAATGGCAGCATATAGTTAAGATAACAGGTAATAAACGAGCTGATACTCAGGGGTTTCTAACATTGTTTAACCCACACATCTGTTTTTTTAACTCTTATCCCATAAACTGACCTTGAGTTCCTGTTTTTTGTTTTTCTCCAACATTTTTAAAACTTTTTGATGTGACGCTTCCAGCTGCAGTTTAACATTCTGGTTTTCTTTAATGGTGTTTTGAAGATCCTGCAAAAGCTTCTCCTTTTCTTTGCTGGACTGCAGATTGTGTTTCTTCAGTGACTCCTTGAAATTATCTGCTTGTTGGTCTAATATTTGCTTCAGCTGAGTCACCTACCAGAAAAGCAGGAAATGATTAATGGCTACACTAACAATGGAGAAGAATTATGTAAATCTGAATAAATTCTATGATCTTGTGATGCTCCATGAAAAACAGCAAGATGCTTGTTTCATGCAATGAGCCCCTTGCTTCAGTGAGGAAGGGAGCTAAGTGATTTTTTCCAGACAGTTAATATAGTAATCCAGAATGGTTTTACTCAACTGAAAATATTCAAAGATAAATTTTAAAAGCTTTTTTTTGTTTTCCATAGTGATGCTATTAAGCAGGAAACTTTGAATTCATCATTTGAAACATTTCATTTAGAAATTTAATTTAATTTCTTTATTTAAAATGATAGTAACACTTCAAATAAAACATTAATTAAAACTTACAACTTAAAGACACTCTTGAGTTTTCCTTCAACCTTTCATTGCTTTTTAATTTGACCAACAAACAGAAAGCAAATGATTTGTGCAGCTTTAATGACTACTTAAAAAAAAACAAAAAAACAACTGGAAACACTCCTTCTGAAGAACATCTTGAAGCATTAGAAGCAAGAAAAATACAATACTTCTTAAAGTTCTTTTGGGAGGCAGATACCCCTTCAAAGAGAATTTGGTGAAACAATGACATATCTTTTGCATACACTTTTTTGTCCACCAAGTACTTTTCTTAAAGAAATTCTTTTCAGATCATTTTCATCTTGTATACCGAGTCCCTAGTCCAACTGGCACAACTGGGGCACAAACCTGGAGGCAGGCTTAAGACTGAGCTTATTGTCAGCATTGAGATGTAACTGTGAGAGTCCATTTCTAATGTAGAAGACTAGAACTAATGGAAACAGGAATTCTGCACGTCACACCAGCTGTTTTATTTTCCTTCCTTTCATAGCTTAATTGCTAAATACAGTAGACATGTCTGTTGTAGCAGTCACAAAAGCAGAGTTCTCTTTATATTTTTTCAGGGGGAAAGAGAGGAATGAGTCCGCTCTCTTTTCTATTCAGTAGGTTTTTAAACATTCACCAGCAATTTGTATTTGCCATCCTTCCTAATTTTGTGAACATCTTGAACTTTCTTAGAACTTGCTAATTGAGGAAGCACTTAAGCTAGTTAAACAGTTGTTTGTAACTTCAGCTATACAGTCATGGTCTCTCCTGATGCAGCATTACAAAATCTGGATGAAGCATCATTCACATTTCATTCTTACAGTACATTCCAGCATATTTTGTGTTACACACAAGAACAGGAGACATGCTGTGCAAAGAGCCCTTACTTCTTTCTAACTTTTTGGCTGCAGGCAGCATTGCACTATCCAAAGGGAGATAATAACAAGCTATGCCATATTTCCCCAAATCCTAGGAATACTTTCTCATGATACCTAAATGTATTCCATTTTATGGCCCTTTTCTTCCCGAAGTCAGGTGAGCATGCTGACTTCTTTTCTCCAAAGGATATATTCTCTTTCCCTCTCGAGGCCCTTCTCCATTCCCAGATGGACAGCAGCCCCTATTCAAGTACTCTCAAACCCTATACTTTTCACACAGGTTCCCTGCACAGAACAGTGAGATCTACAGAACAGTGCTGGGAAGGCTCAAAAAGCTGCAAAACAGCTATAAGTGAGTCGCTGTTCCATTTTTTGAGCATGGTTATGGCTATACAACTGCACTTCTGTACACAGGTCAGTTTACTGTACTACTTCTATTTAAATAAATTTGCTCTTTCCTTCAAATCAAAGTCATTTTTCTTTCTCCAGTTAATTGATGGTGGCTGTTACTGCTCATCACTGATCTTGAACTTTTTCCCTTTGAACGCCTCCAGCAGTCTGCTCACAAAGGACCATATCAGTATTATGATTAATACAGATATCCTTTACCAGATGAGGGCAGTGCACTACATTTGAACTTCAATGTTTCTTAGCTTATCACTGATATTTCATGTTCTGAGATCCACAGCAGTATCAGTACTTTAGACACGACAGAAGTCTGCAAGCAAGTTGAATCTTGTAAGAAAAAAAAAAAAAAACCACCTCTTTGGCAAACTTGGGAAGCTTTTTTCTTCTTGGTGGAAAAACCCAGCAATCGATAAAACTTCTTGAGTTGAATCAGGCCAAAGGAAGTGTTTTTGAACGTACAAGTCAAAATGAAAAGTTTAAAACACATTCCCTTCAGACTGAATTCAACATATTGCAAAATTAAATTATTTCACCACTTACATGGAGACAAATGACTTTATTCACAGCACACAAGGAAATAAAAGACAGCAGTGTTGGTTCTGTTGTGAGTAACAGAGAAAGCCAGCATGGAGGCAAAAGAAAAAAATAAGGGCAAGAGAGCATGTGCATGTATGCTGAAAGTAACTGGGACACTTACCCAAGAGATGGAGGCCTAGGTTGTTCAATGACAACTTAACACACAAATGAAGAAATGGCAACACGAGACACAATCTTATAACCCAGTGAAAAGGGAACTCTTTAAAATGGAGAGAAAGCTGGTAGAAGGGAAAAAAACAAAAAACACGATGCCCAACTCCCCCACACTTCATGGGGATACTAGGTTGGTAGACAAAAAGAAAACAAACATTCCTTCACCAAGTGTCACGTGAATCATGTCTTTTTCTTGTTCTTTTTTAAATGCCAGAAAATAAAAGTTTTACCATCTCCCAAACAGATTCAAACCCACTTGGCATTTTAAATTTCCTACCTGTTTTGAATTGGCAAATTTGAAAAAAAAAAAAAAACAAAAACAAAAACAATCAAGCTTCAGCTGTCCCTGACTGCAATTTTAAGCTAACTAATCTTACACCTGTTTGTTGGCTTTTTCCTTTGTGTCATTCTACTAGTTGTCTGAATAAACAAGAGAAGAATTGATTAACATTAATCTTAAAGAAAAACATTGTCTTTGTGTCTATATGATGAGATCTGTCTGTGGGCTGGATGTACACCAAGAACAAGCAGATGCCAGAGTCACTTACAGAGCTGCTGCGCTGCTGCAACTTTTGTTTATGATTTTCCACAAAGTAAACTGTAAATCATGAGATTTAACCAAATGACATCTCATTTTGCCTCTCACTGTCTTCCAAGCAAAAGGAAAATCATTAACTATCAATAGAAGACAAAAGGTTCAAAATATTTCAAGTTATTCAGTTTTAATTATTTTATAACCATAATTACTGTGTGTCTTGATTCTATTGAAGCATCTTAAAGTCTAATAGCTAATGGGCAAAAATACTGGGCAAATATATGGCTGTGCATGTTCGCCCTCTGACTTCTTTGCTTATTTCAGTTCTGCGCTTCCAGATTCTATGAGTATTCGAAGCCTTACTCTACCAGTTCTCTCCTTCTTGTATTTCTAGTATCTATGCATGAACTCTCAAAAAAAAAAAGATCTAAAGTTGGAATCAGAGAGAATATTTTGACTTACCGTATCTTTTAAGTAGAAAGATTTCAATACATTGCTAGAGTATGAATTCATATAAAAGACTTAAAACTGTCTTTTGATTTATTATAGAAGAGTCACCAGATTTGATAGTTTGTTCAGACAGACAAAATAAGGCACTCAAATTCTACTCAGTTTTACTCATATTATGGTGCTATTACATCAAAACAGTAACACAGTAGAAGTAGTAACAACATAATAACAAAATGCTATTTTACTGCTGTCTTAAGGCTTATTTCAGTTACCTCAGTTAACTTCAGTTAACTGCTTTCCAAGATTTATGGCAAGTCCTGACTGGAGGGACAGGAGCATGCACAACAGGCACACCTCTACAGCTGCTATAATTATTTGATGATACTCACAAGCCTGCCACCAAGGTTCTGATGAATCCTGCCCTTCTATTTTATACCTTGTACCTTGTAATTCCAGAATGTCTCTTTACAGTTGTTGAACAGACCCTGTAGTGCAGAAGTAAGGGATTGGAGGACTCCAATTAATTAGCATTCAGTCCACATGGGACTTTGTATCTTTCCTTCCAAGGCACCAAATAGGTGCAAATCTGGCTTATTTATCAAGGAAAAAAAAAAGTCAGTGATACGGAAATACTGCATTTTGAAGTGAGTCTCCAGAGAAAACTAATTATCATGATTCTGTCTACTCTGCACAGTACTCTAGCTATGGCAGCCCAACCAACAATATGCCTTATGCTGCTAAGAAAGCTATTTTTAGATGTGAAATATCATCCAGGTTAGAACTGGATTAGTAACAGCACATTGCCTAGTCTCTGAGGCGGAAACTCTGGGCTGAGCCACTGCAAATTTCCCAGCTGGGAATCATGCCCTCAGTGAAACATAATGTGATATAGTAAATGGTTGTTTGTTGGCTGTGAATAGCCAAATATCTATAAAAGGAAAGTACTGTAAGTTGAAACTACTTCATTTCTCTGCTGAAGTAATTTCAATTGCTTAGAGGCAATATCTCTAAGTAATTGGTTCAGAAAGTAATAAAAAGAATACCAACAACAATGCAAAGTTTTGCTTCAGAGGAACCATTTCCATTTTCACCCCACTGTTAGACTGCAAGATGCACTGAATTGTTTTTTAGTGCATCTGTTCACACTCACATGATGTTGTTAATGTAACATACAATATGATGTACACTATATTACTTGCTTTACGTAGTTAGCAACAATATTTTCTCAGCACCCCTTGCATCTACTATGAACTCACAGTATCACAGGACTAGCAGATAGGAAACAGGCTTCCTCTCCTATTGTTCTGGTCTGAATTAGTGACTTCAAGAAAAGTAATTTGATGGCTCGCTGCTTTACTTTTTGCATTTGCAAAACCTGAACAATAATTATTTCAAGAAATAAGCCTTTTGATTTCTTTGAGGCCTTCCAATGGAATATATGTGCATAAATTTACGCAATATTATCAGGTTGGACAGTACCCATCTCTTTCCCTTATACCTCAAATCAGTACAACTTTCAGGCACTATATATGCCAGCATACCATGATAAGTTTTCAGCTTTGAATAGACTAGGGTATTTTTTTGCCTTAAGGGAAGTTTAGAAAAGAATAAAGATGACTGATTTCTAAGAACCTGCATGTTGTATTAGATGCAAGGAAGTCACTTGGATAGGCCAACACAAGTTGGAATGACCTGAAATTCTCCCTATGAAAAGCGCTGTAGAAAACAGTGACATGCAGAGATGTGTAATAAAACCTAAAACCAGGATTTAATCAGAAATTTAGAACATTAAGAACTACATTTACATTCTGCATTTGTAACACTGAGTAATGGATAGACTGTCAGAATGCAACTGTTTAATACCAGAACATGTAGAGTACTATATTTAATTCAGAACTATCACAGCTGAATGGGGAGAAAAGCAGATGTTATATAGTAAATGACCACAACACATGCCGTGATTGCTGAAATATACCACACATCAAGCAGTATAAAAGGAAAGGGAAAGTGAAAACAGGTGGGAGACAACGTCTTGCTTAGGCCCCTGATGGGTCTATCTGTCCTTTCTCTGTCTTTGAGCACCGAAAGAGGTCTTATTATAGTCACTCAGAAATTACAAAAGCCAGCTGAGAAAAAAATCTGAACTTCCTGGAACTGCTTAGGAGCAGTGAAGATACAAAGTGATGGAAATCACAGTCAGTCAGTCACAACAATAGTGGTTATCTCTAATTCACTTGCTCAGCAGTGTCAGCTGCCTAATTGCTGTTGCTGTCCATTACTTTAAACTAAACAGGATTTTGTGTATTTGGGAATATTCTGATTTTCTTTGGTAATATTTTTACCTTTTAAAACCCAGATTGGCAGGAAGAAGTAGAAAAACTTTCATGGTGAAAGCACTCTTTAACTAGTTAAGCAGTTGCTTTACAGGGGTTCTATTTTGTTTTATTTTTTACAGAAAATTATCTAACCTACAAGCATGGCTTTTCAAATCATGACATTTTGTTGTACAAATATTTTGTCAGATAATGTAGTCTGGAAAATTTGCATTGCTTGGCCTGCAACTAACTATACAGACAGGTGGATAATCTAATAGCAAAACACTTCAGGTACTCATTTCCAGATTAATACATGTTAGCAGATTTCTGTTGCAACTTAGATATAACTGGAACAGAGAATAGTACATAAGGTACATAATCCTAAAAGTTACTTTGAAGTCACAATGCTTTCTCTACTTCATTTTTGATCTTGAGAACATAGACACAAATAATTGCTAATATATAAACTACTGCATGCTCTAACCTGCTTCAGTCACCCAATCAGCTACTTCATCAGGCAGGCAGAGCAAAAATAATGAGCCACTCAATCTTTTTTACCATTCAATTTTCTTGCTTAAGGAAGCAAGCAAACAAGAAAGCCCTTTTACATGTCTATATACACAAACAAAAACAAACAGAAGATGATTTCAAATCCACATAGCTCCATATGTAGACAGAGTCACCATCCAACACAGATAGAGCCAAATTCCTTAGCATAAAGCCATAACATAACACCAAAGAGTGGTACATTATGAAATTTATCAAAATAAATAGGCATGTCAAAAATCTTCATAGACATTAAGGAGCAGTGTTTTTTGTTATTTCTACCTCGCGTATTTTCTTGAATGACAATGACAGCAAATACGATTGCACAGAATTATAGAATTGTTTGAGTTGGAAGGGACCCATAAAGGCCATCTAGTCCAACTTCCCTGTTGTGAACAGGGACATCTACAGCTGGATCAGATTCCTCAGAGCGTGGTCCAGCCTGACCTTGAATATCTTCAAGGATGGGGCATCCATTACATCTCTGGGCAACCTGTTACATATGTAATCAAGAATCTTTCAGAAGAAAAAATGAAAAGCCCTTTTATTACTAATTTATATTTATGACTAAACTTACCTCAAGTGAAGAGTTTTGAAGTTTCCCAGTTAGGGCTTCTTTTTCTTTCTCTAGTTGCTTTATTTCACACTCAGATTTTCTTTTAAATTCCTCTAGCTGCATCTGGAGTTCCTTAAGTCCAGAAACAAAGAAGAAGAGTACACAATTTACTCAAGATTTCCTTAGTAACTTTCTGCAATGCTCTAAGAAGAGATGATTATAAGCAATAATATTGTTGCCTAGAAGTAATAAACATCTACTGGTATGCCTTTAAAAAAAAAACTATATTATGAAATAATCAGCATTTAAGTTTGATCTGACTTGTGTGAAGAGCTTGTCACATCATTTAAAGAATACTTTGTACAAACCCATCCTCATAAAACAATACTGCATGTAACAAAGTACTTTTACTAAGGCTTATACTTGATAGTGCAACTATGTTCCTTAAAACACTGTATATTCACACACACAGATCTCTCACAACCAGATAAAATAATTTACTCTCATAGATTCTTTTTTGAGAAATGGTACTGCATAAATGCACAAACTTCAGCAGTTTCATAAACAAATGAATTCTTCTGAAGAGCACTTAACACAATTCCTAGCCTCCAGAATCTGAAAGGGACTACAAAACACAGCATTCAGTGACAGGACATCTTCCATGACTTCAGAACTTGTTGAACTTGGAACAGTACAGCAGCATTAAAACTGAGAAAAACAAAAAGCAACAGTAGAGGTCTATAGAACACTTGGCCAGCCTGATTGTTAAGTTCTACAATCTGCTCTAAAACATATGTTTATTTCTTTTGTCTAATAAGATCCTGAGAAACACATCACACAAAATACAGTAGGAGATGAAGAATAGATTTGGCCTTAATTTACAGTCTAAGCAGTTTGCCAAACTAGACACACACTGAGGTGTGAGTATCACTGCACATTAAAACACATGCCTAAAATTAAACACGTTTTCCTACATTTTAATGCATTTCTGCCCCCACTGGTGTTCCTACTACACAGAAACATTACAGACTGCAAATCTACAAAGGACTCATGCTGCTAGGTAAGATAACAGAATTTATCACAGTGAGCACTTCTCACGAAGGTGGAATTCTCTGAAGAATGTCTTAAGTCAATTGTTGCTAATGTGTACCAATAAGAAAAATTAAAGCTCAGCCACTTACAACACATTGAGAGAGGGCACTGCTCAGAATACTTGTCTGAATCCACAGACAGTCATTCTTTGCGACTTAAATAAGGTCATGCATACACACTTATGTTTTCATTTGTAACTAGTGGTCATGTCACTAAGAACACCTGCATTCCAAATCCATTTACTAACACTTTATAGAACTAGCTTCTCAGCCTAAACAATGCCAAATTTTTATTAAATTTAAGCATTTGAATATTTCATAGCAGAGATCCATGGAAATTTAAGTCAGAAATTGGAATACACCCACAATACATATTTCTTCAGGAGGGAACTCACATAATCACTCCAGCTGTCACATGAAAAGCATGTAATTCTAAGTGTTGCTAAGAAGGCAGTTTGTCACATCAAGGATAAAGTCACCTTCCTCCCTCTGCAGCTTTATGCAGAAACACATCAGCTTGATGTTTTTTCCCCTCAATTTTTTTTCTTTTCCTCTCAGTAAGACCACAGCAAGAAAATCCTTGCATTTTATGATTCAAAATGCCTCCAGAGAGGATATATCAAATGATGTCACTGTGACCAATAAGATTAAAAACAGATGAATTAGAGCATCTATAAATAGAACACTTCTACCTCCTGCTTTTTTCAGCTTGCTTGAAGTTTTAGATTAACTTGATTACCTTCATATGCTTCATTACGAATCTTCCAACCCATTTAACAGCCATTCCTTCAGACAAATCTTTTCCTTATGGAACTGATAGTCACCTTTACAATGCAAGTTCTTTGTGTCTTTTAATTCATACCTTCTTTTTAATTAACTACAGCTTCCATAATTTATAAATCACATTAGTTATATAACTTGGTGAAACTAAAGTAGAATTCTGGGGACTGTCACCCATTTTGTAGGGAATACTCTATTTCAGTGGATATTCTCTGTTGAAAAGTACTGTATTTTAATAAACAATATTGAACTATAACCATTCAGGGTTGTATGACTCATCATCAGTCTAGGTCTGGTTGTTTTTTTGTTGTGTGTTTTTTGTTTGTTTGTTATTTTGCTTCGGCTTTGGGTGTGTGTCTCATTTTCAAGTTTGGAGGCTTCATCAAGGACAACTTCAGTTCCTTGGAAAAGCACAGAGGGTGATTTGGTTTTTTGTTACATTTCCAATAGCAATTCTAATTTTACACAGTGCTAGCATTAACTGATTTCCAGGAATTAAATATCTATTTCTGTACCTATCTACACATATACATACAGAAAAGATTTGTCTGGACAATCAACAGGGAAAGACATTGTACAGAGGGAACTCTGAGGATACAAACAGTCCTCACTGCACTGACTATTTCTGCTACTATTTCTGTTTAGCTTTTCAGAAGAACAGACTCTGTTCTCTACTAAAAAAATAATTTTAAAAGTTTGCATTTCAATTTAACCTCAACCGAGAAAGTCTGACTTGTTTCCTTCCACTTTTTAGTTACAGAAGTTGGATGCTATCCTGGTGTAGATCAATTTCACTTTAAGGATATCAACAGTTTCTCTGCTATCACTGAGCAACTCTTGAAGTTATGAATATGAGTCAGTGTTCCTTTGAATGAGGCCAGAGGTCTAAGAATCCCACAAGACTGATTTCCATAGAATAACCCAAAAACAGAAAGAACACTGCAAGAAAAATGACATTGATTTCAGTATATTTTTGCATGCTGTGCCTTTGAATGTTTAAGAGCAAACCACCTGATTAAGCTCTCACATGTTCAGAGCCTCTCTTGTTTTGGCTTTGTTAGGTAGAAGTCATTTGCTGCAGTTGTATTATTTGATGCTTTCGTTCATCTACTTCATTTGCAGCTTTGCTCTGGGAATTCAATAGAGCTTCCCAACCTTCCACAGAAGCAACATTTGCATTTCAAATAGCATAACTAACTTGTGGAGTTTCCAATGTGAATGACTAACAAGGGAAATAATTCAGAATGACATTAATGAGCATTTTACCTGCTTTTTGCAGGATTTCCTTCTGCTGAAGCATATTCCTCTTTGACTACACTTAGATCTTCCTCCACATTTTTTTGATCCCAGAATTTCCTACTGTATTCCCTTAAGCTACACTTCAAAATCCTAAAACACGTATTGTGCTTGATTATATACATTCATTTTTTTTGTCATCTGAAATAATCGTTTTCTCTTTTGGTGCAGTTCCATTATAATGATCTTTCACCAAAAGAGGTTGTTAAAAATAATCTTTTTCTCTCCATACACTTAAATTAACTCTGCTGCCAGAATATTTGTAACATGGAGCTATTCCCTCAGCAGGCATCACTGTAAGGTGAACACCCATCAAAGAGTTAACATCTAAAATATGCCTATAATTATCCTAAATGTGTAGCAGGCCATAATTCCTTGAATTTCCTGACAATTTGTACTAAAAGTTAATAAATGAGATTTTTGCACTTTCATAGGCAGAGATAAGGATCGCAGTCTTGTACTTTACCTGTATTCTTTCTTTCAGCTTCTGGGAATGTTTCTTCCTCTCATTTATCTTCTGGCTTTTCTCCTCTAGGTCTGCCTCCAGTTTCTTCACCTGCTGCATCCAAAAACCTTTCTCAGCCTCTGAGCAATTCCTTTGCTCCATTTCTCTTTGCTGATGATGATCCTTTGTTTCTATCATAGATTGCTGTGTAGACTTTTTTGAAGACTCTCTTCCCCTCTCACAGGAGGCTCGCAGTTGGTTTGTTTTCTGAGTACATTCTTTAATTGCTCCTTGGTTCTCACTCCTCAGGTTTTCCATTTCATTTACTAGAACTTGTCCTTCCATGCTGAAATTTTCAGCTAAAATATCTTCATCTAAATTTTCTCTCCTCGATAGCTTGCATTCATTTAGTTGCCCATTGGTCTCCTCATTTAAATGAGGAAGTTTGTTTTCAAAGTCTGCATTGGTATCTATTGTGTCTATGGAAAGGGCCACATGTGTGACTTTTACTTCTGCTCTTGGTTCCCTCTCTTTCACCTGCTTCTTGCACAATGTTAACTCTGCCAAGGCTTCTTCCTTTAGTTTCCTGTGTTGTTCTACTGCAGTTTCAAGGGCTTGAATGCGTTTCCTCAGCAACTGTTCTTCTTCAACTTTACTTTTGTACTGGAGAATTGTTTCCTTCATCTCAGCAAGAATGTGCTGAACTTCTTCTTCATGAGCTTCTCTCAGAGCCTGTATACTATCTTCATGTTCATCATTCTTAATGTTCAGGGCATATATCACCTATACATGAAGAAGAGCAACAGGAGATAATAGAATCTAGTAAACAACAGTGTTACAAATTCAGTTGCTATATTTATCAAAAGAATTACACTGCTATTAAATATTTTTTGCCATTTTTTCCCCCACTAGCAACAGAAGGGATAATTACAAACTGCAAATCCTTACAGGGAAAGAAGACAATACTGTGAGATTTTTTTTTTTTTTAGAACAGTTTTAGAGAATGTTTTGGTTTTTTTTTTCCCCTTGAAAAGTTATTATCTCCTACATCATGTTTAATCCTTTATACAGAACCTCTCCTCAAGCTGACCAACTCCACATTAGTAGTTCAATTCATCTCTCCTTAATTCCAGCAGCACCTTCTGCCACATTGCCTTTAGCATTATCAAGTGCTGAGGACCTACAGAGGCAAGAGTCTGGAGTCTGTGTTGTATAAAGCCTGAATGTTTTTCCTGGATTACTGAATTTGCTTGGATGCATTTAACCATTTCTGTGCTGTTCATACACTGAATAACTTATTCCATTTCAGTTATCCATAAATGAAAGCAAACAAATACATCTTGTGCAAAGTTAACTTCCTCCTTGGCAATAACAAAATAAATCATAGAATCACAGGGGTTGGAAGGGACCTCAATAGATCGAGTCCAAACCCACTGCTAAAGCAGGCACCCTGCAATTGGTTGTACAGTCTTGAATATCTCCATAGAAGACTTCACAACCTCTCTTGGCAACCTGCTCCACTGCTGTCATCCTTACCACAAAGAAGTACTTGTGCAAAGAAGTGCATGTTTGTACAGAACATCCTATGTCAGCTTTCAGGCCGTTACTCCTCGTCCTATCATTACACACCACCCAGAAGAACCTGTCTCATCCATTTGCTTCCCATCTCCCTTCAGATATTTATAAACATTAAATCAGATCCTCCACAATCTTCTTTTCCCGAGATTACTCAGTCTTTCCTCATGTGGGAGATGCTCCAGGCCCTTTAATATCTTTGTGGCCCTCCACTGGACTCCTAGGAGATCCCTGTCTTTTCTGAACTGGGGAGCCCAGAATTGGACACAAATATAGAAGCTGTGAAGAGTCACAAATGCAAAACATGGTCTGGATACATTTCTGGATAAACATGTGGCAAAAGACAGTAATGACATCATATTCCAGAATACAAGCAGACAAGAAGTCATAGTCTACACTTAAATACAGGTACTGTTTGACCTTAGATTACATTGTAAATATTTGTTATTTTTGATGACTTTTTCTATGAAACAAATAGTTGCAGCATACTAAGCAGAATCCTTCTCTCCACAAATGGTAACTGAAATCCAACTACAAACTTTTTTTTTTTTTATTAAACCTCCTCAGGAAACAGACTTAACACTACAAGGAAAATGTTAATTTTGCCTGTGGCTTTAGAATGACCAGTAATTATCTCAGGCAACTCTTCAACTAAGTCAAATTAGTGATCACATCTCTGTATTTGATTCCAACAGCAAAACAAAAGATAAGCATTAGAACACCCAGTCTTTGTGATTTAAAAAACTTCTAGCCTTAGCAATGAATTTACTTACTAAATCCACCTGTCTTGTATTATGTCATATTTGGTCTGACAGTGGAATATGGATTCCTCCAAAGTCTGACTTAATTGTCAAAGTTCCTCAAATTCCACTGAGCATTAGAACAAACTGGAGACATTCTACATTAATGGTTATCACCAACACCTTAAGTGAGTCATCTAAAAGATCAGGAAGAAACCCATCTCCCTGCTCTATCACTTATTCCTATCCATCTGTTCAATAGTGGCTAGAATCACAAGGAAGAATTCTCAGTTGAAAATGCATGGCTTTCAATTTAATATTCAGGCTTGACTGTTGAAACCAATTCTTCAGTATCTTAACCTTCTTAAAAGATTTAACTTTCAGAGGGCTGCTGGCATGTACGTTCTGAAATTTAAGCCCCTCACAAATGCCTTTCACTCCCTACTGAATAGAGCCACTGCATTCCTATTCCAGACACCTCATTTAAGAGACCAGAGTTACGCGTAGATGAATCTGGGAGTTTACGTGCATTCTGCTGTAAGGAAAAGTACTGAAAAATTATTTCAACACCTGCAGATTGCAGTGTACACACTGCTGACTAACGTTGTACAAGACTCTCAACAGCTGTGTTGATAAACAGTTCTTTAAAATGATCTCTAAAATGGATTGGTTAGACAGCACAGAGAATTGCCTTCAAATGAAAGGAGCACTAGTGAGTTTAATAGCAATGGCAGCCACTTCCTCCCAGTTCTCTAAAGGCATTTGGGTATTGTACTGATTTTACAACAACTGAGTTATATGACAGGTTGGTAAAAACACTATTACACAGCAAACACCACCAGATTATCAGCACACTGAACGTGCCTAATTAGCCCTATTTTATTCTCCAAATGATGTAGATCTAAATGGCATTTTATTTCCCTTCTGCTTTTCTTTATGCTGCAATAAAATAGCAAAAGATAAAATAAACAGCCCTACCTCATTAACGAAGACAAAGGTATTCAAACTCAAGAAGACTTCTGTATTCCTACAGCAGCATTAACAAATACTATTATTACAGTAGCTTAACTACCACAGTTAAGAAAACTGGTTCTAGCTGGTTGCCTTACAAGTTGAATAAGAATTGAGACAGTTTGGCATGGAAGATAAGCATGATAAGAAGCAGCAAATAAAGGATTGTATAAGGTCATCTTTTGGGCCCAGCTAGTAGACAAATCTTTCCTGACTGTGACAGCCAGGAAAACAAAAGAAACAGAAGGAGTCTGGATCCTAATGCCATAAATTAACTAATGAGAAAAGGCCCTGGAGGGGGTGCCAAGCAGCAAACTCCTGACAGCACCTCAAACAAAGCTAGGAAGTAGACGTTTCAATTGCTAACTAGCTTGTTAATTTCAATGAGGCACCATCTCCTTCTCACTAGTAACAGTAGTATCTTTTTTCTTTTCACTAGCAAAAGAAATTGTTTCATTGAACTCTTGTATTTCCCAGTATATTTCCCAAGCAGATTACAGCATAATGAGGTATGAAAACATTTCAGCCTTTAAATGGTCTCTTTTAAAACAGAGAAATTATTACAAGAAATTATATTCTTGTTCATTTTCATGCTGAAGAACGAACGCTGTTTCTTAATTAAGGCACAGACCAAGGCTATGATTAGCCACAGCGCTGCTGATCCAATTTTACACCAGCACACCTGTGCTACTTCAGCTGAATGACACTGCTATCACATTGCTAGAGACCGCATGAACTGAATCTCCAATCTCTTCCTCTGTTTCTCTGCGTCCTCCTGAAAGTACACAAACTGTTTCATGCACCTAAATAACTGACAGCAACTATTGATAAGATTATCCGTCCATATGTTTATATGAAGGAAGCCTTAAAAATAATGGCATCAAGCATTCAGAAGCCTAGAATTATAAGATTAATTTTAAATCACAACATTTTTGTTTACAGTTTTTATTGTAATTTCCTTGGGATTTTTCAGTCTTTCAAGTGTGACTTCAGAACTTTAGAACACAAGCTAAGGAAACATTTTGTTCTGAAATGAAAGCTCAGCACCAACTGAAATACCTTTGTTCGACGTGCAGGGAGAAATACCAAAAATTTCTTCAGTAAATTTTCAGATTATATAGCTTGCTATCATCACATTCAAGAGAAAAAAAATGCTATAAAATACAATTATCTTCATAAGAAATTCATGGCTTATTTATCCACTCAGTGTGATAGTACATCAAAATCTACTTGAATCTACACAGATCAGATTGAGGTTGATTTTCACTTGTAAAGCCCAATAAAAATATCTTATTTCAAGCTTTTAATTGTCAGCAAAAAGGAAGTTTCCTATACAAGAGATGGGATTAATCTCCCCTAACATCACTCATTCCATCATTACACATCTGATCCAGGTTAATCAATGGAGAAAGATAGGTGCCCCCAAAAGGCAACATTCCTGTTTCCAGTGCAGTTGTCTAGAACAGGTAACGTAAGTGAAATGAATTCTTCCTGGTGTTTACTGGTTTTGCTGATTTTTTGTTTGTTTGTTTTGTTTTTTATTCTGCACTCCCAGATTCCCAACTATTTCTCTCTGTAGAGTTGACAAAAATCATACGTCTCCTCCCTCTACAAGTTTGAATTCTTAAAAGCTGAAACTGCTTCATTTTCCTCTGCTCCTTTGTTCTATGAAGTTTCTTTACATCCTACAGAAACATCTCACTTCACACTATTTTTAATGTCTGTACATCCACTTCATATTGCCCTACAAACTAAAACATCTAGCATTCAGATACTGTGCAAGTCTACTTTGATGCAGGACCTTGGAAAAGTAAGCCTTTTGCAGCTTCCTTTTGCTTTCCATCTCTGTTATTTTTTTCTATCAATCTTGTTTTGGTGTTTATGACTCTCCTTGAATTTGTATCACCTGAGACATTTAGTTTTTACTTCCAGATAATTAATTTGTGAAATAAGGTGAGCTCACACACACATGATTTTAGCTTCTGCCCCCTACAATCTTTTATCATGAGCTGTTTTTTTTAAACAGTTCCCAATTCACGTTGCATCTTCTCTCTCAAAATCCTTTCATACATAACTCTGAAATCGTTTTACAAAACTTAAACAACAAAAGCACCTTAATTTTAGATTCTGAGTGCAATTAAAAAGTTGAAAAAAAAAATCAATTCATGTGACATTTACATGAAACTTATTTCAATTTCTTTGCTCTCCCCACGATGAATCATATTAAATTATTAAATTGGAGTATTTACTAAGTTGAGCAGTATTCAAATGCTGCCATGAAGAATAATTATTTTCCAGTAAAGTAGGTAAAATTTGTGTCAATTAAAATCCACAGATTAGATGAAAACTCTTAAAATAATAATGCTTTTTCACTGATAAATCCACTGATGTGTTTGATATACAGATACACGTAAAAGCAGTGGTTAGGAGCAGACAAATTTCAGAGTACTTTCCATTCACTTACTGCAACCTCCATCTTGGCAAAATTCTTGCATAACTCCTTAAGACCTCAAATACCCCATAAATCTTTTGCTTTTACCAGTTCTGGGCAAGTTCATCTTACGAAACTGTTTCATACAGTTAATATGCAGGAAACAGAAGCCTTTGAAAAAAGTCACTTTTCTATCTGTTCCATCTGTCTGCTTTAAGATCATTGTACTGCAGGTGAATTTTCAGTACAAACGTTAAAGAGTCTATGTTAAGAAAAGGAATTAAAAGGCCTCATCTCCATGTATCTCACTGAGAATGTTATTTGTTGGGTTCTTTTTGTTACAAACCTAAACCAGACCTAAATTCAGTGGTGACAATTTATTTGCCAAATTAACACTCAATATTATGAAAGTGTTTAATCAAGTCCCAGATTTTTAAAGAGCTTCAGGGGGTCTAAAATTGTAGATACATATTTAGTTGTTTTGAAGATTTGTGAACTTTTGTTCCGTTTTGCTGATTATTCTAGGCACCTAACTGAAACTTCAGCCTTTCAAAAGAGCTTTAAAAATCTTGGTACAGATTACTATAATGCAACATTGCCCAGTTTTACAATAAAAAAAGTAAATCAAGTATGAACTTCATGGATTTGATTTCTGCTTTTCCAAAATATTTCCTTATTTTAAATGCATCAGAATTTTCAAAACTTGCAGATACAAGCAGCAGAAATTTACAGTGTCGTATTTATGTTGGAAACAGTGACTGCACTGCAGGCCCAGGAAGCACTGTCCTAACTCTGACCAGACTGGACTGCCTGGCTGCACAACTGGGCAAAGAGCTGTACTGTGCTTCATTCCTCTGCTGGAAATTCGTGGATAAGAACAGCAAGGAGCACTGCCAAAAGTACCTGTCCTGTAGTTTTGAGACATTTCACTATTTTTATGAAGTTTTTCACTATACTAGCTGAATAGTAAGAATAAAATGCAATAGCACTTCAAGTACCAGATATTGTCTTAAACAGCTCCAATATCAAATTCTAGTAGCGAAAAGTGAAAGAAACTCAACTGTAATCTCATAATTACACTTAAAGGTAAATCTCTTATAACACTCTGTCAGTATAGTCACAACCAAACACTGTAACTTCCAAATTCACTTATAATAGAAGACTCCTCTGGTAGCAATCTGTTTTAAGTTAGAACTGTCTTTAAGTATTTAAAGACCAAGTCATATAAAGTTCTGAGCAACTATACTGTAAGAGTGCAATTAGTTCACTATCTAAAGAAAAAGTCCTATTTGAAAACAGTTTATAGTTTCCTCACAAAATAAGTGTTTCCTCAGTATTAGGGTTACATGATGCTCTGCTTCTACATGAGTAGCAGAAGACAAGTATATGCAGAACCAGCAGAACCAGGCCTGAGCTAATGGGCTCCACTTGGAGGCAAGATGAATTGACCCAATCTTGGCACTAGACTAATTAAATTCACATACTTTGTGATGGTTTTAAATACCAGTGAGGAAAAACTCATGTGTCTACTTGTTTCTAATGAAAGCACAGGTTAAGTAGTCTTCAGCAGCAAATAGAAACTGTCTGGTTGTGCACACTCAGGAAAAAGCAAGTGAACTGCTATGGTGAGACAGCCAATGTCATTAAGATCTAACTGCAGATGCATACATGCATCTTTAAACATTAAGGAGCCTAAACATATAACATTAGAACATTTAAATGAGAATGTCTTAAACTGACCTTTAACTCAGGTAAAATCTTCATTGTAAAGTGTCAACCTCCACATACTGCTTACAGAAATTGTTGTGGAAAGGTACAGATATGATGTTACTGAAAACTGTACTTAATGTACCTACCCACGAAAAAAAAATAAAACGTGAAGAACTATAACTTCACAATTCTTCTCTTAGCAATTAGGATGTCACTAGATATTTTATTACCCATTGCCTGTAATACATATATTAATAAAATACATTTTGTTTATAAACAAGTAGTTTATATAAGGTTGCTTCAAATACTAACTTGAATTTAATATCCAGTTTCTATTATAAAGTAGCTTTCGCTTATTGATTACTAAGGCTGTTCATTTTCTGCAAAATGATCAGTTACAAATTTGTACCTTAAGAAGGTGTAACACTATAATGTGATGGAAAGCACAGCAATAATAGCAAGGTGGCAAAGTCTCTGGCTGCAGTAAATGAGAACAAGCCCAAATACAGCAGCCGTAGATGCAGAAACAAAGAAAAAAAATTGCTCACCTTTGGAAGGCCTCAGGTAGGAGAGATCTCCAGCAAGACCCCCTCACCTCTAAGGCCAACCGTTAAATGAGGTTTGGGAAGGGGTGGATCCTGGCTCCACCATTTTTGGTCACTCAGGTTCATTGTATGCACCCGAGCTCCTCTCGGTTGGCCCTGCCTTCCCACCAGGTGCTCAATCACTGCATCAGGCCATGATTTTGCATTTCTGCTACAGAAGGTAATCCCAATACCTAGATATTCTTATACCTTTAATTAATTTAAGTGTTAACATCTATCCATCTAAATAATAAGGTTCTGAGTAACTTCCTAATGGAAATGGTAGTTTTGAGCAGTTAACACAATTACATGATATTGTACGAAGACTGAATGAGCTGGGAGTTCCCATCCAGTTCTGTAAGGAAATAATAGTGCTGGCAGGTAAAGAAATCTTAGCCTATACATTTTCATCAGCTGATATGCAAAAATAACGATATCTTTGAAATCCTAATAGAAAATTGTACATAAAAATCATTAAAATGAATAAATCATCAAGTAAAGTATATGGGGATACTGACAGCTGATGATCTTTTTAGGACCCATTGTAAGCAGCTTTGTAAAATGATTCTTTCCTTCTTTGCCTATGTGGAAACCAGTTTTTTTATATTCTTTGCCCCAAAAGTACTGTTGCTCCAAAAGCATGATCCTAATTTTTATGCTGTTCCATTTTGCTTCATTTCTGTAGAGTATTGAATACCACTCTAGAGTACTGGCATCAAAAAGCCTCAAGCACACAGCAGAGCTCTGGTAGCACACCAACTAAATGCACATCAGCTGAGACACCCAAAGCACTGGTTGCTGAGAATCATCAATACATCATAATAAATAAGGTCAACGAACCTAGCCAAAATTTCCAAAGAAAAGCAACACATTTCAACTGGAAATATGGGTAGATAAAAGGAATGCTCAGACAGCTACAGTTGCTCAGCTGATAAATGCTTTCAGAGTAAACCACTGGGATTTGACCGTGTTTCCAACCTAAATATATCAGTCGCTTTGTATGATACATAAAACAGGAAAGATTAAATGACCTGACATGCTGCAAAACACTGAAGTGGTGTAAACAGCTGATGTACTCACACACACACCAGACGACTCGGTAATTCTCTCCGGAATCTTACACCTCTAGAAAGAAACAGATTGTCATGGGATACTGTTAATTTTCTTCACAGACACCTGTATGATGCCACGTTTTGGATTTTTGATGAAAACAGTTTTGATATGTCTTAGTTGATGGATGGCAGTACTCACACAGAGCCAAGAACTCTTCTACTTCTTGCGCTGCCCTGCCAGTGAGGAGCTAGGGGTACACAAGGAACAGGGAAGGGACACAGCCAGGACAACTGACTCCAAATGGCCAAGGGGATGTCCCATACCATATGGCCTTCCAGGCTCCAAGCATACACTGCTGGCTTTTTGTCCACCAGTACCTCTGCAATCCTCCTCCAGAGAGCTGAACAATAAAAGAGTCTATTTCATACACTTTTGTGCTCAAGTTAGACAGTCTTCCTTATATAACTAATGAAAATGGCTTTCACATATCTGGTTGATTTTCCACTGAAGCTTATTAAATAATGTTCACATTTTCTATTCTCCTGACTGAGCTGAGGGGCAACAAACCCCCTGGCGACTGGTGGTGATAAGCAGCCAGAGTACATTGCATTTTCAACTGCTCCACATAGAGCCATTAAAGAACATCCGCCTATGTTGTTTCTTGTAGAAAAGGAATACACTTTCTCCCACTTGACATTTCTTTCCCCTGCAGGTGAAGAAAAAAAAAAAAAAAAAAAAAAAGAGTTCTTATTGTAATTTACCAACAATTAACTTTTCCCTGCATTGGCACTCTGTTCCTCTGCTCAGGCCCATAGCATTCAGCACACACAGAATTCTTGCCAGACCACTTGACTGGTTTTAAATAACAATCTGCTTAACCAGAAATACTGAAATTTAAAATATATTTCTTGCATCAAGGCTCCCAATTTCCCAATACAGTCACATGAATCCCTAGGGAAAGTGAGTAACTATTTCTTCTCATTAAAAATATTCCACCATTGGTGTCCAGGAAATTGTTTTTAAAAGGAAAATGACAGAGTAGCTCTGCTAACCAGGTAAGATCACCGTCCTACTTCTTTATGCTAGGCTTAGTGCCAGAAGTACAGTTCAGAACATTAGGTTTACTTGAGCTCTTCTGGCAGAGATTTGAAAAGAAGCCGGAATAACATGGATATCTGTTATCTGTTCATTATTCAGTTTTTGTAGCCCTGCCCAAACTGCCTTTTCAGTGAAAGCTGATCTCTCCTCAGCACTCTTCTCCATGAGTTCATTTGCATTTCTCATCCCCTTTCAAGCAACTGGGACTGTCCTGAATCTTTAAGCACATGAAAGTCCTGGAACAGCCAGTGGATGTTAGAAAAACTAAGCTTGAGACAGCAGGGAACCCAGTGCTTATAAAGTCACCACATATTTTAAACACTATTATTGCTAAACATACCAGAAATACAAAAAATTGGCATGCACAGAAGAGCATACGAAGGGTGCAGAGTCTGATGGAGGAGACTAAACTTAATTACTGGTATAAAGTTGTGTATTCTGCTACAACCATGAAAATGCACCACCTTCAAGTGGTAATTCAAATGCACAAGAGTTGCAGAAAGTATCCACCAAATAAGTGTATGATCTGTATATAAGAATGACAACTACAGATGTGCATTCCCACCTGGAAGCAAAACTTTTCTTGTCTGAGCTCTTTTGGTTCTTAAATCTCATGAGCATTTTTTCTTGAAACTCAAAGCATAGCTCACTGGGACACAGCTGCAATGCAACCTGGTTTTAATGTTCAAATCTAGAAGACACAGCCTCTTGACATTCAAATTCACTAATATTACCAGGTCTTTTAATTTTTTTTACTTGCACCCATGAGAATAAAAATTTAAAAAAAAAAAAAATCAGGTTTTATCTCTTAATTTCTTCTTTTATATATATATATATATATATATATATATATATATATATATATATATATATATATATATATATATATATATATATATATATATATATATATATATATAAAATTGTTTTGGTCTTATTTCTTTAGCATTGTGAGCTGATGCTTTAAAAGAAGAAACTCAACCGTACAATGAACTATAAAATGTAACAATGAGTACATGTCAGCAACTACTCCTATCACCATCTAAGACCTGCACATTTCATTTCAGACTCCCAAGCCCTAAGTTCCTGTACCAGGAGAGCCCTGTGCTGGCTTGGCAGAACAGAGTAGATGCAATGCAGTCTATGTTGAACACCTTGGACATGCAACAGAATAAATGTGCTTAGTGAAATGTCACCAGTGGAAAAAGTCAAGCATCTAAAAACATTGCTAAATGGCCCCTACATGGGCTACAAAAAGCAGTGGTTTACTGTCTGAAGTAAAATTTGTGCTTGTATTTTTTTCTGCAGTACAGAAAAAACAACATGACTGAAAGAATAAAAACTATACTTTTAAAAAGTATAAAAACTTACTGTCCTTGACTTCTCCAAAAGCAGAAATAGCAGGGCAGTACAATGAGAGCTGCTTTCAAGATCTGTGTTTGGATTACTTACAGAGGGTCCCAGCACCAACACAGGTCTTAAAACATGATCAGCACTTCATGCAGGGATAGAAACTATCACCTCAACCAGTTCAGTTCTGCTACTGATGACTGCACACTACTCCTCTGCCCCTGAGCAGGAGGCAGCCACTGCTGATCGTACAACACAGAAATGGAACACAAGGCTGCCTGTGTATCGTACACCTGATTAAAACATTCTGTATTTATTTCTCCTCTTGGCACAATGCACAGTGGATGAGTAATCAGATTTTATTTCCCCATCAATGAAATCCTGTCATAATTGGGACAGAAAGTTGTAGCTGTGTATCAAAAGACAGCAGTATTTCATGCTATGTTAGAAACAGGAGAGTACCACAAACAAACCGAAGTCAAATGGGAATTTATGATGATACATCGTGACTGTAATATCAACAATAAATGAGAGTAATTCAAAAGGGAGCTTTCAAAGTTCCTTGGCCAAAAATGAATATATCAAATGTGCCATAAAGCAAATTTTCAGCTAATGCAGTCTCAGATCTTTCTTCTTACACTATTACTGTATGAACAGTAAACATCTAACTCAGAATATAGAAGGAAAGCATATTATTAGAATTCCAGCTGTACCCTAAGTTCTCTGTAACACAGCACTGGAGCAGAGAAAATTGGTACTTAAAAGGTATACTCCAAAACAGAATAGTTTGCTTTTCAGAAGAACTTCCTGAGCTTCGAGTATAAGGCATCTTTATTTGAAATGACTCAGAAGTACTCGGATGGGAAGTTCAATTAAAAGAATAAATTGCCTAATTCACTTTTTAACAGTAAAAATTCAGCAGGAACATACAATTTGATGAAGGCTTTCCTAACGTTATGCCAGGATGCCATGAACTGAGGTGAATTTTTTGTCTTTTTGCTGCTAAAATAGCTTTCTAGGTTTTTTCCCCCAAGCCAAAGACTATAATGTAACATAACAGGTTTTAGAAAGGAATAATGTATTTTTTTCCCCTCAAAAATACAGTTGAGATTGCAGAAACTTCAAAAAGAATTGTGTTATATAAAAAGGAAGGCATAGAACTCTCTATGGAAAATGAGTGCTGCTCTGGAAAGTTGAACAAGGGTTTCATTGCTCAGATCTCATCATTATTCCCTCAGTCTGCTGCTGAGAAATGCAACACTCAGAAAGAGGAAGCCGGTGACTGGTCAACTCTTCTACTGTGAAGTACCATCACAGAATCACCAAGGTTGGAAAAGACCTACAAGATCATCCAGTCCCACCGTCCACCCATAACCAGTAGTTCTCACTAAACCATGTCCCTCAACACAATGCCTAAATGTTCCCTGAATACCTCCAGGGTCGGTGACTCTACCACATCTGTGAGCAGCCCACCATCAGCTGCCATTTAATCGAAACACAGATGTTGCTTATCTGCTGAAAAAAGGGATAATGAGAATTTTTTTTCTTTTTTGAGTGATAGTTACAGACAAATTTTACTTAATGTGCAACTGAGTTCTGGCCTGAAAACAAGGAAACTGATGAAAACTTAATCCAATTTACAGTCACCTTTCACACACACTTGACTGTAGTTGAAGAATCAGTAACTGTTAATGAACAGAAAGTTCTCCTCTGTGAGAGTAATGAAGGAATGCTCACTTATTTGGAAAGACAGCTCACCATCACTGCAGAATCAAAGTGTACTTTAAAGTGTAATGTACATTCATGGGCAAAAAGTAGAGATAAAATTAAAACATACAATCAAAGCACCAGTAAGTAAGCATTGGCATATTACAGTAGACTGAAAATAATACAGCTAAGCATATATGTAAGCACAGGCAGCTCTTGTCTACGCACTCACACACAATATATGTTATCACATATAGTCACTGTTAGGAGAGAACAACGACATTATAACTAGCTAGCATTTCTAACTCCAACAATTCAATGATTTCCTATCGTTTGATTTGCATTTGCAGTCAGTGTTCTTTCATTGCAAAAACGTCTTAATCAATTGCAGTGAGGTTACAGAACAAGTAAAGCTGGGTTAACCAACCTGGCTAGGAAATGGCTTTTTCTGACTGACAACGGTGTAACACAAAAATAACTTAAAAGGTTAACGGCCACCTGCTACAGATTTCCTCTTGTTTCTTAAAGTAGGGTGGGAAGCATCCAAAATACTTCGTAGCGCAGCCTGATATTGACTAGAAGTGGTAGTGCCGCACGGCACGGCAGTTAGTGACTTCTCCCTCCCGTCCCAAGCTCATCAAAGCAGCCAGGTGTGAGCCGCGCACCGCCGGCCGCACAGCAGCAGCGGCCGGGGCGAACCGCTCGGAACGAAGTCAGAGCGCAGCGGCACCGCGGGGCGGCGGCGGCTCCCGGCCCTACCGGAGCCCCGGCTGTCTGTCGGCTGAGCCCCACCGCGGGGCAGCCTCACCTCCCCAGGAAGCAACTTACCTTGGTGAGCTGGGCGATCTTCTTGCACATTTGCATGTGAATTTCCTTATTGTATCCTTCTGCCGAACTGCCGCGAGGGGCTTTAGATCCACTGCAAGTCCCGGGTTGCCGGCTCTTGTTTACGCCGGAGGCCATTAAGCTTGAAATACTGAACGCTCCGGGCTGCGCGTTCCCGTCCTGCTGCTCGCCTCCTTCAGCGCTCACTTCAAGCCCGAAGCGCTGCAGGAAGTTCAGCCCCAGCCCCGGGCTGGAGCAGCTGCTTCTCCTCTCCGCGCAGATGTCCCGCTCCTTCAGCGCAGCACCCGGCCGAGGCAGGAGCAGCACGTGCGAGCCTCACGAGCGGGACTTCTTTTTCCTCTCCTCTGCCAATGGTGCTTCCGCCAGGAGGAGATGCCAGCGGCTGGATGCTACGCTTTCCCCACAGGACACGCCGAGCAACGGCACAAACGTCGCTGGGGATCCAATACGGAGACCGCCTGCACGTTAAATTGCGTTGCCTTTTTGGGCTGCTGCAGGGATCATCTGAGAGGATGATTCGGGCACCTTTCATCAGCTCCGTTAGTTGGCAACCCTTTGCAAGTCCAGGTGGACCAATAAAGTGGCAAAGAAAATCTTGTTCAATTTTTGCTGCTCTGCTGAAAGCAGAATGAAGCGGTGCTTCCACCTCCGCGCCGCAGCTGAGCCCTGGTGGGCCTGCCTCAGCCACACGGGCTGCCAGCTCCCTTCGGCTGCCCTGTGCTCACATGGGAAAGGCAGGAAGAAAACTGACACTGCTCACTTGTCTTCATCTGCAGCCATTCCCTCTCTTCAAAAGGCCAAGCATTCCACACATAAAAATAAGAAAAACCGCTGCAAAAAGCAGAAATATGCAAGATATTAAAATAACATCTTTTTTTTTTTTTTTTTAAAGAAGAAAATGGTTAGTGAACACGTTTAAACAAGTCTAGGAAAGGAAAGGAGAAGAAAGCAATGTAAGGTGGAAATAAAGAGGTAAAGATGAAAAAGAAGAAAGAACAGGTAGGGGAAGCTGAGTGTTGCTCAGCACCCTGTGATCGTCACTGCAGCCAGTAGTAGAGAGCACACAGAGCAGGGCAAGGGGCCCGCAGCCACTCGAGGGAACGGAGGCCACTCCTGCCCCCAGACTCACCTCCTGGCAGTGCCTTTCTTCTTCCCGGGCTAGAAGCTTGTGCTGGGCTTGAAAAAGAGCTTCAGAGCTTCCTCAGGGTGCTTAGGATTGGAAAAGAGGATTATCCGAAGTCAGCTAAGAGCACTGGGAAAAGAATCTGTGAAAAAGAGAAATCCTCAATGAGGGCAAAAAGAGATAAGGCACTGCTAAGGATAAGCACTCCAAGAGGAGACAGATTGGGCAGAAGAATGCCTGAAGGCAGCAGGGCAGAGAGAGAGGAGTGAGAAGATGTAGGAATAGAGGACTTGGGACACAGAAGCCAAACCCTTTAATTGCTGGGAGAAAAAGAGGGACGTTAAATGAAGGCTGACTGAGAAAGTCATAGGTGATAAAGGCCAAGGAGAATGGAGATCATCACAGCTATTGGGAGATACTAAACTGGGAGGAGAATTTAGCCCAGACAGAACATTCATAAGAAAGGCAAGAAACATATAAGCTTTGCACACAGTAATGACATTCATCGGCAGCAGTGACTAACATGCTGCTGCTTGAGAATAGAATTTATTCTATACATATGGCATAAGGACACTTCGTTGTCAATTGTCTGCTATTTCATATGATGTGTACTCACACTGAAGTTTAATTCAGTTAAACCTTCTCCACAAACCTTCTCATCTATTTGAAGGAAGAAGGTAGAAACTTAATTATATGCACAAATTTGACAAAAATGGCAAACTTATTAATTAGTTCTCTGCACTTTCCAATAACAGCATCTTTTTCCTCAGGAAAAATACAAAGAACAACAGCACACGCAAAAGAGTGAAAACAGAACACTATTTCAGAATTCATTGGGTTTTAAAAGTACTTACAATAACTTACCTGTGTTATTGCTCTAACACAGAAATAGCAATCTTTTTTTTTTGTTTGTTTTGTTCTTTTTCTTTCTTTCTTTTTTTTCTGATAAATAGCAGAATTTATGGCAGGACCTGAATGTATGCCTCGATGGAGACTTGAGACAAAGCAAGGATGCCACAATGTGTCATTCAAGTGTGTGCTATACAAAAGTGGACCTTCATGTGAACCCACATAAGTGAGCGTGAAAATTTTTCTTGAACTTAGAGCTGCATATGGCAAAGATACAGTTCAGAATAAAAACTAGAGCAGTTTAAACAGAAAACATACTTCTGCTTGAATTATTATTGTAGCACTAGTTTTACATTCATTATGAGAGAGAAAATAGTTATCACACTATCATCTCTAAGTCTGTGAGTAACTGTATATACAACTGTTTATGAGGGTGGATAGTGATAGGACAAGAGGAAATGGTTTTAAACTGAGACAGGGGAGGTTTAGGTTAGATATTAGGAGGAAGTTTTTCACACAGTGGCTGGTGATGCACTGGAACGGGCTGCCCAAGGAGGTTGTGGATGCTCCATCCCTGGAGGCACTCAAGGCCAGGCTGGATGTGGCTCTGGGCAGCCTGGTCTGCTGGTTGGTGACCCTGCATGTAGCAGGGGGGTTGAAACTCGATGATAATTGTGGTTCTTTTCAACCAAAGCCATTCTATGATTCCTTGATATAGGTTTACAGCTTTGCTGTTCAAGAGCATGGACTGATTTGTTTTTAGGAGTAAACAACTGTTTGCCTTCCACTTTTAGTATCTGTTGCTTGTTCTATAAGTAGACTACACAGATTTTGAAATCTATATCCTCCTTTGTAGTTCTGTTCACTCAGCCAACTGTGGTTTGCATACTGTACAGACTTTTGTTCTACAAGCTTCAATCTTCTCAATGTTAGAGTTTAGAAAACCACATTACATAGACTATCATTACATGAGAGGATGTTCTTTCCCTTACTTTGATGGAAGACTGGGCTATTCTACATTAAAAAACAAAAACAAAAAACAACATTCTGCTCATTGTACTCTCCCAAAATTTGTTAGGTCTTTTTTTTTTTCATAATGTAACATTGAGGTAGTATTTACTATCCTCATTCAGTATGGAAGTCAGTAGGACTTCTGATGAGCTCTGACTTAAAATCAAATTCCTTCTTGTTTCAAAGAGCATGTGTAGGAAAACAAGCAAACAAACCAAACAAGGTTCTCCTATTATATTTTTATATCTTTCTTCATCTGTCTGAAGAAAAAAAACCCAAAAAATCGAAACAATAAAAAATTTAGAACAAAACCCGAATACAATATAAGTAATTTTTGAGTTCTCATCCTTTCACTGTGGTACCAAAGCAATTTGACATTGCTCAGTTAACAGAATAGCACCTTGTCCTGTCATGTATTTAGATTATAACATTGACTCAGATGTCAGAAACATTCTCTGATAGCTGATCAGTCAATGTCAGTGAATACATCAGTAAGGAAAAAGCCCTAAATTGACATCATTGGACTCTCATCCTGATTTCAGCCACCCAGATACCTGCTGAGCAAACAATGTGGTAAGCTGCAAGTGATCCAGGAGACTCCAAGGAACCTATAGACGCTAACTTTGTGGTTCAGGTACTGGACAGATTGATTGGAGGTGAAGTGTTGCTGGTGCTCACCAGTGTGAAGGAGATGATTATAGACATTTAGATTAGGCAGCCTGTGCTGCAGCAACCATGCCCTGGTTGAGTTTGTGATCTAGAGGAATGTGGGCCTGGCAAAGAGTGGAGTTAGGACCCTGAACTTCAGGAAAGGCTGTTTAAGGAATTGTTGGACAAGATCTCAGAAGCTGTCCTTAGAGACAAAGGAGTGGAACAAAGCTGACTACTCTTCAAGGATGCCTTTCTGAGAAAGCAAGAGCTCTCCATCCCTCAGAATAAGAAAGCATGCAGAGGAGGCAGGAAATAGGCATGGCTTGGCAAGGATCTGCTGGTCAAACTGAGAGAAAAGGGCATGCACAGGCAGTGGAAACAAGGACGTGTCACCTGGGAAGTATACAGGGATTCTGTCCAGACATGCAGAGATGGGATTAGGAAATCCAAGGCACAGATGAAACTGAACTTGGCGAGGGATGTTAAAAACCACACGAAGTGGTTCTATAGGTACACTGGTAAGAAGAGATAGGGCAAAGAGAGTGTACCTCCTTTGAAAAATGAGAAAGGAGAACTGTCTACAACAGATATGGAGAATGGTGAGATACTCAGTGAATTCTTTGCCTCTGTCTTCACTGGTAGCCAGGATTCTCCTATTTCTTACATCTCTGAACTCTTGGTGAGAATGGAGGGAGCAAACTTGCCCCCACTGTAAGGGCAGAGCAAGTCCAAGATCATCCCAGGGTCCTAAGAGACCTGGCTGATGTGGCTGCCAAGCCACTCTATCATCCTGAGACATGGCTGTCAGACAAAGACCCCAGTGGAAAAAGGGAATCAACACTCGCATTTATAAGAAAGGGATAAAGGAAGACCTGGGGAACTACAGGCTAGCGAGCTTCCCCTCTATGCCTGTGATGACTATGGTACAGATCCTCCTGGAAGACATGTTAAGACACATGAGGGTCAAGCAGATGGTCTGAAACAGCCAGCACAGCTTCACCAAGGGAAGGTTGTGCCTAATCAATCTAGTGGCCTTCTATGATGGAGTAATAGCACTGGTGGACAAAGAAAAAGTATATGGGGCTGCTGAATCACGGCCTGAACCTCTGATTGATCACCTGAGGCAAGCAATGAGTCAGCCACGGAGCACAGGTGAAGGCAATTCACCTGTGTTGCAGGAAGGGGTGGAGCCTGGCTCCACCTCTCCTTGACCCATTTAAGAGCTGACTGCCAGTGGGGAAGGATCTCTCTGGAGATTTGCTCCACTGGAGTCTATTTCATGAGCCCAGGATAGGGTGTCTTTTTTTGCCTACTCCAATATAACTACATCAGCCAAGCTCCTGGATATACTATACCATCTGTATATTCATTGATTGTACAGAAGGAAACTGATTTTTATCTACCTGGACTTCTGTGAGGCTTTTGATATGGTCCCCCACCACATCCTAATGTTTAAGTTGGGAAGATATGAATTTGAAAGGTGGACCATTTGCTGGATAAAAAATTGGTTGGAAACTTACAGCCAGAGGGTTATAGTCAATGGTTCTATGTCCAAGTGGAGGCTGATGATAAGCAGTGTCCCCAGGGATCTGTCTTGGGATTGTCATCAATGACTTAAATGATGGGACCAAGTGCACCCTCAGTGAGATTGCTGATGACACCAAGCTGAGCAGTTGATATAGCAGAAAGAAGGAATGCCACCTGGAGGGGCTTTGACAAACTTGAAAGGTGTGCCCATGTGAACCTAATTAAGCTCAACAAAGCAAAGTGCAAGGTTTTACATTTGGGTCAGGACAATCCCAGATGTGTATGGGAGAACTCCTTGAGAGCAGCCCTGCTGAGAAGGCCGTAGAGATCCTGATAGATGAAAAACTTAACGTGAGCCAGCAGTGTATGCTTGCAGCCCAGAAGCCCAATGCTATCCTGGGCTACATAAGAAGATGGGATGTCAGCAGGACAAGAGAGGTGACTGTCCTTCTCTACTCTGCCCTTGTGAGGCCCCATCTGGAGTACTGTGCCCAGATCTGGGGACAAGAACACAGGAACGATGCTGAGCTTTTGGAGAGGGTCCAGAGAAGGGCCATGAAGACTATCAGAAGGCTGGAGCTCCTCTCCTATGAAGATAGGCTGAATGAACAGGGCTCGTTCAGTCTGGAGAAGAGAGGGTGTGGGAAGGCATTATTACAGCCTTCCAATATTTAAAGGGAGATTATAAACATGAGAGAAATCAACTTTTTACACTGGCAGATAGTGATAGGACAAGGGGGAATGCTTTTAAACTAAAGGAGGGAAGAGTTATATTAGATGTTGAGGAAAGTTTTTGATCAAGAGTGTGGTGAAGTGCTGGAACAGGCAGTCCAGAAAAGTTGTGGATGCCTCATCCCTGGAGGTGTTCAAAGCCAGGTTGAATGGGGCCCTGGGCAACATGACCTTCTACTTGATCTAGAGGTTGGCAATCCTGCCTGTGGCAGGGGGGTTAGAATTTGATGATCCTCAAGGTCCCTTCCAACACAAGCCATTCTCGGATTTTCTAGTCAGTTAGTAAATGGGAGAAGGTGCAATTCTACCGATTTTTATAAAATCCTTCCCACCAGGCATATTAGCTTTTTGCTCACATAGCTGAATCAAATGTCGGGAAGGCTTTTGTAATACATCTTCCTAATTCTTAACACCTTGTGTGATTTAAACATCAGTATAATTAAAATAAAGCCACCAAACTCATCAATTTTATCTCTCTATCTCAATTGAAACCAAAGTCCATCATTTCATCATTATTTACTGCCTACACATAAAAATCTGTATGTCATATGCAAGGCAAGATCCACAAATCCCTAATTCTAAGACATGAAGAAGATAGCTCTGCTGCAAATGTTTAATGCATAAGCTTGGTCCTTTGTTTAGTGTATTACAAGTAGCTTTCACAAACCACCATTAATACAGAGCCTACTCTGCCACTATACAAGTTTCACTGAAGTCAGCAGGTTTTTTTATGTGATGACAAAATTAAACTGATACCTCAGGTTAGACTGTATTGTTGTTTTCCAGCTCAATAAAATTTTCATCTGAAAATGGTACTAGTCATTAACTGTCATGATACATTTCAAATGACAGCATCAGTAAAACAGATTTACAACTTCTCAAGTCAGTGTCTCAGCAGAGGAAGATGCATCCCTAAATGAGATTCCAGTTTAATACATAACTCACTACCCTCATTATTAGTCTCTATTTAAATTCATCTTTATCTTAATAAAAGAATTTGGGGATGTTTTTTCCTTTTATCAAGGAAAAAGAAAATAAACAAAACACAGTAAACAGAGGTAAAAGTATCCAGAAGACCCATAATAACAGCTATCCTTCCCCATTTAGTTCACTATCCTATTTCCTATAGAGCTTGTTTAGAGGTTGAATGACAGAAAAAGGACAAGTAGTTCAGCCACCGGTAATTTCAAAATGGGATTATATAACTACTTTACAATTTTTCTTTCCTCCCCCCTCATTAAAGCAGACAGCATTTGAGAGCCCAATTCAAAATACACCAGAAGTGGTGCTCATTTCCTCGCTGACTAAGAATAAACTATTTGAAAATGTGTATACAGTTTTATAGCTGACAAACAAGTTATGGAGGAACAGAATCTCTAATTACTACTGCATAATGATGGTCTATTATGGATGAAATATTACTGTGTGTATTTTTTAATATGGAAATTGAAACAGGAATCAACCAGATGCATCAGTTATACAAGCCCTGGCACACAGAGGAAATAGGATAGCATCAACTTTCCTTTTTTATACTGTTCTTTACCCAGTGACCTACAACTGAAATTACTGCAGAGTGAATGGCACGCAGCAAGTCTGGCTTGCCCTGTGTCATTCTCTGTTTGTTCACACATGACTGACAAAGGAAGATAAAGGATTTAAAACAGTGACACCAGATGAGGGAGAGACAATCAGAAAGAGACAGCATCATAGATGAGGTGACTACAAGGAGAGAATCTTCATCACTCTTCCCTCCAAAGCCTGGTGCAGCACCAAGGTTCTGATTTTCATCTTTCCACTTCACAACCTCTTGGCCCGCTCTGCCCACCTCACTCAGGCTCTACAGGACTAGGGTCGAGCTGCTATGGTCGTTACCTCAATGTCTGTTTTGTTCCCGCCTCAGCTCTTCCTTCCTCAGGAAGCAGCTGGCTCTCACTGAGGTCTGACATTTAGCTCAGATGGGAGTGAATCCCAAAGGGTGAGCTGAAGTGGGGAACATGTGCCTATGGGTAGGATGTAGCTGGAGGCCCTGGGGAGGCTAATCAGGGCCACAATGGGGCTCAAAACCATAACTTGCAAAAACTCTGAAATCAAATCTCTCCATAAGTTAAACAAGGGAGCTAGTGTCACAAGGACACATTTATGCTCATGGGAATCTGGATTCCTGTGGCATATTTACCCTGAAAGACACTATGTCTAACCAGACTAGACTTCAATTTGTCACAACAGGAGCCTGACTTCCATTTCAATTTTGAAATAAAAAGCCTTGCAGAAATATTTAAAGCAGACTGAAGAAATAAATCTCATGTCTTGGATGAAATCAATCATAAGGAACAACAAGGTATTCACAAGGGAAAATCTCCATTTGTCCATCTGAGATTCTGAGATGCAAGCAGACATCATGAATCTAAAGTAATCTAGTTTGCATTCTTTGTTTAATTTGAAATAAAAATCCTGGGTCTTAGAGCCACCAGAATCACACAATTTTACGTGCTCTTTTCTTCCTATTTCAATCTTGTTCTCCATAACTAGACTTCTTTATTGGGAAAAAAGCCGGATTAATTCAATTTTCTGATACAAATATCTTAAATGGAAAGATGATTACACTAATATTATCCTAAAAAATATGAATTTGTAATCAAAACAAACATGCACAATCCAAAAAGGAACAAAAAACTCTCAGTGAGGATTTGCTGTTGATTATCATATTTTTATAGTGTAACTATTTCTCTGACATTAAAAAAAAAAAAAGGAAAAAAATTTCTTTAATGTATAGGATTCCATGTTATCATTTTACTTAAACATATAGAATATAGAAACTTATCTCCTTCTCCCTAGGAGCAGAAGAGGATTAGTCCAGAACAGTAGATGTGACAAGTTAATAGAAACTACAAATTACTCACCTAATAAAGAAGGTATCTACATAAACTTATAGCAGTATGTGCCACATGTATAAATCATTTTAAAATCTGTTTTTATCTATTTTTTTTCCCTGTGCTGTCCTCCATTCTCCACACATACTCATATAATCCTTGACACATTTGTAAAGGCAAAATCATTCCATTATTTCGTTGATAAAAATCTACTATTTAAAGAAAGATTGTGACAATCCATATATGAAACAATACTGACCCCTAGTGCTTACCTGTTTTATTCGTTGGATTTTTTCTTCTCAAACAAAAAGCGACTTTTCTTTGGGTTGGGTTCTGCTTATTTCATGCATTTTTATTCATGATGGTATATCATCCATCCCTACTAAATAACTGCTGTCACTAAAGGTTAATCAGACATGTTTCTTAAGCCCAAATGCAGATAGACATCAGCGACCTTAAGCTCCTACTGTCCACAGTTCAATACTGTGGTTCACAGTTTTAAATGTTTTCTGTTTGAAATTAATAAGCACTGAGAATGTTTCCTCTCAACTGATCATCCACTACTTTGCTGCTTGTAAACTATCATTTCCTGTCCGACAGCATGTGCTGTAAACAAGAAGTCTGGAGTTTCAGCTTAGTTAACTCTTCACTTTTTAATGAGATACAGAATTTATTCTCCTGCTAAATAACTTCTGTGAAAATATTAAGTTCATAACAAATAGCTTGAAAATTTAGTGGAAAAAAAAAAAGTCTTTTACTCACATTAGTAAAAGACACAATCTGGAGAGCAGAAATATTCCTTCCAACAAGGCAGGTAAGAGCAACAAGGCAGGACAGCCCCATTAGCTGAAACAAATTAGAAAGATGTTTCAGTAAGAAACGTAGAATCATTAAGGTTGGAAAAAAAACACAAAGATCACCTAGTCCAACCATCAGTCCATCCTCACCATGCCCACTAACCTGGGCCCCTCAGTGCCACATCTCCACATTCCTTGAATGAATGTGGGGACAGTGACTTCCCACTCCCCTGGGCAGCCTGCTCCAATGCCTCACTGCTCTTTTTGAGAAGAAAATTTTCCTACTATCCAACCAGAACCTCCCTTGGCACAACCTAAGGCCATTACTTCTCATCCAATTACCTGGGAGAAGAGGCAGACCCCCACCTCACAACAAGGTCTTTGCAGAGAGTTGTAGGAAGCAATGAGGTCTCCCAACAGCTCTCCAGACTAAAGGGGAAACTGAGTAAGATACAGAATTTATTCTCATGTTTAATTAAAGGATTTCTTTGAAAACACGATTCTTACAAGAAATGCTTAAAAATTTGGAGTAAAAGATGTAATCTATGAGGCAGATGTACTCTTTTCAACGAGGCAGTTACAGCCCTTTTATGCCCCTTCAGAGCTGACAAAAAACAGAAAGGTGTTTCAATAAGAAATATGCAGTCTGCAACTTTTAAGCTTTGACAATCTACCTAGACAACTACACAGTCACCAGCTGTACCTAGTGAACTTGATTCCCCTTGTTACTCAGCTCTTTACAAAAAGGTGAAAATAAACTTTAAATAGGGTAAAAAACGCATTGCTCCAGACAGATGAGTTTTTAGTTTGTCTCACTTAATGATCACTCCCCAAAGGATTTTCGTTACGTCTGGACACAAGCTGGCCTGCCTTGCTTCATCACCCCACTTGCTTGGCCTGAGGCTCCCGCTGCAAAGCCGCCGCTCTGCCCGTCGCAGCTGAGAGAGCTTTGGGGCAGCGGCTGTGGGCAGCATGAAAGCTTAGCGCTTACTGAGTCAGCCATGTGTGCCATTAAGCACTCTTCTCGGCACTTAGAGTGTATTCAGACTATTAAGACGTCCCGTATCGTTTTAATTCCAGCTTATTACTAACTATACATAGAAATCCTCCAGCTCCTCACAGAAAGATGGCGGCACGCGCATATCTCGGCGCCTCGCCCCAGCCGCCATTTCCCGGCCTGGCAGCCGCCCTCAGTCGCGAGCGTGCGCGTGCTCCCAACTTTTCTCGCGAGACTTGGGGGCAGCGCTCGCGCCGTTTTTGAAGCTGGCGGCCGTTGCAGGGAGGCCTGGCTGCGTTCCGCCTGCGCTGCGCTCCGCGGGGCTCCGTGTGGGAAGAGCGGCGGTTGTGGCGGCTGTGTGAGCGCCCTGCTCGCAGCCATGTGTCCGGCGAAGAAACCGCTGCAGATCCAAGAGGCGTTCCAGCTGGCCCAGAAACCTCACCAGAACCCCGCGAAGCTCGTTGTGGCTTTGAAGAGCACCTACAGCCAGGTACCGCCCCGAGCGTCTGAGGGGAAAACTGTAGGACTGCTTCTGAAAGGTTATCAATTACTGTGGTCTGGTGCTTCTTTCAGTTAAAAGATAAGGAAGACTTTCATGAGAAGTTCGTTCATTTCCTGAAGTATGTCATGATCATCTACAAGCGGGAGCCAGCCGTGGAGCAACTGGTCGATTTTGTGGCTAAGTTCGTGACTTCGTTTTATCAAACGGAGAAAGAGGAGGGTAGCGAGGAAGGAGAAGAAGACAATCTGCTTCTGAATTATGTGTTTAACTTTCTGCTTGAGGTACAGTAATACTTGCTATTAAATCTTTAACGTGCAAAGTGGAAACTTTATTTACTGGCACAGGCTGCCCAGAGAAGCTGTGTACGCCTTGTCCTTGGAGGTATTAAGGTTGGGTTGGGTGGCCCTAGGCAGCCTGAGCTGCTGGGTGGCAGCCCTGCCCACGGCAGGGGATGGGAATAGGCATTAAGGTCCCTTCCAACGCAAACCATTCTGTGATTCTGTTTGTACACAATGGGGAAAACTTTCTTGCATTATCTACAATCTGGAAGCTTAAAAGTGAGAGCAAGGCAAGGATAGTGCTTTATGATTTGAAAAACTAAAACCAAAACAATGTCAACAAAAAACACACAGAACAAATGAATGGGCAGTCATCGGTGGGTGGTGTTGGTGGTAGATGGATGGTTGGAGTAGATGATCACAGAGGACTTTTCCAGCCTTAATGATTTTGTGATTTTTTTTATGATTATGACAACCACAAAAACCCACAGCAAAACAGATTTTAAAAGTTAGGTCTGTGAGGAAAATATAAATTGTTTTCTTATTTGACTATCAAGCATGTCATTAAATGTTTCACTGTGGGTGCATTTGTATGTGTGATATTAATTTATACTGCTTCATTGACAAGTAAAAATAATAAAATGCTTTTCACACACGATAGGAATTAATAATGCAAATGCCAGCTTGTTCCAGGAGTTTATGTATAGAAAGAAGACTGTCAATTCTGATAGTGTGAGATCACAAATAAAATTAAATTCTTTTAAATTAATGTTTTGGTATGAAAAGTTATCAGTAATGCCAAGAGCACTAGCTAGCCATCATCCCTATTTTCTTTCTCCTTTAATGTTTTATGGGGACAGAAGGAAGCTAGCTCATGTGGTTGTCTTCTGATTAGTGGTGTAGTTTTCTTACTTTCTGAGGGCAATGCTAATTGTGTACAGTGTGCTGCTGATATAAATGATGAGCTATAAATATTTTTCAATTCTGTGAGTTTTTAATCTTACTTAAGAATAGGAAGAGCTTTTGCGATATGAAAGTGCATATTTTATCTTCTGTATGGAGTGTTAACTACTTATATATGCATATTGATAATATTACAATGAAAATAAGAAAAAATACTTTTTTTTTTCCTCTCTCTTCCCACCCCGCTCCACTTCCCTGCAGTCTCACGATGCAAATAGCCATGCAGTTAGGTTTCGAACATGCCAGCTTGTTAATAAGATTTTGAGAAACATGCCAGAGAATGCTCAGATTGATGACGAATTATTTGATAAAATCAATGAAGCTATGCTGATTAGACTTAAAGATAAGTTTTCAAATGTGAGAATTCAAGCTGTCTTGGCCCTGTCAAGGCTTCAAGATCCTAAGGATGAAAATTGTCCTGTTGTTAATAGTAAGTAGTACTTATTTTCTTTTGTGTAAAAGGTTTGTTGAGTTATGTTAGTTTGCTTTGAAACATTTTTTTGAAGCTTCTAGTAATGCCTTCTTAGAGGGTGTTCTTCGTGCAATTGTTACAACAGTGGTGGGCCTCGTTGTCACTGGAGCTTGTATGGGTGGGGGTGGTGTACGTTTGGGGGGAAAAAACAGAACTTGTTGAATGAGAGATCCACTGGGAATTAAATGACTGATCACTCTAGACTCGGACTGTTGTGTGAACTCAGTGCAGTTGTGGGATGGTGAGAAAGATAGTGTTGCAAACTGGGATGGAGGAAGGATACATGCTTGCTCTGTTCAGACCCTCTTAGGCTGCTTTTGTGCAACTGAGTTAAATTCGTGCAAAAACGTTCAGAAGAGTAGAAATGGTAATACAATGACTGATTTTGTCCAAAATGGCATCTGCCTTCTGTATCAACGATACACCTGGTTACTGGCATTGTTGACCTATATGTGTTTTGAGCCCTTCTTTTTTCCTTGGCAAATCTCATCTTGCTCATAAATCATAGCATCGTAGAATGGCCTGGGTTGAAAAGGACTACAATGATCATCTATGTGCAGGGTCACCAACCACTAGACCAGGCTGCCCAGGCCACATCCAGCCTGGCCTTGAATGCCTCCAGGGATGGGGCAATCAGTTCCATATAAGAGATTAGTACCACTGGAGCCCAGTTTTCCTTATGCTGTTTTGTGCCAACTTGTGAACTTCATTTTGGATGGTATGCTTTTTTTATTAGACATTACTCTTTTATTAGACCTCTTGCCTCAAGAGGCAATAGTAGATGGACTATATGTTTGTAAAATTATTATAGGGTATTATTAGCTTAGTTCTTGTTAAGATGCCTTTTTTGAAATTGTTTTCTGAAAGTTTGTTTATGTTTCTTATTTAGGAACAAAAATTTCATTGTGAATCAAGGTAGTCACAGATCAGAAAGGGCAAATCGAGTATTCTCTGATCAAATCTTATGTTGTTGCTTTTAACTTTGAAAAAGAGGCAAGGATATAACAATTACATGAGAATGATAATATTTATTAATATATTTTGGTAGGCTTAATGCAGTTGTCAATCTTCAGTTGTTAGGTAAAACTGAGGATTCTCCTCAAAGATGGTAAGGATGCATTTCCAGTGAATAGAGGTCCAAGACACCAACGTTTGGATACTTTTTTGTCCACTTAATGACAAAGTGGTTATTTTATAGGTAGGATCTATAGTAGGAGTTTTATTAACTGAAGATCCTAGTAATAACAAATACTATTCTTGCATTTGACTTTAGTTCTATGTAGAGCTGCCTTAAAATCTTGGGGCTGTGACCCTAACCTGATCCCTATGTTTATATTAGCATTGTGCAAAAGGGGAGAGGTTCCAATAATGCCTGCTCATCTTCTTGAATATTGTCCTTTTTTTTTCAATAACGTGAATGCCTTACACTCTTACAAAGGCTCCTGATTATTTTACTTTCAGTTTACAACATGTTGCTTGAAAATGATTCAAATTCAGAAGTGAGGCGTGCTGTGCTGTCGTGTATTGCTCCATCAGCAAGGACTTTGCCAAAAATTGTAGGGCGTACTATGGATGTGAAGGAAGCTGTCAGAAAGCTAGCATATGAGGTAAAGTGCACCATTTATAATTAATTTCAAACAGTGGCTTAAGAAAATGCTTTAAATCTTCTATCATATCTCATTGGTTAAACTGTAAGGTTTTTCACTTACCAGAACTTTGGTGGGGCGTTTTCAAGTATGCAAGAACTTGCCTGATAGAAATCGCATTTCTAATATAATTCAATTCTTCAAGGTTGTTTATACAGTCTGTAATCTTCTCTGCCCGTTTTGTGAGGTTAGTGAAGCAATTTTTCTTCGGTTTCATACTACAGATAATTTAACTACTATTAGGATCACAGCCATACTAGTGTAAAATTATGCATAGTTTTCATATTCGATTTTTGTGAAGTATCAATTGCTGTTTGTTTTTCTACGTAGAGGTAGGAGGAAAGAAGGCTGCTACCATGTAGGTTTCTTGTTCAAGTGCCTTAAAAATGACAGAACAAGATCTTCAAACAAAATGTAACACACAGCCACACACACACAACCATATTCTCTTCTTGCATAACTTAGATTAAGCTTCATTTTCTTCCATGAACAGGAATCTGCTTACTAGTAGATAGAATGCTGATGATACAGGTATTATAGGCTTTTACTGACTTAAAGATTCTGTGGATTGGATAAAACTGAGAGCTTGGATTCACAGCTCACAAATTCACTTGTTAAAACGTGTAGAAATTTTTTTTAATATCTTCCTTTTTCTTAAGGTTTTGGCAGAAAAAGTTCACCTGAGAGCTCTGTCAATCGCACAGAGAGTAAAACTGCTGCAACAGGGACTTAATGACAGATCTGGTAAGTGATCATTTTTTTAAAAATATCTTAATACCAGTATTTGAGAGAATACCTTCTAATGTAGTGGAGATTACTGATGTGGAAGCCGTGATGACAATAATTAGGAGCTCGAAGGGAGATGTTTGGAAATGTTTAAGCACAAGAAATTCTGATTACTGCTTCTGTTCTTCCAGTCATCATCTAGTGGATAAACCAGAAAAGGATTGCATTTTCAAAAAACAGGAAAGCCATAGAGCTCTAAAATAAGAATGAACGCCATTGAAATTAAAGCTAGGAAAAAAATAACAAAAAAACCCTCAAAAATAACGTAATTAAACACAGAAGTAGGAGAAATGTAGTTATTTAATTACATGTATTTTTGAAAAAAAGATGCTTTATTCCAAATATCTTTATGACTGTTGCATTTATCAAAGAATTTAGCATCAGGCTGAAAATTGTTTTAAAATGTTTCCCATGTATGTCCTGCGAGAAATTTTTGTTTGTCGTTTACCTGGCATGAATATTACTTAATGCATTTTTGATCGACTCATTCATTTCACTGTGAAGTAGCTTTATTGTTTTTGAAATATTCTGTGCTGTATCACATGTATTTTCATGAAGAGCCGTGTTCAGAACATGCCAGTATTTCTGTGCGCTGCTGTCGTCAAAACATCACAAGGCCATGTGCATCTGCGAGAGGTTTGCCTACACAGAACGTGACTTTTCTTTCCAACAATAGCAATGACATGGAATTCCACCATAAAAACTGCCAGCTTAAGTGTAGCTGTGTTATTCACATACTTTGGGAAGCCTGTGTTTTAAGCCTTGTTAGGTGTTACTCTGAGTGTTTTCTGTAGTAATGTACTGCCTGTGAGCTGTGTGAATTGTGACCGATGTGGCTGTGTGCCTTCAGAGAGCAAAAGAAGTACATTGCTAACTGGTAACAGAAGCTCTTCAAAGTGCATCACGCATGAATGTGTTCTGAGCTGGGGACTGAATGAGTGTATTCTTGATCAAAGCAGAAGTGAGAATCAGCTGAGCTCTCTTATGCTGTATTGAATTGCACTCGCAGAGAAATCATTTTTCTGCATGATAAGTTTTAGTGTTTTTCCCACCTACTCTCAATTACTGTATACTAACTTAGTGAAATTTCTCAAGTTCTGTTTTTGAATTCTAGCACTGGAAAAAATACGTTCTGGACTGCTGTTTTTTTTTCTTATCAGTATACTAGTGTGTGCAGTTTGACATAATCAGGCAATTCTTGTTCACTTTTCCTCCCTACCAAAAAAGAATAGTACTTAATATCAACTGATAGCTCTCTTGTCTTTGGATGAAAGCATTTCTGTTTTAGTAAACGTTGCAAACCAGAGGAGAAAGCTACCTTTACTGGCTTTTTTTTTTTTTTTTTTTCCCTATGGTCCTTCATCTGTCAGGAACAAGGATTAGCTTCATTTCCTTACTGAGAAGGTATAGACTTCCTATGTGGCTTATATTTTGGTGACCTTGAAGTGTTTGGCACAGAGCTACCTTCTTCACTTGTGCAGGGAAGATGCTTCCTCTGCTGGTGTCTCTATTCCTTAGGATGATTCTTCATCCCAACTACTGAAAACTTGTTCTGTGTTTTGGTGTTTTTTTTTTTTTTTTTTAAGCTATGTATATCTGCCAGGGTATGCAGCTTCATTGATGTTATATGCTTTTTGCTAGGCAAAAGAGGTTTATGTTCCATGAAGTCTGCATTTATATAGACATCCACTAGTATTCTCTCATTTTGATCTGTTTTGCAAACTGCAACCTTGAATATGGGTATCTTTATTGAATTTGCTCGTGTGAACATACTCCCAAGCTAACAAAGAGGTACTTGTTCATTAAAGGTTGCTAGACTGGAGTGTCTTTCTTATTGGCTTCAGAGGCAAGGTTTATAATTAAACCAGATCTAGGAGACGTGATCCAGATTTTGCCTAATTCTACTTTGCAGGGTGCGCTTACCACTTAGCTGTCAGTTCTCCACTTGCTTTCTTTCACACTGCTACGTTCTGATGGTTTATGCCTTTCACTTCTTGGAGATGTTCTTACAACCTAAATTTAGTGGGTTGTGGGTTTTTTGTTTATTTATTTTGTTTATTTTTTTTAACATCTTCAGCGTTTTTAGAATTCAGGGAATGCTGTCTTTTATTATCATGTCTTATATAGAATAGGAAGGCTATATAGAATAGGAAGGTGAATGTTGTCACTGTTTCCCTTATATTGGCTATTGTTTTCTAACGCATCCTAAGAGCATACTTCAGTCACTGTAGTTATCCTTTTCCTTCCACCAGACTGTTAACCTTTCTTCCTTGCTTAAATCTAGATGTATACTCGATGTTTCCATAAATACCTTCTTGATAAAGCTTACTCTGCTGATCCTGAAATTATTTGCCTCAATGGGGAGGAGGTACTGGAGGGATTTACTTTGGATTTTGAAACACACAGTTGGATAATTGAATTACTGCAAGAATTCTGTGTGGCAAATCAGAATAAAAGTCTGCATCGGTCCCCTGCCTCAGCAATGGCCAATTATAAATCTCTGAAAGAGAGCAACTGTACAGACATACTTCCCTAGAATGTTCCATGGCTTTAATAAAAGAGGTCATGACTAATGTATTTTCTGGGGTGACATGTTGATTGTAGGTGTAGCTGGTTTTGGTTAAAGAGTCTTTATTCCTTATAGAGGAAAAAGGATGTTCCCTCATACAAGTGCTAGTTTTCCATAAGTAGTTCTTGTTTACCTTGAAAGTTGTGCTGCTTTCAAAAAAAAAAAAAAAAAAAAAAGCCCAAGTTCAACTGTATAATAACTTTATGTAACAGTGATTTGTGAGTGTATGTTGAAAACTTGTTTTTTTTGACGTGCTCTAACTTTATCAACTGTTTCAATTTATGTATTATTAGATGCTGTTAAGGAAGTAATGAAGAAGAAATTGCTTCAAGCTTGGTTACAATTTACTGAAGGGAATGTTTTAGAATTGCTTCATCGACTGGATGTAGAAAACTGCCCAGAAGTGGCCGTCCCAGTACTGAATGCTGTGTTTTCATTGTCCCCACTTAACGACTGTATTCAGAACTGCAAGTACCTTGACAACAGGTATGGAGATCAGCTTTCTTTTCCGTTGCTTATGAGAAGACTGATATTTTCATGTAAGCTGCGATGTATCCCTGGTGTTTGTATTCTTAAGTGTTTTGGTTACATTTTGTTTGTTTGTATTTCTGATGTGTTTGGTTACTGAAAATAATTATGAAAATCACGGGGGGGGGGGGGGGGGGGAAGTAAACCCATCAATAAAGCAAGCTCTGCTATGAGTAATTGGACTTAATTCTTAATTTCTTTCATTTCCCTGTGCTGTCTCTACAGCTCACGGTAAAGGCTGTGCTTTAGTTTACACCTGCAAAACTGCAATCTCTTATTTTAATCTGTGATAACTGATTAAAAGAATCAGTATCACAGATTCTGTATCATCTTTTCAGATTCTGGATATTGCCTTTTGTCTCTTCTTTCCCCTCATTATTGATTTTTTTTTTTCTTCTTTTTTTTGTTTTTGTTTTTTCTCTTTGCCTTGGCTTCCCTCAATCCCTTTTGCTGGCTTGGGGGCAGCACAATTTGAGTTTCAATTACTCCTGTACTGTTTAGGCAGTCTGTCAGCTTGTTTTTTAGCCTTTGTTTCAGTCTGTTTTAGTTGTTAAGGGAAGCTTGATGGAGCTTAGGCTTCTTTTCCTGCATTAATTTTTGGTAGAATTCGTTCGCTTGAGTTCTAAGCTACTGTGAAGAGAATGTGATATAAATATAATATTAAATTTCATAACAATAAAATGAAAGGAGGAAGGGAAAAAATAGAAACTATAGGAAATCCCTAAGGGAGGCAAAAACATGTGGCAAGGAATGTTTTGAGTTAATCAAAGAAACTGGAGTGGAATGATTATCTAAGTCTCATCTCACGTGATAAACTTAAATGACAAGTAGTGACTGATTACAAAATGGAAACAAGGTTATTCTGTGTTTTGGAGGAAAAAAAAGTGTAATCCCGTCTTACGAAATGTTTTGCGTTCTAGTAGCAGCTTGTGACCTGTGCTTTGAAACCAGCAGATGATATGTTGTACTTCAAAGCTACAGGTGCAGGCCTGTTCGGATTTTAAAAGCACGATAAGGGGGAAATAACATTCTCACAGCTTTTGGAAATGTGCCAGTTTCTAAAGTTCAAAGGAAAAATACTTATAGACTTATTGATCTGACTTTGATCCTACACAAAACAAAGGCTCCTTTCTGAAAGATTGGGTTAACTGAGAATTGTAAGTAATGTTTTGAAGAAGTGGATCTGTTGGACTAATGGCACCTTGCGAAGCAAGTGAAATGATTCAACTTGTAAGGAGGTTATTTGATTTATGCAAAGCACTTGGCTTTTCTTTCGTGACACTTCTGATTACACCTTGTGGTTTCATTTACATGTTATTAGGGTTTGGGTGTGTTTTGGTTTTGTTTGGGGGGAGCAAAAAGTTGTAGAACATTATGTGAAATGCTGCAGTCAAGAACAGAACAACTAGTTTATGAACAGAAGCTGAAAAATAATACAATTATATTTCTACAGATTAGTGGAGTTCAGTCTTCCCCAGTTGTAGTCATGGCAATGTTTCATAGAGTGCAAGTTTAGCGTGGGTGATTACTTTTGGAGATCTGAAAGGCTGAGCAGATTCTTTTCTGCAAATACAAAGCTTTCGTATAAAACACCGAACACAAATGTCTTGGTGTAAAATTCTGAAGAGCTCAGTGTAGTGAGAAGCTCCTGCAACTCCATGTCCTTATTTATAAAAAGTTATTTTTGTCATTCTGTAAGTACAGCTGTGGAGAATATCTTTCACAGGATTTTTCTTCTTAGAAAATCTTTTTCTGTACGTTTGTTTTGTATATTTTCTTCTCTTTATTTCTGTTTATTTGTTGTTGTTAAGAAAACTGATTCCGTTGGAAAACTTAACAGCTGAGAATGTGTTGCACTGGAGATGTCTTTGTGAACATCTAAAGTCAAAAGGTGAAGAAGGTGAAGACTTGCTGGAACAGATGTTGCCAGAACCAGCCATGTATGCAGATTACTTATTAAGGTACATTGCATTTAAAATACATTTTTTGTCTTCCACCGAAATAATTATTTTTGAAAAGGTAGATCGTATTTCTGTGCTTCAGCTATTCAGATTTCTTTCAAAGCCAAAGATCTGTTTGAACAGTACTTTTTTCTTTTTTAGAATAAAGAATTATTTTCAATCTTTTTTAAAACAAAAAAACTAAAAAGTTAATAGAATATTTCAAAATGTTGTTTTCACATTACTCATTGATTATGAGCAAGATGGACTTGAAGATGAGTTGTGTATAATTGTGTCTTTAAAACTACAAGAATGATTGTTCTGTAACATGCAGCTCTTCTTTTGGCTGTCTGTTAGTACCCAGGTTGCTGTTTAGTAAAGAGCCTGCAGAAACTGGCACGTTTTTCATTATAGTAACTTGTGAAAATGAAGTAAAATTTGGCTGCTGTCCCTGTCTTTCTCCCTGGTCACAAGGGCACACTTCACAAAACCTAATGTTCTCAGCTAGTGATAGAACTGCCATGGGAGCCAGTTATAGGCCAATTTAACAAAGGAGAAACAGGGAATGTTTTGTTAAGTCAATCTTCTACCTAAGTGAAGAAAAGGAATTTTTATTTTTCTTGGTGAGAGAGAGAAAAGCTTTCAGTCTTCACATTAATGAATATTCTGTCCAAATTCTGTGAGCGTGAAGAATGCTAGGAAATCTTAATTGACGTATTGCACTTGTAAACTGTGTAGTGAAGATTACTAAAATACAGATAAATCAGATCTGCTGAAGAAAGTATTTTTAGAGATACTTCCAATTAAACATATGCATGTTCTTTTTTTCTCTTTGGTGGAGTAGCATACTAGTATTAGTCATAGAATCATAGAATGGCCTGAGTTGAAAAAGACCACAACAATCATCGAGTTTCAACCCCCTGCTATGAGCAGGGTCACCAACCAGCAGACCAGGCTGCCCAGAGCACATCCAGCCTGGCCTTGAATGCCTGCAGGGATGGGGCATCCACAACCTCCTTGGGCAACTTGCTGCAGTGTGTCACCACCCTCTGAGAGGAAAAATGCCTTACAAATCATTGCTACTTTCCAGTGTTCTGTGTGCTAATGTGTTTCATGAACAGAAGTGAAGAATCATAAACACTTAATATAGAAATATGGGTCCAGGCTAGTGAGCGTAACTTTATGAATTCATAACTGGTTTAACAGTTCATACAACATTTTTTTCTCAGAAAAAAATTAAAAAGTTCCATCCAATCTTACTCAGTAGGCCTTCAGTAATCCTCCCCTTAAGGAAGAGGCTGAATAAAATTAATTAGGTAGGTGCTGATACTTGATTGTAGTATCAGCTATAAAGCTCCTCGTTGGTGAGAAGTCCCATTGGTTGGTTCAGTTAAGATTTGTGAGTCTAGTGAAATCTTTGATGTATGTGTGCTATGACAGCATCACTTAAGACAAGAGAAACTGCAAGTCGCTGACCCTTAAGAACAAATACAGGATTGTATGTTTTATTTAGGTATTTCATTTTTTGCATTCTCAAACAGGGAGTTTGTTTTTAGTGGATGAAGTATTCTCAAACTGTACATTATTGGTATTATTTATCTATAAGCATTATTGGAAATATTCATCTATGAAAAGGAGAACATTAAAAAAAAATTAGGCTTTGTAGGCAAGGTAACTGCTTGTTTATACATGACAGGGAAGTGTTTTTGTGTTGCTGTTGTTGCTTTGTTTATGTGTGTTTTTTTTTTTTCATTGCAACCATGATTCTGAATCATGATCTGTTCTATTTGGATTCAGTTACATACAAAATATGCCAGTTCTTGGAGAAGAACAAAGAGAAGACTTCGCTTGTTTTGAAAACCTGATGACAAAAGAATTTATAGGCCAGCAACTGATTCTTATTATAGACTGCATGGACACCAGTGAAGAGGGAGGAAGGTAAACCTGGATAGAAAATCTGTTATTGAGCGGATGGCACTTGTCTGTGCATAGGCATAAGGCCTCTGCTGGGAAAATGATCTGATCAAACATGAAATGTGAATCTCTGCTAAATGGCAAAAAAACAAAAAAAAAAACAAAAAACCAACACCATCTCTGTAATGGAATTGTACCCAAGAGTGTGTGAAATGCTGCCTGCTTGCTTTGTAGAAAAAAGTTTCATGCATATACAACGTTGTGGAGAGCAAATTTTGTTGTTTTTATACTTTCTTGATTATGAAGTTACAATACTGTTCATTTGGAACCCAATATACCAAAAATTAAGGAGATAAGTGGGTGATTTCTTCACAAATGATTTGTAGTGGGTAGCCTGTGAGTATCTTGAGTTTTAAGCCCAATTTGCTACAGCCTAAAAAGGTAGAGATAGTTTAGATTTCAGACTGAATTGGAATGTGTTAACTGAGTTGTTCAAACAATCCTCCTATAGTTTGAGCAACATTTTCCTGTGAAGTAGTAAGAATAAATTTAAAAGCTTATACCATTATGGGCATTTCCTGAAAAAGGACAGTTGTGGTAGTACTATCAGGTTGTCATTTTCATCCCATCAGAGCCTAATAAGCAATGGCAGGCTTTCAGGATATTTTTTGCTGGAATGACTTTTAAGCGATAGACAAAACTGATTAAAAAAATAAAAACAGTATATTCTAATCAAGAGAAATGGGGTAAAATAAGGAGAAGATAAACTACTAAGGAACAAAATAGTTACAGAGAAGCTTATCCTGTAATGTATTCATCACATTAACTTAATGTGGGTAAAATAATTTAACGCTTAACAATGCAAATTGTGGGTTTTTTTTTTTTTCCATCCTTAATGCAGAAAGCATCTGTTAGTTCTTTTAAAAAAGATTCTTATTCTGCCTGCGACTTCAACAGCTCTTGTACCTCCACTTGTGGAAAGATTACTCAGGATCATTAAGGATGATGCCAGAAGGATTCAAATTGTAAGTAATTCCAGAGACTTACTGTTTTCTGGGTTCTGCTTTCCCTGTAGGACAAACAGTGTTTAGAAACCATTGCAACAGAAATGTCAGGAATTAAGATGTTTTTGGTTTGGAGAAGTATTTATGTTCTTCTGTGCTACGCACCTCTGCCTTTTTTTTTCCCCTTAACATGGCTGCATTTTGTGCTTATATGAAGAGCTCTGTTTTCAGAGCATATTGCTGATTTTGTAAATGTAACGCTCAAATTAGGAAACTACTGCTCTTCAGCTGCCTGTTTCTAAATTGTTTGTCTTATTAGATCCAAACGGTTTTAAGTAGAACGTTCAAATGAGAAAATGAGGATACTTTACAATTCCGGATTGCAGATTGCTTTTCCCTCCTTTCTGCTGAGAAAAGACCTCAAACGTTTATAAGAAAAATCTTCTTTTTATAGTAAAGTCCCTATATAGTATCATAGAATGGCCTGAATTGAAAAGAGCCACAATGGTCATCTAGTTTCACCCCTCCCCCCCCGCTATGCGCAGGGTCGCCAGCCATTAGATGAGGCTGCCCAGAGAATGAGGAATATTCCTATATGAGGAATGATTATTTCAAATTGTCTAATGAAAAACTCTTGGTTTTGCTGAAATAATTTAAGTAATTTCTGGACTTTACGGACAGAGAGCAGTTCTGGAAAGTCTCAGCCCAGTAGGTAAAGCTGGGATATACGTTTGTTACATGACCATTTTGGAATACCCGTAGTAACCCTGGCACTACAGTAGTACAACACTAACAGAAAATGTCTGATTCATTAATATACCAGTGAAATGCACTGATTCAGCATATTCTGCTGTTTGGGTAGAGGTTAAGAAGAAGTTAACTGTGGAAATCTGATAAATCAAATTGAAACCATTCCTGTCTCAATGGTCTTTAGTTTTCTTTATTTCATCTAATTTCTTATTAACATAACAGACCTGTCCTTAATGAACTCCCTTAACCAACCCTCAGACTAATTCTGCTTCCAGTTCCACGCAAGTATTTGGCTTGGAATTAAATTACTTATGTGGCTCACTGTATTACATATGTAGTTTACAGAGCTGGAAATGACAGCATTAGTGTATTTTGACTGTGGCAGTAACAGGTGAAAAGTCTTGCTGTTGTTACCAATCTGTCCTTCTAAAGCATGTGTTCAAACCTAGAGAAGACAGTGCCTGTGAACTGTCATAGAAACTGTTCAACTTACTTGAGGATATGCAGTTTTCTGTTTTCTTGCTTAACTAGCTAACTGCAGATAAGACTAGACTTTCATGATTAGGCTACTCATTGTTAAGTAAATCCTCCTTGAGGACTTAGTGCAGTGGTATTGGTTAAGGAAAGCTGCGTAGAAGTTTCAGAAAGATGGTATTTTAGATTTGGATAAGTTAAACTAATGCTTGTATTTGATATCTAAGCTGAAATCAATATTTTGTTTGTAACAACAGATTGCAGAAATTGTCTCAGAGGTTCGTGAGCCAATTGTTTCTGTTGACCAGCCTGTTGATGCTGCTGAAATAAGAAAGCAACAGATTAAGGTAAGCTAGTTTTAGCTAACTGGAAAAAAATAATCCTTGTCCATCAAGTAAGAGTTTTGTATAGTTGTATATTCATAACTGATGTCAGTAGTGCATTGTTGGCTAATACCATATAGGTTATAATGCTGTAGAATGATAATAATTATATTCTTTCTGCTTTACATTTCAGTTGGCTGAAATAAAAGTGAAACTTTTTGAAGCAAAAGCAGCTTTGGAAGAGTGCATTACTCTGCAGGATTTTAATAAAGCATCAGTATTAAAAGAGAAAATAACTGAGTTGGAACACACAAAAAATGATCTGATAAAAGAAGCAGAGCAGTGTGAAATTAAAGAAATGCGTGTGGAGAAGGTTTCAGTTTTTCCCTTTTCTGTATTTACGAATGCTAATTGTTTTGGAGGTTATTCAAAATGGATTGCAATAAACTGCTCTTTTGTTCTTAAATAACTGAAGAATTTGAAAAGGAGCTTAGTTATGCTGTATTTACTCTTAACTGAAAACATGAAACTGAATCACTTTTCATTGTTTATTAACTCACTCGCATATCAAATCTGTAGTGGGTAAGAAATGTTTGCTTGGGTATGAAATGACTTCACTTACTGTGCCTATTCTCACTATCACAGCCACCATTGTTAGTAACAGAATTTTTTTTTTCCTTACTCACCCTGAAGGATGATCCTGAAACACTGTTGAAGTGTCTATTGATATGTCACGAGCTTCTCAAGATGATGGCCCTTTCTAAAGGAATTGATCCAACCATTAATGAAATAATAGAATCTCTGGTATGTAGCAATAAACACTGTTGTAATTATAATAAAAATAGATGTTTTACTTCACAGGCAGGATGGTTTGTGATTGTTTCAGAATCATTTTGCTATATTTTCTGTACTGTGACTAGTGCTTTTGAGCCGTTCCAAAACATGCAAGTGCAGCCCAGATGTGAGCTCAGAATCTACACCAGAACTGAATGCAGCAAGGAGTTACTAAAAGAAACAGACTCTCCCTGTAACTGAGTGTGCTGCTTCAAAATATTTTAAGTCTCCTCTGCAGATAACAAAGGGGGGAAAAAATGGAGAAAAAACCCATAGTATGCTACTGTGTGAACACATGGTACGCTCCCAACTAAATACTATTGTGCAGTTTTTATCCTAACTATCTAGAATGGTTATATTTGAACTGGAAGTGATCAAGAGAAGAGCAGAAAGGAAAAGTATGGAACAGCTTCTGTATGAAGAATGGCTAAATGAGTGAACTTTTTTTTACCTGGAAGAGAGAGAACTTAAACAGGGTCTGAGAGAGGTCAGAAGTCATGGGTATCATGGAGAATGTGAGTAAGGATTGTATAATCATAAGGTAAAGCTGGCAATCACCAAGCTTAAAACAAATGGAATGAGTTGGTTCTTCTAATACATAATCTATGGAATTCCTGGTCAAAGGATATGTGCATGCTGAGAACGTGCATAAAACTTAAGGAAAACTGAATAAGTTCATGAAAAAGAAATATTATGGAACAATTAGGTAGCTAGGAACAGTCTCACATTTCTAGATTGTCTCAGCTACAAATTGCTGGGATGCTGACAATAATTCATGGGAGGTATCTACCTAGCCTGCTTATGTAACACTCAACAGGAATTTGATTTTGATCTTTACTGCTAATAGCAATGATCTAGAAGATCTGATTCAGTATGGGCATTTTGGCAATTTTCTTTCCAGTTTGAATTCTAACACCAATTTAGAGTAGCTTCAATATTGTGGAACCACACCTGATTTCTTTCAGATGTATGATAGTGTTCTAAGAAATAATTAGTTTTGATGTGTCCATCCATAATTTTTTTTTTTTAGTTAGTTCTTTAATTTCCATGTTTGTTGCTTATTCCACTTCTCTATCTTCAATATCCTGCTTTTATATTGTTTTTCTTGCTGGGTTTTCATGTACTAGGGCTATCTTGTTATTTTTTAAACTTTCGTTCTTCATTGAACACAAAGATATAGATTGATATCATGCGTCCTGTGTGCAACCTGGCTTTTCTTTCATGTGGATTCTTATAGTGACTTCTTAAAAGCTATTCCAGGTAAAGAAAGTTGTCAGTATTTTACAATTTAGAACTATGTACCATTTCTTTGTGAGAATGTTAATGTATTTCTGTGAAGAACTGTGCAGGTTTGTTTTCTATTTCAATAGTGGTCAACTATTCTGTTGAAAAACAAAGGTCTATTAAAACAAATACAAGGCAAAATACTGGTGATTCTATCATTACTTTATGTACTCAAAAATTGATTCTGCTTATCTGCTAGATAAATGGAGTAGTTACCACTTTCTGGTCTTGTATCACACTTATTTCTAGTTTCAGAGTAAGAAAATGTTGAACAATGCAGTCAATTCTCTATTTTTGACTTGCATATTTCAATGACAAGCTGTATATTGTTTTTCCCAGATACTTCCTGGCGTAACCAATGTCCATCCAGCTGTGAGAAACATGGCAGTTCTGTGCTTGGGTTGCTGTGCCCTTCAGAGCAAAGAATTTGCTCGACAGCATCTTGCATTGTTGTTGCAGGTAAAACTTGTATTGGAAGATGGAGTGGTGGTGTATAGTCAATGAATATAAGATGTTATAATTATGAAATAAACAAGAGAGTTTGGCTAAGCAGGTTATAATAACAAAAAGAGAATAGATAGAATGCTTATCCACATCCTGGGCTCACTGCAAAACTCCAGAGGGGAGAGATCTCCAGAAGAGATCCTTCCCTACTGGCAGACAGCTCTTAAATGCGTCTAGGAGAGGTGCAGCGAGGCTCCACCCCTTCTGGCAGTACAAGAGAATTGCCTTCACTGTGCTCCCATGGCTGACTCATTGCTTGCCTCAGGTGATCAATCAGAGGTTCAGGCTGTGATTCAGCAGTTCCCATACAGGTGGTCATGTGTCAATAAGTAAAACCACAATGTATTATACTCGAGCACCAGAATTAAGTACCAGCAATTCCTGACTCCCTGAAGTTCAGGAGAATGTATTTTCATGTAGATATTTCTGATGCCTATGGGCAATTAAAACCCATATTCTTTCTGTAGGCTGCTGTCAGATGTAGTATTGGGCTAAACTGGTGAAGGCTCACTCTCGAGGCTAACCCACTGTATCTTTTTTTGATTTGAATGTTAATTTGAAGCATAATACACATAGTAAACTATGGACCTTCATGAACTTTTCTCTCAGTTCTTTGACATATTTTGCATGTTTATTTTAATTAAGCTACGTGGTCTTTCAGAGCAAGGATTGTCTTACGTGTTTTTTCTGTAGTGCCTAGCACTATGGACTTAGTACAGATAAAAAGCTTTTGTTTGTTAGATGTTTAGAGGTTGAAAGGTAAGATTATGTCTCATACATGCATACCGTGAGTGAAACTGGATTTTTTTTAATGGAGATTGCATAGAAAATTTGGTGGATTATTTCTCAGAATATTATAATTTCAAGTTGCTTAAGCTTCAACTCATAGCCCACCTTCTGTCTGAAGTTTGTTTTACTTGGAAACTTCATATGAAACTTCATGTATGGATCCTGGGATAATCTTACTAAAGAAAAAAACTAATATCCACTTGTATTATTCTAATATTAACCAGTGCTGGTCTGCTATAACGTTATGTATGTGTTTTCTTTATTTAACCTAGGTTTTACAAATAGACAATATAAAGATAAAGCTCAGTGCTTTAAAGGCAGTCTTTGATCAGTTGATGCTGTTTGGGATTGAGCCATTCAAAGCTAGAAGAGACAGTGAGCCTCAAAGTGAAGACGTGCATGTTGGAAATGGAAGTTGTGAGGAAGAAGGCGAAACAACAGAGAAGAAAGAAGAGAGTGCTACAATTCACAGCTTCCTGCAGCTTCTTTATGGTTTCTTAGACAGTGAGGTAAGAAATATAAATATTGCCTTGTTTTCCTTCTAAAATTTCTGTAGAAGGCTTACTCTTCTGCTAGGTTGCATTTGAAATTTACAGGATGTGTATTGAGTAGTCTCATGTTAAAATACTTAGTCGCCCTAGAAAATAAGTGCCACTGATACAAATAAGTGTGACTTCTGAGCCAGTTATGCATTTTCTGCAGGTGCAGATATTGAAATGTAGAGAACTGATTTTCAAAACTAGATGTAAACTATAGACTATACAATAAAGTATAAGTGAAAATCACTGTGATTGGTGTTTTGTCTCTATGATCAACTCTCTTCAGTTTTCAGAACTCAGAACAGAAGCTGCAGAAGGCATAGCCAAACTGATGTTTTCTGGGAGGCTGACAAGTGCCAAACTTCTTTCGCGTCTTGTTTTATTGTGGTATAATCCTGTGACTGAAGAGGACACTCAACTTAGACATTGTCTGGGAGTTTTCTTCCCTTTATATGCTTATGCAAATAGGTATGGCTTCATATTAGATATTATGTGATAAGGTATATTGATCAAGCAGCTTTAGGCAACCCTTTTCAGAATGGCATAAATACTTGTTAGATCTGTTTACTTTAATCTTCTATGGATATTACTTTTGAATGTGTGCAGACTCAATCTATGACCATTCTGAAAACTTTCCGTAAATTCCCTCCTCTCTGACCTATTTTTTTTTTTCTTTCCTATGACTTTTTGAAAGTGTTTTTCTGTATATTGAATTAAAAAAATAATTTAAAAGATGTCCTTTATATTCTTGAGCACTACTTTGGAACGTGACTTTAATAGATGCTATCAGGAAAGGTTCAAAATAGAATGAACAGCTCACAGTAGGTATCAGAGAAACAAGATATTTTTGTTGGTTTTATTAACTGGAGTGTATGACAAACTAAAGGCACAACAGATCTTTTGGTAGTGGACAGACACTTATTACCCTGTGTGACAGCTGATTCAGAGCAGTCTGCAAAGTTGTCACTTGTCACTTGTATGTATGTACTACTATATATCTTAAATGTTGTTTTTCTAACTTGTAGGAAATAATCTGGATATGTCAGTTGTTTCACCCAATTTAAAATACAAGTCGTTAAGTGGGAGAGTTCTTGCTTCTGTACATTCTTGCCCCACTTATAGTGCACAAAAAGTCTTCTGGTTAGTTCATTTGAGTCAATGATCCAGAAGCAAACAATCTAATGTTTTTAAGTTATTTACCTTATTGGTTTTGTTCCCGAGTTAATTGGGTTCGAATAGAAGGTGATCAAGTATCTGAGATTAAAAAAGCAAATAAACAAAAACACCAAACAAATCAAAAAGGCTTTGTTTCCCTGACCAGTACTTTGTATGATTTGGCACTGTACCTCTTAAATTGTTTTGATCCGTGTTGTGGAACTACACTTTCAGACAACTTGCCACAAAACCCTGTGCAACTGTGCGGGTTGTAGGTTTGCTTGGCAGGAGTCCTGAACTCTTCTGAGTTCAAGAAAACACAAATATTTCTTTCAAAATGCTGTTAATCACCACTTTTTTTTGCCAGGCACAATGAGATGTATGCCCAAAGAGAATTACTAGCAGAAAGGAGGAATGAGCAGAAGAAAAATGAAGATATAGGAAAGTGTGTTTCTGTCCCTTGATGAGAGAATCTGTCTGTATATATCAGTTAGGCTTTCTGTGGTAAGTGGTTAGGTACAGAAGTAGGGAGTGTTACATAACATTTCCTTGGAAAAAGCCCCAGTGAGCTAAAGCTTTAAAGGAGTTGGTTCTATGAGGCAGGTTTTGTGGTCTCGATCCTGCTGCCTGTCTCTAGTAAGATTGGCCTCTCCTCTGACAGCTGAAATATATGAAATTGAAAACTTTAATGGTAGAAGAAAAGATTTAATTCTGTCTCATTACACTACTAATGCTTGATTCAACTGAAACAGATCCAACCAGGAATGCTTTGAGGAAGCCTATCTTCCAACTCTGCAAACACTGTTAAATGCTCCTGCAACTTCACCCTTGGCTGAAATAGATATCAGTAATGTTTCCGAGCTGTTGGTGGATCTGACCAGACCGAGTGGACTGAGACCTCAGGCCAAGAAGTCTCAAGAGTATCAGGTATGCAGTGGGTTAAACTGGAAGCAAGCATTACTTGTACCTAGAGATGAAGAACCGACCCCTTCAGTTACTGCTAGTTGTTTGTCAGGGATTCCTAGATTCAGAGCACTGATTAAACAAGTGACTGTTCAGGCTATTAAATATTTCTCTTCCACTCTTACACTTCAGTAATACTAAAAGAAATTTGCACCATCCTTACTGATTCATACTGGGAAAAGCAGCTTTAAAAATGAGTTAGTAATGTACCCAAAATTCTGCAGTTAAAAAAATAGATATTTGCTATGTGAAATTAATTATTAGCTGTCTAAATTAGAATGATGTAGTTGTAATTTGTAAATAATTTTCAGAGAAATTCCGTGTATCTGATTTCTTTCTTTCACAGGACTTAACAGTGCATGATAATTTAGCACTGAAAATCTGCAATGAGATCCTGATGGACCCAACTGTGCCTGATGTTCGTATTTATGCGAGAGCGTTAAGTTTGTTGGAAATCAGTAGTTCTTCCACAGAGACTCTTCTGCTTTTGCTTGATGAGATTCTAGAGGTAGATATAAATAACATGGCTCTTTCTAATGCCAATAGCAGTCTAATATTCTGATGTGCTTAAAAATGAAGTGCCTGTTGCTTAATATGATAACCTGAGTGAAATTTTTTGTTAAAAATGGATTTCCCAAAAATTGGTTAAAGAGGCATTTACAAAAATCTGACAGAGAAAGACAAAGCTATGTGAAATGTTGAAGAGTCCTGCTCCCCTACAGGGATATCATCACGAAGTAGCAATGTTCCATCTCACCTTGTGAAAGGTCCTGTAACTTTATTATTTTCTCAGATTGCCTCTTTAAAAATAAGTTTTTTGGGGTTGCGGTGTTGATGGAGAAAGTCTTTCTCCTTTCAACCAGAATAATCAGCTTTATGTGATGCTTTTTGTCATTCTTAACAGTAAATCTTACTAATCCTTGTAGTTGGTATTCTTAATAAAATAAATAGTCGTAAAATTAAGTAGCTGTTAATGTTTAGTGTCTCTTCCCAGAAAGTGAAAGATAAATTGTGTCAAAGAGCTATTGAGAGGATCAAGAAGAACTTGACCAAAAGTACAAATGTGAGCAGAGATCAGTCTGGAGGCACGGAGGAAAGGGGAGTCTCTGCAAACACACAGGAAAATGGCAAGACATTATCTGCAAATACTATTCAAAATGAAGAAGGTAATTCAGAAGTGTAAGATAGTAGGCGTGCAAGGATTTGTATGAAGAGAAGTCTTAGTTATTCCCCTACTAAGCAAATCTACTGTTGGGGGAAAAAAGCAGAAGAGTAAATATGCATACTGTTGAAATAACTCAGAACAGTTTTTATCTTATTATTATTTTCATGTAAGCAGTGCTGTATTTTGAGTTTGAGGGTCTGCTCTATAGTTCTTTCTTTTTAAGAAAGACAATATTAATTTCTGATGTTTTCTTAAGCTGCTTGGCATTCTCTGCCAGCTAAACCTTGTGCTGTCTTACAAAAAGTGACATGTAACTCTTTACATCTGTAGAATGCAATTCACTAAGACTCCAGCGGAGTAACGGTGCACTTCTGGCAGACTGTATTATAGCTATGTACAGTCAATGCACTGAATTGTTTACATTGGTCTCTTATTACCAGTTTGTATGTTGGAACCAGGTTTGTTTTTATTGCTATTTGAGCTTATAGTGGAAGAGGCTGGAAAACTTTCCACAGTCAGCATAGCTTATGCAGTTGTGCACATCTTAGCGGTGTATGTTGTGCTGGTAGCTCAGGAAATCGAATATGTTTCAGTTGAAAAGGAATCGGATGAAATATGCTTAGACTTCCTTGGCTTCCTCCACAAAGACTGACACACAGCTATTTTAAGCAGAACACCACTTAAAAAAAAAATCTTAATTTTAAAATAAATGTTGTTTATATACTGGTAGATTACTTCAAGACTTGAATCTGCTTCTGAAAGCATCAAGTATCTTCTGTGTTATTATCTCCTATGCTTATTTATTGGATGGGAAGCTGGAACTCTAAAGCAGCTTCGTCTGTCTATTTATAAAATGTTATGCTAATAGCAAATAGTATTTTGGGATGAATCTCTCTCAAAAGAGGAATTTTGAGAATTTTAAGCAAACTCTAGGAGAAAAAAGCATTGTTTTTTTTTTTCAAAATATGATTGGATCATTAAAAGTCAAGAGGTCGTCTTCAAATATAGAAATGATGGATGAGAGCAAAATTAGTTACTTTTTGTCCTTCAATTCCTGCAAAGGAGATGCAAACTTGACCTTAAGAAAAAAACTTTCAGCAATGGCATAAATTGCTGAAGAAAGGGATTTCCTGAAGTCATCAGTAATTTTAGGGATGGGGGGCAAACAGTTCTCAGGAGTAGTTTATGCATGACTGAGGGAGTATTTTATAGCTATGATGGGGCAATGTTACAGCTGAGTGACATTTTAAACTTCTTTCTGGCCTTATTATCTAATTCATAGTTATAGGAAACTTATAGTTTAAGGAAAATGGATTTAAAACTGTATGAATCTTTTTATGTACTGATATTTACAGTAAACTGAAAGTTGACTACCTGACTTCTGATGTACTATTCTGTTAACAGAAAATACTGAGGATGTTCTTCATACTCCAGTTACTGAAGTGAAAAGTAAAGAAACTGCAAAACTGAAATCCACGAGAAACAAAACTGGCAGAGGTATGCACTGGATTTTTCTGGCTATTATAATGGCTAACTCAAAAATTAACTTTTGAACCTCTTTTTTTCATATAAACAATGCAGTCTTCATAATACGCTTTTAAAAAACATATTAAAAGATGAAAATGACTGTTTTCCACAAAACTTTTCTGCTATTAACCTTTTCCAATCAAAGCAACAAAACAACAAAAGCAACCAAAAAACCAAAGAACTTCTCTGCCTGCAAGGTTTCAAGATGGTCGCAGTCATTTACAGTAACGTCCAGGTGACTGTGAGAAGTTGTCTGTGGGTTTTTAGTTGTTAATGTTTTGTCTAAATAAAACATTCCACTCAGTGTTGTGACTGCATGCTATATGCATTTTAATACATCATTGATCAGTAATTGGAAGATGCAAATCTGGCTTAACAAAGGGAATAACGTGATGTGAAGGGGTTTTTGCTTATACTTAGGGCAAAGAAAAGCAGCAGTGGGAACAAGATCTGTGAGCAGAAGGAAAACTGGCACAGCTGTGAGATCTGGTAGTGAAAGGTAAATACTTCTTCTCTCTGCCTTCAAGAACATGATGTCAGTTCTAGAAATAAAATTAATTCCTTCCTAGAAAGGAATATTTTTCTTTCCCCAAACCTAATGCAGAAGTAAATGTTTAAGAAAAGTATTTTTCTGCTGATACTTTGGAAGTTTTCAAACCTACTGCTGTAGGACTGTATTTCAAATGCTATTATTCCTCAGAGCCATTAAATTTTTTTAGATATTTTGTGTGTAGAATTAATATACATTCTGTCTGTCAGAAGTTCCATTTTTGATTGCATTTCTTTTCTTCTGACCACTTCTGCTTTTTGCTTTAATACCATTTCTGTGGAGGATTCTGAGTTTTCAATGTTTTTTTTCCCCTCCACATTTCTGGCTTCTATTTCTGTTTCCTATCTTCCAACACTTTAAAAAACATCTAAAGTGTGTTTCTTCCCTTCCAATCTTGTAGGATAGAAACATTGAATTATCTCTATAATTATCAGTTGCGTTCATTCTTTTTCAAGCAAGTAACCCCCTGATTGAGGATGATCAATCGTTACCATTATCTTTCCTGATGCTGCTGTATCACCTGGAAAACACTCATAAATTCTTGTTACTAATTATATACTTTCTATACTTGAGGTTTTTTGGTTAAGGATTTACTGTACGGTGATTTCAAGTTTTCTATTAACAAACCCTTTAATCTATTTAATCCTTTGGGTCTTAATTTTAAAATACTTTATATTTCAGTGATGATGAAATGCCAGAATCAGTCCCAGTGCCAAGTTCAAGGCCTTCGAGACGAGCAAAAACTGCAGCACTTGAAAAAACAAGAATGAATCTTTCAACCCTTTTGCGTGCGGAAGCTGATGAATAAAGACAAACTGAGAGGAAATGTCCCCTGCTAATGCTACTTATTAACAGCAGGCTTGAAAAATTAAGGTTTCTCTTGTTGTTAGTGTCATTTAATTTTTTTCAGGATTGGATCATTTATAGCTCCGTATTTTTCTAGGAACTTTTGATTAACTTCCCCTTATGAAGTACATCATTGATGTAATAAAAACACTTTAAAATATTACCTGAAGAAAAAAGGTGTTTTTTTTTTTTTTTTTACTTACAAATATAAATTTTCAGACCTGTTAAATATAATGTTAGTATTCAATATTATTCAGAGAGAACACGTGACCTGCAGTGGTTGCGTGATGGCAGCGCTTCTGGCTGTACTGTTAACACACCTACTGTCTTCCTTCTTAGCCTGCACATCTGCTGTCTCTCAGGAGGCCTTTATGGTTTGTGTTAATTGGGAATTCTGCTTCTTGGAGATAAATGTCTGCTTTATTTTAAATGACATCAAAAGGGCAAAGCCATAATTAACTCTACAAATCAAAGACTGGAAGCCTGCTACTGACCTACGGGGGGCAGGAAAGGAGGAGCACTTCCCTCCCTGGCAGTGTTAAGACCAGGCTGGATGGGGCCCTGGGCAACTTGTGGGTGGGGCATAGAACTGAGTGGGCTTCAAGGTCCTTTCCAACCCAAACCATTCTGTGATTCTGTGACCTTGGCCTTGTTATATAAAATTGCTAATATGTTTAAAGTAATGTGCTAAAGTAGTATCTAATAAGTATCCAATTAGGTAAGGTACAGAAAGGGCAAAAAATATAAGCTTCTGTATACTGTCTGTTTAAAGTGGCAGACAAAAGTGATTTCTATAACCCTGAAGATCACAGAGGTTTTTCTAATGACATACTTAGGAATAGTCAAAAGTTTTACAGAGACAATAGAAAATTAACTTTAAAGTCTGCCAAATATTCACTGTTGGCTGAGCACATTTAATTCTGGAAATGTTAGGGGTTTGGTTTGGAAACACTCCATCAATCGTATCCTTCTGCGTTACAAATTAATTTCCAGGGCAGTCAGTTGAAACTTACGTTGACTGTTCAGTGTGCATGTGTCAATGCAACTTTCCAGTGAATTTGTTTGAAATAGATTCATATGTTGCTATCATCTTTGGTATTTCTCTGAAATGGCTTACGGACTAAACAAGTGAAAAGTAGCATTCTCAAAGCACGATGCTTCAGCTACTATGCTGTTTTCAAGTTTGCATGCAGAAGAGACAGGACTATGTTCCTTTTCATCCCTTTCAGTTTTTGTTGGAAATCTTTCAAACCACAACATGCCACAATGCATTTTTGTGCTGTGATATTTGCTATTCAGAGGCTTATGTAGCTATGAATTATTTTTTATTCATCATTTCAAACTGAATTTTGAAGTTCTGAGTTCTTTCTTTAATAGTTCTATCAAACGATGCTCCCCGGTGAGTTTGCGTGCATGCAACCACTTGCAATCAAAGATGTGGCCTTGAATGCTACCTGAACGCAGTTCAAAGGGTACACCTTTTAGATTTTTCCAGGTGCTTGTCAGTCAAAGCTTCCCCCACACTTTAAATACTACTGTCTTTTTAAATATATGTCTGTGTATATATTTCACGTAAAGCATGCATTCTCTCTGAAGATGAGTGGTTCACGCTTCTGCCACTCATACACTATCAACAACTGCTGGTAATCCCTTTGTTATTTTGCTTAAAATGAGTTTCTAGGGGAAAAAAAAAAAAAACACGAACAATAAAAACGTTTAAAGGCTTCTGTGAATGCTTTTCTGAATAAATTGAAGATCTTCAGTTTTGCCTTTTTTTCTTGTCCTGCCTTGCCACATATGCAGGTCCCATCCCTGGAATCTCTTCAGGAATGCTGTACTGAAAGATCAGGTTTCTCTGAAGCCTCAGTCAGTGGATCTCAGCTGTGGATGTGGTTTCACTGGTGTGTGTTCTAACAAAGGCGTTGACAAACCAGACTGAGTTTGGGGGAGGCCCTCAGACTGGTTGGGGCTGGAGAGCTCCCCTTGTGAAGGGGAGCTGGGCTTGGGCCTCAGTTACCTGCAAGGATGTGGAGCTTGGCTCTTTGTTGCTGCACATCATGGGAGGACAAGAAACAACGGGACTGAAGTAAAAACTCAGACCAGATATAGGGAGGAATGGGCAATTGGACAAGTTGCATGAAATGGTTGTGCAGGGTCAGTCCTAGGAGGTTTTTGAGACTTGACTCAGTAGTCCTGAGTAACTGCTCTGATCCCACAGTTGCCCTGGCTTTGGGCATGTGGTTGTGCTATGGATCTCTTCAGGTTCATCTCTACCTGAATTACCCCACGATGTTCCTTCAGGCTGGAAGTTTCATCGGGAACCAGGAAAAAATTTCTGTCCCCTTTCTGGGCTATTCCCCTGCCAAGGGAAGGGTTTGCAGTGCAATCGAATCATGGTGCAGTCTCAAAAAAACACCTCATCTTCTGAGAAAGGTGTTTGCTGAATTGCAAGGGGAGTATGGTTAGGTGTACTTTTCAAAGCTAATCATTAGCAATAATAGAAGTTGATTGTCTTTGTTTACTTGCGGAATCAAAAACTCTACAAAGTCTATAAAAACTAAAACATTTTCTCCTGGTGAGAGTTTCCTTTGGCCAACTGCTATCTTAATGTGAAGAATGAGTGCTGTATCAAGAGCGTTTCTCTTTCTAGTTGTTTCTTGTATATTTGAAGTGGTTAGTGAGCTTGTGTTATGCCTGTGCCTGACTGCTAACTGAAAGCTTCTGAACCCATCAATGAATTGAAACTCAATTTGACAGAAAATAATGGATCTGAATTTTTACAAGTTCACAGAAACAGATGCTTGGAAGTGAGACATTACTGTAATGGAGAAGTTCTGCTGTATATTTGGTATATCTGGATACCAAATATTCTGGTATTTGAGAGGATGAGAATTCTGCATGGTATCTCCTTCAGACACACAGGAATAAGGACAGGATGTATCAGTTCCACTGCTTTTATGACTTTCTTCATTCCTTTTAGTTTGTTGTACCTTTTTGGTCAACTTCAATGTCTCTCTCTCAGGAAGTTTTATTCTCATCTTTTTGCTCCCACAGAATCCAAATATATTAATTTGTTTAAGATAGTAAGTTTAAGATACATAAGGACCATCTAGAAGGTGCAATCAAGAACGTTCATTCTGTACCTTGTCCTGCTCTGACGTCTCGGGGACTCAGTGGCCTTGAGGGAACTTGAAAGTAACAGTGATTCACAACCATTTTTTTTAACTTACTCACAAATGCAATCCAGTAATTAAACAAACTTCAGTAAAGAAGAGTTCCATCATCTTCTTAAGTACTGCGATATTTTTAAGTGAATACTCAAAAGATTTGTTAGATAAAATACAGAATCTTCCAAGGAAAAATTTCCTTCTGGGTTGGTTCTCTGCAAATAAAGGTAATGCAGTGAATTAAAAAACCTCTACTCTAGCTATCGAATGTATGACTCCAGCAAAGAGAAGTGTATTGTATGGTTTTATTCTAACACTTTTGTTATAGCTCTATTAATAATCAAGTTTGGATGAATAAAGTACATAAACCTTGCTAAAGCTTATTTAGGCATGGAATGTCTACAATGTAGTCAGCTACAACCATTCACTACTTCTTTGAGTAGAGTTTTTTGATGATTACATTGAATTTCCAAAGTACAAGTAAAAAAAAAATGAAATAGGAAGAGCATTTACATCCATTTTAATTGGTGTCAGGCATAAATTCATTAAAACAAAAGGGGAAGAAAGACCATTCAGCAGAAACCTCTAAAAGTGCAGATACAGATTTGCTGAATGACAATCGTTCAAGAGATTCTCCTGCAAGGTTGGCCTTTCTTTGAGACATTACGGTCATTAACCACTGTCACACAAAAGTTCTCAAGATAAATGAAGATGAAAGCATACTGCAGAAACAAACTGGTTGTTCCGTACATTTCAATCCATTTATGAAGGAGATCTTGGATACTTTACCTTCTCGTTACAGCTTCGCTTCGAGGTAGTCAGTCTCCACCTGGTACAGATTTGTTTGAATTGTTATTACCATAAATTGTTACATGGTGACTTAAGCCACAATTACGTAATATATTAACTTTCGTGCACAAAAATAAAATTGGGAAACAATAATTAAACTTAGAGAACATAGAAAAATCACAATACTATTGAAGGGGAACATCTGATTCTGATATAAATTTGTACTGCAAGAGTTCCATGAGAGTGAGATGTGAAATTTCATATTTAAAAAAAAAATAGTACATCAAAATGAATAATGCTAATAGCAATATAAAGCCAAATCACACAAGATCATTTCATGATCAATGTAATAAATGCTTATTATTCAGCAGAAAAAAAAAAATCAAGAACAATGTACAAAATAATAGTGCAAGAACAGCTGCAATCTATTTGTTCTCCTCAGTTTTGAGATTTTGGTTAAAAACTTTACAGCTGGCAAGAGATGCTGTTGAAAAACTCAGATTCCACTCAGTGGGCTGATTAAGGCACATCTTTATGGACTTCAAATGTTCATTTTCTGTGTTCACATCTATTGAATTCTGCGGCTCAGAGACTTTCACTTGTAGCGTGCTGTGAGGAAAGAAGTGGGGGTCGGAGAGGGGAGAAAGAAATGAGAGAAAGTTTAGTATGCAACCTCTTTGCCCTGCAAACAAGCAAACTGATAAAGGCGAGGTGGTGGCAGGCTGCCTATACTGGTTTACGATTTTTTGTTTTATTGCAGTATGCTCCAGAAACAGACCAGAACCAGCAGACCAGAACATAACTGTGCTAGGCTCTCCATGTTGCAAAGCTGGATGGGGCTTGTTTGTGTAGGAGCAGCTGATTTTGTTCGTTTGCAGAGATAGTGCTAGGTGAGTCTCCTGCCACCAACATTCCTTTGCACAGGAGAAACAGTCTGCAGCCTGGCCTTCCTTAATTCAAATCCACACTAAAACCACAGAACAGGAAATGGGCAGAAATTATTTTGTCTTTAATGACATTATGTTCGTACAGCCATAAAAAGACTAATATAGAGACAAATCTAGGACAGTAAGTAATAGAAGAGGGAAAAGAAACCCGGTTCTCTGTGGGGATCACTAAGCAAACCGGGACATAAATGTGGATTGAACCATGTTGCCATATAAAGCACTACAGTGGTTCATGCTCAGGTGAGGAAAGGAAGAGGCAGAGACTCTTAATGAAAGAAAAATAACAAAATCAAATCAAAACAACAAACAACCTCAAGAAATGAATTTCAAACCTCTCCATCCCTACTCTATTTCACTGCAGAGATCTTTGTCCCATACGCAACAGTGCTCATCACCATCCTTCTCAAAGTGCAAGACTGGTAAAAAGTGGGAAATATTCCTAATTATTGAGATAGTAAAAATGAAATTCTACATATCGTAATGAAGGTTAGGAGGTAACAATCATGCAGTAAAGTACCTGCACCCACTTGCTCCTATTAAAGGAATCTTTAAGCAGCAGAATACCCCACCTTCTGCATTTCAGGAAGCCAGGTCTACCGCAGAACTTAAGTGCAGATTATCAAGGATTGAATGTGCTGCAGCATGTAGTGTTCACTGCAGTTCTAGTTACTGATTAGGTAACCATACAATTAACTTTGTTGCACATGCCAAGTAGTTGTAAGACTCCATCCTGAGATGTACTGGTTTGCATTACTTAAGTACTATTGGCTGATTCACATTAAACTTTTTCTCTCTTAATGGCAAGAGGGAATTACAGCTTGTTTAACAGCTGAAGTGGCAATTCATTATTTTTCACAGATCATTTGAAACACAATTTTCATGCTCTACATTTTTATGCAAGCTCTCTGGAAAGTTTCGTGCCTTTGTAACAATACAAAGAACATGTACTGCACTTCTAATTTACTAATCCTCATTCCTAACCCTCTGTAAATGGGGTATTGCTCCCCAACCAGTATTTTGTTGGTCCTTACTCTTCGGAGCAATCTTTGTATTGTTTATGCCTTTGCACCTTTTTCCCTCATGGCTTTTCAGGTTTGCACGTGCTTTTGTTACTCTGATTAATTCGTTCCCATTGGAAACAGAGCATGCAGGTGGAAGTGACAGAGAAAGACTTCAGTCAGTATGGTTAAATTTTTGCATTTACAGCCTCTTCAGATTTGAGACTTTGCCCTCTCGCTGTGAGGAAAATCAAAGCCTCAGGATTAAGTACACATGAGAAGGAAGTAGGGCTGACTTCTGAAGTATTGCTGCCTTCCAGGCGCGGCCTGGTATTAAAGCTTGATCTAGGAGCAACCAACTGAAAAACTCAACAGCTAATTGAAGTGATAGTACAGGAGTTTTTTGGTTTTGTTTGTTTTGTCCTGGTTAGCTGAAAGGAACATAAATGCCGTGAGAGTCTAGAATTTGCAAACTCAAGGGCTGGGCAATCACCAAGTGCATGAAGTTCAACAATGGCAAGTGGTAGAATCTGTACCTGCCATGGGGCAATCCTGTACAGACTGGGAAATGAGAAGCTGGGAAGAGACCTGGGGATCTTAGTGGACTCTTAGTGGAGTCTAAGCCAGCAGTGTGCCCTGGCAGACAAAAGGGAAATCATCCCCTGGGCATCAGGCCCAGCACTGCCAGTCAGGAAAGGGAAGGGATTGTCCTCTGCTCCGTGCTGTGTGGCCTCACAAGGAGCACTGAGTGCATGTTTGGGTGCAAGGATACAAGGATATAAAACTGTTAGAGTTTCCAAAAGAGGGCTACAAAAATAGGGAAGGGTCTAGATGGTGAGATGCACGAACAGTGTCTGAACTCCCTTGGTTCATTCAGCCCAGAGCAGATGAACAGAAGGGAGGAACAGCCTGGGGACGTGAAACAGGCTGCCAAGGGCAGTGGGCAAAGCCCCAAGCTGTTGGTCTCTGAGGAGCATTTGGACAGTGGTCTCAGAAGTATGGTTTGATTTTTGGATGGTCTTGTGTGGAGCCAGGAGTTGGACCTTAATATAAGCAAGGTGGAAAGAATAAAGTTAGAGAGCTGCATTAATATATTTTCTAAGCAACGTGAACCTAGTCTTTCATCTCATTTTTGGTTCTTTTGCCAGTAGTGATTTATTTTCTAGCTGTGATGTAATAGGAGGTGTGAGAATTATGTATTTCAATAGCATTTCTAAGTAGATACTGGAAAATAAAAAAATTAAATAGAAGCAGTTGGATTTCTCCACTCAGATCCATCAGTATATTCTACTCTAAATTTTATCCTGTTCTGCTTACGAAAGGTTGGTGTGTATAACACATTTCAAGTTGGAAAGATGCTTTGTACAGCGATGCTTCTGCTAGGAAGAACTGTGGGATACAGTCTGATGCTACCAGAAGCCACAAAGCCTATCTCGGTAGAGCTTGGAATTGGGCTGTAGGTCATTATCTCCTCTCTATATCCTTTTGGTGTCCTCCACTTCCAAGGTGTGCATTGGGTGGAGGATGGAGCTCCCTTTAACTTAATTAGGTGAAATGCCTTGACAAAAACAGACATTTTACTGATCTTAAATGTCAGTCTCCGAAAAGGTTAAAGTGTCCCAATTCTGAAGCCATCTGTTTTCTATTACAGCAATTATCATCTATTTTCTTTTAGTCCATGTGAGAATGACTCAGTCGCTCAGCTTCCATGCACGCAAGTTTTGGAGGTCAGATACAGGTGCTTCTTCACATGGAGTCCTACAGCACCACTCTGCGAGGAGCACATTCAGTCTTAAGAAGTTTTCTAACTCTGAATATAGGAAGTGAGTGCATGTGAAGCAGTGGAGCAGAAGGAGAAGCTGGGTGCTGCGTGTCACTATGGATGTGCTCTGCCTCATCACTGAAGTGTGGGGATGCCTCACGACCCATTGGCTTTCTTTGGCAGCAGTGGTACACGAAGCAAGTGGTTCTAGGAAGCTGTCACTGATGATATCACAAGATTTTTATTTTAGGAATTGTAACGATTCCCAAGTTGCCTTTACTAATCACCTCTGAATTCCCTTTTTCAGCACTGCTGGGAAAAGAGCAATTGCCTTTGCTATTCTAACAAATCATAGAAGACAATTTAAATTAATACTGATGGATTCTGAAGTCCTATCTGTCTACTCAGCCTTATTTATGCAGAAAAGCCTGTGTGGCCAAGTATCCAGGCCTGCCAGGACCTACAAGGACTCTCTCCCCACTACATTTCCCTCCTATTGTTAAGGAAAAGAATAATAAAAAATAATAAAAAATAGAAAAATCTTTCAATTTACATTTCCATTAAATACATAAGTATTTCTTTCTGAAGCTTTCTCTTGTTACTTTAGTTTTATCCAATCATCCAGTTACAGTAATACTGATTCTTACTGCTGGCACTACAGAGCAATTCTGTATAAGATGATAGGCTGCCAAGCACAAAAAGAGAATGATATTCTTTGAGCTTTTTATTCTCTTTGCAGTTTGGAACTGCATTCCTGAAGAAAACCAGAGGAAAATGACACCTACTATATGAAAATGACAAAGTTAAAATAGTCTGGCTAGCTGAAGTGCATGCATTTGTATAGTTAACCTCTGCCTACTATATGTGAAGGCCACACAGGAAAAGTAGGCATAAGGATAATTGCTATCTGTTAGGAGACTTCTCAGCACTTACTGTCAGAGATTACCATCAGATGTTGTGCATCTGTACGCTGTAAAATGTCTGTGCAAGTGTTGCTGCAGGGCTATGCTTCTCTAATCATTAGCAATACTGGTTTCATAGTACAATGTATCTCCTTGATTGGCTGAGCTGTCAGTCTGTTTTTGAATTCTCCTATCTGACACAAGTTCTGCAAACCAGACTTGTTAAACAAAACAACACTATTAATGATGTCCAAATCTATACCTTAGAAAGCATACAAGCATTCTTGATACACTGTACTCATACAAAGTGATGAGGCTTTTAGCCAGAGCATTCAAAAAATGGAGTGGAAAGAGAAAATATTTTATGTTGTTTAAGTTATACACGTACAACCCATTCAATGATTTCCCAGAAAATGAAGTAGTAGAATCTGTACAGCTTAAATGCAGTGACTACAGTACCTCGACACTCATTCAAGCAGAGGCTGATTTGCTAACGCTACATACATTGAAACAAAGGCAAATCAAGCATGCACTGTCAGATTTATTGTCTCTGAAATTTGAACTTGTCTTTGCACAATGCCAAAATGCAACATCAAAGAAATGTACTCAGAAAGTTCTTTATGCCTCATTTCCATTTATCAAATGGGTTCGCATTGTAATAAGAAATAAATATTTTTCAAGTGAATGAATGGAATTGTGTTTGCTAATGCACGAGAGAGAAGCGCCCTGAAAACAGATGGCACACCCAACCAGATCACAGGAATTTGGGGAGATAGCCAGTATGAAGGGAGTGATCTAAAAATGACATGTGAGTTGTATTTAACACAGCTGGAACACTAAGAAAAATAAAACAGTAAACAAAATATAAGAGACTGGAAGTGAACTGAGGCCAAAATACAGTGTGAGAAGTCAGAACCAGGATGGGTGCATAAAATCAAAGAAAACACGAAGTAAATACATATGAGATACATGAGAAAAATAACTAAGAGTTTGTTTAAAGCAGCTTGACTTAGTTTTCTAGTACTGTGGTTTTTAAGGTTTTTTTTTTAGAAGAACCACTATGCTTTGTGGTGATAAACATTATTTGGCACAGAGCACAGAATTGTTAAAGAAAGCAAAATATTAGGGTAAACTGTCACCAAAATGGTATGAAGAAGTGATACAATTTTCAAGCATATTTTATTACTGTTACTATTAAATCTTTTTAAAGAAAAAATAGTCCTGTCTCTAATCTTTCATAGCATACTGTCACTGAAAAACCTTGGAAGCAAAACTAGCTAATAAGCTAACAGCTGGAAGTAAGCATCACTCATTTCATGAGGAACATCATTAATTTTTAGTATCTATTTAGGCACTGCTATGAAACAAGTTGGCCTCGGTTCCACAAAAGAAAAACAATTTCTATGCACTAATGGAAGCTAGCTGCATACAAATCAATTTAAACAAAACAGAATAGCCAAAAAAAAAAAAGAAAAAAAAAAGAAAAAAAAAAAACCCACCTCAAACTGTTGTGCAGTTTTCTTTAGAAACATGTTATAACATACGTGTTTGCTATTTTAACTGTACTTATTCATACTGAAAATGTATTTGTACAAGGTTGGATGTTGGGGCTTGGGTTTGTACGTTCACAACTGAGGATGTTGGTTTGGGCTGCACCGCCACCTCCAAACTACAATGAATACAACTACGTATATCTTGTTATTTGAATTGGATTAATCCCCAACCTTTAATTCAAAATATTTTTTTGGCATTACAAACGCAGTTATGTTATGGAGGGAGATCATCTCAGAAACATGAGACAGTCCCTGTGCGACTTACAAGGCACCAGGCTTCTGAATTAAGGAAGGTCAGACAATAATTTGCAAATTAGTAATTTCCTTTTCTGAGATTTCTACTATTTGAATATAATTTTAAAACAGCTGAGTATAGCGAGCTGATGGACGTGCACTCAAGAACAAATGTACCAAAGAAGAAATTTTTTTTGAAACAAATATGTGTAACTGGAAACACGGGTAACCAACTCCACCCTAATTTTAACAATGGGCGCCTTACCTATAGCTCTTACCTCTTAGTTCACTTTGTAAATAAGCTTCTTATGTTTAAAAACAAGTGACTGTTACTGAGTACTTTGCAGTAACAATCAATAAAATCATTAAGAACACTGAAATCTAACTTTAAGTACATGTTTTTCCCAAAATTTGGGAAAAAGCACCACTTAAGTGAGTGTCAGACTACTTTTGATTTTCGAGTAAGAAAGACATCATATTGTATTTCATCTCCTCGAATTTTTCTGCTAGGCTTATATTTCATATACAGGAAAATAATCCATTATTTTAAGCAAATAATTAAGATTTTAATGGTTGGAAATGTACAAGCTTGAGGGCAAGCCTGTATCAGTAAAATGCCAAATATAATCTCTCGATTACATGATGGTAAGAGGAACTTGTAAGAACGTCCATCCTAAAAGACTGACTTCCCTAAGTGTTCCTAAGTCTTTACATATGAGAGTATTCTAACAAGAAATGTGGAACTTTCAGTCTAATTCCTAGCAGGATCACTATTTAGAAATATTCCACCTTGAGCTACAAAGTAAAAACAAAAAAATTAGAGTACTTACCTAAGAACTGCTTGGAAAAACATGAAGAATGTAATCATGTTACTCACTAATGGCTTAAAAATATGCAACTTATCTAAAATCTTCAAAACCAAGTAGAAATGAATAGGCTTATGCCCTTGAAAAGATGTTATGTGAAGTGTTACACTCAGACAATTTCTATTGACAAGCCTAACCTTGGTCATCACTGAAGAAAAAGCAAGAACCAAATCAGGCTTCTTGTCCCTCTTACAGATACAGCATGACAAAAGGCAAAAGCACAGGTTTTCACCCGTATGACTGAAAGGAGCATAAAGTAAGAGGATGGAGAGGGCTGAGCTGGCAGAGCCACTGAAAGAAAAGTTTGTGAAATGTATGTCTGCATTTCATTTTTGGTAAAGAACAGATAAAGATGAATGCAGACAGAAGTCAAGTTTACTACTGAAAGAAGAATGTGAGACCCACCAGGCTGACAAGAACAACAACAGAATACAGAAAACAAACTTAGATCCCAGAAAACATGAATTTCTTAATAGATATAGATTTATACTTAATAGAGCAACAGATACCATTATACCAGAGAACACTGAAGAACAATCTAGAACATAACACACGCCTACCATGTGCAAAAAATCATCAGAAAAAGGTCCCCTTTGTTCAGTTAAGAAAAAATGTAAAGAGAGACATAAATTGCTAGACCTATTCCACAAGAGTACAAACAGAAAGAGTTCTAGAGTTCCGAGGCATCCACAGCTGTTGGCCCAAAAGCATGGAACTAGGAAGACAAAGCCTGCGTATATTCCTGCTTTGGAAAAGACATGTATCTTTCTTCTGCAGGAAAAAAAAATAAAAATTACCTCCTCTTAAGAAAAGGTGGATTAAAAAGTAGTCATGACTACTCAGAAAAGATTTTCCATGCTTGGATTTGAAGAAATCTATGACGAAGGCTGACTGAACTCCTGTTTATATATATTACAAATCTATCAGGTGTAAGAGATAAATTAGAGAACAGCTGAAGTACACAATGAAAAATAAGCAGTTAAAAAATAGGATGAAATTGGACTGATAATTCTGCAACTCTTGCAAAACTGTTTTGGCATTCACAAACGTGCAGTTTGGAAATAAGAGCTGATGCCTTAAACAAAATGCTGTCCTTAAAATACACCTTGAATTTATTTATGTTAAATTACTACCGAGTTACAGAATAAATTCAATTGAGAAGGAACATGAAAAAAACAGAAATGTAATTTCTAATAGCATCTAAGTGTTGTTTACCTAAATTGAAACAAAATTTCAGATAAGTTCATAGAATTCTTCACAACTCTACACAGTACTGCAAACAGTGCTTAGAGTACTGCTAATGAAACATTGAAAAAAAAAGAATAACTTCTACTACTCCCAATTTTTGTTTAAACAATGTTTGTAAAGCACAGTTCTGCAGTTAAAGCAAAATGAAAGGACAGTGCTTTTTAAGGGATGAACTGATAATTAATGCAGTAGTATATTTGGCCTGAAAAACTGAAGAAGGATTCTGATCACTCAAGGGGAGTCTGTTGATTGGGTGAAAGAGGAGGGAAAATCTACTCAAGAATACATGCAAAAAATAGCTCAGTCTTATCGGCACCGTAAGTCTTCCCCTTGCTTTCTAAATCTAGAACATACCTTTTTTGAGTGTAATCAAAGACCACTGAGTACTCGTCATATCTTCAAAATTGCTAGGATAACTACTAATTTCTTTTCCTGAGAATGAATTAAGCAAAAACATAAGGACACATTTAGATGGTGTTATCAATTCCCTACACAAAGCTAAAAATCTATCACTTTATTCTGAATTGAGAACAAATAAGAAAGCGTGAGGTTCTTAGTTTTGGAGGAAATAGAATTAAAGTGATATGATGTAACAATACTGAATGAAATGAAAAGAAAAAAATCTTTGTAAAACTGGGTATATAGATCCTACACAAAAGCATAGTGAACTCAACACTAAACTACTGAAATTTCCTGGAGGTGAAGGAAATGGAAGACTTGAGCTGTGTTCTTTGAAATAAATTTTCCATTCAAATAAGCTCAGAACCTTCAAAAAGCATGACAGACAGCATATCCCAAGGTGGTATGTAAATGATCACAACTTAAGACAGCACCCAACACTTACACACTCCTCAACTTGTAAGTGGTTCTGCTCACTAGGTCATATGATGGGAGAGAAAGCCAAGAGAAGGAAGGACTGCATTACTGCTCGTGGCTTACGGAGAATCGTGGTGTAAAAGAAGCTGAAGCATCAGATCATGGTATTAGAGCCACCACTACTGTGTTCGGGGGATGAGGTAGAGATCATCAAGTCAAATAAATGAGGCAGGATTCATTACATACGTGTAGTCAATTATAAATCAAGTCTGCACTTCAGCTTTAATACTTCTGCATTAAAAATGGTCCACTTAATGAGAGTAGTTATTCTTTCCACTACTTTTGCTACGCTTTCAATCAATTTTCTTACTTTGTTTCATGTCTGTGTGAAAAAGTAACTTACTGTCTTGGAATTAGTTATGAAAATTTCCATCTGTGCCACACTGAACCATCCTGAAGCTAAGTACTTCTTATGAAGCCTTTGAGAAAAGAGCTAAGATATGGCTGTTAAAAAGTGTTTCCTGAAATCAGCAGTTTTGGTTTGTCTCTTGCACTTTACCTCATCTAATATTTTACATTTGTTCTGTATTAGGAATGTAGAACATTCTCCTTCGTGAAAGAGATAGCTGGGAAGCCTTCCTAAAAACCTTGGTTTTCTCTCTAGGTTATTACAATATCTTCTACAGCAGTAGAAGTTATTTACATTGTATAGCCTTCTCTGTTGGACTGGACCACTGTAAGTCAAATAAGCAACATTACTGGAATATTAATGCATACCAATACTCATGTGTACACAGCATTGCATCCCAATTTGAAAAAAAAAAAAGTCTGTCAAGGGAAATCTTGTTTGTGGAAAATTTTGTTTGTTGCCATAATAATATACATGTTATCTTACACAAACAATCAAGAGAACAATTAAACTCATAAAAATATCCAGGTTTCAGTGTGATTCATGACTCCTGAAGTCAACTTTGAAATGACTACAAAGATTAGCAAATCCTCATTTTTAGAGTCAAGCTAACTTGATCTCAATAAGGTATATTAAAACATTATTCAAATATAATGATAAATTAAAATAGAAAATTTATATTCCCTGCCAATGAAATACATTAGAATTTTTCTCTTAAACTCCAGACTATTAGCAGAAAAGCAAAATTATTATCAGAACATACTTTTAAAAGCTCTTCTGTGTGAGATCCCAGCCCAGTATAAAGGCTAAGAGGACAGGTATGTCATGTCATCACAGCATGCAATACTGCCTGCTACTGCAGGAGGTCTATGACCTCCTTTTCAGCTCCCATAAATCCACATATATTTAAAAAATATATTAACTATATTCTTAGAGTCTTTTATTCCATTTTATTGAACGATAATAGTTTCTTTCATTTTAGCTTGGCTCTACTGAAGCTTTTAGGATTAAGCTTGGCAGATTCAAAGCACATGAGTGTGGTCTGAACCATCCTCATGGAAAGAAACATAAATGCTCTCCTAAATGATTTTTAACACAATTTACTGTTGTGGTGGCAAAGAAAACATGTTTCAGTGTTCTTACAAAAAAGTAATTTAAATGATCACAGCATACATCAACAGCAAAAGGAATTGCCCTTGACACATAAATGCATTGTTGAAGCAACAGTTGAGAAATTGAGTTGTTGTTTATTACTCATTAAACCTCACTTTGAATAAAACAGATAGTGTAAAAAAAAAAATAAAAAAAATAAAAAGATGATTCATTCTCTTCTCTTGCTATATTGACTGCATGGCTAGTTCTTGTTTCTTGGTACTACCTTGAACCGTAAAAAGTCAATTGGCAATTCCACTAGTATGTTTTAACAAGAATTGACTATACACAAAATCTGACAACATTCTGCCTACTTGCCACAATGCTTCATAATAAACCAGCATCACAATATCCCCATCTTTTAAGAATACACCAAGATCAGAAAAACTTGAAGAAAAACTTTAAATATTGACTGCGTCACCATAAGAACATTTCAAGCATGGCAACAGAATGATGATATAAATTATGATACCACATCAACAAAAATACAATCCAAAGGACATATGAACAAGTAATGATGCTTCCATGTGCATTAAACTTCCAGATGCAAGAACTACGTTTGAAAATGCATGCATGCACAGATAGAAATCATGTTCCTTCTTTTTAGTCAGTAGCTACATGCTAGACTAAAAATATTTTTATGATTTCCCTAGCCGGTGCAGACAGTACACAATGTTGAATCAACATGCCAAAACAAGACAATTTCTATACCAAAACAGTACCCTGAAAAAAGACAGAGTTACAAGCATGGAGAAAGCTCCAGAATTGTAATTTTTTTCTCTTTTAACATTTCCTTTATCAAGGAACTTTCTGTTATATCCATTCTAAAGACAACAATTGATATGATTAACTATGAGTAAGAGGGAAAATAAACAAAAATTGTAAATGAAGTAATGTAAAATAGTTAACAGATTTTTCCAAAGATCCAAAACTATGAGAGGAAAGTTATCAGGTAAATGAAATAGAGTCCCAATTAAAACTAACATGAGACCATATCACAGTAACAGGTCTTACATTGCTATAGCAAGAAAAAAATTAAATATAAATATAAATTGAATGCAAAATTTTCTTGACTACAGTCAAAATTACAAAATAAAAAGAAGAGAGAGCTCTTTCTTCACTGGTAAGAAGAAGCAAATAGATGCTACTCTTTCCTTTTCTAGTTTTAGCTTTTTCTATATCAACCTCGTGTCAAACTTTGAACTTCTGAAAAACAAGTTGGGTTTTTTCTTTATGTTATTTGGCCCCAAATCAGTAAGTTAAAAATAAGAGTATAAATGAAAAAAACTCTGTACCTCAGAAAAGCACTGTATGATTACACCAAATGAGCTTAATATGAAGAATTGTATATTACATCAAGTACAAAAGAAACCAAGTATACAAAGAGCCATAATACTGTTTATATTACAACTTAAATTAATGCCTCAGTTTATTATCTGGGATAGTTTTCTACAAAATAGAATACAAAGGGGGACATAAGATTTTGCTCTGATGTTTCAAATTTTATCTTTATTCTTTGGGCAATAGAGTCAGATTAGCTCATACAGGGTTGTTTCTAAAAACAAGTATTTCTGCAGTAACTGAATTCCTTCCGCAGAACTCTTTTTCTGCTTATGTGGATACCTAACATGTTAGTTATTTTATTGAAATTAGTTGAGACTTCTGGTTAAGGAGATTTCTTCATATCACAGAAGAAACAATTTCACAAGTGTATCCCCTTTGTAAGCATATACCAGCCTTTCTGAGATCACAGTTGTATAACAATGTATTATAAATATCTAGTTTTAAAAATAGATTGAATTCACACTAGCCTAAAAACATTCCAAACAAATGCATTCAGCATGATAGCTGTATACTGTACTCAACTAGACTAATGTTGTATTTCAAATCATTCTGTAAGGATTCAATGCACAAACCCTTTAGAGTCAGCATATTTCATTTGGCATTGAATGGATACTAAAACGGATCTCTGAACGAATACTTCTCAGAAGTACATAGTGCTATTTTTTACCACTTAATTACAAAACCATTACAGATTTACATTAGAAATACTTAAGCGACAAAAAAAAAGTTTTGTTTTCAAACAACTCTGTTGGTTAATAAGCTGAATTTCTGTTTCATTTTATAATTTACCCTTCCTCAGAATATGAGAAGCTACACGGCGGAATGAAATTCTTCATGTTGAAATTAATAACCAGCTGCCACCGACTTCAATATGTCAGAATTGATTTGTTGACTCTCTGGACTGTAATACTTAGCTTTTTTCCTTTCACCTTGCCACGCTACAGCCATAAAAAAATGTAACAAACCTATTACAACTGAAAAATTAGCGTAAAATATTTTATATGTATCGAATTTGTATTTCTGAATTATAATTATTCTGCTATGTTTAATTTCGTTACTACTCTGAAATTAATATGAATATAATTAAAAAAAATCCAAAGTGCTTAGTTGCTTGACCTCTCTAATTATTTAAGATTGCAATTTAAGGTGAGGGGGGGAACAGGAACTTACCTACTTGGCACTTTGGGTAATAAGCTGCCATTTGTCCACTATTGTATGATTGTCTCTTATGCCTTTTTCTTACATTTGTATCAGTGGTCTCCCATTGTGGACTTTTTCTTTTGTTTATTCTGATAAGAACTTCAGAACTACCAGCAGGATTATCATCATGGTTTACACCACTACTTAATTCTCTGCTGTGAAACTGGTCATCCAGTCTTTCAGTCACTTTAGAAGAATTAGATCCTTTAGGTGTTTCCATTTCATTCTCTTGTTTCTTTAATGTGTTTTTCTTAGTAGAATGGGACCTCAAAAGAGGATGCCTTTTTTCTTCCAAATAGGCCTGATGGCTTTTACTTTCAACAGCTTCAGGAGAATAAATGACATTATTTAACTTAAACGAATTGTGCTGCTCAATATGGTTGATTTTTCTCAGAAATATTCTACAATCTTTAAAGGTTTTGGCTTTCCATGTATTTGGAAACAGTTTATCTTGGCTTTGTCCTTTTCTAACATTTTGTTGGCAACAAATTTTTTCATTTGTCTCTGCATGTGACTTAAGTATATTTGCTAAACCGGGATGTGGGTTAAAGTCAGAAGATCCCATCATCTGTTGAACAAATGCATCTCTGGCTTCATTCTCAGTTGGCAAGAGGCTACTCTGAGATTCTACCAAAGTTTGAGTGGGCTGGATTTCTACCGTATTTTTTTCCTGGAGCACAGGCATTCCATCACTGTTTTCCCCACTTGTACTTTTAAACAACTGGCTTTGGCAAAAAAACTGTAAATTTTTCTTTTTCGATTTCCAGCCTCCAGGAGCCTGGCTATACAGCTTTTTTTTTGTTTGTCCCCACCTATCATGCTGTAACTTTTTAAATTCATTTCTTTTTAATCTGGCTAATGCGAAATTACTTTTCATGCTTAAGACTGGAGACCTCACCATATTATGTAATATTTGTAATTTCCCTGCTGGTTTTGAAGGAGAGGATAGTGCAAACTTTTTAAAGTGCTTTCTGAAAAGGCAAGTACTAAGATCAGATTGTTTAGTTTCCATCTTTATCTCTCTAGTACTAACTACTTCTGAAGGATTGCGAGCATTTGCCTTTCTCACTAGTGAGAGAGACTGCGTTTCTGTAGTTTGCATAAACCAGGTGCAGAGTTCATTCATGTTACATTTTTTCTGAAAAAGCATTTTTATAGGTGATGTTTCAATTTCTACAAGGCAGGAGTCTAAAGGGTTTGACATTTCATTGTTACAGTCTTGTTCAGTGGGACCCCTGTTTTCACATACACATTTATCAAACTCATTTCCCCCCACTCGCAACCAGGTATTAGTAATCTGTTCAAATCTATTAATTCTTCCATCAAAGTGTCACTTGAAGCGGAAGTAGCCCACCACCTGAGAGAAGGCTTTGATGAAAAAATGGGATCCGATGATACATCATTAATGGGCCCAAAATCACTGTCCTCAAGATTCTTTTCTGAATTTTCTGAATTTCTCATTTCTGAGGTATCTGTGGATGTTATGCTCTGATTTGATTGCCTGCGTTTTTCCTTTTGATCTTTAGCTTTTTTCAAATGGAGTTTGTAAGATTTATGCAGCAAGGCACTTCTACAAGTAAATGCACTAGAGGATGCTAATGAATGTAAGAAATGCAATGAGGGCTTTCTGTCTCTAACAGAGTGTCTCAATGGAATCTCACGTTTTCTTGACACTGTCGTAATAACACTGTTTGATCCGTCTTCTCCAGAATCTTTCTGCACACTCTTTACTTGACTCATATTATTGCACAGCTGATTGTTTCTCTCCTGTGGTAGGTTTTTTTCTAACAAGTTCTGCTGTTGTAAAGGAGGCAAACAGTTGCTAATGCTCACTTTTCTTTCCTGAGGTGAAACTCTATTAACAGTCACAGATATGCCAGAGATTTTTACTTTTGCTGGCCGACCAGGTTTTCGAATGGTAGTTAATGGTTTCTTAACTGGCCGTATAATATTGCTGCAGGGATGTGGTGATGCTAGGTTGCTCTTGATAGGTCTAACATAGTCATAACCAGAGATCTCATTTTCAGTAGAAGAATTCTGCAAGGCTTTCACTATTTCAGTCAAAGCATTTTCAGTTTCTGTGGTATGCCCCTCTTTGCTGTGGTCACTGGCAAAATTGAAGTCAACCTGTTCTCTGGGCAGACTGCTGATTACATTTAGATTACCTTCAGAAACATGTCTTTTAATTCTTCTTGACCTTCCAAAAACAACCGTCACAGTGATATTTTTGTTGCTATTAACTTCTTCCATTACTGATGCATCAGTTTTGGTACTTTTACCATCACTGCTGAGTTCAGCTCTACATTCTCTCCTTTCAGTTATATCTACTTTTGGTTTTGGAGGCCGCCCAATAGGTCGCTTAACCTGCTTAACAACTTGAGGACCTATTTTCTTTGGTCTACCAGGCTTTCTTTTTAAAACAGATTCACCACTATTGCTTGACTTCTCCACAATTTCATTTTGTTTTGAGTCACTTAAGTTAGTTTGACCAACTGCACAGGAGCTTGTAATTGCTTCTGCACAAACACAGCTTGATTCCTCCTTGGCACTGTTTTCAAAATCATTGACACAGATTGCATGAGAAAGATTCTCAGTGGTCTGTTTGTCTAACACAGTGCTTGTGTACCCCTGAAATGAACAAATATCTGTGCTTCCTTTAGAAGACGCAGTTGCAGATGTCAAAGTATATTTGATGCCTTCACTGCTATTAACCTCTGAGACAAACATAAGCTTAACAGGACTGGAGTAGCTTAAGGAAGATGGTATTTCCCTAGCTTCAGAAGTTATATGCAAGGCCTCATTACTGGATGCAGAACTAGATGAATCAATGCTCAGAGACTTCAAAAGGCTGTCATGAATTTCTTGATCTATAACCATTTCTTGCTTGCTTGTTGTCACACACAGAGTTTTGTTTTTATTGCTGTTTGACAAATGTGAATGTGGAAGGAAGCTTTGTCCTGTGCATTCCACTTCATCCACACTGAAAGGGAAGTCTCTTTTAGCAAGTGGGTTCACAACCTGTTCGTAAGCATTATCTTTTACTTTTTGGCTTATTTTGTAACTATTCAACCATGAGCTGTTAGCCTTTTTAGCTAAGTTAATTGTATCTTCTAAACGCTCTACGACAACTTGCAGATTCGTGTCTCTCATAATTTTGCTTATATTTACATCACTGCATCTTTCAGAATGGACATCTTCATTTATTTGCATTTTTTCCAAACATTCTAAAGATTTCTTTGCATCAGATGATTTTCTGAATACAATATTGTTTGTTACATACACAGAGTACCATCCAGGAGGCACAATGTTGCGTTTAGTTCTGCCCGGGGTTCTGTTATTTTCCCCATGCAAAGGAAGTTGATCAGTCTCTTTTAAAGTCGCAAAATCTCCTTGAGTTTTTGCAGATTTAGCCTGGTTGGCTGCAAAAGCACTGTCTTCTGAAAGAACTAGAAAGTCAGAGCTGGTTTGAAAATTAGCAAGAGGTAGTTTGAAAGACTCTGTTTGGTGTACTGGAAAACATACTTGTTTGGTATGGCAATTCATACAAGGATTACTTTCAAGACATTGCAAATCTTTATCTTCTATCACAGTTAACCTGTGCCTTTTGTTTGGGTATATCTTATCACAGTTCTTTGCAGATTTCTTTGCATTTCTCTCAGAAATTGACTTTTTTCTTACAAGAGTTTCATCAAGGCTTGCAAGCTGCCTCTTGATTTGCAAAGACTGTCGTCGAATATACGGTGAATCAGGAGAATTATACATTGCAAATAAAGTTTCCTGACGCTTCCGAAATCTTGTTTGGATTATTTTATTTTCCATTTGCTTATCATGTTGGCGAAGTAATTCCATAAAACTATAATCACTTGCCTTAGCATTATGCAAAAGGGAGGTTATAAAGTCTCCTAATTTTACATCATTTTCTGGTGCCCTGTCACTGCTAGAAAATTTTACAAGATTTGCTGCTATATCTGTAGTGTCTATTGATTTTAACTTTTCATTAATACGGTCCATTAAATCTTGGAAAATGGCATAATGTTCACCTTTCTCAGCTTTCTCAGAATTCATGCAATTGTTGTCTTCTTCATCTATTGACTGCAGTGCTCCAGCTGAATACTCAGTCACTTTTTCTCCACATGTTTTGTTTTCATATTCAAATTCTCCATTGCTTCCTTCAGCTGGCAGTAAGTATGGAGGCTGGTTGATGGTTATTTCAGGCTTGTTATTGTCTAAAATTGGAAAATCCATAATTGATCCTTCCACTGTCTCACACTCTTTATTCTGCACAGGTGACAGTGGTGGTGGTGACGGGCTGCGAGATCTACTTGAATTTTTAATGCTTTTTAACAGATCACAGTCCTTAACTGAAGATGCACATGCTACTGCTTTCACAGAATGCTTGGTAGAATTTTGCAATTGTTCAGCACAATACTTATGAGAACTACATGCTTTGTTCACCATGGTCTTAATACATCCAATCGCTACAGCTTGGCATGACAAAGAATGGAAATCTTTAATACAAATAGGCAGAGGTGGTAAATAAGTGTTTGGTATTTGATTTTGTAAACAGCAACTTTTTGTTATCATATGTCCTTTGCAATTGCAAAATGAAACATGAACATCCTCTTCAGTAAGGAAACTGGGAGTTTCAGAGTGGACTGAATATGTTTGTTTGCAACTGCAAACTATAGGAATGCTTTCATCTTGCATTAAAAATTTTAACATAGCCAAAGTCTGTTGCCAGTGATATGAACAATAAGACTCCAAAACTTTGTTTAATGCTGATTTTCCTTTTTCCAAACTAGTAGTTTCCTCTGAATTTGCATCAGCTGTTGAGCTTGAACTGAAAATGAAAACAAATCAAAACAAAACATAAATTACAGTAAAACACCATATCTACTGTTTGTTATGCAAGCAATGGTTAAGCTTGACACTAGAAACCTGAAGTTTGCAAAACAGTTCTGTTCTATTTGCACAACTCTCTCAAACTTGCAAGTTTCACTAGAAATGATGTGCATCTTATATGTAGCTGTGGTAATCCTACCATAAGAAGAAAAACAATCAGAACTACGGAACATAAAGAACAGCTTAAAATACAACTTCTTGTATTTAACTGTAATTAAGCAGTGTTAACTTCCTCATGTTTGAGATCATCTTATCCGTTAATGAAGTAAAACCTCACCATGAACCTGGGGGCTCAGTGTTACTGCCATTTCACAAACTGAGCAGTTGAAGCACAGAAAGGGATGATAAATGACTTGCCTAAGGTCACAAATCAAGCTTGTAGCTGAGGCAAGAATGGATCCATTTCTCCTGAGACACCTCCTAAGATATTCACGTACCAAAACATACTGAATGCTCTTAGGATAGTCATTAAATATTCTTTTAATGACAGGGTTTTCTCCATCTTTCTAGAACAGTTAATCTTAATAGGCTCATAGAAAATTTTAAAAGTAACCGTTTGCTATTGTTTCTGTTCTTTTCAGATAAAAATTTTCCTTTTGATATTTAACTAAACTGTAGTGGTGCACCAAGGGCTCTTCAATATGTTACACACACACATATGCACACACACAGATTCCTTCCCTATACAGAGAGATAATCACCGCTGGAATAACGAACTGCTCTGACAAAAGTTAATATCCATTACATCTCAAATACAGGGTAGGTCTATATCTGAGGAAGACTTCTGAGCAGTTATATTTTTATCAATATATTAACTCAAAATAAAATCACTTATGAAACACTACCTTAACTATTTAATTCATTCTTTATCAATTATTAAAACTAATGTCACTACTTACCTAATCAATCATTTATATTGAAAAGCTGAAATTTTCCATGGTAGAAATTAGTACAAATATTTCTTCATTTAAATACAAATTGGATAGCAACTATCACCAGATAGTTAATATCTAATTCAAATGTTTTACTGAAACCAATTGCATGACCAGAAAATATTAGAAGAATTCTGTTTTAGAAAAGTATGTATTGTTTAAACATATCACCAAACTCTGAACATGACACTAACTTTTTGATCTAATACTACTTTGCTTAACTTTTTGCATTTAAGCCTGAACTTTGGAATAACTTAATTTTGTTTGGTATTATAATTGTTTTGAATAAGGAACAGACATTATTTAAATGTACTATATTTATATAAAAGTTACCTATTTTTTTAATTAGCTCATACTCAATGTAATTAACATCAATAACTTTCAGCTTCAGGTTTCTTAATAGAAATTATACATGCAAATTTGTAGTTTTATTGTCCCGGATGGATTTTATAGTTCAGAGCTTTAAAACAGCCAACTATGCATAGTAATTCCTTATGTTCTTTCCTTCTCTTGAAATATTTAGTATGAAATGGAACATACTGAAAATCAATGAATAGGTAATATTGGTAACTCATAAAAGTCTAAGACAATAGTGATACTACTAATTCAAATTGTAATTATGTTTAAATCAGAGGCATAAAAATATTAAACCCCTCTTTGCACTTGCAATCTAAAATAAAAACATTCAAGGACACTCTGACAGGATTTAAATGATTTTGAAACACCTCTGCACTGAAGAGTTAGAACATTACTTCTAGTTCCATCTTATTAGAGATCATCCTACGAATTCAGGAGTCACAAGGTGTTGAAATATATCACTTGTGCTTGTGAAAATAAAGCATATTCGTATAAAACAATTACAGGCAAAAATTGCCCTACCCATCACCATGAATTTAAGGAAATAACATATCAAAAAGCTAAACAGAAGTGAAAAAAAAAAACAACAAAACACACCACTAGGTCACACTAGGTCATGGATATTTTGTTTGTAAATCACAGTAGATTTGTTACATACTAATTTGCAAGCTGATGGGTGCAGCACAGTCTTTTATAGATTAACTCTGTCTTTTCAGGTTTGCAAGTTCTGCCTAATTGAGTTTCACTAGAGATCTTTTAATGGAGATTGCTTGTATTCATAATGTGAGTAATTGCTATTTCAGATATTTCAATGGTGGAAGAAACTTCCAGAACCCTAAAAACCTTCTCAGAGTTAATAATCACATTTTCCAAAGGCCTCAAAATGGCTCTGAATTTGCCATGTTGAGATCAATCTATTAAAAAGTAATATACTGCACACTCTCCTAATATTCTTTCTTTCCCGGCTACCTAACCTTGCATGAAACAACTACAGACCACTCTCCTTTCATGCGTGTTAGTTTCTGACAGACAACTTCACCTATTGTAAAATGCTACCATGCTCCAAATGACCTCTGTTTCTGGAAATGCAGCAACCCCTGCCTTGGTCAGCATTTGGGAGCAGATTCTGCTCATTCCGCTTTAAAGCAACACATTTGTTTGAAGAGAGTCTCTGTCTGTAGAGATGCCACATATTCAAACAAACTAATGTAAATACCTTTTCATTGCAATTACGGAACTGTATTTCAGTTTTCTATAATTCCTTTAATTCTTCCATATAGCCATTTAAATTTGCATTGTCATACAGCAGCTATAGCATTAATTCTATAGAATGAAGAATGAGCTATTCTGCAACTGCACACTTCCTTTACAGAACTGCCTTACACATCTTACAAATAAAAATTAAAAAAAATAAAAAATAAAAAATAATAAAAAAAAAAGCCAGCAAGAGTGAGGAGGAAATGAAGGGGCTTAGAGGGGAAGGGAGGAAGGGATTAATACTTGCTGCTCTCCTGCTCCCTTTTGTGCCCAAAATCTCTGAAGAAAAAAGTGAGGTGTGGAATTATGCTATCTCCCTGCTGGAGGGGAGGGTCATTTAATACCATAGATTAACGACTGACTGGGGTCTAAAACTGGCTCAAAGGCAGAAATGTTATAAGGCTAAGAACTAGACTTTCGGTCTATTATTTTAGATATAACTATTTCTCCTCATAAACTCAGGAAAAAGTGCTATTAGAGGACTCCCAAAAGACTTCCTTCCCTAAAGTTCTGTCTTCTGATTTCCCAGCCACAGGAAGAAGGACAAATCTAGCAACATCTCGGGAGACTGAGAAGAGGAACAGAATGGGAACATAACACATTTGCAAGTACTCATATGGACCACAGAAATCCTACAGAAACTAATGTGTACTTACTGATATGTTTGTTTTCTGGCTTTACTAAGAAAACACGTTTATCTAAAAAAAGCTGTATTTTAACTATATTATTAGTAAAATTCAGTTCCATTTAAGAGTCTACATAGTTTTTGATTACTTGTAGCTGCAAATTAATTTTATATTCAGATTCTTTGGCTTTCTGAAATTGTTCTCATTAATGAATAATACATACATTTTAAGCAGTCACCCTTCCTGAAATCTACTATGTCTGCTATATAAAATTCTCAGAGTAAACTAGCCATTAAATGTTTAATCTGTACAGGTCTTGCTCTTAATCCACTAATAAATGTATGCCTCAGGAGTAAGTCAAATGAGTCAGCGTACAGGTTTTTCATTTCTTTTTCTTTTTTTTTCTTTTTTTTTTTTTTTTACTGAATGAGCAAATCAATCACACATCAGTGTTGTAAATTTATGTGCAAAAGCATTGAAGTGCTTTACTACAAATTACAACGTAGAAACACGTTAACTAAACAATTAAATTCATACAATTAGATTTAGGAATATAACAACACAAAGAAGAAACAGAATTACAGTACATTTACAACACAAGACAAATACATGGAATTCATTAGAAAATATTGTAATAAATAATTCATGAATTATAGTGCAATTGATTTATGCATAAATATAACTAATTGCCTAAAAATCAGTTGTTAACAAAAATCTGTCAAAAATCAAGGCAGCCACAGAGTTTTACTAAATTACTGCGACAATGGAAATACTGCAATTAAAAAACAAATACAAGTATTTGTACTGTAAACAACTAAAAAATCAGTCTCACTAAAGTTAATATACAATTTAATATAAAATTGTCATTAGCTACCAGAAATGGTTTAAACAGCTTTACTGAGCAGTAGTTCTAAAAACAGAGGCACTGTTTTTTAATATAAAATACTTGAGAAACATTCAAATAAGTAGAAAGCATGTAGGGCTTGCTTTCGCCTTCATTTAAAATTCTGCTGAAACATGGATTTTCAGAAATTGTCAATTACTAAGTAGTTACTGATAACAGAATTTATAAAACAGTTCAAAGTGTGTAATTTAAGTGACATTTAGTGGAGTCATAAGGGTTGGGGAAGGAGAATCTACACATTTCCCTGCCTTTCCTTAGTTGTGTAATCAAAGGTTAGCCTAATAATTAGAAACAAATAATTCTGTTCCTTTAAACACTTACAGGTTGAGTATCATCTATAAACTATCAAAAAATATTTTAATATACTATTTCTGACCAAAAAATAAATACAAGTACTAAAATGTTGAAAATTAATTATAATATTACATACAAAACTACTGAGTACTGTTAAGTCAATAGTAAAATGATCCCTGATTTTATGAATCCTGTTAAATTTTTGGTCAGGTCACCTTCTAAACGATATAAAAAGAGTACTGTAACTTGCCTTCAATATAAACTTCAGGCTCAAATTTATAATGTTGTCTGAGGAGTAGAAAACATCAACACGGTACAAATATTAGGCAATGTACTGAAATCCCAAAGTTTTGCAAGTAAAACAGATCTTGAATGTTTAATGTATTTTTAAACTTCACTTTCCAGTGGGGATGAATTAACAATTTAATTCTTCTGGCCCTCACAAAATATGGCTTAATTCTTTTAAAATGAAAGATGACCCTGACACCTGCTGTTTTTGACCTTGTTATCAGGTACAGTTCTGCTTAAAAAAGGATTCATTTTGAAATATGCAAGTAAACCTTAACCACTGAAGATTCAGTATAGATCTTGGAGACCAAAAAAGTGATACACTGCTTTTGCAGTTTCACTTAAATTCTTACGGGTTACTCTATTTTAAAGTGTAAGCTCTTATTTTTCAGTAAGGTTAATAAATTAGGACTAGATTTTGCCACTAATATTGCAACTATGCTCTCCAGTGACTTTAATGGCAAATTCATTTAAAAGTCAAGTTACCTGATGTAGCCCATATGTATCTAATGTCCCCCTTTTTTTTTTTATAGTTAACCTATACCTACATATGAAAATTTAAGTGCGAGAGAAAAAATGGACAATCTACGTATGCATGTGCACCAAATGTATAAAAGTTGGAGAAAAGTCTTTTTCTATCCCAAATTAATGCATACAGACATAATTACATTTTGAGAGGAAAAGGGCATTTGTGTTCTGTATCGAATATATGAAGCAAGTCCCTGCTCTTTATATGCAGACACGTACTTAGTGATAGTCCATGAAAAAATTAAGCTTGATATAAAGTCCAGTGTGAATACTTTGAAATCCATTTAAAAACTGTAATACGAAAGTAATTGGTCTCCCTTATAGTTTATTAAAAGTTACGTATTTAAAGTGAACTGCCTAACTTCTAACTACCAAATTTATAAAGAATTTATATTATTGAAAGTTTTAAAACAGCTTCACTGTTTAATATTTGTATTTCTATCAAGACCCTGAACTGCAAATTTGGTTATTAGCAAAATGATAATGTAACTTGGTATTCATTTTGATAAACTGAAAATGTTTTGAAATGTCACAGCAGCAAATACATTACAGTTACAGTGAGGTTTTTCAATAGGAGTGTGACACAATCCTTAAATAAATTTTAAGTAGTCATAACATCAACTAACCAGCACATTGAAACAAAACAAAACAAAAAAAGGAAACAAAACAAGAAACCATTCTCAAGCTCATTCTGTGCACATTATGAACACGCTCTAAGATGCATTTCAACTTTCTTTTGAAACCTTATAGGTCATCTTATTTTTCAAACTAAAAAGGAAAATTATGATAAGGATTAAATTATGTTATGCTCTTAAGTATTCCATCTTATTTCATATTTAATAATTCTATAACTACAGTAATTTCTCGGGTTTCGTAAGTGTACACTTTGTAAACACCAATTTCTTTCTAAACCACCAACAAAATTTTCTTAAAATGATAAAAAATGCAGTTTATGCCTGCTAACACACATTTTTAGTAATGAAATGTTTCTTTCTTACTTGTATTGGATATTTAAGTAACGATTAACTTTTGTTTTTCTTTCACAGAATGTACTATAACCTACTAATACTTCACAAATTCACTCCCTGGTAAGGAACTAGCTTTTTAAAACAATCCCTTGATTTGTATAATCTGAGTTACTTACAATTTATTGCAAGTATTCTGTGAAGTTTGTAAGTTTGCTAACCATAGATCGTGTATTTCTGTAATAAGATGGTTTGTTGAATGGGTAGAGTGGTTCTTCATCAATTAAAAATTATGCTTCACATGACAAATACTCGTTCTCCCAAAACATTTTTATGCTATTGACTACTAAATAAAACCTGAATCTTTTCACCTATTTATACAAGGATTATATTAAATACACACTATCAGAATTAAGTGAGGAACTCTATAATTCTGTCCACAGTGAAAACCCTGAATAAAACTATTTTTCAAAAGGCATGTATGTGGTTTTTGAACTGTATCATTTCACGTCTCCTGTCAGAATGAACATATGTATTTCTCACACTGTGTGTGTATACAGACATACATACACACACACACACACAAAACAATTTGCTAACAGTTATTCTACACAGGCTTGCTACTTGTTTTGCAGCTGCCAGTCCCTGAATCTGTCATATTAAATAAGCCAGTGTCTGGTAAACGGAGTTTCTTCTTCGGCGGAGTCTTCAATGTTCCAGATCTTTCTTTTACTTTATATTCTAAAGTGCTGTGAGGTACCCCATAAATTCCTTGTGCTTTGGAAACACTCATTTTCCCACTCATTACCATTGCAATTGCTTCTTCCATTATTTCATGATCATACTGCCGATACCGGCCACGTTTTTTTCTTGGCTGCTTATTATCTTTACGATCCAAACTATCTTCTGTATTTTCTGAGGTTCCATCTACCGTCCCATTCTTAGCATTAAGACACAAAGGAGAGAGGTCCCCATGCAGAAAGTAGGAATCAACACTTGAGTGAGTTACAGGTCCAGAACATTCAATTTTGTTCTGTTTAGGGAGTATATTTTTCAATTTTTGAAGAGCTGATCCTTCTAAGACTGAGGAGGTTTTAGAAACGTGGTACATAACATCCAGAAGACCAGCAGTATCAGACTGTGGTTTGGACACAGAACTTATTCTTAGCTGAGGAATTTTTAATTGTACAGTAGGATTCGTAGTTTCATATTGGAGATTTTCATTTTTTTCTTTAAATTGTGTGACCATTCTCTGCAGAGTTAATTGGTGGAGGTAACTGGAAGCTGTTGGGAATTTTAATTCTGAGGTTTCAAGTAGACTGAGTTTACTTTTTTCTGTGCGCTCTGCTTGAGCTCTTGCCCACAAGGCTACTTTTTGTAGGACTGCACAAGTTTCTTTACTGTCTTTAAATGAATAACTATCATTGAAATCTCGAGTTTTGTTTTTAAAAGGTGCAGGCTTTCCTGCTGGTAAGGCTTCTAAGTGGAGAAGTAAAGTTTTTTGAGGTATGCCATAAAGTATGCCTGCTTTATTTATGTCCAGTGCTCCAGACTGAATGTCTTTCAAAGCTTTTGAGAGCAAACCATCTGCAAACTCAGCACTTCTTTCCACATAGTCCTCTCTGTGTCTGTGTAGTCTCCTGGATGGATGGAATGAAACGATGGTAAACTGATGTATGAGAGACTCTCACACAGCTATGGAAGGGAAGGGTCCACTCCTTTATTATACTCCTTGCTTCGGTAACATCACTGCTTCTGATACTTTTAAGCCTTTGAGATGTGGTAGTTAAATGATTATCCTAGCAAAATGTTACAGTTCTGGTAGGACAGTGCATCAAAAGTCATACGGTGGCTTCTACAGCAGCCCTTCCAAGAACTTTATATCCTATCTCAGTATTTGGTAATATTCTCATGTGCTTGCTATATTCCCTTGTTCACATGCTTGCAGAGCAACACTGTTATAATTTTAATTATACAATTAACGTTCCATTAAATACCCAAATCCTGAAGGAGTTTTTGTTAGTAGAAACGTGACGTTACCGCTAAACAAGTAATAAAAGAGTCAACCCCCTCATAGAAAATTTGCAGCAATAAGTACATAACTACACACGAACATCCCAGACTTACACAAACTAGGCTTTCTACAACCATAAGGTAAAGTGTCATAGATAACAATCAAGTCCATTTTGGCAAAATGAAACACAGTTTTATAAACTTCTAGCCACTACTTACAGCTAATTACAAAGTCATATCAATTTTTAAAGCTTCTTCATATCAGCAAATTAATAAAATGCAATTTTACACCATCCAACAAGTACTGCTATTGTATTCCTATTTGTAATAAGTTATTTTGTAAGACGTACAGGTGACAAAAAGGGTCCTGCTATGGCTAGTGGATGGGAGGATGCCAAAATCATAACAAAATCCAACAAAACAATGTGTTTCTTTTGTGGTAGCTTGCAGCAGAGGCAATGTTTTTCTTGCTGGATAAGAAATTTAACTATTTGCCACCACATACCATAGCCAGAACCATGATGTAAGTATAAATATGATGATTAAGAGCTCTCTCTCTCGCGCGCATTCTCTTGCTCATATTAAGGAGTATTATAAATAATAGTCGTTTAACTTGTTCATGTTAGTTGAAGAATATTTTAAATCTAAATATTAACATGTTTCTTTTTTTGTCAAAAACTGCAGTTTCCTAAGTGAACTCTGAAAGAATAAATTTGCATTCTCTTCTACTGTCCTACTACTTTCATTGTGTCTACATAAGCAATTTTCAGTTCATTTTTAGTAACATGAACTAAAGTTTGGTGATTGTTCTGATAACTTTTCTTTAAACAGAAAAAAATAAAAAAGACAAATGAAACATATGATATATACATAGACACACACTTATGAGTGACACAAATTCTTTTGAAAGAAAAATATAAACCACGCGTGTGTGTCAGTATATACTAATATGTTATGAACATAAAACCTGACTTCAGAGAAGTAAGAGAAAACTCGATTTTCTTTTACATAGGCCAAAGAGAGTCCTAAAAGTTGCTTACCCAGACACCGAGTTTTCAGAACACAAGGGATCGTATTTTGGCTCTTCCAACCTTGCGCTTTTCTTTGTAGAGAGATCTAACACTCCATCCCCTGCAAAGAATAGTGATACAAAGAGTAGTCATGACAGCAGTTTAAGGATTATCTCAGAATTTCTTTTTTACCAATCATTTCTACCTATGTAACAATGTTTAAGCAGTTAAATTTATCCCGTAAAATTTCTGATGCCTTATTTTTTTTCACAGTATCAGCTGTCTGTAAATGGTTTTGGATGATTTATAGTAAAACTGTCTAAAATTAAGAAAGAAAAACAAAAACACAGAAATAACAAAATTTAAAAGAAGAATCTGTTTTAAGCAGAAACATGAAACTTTTCCTAAAAACCATGTATGCACGGACACCGTACTGTTTACTTCCAAGGCAAGGAGCTTCATATTATTTTGTGTACACATACTGCAAACAAATCTGATAATGAAATTAAAATGGGCCTAATTAAATCATAGATTTACATAATCATTCAGGCTAGAATGGTACTCAGGAGATCTCTAGACCAATCTCCTGTTCTGAGATCAGATCAGACAACTGGATGAGAAAGGAACAGTAGTAGTATCCCAACAAATGGGAAGAAAGAGAGCTCAAGCCATGTTTTCAGTATATGGGACCTATGTTATTAAAGGTTCCAGCTGTTTGTTTACACATACACACCTGCTGCCCCCACACAGATATAATAATGTGACTACAGAACCAGAAAGACCTAAACTGGGGTGAGAATTAACTCTGTCAAGACACTGGCAAATGTTGCGTTCAAAATTTATAGCTGGACGTTGAAACTTATCAAGTATTGAAAAAGAAAAACTGTGTTTAATTTTAAATCAACATTTAGTAACATTGAAAATTAGCAAATCTCTTCATTAGCTGAAAATTTCCTTCTAATTATTGCTTAGGTTGCTTTTTTTGGCTTTTATTTTTAAATCGCATTTAATGTATTGATAAATCCCCTAAACATACTTAAGTTTCATACCTGCCTTCCTTGATTCTCTGTTTCAACCTTGGGCTGGTTGTGAGTCTGAGCTCTATGAATCTAATTTTGAGTTTCAACACTCACAAGCAACGTCACTGCTTGTCCTTTTTACAGTAGTATCATTTTTATGTTATTATGTATTATCTGTAAAATATTAACCAATTGCATGTTTTCCCATAGCCCTGGATGTACAACATGAAACACTGGTTGAATTTCCCAAATGCCAGCACTCAAACAAGAATTCAGAAAAATTCTTAGGTTAACTCTGCTTTATTACCCATACTGCTAAGAAATAGAGTTTTGTGAGGAAATAAATACACCTATTTGTTTTGGTCTGCTTAAAACAGCTTTTGACTGGTTTTGCCAAACAATCTTATGTTGGAAAAAAGAGAAAAATTAGCATTGTAGATCAGGGGAAAAAATATTTATAAATACTTTTCAAGATGTCCCTTTCCTCCTAAACTTGTTCTCTTCAAAGTATTTCTTAAACCCTTGGGATTGTAAAGGAAGCACTATAGTTAATGCTAAATCAAGCTTTCTGAAGCAGTAATATTTCAGAAAGAAAAGCCAATTAAAATCACAGCAGAAATATTCTGCAGGGACTATCCAGCCTACCCAGCTGTAAAATATTCCCAACTCCTGTGCAACAGATGGATCTCATCTGTTGTATACTGCTAGTGATAGAAACTATGTTAGCCTTTGTGCATTTGCTTTCACAATTTCCACCTTCAGTTAATTGATAGTCACAGGCAGCATGACATAAAATGCTTAGAAGAATCACTGGATAAAATCACTAGAAAAAATACTTCAGAAAACTACCTCAAAGTTCACAACTGATCAGGTTGCAAAGGGTTCACAGAATCACAGAATTGTAGGGGTTGGAAGGGACCTCTAGAGATCATCGAGACCAACTCCCCTGCCAAAGCAGGTTCCCTACACCAGGTCGCACAGGTAGGCGTCCAGGCGAGACTTGAATATCTCCAGAGAAGGAGACTCCACAACCTCCCTGGGCAGCCTGTTCCAGTGCTCCGTCACCCTCACCGTGAAGAAGTTCTTACGCACATTCGTGTCAAACTTCCTGTGCTGCAGCTTATGTCCGTTTCCCCTCGTCCTGTCTCCACGCACCACTGAAAAGAGACTGGCCTCACCACCATGGCCGCCACACCTCAGGTATTTATAAACCTGGATCAGGTCCCCTCTCAATCGTCTTTTTCTCAAGGCTAAACAGACCCAGTTCACTTAGCCTCTCTTCATAGGTTAATCATTAGATCACTATCACCTGACTACTAAGAACAAAAGAACACCAGGTATAGATTAAAATCAAAACAAACAGCAAAATGAAAACACGCTCTGAAATACACAGCTGGAAAAAAACAAATTAACCCATAACTGAAATAGAATGATTTGCTAAGGACTTTGGAATATCAAGATAACCAACCTGAATGGCTCTGTCTAATCAACGTACAAAGAAATTGAAGCTAACAAGATTCTTAGAGAAAAAGTCAAAGGCTCTGGAAAGATTCCATGACAAAATCTGAACAGATCATATCATTTTTATCTCCTGTTTTCCTAAGTGCCTCTGACAACAAAAGCCCTCAGTAAGCTGTAAAAATCACTAAAAGGAGCACAGTACTGAAAATATACTGCTATGGCAAGAAAATTAGATACATTTTGGGCCTCTAAAAGGTAAGCAGACTGAAGAATCATTTTAGGTTCAAGATAGCTGAATATCCAACACAGAAAATGCAAGTATTAAATATGTGTATTGCACTTCCCTGAAGACTATGTTCTATCACAGAATCACTATCATAGAATCACTCAGGTTGGAAAAGACCTTAAAGATCATCGAAAGGCGATCACCAGCAAGAAGAGCAAAAGAGAAATGTGAGAGATTTGATATTTGCACAAAAGAGCAGGGAAAGTCATCACTGACTGGGTTCAGCAAGATTATTTTCTCAGCTTAACAAAATTTTTCATGTGATGTGATGTTCACACATACTCTAATAATTTTATGCACATTATCTCCTGCATGGCAAACAGGAATTTGTTTGAAAAGCAGTGCCCCTTGAGAATATGCTTCTTCCCTGGTACATTACTGAAAACACAAAGAATGAAGCAGATGCAACTCATCCTTCCGCAATCGCATTAATATGGGGCCCAAAATCACACAGTTTTCTAGTATTGAAGAACACAACCATATTGTACAGGTGAACAGTGAACCTTGAAAACCTAAATTACTTGCAAGGTAGGAATAGTACCTTTTAAACCAAAACAGCATTTTCTATTATTTTTTCAAATCACTCAAACCAGATGATTTAGACAAGAATTCTAGACAGGAAGAAAATGACATCAGGACCAGAAAAAACTATATAAGGTGATTCAAATTAGATCTACAGAATTACTTCCACTCGTTAGCTAAAAACATGACAATTACCAAGACAGTACTCATTAACAATTATGAAACATTAGATAATAAAGACAAACTGCTACAAGTTTTTCAGGTCTGCTCCTCTTGGTATTCCAATGAAATTCTTTATGCTTTTTATCAGATTTTTTTATCAGATGATTTTGAACTTCAAAGAAATGGCTTTAGCACTGCCTTGTTGACTTCTCAGCACCACATCATCAGGTACAAAAATACCAAGGTATGCTAAGCTTCTTCAAAACAAACAGGAGAACAATAACTTGAGTCTCCTCCAAACTAGCAAGGTTAGAGAACCAGAAAGAATAGGCCTTTATAGGAACCCTTGAATTCCTACCATAAAATTTCAGCACTCATTTTAGCAAATATCTAATTTTCTGGGTTTCAAGAAATCTCTTACAAATTATCTATCTAAAGTCAGATGATCTACTCTACTCAGTCCTCTAACTCTAGATGTATCAGAAACTTCTACTCCTAGCACAGGAGAACGCATCAGCCTGGCCACCACCTGTACTGCATACCTCTCTTACTGTCCCAGCAACTGCCAGACCTCAGAAATCTCTCTTCCTGACTACTATCTTCATAATCTGGCCTCGGATCTGTTTGCTGGGAAGCTGCATTTTTTTGCGTTTTTTTGAACCCACTAACACTGTCCATCTCTAAAACCTTTTGTCGCACCAGTTCCAGATGTTTACAATTAACTGTGCAAATGAAGCTCCTTATCCGTTGGGTTTTTTTTCTCCTTCTAATAAGCTTCAGAAAACTATTTGTAAGAGCTCAAACAACTTTTATTAACTATTAATTTATTATTATATTATTACATTTATTATTTATTAATTTTTGTTAACTACCACCTTGACTAGCCCATTTTTGCTGACCTGATATGCAATTTTATAAAGTAAAACACTGGCAAATGGAAAGTGTATGACTATATATGGTGTGTATATGGCAAAGTGGTGGTGGCAGTGGGGCTGAGCTGCAGGGGTAACCACTGTGAGATCAGGGGCAAGCCCCACTGCAGTCAGTCATAGCTAATTCCATTCAGCTCCAACAATTCACTCAGGGCAAAGTTGAACCCAACCTAGCTGGTGGCTCCCTGTGGCAAAACAAATTTAAGAAAGAACAAAAAACATAGGACAAAAAAGAAAGAGGGAACTAAAATGATGAGAAACAGTAAAGGGAACCCCAAGTGGAGAGAAAAAATGAGGAAAGAGGAACCACAGGTAGAAACACCTATGTACTGATTATGAATCCCATCCCCCCACTTTTTTTGAATGCGTAACATCAAAAGCGGTAAAGGGATAGGCTTGTACAAGAATTAGAAGTGAAAGTTAGCAAGGGAAAAGATTGAGAAAAGATATCCATTTTAATGTACTTGTTTTGTTTTCTGGTACCTGAATCAGCAATTAAATTACTGCCTACTATTATAAATATTTGATTTCCCCTAAGACAAGTTTTAGATTTGTCCATGATGGTAAAACAATTCTTACTCCAACTCTTTTTTCCTGTTCTTATTCTTCCCCCTATGCTGCTGAAGAAAAAGCAAATGAACAAATGATCGGAAGTATAACTGCTACCACTACTGACAGCCAAAGAAGAAATGGAATTCTGAACCCTGCCCCTAGATTCACCTTTTCATACAAAATTATTACACTTTGTTTCTCGAATACATTTTTCAGTTTACACAGTTTACTTTTTTGAACCGTACTATGCATATGTTCAAAAAGCATAGTATTTTTCCCAATATATATTATGAGAACAGTGTATTAAAATAATAAAGATAACACCATCATCTTTCTTTTTTAAGTGTTTGGAATTGTTTCAGTATGATTCAATGTAGCAATCAAGAAGCCAGTCTCTTAAATGTATTTTCAGAGAGATGCCACAAACTTAGCTGTTGCACTCCCCTTTGGACTGTAGAGGATCTGTTGCTGAAGTAGCTGGGCCGGGGATGAGGTATCACCTGGCACTGTCTCACAGAGGCCATCCCTAAAGCCCTCTCATTATGAAAAGTGCCACATAAACCCAGTACACAGAGGTTCTGGCAACAAGCAGTGCTGGAAGTGACAAACCTGAATATTATGAGAGTTCTTCAGAGACAGGCTGCAGATACCCAAGGAAGGTAAGAAACTTTGAGGTCAAGGTAGATTCTGCCCCTGAGGACACCTGGATTACCTTTTCTCAGCACTGAACACTTGGACCTATTCAGTACAAGCAAATGCTTCTTGTGATCTGGAAAATAAAGCCTAAAATTTCCTCTCGAATCAAATAATCATTTTCATAATAAAGGAAAAAGACCTGCATTTGTTCTAAGATCTGCAATTTTAAAGAATGCCTAATTGAAAAAAAATCAACCTGAAGTCTTTATGTTTATTCCCTGCTATTCCCTGCTTCACAAGAGAGACAGAATTCAAATTGAAAAGATTTCAACTTTTCAGCATTTTTTTTAATCTTTTTTTTTTTTTTGAGAAATGTAGAGTTTTGAACTTCCTACCCTGATACTGTCATTTCGTTTGGAAATTACAATAAGCAAATAATAAGAGTACCAAGATCATCAAATACTTCTAGAAAGGGAACAAATAACGGTACTGTATTTATGAGTGTACTGACTGAAGAAAGAGTTTTATGTTATTTGCTAACTTTTTTTAATAACTGAATTAAAAGATGAAAGCTTTAATCAATTTCATAACGCTACCCAAAGAGCAGTATTATATGAGAGCTGCTCTGGAAGTAATGACTTCTGTTTCATTATGTTAGCTCACCATGTCAGAGGTGCATGGTGGTGGTATGGCTATGTAGAAGTTGAGTGTTCCTTCCAATAGTCCACTAAATCTTGTTGCTGTGCAACAGATGGCAGCAGAAAGGCAGTCTGACAAAATATCTGACACAGAAGTGTGTATGAAGCAAAGGTGTATAACTGAATTCATCTGTGTGGAAAAAAGTGGCACCCGTTGACATCCATCAATGCTTGCTGAACGTTGATGGAGCCTGAACAGTGGATGTGAGCGCAGTGAGGTGGTGGGTGGTGCGTTTCAGCAGTGGTGACAATGGGTCACCTCCACTGGTGCAAATTTTTATGAACGTGCCATGAAGGTTCTTGTTCATCATTAGTAAAAATGCACAGCTAACAGTGGTGACCATGTTGATAAATAGTGTTTTAGTAGCTGAGAATGTGCTCTATCAGATATTGTCATTGTGCTCTTTGTATCTGTTGTAGTTTGCACGCGAATAAATAGGCGGCATTACTTTCAGGGCATCCACCGTATTAGTTCTTAGAACTAAATCACTGTACGGTGCCACAGAAAAGCTGGTCCAAGTTGATGATACAAATGCCAGCAGGATTTGGGCAGTACCTCAAGTTTCAAAATTCTCTTCTGTAAGCATGTAACATTTCTGTACCTTTAAGCTGTCTTCAGTAAAAGAACAATACATGAGAAGGAGGTAGAATAATTTATAGATGCTTACAACAGCTAACTGAAATAACTGTTCAGCAGCCACTGCATCTAGAACATAGTAAAAACACGCAGGTTGCCTTTTTCCATCTTGATCTTTTTTTGCTTGTCTTTCTGTCACCACTACAGTGGGAAGTTAAGAGTCCTAAAATTATATGCTTATAGAAAAATGAAAGTGCAATACAACTTCCCTGGTAGATTAGATGGCTCAAAACATTTTTCCTTCTAGTTTTGTTTTGATATTTCCTTTTCTTTCAATAGCTCTAAACTTCATAGCAAGATTAACATCTATAAAGTTCTCCAAACACGTTGTCTGCCAAGCAGCTATTTATTTCAGCCTCAGATGTTTTGCTTGAAGATACATAATTCTAAACACTCTGAAGACACATTTTCTCAGAATTCATCTGCACAAGGTAAATTTTGTCCAAATCCAAGCATGAGCTAGCCTCTGCTTACCACACAGAATAAATGCAAGAATTTTGCAATTTCTTAAAGGTTCTACAGTCAAAGAGAAAGGATGCTTAAATTTCATCTAGAATAGGCATGTTCAGCAAGGCAGGTCTGTGTCAAAATCTTTCATTTTTTTAAACGATATACCATCTAATTGAAGACTGTATACACATATAAAATCTTAATTCTACAATTCTATCTTTGTTTAACTTGCAGTATGTTACATGACCCATGGGTTCACTTTCCTCTGTGGTCTGCAGTATAATTGGATTAACATGGATCCTTGTATTTGTCAGAGACTAGCTGACTTTGCCAGTGTTCTCAGTTGCACGTGACAGTCACAGTCCCTCCTGAAAACTGCTGCTACTCCAAATCAAGTTCAAAGTCCAAAGCATTCCTGTGATTTTATTATCCATTTTGGATGACAATATTCCTCAAGGCAAGAGAAGATATTGTTTCCTATTTGTAAATGATAATGAGCAGCCTTATTTTTCTTGCTTTACTCTCAACAAAGTTGTACTGATCTGTAGGTATTAGGTGTTAAGTACAGAAAATTCCTCTTTCCATCATTCTGACCTGTCTGTACTTAATCAGTGTCCAAGGATTAAATGGTCAGAATGAACTCTGTTCTCTAAAATTCTAGCATATTCTCTCTTTCCTCAGAAAATTCTTCAACAAAATCTTAAGCTACTATTACCTGCGATAGCCACAAGTGAGATGACTAAATGCTCTAAAGCTGAGAAATCCCCATGCCACATTTAAAGGCACACACTACAAAACTAGGATATTTACCACCAAATACATAGTATGAAAAAATGCTTTTAAACAGCTTTTTATTTAATCAATTAAAATAATTTCTTTTTTCTTATGGACTCACTGCTATTCTGGAAAGTGAAAACATTATTTGGTACTTTTTTAAAAAACTTTTTATTTTTGAAGTAGAAAGATATAATAAGGTAGTAAATGACATAAAAATACAGATAAACAGATAAGAGATATTTACCTTGCTGAGTATTCTGTTCTTGAGTTCGATTCACAGTGAGGTCTAGAGGGCTATCCTGCTCTTCCTGAAGGGAGTTTTCCGTTTGGTTCATTTGGATACTTTTACATATCAGACTCGGTTCAAATGATGAACCATTTCTGTTCTCTTGAATTTTGCTACTTTTTGAAATGTACTCAATTGCAAACTGGCGGATCATTTTTTTCATTAATTCCTGAGCAACTAGGGGAATGTTAGGATCACAGTTCTGAGGAAGATCTAGGAGAGAAAAGAACAACAACACAAGCAATAGATGTATTAAGAAAAATGAAAATACTTTCCTTGAAAAGAATATTTCACATAAGCACAATGAATACGTGCAAGGATTTCAAATGCACAATTAAGATGCCTAGCAAATTCTTCTTACAAGTATTCCTTATTGGTCACTTGGATGAGCATGTCTGGCAGGCATCAGTAATACAGTATGATTATAATGAGAAGCTACTTTCAAAAAACAACTAAAAATACATATATATTTTAAAAATGCAATTCTACAAATTAGTTTTTATATCACACAGAAGTTTGCAGAAGTTGATCATAAAGAGTTGTTTCATGTGTATAATAGATGACATCCACATTGTAGATTCAAGGTTTCAATGCCAAAACTGATACGAAGCAACTTGAAAGGTCTCTCATAAATGGTAATATTACAAGCAGTTGAATTTTAAAATAATCTTCCTTTGTCATTTTCCAAGTGCTAACAATTAAATCATTTGAGAGAAAAAAACATTTTTTCCTGTTCTAAATCATATATAAACTGTGTACAAATGCATTCATATAATAACAGTCCCACAGAAAAAAACAACAAAAAACAGTGCTTCAGGTTTATTCTAAACACCAGGAAAGCGTTGCAAAGCTGCAAAACATTACAAATACATGTATTTGGTCTGCTGACACAGACGACTGTTCTAAGATGACTCCTGCCAATGCCTTTTGGTCTGCTTTTGCAAGGTAAGTTGGAGCTTCTCTATTTTCAAAGACTGAGTATATGCTAGACAATTCATTTTCAAGAGACCAAATGCAAGGTATGAATTACAAAAATCTGCTTTTGATTGAAGGCCTATCTTCTGACACTCCTTCAACCGAAACTCTAGCAAAATTTATAAAACTTAATAGGAGTTTCTGGAAATTCTGAAGAATGCTAAAGAATACGTACAAGAAATCTTTCCCAGTCATATAACACTCAGACACAGGTGTGCTTCATTTATTGGTATTTTCTGATTCCTGCATAATGAATCTACAAAATGTTCAAGTAGCATTTGGTCTTCATAAGAATTAATTATTATCTAGGAACAGAAGTATCTGCCTAAAGCCGTAATTCCACTGTCAAGTGGAGAAAATTACTGATCAACAACTTAGCTTAAAAGAAACACAAACAACCAAAAAGTATGAAAAAAAGCAGGTAAAAACCTGTAATTTTAAGTTCAGTGTCAAAGCTTCACTACACTTCACTATACTTTGCTACAATCTTTAACTAATAATATAATATTTGAAAAGGCAATTTATTGTGTTTCGGGAGAAGTACTAGACCTCTGAGCTTAAGCCTCACTAGCAAATGTTTCTTAATTATTATCAGCAGATGGCACCAGATATACTTTGTAGGAACAAAAAGTTTTATTTTAAGACATTTTTATCAGGAGTCACAATTATAGCTACTTTTAAGTTTTAAATCGATATGTCTATATCTACTAATAAGACATAGGGGAATGGCTTTAAATTAAAAGATGCGAAATTTGGGTTAGATGCTAGGAAGAAATTCTTTACTCAGAGGATCATGATGCACTGGAACAGGATGTTCAGGATAGTTGTGGATGCCCCATCCTTAAAGGCATTCAAGACCAGGTTGGACGGGGTCCTGTGCATCCGGGATCTAGGGGGTGGGCGTGTGGAGGGGTTGGAGGCAAATGATCTCTAAGGTCCCTTCTAAGCTAAGCCATTCTATGATTCTACATCTGCTTAAGCTTCTATTTTTCAGACAGAAGGCTTATACCACAAGGCAGCTACAATTATTCCACTGATTGCATGTGCGCATACAAATACCCAGCAGAAGAGTTTCTAAGAAGCTGGACTAAAAGGTAGCTCTGATATCCCACTAGTTTCTCTCAGAACTTTGTAGGCCCTCCTAATATAAAATACAGATGTGTCACTGAGTCTTCCCTTATGCTATAGCCTAGTAATTTCTGTTTTTGATTTTGTCAAGATTCTAGCCAGAATACAAGTGAAGGCAGTAGTAAAGATGATATGCAATTATGACTAACTGTAATGATTTATTTTGATTGAAAGCCCACATTTAGGATTAAAGCTTCCTCAGTTAGTGTACCTTAAATAACTTGTAGCTACTCAAATCTGTATTCTACAGCACTTTGCCTATCAGTATTATCTGTACACACTGCAGCTCTCCCTCTTTGACAAAAACGAATGACCCCACATTAACTGCCAAACTGTCCCAGCAACATCCTTGTTTCCACATATAAACTTGCCCAACTCACTGTAAAATCACCAGCAGGTTAAAAACAATACAGCCATTTATTTTTTACTACATCTCATAATTAGTTTAGTCAGCTTGACTGATCAACAAAAAGAAGGACAAAAAAAATGATGTATTTTCACGCAACTTAAAGCTGGCAGCAAATGACTTGGACAGGTGTGCTGGAGAAAAAAACTGTCTGCATGGCCAGGCTCAGAAAGCAGTAGTGATAAAGTTAAATCTAGTTGGTAGCCAGTCATTAGCGGTGCTCCCCAGAGAACAATACTGGGACTGTCCCTGGGCAATATCTTTACTGATGATTTGGATGAGGGGATTGAGCACACCCTCAGTTTTCAGATGACATCAAGCTGGGGGGAAGTATTGACCTGTCTGAGGGTAGGAAGGTCCTACAGAGGGATCTGAATAGGCTGGATTGATGCTGAGGCCCATAGTATGAGCTTTAGTAAGATCAGAAGTGGGGTCCTGCACTTCGGTCACAACCACCTCAAGTAATGCTACAGACTTGTGGCAGAGCAGCTGGCAAGCTGCACAGAAGAAAAGGATCTGGGGATGTTAGTCCACAGCCAGCTGAACATGAGCCAGCACTGTGCCCAGGAGGCCAAGAAGACCAAAAGTACTCTAGCTCGTGTAAGAAAAAACATAGTTGGCCAGACTAAGAATGCAATCATCCTTCTGTACCATCTCTGGTGAGGCTGTAACTCCAGTACTGTCTTCAGTTTTGGGCTACTTTCTACAGGAAAGACATTGACACCCCGGAGCGCATCCAGAGAAGGGCAACAAAGCTAGTGAGAGGTCTGGAGCACAGGTCTTATGAGAAGCAGCTGAGGGAACTGGGATTGTTTACACTGGAGAAGAAAAGGCTTAAGGAAGACTTTACTGTCTACAGGTACCTGGAAGTAGGCTGTAGTGAAGTGGGGGTTGGTTTTTTCTCCCAGATTAACTAGAGATAGGATAAGAGGTAACAGCCTTACGTTGTCCAGGGCTGATTCAGGTTGGATATTAGGAAAAACTTCATTGGAAAATGATGCCCTGGGAAGTGATAGAGTCACTACATCTGGAGGTTTTCAAGAAAAGGGTATGTGTGGCACTTAGGGACACGGGTTTAATAAGTGGGGTAGTGATGGGTTGGCATTTGGACAAGATGATTTTGGAGGTCTTCCCTAATCTTAAATACAACCAGTCCTAGAAACATTAAGTGAAAAGTTTATCCTGCTTACAACACCCAATGGACAAAGAACAATGATATACTTAGGAAGAAAGCATCTGGTTTTCAGATATATCGCTTAGTGGTATGGTGCATGAGCAGTAGGTAGCTGATGGCCCTTGGTTTGTTTAGACCAGAGAAGAGGAAATTGAGGGGAAGCCTCATGTTAGCCTACAACTTCCTCATGAGGGGAGTGGAGGGACAGGCCCTGACCTCCTCTCTGGCAACAGCAACAGGATCCAGCACGGAGCTGTGCCATGGAAATGTCAAGTTGGGTATGACAGAAGGTGAATTCAACTGCTGGGAACTGAAACAGTCTGCAGGGCAGGGACACAGTGCCAAGCCTATCGGAATTCTAGAAGTGTTTGGACAATGAAACACAGTTTGGTTTAGGTGTGGTCCAGTGTGGATCTGGTAGCTGAATTCCATGATTTCTGTGGGTCCCTTCCAACTTAGGATATTCTATGATTCTATGAATCAGTACGCAAAACATAAAGCAAGTAATGCTAGAAAACACTGTACATCAAGAGATCAAGAAAAGTCATGAGGAAGTAGAAATTTAAAGAAATACCTGCCAAGGGAGATGCCATATAAACTGGTCCCTCGATTAGATTATAATAAAAGTTCCAGAAATACGGAGGTGATAATATTTTATTTCAAATAGAAAATAACCAATTTTAAGAAAAGCCAAGGAACAAAGATGGACTCAAAATGCTGCTGCACTCCATCCAAATTTCTTTTAATTCATAAGCAAATCATAGGCTGAACAGGTCTGCCCTGTACAGAAGAAGATTATACCCATCCCAGGTTCAAAGGCATAGTAATCTTCTCCTGGTACAGGAAAGTAAAGGGCATAAAATTAACTACTTCCCCTCACTCCCCTCCCCCCAGTCTGTGCATAAAGAGCCATTGACTTGCTGTACTTCTTTGATAAAGCAAGGGAGGGCTGTAATACTCACCTATTTTGGCATTCAAGTACACTTACTAGACCCCCAATAAAACCATGTAAAACAAATGATGAGTGAACCTGCAGTCACACTCATTACACAGAAGCTTCAGGAAGAAAATGAGTATTTTTGCTTCTCTCAGTAGTGACTAGCTTACTAGAACGTAATCTACATGAACCAGCTTTTAGTCACTCATACGCTTGCCAACTGCCAAAGAATGAGAGCAGACAAAGAAAGAAAGAGCTTCTAAATATTGTTTCAGCATTAAGTTTCAAACACAAACTTGAATGCATTGAAAGCTGCAACTCTGAGAAGTATGAATACCCCAAATACTATTTCGTAATTTGTAAGACACATTCTCTCGCTTAAAAGAGAGTTTTCCTGTTGTGAAGCAAAAGCAATTTAGTGCTTAAGAATTCCAGAGAACAGCAGAGTTGGCATAGAAAGAAATAATTAGCTCACAGGGAAGAAAGATAATGAACACAGATCCAGGAGAAAAAAAGATACGGCAACAAGACTAAAAACAATGGCAAGTTAGAAGAGAAGTAGTGCTTGATTTGCTGATATTGAATTAAGTAAAGACTGGAGAAAAATAAAGAACAAAGAGAAATAGTGCTCAGTACATTAATAGAAGTACTTTAGAATCAAAGTCAAACGTAAATTATTCAATTTTTCCAGATTCAAGTTATCTCTTAATAGAAAAAGACATGCTTTCATTACCTTTCTTTCGAAAGAGTGCATTTAGATAGTTTTCTGCTTGGCATTCAATCTTATCAGTGTTGGACTGGCCCTGAGATGAAAGTTCCTCTGTAGGCGTTGACTGTGAAGAACCGATAACTGATGCACGATCCTAGAAGGCATATGAAAATTATAAAGTCTTTCAGAAGTTGGTTTGTTGATAGTACAACATATAATTAAACTACTGAGCTATGAAATAACAAACCACTAAAAATAATTTTACTTCCACTCATAGCTAAACTATCTTGAGTCAAAATGCATTATTAACGTATTTGCAAAATTCAGTTCTCTGATTCCTATTCTTATACTGAAAATTAGGTGGGGAGTCATGCTAAATATGTTCATACTTACACTGACTGTTTCTTTGTGTAAATTACAAAAGGAACATTTCTCATCCATAGACCAGTCAGTTAGCTCTTCTGGCTCACAGTCTTAAAAGAAGGAAAAAAAGCTAGATGTTTTATACATGTAAAAGTGGATTCAGAGAACAAGATACACATCTAACAATTCTGTTAACTAAGTTTCATCGTAACCTAGTACACATCTATTGGTAAAATGCAGTTAATATCACTTAGTTCTTTGGTATTTTTGAAGTCTAGCCTAGCTTATATAGCCCATTCAAATCACATTTCTTAAAATGAAAAGTACATAAGTTGCTCTGAAAGTAATTCCTCCTATTTATTCGCGTGCAAACTACAACAGATACAAAGAGCACAATGACAATATCTGATAGAGCACATTCTCAGCTACTAAAACACTATTTATCAACATGGTCACCACTGTTAGCTGTGCATTTTTACTAATGATGAACAAGAACCTTCATGGCACGTTCATAAAAATTTGCACCAGTGGAGGTGACCCATTGTCACCACTGCTGAAACGCACCACCCACCACCTCACTGCGCTCACATCCACTGTTCAGGCTCCATCAACGTTCAGCAAGCATTGATGGATGTCAACGGGTGCCACTTTTTTTCCACACAGATGAATTCAGTTATACACCTTTGCTTCATACATACTTCTGTGTCAGATATTATTTTGTCAGACTGCCTTTCTGCTGCCATCTGTTGCACAGCAACAAGATTTAGTGGACTATTGGAAGGAACACTCAACTTCTACATAGCCATACCACCACCATGCACCTCTGACATGGTGAGCCAACATAATGAAACAGAAGTCATTACTTTCAGAGCACCCTTCATAAATTCATATGCTTCAGTTGTACTACAGTTATCCTAGGTATCTGAGTACAGTAAATTAAGCTCTGAATCTCAGTCATTATTTTTAATGAAAGTCTGTAAACCTTTATCAAACTAAGCTAGAAATTAGGATAGATCCTTCACCATTTGAGAAACATGTATTGTATTGAAAGGTATTTTATCCTGTGTCACCACTACAAATAAATCAAAACCCTACACTCATTTGAAATTATTTATTCTGATGCAAACATAAATAACATATCTTAAGTTATCAGAAGGGCTACACTACTACTGAGCAAACACAGACTTAAACAGATCAGAATGGAAATGCATCATCTACTTTCTTTAATCGTGTTACTAAGCTCCGTTTCAAGTTAGCTTTCCACCACATATTTTTTTCTTCACAAATCACCAATCACTGATGATTTTCTAAAATTGACTGCTCTGAATGTCTTCCAATTTCTTGTTTAAATTTAATCATAGCAACTTCTTCCAGTTTGCATTTGTGGCAACACTGTTCTTACATCTAAACAATTATCACTCTTGAGTATCTGGTATCTTGACATACTTACAGATAATAGCATCACCCCCTCCCCCCTTACACTTCATTTTGCTAGGCTAATTTAGTCCACTTGGTCTTCTCTCATGGTACTCAGCCTTATTTTCTCTGCATTGTTGCTACTTGGTCTACTGTTTCCTGAACACAGGTGACCACCTGTTCTCAAGATAATGCTTTCCCTTTACATTTACAACAGCCTTTCCTACAGCAGCCTGGTTGTGCATAAATCTTTATCATAGCTACATCACTTTGAAAAGTGAATATTAATTTAACTAGAACAACAAGGTCTTCCACCATGCCAGTCATTTCCACTTTATGTGCTTAAAGCTTAAAAATACTGCTTGTTTTCTTTATGAACTACTTTCTTTATATTGTGGTGGATTGACCCAGGCTGGCTGCCAGAACTCCTAACCCATCACTCTCATTTCCCCTCGTCAGCAGGTTGGAGGGGAAAAACAAGATGAAAAAATTCCTGGATAAAGATTAAAAAAACCTCACGGGTCAAGACTAATGCAGGAAGATCACTTACCAAGTACTGTCACAGGCACAAGACTCAACTTGGAGAAAGTAAATTTAATTTATTGCCATTCAAAACAGATATCCATAATGAAAAAAAAAAAAAAAAAAGGCAAAACCAAACACCTTTCCCCACCATCTTTACAGTCAGTCCTTCATTTCTGACTCTTATCTCCTCCCCAACTCCAAAAGTGTAAGGAACATATGGATCTTGAAGCCCCCATCCGTTCATAAGAATTCTCTGCTCCTTCTTCCTCCTCCCACTTTCCCCATTTTCAGCACGCAATCCCTTCCACAGGCTACAGGCCTTCATCAGCTCTTCCAGTGAGGATTGTTCTTAATGGCTGCAGTTCAAGAAGTGCTCTAGTGTGGGGCTTTAGCACAGGGCACAGTCCTTCAAAATAAGACTACTCCAGCAGGGGGTTCAGCACGGGCCACATTCTCTTCCAGAAAAACTGTTCCTGGGTGGGCTCTTCAAGGGCTGTAGTTCCTTTCAGGGCACATCCATCTGCTGTGGCGTAAGGTCTTCCTTGGAGTGGTTCTCCAAGTGCTCCAGGTTATCTCTCCAGGTGGTACCCTCCAAAGGCTACTGCAGGGGAATCTCTGCCCCAGTACCTGGAGCACCTCCTCTCTCTCTCTCTCTCCTTCTCTGACATTGGTGTCTCAAGAACGTTTCTCATGTTCCTTCTCCCTGCCCACATTCCTTTCTCATGAATGCTGTGCAGTTTTGTTGGCGGTGGTTTTATTTTTGTTTTCTTCTATTAACTCTCCCAAATACCTTATCACAGAGGCACCACCAGAAATAAAATTAACCCAAAAGAAAATGAGGGTCCTATGTTGAATGTGAACATAATTAGCTTAAAAATAAAAATTCTGAGGTAATACTTTAAACTTCATTCTCAAATACCAATGTAAAGCAAAATCCTGCATTAAAAATCTGCTGGTTTGCATCTCTGGAAGTACATAGCAATTTTGACGTGTTGGAGAATTGATCATTAAAAAAAAAAAGACAGGATTTTCCTGACTGTACAGTAAGAAGAACATTAATCTCAACACTCCTGACTGGTAGAGCTATTCATTCAGCATGTCTGCATATAAAAAACTAATGCACAGTACACTTTCATTAACAAATGCATGTTTTCATAGTTCTCCCTAAAACTACAATAGGATTACTTATGAATATTGAGATTGTGAGTGTAACTCCAAGACAGATTTTATACTTATCAGAGAGATTCTTTGGACTGGAAATTTTCAAGTTCCACTGTTAAAAGTCTAATTGGAGAGCAATCCCTATGCGTCAGCAAACAAGCAAGACCTGAGAAGCATCAGCTCTGCATGACACTAAATTTACTCAAAAAAGACTATCTCATGTTAATGCAGTGTATCAGGAATCCACTGAGCTAAAGAAAGAGAGAATAAGAACTCAAATATATAGGTAATGGATCAATTCTAAACTTCTCTAATAGAAGTATTTTGAAATTGAGTAAACGATGAGAACAATTGTAACTTTTAAAAAGAATGGTTAAAAACCACAGTACTGATGAAAAGAGAAAGGCTAAAGGCTCTGTCAGGGATTTCTCAAACACTCAAGCCATATTTTAGAAAAAAAACAACATGAGAAATAAAGGGAAGAAAGAGGCTCTTTGCAGTAACAAAATTATTTCAAACTGTCCTCCTAGACATCTTCCCTTCAGAGCTTCATCTGATTGCAGTTTTCAGCAGTGGCACAGCTGATATATCAAATATCTGGCTCAGTAAAAAAAAAAAAAAACAACCACCAACTAGTCATATTTTCCTTTACATGTAGGCTGTTGTTAATGACACATCAGTAACAGACCTTGGCTCAGGGCAACTGATTTCATGTATCACAAATGCCTTTTGAAAGATACCCTCAAAAATGTCTTACTCCTCACCTCAGACCAGTGCTTTTCCAAGAGGAAAAAAGGCAAACATAGGCAACTGCTGTGGTGTTTGTTAATACATCAAATGCCAGGCACATGACTGTCTCAGGTCATCATGAGAGAAAGCACACTGATGTCAGTACTAGTTTTTAACTACAGATAGACAACCATACTCTTAGAAAGATCAGAGGCACCGATAGCCTCTTGGCTACATACAACTTTGGGGGAGAGAATGAGGTTGATCTTGAATCTAATTAGCAGAACATGGGTATAAGCAAACAATTAGGAAGACCTAATACCAAGATACAAACTGGACAGCTCTGCAACTAGAAGATGGGCTATTAAAGCAGTCAAGAGGGCAAAAAAAGAAAAAGGTGACGAATAATGAAGGTGAATGATAGTTATTCATGCAAATACAAGTCCTACACATATATAATGTGAAAGAATTTTAGGATAATGAAGAAAATCTTTCCCTCTTCAGGTAGCTATCTGTTATCATGAGTGGTTACTTAATTAGCCTGGATGCTTAGTAAAATAATTTCTAAGGTTTACAAGGTATTTTCCTTGAAAAGTAAGAAAAATAAACCAGTAAAACTAAAATCTACATCCGAAGTTGTCATTGTAATTTATTTACTTTTCCCTCAAGCAGCTTTGAGTACAATAATTGAATCTGGAGATCAAATACTGTTTCAAGATGGAGCTAAGGAGAAGTTATATAAACTAACACACTCACATTACACTTGATGCATATTACTATTTGTTACAAAAATACATAAAAAATAACAACGTAAGAGAAAAAACCTCTTAGCTGCAATATTTCAGCAGATCCTCACATATTTTCAGGTCACTAAGATATTTGATTTCTTGAGCTTCATTCAAAGAAACATACACTCCTGGTAGTGAGGCATAATGCTGCATATACATAGTACTGGTACAGTGCTTATGACAAACAAAAAAGACAACTTGTAGGACATAGTGACTTTGGAATGTTGCTAAGAGCCTAAAAATGTGCATTCTGTTCTTTATACCAACCATATTTTTAAACTAAGGCAAATCTAGTTTGTCTCAGTTTCTTTATCTGTAAAATGGAAAAACTGCACTTGAATAATAAAAGGGGAAGATCTATTGTCAATCTTACACAAAAATGCTGCATTAGACTTTACAACACAATTCCGATGACAATTTAGAAACAGACCTGCATCCTATAAGGTCAATGTCTACCATATTTATGGAGCACAGCAATCTCTTTCAGCGTGTTATAGCATCTATATGTATAAACAAACGAATAAAAAGGAATAAGGTAAGGAGGGCACCCTATCATTAACCATGTCTTCTGCAGTTGCTTCAGAACTGAAAACAGCTTTACAGGTGTGTCAGACTTACAGGAAAAAGCTTTAACTGCCCCCCAAAAAAAACAAAAAAACAAACAAACAAAAAAAACCCCAACAAAACAAACGGAAATATCACTGACAAATGATGGGGGCTGGAGAACGGAGAATAACTTTCAAAAGATTACACTTTAGATAAACATGAACTTTATCTGCAGGACAAAAAAAAAACTAGTAAGTCAAAGATCCTCTGTAAACAAAGGACACCACAGATCACCTTAAGTAGAAGGTCACAAGAAATCTTCAACAACATGAGGTAAATAAGTATTTCTCATAAGAAGTGAAGCAACAGACATGAAGCAACTTCAAAGCAGTAACGTAACACTTTACAGTTGACTGTTGGGGTCTTTTAGTTGTAACACTTATGTTCTGGTCAGTCATTTGATGCTTTGTCTTATGCAAAACCCCAAGAATACCCCGAACTTTCTTTCAAACTGTAAACCCTTTAACGCAAGAAAATAAAGCTTTAATAACTGATCAACATGAAGCCTAACACATAACAACCCATTAGAATTAGAACCAGATAAAAAAAAAAATTGTACACTACGATTAACATTACCCTCTTCACTTTCCAGAGTAATGTGCTTGTTTTTAACACAGTAGATGGAAGTACTAATCCAGAAAATAAGCTTTAGCCCCATTCTACGCATTTAAGTGTTTTTCAGAGTCTGACTAGTGGCATGCCTAACTTTATAAGTGACAGAAAATTATTCTTAAAATAGCAGTGAAATAATATTTTAAAGTTCTCCCCCTTCCTTGAAAATAGTGTTAGGCATATGATACAGGCCAAGGAACTTATGCAATACAAAGACGACAAGACCACAGCCACGTTAAAGCAGTTGTTCCAAACCTGCTCTAAGCAAATATACACAGTATATGACACTCCACCTCACGTGCTACCAGCATATAAATTATAAGCTTCATAAATTACATTATCAAATAATAAAACTGTGAGGAAATTAAATTGAACATTTTGAAATGAAAATTCTTTATAACAAGAAAGCTTTTTTAAAACCATGAAAATTATTTCAACAATACATTTATTTCAAAATTTCAAAGCAATTCTGTGCTAGATTCTCATCCTTGGCTTTTGTTAAAAACTGATAAATACTTAGCTAAACACCTAGGTGTTATTAACACTCCAACAACATCAAACTCACATGTAATAAGGATAGATATTGCACAAGAAGAGTGGGAAAATATATATATATATTTTTACATAAAAGATTAAAATTTGAGTAATAGAAAAAGCAAGCTAGCTTTTTCATAATCTTCCCTTTTCCAGTTAATGTCAAGCTGCTCTAAAAGCTGTCCAGAGAATGAAACCAGAGATGAAATATTCCAGAACAGTAAAACTCTCATGAGAGCTACTCAGGAAAGCTTTACTAATCCAAAATCTCACTGCATATCATGACCCAAGTACTTTCAAATTGGGTTTTGCCTCTGCACAGTACTGACATGAATGTGAAGAAAAATACATTAGAAAGAAAAACAATTGGAGATTTCCTTTTTTTTTTTTTTAACAACAACAACAAAAAAAGAAATACATATTTTAGAGTACTTCTACCTAAAAGAAAAACTTGCAAATAAAGATCATTGAACTAAAAGTTGACCCATTTACCTTCAAATAAACTGAGGTCTCTTCGTAGCCTTGGTCCATAAAGCCCTTCTAAAATACTTTCAAAACCTGGAAATAAATATTTAGAACAGTGAATTAAAGGTTTATTTTAAAAGGAAAGCAAATTTGAGAAAACTAACATCAAATATTCTCAAATCATGAGAGCAATTTCAAAAATTGTTACATTTATCATATAAGTATTCCTGCTGCTAAAGAACCGTTCAACAGAATTAGAAGATAAACACAAGACAAGGCAACTGCCATCTGCACACAGTCAGCCTATTAAGCCATGCCCCAACAACCTCATTAGACTTAAAATAACTGCCACAGAATCTTAAAGGTGGGAAGATTAACCTCATAGCTCTACACCAGTGAAGCCTTTCTTACACTGTGAATTAGAAATTGGAAGAAGAGAGCAAGAAGAGATAGGACTGCAAAAATTAGAAACATCTTGCTGAGACTCATTATCACATTATCTCACAAAGAAAGTATTCCTAAAAATGTATTTAAAAACTTCTGCTTCTGATGTTACAGAAGTTCTCTGTAGTCTTAAGTATCTGTACAAAAACCTTTTAAAATTGAGGATTAGATAAATCCAATTATTTTCCAGATTGACCAGCTATTCTGTTCTAGGTACTTCGTAAAATCACATCCTGCAGCAGTGGAGAAGAGCAAATCAACTGGGAAACAAAAAAAGCCATCCCACACACAACAGAAGAGGACAACTGATGAAATATGGTGAGAATTGTATCTCATTATCAACATAATTCAATATGTAAACAGTTTTCAAGTGCCTCCTCTTCTCCTATAGACGTCTATATGATAAGCCTATTTTCAGCTAAGAGGATAATTCAAAGCAGCATTTGAAGGTTCAGGTTCTCCATACTTGGGACCTGGCGGCTGCCCATATCAAAGATGGAGCTACATTCTAGCACTTTACAAGAGTACTTTATCATCCTACTACAGAAAAGATATCCTTGAGAAAAAACTGCATATCAGCAGAGAACACTTTTATTATTTATAAGTCTGCTCAACATTTGTGATGCCCTCTGTCACAAGCGATATTTACATTGCTTTAGACTGTATGCATGTTGGTATGAGGAGGGATAAGTATCCACCGCACCTTAAGTAGTGTTAAATAATATATTAAAATTCTAACATAAATGAGAGAAGTTAGCTTAACACACAGGAGCTGCTCAGTCTGAAAGGTCACAATTGCATTAAAACGTACCTTTCAGATTTTGCTTAACTCCATGTTTTTATACATGAATTATATATTAAGTTCAACTGAATGCAATTATACTTTCAATAATTCCATGATTTGAGACATAAGTGTTTACTTCTATCTTAGGTTTCTACTCTTTTTGCAATAAATACGTTTCTCAATTTTTTTTCTTTTTATTAATATAGTTCACAAAAATTAGAAAGCAAAAATCCAAGGCCCAAATGAACACTGAAATTTTAGTAAAATATTGTCCACTGAATCTGTGATTCAATACAATACAAATTCAAATCATACTAGGGCTTGGAGAACATGCTTTACAAGGAGCAACTGAAGGAACTGGGGCTGTTTATAGTCTCCTGTACTGAGGACTCCCCAGTCTGGATGCAGTACTCCAGGTGAATTCTCACCAGCACAGAGCAGACGGGCAGGATCATCTCCCTTGTCCTGCTGGCCACGTTTCTTTCAATGCAGCCCAGGATACAGTTGACTTTCTGGGCTGCAAGGGCACACTGCTGACACATGTCCAGCTTGCCATCCACCAGTACCCCAGGTCCTTTTTGCAGGGCTGTGCTCTGCCATTTCATCTCCCATCTTGTACTGACAGTGGGGGTTGCCACAATGCGAGACTTTGTGGCTTTGCTGAATCTCACCAGGTTCTCCCAAGCCCTGCTATTTAAGCTTGCCTAGGTCATTCTGGATAGCATCCCATCTCTCAGCTGTTTAAGCAAACCACACAGATTGATATCATCCACAAACTTCACAACATAGTCTTTTCCTAGGCCTTATTCCTAAATTCTCCCAGAAAAGATATATTCCACTCCTACTTCAGGCAGTTCTCAGCTGCTTTTCAGAAGGATTTAAGGGAGTTCCTCTCCCAGTCTGTATACATATCTGGGACTGTCTTTACTAAAACTCAACACATGGCCTTGTTGGACCTCATTAGGTTGACATAGGCTCATTTCTTGAGCTTGTTCATGTTCCTATTTATGAAAGTTTCAATTTAGCCTAAACAGAAAAAAAAAAAAATTTTGGTTTCTCATACAGCTGCTACTGAATATCTGCCACGACCATTTTATAAAGTGTAACCATTTGATATCGCAATTTACAATAAAACTTTCATTGGAAGTGAAAGCAGCTACTTTAGCAGTCTTCAAAAGCTGAAGGGCATGCAGACACCAGTCAGAGATGCACTTTGCTTACATAGCTACCACATCTCACCAAATAATAAAAAATAAACAAAAAGCTGTTCCATATTCATTTTACAGGTATTTTTGCAAGCATCTCTTGGTGGCTGGTTGCTTTCCTAACTTCAAACTGCCTTATGCAACTCGTACTAATTTATCATAGATACTATTTGACTCCTAACTGAAGAGAAGCACAGATCTTTATTATTTTGCACTGCTTAATTACATCAATTAATTCCATCTACCTCTTAACCAATTTGTTACTTGACATCTTGTATCTTCATCTAAAAAGAGTATCAGTTCTATTCACCATTTGACAACTTTTATGATCCAAGTCAGGTCACCTCAACAGTTTTCATAAGCAGAAGTTTATGATACTGCCGGTCTTTTCATGGAAGCATTTACATAGTTTACTTTCCTAAACAAAGCTGTCAACTTCCTCTTCAAGCAGTTTCCCCCCACCCTGCTTATGATCACCCTCTACCAAATCTGCTGCATTTCTGCTAGGATAAGGACTTCCAGGACAAAGCTTGCTTAAACTGTGAGTTGAAGCAACAGAAAGAGGTGCTGAAAAGGCCCTGAGCTGAGGAACAGGGAGGAACAAACTCTGCTAGTTTGGCATCTAAGCCCAATCCATGTGTCCACAACCAACACCACTAAAAGGAAGCAGTAGCTGGTAGTGGTTGCAGACCTCTTTGTAAGTGGGATAAAGACTTCCACACACCATACAGACGTGCCATCTCTAAAGGCCTGCTGCTTGCCCAGAGCCCAGACCTAAGGATGTTACTGAAAGATTTTACAGTTCACTGACTACTGCAATATCACCTACTGCTCATCTACACAACCACCCATGGTAGCGTCAAGGGAGACCTTCAGATCATAGATAACTGCAGGGGTCCTGGTACAATAGTGAAGGACATTGGAGCCCAGGTGTTGACCAAGGCTAAAGGCTTTGAAAAGAGAAACATCCAGCAAATAAACACAACCACCTTGCTGCAGGCAGGACGTCAGACTTCATGACGGTAAGATTGTCTCTGAGAAAGAAAGCGCTTGAGAGAGGACTCATTTGGTAAAGTAAATCATCACTGCCAACAGGCTTGCCTGATAAGGAGGGCTTCCAGGAAGCAGAAGAATGGCAGAGAGGGTAAAGGCACCAAATAACACGAAGTGCCAGAAGCAGAGACACCATAAGTAGCATCTCACAACTGAGACTGGAAGCATGTTTTCAACAAATGCATTTGAATGACTCAGTCTAAGCATCAGGAGAACATCCAAGAAGATTACATGTGATAAAATGAAGCTGACATTTGAGCACTGTTTTCAAACACACTACTTGGCAGGTCTGAAGTTGGAAAGATAATTACTACACAGCTGGGAAAGAACAGCAGTATGTGCACAGGATACATTACTATATTAAAATGTTTCTGATAGGTTTGGTATTTTCCACATCAAATTCATTTCTGGATTACCGTAGTCTTGCTTATTATCATATTAACTCCAGCATTTTGATCTTTTATTTTCAAGACAGATCCCATTTTATAACAGCAGATTTTTCCATTCATCCTTTTCATCCTTGACACTCATTCCCAAGTTGTTTTTTTTTTTTTTTTTCCTTTTTCTTTCCATTTTTATGTTCCTGCTTTGGCAGTATTTCAATTCTATGTCTTCAGCTGCAAGGGTGGTTTTTTGGGGTGGTGATAGTGATGAAGTAACTTTGAGACATTTGAACAACAACAGATTAAGTTGTAGTAAAAAATTTCTGCCTTTTTCCTTGCTCTTCTACTTTATGCTAGCAGACATTAATACTAAACCTTGACAAAGAGTCTCACAAGGCCTAGGCAAACTACAGTTCATGCAAGGGTTTATTGAAGTGTTTGTCTACAGTCATTTTTAACAGTCACCAGTAACCCAAGTAACTAGCTACACCACTGTAGCCAAAGAGGAGGAAAGGGAGCAGTAAAGGAAACATCTATAATCCAAGTTACACCCACATAGATTATTTTACATTAAGTTACCAGAAAAACCCTTCCTTGATATTTGTTCCCCTCCCCACTATCCCCCAACCTCCCGTCTGCCGCAGCTTTTTCAAGTTTAGGAAAATCTAAGTAAATGAACTGATAAAAAGCCTTCAGTGAAAATATTTCTAAATACATTCACTTTTGATATCCTTTTCCACCCAAGGGCTATTTAACTCTCATCTCTGGATACATAATAGTAATCATAGATGAACATCAATTTCTTAGAAAAAAAATCAAACTGAAGTGAGTCATGTTGAACGGTTTTGCTCATCTGATTCATATGTACTGCTCCATTTTTCATCTTAATGTTTTAGAGTTACCTATTAGAAGACGTAATGTTGTTTTCTAACCATGCATTCAGGCATTTAGAAAATGCTGGGTGCACTTAAATTCTGCCTATTCCCTTCTTCTTCAACACATTCTCATTTAGGTACAGAATGGGCAAGATTGCTGCACACTGATTTGAAGGACAGGAGCATTCATGCATGTTTTCATTTACTACAATGAAACAAGACTTTTAGCTTAAAGCACTACAGCCTCTGGAGACACCACAGGATCTCAAGTTTCTTTAAAACACACTTTTATTAACTTGGCTTGCAATATACAATTCTATTTGCTTTGCTATCTTCACAACTTTGATGCATCTAAAAACCCAACTTCCACCCTCCTCCACTTTGTGGCTTACAATACTAGGAATCACATCTGAATTATGGTTTTACTAAAATCCAAATCCCTACTTTATTTACCTTCTTAATTAAAATAAATAAATCAGACCTCACCTCTCTTACAGTTTAAGAAGAAATATGTTGTTAAATAACATGCTTCAGACAAGGAATATTGTTGTAGATAACTGAGTTCTTTTATTTAATATTCTAAAGTAACCAAAGGAAAATGTAAAGGAAAAACAAATGCACTTTCTACGCAGCATGGGGTTTAGTACATTAATGCTGCTTTTAAAAGAAAAATATGTTAAGATTAATTCAAAACATTTTAACTGCTAGGGGACTGAAAATGAACAAATGGTCTTTAAAGTGTAATTGGGAAAATCCAAAGAATAGGATTACATTTAATGAGATTGCACAAAGTGTACGATATCACCAGACAGCATTAAAAAGAAACTTCCTTCTCTTTTTTTTTTTTTGTTGTTAGTGTTCTGTATGTAATAGCAGTATTATTTCACCTGTATGTTAAACTGACTTGATTACGACTAAGAAGTTGTACAACACATCCCGTGTTTTGAGAAGGTGTTTCTCTGTCTATGATGACCGCACGAGGAGTCTCAGAAACCAGAATCACACTGGGAAGAAATTATGGACAAGTAAGGATCAAAAGACAGGCCCTGCGTGCTCCAGTCTATTGTGTGACCCAATAACCTCCTGAACTGCTTAGCCTCCTTTCTCCCACACACTTTTATTTCAATAGCAGTAACTCCGTGGTTTGTACAGTACCGTGCCATACAGTTCATGCAAAAACTTTCACTAGTCAATACTGATGCTACCATCAATTCTTCCTCTGTAGAGAAATATTTCTGCAATTGAAAACATGAAGCTTGGTTTTTCTACTATCAGATCCGTGCTCAACATTTTTCCCTTTGCAATTTGTTTCTTTGCTTAGCTGTAAGTGATCCCTTCTGGTTATTAATACATTAGCTACAGCATCAAATTGCAGTTATCTTGCCCCCCTGTACAGTTTCACAACTGTGTAGAATTCAGAGGTGTATCTGAATGATGTTTTGTGGTTTGCATTAATAACATATCTTGGATTTAATCAAGTTTAATCAGAGGCAGAATCTGCATCCTTAGTCTTGTCAGGAATTAGAATTTTCATTTGCTTTTGAAAAGTACCTTAGGCAGACAGAACACCAACTTCCTCAGTCTCTGAATGACTCATTCCTGGTTCTCTACAAGTTTTATCTTCAATACCTAAAAATACAGGTGCAAGAATAGAAATAAATATTGTTTTGGCTTATTTAAAGACAAAGAAGTCATCTGCCTTTCTTACAAGTTATCTTTTTGATAAGCAAGGGGCTTAGAGCTCATATTCACTCATCTTTTTATTTCTAGTCACATAAAGTTATAGCTTCCTAAGCAAATGCCTGCATTTCACAGGTGCTGCTTGTACTTCACGTTCCAACATATCTGATAATGCACTGTTGCATCAGATATGCATTATGGTCTCTCAGAAAAATGGTTACCTAATTAAGTCTGGATTTTTTTGGTACGCTTGTCTCCAAATAAAGGAATAGTCATCTGTTTCTAAATGTCAGAAAAAATAATCTAATTGCATGAAAAACTTAAATTCCTTAAAAATGTGTGCTCCTTAATCACCCATCACCAAGTTCCTTTTATACATCAGAACATCTGATTGATTCAAAAAGCATTTCGAGTTTTTTGTAGCACTAATTTAAGTTTTTGAAAAGCATCAAGTAGTAATAGAGAAAGATTAATAACATCTAGTTATCTTTACCCCATTAGGATACCAGCAGCAGTTCTTTTACAACTTGTTACAAAGAGAGTATTCTATAGAGTTATTTTCATATTTCAATAAGAGCAAGAAGGAATTTAAGGGAGTAACTTAAATTTGACATTAACATCTGTCAGTTTCTCCCCTCTTCTAGAGGTCATCAGCTGCTCCCACCCTCCCAAGCTACAGATAGGTTCATTTATTTACTCTTCACATATAGACATTACTTTAAAAAAAAAAAATTCTGTTGTAACAAGAATTTGGAAAGAATCTACTAGGTTATAAAACCATTGAGGTTTCAAATTAAAAAAGAAAAAACACCACCATTTTTGCTATTTATACAAATTGTAAGGAAAAAAATAATGGAACTAGGCTGCTGGCAAAATACCCCAGATCCAAATCATGACTACAGAAGCAAAAACGAGTAATTTTTAAAATTGAAAGATGTTATTCCTCCACCCCTCCACGCACCCTTTGAAAGGTCGCCTATCTAGTAAACTCACTATTTGACAAAATGCTGGCCACATTCTCAGGTGAAAAGCAGTCCCATTTTCTTTTGGAAACATTCTCAGGAGATATTAAGGACAGATTTCACAAAGGCACAGTAGGATGGAAGGAGAATATTGTGTCCAGATCAAACCCAGTTTTTACTTACTGTACTCAAAAGTGCTTACAAAATAGAAAGTTTTGAAATATTTAAGTTCACTTTCTTTACTATATGGATTCAGATCCCTGAGCAAACAGGAACCAACATACCAGAGATTCCAATGTGAAAGGGAGGAAATCCTCTATTTAGACTCCAATACAAATTCTGAACCAAAGCTAAAAAGATATTTGTCTAGTGAAAAATCTTGACTCAAAAAATTAATGTAGTTGAGAAGAGTGCTGCTGTTAGAGAAAAGAAATCAGGTGAACCATACACTGCACACACTCGTCAGTGAGACGTGAAACATAAGTATAGAATAGCTTCAGTTCTAACAAGCTGCTCTTCAGTTCAGCTAGAAATCCTTGCTTTTGAGTTCCTACAGAGAACTTTCTAAAGGTGATGGTGCAGTTTCCAAGAAGAACACACACACCCGAGGAGCCAGTTAAGTCATTAAGCAGTTCATCAGAATGCAAAGAGGGAGCAAAATTGCAGTGCAAGAGGCAGCCATGGACAATACCTCAGGAGCAAAACAAAGAGCGGAAATGTTCCCCGCCCCCCACCCCAATTGTTCAACAGTTTTAAATAAAAGTATGGCAGCCAATAGAAAATAAATGAAATCAGATTTGCAGTTTAAGCAAAGATAAAAATTAACACCAACTTTGAGACCAGGTCTAGTTTTCAAGTATTTATTCAAAACTATTAAAAAAAAAAATGAGGTTCAATGAAAAATGAAGCACCCCAATCCTCCAAAGTATGTAATTCTTCTATAACAATGTGTCACTGTAGATCTGTATAGAGGCCACGACACCTTTTAGTGCAGCTTTTAGATACTGTCAAAATTAAAGTGATATTTAATCTCTGAAGCAGCAACAAGATATTTTCAGCATTATTTTTAATTTGAAAAGTATAGGGGCAACGCTTTGGAAATGACTGAGCTGGTCTATGGGTATGAGGAAAGAAAATTGCTTCTTAAGGGTACTACAGTTTCATTTGTTTACATTAAACAGGGGGGATACCCCCACCCTAGAGGTATTCAAGGCCAGGCTGGATGGGGCTTCGAGCAACCTGGTCTAGAGGGAGGTGTCCCTGCTAGAAGCAGGGGGGTTGGAACTAGATGGTTTTAAAGGATCCTTCCAACCCAAATCATTCTATGATTTTATGATAATTTAAGGTGGTTACAAGTCTGTAGCTTGTATATTTAGAGAAGAAAACTAAGACCAAATATATCACTGTAAAAAAAAAAAAAAAAAAAGATACTGTCCAGCTTAAAAAAAACACCTGCAACTTCCTTATGTGGTTGGTATCAATTTAACTGTTCTAAGCTTGAGGAGAGTTTTACTCAAGGCTAAAACAGAAACAGCCATTTATTTTAGAAGATTAAGTGTTTGAAGCATGTTCTTGCTTATTAATAATGATTTGAGGATGGACAAGAGAATGAAAAAGATGGCTATCGAGCCCCAAAGCTCAGGATTGTTAGATAAACACTTGATTCCTACACAAACGCCTGTTCAGATGCTTACTTAATCATCCTGGATAAGTGAAGCCCACAGCAAGTCAGTAACAATGAACAGGTCACAAACACTGCTTTACTACTGTGCAGTGCCACACACCTAACCAGCATCTAGGAGAAAGTCTAGCAATCAACGAATGAATGAAAAGGTCTGGCACAGTTCCTGGATTATCAGAATCAAAAACATAAAGCCTTCTGCTAAAAAGGGAGAGCTTGTGGAAAGCTGTTGGAAAAAAGGACAATTATCAGAAAACAAAAGTTCACTGAGCCAAAAAAAGTATTTAATTCAAAACATTCAAAGCCTGATGAACTCTCGAGAAACTGAAACTTAGGATTCTGCACTACGCTATGGCTCTCAGGAGCAATCCATGAAATTGGTGCCTGACAGTAAATTAAGCAGGTGGACTTTACTAAGGGATTTCGAGTTTCTAGTTCATGGGAGTTTTCATGTTTCTTTATAATTGAAATGAGTAAAAGAGAAATCATTCTTTTTCTCTGTGTAGATCAAACTCCTTTGTAATCAGAAATTTCGTTTCTACTCTTAAGAGCAGTTTGCAGTTGTGTGAAATCCCTTAACTAGACCACACACAATGGTTCCCTGAAATCAACTCATACAACTTAGTTATTATCTGCTGAAGTTGCAGAATGAGATGAATCATGCACCTAGGTGACAAATTATCAAGCAGTAAACACAGAGCCTATAAATTCTAGCAAGTTTTTATTTCCAGACATGTTGATGCCATTTTTAATACATTTGTTCAGGGTTTGTATATTTTTAATAATCTTGGACATACAGTAATTTTTATCAATGAGTGCAATGTGCCTTTAAGCTACCAGTTAATTTGGTATGTTTGTCATAAGCTTACACTTCAGCACTTTTATGGCACCTATGCCATGTATTTGCACCTTCAACTTTATTCTTTCAAGGATCCAGTTAAAACCACCCCCCAAAATTCCACGCATAGCCATCATTTTTGCATCTAAATGAAATTAGGCTTGGTAAATTAGACACAGTTTGGAACTGGCAACATGTCAATTAGGTCAACAAGAACTAAGCACTAATCTATGTAAAAACTTCAACTGAAATACTTAGTATTAACTGTGTCCCCTTTTTTGCAAGTTTTTCTAGAATTTGAAGTTGAAACTGAAAGTGTCTCACATGCTTCAGTTAGACTACAAGAACTCTAAAATAGTTTAAACTGTCCATTCAAATTTGGTCTTGAACACACCCAGTGCATACAAGAAGTGATCATAGAAACCCATCACAGAATCATAAAATGGCCCAGGTTGGAAGGGACCTCAAGGATCATGAAGCTCCAACCTCCCTGCTGCAGGAAGGTCCACGAACCTCCCTATCTAATACTAAACCAGGCTGCCCAGGGCCCCATCCAACCTGGCCTTGAACACCTCCAGGGACGGGGCATCCACAACCCCTCTGGGCAGCCTGTTCCAGCACCTCACCACTCTCTCAGTAAAGAGCTTCCCACCAATATCCAACTTAAATCTTCCCTCCTTCAACTTGACATAGATGCACAGACTCCCTATGAAGCCTGTTTCACAGAACTTAAAACCATTTCCCCTTGTTCTGCTGTTATCTACCCTTGTAAGAGTTGACTCCCCTCCTGTTTGTAGGCTCCCTTTAGGTACTGAAAGACTGCAATGAGCCTTCTTTCCTCCTAGCTGAACAAGCCCAGCTCCCTCACCTTGTCCTTGTACGGGAGGTACTCCAGCCCTCTAATCGTCTTTGTGGCCCTCCTCTGGACCCTAACAACTCCCTGTCTTTCTTGTATTGGAATGATAACATTATTCCAAGTAAATAGGTAGCATACCTCAATTAATACATCATGTATATCCAACCTGTAATCCACGTTTTATCACAGACTCCTTGGAGTTAGAAGGGAGTATAGTTACTTCTACTGAACCTGTGTATTAGAACTAAAAGAATACGTGCACAGATACAGACTCTCAATTATTTAACATTTGATGATGAAAGCTGAATTTTTTCAATTTCCACTGGAGACTGAAAAAGCAGAAATACAGAAACAAAGACCTTGAATACAAATTTTCACTTTACATTAGGCATGCAGAAAAGATGTCGAACATAAGAGAAGAACAGGAAGCGAATTGGTCTCTTATTTTTGCTTTAAAGCATTTAACATATTTTAGACTAAACAGTTACTTCACTTTTGGGTTTGGTTTTTAAGTTTTAAAATGAGATAAGTGCATATCTATAAAATTTCATTAACTTTCTACCAATCATTAAATGGCACAAGTCACAGCATCAAGTGGCAAGATTCCAAGTTTCAGACTCACATCTGGTGAGAAACACAAACCATGAAGCAAGCAAGCGATACCACATACGTACTCCGGGAATTTATTGGAAATTAGTCAAATTTGTAACAATTCTGTAAATAATTTCTACATTTTATAAAACTCTGATTATTAACAACTGACTGGGTAAGAGGGAGATCAAGGAAAACCAGACCTATTGCAAGTACATAATGGGAGGATTTTTAATACTTTAATCACGGGGAATCCAAACAAGAGCGTAGATTTAAATGTAGCAGACAAACATATCTTAGAAACACTCCATTCCTTCTGTATTGCAGCACTCATTCCTCCTTAACAGAACAAAACACGCATTTCTAAAAGTGAAAAATCAATCCAAGTTCATTAGCCTACTTTAAAAAACTTGAAGTGTTACCCTTTCATTTTATATTATGTCAAAAAGAGAGGGGGGTTACATAGCTATTTTCTTCCTTAAAATGAACAAAACCTCATGAAATTTCGTACTCTGTTCATGCAGCTGAGAAGTAGTGCATTTGAATCAGAAGCATTAAGAAAAACAGTGACGAGTTTTTTTCCAGGAAGACCATGAATGTAAGAGACAGAACTCCACCAAGTTCCACTGTTCCATTCAAAAATCCATCAAGTTTCTCTTATCCAATATAGTTTTATCCTTTTGCTTACAGCAAGACTTAAGCAATGCGGAACAATAACTTTAAGCATTTTGAACCGATTTTAAGTAGGCTAATTTTCCCAGTTAATGAAGCAATTTAGGAAGGTAACAGGAACTACTTAAGAAGCCCAGCTAGATCTTCAAAAGGTCAAGAACACAAGATTAGGGTTTCTATTAAAAAAAAAAAACAAAACAAAACAAAACACACAATGAATTATAATTACAGTAAGTATTCCCAGCAAGAAGGAAACCACCACAGGAATCATATAAATCTCAGTTCTAGTATTATGGAAAATACCATATGAATTTACTTATCTGATACCAAATTTCCTAAGCCTCATTGGTCAAGGTCACTCATAATCCACAAAGAGCAAAACAGCATTTATTACTGATCTACAAAGTCAAGAATGAAGGAGGCTAGAGGAGCATTCCAGATTTACTATTGACAAAGCAATTTAGTATCTAGTTCATAATTATTCTGTATGCCACATGATCAGGTCTATTGGTTCTCTGAGGGTAAGTGGAGAAGTATAGTGTCACAAAGGAGATCTCATATGCACCATACAGATCATCATCAAGTGCCTATTCTTGCAGACAGTGGTAGAAGAGGCTGCTCAGATGTTTCTGAGTTCATGATGGCTTGTGATGCTGTGGTGGACTAACAAAGCAGATCAAGTGAGCAGATGTGCAACCTGTTGTTCCTACCTAGGATATTGATAAAAAGTCTTGAAAAAATAACCAACAAAAACCCTCAAAGTAGTTTTTCTACTACGTTTAAGAAGCACAGTTAACATCAGTTTCCTCAAAAAAAAAAAAAAAAAAAAAGTAATCTGATCCCTTAGAAGAGAGATTTTGAGAAGATGCCAGTGCCTCCTGTCCCTGGAGACATTCAAGGCCAGGAGGGGAGAGGCTCTAAGCAACCTGATCCAGCCTTACATCCACATTTATTGTAGGGAAGTTGGCCCTTTAAACCTCCCTTCCAACTCTAAGGATTCTATAACCTGTTCCAAGAACGTTAAAGGACCAAAAGTGATTTCACATCACTTCAAGCATCAGCTCTCAAAATGTTACAACAGGCAGCAAGTTGAAGTCCTCACATAAAATTGGGCTTGGATGATCCCTCCCTGAACCTTGGGCAAGTATTTCTAAATTCATCAATTAAGAGGCATATTCAGCAAGTAAGCCCATAAGTTTCAATAGCGAAAACTCATCATACCAAGCAAGTTTCCTTATGGACAACGAGAGTACACGGAGTGTCTCTCAGAGCTTTTTTGCCCACAGCATCAGTGTAGAAAATATCAGCTAGATAAACAAGAAATACTCAATCTGTTGAATTTTCAGTTAGCTCCTTAAAGGTCTGTGTGACAAAGATCTCTTGCTGGAGATTATGCCAACAAATCAGATATGACTGATAGCATATCCATCTCTTAGGGCTAGGATAGATAAACGAATTGGCATTTTCAAGGCAAAACTGTGTCAAGTATGAAGGGTATTTGTGCAACACATAAAATTAATGCAGAACTAACAAAGACAAAGGAAGACAACAAGTAATGCAGCCAGGTTATAATAACCCAGGTGGGTTATTAGAAGGATTCATTGAGAGCAAGTTTTTGAGTCATTAGCACTCATTGTCCACTAATACTCAGTTTTTACCATGTTGAGTAAGTTAGAATATCTGAATAAAAATAAATATTGAAGACAAAATGGGAAAGACAGGAAGGGAAAGCATAAGGAAAAGCTCCAAATAAAAATATTCCTACAATATATACACATGGGGGATACAGTTATACTAAAAATAAGGACAGTTACAGCTAGCATGAGTTTGGAATCAATTTCCAGGGGAGAACAGTTAAGCCATTTCACATGATTACTGACAAGTATGCAGAAGTCTATCATATGAAGATAGAGCACTTCTTGACGCAGCACAATCGCCAGGGACTGACATTTACTGAGTAAGGTATGAAGAATTTAGCAGCAATACCTGAATGAAGAAACTGAGCAGACGAGACACTCAAGAGGAAGATATCACAGAAGCCTCCTGACGGAAGCTAGAAATTACCTTAATAAGAACATTTTTAGTGTAAAGCAAATAAATTACCAGGGTACTCCATATTAAATATATATATATATATATATATATATATTTATATATATATATATATATATATATTTATATATATATATATATATATATATTTATTCTTATAAATATCAAATAAATATCAAAATCAAAAGCTAAGAGAATTTTTTGTTCAGACAATTGTCAGTGTTACTTTAAAAAAAAATCACAAATGATACATGAAGGATTGGAAGATAACAATTTGGTAATTTTAAGAAGTCAGAGAGGAAATTACTGCTCACAAAAGTTGAAGGATTAAAATATCAGGAGGTCCAAGAATAAGAGTGAAGGCACACAAACCAGAGTCTAAGGAAGTCCACAGTCTCTGCATTGCTCAGTTGGTAGCACAGCAAATTTTTGAGACCGAATTTGGTACAGTTGTCACTTTATACAGAGCAGTTTAAGGCAGCTGTATGCCTCATGTAGATCTTATTTTGCTCTCCCCCAGCAGATGACCTGCATCCAATCCACCAATCACAAAAGAGTAGCTTTCCACAATCTGCACTATATATGGCAGCAATATTATTAATCAAAGATACTCAGCGGTTTTGTACCACTAGCATTTTAATCTGGAATTTAATGGCGTAGCTTTTTTTAGCATGAACAACTATGATCTATATAGCTTTTTCAACAGAAGTTCTGAAAAGCAGTAGCATATTCAACTTTGGATTAATTACACCACCCTCTGATTAGGAATCTAGTTTATAAAGCAGTAGAATTATGATAGTGGTGATTATTACCCTTTATATAAAAAGATTTTAACTAGTCTTTAACTCAGATGGTTTGAAGAAGCTGAGACTTGTGGAATGAGAAAAATAAGTATCATCATCTGAAAACTGTGCATTTTTAAACTTAGCATGCAGCACTTCAGAATTGCTGCTTTGCTGTGTTGTATTATTTCCAAAGAAACACTCTTAAGATATGAGCTATCTCCAGTTCTGACAAAAGCTAGGATGTCCCACATTACAAGAGTAGGCTGCTACTGAGTTGCACAGAATCTGAGAGTTGAGAGACAAAGAGGTTACAAGTTCTGCAACCTTCCATTTACCAACAGGCCTTAAAAAATAAATTACAAATTTACATCCAGTGACATTTACCCAGATCTCACCCCTGCAGTATAACAGTGATACAGAGATGCAAGTCTAGATGGATGTTAAGAATCACTTTTAAAGTAACAACACAGACCTCAGAAGAATTCTGGGAAAAATAAAGCACTTAGCTAGGAAGGGCTTAATCCAGTTTCAAGGTATTACACAGGAATCAGGTTTGTGCCAGAAGTAGAGACAAAAATATGACAACTTGCTACATGCATCTTTGATCTCAGAAGCCATATGAAGCTGATCACAGCCAATAAAAAGGAGATTCTACCTTTACCACTCAGTGTACTTCTGCCAATTCAGAATCCCATGCTCTTTGTAATACATCATATACTCCCTTACAGTATTAAATAGATAAACCACTACATCCATCTTTCTTATTCTCTCCTCCCTTCTTCCTGGCTTCTCTATGCCTTCAGCAGATGGAAGGATAAAGTGGTAGATTGGTAGTGACAAAAAGATATATCACATAATAACTTCACACCCTCAAAGAAGCTTTTCAGTCTCCTCCAGAATATAGGGTAACTAAATTTAACGCCATCTTATTTTTCAGGAGTTTGATAGTGAAACATGAAACTCAAATTCTGTTCTCTATCAGCGTTTCAACCTATCAAAGCTTCCTCTGAGTACACAGATAAGGTGAAAGACAAGGTCCTAGCTAGAACAAAGAAGTTTAAGTTAGTGAAGTCTATAACGCTCTGGCTGACCCCCAAACTGCACACAAACACACTGAACTCTAAAGGTTAGAATAATAACCTTGTTTGAAGCCTTGGTACTTGAATCATATTCAAGAAGAAGAGATCCATTGTAACCACCTATACAAAACACCCCTATAATACAGCTGAGAAATAAAAAAGGCAGGGGTGGATAAGGGGGAGAAGTACTAATTTTCCCCATTGTAGCTGTAGGCAGTATGAGTCCTGGCTACTTGCCAGTAACTGAAATACAGCTCCTCAACAACATGAGCTGATCTGATAAATCAATCAGCGTGACAAACTCCTATTCTTCCCCCTTACACAACTATTAGTGCTTATTACCATAGCAAACCAGTTCAGCAGACTCAACAGAAAACTTACCAGAGCAACAAAAATCATTGTAGGTCCCCCAAACAACTTATAACAGAAGGGCAGTTGGCTATTAGATCAGTGCAGTCAGTCGCAAAGGGAGGATAAGCAGAACAGCATTACTGTTAGCAGTGCTGTAATCTTGTTGATTAGGATGCTGTTCAGACAATTTAGTTTCTGGCTCATTTTAAACTATCTTCAAAAAACAAACAAACAAAAAAAACTGTTGCTAAAAGAAGCAGTTAAAAAAAAATAAATAAATCAGAAGTCTTGTTCTCTCCTGGGAAGCCACTCATACTTGACTCAGGAGAAACAGCAGGTACACAGTAAACCTGCTTAGAAAGCTGAGCCAAGCCAAACTAATCCTGACCTTTCCTTCCCTTTTCTTTCTCCTGACACGTTTCCCCCCATTTGCCAGTTAACTGCAAGCTAGATTAATGTCACAATATAGCTTATTGAGTAGTTTAATGAATAAATCCTTATACCAGTCTACATAAATCATGAAGTACAATAAGTCCGGGAAGAAATAATAGTGAAAGTTTGTTATGCATCAACGGAACAAAAGTTCATAGCTTCAGTTATTACAGTTACTGAATGACGGCTCAGTAAAACTGACAGCAGAACTGTAATTACAAACATCTCTTCTTGTTTACAGAAGTTACAGTTTAAGAAACTCTTACTATCTTAGCATGTATAATGCAGAAAGACTTGCAGAGTTTGAATTTCTCAGCTCTCCACCAGGCACGCAAAAAAATAACCAGCTACCATATAAGAACATACAATACACAAGTTCAAGCTATGCCTAAAACCATAGATAAAGATCACAGCACTTCCTAGGAACACTCCAAATTTGAATTGCTACCATCTACATACAAACAGCACAAAACACAACTAAAGATTTTATCCATGCAACTCAAGACAGGTATATTTACTTGTATGCTCTGCAGCACACTTCTTTCCTGAGTGCAAACAATTCAGACAATGCATTGCTTCCACTCTGCATGCTCTGCGTAGCAGGCAGTTTTGCCGTTCGTAAAAGCTCCATATATTCTTAACAATTGCAGTTCCACAACAGATCAGTGAAATAATTTCAAATCTACTGCCAGATATACAGAGCATTTCTGCCCCCATCTGTTTTTTAAACTAAGCCTTTGGATGTCACTATTTTAATTTTTCTTATATTGTACCCATGGGGAAAAAAAAATATATATATATATATATATATATATATATATATAAACACGACAGCAGTAGGCAATGACTTAGAGAAAGGAGCTGATGAGCTGAAAAGTCTTGTGAAAGAAAAGCTCATTTAAAACCATATATTTGAAACAAAGATATTCCAACACAAGCACAGTAAGTCCCATGTGTTTTCTCACATTTTAATCTAAAGATAGCTCATGTGATACACTGCATCAACATCCAGTGACATACATACACTAATTGGGTCTAACCATTTTTTCTTAATCTGACTATCTAATGGGAAATAAGGATGGTACATCCAGGACTATCCTCCATCCTGGTCAGCTGATAGTGCCATAGGCAGCTACACTGACCCAGTGATTTATTTCTGCTGTTATCTACCCTGCTTCTATCACACCCCTCCTCATGCTAGCATCAGCATTCAGATTTTTTTTTTTTCTTTTTTGCAGATCTGTCAGGGGTCCACTGAATGCTGATACAAACACATATGCAGCAGGAGCATGCAGTCAGGATTACGGTTTCTCCATTCTAGTAACAGTTCCATGAGACTTGACGATGCAAGACAGCAACTCACTATACTTTTAGACTGTGATTTCATAACAACTCTGCAATATCAGTTTGAGCTAGTCCCTACATGACACCATCCCCCTAACAGCATCTATAATTGCTTGTGCTGAGATTCCAGTCTAAACTTAAATCCTGTTGCATTAGGCAAAGTATCATCAGGAGGTCAACAGAGATGATCCTTTCCCTCTATTAAGCGCTGGTGAGACTGTACCTGGAGTACTGGGTCCAGCTCTGGACTCCTTGGTGCAAGATAGGCCCAGATGTGCTGAAGAGATCAGAGGAGGGCTACCCAGATGATGATGGGATTGGAGCAACTGTGCTGTGTGGGTGACAGAGCACTAGCACAGATTGCCAAGACGCAACTCTCCTCTTCGGGGATCAGCAAAAACTGCCTGAATGTGAGCCTGGGCACCTTCTCTGGATACCCCTGCTTAAAAAGATGGCTTCAACTAAATGACCTCCAGAGGACCTTTCCAGATTTCAATATCCTGTGTCTCTAGTCTCTTTCTAACATGTAAATAACACTCAGATTCAGACTCTTACCTGTTTTACACTGGAGTTGTACTAGGAATTTTACATCACAGCTCAAAGCATGACAGAAGCCCAAGAAAATCTTACCAGTATTACTGCTCATATTGGATAATGACTTTATAGCTGTAGTAAGCTAGTTTGCTGTTTAGAGAATGTAGAATGCCATGGAAGCAAAAGTTCCAAAGCAGGTATCATTTCGAGATCATTCTTGTCTACAGTCTGTTAGTGGCTTCACAAGCGAAGAGCACTGGGCCAAAGCAACCACTAGCAGACAGACACAACATAACAGAAGTACAGTAGAATCATTAGACCTGATACTACATTGGCACAAAAAAACTGCAGTGGCATTATAAACCGACAACAAAAGCCTGTAGCATGCTGCACAGTACTTACAGCCACAGGGAAAGTGAGAACACTTGTCCACATTGTGGGAACAAAGATACGAACAGTTCATGCAGGAGTGCTGCCAGTGTGGAGATAATACCAAATGCAGTTGCTACAAATCTCTTGTTTAGGGGAATTTGTTTTCCTGGAAAGTGCACTTGAACTTGTTCAAAAAGAACAAGCTGGAGCAGAAATTCAAATACTGTCAAATCAGAACACCACCTCTGAAAGTCTAGAATCATTAAAACAGAACAAACAGAATTAGATACACTGATGTATCCTAGTTTAGAAAAAAAAAAGTCTGAAGTGACAATGAAAGCAAGGGAGATGACTATTTCACAATCAGAAAAAATTGTTTTCATCAGCTTTCAGTTTTTCTAAAGAAGCAAGAATAGCAAGGCTATTTGCTGTCAGATGTTCTGCTGATCCTTTGATGCAGCTCACTTCTATCCTCTCCCTAAATAAAGGTGCATTTATTTGTTATGAATTAGTTGCTTCTATTATTAAAATCTTTAATTTCTACAATGAAAGGTTATTCACTGTCTTTCACATTTTCACAATACAACGTAAGGCCCTAGCAAGAAAATTTCAGCTTCCCTGCCTAGAGTTACCTGGCACTCCTCATTAAGAAGCCTAAGTTACAGCACTGCACTCTGTGCATAAGATACTGTGATAACATAACAAAAAGCACCAGTTTGTGCCGTAGAGTCTTTATGCAGCCCAGCTATTAGCAGGTCTGCTCTGTGTGTCCACATTGAAGTTATGTGGACTCAACACATCCGCCAACTCTTCGCCTATAAGGTTCCAGTAAAATCGATCAGCGAGGTCAATGACTGTTTTGGAGAACTGCATAAATCCTACTTCTTAAGGTTGACTACAGTCTGAAGCAAGATTTATAGCTCCACACCAACGTCTCTCAATCAAATGGAATGAATTTAACATTGCAAAGTTTTACTAACAGGGCACTGAAACAGAATATTGAGCCATTCTGATCCACATCTCATAAATTATTTTTCAATATCAATCATTGTGGAGTTTGGTTGTTTGGTTTTCATGAACATAAGAACTTGAAATTAGGCTATTCTCTTTGCTACTTATGTAAAAAAAGACCATACCTAAGGACAAAACTTACCTGTAACCACGTCAGTAAAGAGTACTTGTTAGCATGTATTACACACAAGACCTACAGAATCAAGATCCACAGATGACTTGTAACAGCATCTGGTTTTAAACTCTGAATCATGTAAGAGCTAAGTACTCGGGAGCAAGGCACATCCATAAGGAGAAGCCTTGGCATCTTAGGAATGCTTTCTGCTCAGCACAACGTGCACAAAGCTTACCATCTCAACAGCCATTTCATAATGCATACCTATTTAGGATTTATGTAAATACATTCCACTCAATTAAAACACAAAGAGGTTTTTTTTTTTTGTACTTTCAAATACATTAGACATCAAGTAACAGAATTCTTGGTAATTTCAGTAACATTTTATCAATGTTTCTCTCTTCAAAACTTTAAGCGCTTGAGCATTTTAACCTGGGACATAAAGTAATATCCCACAAGTCACTAATTAACATAATAGCCTGGCAAGAAACAAGCTTTTAATTCTTAAACCCATGCAAACATTCACGTTGGCAATAAGGGTTTGAAAACAAAGAAAACACTATTCAATAACAGAGCCCTTGGAGCAGAGGTCTCTAACTGTTACTGACCCTCAAGCAAACAGTGCACTTCAGACAGCCGAGTTATTTCTATCTTGCTGTTGGGGATATAAACAATCTGTTGACTATTAGTCTCAAGCTGGGCAATCAGTGTCTTGGAAGGATTATTGCTGACTCAGTTTAGCATTTCCATAAAGCAAATGGATGAGGCACCCTTCACATACAAAGGATTTCAAGGTGCTCAAGTAACACTATACTGCAGAAATGCAATCATCAAATTTATATCAATACGGTATATGACTCAAGACATCAAAACAAAGTTGTTCATTCAAAGGGCGAGCAGCAGATGATATGTCCTACTTTCTTGTTTCAGTTCTTAACAGTGTTTGACAAATTATAATCCACAAAGCTCTATCACCCTTTCATCAATTTTTGCAAAAAAGAATTGATGATAGTAGAATAACTTACAAGACTCCCTCCTCCTTGACATGAAGCTAGCTAAAGAGCTTGGAGACTACTTGACTGCACCACTTATCTTGTTTTGCTATACAGGTACAACTCTTGAAAAGAGTGGAGAAAAGCCCCTACGTTATGCCAAATAAATTATATCAACAATTGTATCCACCACTTCCCTCTCCTTTAGACCCTCCAGACAACACTAATTTTGGCAAGACTCTTCAAATCTTAAAGAATATTTTGCTGAGTTAGACTAATTGAACATTTCTGTTTTTAAAGTTAATTAGAACTAATCTAGAAGTTAACACTACAGAATTTGTAAGCATTGACATTACATTTCTAAGCATGTGTTCTACCATCATTACCCTGACTACTTGCTTTCCCACCACTTTGTTTGGGCTCTCAGCCACAGACTGTTCCATAGGCACAGGAAGTAACAGCTCTTACTGGAGAGCTCCTCACTATTAAATCATAGCCCACATCCCTCCTCCTTAGCACCCACTAATCGCATAATACAGGGCTCCTTTCTATCAACTGAATTTTGCGAAACAATTATACAAAGAAATTATACTCTAAAAAGCCACCTCCTTTTGATTGGAATAAAAGAGCATGAAGCGATAACAAAAAGGAATCAACGAGAGGTGTAAGTAATTACATTCTGGTTTTACACTTAACTGATCCCAGCCAAAGAGCCACCCAAAATGAGTTGGAAGAAGTTCTTCAAACAACACGTCTGCCCAGCAGAGGTCCCAATCTACAGCAACGCTTCATCTCACGGAGCGCTCAGTGCATTTCCGTGCAGCCCTTGTGTGCGCTGGTCAGGTGCGACTGCGTTCCCTGAGCGCACCCAGCAGCAGGCTCCTATCGGCTCAAAGTCCTCTGCTTATCGAGCAGCCTTTTGGGATTCCAGTTTAGATTTAAATCTGAAATGTCATCAAGTGAGACGGAAGCAGAGGAGTGGCTACTTCGCATGTAACTTGCGGGAGATCAGTTTGCCAGATTTCAGTTTACTACAACATCGTTCAGGAAGCTCTTCCTACATATTCTAATTAAGCCACATTCTTTCCATAGGTTTTTCGAACATATATATATGGAAATAGGCTTCCTTTCCTAAGGAATACCACATTCCACCTGAAGGATTAAGAAGAGCACAAGTACATACAGGTGCCTTAACGCCCACAGGTGCCATAACAGGTGCTTAGCAGTGCTCCAAACCATGCACGGAGCAACCACCGGGTTACACAGATCAGCAGCAGCAGCAATGAGAAGGAAGAGAACAAGGCTGATCCCCGGCAGCGTACCTGCCTGCAGGCACCGGCTGTGCCCCAAGCACACGGGGCCGCACCGGGCGCTGCCCATCCTCTCGGTTACACCGAGACGCGCTCCTGAGCTCAGCTGTCAGCACACATCACTGACGCGGACAGCGCTATCTCAAGATCAGTGATTTCTGTTTCCTTAAGCAGGAGAGCTCCGTCGAATCGATACAAACGCGCAGCCCCAGGCATCCAAGTGCTTACGCACCAAAATAATTAAATAAATAAATAAATAAATAAAGACAACAAAAGCCCCACAGCTCAGCGCGACCCGAGCGGAGACGGCGGTACCGGATGCCGCGCGGTGAGCGCTGCCGGGCGCGGCACGCAGGTACCGGGCGCCGAGCGGCCGCCCCCGCCCCGCCGGGCCCCGAGCCCGGCCACACCGCGCGGGAACGGCGCCGAGAGGCCGCCAGAGCCCCGCTCCCCCCCCCCCGTGCGGCCGTCACGTGAGGGGGGACCTCGCGGCACCGGGGCAGCCCCGGAGTGAAGGGGGGGGGGGAGGGGGAAAAGCGAGGGGAGAAGTGCCGTCGCCATGACAACTTCCAGGGGGGAGGGAAAACTTCAAATCCCAACCGTCAGTGCAGAGCGGCTCCCTCTTAAAGGCGCCGCCACGCGCGGGCTGCTCCCTGCCCCCCGCCCCCCGGGCGCCGTGGCGATGAAGGAGAAGAGGAGGGGGGCGGCCGGCGGCACCGCCGCGCAAACGTCGCGGAGCCGAGACAAAAGGAGCCGAGCAGGGAGCGAGCCGGGCCGGCGGCCGAGAGAGGCACTGAGCGGCCCCATCGAACAGCGGCGCCCACCCCGCGCTGCTCGGGGGCGGCTCTGCGCCTCGGCGCCGCACGGAGCCGCTCTTCCAGCCCCTTCGCTCTCCGCTCCCCAGAAGGGCTCGGGCTCCCCCGCCGCCCGCCTCTCCCGCACGGAGCCCCTCGCCTCTCGCTCGCCTCCGCCCCTCGTCCCCGCATCGCGTCCGGGCGAACCCTCCTGCCGCCCCTTCGCTTACCCACACAGTGCATGAGCCGGTGCCGCCAGGAGTCGAGTTCGCGGCGGACTCCTCTACGCTCCGCCGTGCAGCGGGGGCTCCGGCACTGGGAGGCGGCGGCAGGAGGAGCGGGAGCCGCGGCGGCCATTCTGTCTGTTCCCTTTTCCATCTGCCTCTGACCTCACGCCCGCTCATTTACATACGAGCGCGCGCGCCACCCAGAAGAGCCGCGCGCTCCCCCGACTCCCCCCTCCCGCCTCAGCGAGCGCGTGCCCGCGCCCGCCCCCCCGTCAGCATCCGGGGCGGGGAGCGCGCGCACCGCCTGGCGGAGTGATTGACACGTGTCCCCGAGACGTCACGCCCTCCTGCATCTTCCCGCCTTCCGGGCTCGACACCTCCCCGCCTCAGCGGAGCGTGGATCGGTAACCGGGCCGCCAGTAAGCCCCGCGGCAACTTCTCCCCCACCCGCTCCATTTCCCTTCGGTGCCTCTCCGCCTACAAATCCCGTGAGGCAGCGCGCCACCTGCCTCAGCCCGGCCGGGCCGCAATGCACGCCGGGAGTTGTAGTCCGCTGAGGAGGACGATTGGGGGGGGGCGCGAAATGACGACCACCCCGAGGCACTTCGAAGGGGGCGCACCCACAACGCTACGCCTTCCTAGGAATCCTCCTAGAGCCGCTCACAGAGTAGACTTCAAAGTTTTCTCAACTACCGAGGTGCTGCTGGTCGCGGCTCTGCCCCGCGGCTGCCTTGGGGGGGCGGGAAGCTGTCAGCGCTGCCCCGCCCCGGGCACAGCTCGCCCGCAGCCCAACGCTGCGTTGCAGCGAGCGGAGTCCTGGTAACGGCTGAAAAGTTGGCACAAACGGCACAGCACAGAGCTCTGAACGCGGAAAATGGAGCTCTTGCTGTTTCCTCAGGTGTTCCCTGAGTGCCTCCCCCAAACTCCCCCGTCCCTGCGTGCATTGCCGCTTCTGCGGGAAATGCCGTTTGTTACTGTGCGTGCCTAATTACGGGTCTAACAAGTATGGGAGTTGCAGGCAGGAAGACTCCTATTGCCTCCGCTGGCTTTTCCCGCGTCAGCCAGCAGTTAGCAGGCAGCAGCCTCCTTGCTCCCTCCTTCACCTCAGATCTGTGAGCGCCCTGTGTTGCGCTGAACTTCAAAACAGCAACAAATATAGCCCAACCTGCCACAGGGAAACAGCAAAGCCCGAGGTAACTCCTGAAAGGCATCATCAGAGCCCACACGAACTAAAACGCATCTATATCTGAGTAGAATGCATCGATCTCAAACTAACAATATCCTTTGTAGGAGAGATTATAAATTCATTTCTTTATTTGGCTGCAAGATGAGCTTTAAAAATCTGTTGTGCTTTTGATCTTGTGCAAAGCTTTGTGGATATTTCCTTCAGAAATCCTTGGAGGTGTTTTGGGGGGTGAAAGACGTGCTGAGAGATTGCCCGCAGAATGCAGCCAGGAGGAGTGGCTCTGCTTTCACAGGAATGAACAAAGCCTTTGTAACAGATGACAAGTTACATTTTTTTTTTCTTTTTTTTTTCTTCTTTTTTTTCCTACAAAGTTTTTTTATAGAACCATAGAATATCTTGAGTTAGAAAGATCCGTAAGGGTCATCAGATCCAATGCCTGGCTACACACAGGACCACCCAAAAAACAGACCACATGAATGACAAGTTTTCATAGAAGTAAACTTCATCACTTGTGTAGAACAGCTAATTGAGCTTAATGAATCCAACAATTTAAAAAAGTGTTCATTTAATGGAATCGCTCAGGTGATCATGGTTTCACAGGGACACAAACATCCTGCATCTGAAGATTCTTTTTTGAGCCCATGATTAAATAAGGAGCAGAGAAGACACCCCTTGTTTTGTTCAGCTAACACGTTTTTTGTTGTAATAGCAAGATTCTCCTCTTTGAGAGACTTTTTTGGGCATTAAAGAAAAAAAAAAGAAGTAAACATGGTCAGAAAGTTGGTGGGCAGGTTTCAGGGAGGAGGAAGAAAGAGGAAAGAATTCTAAACTGATTTTTTCTAGCTGCCTGGATTTTCTATTGCATGGCCTTCTGAAAATACTCCCTGCATGCAGACATGCCAGAGACTGGGTTTTGAACAATTCCCTCCCTTTGAGATATTTTATTCTTCCAAATCTAAAACTAACTAGACAACCAAGAGATCCTGCTTAGTCAAACCATCAGGGGTGTTATTTTTAAATTAATTGCTTTTCCTTCTCTGCTAAAATGACTTCCCAGCCAAGAGATTACTGCTTGTATGGACTTGATCCTGCTTTTCTAAACAAGGAAACTGCAAGACTGACTGATGTCAGAGGCAGCAAGGGATAATTTTGATTTAGTTCAGTTTAGCTGATTGCCCTACCTAATTTGTAAGGGATCAACGAGTCAGCTAACTTAGTTTAAAGCTACAGGAATTATCATTATACATGTTTCATCTGTCATATACTAATGTAGTCAAAGTAGCTTATGATTTGGCATTAGATCCCTATCACAATCTTACAGTCTAAATTAATTTTCTTGAACATATATTGGAGAGATTTAACTATCTTACTGACATGTTGCAAAACTGTTCATCACCAAAACCTCTTTATAATTAATCCCTAAAGGTGAAATTTCCTCCTGTACAGACAGCTTTGCAAAGTACTGCTTTGTGGAAACTGGGGTAAGAATGACACATAATTGAAACAGTCTAATGTAAACAGTCAAAGCCTTTTCAGACACTGTCAGATACATCCTGAGGTGGTAAGCCTTCTCCCTTACATGAGCACAATTTGGAAACTGAAAGTGTTTCTGGTAAACCAAAAGGGTTAAATAAAGAATTGTATGATAGCTTTATGAGCAAGTATTGCAGAGAACTATTAATACTTGAAAAATATACCACAGCAGAGAAAAAAAAAAAAAAAAAAAAAAAGGGTTTAAGAAAGAAATACTGGGGGAAACCTTTCAATAAATACTATCACTTAAATAATCTAGCCCAACTAGACAACGGTTCTTTAATAACCACTGTGAAATTAGGTTGCCAATATGTAACTACTTAAACCTAAATGCAGTATATATTTCCCAGCAATTCAGTTCATTATAAAGATGTGAAAGGTCACAATCTTATGTGCTAAAATACTGTGAATTTCACAGGTTTAGACTGATATATAAGATCACAATCTTAGATAGTAAAATACTAGGAACTTCACAGATTTACACTGTACTCTAAAATGCTGTGGCCACATAGTCAACAAATGTTTAATTCTTCTACTTCTCCGAAGGGATGGCAACTTCCAAAAGCATGGGCAGCTAGGGAATGATAAATATTTTTCCACTGTAGCTGGATATGTATGTTTTGAGGCATGAATAATTGACCTATTATTTCACCTGCTGCTAGCAGATATCCCACTATTCCAGGTTTGATATACAGCCTATTTATTTTTCTTGAATGAAGTAGGGAAGTAGCTTCCAAAAGAAGAAAGCAGACCAAAAGCTGGCAGTACAGTGCAGCAGGAATGCTGCAAAAAACCTTCTCAAGAGGGCAACTAGCGCAGGTGAAAAGATTATGCCCAATCCAATGGTTCAGAATTCATAACAACCTTGATCAAAAACAGCTTTAAGAACTGAATTATTTTTATAAAGGTTGAAATCCTGTATGATTAGTTGTGGACATCTGGGTAGGGGCTCTCTGTGCCTTGAAGATTAAATCTTAAAACAAAAAATATTATCCTTGCACAATTGCTTGGTATTCAGTGGCTGCATTTTTTCAGAAGCACGTAAAATGAAAAGTACTGCTACTTCTTAATTACAGGGTCTGTCTTTGGGAATCTCATCAGTATTGGTTAATATCGCTGTCTTCCAGCATACATGCACAGCTGTGTTTTTGCACAGGTTAATAGAAAGACAGCCAAGGTGAATTTCAAAATGTACAATAACATTTTTAGCCAAAAACATATTCTTGAATCTCTGGCTAGGGAAAACGACCAAGAAATTCATAAAGTGAAACTTACCTTAAGTAGAAAGGCAGCAGTAAATCAATCAAGTCACTGCTGTACTTGAGCCCATGTTATTGATCTAATTCTAAGCACACGAAACATAATTATTCCAGACAGATGAGTATTTTCCACATATGAATGTTTTTCACAAACATCTTTATTCCTCATAAAGGAAGATAAAAAATTCTGATTGTACATTTTTGCCATAGTGCTTCTGAAGCTATGAGGACCAGAATGTGCACAAGAGGGTGTTCTCTTATCAGACCATTTAACCTGGCAAAAAGCAGCCAGGCTCATGAGAATACCAGCAAATCAGTACTAGCTGATTCAATGGAAATTTGACCCCATGTACCAAACTAACATTGTTCAGAGCAAAAAAGATTTGCAGTAAAGACCAACATTAAGTATTTCTGATAGATGTGTCCAGTTTTACATGATTATTTAAGACATGAATAGGGCTTTCAGTTTATACCACATTAGAATACAGAGTGAAATTTTCAAAGGTTGTTTTTCAGGTCTTGGTTTATCACTACTGTTTAGAGGCTAAGGATAATACTCCACTAAGGTACTATACAGAAAATTAATCTAATTTAATACAGAATGTTCACTTACAGTGCTAAAGAAAAGGGTTTCTTCCAAATCAACTCACACAAGCAATCACAGAATCCTAGGTGTTGGAAGGGACCTCTGGGGATCATCAAGTCCAACTCCCCTGCTGAAACAGGTTCCCTACAATAGGTTGCATAGGAAAATATTCAGATGAGAATGATATTCTAAATTTTACTTTGCAGAGTCGCTTCGCAAAGCAGAGCATAATTTCAGTGGACATTAAGGTAGATAAAATGGAGTTTTAAACAATACATTCTTGCAAGTTGATATTAACTGTTAATATGCAAACTAGAGAAAAGATTCTGGGTTTTTATCCTATAAAAACCAATTAGAGTTAGATATGCAACAACTTATGTTCAGTACTGATTTAAAACATTTATTATTTTTTATGTGTTCTTCTGAGGATGATAAATCCTGTGTTTCAGCACTAGCCTGTCAGAAGAAGGTGCATAACTGGAGGGAGGCAACCTGAAAAGGAAAAAAAAAAAAAAAAAAAAAAAAAAAAGAGAGAGACAGAGACAGAGAGAAAAATGAGTCTTCTATAGATTAAGCTGCTGTTTTAACATGTCGTTATTTGACTATTAAAATTAAATTTACAGGGAAGGTAAAATCCTATATATACTCCTAAGTGATGTCTCCATAGAACTATCAATCAAGTATTGCTATATTTTCCTTTCATTTAAACTGTTATCCCATGTTCCACACAGCTGAGCAATGTCACTCACTCACTCTAAAGTTTCCCAAGTGGCTAAGTAATTTAAGTATGCCATCACCAGAGCAACTCTGCAGCTGAAAATATACTGCCATTAAACCCAGAGAGAATAGATCGCTAATTGCAGCTTAATATTAGCAGTAGATGTGAAATACTGAGCCAGCCATCAGAGCATGTGCTGATGATTCAAAGTTATGCTGTTACTGAAAAGGCAAAGAACTGTTTACTGTCCTGTCCTCATGAATGACTTTTACTATTACGCTAGCTAAGTTCTCTCTAAAGCTAAATGATGGAAGAGCTGCTAGTTCTGCTGCAGACATCAGATTAGCTACCTTTTAAGCTAAGGAGAGCATTTTCCACTGACACTACTCTTCTTACGTGAAACACCACACTGGTCGAGTTTCCCTGTGCGACAGCAATGCCACTGGAGCACAGGACAAGACACTGAGCCCTTGGAGCATTTGAGAGAGAAGGTGGTGCCTTCTGGAAGGATTGCAGTGTAAATAGGGTGGTAGAGTATTTCACATATGGTGGCAAACTCAGTTTGCAAATGGCTGCTCCAACAGCCATTACCCAGGGAACAGAGCATAGGGTACCATCTCAGAAGTCTCAAGCATCTCTCCAGGAGATGTATGTGCGACTCTTAAAGGAGAAGAGGAGGTATGCCTGTAATTTTCTTCCCTTTGCTCCTCACATTTAAAATACAAGTGTATGGGTTTTCACCATTTGCCTTGGAGGACACTTTTACAACTAAGTATCTATATTCCCCAGCAGTGCCTTGCCCATAGCACAAGGTAAATGTGGCTTGAAAGCTGGTGTGGTTCTGAGAGTGCTGTAGTCACATCAGAGCAAGGCTGGGATCCTGCTTCTTCTAGTTTGGACTCTGTATCTCAGAGATTCAGATATACTGCTTCTCCATCCAGCCTCTCTATTGTATTACTTTCTATTGTGTATTTTTTCTTGCCTTTCAGCTTAGCATTGAATCAATGGAGGTTTTTAACCTCTTCTACATAATCATAGCCAGAATTTCTTTGAAATGGAAGTCAAGAGTCTCCAGTCTTCACCTGATTTCACTATCATAGGCCTAAACACACAACAGAATTTGTGAAGTGAAAGTAAGGGCTGACAACATATTGTTCTTTAAGGTAGAAACTACTATAACTGTAGTGCTTTACTATGCTAAAAAAATAACAGCAATAGATTTGTATTAAATGAGTAAATAGTGTTACAAATCAAAAGTGTACCAGCACTTCATCAGACTTTGTTGATGAAGTTTCACAGTACTTTCCTCCCCTTGTAACAAGTAACCCCTCTTTAAGTTAATTCTCTTAGGTATTCTCACAATCAACTTCTTTCGACATTTATCAGCCAGATCTGCCACAAAATAGATTCCAGCATGATTCTGTTAATTGTTCAGATTGGAGAGCCAAAGGAGGTACTGTAAATATCTTTAACAAACAGCATTTATTGCTGCTGATTAAAATAGGTTCCAACATTTTCTGTTTTTGTCTACAAAGCTATGAAATTAGAATAGAGTTAGTTACTTATCTTGCAAAATCTGAAGTAATTTTGATCTTGATCTATTTCTTTTTTTAATTGTGCTTTGAAAATAGCAGTTCTCTGGTGATGCTATCTCCAGTCCACAGGTTAGAAGTCATACACTTCCAGTAGTAACTGAGCTGTACAATTCATTTAGAACTCATTCTGAATACTCAGATCTTAGTGATTTATTTTTAGTGTTTATTTTTGCAACTCGTTCTATAGATTTTTCCAAAGCCACTTCTATTTCAGACAGCTTCTCTGCCAAGTTCCCTCCTCCCAGAAATAAGGGTACAGCATAAGGACCTCCTTAGCTTCTGCCAGAACTCATTAAGTTCCTCAGCAGTGGCTGATCCCCTGTGAATGCTCCTTTTTTTTTTTTTTTTTTTTAATGTAGAATGCAACTTCTAAAATAAATCTCAGCTCCATTTCCACACTGACCTCATACAACAGTTTTGTTTTATTGTTGGCAACAGATTATTAGAAATAACATCTTTTTGCTACTAAGATCTATACTTCTTATCAGGATCAATATTTCTTATCAGTGAAAACATATTTTAAAATATCTTGCACTTTCTTTGTAGCATAAAGAAGTATAGGAAAACATGTTAGTTAAAATATAAGTAGAGTTTGACTGACAGAATTTTCACTATGCTTTCAGAAATATGAGGAATTTCAGTGGAAATGTTTTCTATTTGGTGTAGCCTATTTAGATGTCACATGTAAGACAGAGGCTTAGACTGCTGCTGGGGAATTCCTGTGGATCTCTGTATGGGTCAGTAGGGTGCTAGGTGGGAGCTTGTGCATACATGAAAACTGACCTCTCCAAAACTAAGATCATCTAAGACAGAGCTGGCCTGTCAGATGGAAACCAGACAATGTCAGCACAGCTTGTTATAATACATAGGTAACTTTTGTATGTAAGCATATGAATTCCAGTACAAAATCCCCACGCTCTTGTATTCCACTGGTGGACAAGCTTCCCTTTATAAGAGCCATCACACTCTTAACTAATCAGAGCCCTCCCTACAACAGGGTCCTGGCTAGATGTACCAGAGCCTTAACGAGGTTTGCATTCCCAAGAGCCAGAAAGCTTTTGCAAATAGTAATTAAACTCCTTTCCCTTTATTTTCACACGTGGGTAATCTGCTGGTTAACAATAGGTGACACTAATAAGACATATCATCACCCAAAAATTTAAGCTAATTCTGTGCCCAGTGAGGGAATAGCAGTGAAAAGTTTCCTACCTCCATGTGATTATGAAACATTTCTTAGACGTAACCAAACGCCCATTCTAAACTTACAGTTTGCATTTAATTCTGCAGAGAAAAGAAATCCCCACTCTGCTTTTTCTTTTGACACACTCTCCTGCTGTTCCCAGCTGCTCAAAGCTTCAGTTAAAACAGCCAGACTATCTCTTATTAAAGATACCTAAGAGCACCATGCTTAGTGTTTAAACAGCTCCATGTGTATCCAATTATGAAAGCAATTAATTTAGTCAAAGACTAGATTAACAGCCATCTGTGGCCTGATTGTTAAATTTGAGTACCTGAGTATACTTCTGATCAAAATTATCATGACCAGAGTCTTATATGGCACAAGATCCAGAGAGAAGTCAATGTTGTCCAAGGACATCTTGATATGAAAAGAGTTGAACATTAACTGTAAATATTATTTTATCACACATATCACCGATTTCTACAGAATATATGATTTGGAAAGCATTTTGTTTCTCAGAAATGAAACCTTAGAGTTTCCTATTGAATAGCGCTGTTAGTTTAATGATAAAAGAACCATGTCCAGGATAAGGTGATAATCTTATATATGTGTAGATGACAAAAAGCTAAGGCGAAGATATAGAACAAAAACAAGCTGGAGGAACAAATCAAGTAGAAGCTTGAACTAAGACAAACCCTCAGGATAGGGCCCTATGTGGATATACAGCTAATCACCAAATAACCAATGCAAATATTTGGCTAATCCATACAAAGAGGACAGCTGTAAAACGAAAGGGCATCTGAGTCAACAGACACACAAGCATTGCCCTAAGCCCTCTGTAGTATAATAATCATCAGGTTCTTTTCAGTACTTGGAGAAATGTATACTAATCTCCCAAGGAAGAGGATAACATTCTGGATTTCCCATGATCTAGGTGAACATCAGACTATTTGGGAAAGAAAACGTGATGACCAGGCAGAGCCTCTCTTTTTCCTCCTGCCTTCATTAAAAATGATCAGCATTTGTGAGGGCTTTCAAATAGTCCTAGAAACTGTATTTTAATCAAATAAACAATAGCAAGTTTATTTTAAGAGATACGTTTCACCACCAAATGTATTCAATTACATTCTGGTGTCAAATCCATTAAGCGGTTGAAAGGAAAAAAATCAGGTTTGATATAATGCCTTAGGAATACTTAGGCAGAAAGTTAAGCCGCTCATACGTGGGATAGGTAGCAAAGGGGCGTTTCTGCATTACAGTCACAAATTAAGCCATATTCTTCAATTCCTATTTATTTATCTATTGTGATCTTTGCTGACCTGATTCTAGCTTCTCAATGTGCTTTAAACAGAAAAGAATTTTTAAAATCTCAAAAGTGAGATTACTAGAAGTAAAATTACTTCAGGTAAAGGACTCACACTACTTGCAAGTACAAGCCTCCTGTCAGCCTTTAGTGAGGCCCAATAAACAAAATAGTTGTATGTGGATTCCTTCTTAACCACAACATTGTCAAATGCTTCACATCTTCAAATGAGGATTTAAAATATTGTGCTATATTTCTAATAATATCAAAGTCAAATACCTTAAAATAGCATAAAATGACATATGTCATAAACTGTTCCCTCATCTATCTGCAGTTGTTCTGACCAAAATGAGATTTTCCAAATCTTCTACATCTGGAGTTTACCCTAGGGAAGCACTCTGCTTCTGTGCTCCTACTAGAAGCAGAAAATATTATATAGTTGGCCTACCTAAAGAGAGAAACCTAAGAGATGGTAGTGATTCTGGACATGGGATAACATCTGGAAGGTGATTTCCCTATGGTTACAGAGGCATTCAGTCAAGGGGAAGTACAGTTCTTTCCATTTCATCACATGAACCAGAGGCCATTTTTTTAATTCTATATTGACAGCAAGGTTTACTTTGTCAATGATAGGCAAGAGTATCTAGAGCAAGAAGCTTTAAGGAAATCCTCTTGGTACAAGCTGAAAAACCTTCCTGAGATTTCATTTTAGTGAGTTTTCATTTCATTTAGATCTAACTTGCTTGAGAAACAATAACTAGAAATCACCTTTCCTTAAAACATTCCTTAAAAAAAAGGTGATCTGGTCATCACCTTGCTTCTATCTCTGAGGATGATTAAGTATCCTGTAGTTTATGGAAAGATTGCTTGAAGATCTGCTAACCTGTCTCTGTTGCAATTAAGCTCCAGCACATACTGTGGGTTCTGTAGGCCGTTTGAATAGATCTTTGTTCAAGAGAAAAAGATAAAGCCCAGAATAAAAAACTTCAAGATATTATCATCTTGAGAATAATCAGATAAAGGGAAAAATATTATATTCAGATACTGACCCAGTACAGGCACTGAGTAAAACACAAGCCAACCAACCACTCAAATGAGTGCCAGAAATGAGGTGGTTTTTTTTTTTTTTTTTTTTTTTTTTTTTTTTTTTTTAAAGGAGATACATTTCGGAATGGAAGATAGAGCATGAATTTAACAAAGAGAAAGAATATTGAAATATTATCTAAGCTGATAACACAAGTTTATAACCCGTTCCGCCACGATAGCGCATAACACCTTTTGTTCACATTTTATTCTATGCTATGTGTTGTTAGCCAGCCTGACCAAGCACAGTGAGAGCAGCTGCCTCAGTGCTGAGCTGTTGCTGCACCCTGGCCAGCGGGGAGGAGGCCACTGAGAGCAGGAAGGCACTGGGAGAGAGATCAGTATGTGTTTTTTATTTATTAGGTGATGAGGAAAAGTCTTTCTTCCCCTGAATCAGTCTCCCCTTAGAAAGGGGAGATTGGTCTGAAGAAGAGGATACTGTGAATCTGAAACTGGAAACCGATCTGTGAGAGTTAGGGCTAACTTCCAATATTGTTCTCATGCAAATTACTGACTCTCAGAGGAAAATGGGGAGGGAACTAGTTGGCTTTCTTGAGGAGCTCATTCAGAGTTTATTCAATTCGGGAAATTTCTGAACATGGACTACAATAAAAGTCTCAGCCCCTGATAGGCTCTTCAGGCAGGGAACATACTTGTTCCCAAGCCCTTTATTAAAAATATGTCCTAATATTTCTGAGTTTGCTCTTGTTACAGAATAAGCTTGTTCTACTTCATTACTGTTTGTCTAATGGAACCTCCTTCTGGGGGTTTTAAATCGATGGTGTCTCAGAGTGAGCTTTAAAAGAGGTTAAAATGATCTAATTTCAAGTTGCTGGCTGAATTTGGGTAGTTTTTGAATAACTTCAGGTCTTGATCCTACAAAGGATTTCTATGGACAAGTGTTTGCTCTTGTAGCAACCTTCCAGAAGTTCCAACCTAGCCTACCTGGCTGCAAATAAATGGATATACACATATCTAAAAAATAAATGTGCCCTTGTTTTTTCACTCAGATCTACAGCTGCGAAGTAGCTGTTTCTGTTGTCATTCTCTAGCCATTTTTTGAGCCTTTTCATAGTTGATTTTTTAGTAAAGCTCAGTTTAAAATACACAAGATTGAGGCAAGATATGGTATCTCTTGTTCTGAAGAAAAGAGTCTCACCAAATATAGCATATAATCTGCATAGGGTTACTTTGCTACATTTTGAAATGAAATGCAGTTAGCAACCTAAGCATTAGTTTTGGAGAGTGAAGGTCAATCTCTGGTGTAAAAGGTGGCCTTGTTGGTGCTGGAGCTGCGTCTGGCTTCATTCTGCACTTTAGGATTCTGATGTGAGCAAAGTAAGCTGCGCCTGCTAGAAACTGGGAGCTTTTCAGAATAGCTGGCAATATTGTTTCTACTTCTTAGGTGGTATTGAGAAATGTTTAGTAGACACAGAGGTGTGGAAGGGTTTCTGAATGAATTCAGGAAATGTGAAATATTCTGCTGAATGATCATTTTCAAGCAGAAATGATCTTTTTTGTTTGTTTTTAATAATGATCAATAGGGTTATATTAACTCTACCTACCATGTTTTCTTATTTGCTTTGATTTTTTTTTAATGTAATTTAATCACATCATCTTTATTTCTCATTCTTTTAAAATTAGGATTTTAATTACAATGTTCTTATATTATTTCTTTGTAAATATTTACTCAGAAATCTGCTTCACCAGGATGAGGGACAGGAAACAGCTCTCTAACACACACACTGCACTGCTATAGTTGGAATTACTGCAATCCTAACAACTGTATCTATTTAGTGACAGAAGTAAGAAATTGAAAAATTTATGTGAAGAAAAATAAAAAGCAAAGGAGAAAGGAAGAAACATTTTACCCTTCAGAAATAGTCTATTGTTTAGACAAATATCGATCCCAAATGACAAAAAACAGATTGCTAAATAAAGGTCAAGGTGGTTTAACAGCATTAGAAGAAAGCCAACAAAACTAGCATGGGTAGAATTTACTCAGCTTCATCCCCTTCCCTTAATCTGGATACTTTCCTTCTCTGCTTCTGCATAGTTATAAAATGGAGCCTAGTAGTGCATGGCTGTAATTCAGGAAAGCACTTAAGTAGCTGATTAACTTCAAGCATCCACTTACCCACTTTCCTAATTAGAAGTGAACTTATGCACATACCAAAAGTTCTTTCCTGTTTCTGCCTACTGGCTGCAGTGCTGCGGGCTGCCTTGGTGAGGCTGCTAAGGTCTACAGCCCGCGTCACCTCCTATCAGTCTGCTCTTGCTCCTGCCCAGAGGTCACTTTTCTTTATTTTCTAAGGTCCTGCTGTTTCTTTTAGAGGGACACTACTAATGTACTTCAAAATCATGGAGATCAGCTACTAGCTTGAATAAAGGTTTTCTGATCATGAAACTCAAAATACAACCCAAGAAGAACTTGCTCAGCACCTATTTCATTCCAGATGCACTTTAATTTCTTTCTTTACCTTTAAAGGTCCCAGTGCTTCCAGAATTTTGTTTTTGTGCATGCCCAAGGGCTGCTCAGAGCTTCCCTATGCCATCTTGCAGACTGGTAGCAGTCTGGGAATGGTTTCTCTACAAAATCCTCTAAGCAGCTTGATCTGGGAGGCATCCTGAGAGCACACTTAATACTTACTACAGGATTAGGCCCTTGCAAAATGCAGTTGTAGTGTTTTTCCAAAACCAGTGCAAGGAATCCCATTTTCTCTGATGGCAGCTACAACTATTCATTCACAGGCTGTCGCCAAGCATTCCCATCTTTAACAGAAATGTCCTAACCTATAAGTTAGGGTTGAGCTCTCTCTTTCCTATCCAATTTATCATGATTTCCTTTCTGCATGATGCCACCATGTCAGCAGGATGAAGAGAGCAAATTGTCTCCCAAGTTACTCCCAGGTTAATGGCCACAGATATTGGCCAGAGAGAGAGAGGTTTACATCCCTGAAGATGGAGGTAGGAGGGAGGTCAGTGTCACCCTGGTGGGTTTGTTAGCTAGAAGGTGAAGGTGTATTGATGAGAAAGAAATCTTGGTTTTCAGTGATTTGTATATTTAAATAGCAAGGCTCCCATGGCACTTTTCTGGTCAGAATGATGATCGCATCAGGATGTTGCTTCATGCCTTGCTTCTGCAGAGTGATCAGGACTTATATCTCTGTTAATCATGCTTTTTGAGATTTTCCTGGCCAGACAACATTAGGTGTACCATTGGAGTGTACCTTCCAGCGAACATTTATCTGAAAAAGCTCCGCCCTTTGCACTTTCTAGTGTGAAGCAGAGCATAGTATGTGGGTGAGTGAAAGTTATGCTTGAGAACGCTAATTTTTGATTGGACTAAAATGCTAATGTGTGTTCTCCCAGTGTAATTTTCCTTCAATAAAGATAATGATCCAGTTCCAATTTATTAACAGTGAAGCATTTTGTCTGAAAATGTTGAAATATGAGTGAGACTTTACTCATGGCCTCATATATCACTTCAATATATCTGAAAGAACTATGTAAGTAAAGGTATGACAGCAGCTCCACACTACTTTAAAGCAAGTCATGAATGAAATAGAGCACTGACTTTTCATGTTAGGTGGATTTTCTAGAAAATTAAGAGTCTTATGGCATTTTTTTCAACACATAAGCTTCACAATTGACTGGAGTCAGCTGATCATGTCTCAAACTAAAAACCTCAGTACCCTCAGATTTTGTGCCTGCATATAACCAGCTGAATAAGCTTTTCTGGGTATTTTTTTTCTACTTCCAGTGATCTGTCACCGTCAATGCTTTCAGGTAGAAGAGAAAGCTAACTCAGGGCCGGGTCTTACCACACTCCTTACAAGTGGGTGCTTCAGTCTCCCTTGGGCTCAGCTGCATGAAGCAGTACTTCAAGGCCCAGTTAAGAGAGGGTGCACAGACAGTTCAGGTGCATAGCCAAACAGGAGCCACAGTGTGTTAGTAGGTCATTTCAGTGAGGCTGATATGGTTGAGGACACTTCAACTGATCTTTTAAGATATTCAGATCTGACCCAGAATTGGGATAAAATAAGGTCAGTGCCAGTCTGCTAGTGGCTATAAATGCAGACTGTTTATATGAGTTTAATTTTAAAGGTTATTTGTAATCTCTTATTTCTTAAGTCTTTATTCTTGCTGCTCTGTAACAGCACAAGTTCCATTTAACGTAATATATGAGCAAGTATCGTATTAGTGCAAATCCTGTGGCTGCTAAACACACATCTGCTGTTTGGAATTGTAATTAACTCATTGAAAGTATTTTAAAGAAATAAAAATGGAGATGCGATTTCAACAACAAAAAAAACCCTCAAGTCTGCAGGGAAGTTTGATGTGAGGATAGAGTGTCAGCACTAAATGTCAGCTGGGTAATTGAATGCTTTGATCATATACTGGGATTATTTCAGTGCATTTTATTGCATTAAATACACCAGTGCATGGTCAAGTCAATATGAATCAACAACAGTCTACTCACAGAAAAATATAAAGTAAATAATTAGTCAAAGAAATAAAGCTATAACTCATAGAAGAGATGGGTCGTTGTATACATAGGTGTAACATTCTTGCTATGTTTGTCCCCAAATCCTAACTCTATAATCTCTCTCTCTTGGTTTCCACTGAAGTTACAAGGGACAGTAATTTTGCACACACTGCACTGAGCAATACTTTTATCTTTTCACTTGATTTGATTTAGAAAATGTTGCTTTATTGTGTTTAAGAAGCTGAAAGATCTTTGCTTTCTGTATTCTTGCTATCAAGTCAGTGCCAATGTGGTATAGGACTATTTATTACTTCTTCCTCACTTTCAGTTCTGAAAACTAGCAACTAGTGCTTTTCCACACAAACTGTAGGGTCTTGACCCTGTTGCTCATCTTACACAGTCTGTATCTTGATCACTTAACAGGCCAATATATTTTTTTGCAGAAACATACATTTTTTGTATTTAAGATTTGTGGATTATTACTTCAGCATTATAGTGTTGCATTTCTAATTTTTATTACAGAAAGTTTTAGTCAAACTTTTGAAGCTTGGTAAATATTATAGGATAACTATATTTGCAGTTAAGTTAGCAAAATCTTTATTCAGAACTTGAAATGTCAGAATACACACTGAGAGTTTTATTTTTTGGGTTTTGGGTGCCAAAATTAAATATAAATCAAACACTCAGTGTATGTTAAAGCATCAAGTTTCACTTTAAGATTACATTTAATAACCAGACACAGCTTCTGGTTTAGCGCCATATTCACAATGGCACTACTTTGTGCTGGACTCACATGGGGAAGGGAAAAGTTCTACCTGTGTTTTTTATTACCTCAACCATAGCACAATTTAGTACAGTGCTGTGCACAAGTCAGTGCACTACTCCTTAGAGACCAGGTATTAATTGGAGACTGCAGGTTTGCAATATCTCACTCCATCGCTCTCCTGACTTCTCTGTCCCTGGCAATGTCTGTGCATCTCTGCAGCAGTGTGGCAGAGGCAGAAGGCTGGGATGGAGGCAGAATGGAGCTGCCCTCACTGCCTCATGTGGTTCCCAAAACCTCTTCCATGCTCTCCTAGTATACAGTGGGAAATTTCCAATCCAGTTGTAAAATGGGGCTGAAAGGACCAAGATGGGGAAATGCCTGTTTATTATCTAAAAATATCTCATTCACCTCATTCTTTTTTATTCTTATACATTTAGAAGCTGATTCACAACATTTTATTTGACATATGCCATTCTCTTCATGTAATTCATTAAACAATTACTGTTTCCAGAAATGAATTTTAATCTGGAAGTCAAAGCATTTAATCATCATAAATTTTTTTGTGTGTGTGTATGAAAGTGCAATTATTTTAAAATATATGATGTAGTTAATAACCACTGTGAATCAGAGTTTTAAAATTATTTTTAAATAAATGTAGCATATTTTACAGTGAGAATTCTCTAAAAGTTGAACTTCACAGGTAGAACTTCACAGGTAGCATTATTTCATGGCTTCCTAAGGAAAATAAAATGAAAATAAAATGCAAATTAATACAGTATTTTTAGATCTGCAGATATTCATTATATTCTAAAAACATTTTGCAATTTAAGAAATGAAAACTGACACAAGATGTAAGTTGCTAAATACTTCAATTTTACCTACATTTTTTATGTCAAAAATAGTTTTAATATTAAATGACAACTGTAGACTCCTGGTGACTTGAATACAGTTTGACTGTTTTCATGAAGTGCTCTGTGGGATGTCAGAATATTTAATTCAGGATGTTAAAAACATCCCAAAATGTCACAATAATTATATCACAGCAGGCAATTAAAACACTGGAAAATGCCAACTGACTAAGTGTGTTCTCTGTTATTTAGGAAACTAATGAGTGAGTGACATATAAAGCAGAAAATATGAATTATAACTGCAGAATCCAGTATAAGTTATAATTAAATTTAATATAAAATATATAAAAAAGTATATTAGAATAAAGCAACCTATCTTAATGAAAACAAAGAAATACTTATTTAAAGCTTCTATTTGAGCCTTAGGCTCTATAATTCCCTAGGCATAAGAAACTGTTTTATGTCTCCTCTTCATTATTTAGTTAATTAGTTATATGTTTGTATTATGACACTGTAATATGGGCTCTATCATGAAGCCCTTACTAACCACAGTGGTTCCATTCACTGCTCCGTAATGGCCTCCGCCTGATTCTCCACATCTTCAAATTAGCGTTAAGGGCAGCCAGGGAGGATCACAGTGGGGCAGAGGCACTGCAGGACCCACACTGACAAGGGGACACCATGGCACGAATAACAGCGCTGATACACAGAAAGCAGTGGTGGCTTGCAGTTCTCGTAGCAAAACCCTTGGATTTGAATGACAATGGGTTAATCAGAACAGCAATGCAATCAGAGAGAGTTATGATTTTGATTTAATTTGGACAGGGATTTCATCCATTATTGTTAAGTCCACATCCTATTCTGGTAGACACAATGGGAATCAACTCATCCTATTCAACTTTCAGGAAAAAAAGTACAGTAAGAAGCATGACTATTAAAAAAAAAAAAAAAAGGAGAGGGATTTAATGAGGATGACAATGGGCAATTAGGTAATGAGGCTGGAATAACTATGATTAGTGCAGCTGAATAGCTAAAATAACAGAAAAATGTATGAAGATTCAGGCAGAATTGGAAGATGCCAGAGGTGGCTGAGGTAACCATCAGCAACCCCATGAAAAGCAGCAGCAGGCATCAGTCTGCTCGTGCCATTGTGAAGTTTTCTGTGGTGACCATTAGCTGGGGATCTCAGATCCCACCGCAGTTTAATGGGCACAACTCGTTGTTACTGAAAGGCACATTCTTGCATGCTTATTCTTTCCCCTTCCCTTATGCAGGGATTAATGCTTGTGTCATCTTCTTGAAGAGAAGACCTGTCTCTGGTTCACCACATGTTCCTCTGAATGTTAATGCTGGGACAGCAGCAGGGACAGGGATTGGAAAGGGGGGAAAGAGAGAAGCTCAACCTCCTTAGCAACTGACTGGAAGATCATGAAATAAAGCTTCATAGTGCATTCCTGACTGCGACAGCACAGACAAAATAAATTATTGCTGCATCAACTTGAGCACTGGAAACATCAATATTTAGTACTCTTTTAAAAATTAGTACCCTTGTATGGCTGTTTGATATGAAATAATGCTCAGATTTCTGTAATAGAACTGCAAGCACTGAATGCTTCAAAACCATCTCAGTACAAAACAGTAACAGCAGTTAGTTAATCTGTTTATTTGTCTATTTCAACCCCTGCTGCTTATGCATAGACACTTCAGCACTACTCTGCAATTCCTTTGTTGCTTCCACATGCCCAGATCTGGTTGGGGACTATCCATTTGTAAAGCGAATTTCCTTCTTTCTATTTGTAGTCATATGGTGGTCAGGTATTGCTCAGCTCTTACAGCACTAGCACTTCTGTGTTATTTTGGTGTGTGTTGTTTGCTTCTGGCTGCAAAATGCAATTCCTTGGGCAGGCTGTTGAAAGCTTGGATCTAGCTCATTACTCAGCCTTTGAGCACCACTTGTTGCTGGCAGATCATTAAAGGAAGTTTAAGGGACAACTGATGGCATTTGCTACGATTTCTATGGGGAAAAAAAAAAAAGCCCACCTACTCTTCCATCTTTTCTGACTGGTTTTGACTCATGCTGAAAGGAAGAGATTTAAATCCTATCTCTCCTCACCAAGTTGCTGTTAGATGAGTGTATACCCCACATCAACCTGAAAAATGATTCCTCTTCTCATTGAGAACCAACCTGATGCCCTCAAAGAGACAGAATCCATCCCTGGGGTTCTGAAGTCTAAGTTGCTGAGACACAAAAAACTATGTTCTTTCTTGTCTTCATATACAGACTAAAGGAATGGTTTTCAGTATGTCCGCTCAGATAAAAATGAGACTTTTAATTCTGCCATTATCTGTGTAGGTCCCTTTTTTATTATAAGCACTTTTCAGGAGTGTTCTTTTTGAGTCACCAAGAAAAGTCTCAGTAGCTTGTCTTCTGGAGGTAGTTATCTTAAGAACATTTTGTGTATGTATGAGGGACATATAGAAAAAGCTTAGAGATGGATATGTTTATATCTCAAGGAATGTTTCCCTCACATGAAGCGAATGTGCTGTGAGACAGTCACTAAAGCTACTGGCTTGGTCCATCCCAGCACAGCTTTTCATTCAACATAGGTCAGCGTGTTTTTCTCTTCAGTAGTTGCCATAAAATAAACATAAGAAAAACAAAACCAAAAACATTTAAATGCTTGAAATGGTGAGGGATTTTTTAAAAATAACCTCTCATCCAAATAACCCCAAATTGTAAGTGCTAGAAATCCAGTTACACTCTTTTACCTTACACTTATTTACTCAGCTCCTTGTTTCAGTGACATGTTAGGTTTTCTGCATTAAGGAGAACATTAAGTAAACAGAAAAAGCTCCATGGCATCTCTTAAAATGGCAGACAAGCTGGGCTTCCCAGAGAGCTCTGAAACATCTTCACTACCATTTCACATTATTACAGACTTCATGAAAAAACAGCTGCAAACAGTGATTTCATAAGATTTATTCACAGCTGCTTTTGCCCTTCGGGACTTGATTTGCGTCTTCTCTGGGGCTGGGAAAAACAATGAGTGATGTCCATCTAAAGAAACAATGAAAACAGCAATCTTACCTGTTTATCTGCTTTTCTCACTTTCTCTATATTGAGCCAGAAATGTTTTACTTTGTTTCAAACGCTGAAGCAGAAATGTTTTTTTTTCCTGCAGTCTGTCTTCCTGAAGTTGTTTTTTTGTTTCCTAGAGATAATCTTTCAGTCTATTTTGCAGTGATACCAGCTATTCATTTTTTTTATACATTTATTTTTTTCTCCTTTGCTATGAAAGAGTGAATCTTGCAGAGTACCTGCAAAAAAGAGTTAAAGGAATCAATTTAACAGAAAGAAATTACCAATTTGTGATTTCCTTCAGAAAGAAAATCTAGACAGACAAAGATTATACTCATTATTACCAAGCTCTTTTCAGTCACAAAGGCGTTAGAAAAAGTATTTATAGCTGACCTTTGAAGATTCATAATTCTTTTTGGTGTAGAAGTATAGAATTTTACACTAAATGTTTTATTACATCTGTATAGTCTAAAATGACACATACTATTTTTAATAGAAGTTATAAAATATTTTTTTGAAAACCATTCAAGCAGTATAAAAATACATGAACAACTTTGATTGTTTAAAAAGATGGCATGGTTTCTAAGGATGGTTCAGTAAATAGGGTAGAAGGCAAAATATTAATATCTATTGCATATTTCTGAAGTTTTGGTAGAGAAGAAAAAATTTATCCTGTTTTACTGAGGGGCACATGGCTTACAATAAAAATTATTCAGAAGCACAAAACTGTGATAATATTATTTTTTCTTAACATCAGTAAATACCTATTTTATTTTATTTTATTTTATTTTTATTTTATTTTTATTTTATTTTTATTTTATTTTTATTTTATTATTTTATTTTTATTTTATTTTTGTGAAAATCTCAGTTTTCAAATGTGAACTTTCTTTCCTGTCTATTGTATCTACTTTTCCCTAGCAGAATCTGCTCTTTTAGATACAGATTTAAGATTGGTCACTATGCTACATCTGGTATCCTGAAATTGCATGTTACCAACTGTACTCACATCAGCTGAACCCTTTTACTATCACCTGGGCTACTCAATATAGTTAAATTTACAGACACCCAGTTATAATAATATCTAATCAATGTTCCACGTATTTTTGCCTCTCAGCTGAGTTAGATATAAAGTGGAAAAAAACACATCCAAAACAATTAGTTGCTAGATTCTGTACCTAAATGATAGCTTCTTGATAAATTGGTAGAAGAAGGAGATAGTGATCTTCTCAGATGTATCAGTTTTACATGGTATAAATAAATGTTTCAAAAAATTAAGAGTCCTAAAGGGTTTTACAGGAAAATGTTCATTTCCTGTAATTTTTTTCAATGTAAGTTCCTGAAATTCCTTTTTTTTGTTTGTTTGTTTGCTTTAAACTTTGTTTTCTGCTAAAATATGTGCTAAAAAGAAAATTTATGCAAACAGCAGCTTCAGTTTTTAATTCAAAGAAATACATTTTCATAGCAATCTTGAACTAAAAGGTGCAGTGAAATTAACTCTCCCTTTTTCTTTTCACTTTGTGGTCAAATGAGTGCAGAATAAAATACCCATGAGATTTACAATAATAGTTTAAATAAAAAACTGTCTTCTGTCATCTTCAGAAGAATGATGTTTATTCAAATATGTGAACACTAAATTGTGAGACCAAGTGTATTTTATCTGCTTGAAGGTCTGCTTGAACCTTCCATATAACGTTAACTATAAAGCTGCACAATACCTCTGTATTTCTATTCTTTTGCCATCTGGAACTGGCTGAAAATTCATCATCATTTTCTAATAAAAGAAAATCTTTCATGGAAATTAGTCTTTTTTTTTTTTTTTTTTTTTTTTTTTTTTTTTTTTTTTTTTTTCCCCACAGCTTCCTTACTGGGGAAGTAAGAACTTAGTAGTTATTAAGGGTTTTTTGTTGTTGTTGTTGTTGCTAGGGGATTACTAAGGTAATGTAAAAAAATGGCAAAATAGCACTTGGGGATTACTTATTATTTCCAGTATTGGCAGCTTTCTAAAAAGTAAGTATGCAGCCAAGAACAAACAAACTAAAATTATTTTCTGTGAAGCTATAAAAAACAATAGTAGAGGTGCTAATGTTTCCTGGTGATGTGTAAAATGCATACAGCTCCCCTAGAGATCACAGCATAAGAGTGTATGGCTTGGGACAATTGACTGAAACAACAAAAAAACCTATAGGTTCTTGTGGTTTTAACTGAAATGCACGAAATCCACTCAGCTCATTTAGGACTGAGAACAAGAACTCCAAGCATGCCTTAAAGGAAGATTATATGGGTGCGTGCACACTGTGAAGATATCTGCACAATGTTTGACGGGCCTCATCTCCTGCCAGTTTTACATCTGCCTTAGTCCTGCTACAGTTTTCAGTGAGGAATAAAGCCTTCATCTCAGAAAGGTAATTAATCTCTATAAGCAATGTACTTTGTGTATAATATAAGTAGATGAAGAAAAACATGGTAGTTACCTTTGGGAAGTGTATTCCCGGTAAGATAAATGGGGAGAAAGATGGAGCTGGGCAGAAGCTCTGCAGGTAGGTAGACCCAAACCCATGTCCCTCCTACAAGCTAGACAGTGCAGCCCTGGCAGTTTCCTGTTAGCCAGACAGCATACACATGAACTATGTGCCAGCCTCTGCATGAGATGCTACATGCCCAGCCAAATCGGTAGGTTGCATGGAAGGCATTTAAGAGTTAGTTAGGTCTGTAAGCAGTAGCACTGCTATTGTGTTTGTCCTTTACACGGGGTGTGGATTTGTGTAGATGGTGGATTCTTGTGCTTTTGGGCCAAGGTCAGAGAATGCAGGTTCTCAGAATCAAGGCAGTGCAATTACATGTCAAGTACCTCTCCTTTGGACTCTCTTAATTCTTGGAAGTTAAGATTCTGGGCTTCCTTACCCTTCCTCTTCCCATAACTTACCCTCCCCTTTCTTCCCTTCTGGCTGGGCATATAGCAACTCATGCAGAGGATGGCTTTGTCCACGTGGATGCTTTCTAGCTAGCAGGAAATTGATGGAGTTGCAATGTCTTTCTTTAAAGAGGGGCATGAACTGGAGCCTATCTCCTCCAAGCAGCTGTTAGTTCTCAAATGCATTCACATAACTTTATATTTTCATCTATTTTAAAGTGGTCAGTGGAATGAATAGTTATCAGAAGACATAGAGATCAGATGACAACTGTCAGTGCTGTTACATAAACCTCATTTACTTACCTAATCAGAATAAAATTGCTGTAAGAGGGCATATAATAGAGATTGGAACATAAGAAATGTTTATCCTGGAAAAAAAAAAAAAAGTGGTATGTGATCGGCTTTTTGCAGAATTATTTTCTGTCTTCAGATCAGGTTAAATAACTCAATTGACTTGAAATTAAATGCATGTTTTCTGGGTTATTTCACATATTACTAATTATTTCTGTTCCAAAACAAACACATAGTTCTTAAACAAAAATAACAGTAATCCTTTTAGAAAATGTCAAAGCTTTCTGATGTACTCATTTTTTTCCCCCTATTTCTGAAGGTTCAGTTTACAACTTATCTACTATATTTACTATGTATTCAGTTGTCTTAAAATTCTGTAGAATTTAGTTTTTATACAGGTGGTATAATAAATGTTTCAGATGTTACATTATCCATAGACAGTTCATTTGCTTGGACACATTTTGACAATTTGAGACGTAGTACGTTTGCATTAATAATGGCCTTTGACTTCATCTAAAAAGAGTAATTTTCTGCTTGTTTAGTGACTAGATCTCTGAAATCTTTCTGTCCTGTTTGTGATGATTTGCTTTGATCTGGCCTCTTAACCCAACCTGCCTCTTCTGTTCTTCCACTGCTCATCTGTCTGTTGGCAGAGACAGAGAGATACGAAAGGCAAGAAGATCGAATTAGTCATGACCATGGAAAAGTAGGTCAGAAAGCAGTGATAGATTTATAGTGTTTTTCGGCCTGAAAGTTATTCAGCTGTAAAAACCTTTGTGTGTTAGATTTTAGGCTAAAGATTTTTTTTTAATTAAAAATCATTTCCCACTTTTGATTACTGATTCTTTCACTTTTTCTTTTTTTTCTTTTTTTGTCTCTTTCATTTCCTATAAATCTATGAAGTCATCACTACAGTTGTATATAAGCAGCAGAGTAAACTACAAACAGATAAAATTTCCCTTCCTGTGCACTAATGATGTTATTCTTGAGATACTGTGTTGGTAGTTCATTACCTGCTAAACCAAATGCCTTTCTATCTTTTCTATCCATAGAATCTTAAATGCAAAAATAATCATGACTTTTCTGCCTATGAATTCCTATTACAATAGATACAAATTTGAAAAGCACTCACTTAATGAGGAAAGGTGAAGTTTTTAATTTAACCTTGAGAGGTTTCAATATTTTTTTTCTTCCCTAATGCCCTCTCCTGAAAGTCTTCAGCTGGCTTCAGCAGCCCTCTTCTTATGTGTGGTCTTTCACTAGGGAATTAGCAGAGCTACTTAGGAAAAACGCACAAATAAATAACTCTCACAGTTGGAAGAGTAATGACATACGGGAGCAATCGTTAAAGGAAAAGAATCAAGAGTCAAGATGACAGACAAAGAAAAGCAAATACAGTTTTATCCGTAACTTCCAGTTATGTGAAAGAATCGGTGTCCCAAACTTTCTTACAAATCCATTTAGGATTGGGTATCCAATGCATCAATTAAGCACTGAAATGAATTCTGTGATTTTCAGTGTTAGAAGAACCAGCTCTGACTCTCTGTGCTAAGTAACTACCTCTGGCTTGACTTGTTTCTACTATCGTGAGTTATATTTCCTTGGCGCTGCAAATTGTAAAACTGGGAAATTGCTATCATTAAGTAATCATGCTCTCTGTGTGACCAAGGCAGCCAGTTTCTAACCTGCTCCAGTCCCGTGAATTACTGACACGTGTCATAGTAGCTCCAGTGATATGAGTGTTGTCTGCTTGGAGCTGGACAAAGATGATCACTGGCTTTCTCAGGATTAATACCCAATCATTGTTCCGTCCTGGAATTAAAAGAAGAATACACACAAAGCTATTTCCATCTCTTTTAAACCATCTTTTAAGTCAGTGAGATATTTTAATATGACACTGAAAAAACTGGAATGGCTCGTGCTTTATTCCTGGCAGGTTTGTGCTCTGTTGCCAAGCTTGTGTCCTTGTTACCCAGGGAACCAAAGCACAAGAGCCACCTGATCAGGCTGCCAGGTAGATGGCAGAATTTGGGTTGTGTCTTTTAGAATGCTTGGAAGTTCTGAAATGGAATACTTTATTTTATTTTATTTTATTTTATTTTATTTTATTTTATTTTATTTTATTTAAATCGAGAGCTTGAAGTCATCTGTTTTCAAGTAGTTTGTGACTGAAGAGTACTTTATGTAGCGCAGATGGAGAAGGCTGGCTGAGGGGATGGAGGTTGCATTAGGTTGGTCTCCATGAGTGCTTGAAAGTACGCTGAGGCTTTCCTGATTGCTGCAAAAAATGTTTAAATGCTGTGTTCAGAACGCAAGTAGCAAAAAAGGTGTAACTACAGCCAACCCGCCACGCACTGTTGTGGTATATATCAAAGATTCTTTACATCTACCGGATTATAAGAAGCTTCAAGAAGAAGCAATACAGTGGCTACATGACAGTGAGTTTTGCTGGGAGTGCCCAGAGTGGCTGAGTGCCCTTTCCTTGTGGCATCGCTCCTGTGCCACTATTAATATTTACAGAAGGCGGCACCTACAAGTTTCAGAGTTTATAGGAGGCAAAGTCTTTTGGAGGCAAACTTATGAGCCGGTTCAGAGGAATTCACCTGTACTGCACATAATCTTATCGTGTAACTAAGAAATACTGTTTAAGGTGTTTTTTGTTTCCAGCGTTGCTAATTTGTTTATTTAGTACTTTTGACTATGGGAAGCTATGCTACTGTAGCAAAGTGAAAAACAAGAATAGGTGTATACTGGAGTTAACACTGTGGGTCACATCTGTATCCAGACTTCTCTAGTGCCCAGTGACCAGCAGCACAGGTTGAAGAAGATGGTACGAAAACACCTCTGAAAATCATCTGCAGAAAATTCTTACAAGGTGTCAAATGTTATCTTAACAACTGCAGAATGATTGGCTTAAACAAGTTTAGTTTTTTCCTAGATCTTTCAGTTAAAGGTCTTAATATTGCTTTGATTATTATATATTAGAAATTTCATCTGCAGACAGCTAATCCTTTCTTGGATTTTGTGAAGCTGTTCTTTCTGTTGTAGTAAGCTGCACTGAAATGTCTGATTGTCTTTCACCAGTTTTAGTTCTGTCATTGCTCTGTTCAAGAAACACTTTTTTTTGTGGCTTTTATTTCTTTTTTGAAGAAAAATTAGATAAAAAGTACTTAACCTGTACATTTGAAGTAAAAGCAAAAAACCATGATTCATGACTGCAAAGGAAGAAATAATGTGTGCTGGGCAGTCTTCAAGAAATTCCTAGACAAATCTTCAGTACAGCTTGGCTGTTTTTGTTCTGCCTTACTAGATCAGCCTATGCTCTGCTGTAACATGCAAAACTTCAAGCTGGATTAAAGAGATTACCTCTTAAAATGTACATAAGACCTATGACTGTCTAAATTGGAATTTTATTGCAAATGATTTAAAAGTTTTGGGAGAGACTAGAAACCCAGTAGTTCCCTATAATAATCTACACGTTTCCAGATAAGATCTTTTACAAGACTGTATGACAAGAACAGGATGACCTAGCAGAGAATATTTCCAGACCTGACTTGAAATATTTTAGAGTCCAATACCTAATGAAGGATCCAATACCTGAAGAAGAAATTTAGATACAATTAAATATATATGTATCTATACGAAGCTGTTAAAAGCCTCACACATATACTGAATAGTGGTTTAAATAGGTGAATGACAAACAAGCACAGGTTATGGAAATGTAATAAGATACAGCTATCCAAAACACTGCTAAACAATTCATGGTAGCATGTATGTGGATAGGAAAGGGTGAGGAAGGAGAGGCATAAAGATTTTATTAGCACTTCTAAGAATGAGTTGTGTAACTGCTTTGTGAGGAACATAGTCTTCCCAGAATCATGCCTATAAAACCTTTTATCATTATGTGTCCTGTACCTATTTGATGGTCTTTTCATGTCTCTTTTGTTACATAAAATAGAAAAAGGCAGATGCAAAATAGGATGATGTAACTGTTCCACAAATTACACAAGTTAGTAGATACACACTTGTTATACAAGCTTTGGATTAACAATTTTATATAATTCATTTCTAGTGCCTGATTTGAGTTTCAAGGAAAAGCAATCTTAAAGCATTCTGTAACCTATCTCTTCAGAAGAGCAACTGCTAAACTGGCAGTTCAGCTGAAGAGCTGAGAAAATGCAAGCCAGCTTTGGCCAGTACTTTTGAAAGGACTTTAAATGGACAATAAATGCTTAATGTACCCTGCCCTGCAGGAACTGGTCTTCAGAAGGGGAGTTCTTTTAGGGCTTCCTGAAAATAATTTCCTTCAAAATTCCTTGAAATTTTTCAAGTTGTGCACCCGAGGATGAAGGACACTCCTCATCTTTTTTTCCCCCTTCTTTCCTCCCATTCTCTGTTAGGAGGGTTCTACACATGACATAATTTCAATGTTCCTTTCAGAAGGTGCGTAAGGGACTTCCACATTGCTGACAAAGACTATTGGTATTCTTGAATATAAAGTAACATTTTGACTTTGAACTGCTGTATATTTCAGCTGTTGCTCATCAGTTTATAGAGTACAACTTATTAGCTGTGAGATGATAGTATTAGTTTTCCAAATCCTTTTTCCTGCTGTGATGACTCTTGGAGAAAACCCTGAGCTCCAGGAAGGTGCAAAGACACTCTTTAAAATAAGCATGAACTTGGGTTGCACATAAAAGACTTCCTGGTTCAGGAACTACAGAGTTAAAAAAAAAAAAATTCCCTGGGAGATCATTAAGACATTATGGTGTCATTAAGATCTTCATTAAGATCATTAAGGTGTGAAATGTGTGTGAAGAGACAAATGGAAGCCAAAAATTGAAGTATTTCTTATAGAATGTAGCAGTGACAACATTTCTATAGTTTTTTTTTTTTTTTTTTTTTTTTCCCTATGAAGTAAACAGCCAGGATTTTCTAACTGGGCTGAACTTACTTGGAGAGAGGACAGAATTGATACTGAGGAAGGTCTGCAAGCCGATGCAGGTCAGATCTGAAAGGCTGTGATTAGGTAATATCTGGACTGAAGTGAGAGCTTCAGAGAAAATGCCTCACCCAGGAAACATCTGGGATGAAGATAAACCATTCAGGTGACTGCACTGCAGATATAATGCTTTTGTGATTTTGTAACATTACTGATAAGAGTAAAGGTATGAAAGGCCTGATTCTTTTCCTGCAGAGAACTGGGAGATGAGAGCCTGAAACAACATGTTCGTGGACTGTTGCTGGGAATGGGCATGTTTAGTTGTCCATAGATGCTTTCTTCTGGGGCTGCTGCTCTGTGGGACTCAGTGGAGTCTTGTTCTGATGAAGCTTCATTGCTGCGTGTACATAGTGGTGTCTGCTCATGGATATGCTTCATGTCTGAACTAAAAGGGTTTGTTTGTATAGATTAAAAGCAAGAGTTTTGTCCCAAGAGTTGGGAGGCACAAATTTGCTTCCAGGATACCTCATTTTACTTGTGGGACAGTGTAATAACAAGGACATAATTTTAATTCTGCTTGAGAAGATGTAATCTGTAAGCATTGGCTATATGGAGACTATGCATTTAAGCAACAGCTCACATATTTTTACAGTGTGCTGATTGATACGAACTAACATTTCCTATGTGTAGCTGGCTTCATTCTTCTCAAGAGCCTTCCACAGGTGTGAAGGATGAATATACCATATAAAATTTAGACAAGTGTCATCAGATGTCTAAATATACCTTATGTAACTACAAGTACAAATTAAAAACCTGCCCCTTTAGAACATAAAAATTAGTGCTATTAGCAGCTGGAATTTGCATAGAACCTTTTAAATTTGAGGCCTCTTTTGCTGCACTCTGAAACTGGCAACATATGACGGTGAAGCACAGAAAGAGGCTATGTTTAGTCCTGTATGGCAGGTGTAAAAACAAATGCTTAGATAAAAGGGAATTAGCTTTTTCTGAAATGTGTATTTATCTAGAAATGAAATGCCTGTGGATTTGTCTTTTGGTTACTATTTCCTTCCTCATAAGAAGAGAAATTCTAACTTCTATACGTGTTCCTGTTCACAATGTAGGAATAAAAGACTGTTGATATAACTCCTGTAAGAAGCTGGTGGTGATACCGAGGTCAGTTTTTGCTGCGAAGCTTAGTAAAGGTAGTTCAAAACATCCATGTTCTCAAATGCATTAGATGGTCCTTAGAATTGTAATGAAGAATGTAGAAGCAATTTTAAAAATGTGTTTTTTTTTAAATTCTTTTGTTTAACCTGTGGTAGGATGGCTTAAATATATAATTCTATAGTCAAATATTGTCAAAAATCCATGATGTATAAAGCAAGGAATGCACATAGAGCAATTTCTGTTCTTTAATGGGACAAAAGTCTTCCTGACAGCACACTCAAGTGCAGTGCACTTGTACCTCTTATATACTGGGCATGAAAGGTATATTACTACTGGTACATAATTCCTTATTTTAGCACCAAAATCAAGACATTGTTAAGAATTCAGACTGCAATTTTATCTAGCAAGGAAGAGGAAGAGGCATCCAGGGATGTTACACTGGCACAGGATACACAGTCCCAAGCACAGTCTACAGCTGTGGAGCAGAAATGTAAGTAACTGGTCTATATTTTAATTCCTGTTCCTTCAAGTCATACATCCAAGTCATACTTTCAAATGTGAATTTAACTGTGGCAGTCAGAAATAATTGTTTCAGTTGCATGAAAGCTAGTAGCCTCATTTTGTAGTATCAATTTGAGTTAAAGCCTTAAACTTCCCCATTTTTGTGTGTGGAAGTTCTATGACTTGTGGCAAAAGCAGCCATGAAATCATCAGCAATCAAACTCTGGTGCAAACCGTGTGTTGTGATTTCTATCATCTGTTAGCAGTGGGGTGTGGTCATGAATCTGGAGTTTGGCTTTTGTGTTTTTTTTCAGGTGGCCTTGAATAGTTTCTTCTGCTGAATGGGACATGAATATGTTTTGTTTAGAAATTCTTTGTGTTTGGTTGTGGGTGGTAAAGAAAGGCCGTGTTTGTCTACATCTACTACTAAAACAGCCAGTACTGATGGCTGCCCTCACCAGCCAGCACTGCAGGCCTCACAGTCTCTGGCCTGCCACTCCCATCCTGTTGCTTATAGTGACCAGAGTTGTGCCTTGCCCAGATGCTAAAAGTGACTAAATTGGCCTGGTTTACCTCTTGTGCCTTTTCATTAAGTTTCTAAGGCAACTAAAAAGCCTTACCACTGGCCTGCTGCTTCCTCAGCAGCACCATTGTGTTGACTGTCCAGCAACTTGAATCAGAATTACACCTCTCTTTCGTATATGTCTAATCAGTTCCTTAGACAAAATCCTATAGATTAAAATTTCCATCATCTGCCTTTTTAATTGGTTAGTTACTCTATTTGTATGCAAAGCATGTACATGAGAACTAGCACCACATGCTCACTACGAGCTATATATGTTTGAAAGCTATTTCAAAGCTATTTTGAAAGCTGCATGTCTTTCTCCACACACCACCACAAACAGAATATATTTCAGTGGACTACAAGTATCTTTCTTTCCAGTCCCTACTTCAGATGCACAGCCACAGTAATTAGTAATTTTTGCATCTTTCTAACACTAATGGCCTTTACACAGTTTCTTTTGAGCACTCACTTGGTCAACAGGAAGCTTTTACACTTGGGATGTAAGTATGCTGAGATTGGAACATTTCATTGCATGGATGTACAATGCTTAGCACAGTCCTCAATCTGGGGCCACAGAAGCTCTGCTCTTGTATTATTTCAAAGCATCTGAAACTGGCAGCAGAATTTAACACTTTTAGTTTTTGTGAGCTTGGCATGATCAATCTGTTTCAGTATTTGCCTGAGTACTGTTTAAAGATCTATAATAATCAACAAATTTCTACCGTTAGAGAGCTGAGACTATGGCATTAAATTTCAAAATTGAAGCACACTATCTCGCAGTCTAAACAGCCATTGCTTAGCAATGAGAGTGCTGTTTCTGATTCCTTTTCTAGAATATGCCCATCTATTGTGATTTGTATTCAAAATATATGATTCGTAAATTAGTTCTTTAACTTGGAATACCTATTAATGCCATGTATTTACTCTGTGTAATTAAAAGTTCTGAGTGACATACTATCACCAGCACTAAGTACCATAAATAAATAAAAAGTCTGGTTTTGCACAAACAAGAAGGATCCAGTCCTGCTCTGTAAGCCACATAATAACTCAGTATAGTGAAGTGGGTATTTCTCTATTTGCACATAAAAATGAAAATCGGGGTCCTAATGACAACTGATTATTATTGTATGTACTGTAATTAAATAATAGACAGCTTCCATTTTCTACTTGTCTCTCATTACACGTGGGAATAGAGTTGTATTTAATAATTCAAACATCAATTTTTGCAAAACACATGCCCTGAACCCAGTCATTTCCATTATTACAAAAAGAGCTCAGGTCACAAAATGAGCTGTAGTTAAAAAAGAAGAAAACTAGAGTAGCAAAAAGTCAAAGATGATGGACATGAATGAACAATCCTATCTATATTAAGATATCTGGAATTAGATTATAAAATAGATATTAGTGGGAAAAAAATAGAAGAAAATAGAACGAGTACACTACATCAATGAACAACAGCATTTAATTACAGTATTAATTACTAACTCATATTTCAAACCTGATGGTATTGGGAACATAGGAATGAACTCTGTAGTATCTTGTGCTCTAAAAAGGCAGTGCCTTTGTGGAAAGACACATTTACCGGTCCAACCACTGTTATGATATGAATAGGGAAGTAAGGAATGAAGTGGAGCCTAAGAAGGTAGGGGAAGGCCTTTCAATCCTCGTTTCTCACTTCTTAAATCTATTTTCATTGGAAACAAATTGTAATAATTTTCCCCAGGTACAGTCTATTTTGCCTTTGTTGGTGACTGGTCTTCCTGCGTTTATCCCAAACTGTGCATTTTTCCATCATATTTTCTGCCCCTGCTCTGTAGAGGCAGGGGAGTAAGAGAGCAGCTGATTGGGAATATTGTCCTTACACTTACATACGTGTTTATTTTCCTTAAGGCAAGAGCTTGTAATGTAATTTTCCATAAATTGGAATTCAAATGCATATCTAATTCCTGATTTTCTATGTTTGTATAGTTCTGCCTTTTAGTAAGAGAAAGCCATCAAACTGTACTTTTTTTTTGTTTGTTTTAATCTTCTAGAGTGGGAACTCAGAAAGAGCTGAGCAAATGCATCTTCACTTTCAGTGATCCAGTTCTTAAAAATATTTTCACTCTGGTCCTTTTTTCCTTATTTTGGACACCATAGAGATTATTTTCTGCATGTAAACAGAATATCTATCCTATTCATCTTCTATTTTTAAAATCAGTTGTACTTTTTAATTTATGATGAATAATTATTTTTGGACATTCTGTTATTCCAAGAACCGAACTGGGAACAAAAAAAGGGAAAAAATATGTTCTGAGCATTGCAATCACATACAAGAAGGCACGCCTATTTCTTAAGAGCATTTAGCCATTACAATCTGCTCTCTGTACACCCTTACAGTCGCTGGAAGAGGATACCTTCCTTGTTTCTTTTATTGCAGAAAGCCTTTTAAAAAGCTTTTCACCTTTTTCATTATTATAACTGCTACTAAATGTGATTACTTAAAACAAATACATGGCTTCTCAGCAGTACTTCTGAATAGGAGTGCAGCCCGAACTGCTGTGGGGGAAGCACAGGGGGCTGCCTCCAGCATGCTGTGGCTGGGCACATTGTGCATTACTCCCTAATACCCCACTTGGCAGCTTGCCCAGATTGTCTTCCATTTGAATCTGAGTTCTGAATGGTTTTCAATTAATGTAACAAGACTAATTAACAGTATAAGAGCAGGGATTTTTCTAAGTGTTACTGACAATGCATCATTTTGATATTACCTTGGATATTCAGTGTTTCTTGTTCAGAAAGAGAAAGACACAAAGCTAGTGGATTGCTGGAGGTCAAACTAAGGAACATTAATTTCTTTGCTTCTGAACTTGAACAAACCACAAGATTACTGGAAACAATTAGTCTGAACAGGATGAGACACCTTTCAGACTGGTTCTCCAACAACTTTACAGTTGTTTCAGCTTCTGCTAAAGTTACTATAATAAAGAAATGCTGGTTTGATTTCATATCTGAAGATCTGTTGAGATTCCCTGTACTGGTTCCCGGTACTCAGGAGTAGAAACTGTTAAACATAGCCATGATGTACAAAAGAAGACCATCCCCTGGGCTCCTTTCTGGGTTATACAATCTTTTTGTGATGAAGTTTCCCTTCCCTTCCCTTCCCTTCCCTTCCCTTCCCTTCCCTTCCCTTCCCTTCCCTTCCCTTCCCTTCCCTTCCCTTCCCTTCCCTTCCCTTCCCTTCCCTTCCCTTCCCTTCCCTTCCCTTCCCTTCCCTTCCCTTCCCTTCCCTTCCCTTCCCTTCCCTTCCCTTCCCTTCCCTTCCCTTCCCTTCCCTTCCCTTCCCTTCCCTTCCCTTCCCTTCCCTTCCCTTCCCCATTTCATCTGAATCTTGAATTTAGTGGCTATGAATTGTGAACAGAAGTGAACTGTGATAAAAGTATTTTCAATTATTTCTGTGTTATTTTGCAATCTCATCTTTAGAATTTGCTACTCTTCAAAAACAGCATTAGAAGTCCCTCAGGAGTCACTTCTGCTTCTTAGAGGAAAGAGATTTCTTTGGCTAAAATGCATGCCATGACTATTCAGTATCCCATCTGAAGTTTATTCAATTAAAAAGAGAGATTCCCAATGATTTTATTGAGGAGCAATGCACTGTGATCTTACGTGTTTTTGGCAGAATTTATATGAAAGAAAAATACCTGATTTTTTTTTTTTTTTTTTTTTTTTTTACATGGACAATATGTAGCTACTTTCATCTCAGCAAAACAGATGCAAAATGTTAGTATACTGCTTCTCCTCTTTGTGCTCAAGTAAATATTCTGCAAGATTCAAGGCAGTGAAACATCAGAACAAGTTAGATCAGACAATACTTTAAGGACGGAAAAGTGGTCAGTGGATTTCTCTGTACTGACAGGCAGAGCACCTACTGATAATTAAAGGAAAACCAATCAACAAATCACCTTTGAAATACAGCAAATAGCTAATTAGGAGACACCTACTGAAACTGCTTACCTTATTAGAGATATATGTGTAATGTGTTGTGTATGGAACAAGGACATGCTAACGCTCCATTCATGCACAGTGTATGAAAACTTCAATTTCTTCTCAAATCACTTCTGAGGAGAGAATCATAGAAGGAAACTAAACCAGTCATTGCTGATTATGCTATCCCTTTTTATTTTTATCTTGGAAAATCAGGTACATAGAGATCAAAAAATATATTTTACCATCTGTTACTGTAAGTTGAAGAACATTGGCACAGTAGGAAAAATTTGAAGGATTTTATCAACAGCATTGTCATTTCTCCCTTCAAAAACACACAAGCCATCAGCAGTTCAGGAGAATGACAGTTTAAGGATAAAAATATGATATGAACAAAGAACCTATAAATATATATGTTACTTTCTTTCTAACAACATTTAATCCTCCATATTACTCTCAACTTGTCTATCCACTTGTCTTTCACATTTCTCTCAGGATCAGTACATTTTACAATATAAAAATCACAGAATTGTAGAGGTTAGATGGAATACCTGGAAATCACCCAGTCCAGCCCATGCTATAGCAAATTCCCTACAGTAGATACACAGAAAAATGTTCAGGAAGCTTTTTAATATCTCCCGAGAAGACTTCACACTCACTCTGGGCATCCTGCTCCATTGGTCTGCCATCCTGAAAGTAAAGAAGTTTTTTCATGATCATAGGCGACATCCTGTGTTCCAGTTTGTGCTCCTTACCCATTGTTCTGTCACTGGACATCATTGAAAAGAGCCTGGTCCCATCCACTTGGCTCCTGCCCATTAGATGTCTGTAAACATTGATAAGATCCCCTCTCAGTCTCCTCCTGCCTGAACAGTCCCAGGTTACTCAGCCTTTCCTCACACTGGAGACGAACTGGGCCCCTCATCATCTTTGTTAGCCTCTGCTGGACTCCCTCCAGTAGTTCCTTGTCTTTCTTGAACTGGAGAGCCCAGTACTGGACACAGTACTCCAGATGTGGCCTCTCTAGAGCAGAGTAGAGGAGGAGAATCACCTCTCTCGACCTGCTGGCTGTGCTCTTTTTAATGCATCCCGGGATACCATTGGTCTTCTTGGCCACAAGAGCATACTGCTGGCTCATAGTGAACTGCTGTCCACCAGGATACCCTCTATCCATGCAGAGTTCCCTTCCAGCAGGTCAGCTCCTAACCTGTAATGATGCATGCAATTATTCCTCCCCAGGAGTAGCACTCTGCTGCACATGCCCTTATTGCACGTCAACCGATTCCTCTCTTCCCAAATCTCCTGCCAGTCCTGGTTTCGCTGAATAGCTTCTGGTGTGTCAGCCACTCCTCCTAGCTCAATATCATCAGCAAAATATATGAGGGTACGTTCTACCTCTTCATCCGAGTCATTGATGAAGATGTTGAACAAGCTTGGATCTAGCAGTCACTCCTGTGGAACACTGCTAGCTACAGGCCTCCAACTACTCCAACTGCATCACTGATCACAACCCTCTGAGCTCTGCCAGTCAGCCAGTTCTCAGTCCACCTTGTTTGTTTAACCCACACTTCTTAATCTTACATACAACAAAGTTACAAGAGTGACATTGGCTTTCTTCCAGTTCTCAGGCACCTCTCCCATTCTCCACGACCTTTCAGATATGGTAGAGAGCAACCGGGCAATCACTTCCAACTGTCACTTCTAATTCTTTTAACTTTGAAGAATATCTATAATTCAAAATACCATAATTACTAGTTGTTGTTAGGAGAATAGGCTCATTTAATATCAATGCCATAGTTACTCTATTTTTGATGTAGAAATATAATTCTCAAGTTCATTTGTAGTTTAAATTCCCAAATATTCTAAATTAACTTAAGAAAATATTAGAATTGTGAAACATGATTTTTATAGCTGCTGGTGCCTCCTTTCATGAATATTAGACCTATTCAAGTTCTCTCAGTAATATGCATTTAGCCATTTTCCTGCCTATTTCACACTTCACAATACTAGTCACAGAAGAGCTGAGTTTGGAGAGGAGCTCTAGAGATGTCTTGTCTCATCCTTGTACTTGGAAGCATGTTGCCTAACACAACATGTTAATCTCCAGTTGGGGTTTGAGTATTGACAAGGATGAAAAGTCTGTAGCCTATCTGAGCACATTTTTTCCAGTTCTCATACACCCTCACAGGAAAGATATTTTCTTTTAGATTCAGGTTTTATCCTGTTAGCTAAGACCTGCTTCAGTAAGTGTTCACACAACCACCGAACACAAAAGGGCTCTTGTGCAACATAAGCGAAAGAGCAACTCTAATGAAAGTTTCTTTCCAGGGCAGGATGGATGACTTGCACAGCAATAAGGTTAGCAAAGGCTAATAGTAAAAGTTTTAAAACATAAATCAACTTCTAAGTTTATACACATATTTTAATTCTCAAGTATTTAAAGAGCACATACATTATTTCTGATTACAAAAGCAAGATCAACCCATTAACTCATACAACATATTGTTTTGGTATTTAGTGTCAACTGGGTGAAGGAAGGAGGTAAAACGTTGCTAGGTCTGTTAATATGACATTCCATTATCCTACACAAAGCTAATAGGTAACACATAATTCTTACTGTTCTTGTTTTCACTTACTAGTACTACATCTTACGTGAGTAACCACTATCTTTGTAAATACCATACAACAGTACTCCAGAAAGGAAGCATGACTGCAAGTCCAAGTTCATAATTTCAAATTCCCATCCTGAGAACAAAAAATACGATTTTCTTCTGTTCAAGTTCCAGGTTAAACCTGGAGATCCTCAATGGTTCTAACTTGAAAAGAAACCTGTCCTTTGGTCACATCCTGATTCAATCCTTACCCAGTCATAATTATTTCAGTTCATCTCCAGTGAGACTTCATTTGTTTCAGGTTTGGCTTGGTTCTTCATTAAGGAGAAAAACTGGATTTTTTTTCACTCCAAGTTTGAGAGGTTTTTATTTTACTTTATAGCCCCCCCACCCCCTTTCCTACTGACACAAACACATGAATGCTCTCAAAGGGGTTACTAAGGAAACCAGAAACTATGGTAACCTAGACTAGAAGCACTCTTATTTATCCAAGGAGAGGAAAAGGAAAATTCAGGCAATGCATACTGCAGTCACACTGAAGGTCCTGATCTTTCGTTTTAGATGCAGCAGATCTTCCGTTTCGCATCAGACATCATGCCTTGCAGAAACATAACTATTCATATGCATGAATGTAATTGCAGGTAAATGGATTTGGGCAAAATTACTACACCAAATTTGTAAATGATTTTACATTTTCCTTTCATCATCAGGTAAAAATAATGCTAAATTATATTATTCTTCGAACATTATCATTGCAGCTTGGTAACCTATGCACCAGAATGCCTTTCTTTGCTCTAAGTACTCTTCTCAGAACCTCTTTCTAAAACCCTCACCCTGCACATATTTATAATCACTTTCAGTTCTGCTGCTATAAAAAGACTATGAAAAGCTGGTGAAATGCACTAACATTGCTAAGTATGCCGCTTTGTTAGAAGTGAGGGGAGCTCAGAAGCTCAGTAAACTGGTCAGGAGATATTGCTTTGTAAAAATAATCATTTTACCACTGAATTCAGCAATAAAACATTCTCTGATTGCAGGATACCAACAAAATTTAGTATCGTTAATGAAAAAATAGCAGATATCATAATAGAGGAAGATCTTAATCTTGACCATGTTCATTCCTTTATAGCTTTGTGGAAAATAAGAGTTGTTTATGCTGCAGGATAAGCTCATTAATTTAGAAACAAGGAGATTCAAGTTGCCTATGGCTGAATGGCATACATTTTTATGTCTTTGCTAATGGTCTGATTCAGTGACCCAGGGTAGAATATTGAATAGCACCAATGCAAATAGACTTCTGAAATATGTGAGAGTATTCCAACAAGGTCACTGCTTGACTCGCAGTTATAGAGCTGGACCTAGTGTTAGCAAAAGTGTAAGCTTTATCAGAAAAAGCTGGTGATAGTGGTCAACATGATATTTGACATATCTGTGCAAGAAGTTGTTTGCATCAAGGCATTCTTTCTAACTGAAGAACGTGGCTGTCATATTTAAAAGAGAATAGAAAAGTTTTTTTAAAGTTTGTATCTTTTGGTGTATCATCTGGAAAATATGAAAGAAAGGAAGATAAAATAATGTCTGTATATACCATACATGACTGAATTAGAAAGAACATGAAATAGACTATATTACCTATATATGTCTTTTAATGAGTGGATGTGATCAGTAATAGTGAGCTGATTGTCATCAAATGGTTGATGCTGAAAAAAAATATTCTAGGCAGAACTGTGGCATATTGTGCATGTAAACTGAAGAGATGAGAGATGATGCGAAATCCCTCCCACTTAGCATATCCACTTCAGAGGTAGCCAGGATTTCGTTGCTATGAGAGAGGAAGGAAGCTGGCCTGTTATGAATGGTGCACAGAGCTTTTTAGTCACACAGGCAAAAACAGAAATGCTAGGAAAGAGAACTGTCTGATGTTAACATATTAAAGGAGTTAATTAAATGGGTAAGTCACATTATAAAAAGGCACAAAGTCCTTTTGCTATCTGCATGAATTGTGACCTAAGGCTGGCAGTACATGTTTTGTTGAATTAGAAAATATTTACAAAGTAAACTCCGGCTTGGAGGATGTGAATTGGGTACTAAAAACTTACCTGAAATTTTACTGCTATCATTTACTAATTAATATTTTAGCAGGAGGATTTACCATACCTAATGGAGAACAATTTCCCATAGTCACAATTCAGCTGAATGTTTTTCTTGCTTTGACAAAAGAGAAAAGAAAAAAGGAAACTAGTGCGTATATTGGGCAGGACAAATGATTTTATGCTAGATTTGTTTTTACTAATGTGACATTAATACAGAGCATTTAAATCAACAGTGTCCCTCCCTGTATGCACTTTACAGGTAAAAATTCTTGTTTTTGCAACTGTGAGGCACACTCTACAAAGGTGATGCTGCTCAGTGTCTGTGCTGGAAGCACTGTGGAAACGCCACAGACTTCTGTTCCCCTGGTAGCTCAGTGGGAGCAGAACACAAAAAAGAGGAGAAAACAAATTGAAAGTGGGAACATTTATCTCCAGCTGAATTCAGGTGTGTCATGGAGTTAACTAGATCAATCTATGCCCGTGACAGGGGGGCAGTAGGTCCCTGCCCCCTCCCGCCCCCCCGGCCCTACAAAATGGGGAGGAAAAGGGAAAAGGGGTAGGGAGATGGGAGCTGGGCTCAAGGAAGGAAAAAAAAACAGCGGCAACAATCTATGAAGGAAAACTTATTTCACTAATTATGATACCAGACTAATAAATCAAATAAAACACGAGAGAGAGAGAGTTCCTGAGACCAAGTCAAACCTGAAAAGCTTGGTATGGCTAGGAAAGCACCCTCCAGCACCCACTGCAAGGCAGTAAGAGATTGCCCTCCCGGAAGGGCCAGATCCCTTGACTTCCATGATGTATAGGGACAGGTACCCAGAATTGGAGCATTAACAATCCCAGTGCACTACATGTTGTCATGATGTGGAATACCGAAAACCAAAAAACACAAAACCATGACAAGGTGTACCAGTGTAGCAGGAAAGTCTCATTCCAAGCACATGGAGGAAATCTGCTTTGCTACGGACCTCAGCAAATCTATAGAAAGAGGAGAAAGATGAGAAATAGAGGCATTAAAGAGAATACTGATCATCTGAAAACTTCCTCTGTGTTTAGGCAGATAAGTCCTTTCCATTCAGCCAACTATACAAATAAAGTTACTAGGTGTATTAACTTTTCCCTAGGACATCTATTATTAGTGATCCCTTGGCCCATGATGTTCATTCTACGGAACATTGCTTCTGTCCCTGAGCCCATGACTCCAGCACAGCTGGGTTTGTGTTTCTCTTTGACTCCTCTGTCTTCACATCTGTTCCTTTGAGTTGGGAATATGCAAGTGAGATTTTTCAGCAGATCAGCTTGCCAAAGGATATCATTTGATCACTGAATGTGACTTTCTGTATATCAGAGGCTGTTACACTGCACATTCATCTCCCTCTGATCCAAAAACTTCAATTAGACGAAATAATTCCAAACATCACGGTCCTCAATGGTATGTTGCAAGCAACAGAGGAAGTTCACACCTTCTACATCCCATAAGCTGAGTAACTTAATCTTAAGACTAAACTTAAGACATGCTAAGAAAGTGCACTGTACAGTAGCAAAAACCTCTCCTCTGTTCCATCTCTAATGTGTATCAGTATCATCAGTCTTAAAAAAAAAAAATAATAAAATACTTCCTTTCCTTCTGACTGTATCTATCTGTTCTGTGCTGCAGGGGAAATGAAGGGAAATCTTCCTAATGTCATTAAGGGACTGACTGAATCCCCGAGGTGTGAGTTTTCATAAATAAAATACTATGTGAAAGCCAGACCAGCATTACTGTTCTCCAGTTCATTTTGTACATTGCAGATGTGGATCTTCCAGGGACAAAAATGTCACTGGGCTCTCATTTGGAGCAGGTGAGAAACTGGAGCACAGCACCCTAAAACAGGAATCTGCACTGCTCTCAGGAGCCTCAAAACCCTGCTTAAACAGGTTAAGCAGTTTGTGTGGTCTGGCACAGGAGAACTTCTATACCATAGGGGGATTGCCTACTGTTTCTGATTCACCTTCAGCTTGACCATATCTGATCCTAAAACCACACTGAGAGTTTCCTGGTCCTTGAGAATAGCCCCAGACTGTTCCAGGGAGCTTCCCAGCTAGTTACTGTGGGGTTCTTGGAATGTAAGACACTCAATTTTTAAAGAAATAATCAATTTTAGCAAATGTTCTTTCACATCTTTCTTTGTCAACAGACGATAAACCTATTGCATCCTTAACATCACATGGGGTGTAACTTGTCCTTCTGCTTCATTGCAGATATGGAATAGAAACAAATACTGAAATAACAGTTATGCAAAACGTGTAATTACTAGTAATTTTAACATCTATATCTAATAACAGACATAGTAATGAACTCTGATTCATTTTTTGTGTTTTGGCCATAGACAACTCAGTATTATACTGGAAAGTGGACTGGGGGATCTATGCTAGCAAAAAACCTGGATGTTTTATCATGGATCTGTCTGAAAAGTAATATGTTTTTGTAGTTACTATGGGTTCAATGGAGCTTATTTAGCTCCAGGTCCACACTGTTTCCTAGGAATGTGGTGGATTTATGCATTGAGTATCTTTTGATCATATCTCCGGGCAATCTGGGCTCTAGGTTCTCACCATGCCCATGCTGCTGTGCTCATTGAGGAAGCTCTTCTGGAGATGGAGTTGTGTGAAGTTCAATTCTGAGAAACTGAGATGTTTCTTCAGAAGCAAAATTAAGTTGTTGTATTCACATCCTCAGCCTTCGTATATTATGAAAGAAGTTGAACTATTTCTGGGTGGAAACTTTTCTAGGATTAATGCATCTGTTTTACTATTTCTGAGATGGAGCCAGTAAATGCTATCAAAACTCAGCAAGTTTTAAATCCTTAGCAAAAATCCTTCTCCACTTTGATGGAAGCTGATGAAGTGGCCAAGTGAAAAACAGAGCAGATGATGTGACAACAAAAATATTTTTTCTTATGACTCAGTTTCTCATAATACTTAGGTTTGGAATAGGAACAATTAAAATACTTTGCAGAGAGAGGAAAGTACAGCATAATTAGACTTAGATAAACAAAATTTGATTGCCTGGGGTGAGAGGAGAAGCCATGCCATTTATTTATAAATCTAAATAACTAATTGAATTAAAATGTGAGTATGCAAGAACACTGTTAGAACTAAGTAAGATGGATTGTGTTTTACTTACCAAAGTCTTGCTGTTTCTCTGAGATCAAATTTAGAGCTGAAATCAGGTAAATGAAAAAAAGCATACATGGAGGCTTTGTGGTATTCTTTATTAGGGTGCTCAGTTTTTAATAAAAAAAGTAAGAAGAAAACTGGTCACAATATCTGCTTTTATTTAGAAACAAATTGAGGTTGTGGTCTTCCATGATATCATTATTCTTGGCAGAGGCTGAGAGATGAAGAAACAATAGGAAGTCTATGCTCTGCAAATTCTGAGCAATCTCTTACCTTAGAATGAGCTATCAGAAATGCTTCTCAAAATATAAAATAATGTAATGAACATTAGCATCTTCTGTTGTTGCACATGATCTGCTAGAAGCTAGTTCTCCTCTCCTCTATTTTACTATCAGTTTTACAGTCAGGGCAACACAACATTTCTTTTTCTTCTTGACTTCTGCTAACAAAGAACATGATTCTTTTGAATTTTTATTATGTGCTACTCTGTAGAAGAGGTATAATTAAATTATATTTAAAGTGACTGACAAATAACTGTTGGATAGATACAAGCTACGATAAAATTTCCTCAACAGTAGTGAAAACATCTTCTAAAATGTGGCTCCTGTCTCCATTCCCCAGATGTGAGGGAGGTGCACTGCCCAATCAAAAACATATTTCCCCATTTCTAAAGTTCAGTTTTTCCCCCCCACAATTTCCTTCAGTAATGACAAGTAGGCTTTCCCTTCATTAAGAAATAAACTAGAAGAAACCTAGGTGCCGATTCTGCTAAATAAAAGCATGTCTAATTAGTATGCTTGCCTTTAAAAGGCAAGTTTCACTACGCCCTGCAGTGGCATTAGAATGTGAAAATCTGTTTTAAGAAACACAGATTTTAACTCTTATTCTGAAAAACCTAATTGCTACATGCAGCTCTCAGGGTAAGTACAGAAAAGACCAGGGCTGAACACAAAGGCTTTGATATAGTCTAGAGGGTGCCTCAGTTATCTGTTGCCAGAGCAGAGATCAAAATCTGACAAAAACTTTTGAGAAAGAACAGCCCAACATTCAGGATGTCAATATACTGGAAATCCCATAACATTACGAGTTTTCATTCCCCTATGGGAAGCAACATGCCGCATTTACAAGCTTGTCAAATTTCAGAGTCTTAAAGGGATGAACAGTATATAAACAATAAACAATTTGCCTCATATTAAAAAAATAGCATTGAAAGCCATATTTAGGCATTCAAAAAAATAAGACCCCTTTGTTACTCATTCATGTCTCCAAGAAAGTCACATCTCTTGGGTTATCTCCTCATATTTCTCCTACTTTATTCTGACTTTGAATATTTGTGTCTGTAAATTGAATAACAAAGTTACTCTCAGATTTTTGTTACTGTTTTGTTTTCTGTTGAGTATGCATGTAACCTCTCTCCCTCCACTTTCTACTTGAATTACTGTTAGAATTCAAACAGGAACACTTTGGTGTGTCCTCTAATGAAGTATTGACTCCATGGAATGGGTAACAGTTATGATCAACCAAAGGGTATCTGTTAAAGTCCATTTAAAAGAGATAGGAAACATCTGACTGTAAAGTACAATTAATTTTAAAAGCAAGCATAGAGTTTATGGAGCAAGGATGTCTAACCACTGTTTGTACTTCTGAAATCAAATGCACTCATTTTGTAATACATGAATGCATCGTGAAGCAGCAATATTTTGAACCTCATTATAGAGGAAATGTTTGATTGAACTGGAAGTTGAATAAATGCATGGCTCCTTCAGAAGCTAGTTTTAGACAGTAAACATTCTGATACCCAGAAAGTTACCAGGAAATCAAAGTCATGATTTCATATCAGAAAAGAGATTAATTTTCCTAAAACTCACCCAGGTTCATTAATGCAATGAAGATAACAGTAAAAGAAAAACAGACAAAATGCAAAATAGAGAGAAGTACTTCCATCCTAAAGCAAAGAAAACTGATAAGGAAAATGTTGCAAAAAAAAAAAAAAAAAGACATGGATGCCAATAAAAAGGACAAAACTTTTTTTCCCCAAGTACTTTGAGAACAAAGGATATCTTACTTATGGGTTAGACCATGATGAAATTGAATATAGCTAAAGTGAAAATAGTTAAACAGGAAATATTCAACAGCAGTTCCTACACCCTATTTGGAAAAGTTGAAGTGCAGGAGTCACACGAGAACAAGGAAGAACTTTCTGGCCTGCTCGCGGGAACTGAGCTGATACCATTGTTGACGTCAATAATTGGAGACAAGAGATTGAAGAGAGTTGGCTCTATCTAGTCTGCTACTGTTAATTTTAATAAACATTTGAATACCAGGAACTTCCATACAGTTGAAGAACAACTCCATCTGTGCCAGGAATTCAAAAGATCAAAAGAGATAGCTATGTAAATATATCCTGAAATTAATCCAAGAGAAATAATGTGAGAAGTGTGAATCTGATTTAATAATAAGAGTACAATTGATAGTTAATGTTACTTTAAGCAAATAATTTTTTCAAGGATTGAATGTGAAGTTTGATCATAATGTTTTCTGTAGAGATATAGGCCAGGTTTTTTCCCCCCCATAAGTACAGTGAATAATATTTTTGTGAAAAATTAGCTTTACAGCATTGCCAAAAACTACATGATAAATGAACTAAAGATGAGATATATGACAGATTTCAGGAGCTTGCCAATGGTGAATCATTGTCAAATAGATTTCCAAGTGAAGTATTACTCATATTGGTGTTAGGCTCAATGTTATTTCAACTTTTCAGCAATGAGCTGAGGAAGCAAATATAAAAATCAGTGATGATAAAATGTACAGATAACACAGAGATTGACAGAAATGTAAATAACACGCGAGATTTGGCAGTTATTTGGAAAAATTAATTGGACCTAGTCAAGAAAATAAGGGTTTAATAGTAATTTTTGTAAAAGCATTTATCAGAGACCTGAGACTCAGAACAGGGGAATTCAGCCTGTGTGTACAGATGATAGCTTGTCTTACCTGTGACTTTTGCTGTGCGAGTTTTTTTCATGAAGAGTCTATATTTTTGCATTTATAAGTTTAGCCCAGCAATTCTAGTCCTCTTCTCAGAAGTTCAGAACTTGTACCTAAGATTATCTTGCATAATAATGTTTCCTGCTAGGACCTTAGTATCATCTGCATGATAAAATGTGTGTGTGTGTGTGTGTGTGTGTGTGTGTGTGTGTGTTTCGCCTGAACATTCAGCATGCTGCTTGTGGAAGGCAATATAAATAGCAGTGGAAGTCACTTAAAGGTAAATCAGACATACACAGCATTTTTGGAAATGTAGCTGCCAGCACATATACAGTACATATCTTCTTTCACATATTGGACAATGATTGGTTTGTATTGTTTAACCAAACAGCTTTAGAGCTGATCTTGAAGTCTCAGTTGAAGTGCACCTGCTTGTCTGCTTCCAGGTTCATTTCTAGCAGTATTTTGTTTTCACCATGGTATTCGCAGCACCAGAATACCATCTAGCTTGTATATAAACCTCATTTTTATTTGAGTAACTGTACTTGGAAAATTTTAATTATTACTTTGGAATAAATTCTCACTCCCAGATTTTACATTCCCAACATCAATTAGGATTTGCTACTTTAGCAGAAACTCAAGTTCATTAGAATCATTGTTTCCCAGGTTACAGCTGTTTTTTTGTCTGAGCTGGCCACTGTCTAGTGTTATGGGAAGATTCAGAAAAAAAACCACAATGCTAATTTAAGATACACTCAGAAAGTAATTGAGGATAATGCTTTAGAATTTTGTAGAAGAAAATATAAGTTACAGCAAGATAACTACAGCTTTTGTGTTTACAAGGATCTTGTATGCTCAGGTGCAGCAGAATTAAAAACAAATGAGGTAAAATGTTGAAATGAGAGTGAGTCAATTTTTTAAATTGAGGTGATGCATAATCAATGAATGTACAGAAGTTATAAATATGAAATACACCAGACAGTTTAGCTAAGCTGTTATTATACCCAAAGAGAATAGATAGAATGCTTACCCATATCCTGGGCTTGCTATGAAACTCCAGAGGAGGGAATCTCCAGAAAGAGATCCTTCCCTACTGGTGGTCAGCTCTTAAATGGGTCTAGGAGAGGTGCAGCCAGGCTCCACCCCTTCTGGCAGCACAGGTGAATTGCCTTCACCTGTGCTCTGTGGCTGACTCATTGCTCACCTCAGGTGATCAATGAGAGGTACAGGCTATGATTCAGCAGTTCCCATACCGTTGAATATTTAGAGAAAATTCATATGACGACTGTCTTCAGAAAGACAAGCTCTTTATCAGGCTACTGAAACTGTTTGCATGAATTTGTAATAAACACAGAGTCTCAATTTTAATTGAAAAGTGATGTGTGCTTGAAAGCTTCTTGTTCTTTTTTTCTGGCTTCCTTAGCAGATATAATGGAAAATACATCTTTGCTTCATTTTAATTGGCTGCATCCTCTATACTGCTTTCGCTCTTTCAGTCAGTAAGATTGGTCAGGTAATGGCACAGGCTGCTCAGGGAGATGGTGGAGTCACTACCTCTGCAAGTGTTCAAGAAAAGGGTAAATGTGGTACTGAGGGTTTTATAGTTTGGTGGGCATGGTGGCAACGGGTAGGCTATTAGACAAGATGGTCCTAATGGTCTTTTCCAACCTTGATAATTCTATGATTCTAAGATCAGTACATACTGATGGTTGACAAATGATAATGCTGATGATTTCTCTGGGTCTGTAATATGAAACTAATGACAAGTTTTATTAAAAAAAATGTGGGTTTTTTTTAGGGGATGAGATAATGTTTTTTTAAGGCAAAGTTGTGAAGAGTTGTGTCATTTCTGTAAAAGACAAGTAGGAGGAGAATGAGAAAGATTCTTCTACCAACCTTAACAGAGAAACTGAGAGAATATCATCAAAGACTGCTATTTTTTGAGGTTAGTCAGTTTGTTCCTTGTTTTATTCTTGTTTAAATATAATTGCAGGAAGTAATTTCTCACCTGACACAGGATAGTTATTTTTATTTGTTACTGTGCGGTTGTGTCCACAGAAGCACCTTTGACTATGAATGTAGGAATTGAATCCATAAACTTCTAATGTGTTTGAGTATGGGACTTTTAAGATAATGATTTCAATGCTTGTGAAGGATTTGCCTTAGGATTTGAAAAATGAATAAATAAATTTATTATGTTTGATTGTTCGGCATTTACATTTTATTGAACATTTAATATCAACTTACCAAGTACCTGTATTACAAGACATCATCTCTTCCACAAATCATTCACAAATGGAGACTTCTAGAGCTATGCAGTTATTTCTGTCATTCCATCTAGAAGGAATGAATAGTTTTATTCTCAAGGGTTACATACATTTATGTGGAGAACTTCCCTCTTTAAAAGCATTTTTAATTTTTATGACACATACTTACACTTATTTTCCCTTAGATGTTTTATGTTATAATTGAGCCAAACATGAAACTTGCAGTTATACATTTCACATACTTCTATCTAAAGTAGTTCCCTTGAGGATGACACGTGAATTATTTGCAAAGATATTTCATAGGTAAAAGCTAATAGTACAGTTTAGAGCAGAAAATTAATACGATGATACAAATCTTAGAGAACAGCCCAAACAAAACAAATCCTGCACAATGCTGGTTGGATTTTCTCTAAGTATACATATATAGCTGTTATTATTTTCTGATCACCACTAACATATTTCATACACTTTCATACAGCCTGTGAAGCACAAATTTCACACAAATTTTATTGTTAAATGGTCAAAACACAAAAAGCCTCTCTGACAGAGCTTTCTCTCCAGGACGCAGAGGGAGCTTTCTTTGTATATAGCTAGCACATGTTTTTAAAGCTGATGGATGGAAGAGATTATGTGTGCCCTGGGAGAAATAATATATCACCAAAGGCTTCTCTGGAATGTCAGCATATTTTCCTTATACTTAGATACTATACAAAGACCTTACTAAGTTATACACTGCTGGTCAGTGTACTATTATTTTACATCTGTACTTAAGGAAGATATGCTACAGAATCAGATGCTTTTCAGGATAAAATCAGTAAATGGTTTTTAAATCTATATTTTGACTATTAATTTTCTGTTTTGCCAAGAATTAGGTAGAACAGCTGCAGGGACAGCAGGTTAAATATGGCTTACACACTGTGAGGTTAAATGTATTTTATATACACACTATTTAAAATTGAATGTGATTTTTTCATTCCCCAAAGGCAGTAAAATTGAAAAATACAGACTAAATATTTTAATAAAGTTCAGGATATAGGAAAGCAATTTGGTCTTGAACTCCAAAATCAATATTCACTGGTTTAAGTAAGTGATTTTTAATATATATTTTTTTTTAAATTGCCAGATTAGTGATTAGCTTGGAATGATCATTAAAAAATGTGTAGATCTATTCTTAGGAGAATGACAGCCTTTCATCATGCTAAAGGTGTACTCGCAAGAATGTTCAGCTCTCACTGAAAAAAATTAAAATCTTAGTTTACTTTCACAAAGTAATACTCTCTTAAAGACTGTGATTATAAATATGTTTGGGGGTAAACTATACATGTATACATGAATTGCTGGAATAGGACTGGTCTGTTCAGCATTTTGGAGAATCAAATTCAAATGTCTGAATCAATTGCTACTGATTTGATTTCTGTGTCTGTGAGATCTGTCCCTGTGGAGAGGGAAAAAAAAACAACAACAAACATCTGCAAAAAGCAGCTCTACCAGCTGTAATAAAGATCTTCTTCGTGGATGAGTGCAATGCAAGCAAAATTGTGCAAAGTGCTGTTTGAGGAGCCATCTCTTCCACAAAAGTATGAGATGAGAGAAGGTACAGATCAAACATAAAGTAAGTTGGAACTTAGGAATGGAAACCATAGCCTGAATAATCATATTTAATCCACTGTAATCCTCAGAGAAAATACAACTTTTAAGTGTTCACTGTATCGTTAGTTCTGCATACTACCTGCTCTTTACTTCTCATATACCATAAAGCAGTTCTTCAACCAATTACAAACAGGAGCTTTGAAATCAAAGATGATGTATGGGAACTGCTGAATCACAGCCTGAACCTCTGATTGATCACCTGGGGCAAGCAATGAGTCAGCCATGGGAGCACAGGTGAAGGCAATTCTCCTGTGCTGCCGGAAGGAGTGGAGCCTCGCTCCTCCTCTCCTAGACCCATTTAAGAGCTGACCATCAGTAAGGAAGGATCTCTTTCTGGTGATCCTTTCTTTTGGAGTTTTTCAGCAAGCTCAGGACAAGAGTAAGCCCTTTATCTACTTTTTACTTTTTTTTTTTTAATAATAATCTGCTTAGCCAAATACTCTTGTATATTTTCTAATTTTAACATCTGTATATTCTTTGATTATACAGATGAAATTTAGCTAAGATGTTTCATAGGAAGAGATCTGGAGTGGTTGTGGATATTGTCAGTCTACATAGGTCCTGGACTAGTAGAATGTTTATAAAATAACTTTTCCAGATAACACAAGAAACCAAAAAAGCACTTAGTATCCAAATATCTATTGACTCTGTGATACAGGAAAGTTTATTTTCAGTTTCAGTTCTAGTTGTCTTTTTTAAGGGAGATAATTAGGGTATATACAGTATTATTATTTGTGATCAAAGTCACAAATTGAATACATGATAACGTCTAGTTTTATGCATGTATTGATGAATATGGAAAAGTCATGAATATGTAACTGACGTAGTGTCTGCTTTAAATGAGACTCAACTTGAATTTGTTAAATCTAAAATTAAATCCAGAATGATTTTTTTATTAATTCCTTTAATAAGAAAGATTGATCTTGCGGTGAGTCAGTGAAAATCAAACCACATAAAAAGATAAATTCTCTGTATAATATCAGCCATGCAGTCTTATTATGCTAATTGCAGCGGACAGTGTATATTGTAGGTATGTCATCCAAGTTTTTATGTCGTATTAGACTAATTTTTGTTGCAAAAGCTGCCTTGGTCTGCAACTGTTCTTTTTCTTTTCTATAGAGCAGCTAGACAGCCTTGTACTAAATAAAGTGATGTACTAGGACAATGTTGTTGTGAACATTTTCAAGTAACTTGTCTCAGCTCAATAGTCCCCAGACCTTTTTGTTATTAAGGAGTTGGTATAGGGTCATCCAATTCTGGGAACCCCATGTGTACTTTATGGGATCAAGGATACACTTGTCTATGGATCTTGAGCAAATTGCTCAGGTCTGTTTAAGCAGCCACTGAAAATTTGTGGCTCGATATGGTCTATACGATCTTTAACTCCTGTTGAAAGACATTAGAGCTAGGTATTTGCACAATATCTAATTTTCTGCATATCTAGCTACTCACAGGCAAGAATACTTGGCACCTACTCTCCTTTGAAGAAAACCAGATTAAGAAACCCCTTTTCTTGAAGCATTCTCAAATGCCTATCTCCATTCTTTATCAGCCTGTCCTTTAACACCTTGTCCTTCTGTTTCTTATTCTTTGTCATCTTCAGAAGGATGATCACCAGATATGTTAAGCATCACAAGGCTGGGGATCACGAAGGCCTCACATAGTCAGTGTATGTGCTAGTCTATTGTACCATGTGGCCTCTATGCTTCCTTTGGCCACTTTCATGCTCTCAGAAGGAGCTAGCAGATACAATTGTTCCCAGAGCCATGAAGCAGCAAGGTTAGATTTTCTGCTCAGCTTCCACGTTAAAAAGGAAATATTATCGTAACCTTCATTCTCTGAAGAATACTTAGAGCACAAGAATAGTTTTACTTATAATTGCTTTTATAAAGAGTCTTAAAGAAACTGGAGAGCTTTGTACAGTGAAGGCAGAACAATGCATGAAAGGAAGAGAAGGACTCTGCTGAGCACAGCTGTACAATGGAGCTCCACACTGCATTTCAGTAGTCCTTCACCAGGCCAAGGAGACTCAGCTATAAGACTTCTCCCTGAGGTATGAATTTTTATTAGTGCTGGGTAGGAAGGATATTTTGCTTTATTTGCTTGTTTCCTGTGCAGTTTTTGCGGTCTGGAAAATGTTCTGTTTAAGAAAGGAATAAAATATCAAAATCCTCAAAAAAAAAATCTCCACAGCCAAAATTTGTAAAAATAGCTCTAGTCAATTGAAATGCTTTACTTAAAAACTTTAAATGTTTCTCCTCTGTTTGACTGGCTTTTTTTTGTTTGTTTTGTTTTTGCCCTAGTGTTTTATTTAATATTCTAAACTTATTTTTTAGGTCAGGAAAAGTTGTTTTAAAATTTCAAAGCATCAGAATCAAATGTTTTGATGATTTCTGAACTTTTTTTCCACGTTGTTCTCCCACCAGATTTATGAAGGTCATTTCTTTCCTTATTCAAATGAATAGACATTTTCTGATTAAATATGTATAACTGAAAGATTTCCAACACTGTTCCTACAGGCTTCTTTTACAACAAGGTCAGAAGCTATTACTATTTGATATTTATATTACGTTTATTCTAGGACCTGTAATTAATGCAGAATGTTTTCATTAGCAGCTTAATCTGGGGACCTTGCAATGAATATGCTTTGTGTTTTGATAAGCTTTCTTTTGTTACCGTATTTCCAGTGAAATTTAGTAGGGACTGTCAGGGTTCTCTGCAGACAGACGCAGCCCCTGTCTGTGGCGTGCTTACTGTCTCCACTTGCAGCATAGAATAGGAGAAGTGTATGTCAAAGTCCTTAATCTTTAGCCAGAGATCTGTTTCTACAGTGTTTAGGAGCTTCTGCTCCAAATACTTGCTATATTCTCTAATTTGCAACAAGGAGCCATAGTTTAGTTTCAGAAAAACCAAGGGCAAAGCATTCAGTTGTTCGAATGTTTTAGGCATTACATCAGCTAAATGTATCCCACTGCCATTCTGGCATCCTGAAGCTATTTTGCTGTGACTCACAAAGGTACTAATGAAGTTATCTGTGTGCACTGCTAACAAGCAGCCATCTTGAAGGTCACCACCAGTTCTTGTCTGCAGGCCCTCATCCTGGCTGTTGTGGGGGTTATGCCCACTGGGGTTGGGATGAATGGGAACAGCAACTGTGTGTATTCACAGCTCCACGGCTTCAGGTTCACACATTGCCTCCAAGAAAAGATTTAGGCTCAAACTCCTGACCCTGAAAGAAGGTTGTGGTGGAGTAGAGATCAGCCTCTGGTTACCTATCATCAGAGGAGGTTTGAGTTGAATGTTATGAAAAACTTCTTCTCAGAAAGAGTGGTGAGACATTGGCACAGGCTGCCCATGGAGGTGGAGGGGTTACTGACCCTGCAGCTGTTCAAGAAATGTGGAGATGTGGCACTGAGGGACATGATTAGTGGTATGGTGGTGATGGGTTGATGATTAGACTAAATGATTTTGGAGGTCTTTTCCAACCTGGATGATTCTATGATTCTGAATGTTAAAGGCCTTGAGGACTTGTGTAGCACTGAGATTAATATCCAGGAGTCCCAATCCACATTCAGCTACATCAGTAGAAATAGAGGGGCAGAGGAGAGGGAAGAACTGGCAATAAAATACAGCAGTAAAGTAGTAACTGACTCTTAATTAATACAGGAAATTAATGTTGCAAAGTGAAAGAATTCATTCAATGAAAATATCACAAGATCACATCTGTAGGATCCGTGATGGTTTCTTGCTATATGTGAAATTGCTTTATGGAAAACGAGAATATGCTTAATTTTTGAAAATTAGCAAGTCATCTTTATAGAGGAGGTTCTGTCTGGTTAAAGGAAATGTAGCTTAAGAATGGGCTTTAATAATCAAGTTAGCTGACAGACCCGGGTGTCATTTGCTAGCCAGTGTAGGAAAGTACAAGTACTAGTAACAATCACAGCATACATTCAAATTGAAGCCATATTCTCAATGATTTTAAGTTAAAGCTAGCTGACACAATGATGAACATGGCTTGCCTTTGCTATTTCAGCTACAAAATCAGCATTATGCTTGCAACTTTAAAAATGGAATAGAATGAAAATGTCCTGTGCAAGTAGGACTGTTGAGATACTGTGTAAATAAGCAGCTTTTATTACTGCTTTACTTTACCCTCAAACATAATGGAAAAATTGCTATGATATCCAGTATTTGGCTTACATTTCTGAAGTATTTTTGAAAATGTTTCAGATGGTAACAAATCTCCTTTTGGTTTGCTGCTGCATCAAATAATATATCATAAAATGAGGAAAGATAGAAGGCCTTGGCTGATTACTTAAACGATATTTTGTCAAAGTTTTTCCATTCCTCCCATGAAAACTCATATAGCACACATTCATAGAGCTGAGTCTTTTGTATTCACATTTTATCAACCTCTACATTAAACAGCAGCTTTCCACTTGTTTGAAGGTTGTTTTTTTTTTTAATAACAGTAATGCTATGCTGCTGTCAGGTCTTATTTTAGAAGAATTCATTGTATATGTAAAATATTTTAGAGGACATTTAATGAAAGATTTAAAGAATTAACCATAAAATTAAATGGATTTATGTTTATGAATTGTTTCTTACTCCAAACTCTAATGAAATGGTTTGGGATATTTATGTAAATTCTGAGACAGGAAATTTTGAACTGGTCACTGAGTAACAGAATGCCATTAAGAGCTGTGAGGTCTCCAACAGCCTTCAGGTAAGAGAAAATGCTATTAAGTTCATATAAAGTCATGTGAAGACCTGTTTTTTTTTTTTTTTAAATTGGTAGATTTTAGTGATTCAACTTCTACTGACCTCTGAAACACCCATTAGGAAGTTATTGCTTTACAAAATCAGTATCAACATTTCAGTTCACTAAGGTCTGTTCAAATCCATGGGAAACAATACATTAACATCCTAATATGAAAGCTGAATCAGAAATCTTCTTCCTTCATATTTATTATGTACTTTAAGCTCCATCTATCTTTTCCTCTTCTTCTTTCCCTCCCAGTGAAAATACTACCTTTTCTTCCCTTCTGAAATGTCAAGACTTGCATATTGCTCACCACATTCCAGCAGCCTCTGTTTTCTTTCTGCTCCTAGGCTCAAGATGAGCTCTGATCAAACCTCTCAGCACTGAAAGAGCTCAAAACATTGCTCTGCTGCCTCTTAGCCCAAGTTTTCCTCTCATTCTTGTACTTGCTCTTTGTCTCTTGGGATAAGTGCACATAGCCAATTATGGTTTCTTATATTCAAAAGCAGAACAGTGGCAGATCAGCAGCAGTTTTTCCTGTATGTATTCTTTTTGACAGAACCCTATTGGTCCTGCTTAAGCCGTTCAACGGAGAAGCCACATCTTAAAGTATACTTGACTTTCCACTCTTCAAGCAGCTATTCAGGTTTCTGCCTGAAAGTTAATTATTTTGATGCATTGCTGATCTCCTTTAGGTTTGCACAGGATTTGCCTCTGTGAATGTCCCAACTTGACACGCGCTCTTCTGCATTTCCCTAACTGTGTGGGAGAACTATCCATCAGAGAGGGTTATCTTTGCTGGGTTTCCTCCTTGGCAAGGGAACACAGCCAGAATTATCCCTATGCCTTCCAGACTTTAAAAATAAATAATAAAGAAAATAGCACTGAGCTACTGTAACATTCAGTGTTTTGATGTTAAAGCTGTCCCTGCCAGGACTCCAAAGCCTCATTCCTCTTCCTGAGGCCTGTGTTCTGATTCCTTCATTTAGGAAGGAAATTCACCTGCTCTCATTCTCTGCTGCTCTTAGTCCTCTGGCTGCACAGGTGGTGCTACTTGTGAGAACTGGGTCAGACCATGGCTTTAAGGCTTTGCATGTCTGTGTTTAGATCTGCTGGCTTTAGGTCTATTTAATACTATATATTCAATATCTCTTAATATATATTTCGTATGTTTTCTAGGTTTGAAGTGTCTTAGACCTTAATTCTTAAACATAGACTTAAATTATAAATGATATGTGTTAAGATTGATCTAAAATTTGATTCTGGTCTATGTTACATATATCTTTTTAGAATCGAAAGGGGAATTGTTTAAAGCTTTCATGAATAACTGTAATTGGACATAAATTCATTTTAAAATAATCCTATTGATTATTTTGAATTTGTTCTCACCTTCCTTCTCATCATAGCATTTTCTTTAGCTTTCTTTTCTTGTGTGTTGTTGATTGACTGATAAAATCTCAGAAACAGTGCACCGAATTTTTTTTCCTGGGATCCCTGTCAGCATAGAGTCCTATATTGAGCATTTCACTTCAGCTAGAACATTAATAACTTGTGCTTTCAGGAATTAAATGTTGTTTTCACAATTTAATTCTTATTGGCTTTCTTTGAACAAGAGGAACTGTTGTGATGGTCCAGTTCAGAGTGATAGAGACCACAGGACCTTTTATTTTGTTTTGGATTACTTGTTGACAGTCTTTCTATTTTTGTCAGATTGTTCAATATATCATTTTCTTCACATGAGAGAAAGAAGCCGTTATGTCTTTCTTGCCAATGGTGCAGAAAATGTTTTGCTTGCTGAGCAGTATTAAAGTTCTTCCTATTATACACCTATAAAAATAGGGCATTACTTTGATTAGCACCAAGAGATTTTTTTTTATAACTTTTATGTGCATTAGTTTTGGGTGCAAATAATTTAAGCTACTGCAATTAGTGAAGTAGATAAGAGATATTATTGATTATGGAAACACATGCATTAAGTATTCTAATGTTAATATGAACACATGCTTATTACAGAGACCTCTTGTTGACAAGCTAATTTTTAAAAAGTCGTTATTATAAATTGTTTCAGCTGGTCAGATCATATAAAATCTACTTGTACTGTAATATTCCAGATGCTTGATTACTGTTCTTAGTGTAGCAAGTTGCCAATTTCTCCCTCCTGAGAATGTATGACAGATTGTATTTCAATCTGTTGATGTTCTTGATTTCAGTTGAAGTACATAATTGTCACTAATGCTAAGAAGCTGGGACATACCCTGGAAATGTATAATTTCATGAAATGTATGATAGTATTTTGTGTTCCAGAAATTTCAAATGATGCAAGACAGTATATTTTATCTGGTGAGGAGGATAATGATCAGAGGCAGAAGGAAAAACAGATAATTATAGCAGCAAAAATGGTGGATAAGCTAATTCTACTAACAATGCAGGTTAAATTGTATTTGTGTGTTCTGGTGATTGGGAAAGGGGAGAGGCTACAGGAAAACATACTTGTTGGACCCTACCCTCCGCTTTCTGCTCCAAAAGGCTCAGATGACGCAGTCATCCCAGCACAAAGTGAGTGACAGAAAGGAAGGAAAGTAACATGCTTGTGTTATACGATCTCAATGAACTTTCCCACAGGAGCCGAGGCATGGCATGGTGTACTGCCTCTTCCCATGTTCTGGAAAATGGAGGCAGAAAGACTCTTCTTCTGTCTGATGACATGCTTGTACTGTAGGATCAGAAAAAGAATTTGTAGAAGAACAAAGGGTGTGATAAACCTTACAGTCAAAATCAATGACTGTCAAGAAGCAGGAACATTTGGATTGCTTAATTCTTCACTACAGAGGAAGATCAGGGTTAACAAAGATTTTTGGGTTCTCACTACATCATCATTTCTTTTTGCATCTTCCCCTCCTCATTGTCCTTTCCCATCTTAGCTATCTATCTCAGCAAACAACTGGCTTCCTGAAATGCATCTGACTTGGTCCTGGCCCTCTCAGGCAATACATGTCTTAGTTTCCTCTCCAAGCACTTTGGCCATGGGAATGGAGACCTGGACCTGTTCCCAGTTTGGCTATTGCTGCAGAATCGCACCATGATAGCTCTTATACTTCAGTTTTGGTTTCACATATGGCTAACAGTGACTGTTACTGAAAGTGCCAGTCCCACTCCCCATACGTCATATTTTCTAAGGTTTTGAGGTTTAGTATTTTTATATTTTCCCTCTATGTGATCTATGTGATTTTTGTAATGCCTGTATTAACAGAACTAAGAGGAAAAACTGAGGTGCTGGCTTATTCTTCTACTGAATGCCTTAGGGAGAATAATTTGACAGAAACTGTCTCTTGGAGTGTAAGATCAAGCTGACATAATGAGGGGTACAAGACGTAGCTGCCCTGCTAAAACTGTAAATAGTATGTGTCCATTTGTAAATTTTGTAAGATGCAAAGAGCAAAAGATATATGCAAAGAGCATATAGTTATCTCAAGCTATAATTCTTTCAGATGAAGAAAAGAATTAAATCAATGCTCTATTAATTGCTCTTGAAGTATTATTTTTTAAATATGTCAGTTTGAAAATAGCTCTTGTTCTTAAATGTATTTAATTCTGGTAGAGAATCTCTGTAATTTCTGTGGCATATGAAATTTCTGTGATACACACTGAAACAAAAAGCTGGTTTATAAAAATGGATATCTGCAAAAAAAATTCTAGGTTTTGTCTCACCTTGAAAGGAGAAAATAAAGGCAACTAGATCATCCCACTTCACTGGCACTTTATTAAGTTGTTCAGTAGGAATTAGATCAACTTTTAAGTACGTATGTTCCTCACGTCACATTCTCCTATCTTTTCTTGTGCAAAATAATGCTTCCCATTGGGAAGTCTGTCATTTTCATACATTGAAACTGGTAATTTTAGAGGTGGCAAAATAAGTAGGTAGAGGAAAGAATGGTACAGGAAGATATTTTTTACATGATATTTCCAGTTGCAGGAGGACAAGACTGGTTTTATAGCCTTAGGAGGATGTATATAGTTTCCTGGATTTTGGAATAGTGAATAGTTAAATTGCTTTTTTAAATTACTGCATAAAACACACAAAGTTGTTTTTCATTTATTAGAAACAATATTTGAATGTGAAGGATTAAACTAATGGGGTTACAGGTTTTCTCCTCTTTGAGTGTGACCAGTCCTAAATGTGGACTATATTACTTTACCGACTGAAAATATTAGCTTCATTGCAAAATATGTATGTTCTAACATTTTTCTGGTAGCAGGTAATGCTGGAAGAAGGTCATCTCAAGGGGGTCTTAAGAGGATAATGTGGAGAACGAACACAAAAATTTGCCTTAAATAAGATAAATGATATTCAGTAAAGCAGACTCTTGTTTTTTAGGGTGATATGTTGCTGATAGTTTAAATATTAACTGAAAAATTATTTCTTTGGTACCCAATACTTAGTCATGTAAGTAAGCCTGTTGATGTCAACGTTTCCAGATTAATGCTCTCTTATTTTTTATAATTATTTCATTAAAAATATTCACAAGATGTACTAGTGTTATTAATACTGAATATAACTGAAAAAGAAAAAGAAAATGGATGATTTTGCTACAGAAATATACATGACATGCTATCTGTAAAACCTCAATATAGTAAAGTCATAGACAAGCTTTGTCTTGTATTCTTTTTCATAGAAACATACAGATTAGAAAAAACAAAATCATCTGGTCCAACTGTCATCCCATTACCATCATTGTCCCTTAGTGCCACATTTGCTCATTTCTTGAACACCTCCACCGATGCTGACTCCACCACTGGAGCCTGGCAGCCTGTTCCACTCTTCCTGAGAAAAAAATTTCCCTAATATCCATCCTGAACCACTGCTTGTGCAGACTAAGGTCATTGCATTTAGTCCTATCTCTGTTATCTGGGAGACGAGGCCAATTCCCAGCTTGCTACAACCTCCTTTCAGGTAGCTATAGAGAAGCTTTGGTCTGTTTTGAACTCAAGCTTACCAGATCCACCTGACTTGAAGGTATGCATTTCTGCCCAATCTGTAGTAAGTCTGGAGGCTTTTGTTGAGGAAAACCTCTTCCATCAGCTAAATCTGCTCCTGGGGTTTCTCTACATTAAAGTTTGCCACCTGCCCAACCCTGCCCCAGGTATGTGTAAATATATAAAAATAAAGCTAGGATGTATTCAAAGTGATCTGAGCTGCAATGTGAAAAATTCTTAGGGATTCCCCTACCTGAACAAAGACTATCCATGCTAGCCTATAATGGAGGATATCTATAGCAGTATGGGACTGCACCTTGAATATAAATGCACCCCTTTCAGTCAGCTTGGAAACAGGAGACCAGAGTACTACGGTGAAAAACAAGATTCACATAGTGATGATAAAATGTGATACTGAATAAAGACTGCCTGCATAATATGACTGCAACACTGGAAAAACTGCTTCTCTTGTGCAAGGAATTCATATAATTCCCTAGCACTGGGGCTTTGTTTTGATTTTCACAGAACAAAATTAATAATGACAGACTTCATATGTGTAAGTATTAATTCACGTCAAAAAATGCTCTATAAACACAAGTCATATGTTATTGTAGATTGAGATAAGTCACATTCTTTTCTATATTAGGACCATTCCTTTGTTCTTCAGTAAATAGATGTTTCTCTTTAAAGGTTAAGAAATGAGAACTGTGGCAGTAGGTCAGTGGGTAATATACACCCGCTCTCACTTGTTTAAATTATATTTCCTCTTTCCACTGTGGCTCAGCAGTATCTGGAGACTATTGTTCCCTAGGCTAATGCAATCTTTCCACACGAAAAGCTCTTGATCTGTTCCTTATCTACACTCCAGTTGCTGGCACCAGTGTTTCATCCATTTGGTGCTAAAATGCACAGAAAGCAAATACATATCATTTCAGTGCTGAGGTACACTTCCAGAATCTTTAGCTCAGCTTATTTTCATTAACCAAGATTTTTCATGTCAGCAATATACATGCCCTTGTGCCCTTCACCCTAGGGAGAGAGAGAAATGAAGAAGGGGAAAAGGTCTGTGAGGCTTCAAAAACAAAAATATTCAGAGCCATAAAGCCTTTCAAGCAAAGATAGTAAGATTTGCTTTGTGTATATGAGCGTATACAGAGTTAATACATCTTTTTCTACACATTTTTACACAGATGCACACGCATACTGTCACTCATTTTACTCATGACATTACGGCTATTAACAATGTGTTATCTGAAACAAGAAAAAGACCTGGTAGTCTTTGATGCTAAAATTTTTCTTATAATGTTAGCACCATTGCAAGTACGTATTGCACACTGGCTAACAGAATTAGTTCAATTTGTCATGTTTATTTTTATCCTTGAGCTTTTATGCGTTATTTATGAATGTTCATTTAAAAGCACATATTTGCATAATTTACTGATTTTTGGGGGGGGAAGAAAAAGCTTATTTGCTTTTCACTTAAACTAGTATAATTTGAGATTTAGCATTTCTGAAAACCAGTTTGACAGGAATGTAGCAAAATTCATTATGCTTTAACTTTATAGCATGATATTCTGAAAGCTGGGATCTTTCTATAAACTTCACTCATGTAATCTAAGAGATTATATGATGTATATTAAAAGCAAAAATGTTATCATAATATACTTTCAATACAAAATTTAGATATGAAAATATCTAAATTAAATTTTGCAGTAGAACTCTACAAATCTTTACATATTAAAGTACTAAAAAACAAAACACAGCTCCCCCCCAAAAAAGAGAAGTGATGAACTGCCATAACAGCTTAGCCATGCACAAACTATTCAATTACCAGATTAGCAGAGAGCTGTAAATCACACTGCTGAAAGAATTCAGTTACTTTCTGCAAGACATGTATTGCATCAGCCAGAACAAAAAAGGATGTAAGAAGGTACCAGGAATAAAGCCTGTAATTTTCCAATCATGTGCTTAAAAATTAAATATTGTAATATTTAATTACAAGCTTTTGTATGAGTAATTTCATAAGAGAAATCAGGGCCTTATAAGAAGACAAACATAATACATTAATATGTCTGGATTTTCATTTGCTTCTTTTTATTTCTGATTATTTTTAATTATAAATATGAATACTGTCAAATACATCACATGTAATATTTAATTATCAACATTTTTTGATTTATCATCTTTGCAAAGTCACACTGTATTGGTATTGTAATTACTTGTTTTTTTAATTAAAATTAATACAAAATTTGGCATATATAAAAACCCTAGCATTATATAGGGATAATTATTTATATAAAACCTAAAACATCTCATTACCATGGGAGATAAAAAGGCCTTTAACAGTAGGAATGTTATCAGCCTCTAGTGACCAACTGTTTTCTCCTCAATAATTAAAGAAGCAGTTAAATGTACCCCAAATTCAGTCTTTTTAATCTCTGCAGTACTGTAGTTTGTGCTGAATGTAGGCAGTGGTGAAATACGCTGGAGTTATGCCAGGGATATTTCTCGTAGTCTTAAATAAATACTATAGAATTGTAACAACACACTGTGTGAGGACCCCGCTGTGCTATGTTTCTTTTCATAATGAGTGTTCTAAGGATTTGAAGTAAAAATCAAAATCATAAATTTTTCTGAAAAGGGTTTAGAAAAATGAAGTGCCCAGATATTTGCCTTTGAAGGTTTGTTTTTGTAAATAACTATGGTTACAACCAACCATCAAGGTAATGTTTAAAGATAAAGATTCATTCTTCCATGGTACTAGTAAATCCTTGTTGCAGTTAGAGTCAGTATTCTAATAACTAATGGGTCTAATTCCCTGAACTGTTTCAATTTAAATTGCTTTACCAAACTTTCCCTTATGTTAGGAGACAGGAATTTGCAGTAGTGATCCCTGGAGAATGGGCACAAACTTCTGATTTTTAGGCTAATTCTGTGAAGAAGATTCAGCTTTGTCTGTGCCCAGATAGAATTTCCAATTGCAATTGGCATGGAGCACAGCAGATTTGATACACTACAAGAAAATTTGCAGGATTAAGACCATTATGAATGTATCAGAGGGAAGGGACCTTGACAGGCTTGAGAGGTTGGTCCATGTGAACATCATGAAATTCAGAAAAGACAAGAGTAAAGTGCTGCATCTGGATTGGGACAATCCCTAATTTTGAATACAGGCTGGATGAGAAGTATATTAAGAGCAGCCCTCCAAAGAAGGACTTGGTTGTGGATGAAAAGCTTGATGTGAGCTGGTGGTGTGCACTTTCAATCTTGAAAGCCAACAGTGAGCAGTAGCCAGCAGCTTGTCAAAGTAGTTCTCCCACGGTACTCCTCTCTAGAGGAGTACCCTACCACTGCATCCAGCTCTGGGGACTCCAGAAGTGGAGATGTTGGAGTGGGTCCAGATGAGAGACACAAAGATCATAGAAGGTTGGAGCACCACTCCTTTGATATTGTGGACCAACATAATTAAATAGGAGATGTTACTTTCAGAGCAACCCTCCTAAATAACATTTGACATACAATAAAATCCTAAAAACCACAGGAATAAGCAGCATCAAGCATGGCATCTGAGCAGGCAGTGAATTAGTGCAGGCTGTGTAAGTCCAAGGGTTGTATGGCAGAGACATTCAGTGGTAGAGATTAGAAGATAGCTTACTCATATCTCAGTACACTTCCACAATTTTTTCGTTCATGGCTTGCCATTCTCCCTGGAACATACAGCTTGTCTTAGGAGATAATAAGGAGTTAATAAGATTTTACTCAGTGAGACTTGCCCTTGTTGAAGCCGTTCTTCCATTGGAACTCTATGTGTTAAAATGCTCATTAAGAAGATTTTACAAGTTACCTTTTTCCCCACTTCAAATCTGTTACAAAATTACAGTTCTGTTTGCTATATTGTTCATTAAGTTAATTACCACTTGTTTAGTTCTCCCTTCTTCCTACATTCCTTTCTATAGTTACATATATGTGCCATTTTTCACCAATTGGAAACAGCCACATTAAGGTCCTAACTTACTAACATCTCAAACGTTATTTCATATCATTTTATCTTCCTGAGTTTTTTCAATCAACTGAGTGTTGACAGAACTCTGTCAGTCTAACCCTTCATTCAGGATGTCACATTTAGTAGATTATAACAATAGTTTTTGGATGAAAACAAAGACTGCTGAAATCAGCAGAAAGAATCCAATCCTTCTGAGAAAATGAATATTCAGAAAATGATTTCTAACCAAAGATACATCATTAATTTGTTACAAGCAGAGCCAACATGCATTTGCTGTGTGTAGGCCAGGACTGCTGCTTGACATTTACCTGAGTAATAAAGGGAAAAAGTCCTAACTAGAACAGTAAATCATTGAAATTGTTGTGCTAAGAGTGGGAGGATGCCTACCCAAGGAAGCAATTTAAATGTTTTTCTTTAAGTAAACATGTTAGACTTTGGCAGAAAATACACAGCCTAGAATTTCAATTACAGTAAGCTCTAAGAAGAAATGTAATAACAAGCATGGAACAGTGCCACAAAAAGAGAAAAATGAAAATACTGGTGCTGTCTTGCGGGACAGGGCGGTGGAGGCAGGTAAGCTGAGATGCTCTTCCCCACCCCTGAGACACAGCAGCCACTCTCACTAAATCCTGTGTGGACAAATTTTGCCCCTCTGCATTGCCTTTGCTTTGGATGAGGCAGCAGCTTGGTTTGCACTTGACCTGCACAAAGAAAAAGAACTGTTTTCTCAGGAAATAAAGTCATTATAATGAGATGGAAGAATCACTTATAATGAGTTATTCTTGCAGATGACATGTTTCAGCCTGGGCTAAATGAACCAAACACTGCAGGTGGAAAAAGTAGCCCACAACATGGTGTGACTCACCTCAAAGGCTGAAATTCAGCCTTTTCCTATTTAAATACAGATTTGTTATACTAAAGCCATAAGGATAGCTTACTGTTGAGCCATTTAAAAAACACAGACACATTCTCCTTTACCCAATATCAGAATACTAGTACATAAAGTTTTTTAAAATGACATGCTATAACTAAACTATAAATTACACAACCAATCTATGATCAGATTCAGAAATTTTTCTCAAAAACTCTGAAAGGAGCAACTTTGCTTACGGCCATAAAAAGCTGAAGTTTCTCTATCATGTTTGCCTAATCTTAATAATTTCTTCTAAACCTTAAAATCTCAGCCCTTGTACCCTTTCCCTGATTATTAATTTGTTTTACAAGTTATTTTCTGGAATGGTGAGAACTGTCTGAAAAACAAAGCATTCTTCAGTGTGAAAAGGAGGTTTCACCAAGGACAGATTGTGACAGCTTCAGTAGACAAAGGAAGAACAACTGATGTCATCTACCTGGACTTATGCGAGGCCTTTAATATGATCGCACAACACATTCTTATCTCTAAATTGGAAAGATACAGATTTTAAGGGTGAACTATTCAGTGGATAAGGAATTGGTTGAATGGTTGAAGCCAGAGTGTTGCGGTCAATGGATCAGTGTTCAGGTAGAGGCCACTGACAAGTGGTTTCCCCAGGGATCCGTCTTGGGACCGGTGCTTCTTCAACGTCTTTTATTAATGACCTAGATAGTGAGATTGAATGCACCCTCAGCAAGTTTACTGAAGACATTAAGCTGAGTGGTACTGTTGATATGACAGAAGGAAAGGACTTGAAAAGCTTGAAAAGTGAGCCTGCTGAACCAAATGAAGTTCACCAGGCCAGTGTAGGGTGTTACTCTTGGGTTAGAGCAATTCCAGATATGTATACAGACTAGAAGAGAACTTGAGAGCAGCCTTGAGAAGGTCTTAGAGGTTCTAGTGGACAAAGCGCTGGACACGAGCCAGCAGTATGCACTTGCAGCCTGAAAGGCTAACTGTGTCCTGGCTGCATCAAAAGAGAGGTGCAACAGGGTATGGAAGGGGAATATCCCCTTGTATTCTTTGTGAGGCCCCGTCCGGGGTACTACATCCAGGCCTGGGATCCCCAACACAAGAAGGATGAGGAGCTGCTGGAGAGGATCCAGAGGATGGCCTTGAAGACGATAACAGGACTGAAGAACCTCCCCTATGAACAAAGTGAGAGAACTGGACTTATTTAGTTAGGGAAGAGAGGGTTCCAAGGAGACCTTTTGGCCTTATAGTGAGGAGAGAGAATTGACTTTTTGCATGGTCTGGTATTGGTAAGACATGTAGGAATGCCTTTAACCTAAAAGAAAAGAGAATAAGTTTAGATGTTAGGAAGAAAATATTTTCTTAGGGAGTGATGAGGCACTGGCACAAGCTGCCCAGAGAAGCTGTGGAGGCATTCAAGGCAAGTTTGGGTGGGGCCCTGGGTAGCCTGATCTTAAGGGTGGAAACTGCCCTCAGCAGGGGATTGGAACTGGATGGGCTTTAAGGTCTCTTCCAATCCAAGCTATTATACTATTCTATGAACTGTACCTTACTTCCTTCCAAAATAAACATCTTGAAATCCAGGTCCCTAGACATGACCTACCTAGCCACAATCATCTCCCTTTACTTTGCTAAAGCTGTGCAATTTCCACCAAGTAAGGGTTTAAAGCAGATTCTCTTTAGCTTTTATTTTAACATCCAAGTTATTTCTCTTTTGTACAACTTAACACCTCAGTTTTATTGACTTATCTTTCTATATAATTACACTATGTTCTGTTGCCCAGAATTATCATTTCTTCACTTTTCCAGAAAGATCCTAGGGGCTGCCTTCTGTTCACAGATGATGTTTGTACTCACTTTCTGCTGATTGTACTTTCAATTTAATCACTATTGAAAAATAATTGTAGGCTGTATACAGATTGGACATACCTAATCTTTTTTGAAGTCTCTTCATTTTTATTGTACATTTACAAATCTGTACATTACTTACATTTACATATCCAGGCTGAGGATCACAAAGGTGGGTTTACAGGGGTTACATGTTTACTAGTTCCTCCATCATTTATACACTTCATTTAATCAATTCTTGTGATGAAGTCCCATATGAATTAGTTTAACTGAGCTAATGTGTAATTACTGTTTCTCTCCATCCTCATGTTTGCTACTTTAGCCAGCTGGGAATTTTGCTTGTACTGTATGTTCCAGAGAAATCAGAGATAATCTGTGTTTGAACTATTTTCTTACCTTTTGTACTCTTCAGAAATCTGATTTTTTTATAAATCAAAATTTCAGAATCTCTCCCCGCTTCCCCCCCCCTTTTTTTATTTTAAATCCTGTAAGAGGTATGAACATGGATATTTATTAGTGTCTTTTAAATTCAGCCATTTAGCTCTGATATATCACTGCTTTTGTGTGCAAATGCAATGTTTTGTGTGCAAATGTTGCAAAAAGCAAATGGCTCTGCACATCTCTAGATTGTATAGTGGAATAATGTAGCCTGGGAGGCATTTGGTCATCTGGTCCAATGTCATGCTCAAAGCAGATCTGTACTTGCAGTTAGTCCAGGTTACCTGTGACCATACTTAAGAGAGTTTTAGGGGTCTCCAAGGATAATGACTGTCTCTCTGGACAATCTACTTCGAAGCTGAACTTTACTCATTCTGACAGTTTTTTTTTCCTTATATTTAATTAAAACTTTCTTTCCTGTGACTTTTGTTTGTTGCCCCACATCTTTATAATGCATCCCTTTGAGGAGAGTTTGGTTCTGTTCTCTCTATGATCACCCACCTACAACTTCTCCTAAGGTAACATCTGACCAAGCTCCTTCCCGGCTTGGTTTCTGTTTGTGTTTTGTATTCTGACCTATAACCCAAGCATATTGGCACATATGAAATACACAAATTGTAACAGAAGTTGTGTTCTTTTCAGACAGATCTTACAATTCTGAACAAGTTGTTAATGTATTAATATTTACTTTCTAGTCTGATAACTGTAGAACCTGTGAAAGCTTTAATAAAATTAGATATATAAAAGAAAACACAATAAGATTCATGCTCCATTGGGAGAACATCCCATTTATTTCATGGAAGATTCTTTAGATTTATATATATTTTTATTTTATTTCTTTGTACAATTGTAATCATCACTGATGACTGAGAATATATGATGGTATTTTGTATTCCCACAATCTTGCTTGACCAATATTACTTATAATCCAGAAGATATTTAGGGCTCTGACACATCCGCCTTAAATAAAAAAAAAATCTGAGAACTGATATTTTTCAGTCTGTGAAATTTTTCTCTCCAGAATACTATGTTAGTATCTTCATAAACCCATGAATTTAATTTGGGCAAAGTTTATGTTGAAATGAAGACTACAAAAGGAGTCCTGCTTGACTGGTAATTTTGTGGCACTAGAAATTAAAAATGACATTCTATGAATTTATCTGCCAGTAGAAACATTCTCCTACTGCACTGCAAGATGTCCACCCCATACCAATATATGGCACCAGTGAAAAATTATAATTGTAAGCTAATTCTTTTAACTGGAAAAAAAAAAAAAGCATGTATATCCTAGATATGGTTTCCTGTTTTGCTAGCTCAAGAGGCCTCCCTAACTTTTCTGACTTTTACTATATTCCTACAGTGAAATCTTCCTTTATTTCTGCTTTCTCTTAAAATCAATTTTTTACTGCTATCTGGAATTTTCTCACGTTCTTGACTCTGTATCTGAATCTAGATGCGTGTGAGTGAAAGGGTAAAAGAGCCATCAAAGAACAAGGGAGACACTCTAAAACTTACCTTAATGACCTGGGCAGTGACTGGACATCAGTGGAAAGCTAAACCATTTGAGAAGAAAAACAAAGCTGTAAGGTCATACACTCTTCTCTCTGGTCTGCGCACTTCCCTCATGGACTTTGCTTTTGTTCAATTTGACAGAAGGCAGTACTAGCCATTCTCATTAGTACTTGAGACTGCCAGCTTGAATCACTAATGACTATGTTAAGGATATCTATGAATCCCCAAACCTATTCCTTAGATCTAAGGGGATGGGATTTGCTGATGATAATCCCTCTGGGATTTCAGATTTTAATTAGCCTCTGGAAACCCAGGGTGCCGTGAGTTAAGTGAGTGCAAATTGTCCAGTAAACACAATAGTTAATGAATATTGTGATAAATTCCCAGTATTGGCAGCAGACATAACTACATCTGCATCCTGAACTAAGTGACTGATATCAACTCCTAATTTCCCTACAAAGCAACTCAGAAATTGAGCTACAGTATTGTTTTGCTGTGTAAATTGTAATATACTTTCATGGAGTGGAATACCTTCCAGAGGAAGAATTTTTTTTTTTTTTTTTTTTTTTTTTTCAGTAATTACGAATTCTTTGGTTTGTAAAGGCTTTCAAGACTTGCTGTTAGTTCACAGAATCTCAGAATAGCAAGGGTAGGAAAGACATCTAGAGATCATCTAGTACAATCCTGCAGCTATAAAGCAGGTTCTCTACAGCTGGTTGCACAGGAAAGCATCCAGTGGGTCTTGAATATCTCCAGAGAAGGAGATTCCACAAGCTATCTGGGCAGACTGTTCCAGTGCTCTAACACTCTCAATCTGCTTGAATGGAATTTCTTGTGTTCCAGTCTGTGTCCATTGCCACTTGTCCTGCCACTGCACAACACTGAAGAGGGCCTGGCTCAGTATATTTCGTTCCCACTCTTTTCTTTATAAATAGGTATAAGATCCCCTCTCAGACTTCTCAATTGCTAAGACTGTCTGCTAAGAAGTTTACAAGGAGAAAGCAAATGACAGCAATTTGTCCCATATGGGTGTGTGAAAAAGACATGCAAGGAATGTAAATTCACTGCAAACATGAAAATTTGCCTCACCTTATATGCTTATTCTATGAGTCAAAACATGTGGTTATAAGTAAACTACAATCTGCTCTATTGAAATCTGTGGTGCTATAGCATAATTTTTCTAGTGAACTTGGTACCGTGGCATAGTAGCATATTTCAAAGTTTTTGTGATCTTTTTAAGGTTTTTGCTGACTATCCTTGTACTGCCCTGCCCATGTTCACAGCAGCTTGTTTTCCCTTAGGATGGAGGAGCAAGAACAGGCAGTAACCACTGATCTTACTCACTCTGTTTTACTCCTCAAGCAGCTGAACTGCCATCAGTAATTAAAGGGAATTTGCAATTCCCTGGATAATGTAAACATTTGTAGCTGGCAGTTAGAGACTTTTCACTTTCCCTGCCCACAAGAAAATCAGCTGTAGGGAACTAATAAATATGTTTTTTAAAACTTTGTGGTAACTTTCCAATCCCTAATTCACTCTTCAACCTTTTTCTGATATTTCCACCAAGGATGACCAATAAATTACCAATAGCATTAGGCATCTATGAATTTGGTGAGCTTTCTCTTGCTAAATAAATATCTTTTGCTCTTATAGATGAAACTGGCATACTTCTCAAACCTGGGGGTGCAAATTTCAAGAAAAAAGGAAAGTACTCTACTTAATTTATAGAATCATAGAATTGTTAGAATTGGAAGGGACCTTTAAAGGTCATCTAGTCCAACTCATCTGCAATAAACAGGGACATCTACAGCTGGATCAGGTCACTCAGAGCTGTGTCCAGTTTTGAAGTCAATTTGGCTGCAGTCTTTGGTAAGAGGACTCTCAGAGATCCTTACCATCCTGTTCCGTTCCATTGCACAGCTTTCTCTGTTTTTGGAGTCTAGATAAAAGCTTAGCACTAACTTTGGTGAGTGCTTTCGATAGTGGTAAATAGGTTGCAGGGAGTAGAATGGAAGCCTGCTAGTAGCTGATGAAAAACAGAGCTTATTTTAGTATCTGCCTGAAAATACTTTTGGAGGAGAACACTTTCAAAGCCGTAACACACACACCAAGGAGGATTTGAAATTAAAAGTAGGGATACCTCTCCTGAATTAGTAGGCAGTGAATGTGACTATATCTCAGGCTTTCCCAAAGCATGAGAAAGACAACTATAATTAGGAATAACAGATCAGCGAAAAATCTCCAAACCCTCAGCAAAGGTATAGCTGCTGCTACTTTTGAGCATATACAAAGCATTGCGTTCTTGAGAGGATGAAAAGTGTTTAAACCTGTCATTCTTCAATGCAGACCCTTCTGAACATCTCAGAATATGTTATATCAGAAAGCAATTAATGCTTTATTTGCAACTTAGATTTATTAAGTAGTTGGATGGAACTGAACATATTCTTGTTTGCATGGTTTAGCTTTCAGACTTCTTGCTGTGGTTGTGGTTTTGGGATGGAGGAATCTGACTTGCATTGATAGAAATAACTTTTTTGTAACTTATTTTCACTATGAGTTATTTTTTTTCCCAAAACATAGCCAAGTCAGCAAATATTTATTTCAGCAACACAGCAGAAATAGGAAACTACCAACAGGTGTGTGTTATTTAAGGACTTCACTGCAGAAAAATGAACCAGTCTTGGTAAATTGCAACCACTGGTGGGGAATATTGATATCCAGTTCCATAAAACTACGGCTTTCTTAAATTACAGTTATCTTTTTGTTATAGAAACCTTCATACAAATTCCTCATTTTACTTCCTCACTTAATTTTAGGACCTTTATTTTTAATGGGCTCTTTTTCAAGCTTTCTAGCCTCATCTGTATGAAAATATGTTTCTAGGGAGTTACCAGTCATGCTGTGAATACATCCACAATTCCTATTTTGCAGAAAATTTGGTTTCATCTTTGTTGCTTGAGCTTAATCAACAGATTTTACCACTCTTGTTCCTTAATATAATTTATTTTTTATCCCATAATTTCCCATCTATGTTCAGATTAAGCTTCTGTAGGCATATCATACAATTTTCAGTCTGAACACTTTTTCACATTAGTTCACAGCTTACACATACTGAAACGGTGTATTTTCAGATGTTACCCTTGTGCTGTGCCTACTCTTTTATCCCAAGAGACAAAACACCTGAAAGAGCCCAAAAGCCAGCCACGAGTTCAGACTTTCCAAGATGCTGTAGGGGAATTGTGAATGATGTGCAGATGTTTATCCCATTGAAAAAAGAGAACATAGATTGATGTGGTAATCATCTTCCGTACATATGGGCTGCTACAGAGGAAGCATTTTTCTGTGCTCTGTATCCTTGTTGGGTGAACAATCAGATGAGATGATAGAAAGGTCTTGCTAAGGGCTGTGAAATACTCACATGGTTTGCCCAGGAAATTGTGTGAATCTTCATCTCCAGTAGACCTTTAAGGCAGGCTGAACAAACTGGTCAGGTGTGCTGTAGAAGTGATTCTGGCAGGGATAACAAGCCCTTTCTAAATGTATGAATTCTTCTTAAATTCTGTGATTACATTTTCCTGTTTTAGCATTCCTTTCTTTGGGGCTGCTTATATACAGACAACTTTTTCCTTAAGATCCAGAAGAACAAAGACAATGAAAGAATGTTGCTTTTTTATTCAGTGTCTTCTCTAGTTTAAATATTATTTTTAGGTCAAAGATTATCCTGAAAGTATCAATTTATTTCAGTTAACATTTAAAACAAGATCTTGCTTTATAGGAGTTAAATGCTCAATAATTAACCTTACTGGCTTCAGTGAAAATAAAACAGGAACATTTCTAAAAGAGAAATTAACATAAATGGAATATTAGCTGCAGAACTGAAGTTGAGTCACAAGTCCTGTTTGGTCTGCAAGTTAATTTGACTGCCTTACAGTAGGATCATTTTTTCCCAAGACTCTTCCATTTATGCTTGTGCTTGTGATAAATCCTGACAATTGTAATTATGGATAATTTACATTTCACTTACAAAAATCATTTAAGTGGGATCAATATAAGTATAACAATTGGGAGATTCAAGTAATTACTTAAGATGCCAGTATGTTAAATAAACATCTATCTTGATTTGAACAGTATGTCAATTAAAGCCTAGCCCAAGTATTAATAAAAAGCTAGTGTTGGTTTTTCAGCTTCTGTCAGATATTCTAAGTAGAGGGACTAAACTGACATCTGCCTTAAGCTTTCATAAACCTGACTAACTCAGTACTGGGAGACCATGAGTGTATGATTAAGCTCCCTGGACTGAATACAAGCATACCATGCACTGCCACAGCTGAGGGAAATGGTGGCAGTGGAAATGCAATCTGTCATCATAAAGTGATTTATTTCTCAGTGAAGCAGGAGATCTTCCTGGCCCACAGAACTGCTGTTTAATTTGCACCTCATTGAGCCAGCCAGGATGGAGCCAGCCAAAAATCACTAAAATGTTTGCATAAGAAGGAAGAACTAAAATGTGCTTCCAATGCTTGAGTGAAAGCCTAAAACTAGTAATAAACACTGTTTGTCCACTGCCATAGTACTACAATGACTTTCCCGCCCTCATGCTTTCATATTTCATTATGGTAGCTCTAATGTCACAAACCTGCTTCCATTTTGCAGGCAGAACAGAGACAATGAAGGGAGTTAAACCAAAAACACTGCTGTTTACATACCTTAGTGTTAAGGGATGTGCAGTGAAAAGCACACATTAAGTTTGTCTTAACATTGTCAATAGACTTTAAAACTTTTCTCTATGTATAAAAAATTAAATTGATGAAAAAAATAGGAACATTACTGAGGAATGAGACATCTATGCCCCCCCCCAAAAAAAGAAAGCCACAAAAAATCAGCTAAGATAATACTCCACTTCCTCTTGGCTCCCGTGGCTTATTTGAAGTACAGATTATCTTGGAAGTTTACAAAAGCACAGATGCTGGGTGTGGAAAATGAGGTCACCTAAAGCATTACCTTGCCATCACAAAAAGTATTCTGTTGTCAAGATTTTTTTCAAGGGAAAGTCATATTCACTGTTAGCTTTCTCCCTGAGGTTAGGTTTTATTTCCATGATTTTTTTTTTTTTTTTTTTTACAGATTTTTACAGATTTCCTCTTACAAATTTTACACAGTCTCTGCAAAGTTAACGTTGACTATGGATACATGTAAAGATTTTCTATCTTCACTTTGGAACAAGTAGATTTTGGGGGAGATTTTTTCCTTTTCATATAGAAATTTTATATAAAAGAAATTTACAGCCATCAGAAAATGGTATATTTTCTGTGGTAGTTGAATCCTCTGGAATAGATAAGTGAAATACACTAAAGCCAGTGTATCTACTGCCCCCCAATAGAGATTAGGTCCTTCATTTTTGTTCTGAATATAAGCAGCTGTACATTTCCATCCACATGCAGCACTGGTATGTGCTGGAAACTGCCTGTTTGCTAAAAAGATTCATTCATTTTTGTGGAGGTGTTTTTTTTCCTCTTTTTTTTGTGAACAGAAACAGCTTCAAGCAACTTTCAAGTTTCTAGCCTAGCAGAAGCTGCATTAGACGATAATTGAAGAAATGTTTCTTATCCTGTTCTCATTCTTAGAAAACATCTCTTTCCCAATTGTTTTTGTTTTCTGTGTGTAAAATGAAGATAATGGTAATCATTTATAAAGAGCTTTGAAATCTGCATTTGAAACATTTTGTCCAAAGAAATAGCTTGTGGTCTCTTACTGTATTCGGATGGATTGTCCACCTGATTCAGAAGAGGGATGTGGTTTTATCTGGGAAGCCTCTTGGACTGGAGGACAGGGCATCAGATCTAACCCTACTCATTCATCTTTCAGGAATGAGCAAAGCCCAACTCTTTTCTCCTCCATTACTGGAGGTAGTGAGCAGTGAGAAGGACAGTTTGGTGGCACAAATAATAAATATTCTGATTGTTTTAAAAATAATTGTATGAGCCTCTAAGAGGGCTGCCAAAATTTGGGGTGCGTATTGTCAGAATTCGCTTTTCAATGAATGTAACTAACTGACATTGAAAAAAACTTGCATTTTCTCCCCACCAGTTGCCTAAATATAAACTGACCATACATTAAAGACAAAAATATGGTAAGTCTGAAATAATACATCATCAATTAAATCATGTAATTACATTGTGCACTTGAAATAAATTCATCTACTTCTACTGTAATTGCCAAGAGTATCTGGTTGTTTTTTTTTCCTACAAAAAAAAAAAAGGTTTTTTCTTATCTCAATAATGATTCTAAGTGAGTAAAGTAAGGGGTCCTAATGGCTGAGAAAGATATGAATGTTATTCCATAAGCCTTGTTAAAAAGAAAAAAAGGCAATTCTTTGCTCCATGAGTGTTTACAGATTGATTTGATTATTTTTTTCACTGGGAGACTTAGTTCACCTGTCTCTAAGTGGCACACATCTGAGACTCCTGGCCCTTTATGGTTTAGCTGGGTCCCATAGAAGTTAATGAAAAGGATGAAGCACTGAGCATTTTCTTTGTGCCCTCTTTTCCCTCTCCTAGTGGCTAGCTGTGAATTACCATTTCAGAGAAGGTAATGTGCATTGTAACAGAACCATGCAGCATTCCACAGGTTTCCTCTTTCCAGTGGCGGAATATTAGGGAGAGATCAATATTGAAACTGCTATTTGAGCCTCTTCTGCTTCTAACATTCCTTCCCTGAGTCCTTCTGACCCTGAGAGTTTGACAGGAAGGGAAAGGATAGATCCTAGCATCCCTAAGATACATTTATGAGTATAGCTCAGAACTTGAAATATATTTTCCTTTATCACTATTTCAATTTTAACCCTGTACCTTAAATGACTGGGGAACTGATTACAGCTGGAGAGAGCTCTCTTACATATATACCTACAGCAAGAGGTGCTAAGGCATACCTAAGGAGGTGGTGCTGCCTAGTTTTTCTAGGTGTCCCTTGGGTGCGCCATGAAAATGTAATGGAATGGCAGAGAAGTGTATGAACAGTTTGAAGATACAGTGAGATTCTGATGATAATGCTTTGATTCTTATCCCATTATTTTGAAAAAGGTCTAAAAAGATACTCTGAGTAAAGTACCATTTTGAGAATAACCTTAAGCCAGTAAAGTACTTTGTTTCTGAAGTCAAGACTTGTGCTTTGCAAGAGTTCAACACTTGATTACGTGCTGTAACTATTGGATTTAAAACCAGGAGAAAAGCAGGAAAGGACTGCTTGCTATAAATAGCTGTGTCACTTTCCATGTGCTGAGATGTACTGATAAAATACAACCCTATCTACTTTTTATTTATTTTTCATTTTTTCTTTTTTCTGTTGGTTCTGTGAATGGTATTCATTTTGTTTTCTTTTTTATTGCGTCTACATTCAGTTTGCAGTTTTATCAAAAGTGGTATTGAACTTCATACCACAATATTTCTCACTAGTAATTTGTCTGAGACATATTTTTCAAACTGTAGCCTATGTAGAATGTAAGAAAATGATGGGCACAAAGTTTGTGTTTAAGTGAAACCTACAACATATACATTATATAACTACAAAGAAACAAAAAATTATCTGGAAGTTTCCAGAGAACGAAAAAAGATAAACATTATCTTATGTTGAATCCCCTTTGACACACTTTTTTTTTTGGAGGAGAGCTAGGAAGAAGTAAATTTATCTGATTCTAATGCAGAAACAGTTTTTGCTTGAAGATATGAAATTTCTACATCTTCTGTGTTTGATAAAAAAACCTGCCAGGAGAAGTTTTGCTAGAAAGAAACAGTAGTCTTTGGCACTGATTTTTTGTTTTTTTTACTGATTCCTGCTGCTGTATGTTTCCTATGGAATTACACATTTTATAATCAAAGAGCAGACAGATGCATAACCAGTAAGCATACAGAGAAGTTAGGCTACTACATTAGAGAGGAATAATCAGAAATGAATGGAAAAGCTTACCTGTATCCTGGGCTTGCAGAAAAAGACTCCAATAGGAACAATCTTCTGAGCAAGAACCTTCCTCAGTGGCAGTCAGCCCTTAAATGGGGGGGGTCTAGGAGAGGTGGTGCCAGGCTCCACCCCTTCCAGTAGCACAGGTGAATTGCCTTCACCTGTGCTCCCACAGCTGACTCATTGCTTGCCTCAAGTGATCAATCAGAGGTTCAGACCGTGATTCAGTAGTTCCCATACACACATAAAGAAAGATTTGTGTGTACACAAAACCTTAATTTTCATGATAGTATACTCCCTGGAAATACAGGTCTTCTGTTGATGTTTTATGAAATCTGAAACTTTCTGAAATTTTGACAGGCAAAATTGTCTGGATGTATGTATATGTACATTAAAGAAAGGGTTAGAGGAAAGAGCATAGTGTTTTACCTAGGACAAATTCATTAGTCATTCTAATCTCATGTGCTCTCTTGTTAAAACAATCAACATTTACTGTCAGACATTCTTACTGTTCTAAATTGTACCTCATGGAGACCTTATTCAGCTAAGCTTATGCTCTCAGTGGACAGCCTGCAGTATTTATTATGAGATTTGAACAGCAGGATAATCTTTTATTGGGAGATTCAGATATACTTTGTGATGGAAGTTATCACTCTTACGTAGCATGTCAAGAGAGAAACCAAAGCTCACTCTTTCTGTGAATTGATCCATTTTGTAATGGAATAAGTTAACTAGGACTGGTTATAAAGAAATTGAAAAAAAAATACATAAATTAGCATTAATTTTATTGGGCTTCACCTGAAACCTAGTGTTTCAAATTTGGACTAAGTCCATGTATGTGTATGTATTTATGCAATCATACACAACATGACAAAATATTTCTCATCTTTTTACTGCTGCCAGTAGCATTTATAATACGTTTCATGGGAGACTGAATTGAGACAAAACAGCTGTAGGTCTGAGTAGACTTCTCTTCAGTGGAGAATAGAAATATTTGTAGAACCTCCCAGTTGTCACCCATGATGATGGATATGGCAGCAGTCAGCAGAGATATTCCTTCATGTTAGATATAATAAAATTTATGTCAATTATATAATTGACCAGGTGTCTCTAGCAAGCAGCTGCATGTTAAGGAAAATGTCATGTCAATCACATTTGGCTTGTATTCAGAAAAATTAAGAAACTACTGGGGTATTGAGAAAATGTGATGAGGATAAAGTTAACATTTCATCTCTAGGAAATACCTTTAATTTTTCAGGTTTAATTTTAAATTATCCACGAGAAGAATAGAAGAGCATATGCTAACATCTTGGACAAAGCTATGGGTACTATGCTGCTAGTCCCAAAATAAAGTGCATTCAGGTTTAATATTTGGCTTTAAAAAAACAAGTAGAGAAGATAAACTGAGCTGTGATCTGGAACTTCCAGTTGTATCTTCTGAAAAGCAGATCCTCTTGTATTCCTTGAGTTCTTAAACCAGTAGCTTTTGACAAAGTGATTTGTATTAGTAGAATAAGTAATTTCTAAATGTTATTTTAAAATTCATGTGCTAACAATTTACAAAAACATCAAATCTTAACAGTCTTTTCCTTTGGTTTCAGCTATTTTGATTCAGATTCATACTTACTTATCAGAATTTCAAAAATTATTACCAAAAAGTGCATTAGAACATGAGGATATTGTAAGCCTGTTTAGAAATGCACATTTTAAATTTTTATTCTTGACAGCTGCAATCACACCAGCTTATTGATCCCTATCAGGTGGGATGCTTTGTCCAGCACTCCAAGTATTATGAACCATTCTGAAATGATTCACAAAAACTTGTCTCTCTATCCCTTCTGTAAAATAAGCATTGTTGGTTTTGAGACTCCTACAATCCTTACTCTGGTGAGACAGGCCTGGATTGAGCAGTGTACAAGTTCTCTATGGTTGGCTGTTGACTTATAACTCATTGCAAAGGATGTTTTATGTTCCTTCTTACTACAGCAGCATTTCTGTTATACTTTGTTCTGTCTTTATCTTAACATCTGATTACATCTGGTAATAGGACAATTAGGAAGATGCTACTGCTGACTTGAATTATAAATACTCTTATAAATGCGAAAAAACCTTACACTCACTGTTCAGCTGTGCTGCTGCACTGTATGCTCAAAGCCAGGAAATGTCAAAAATGGCTTTTATTCTGCCCTCTGGTGTATGTGTATTACAATACATTTTTTAATTACTTGATTTCCGCATTTTCCATTTAACTGAGTGCAAAAACATACTATAGCTAGGAATTCCAGTTGCAAATATGAAACTTATTAATAGTTTTTGTTGTTGTTGTTGTTCTATTCCTCTACAAATTAAATGACCAGGATATTTTGGAGCATGTTCTCTAAATAGTATGAACACCTCAGTGGAAAACAGCCATAATGAAACTAAAAATTCATAGCAAATAGCACATGTGAAAATATATCTTTTCAAAGTAAATGCTCTTTGTGTCATTAATATTTTTGATGACTTCTACCTAATCTTTGCCAAATACATTTGAAAACAGGACAAAAATCTTCATTTCTAATTTGATTCAGCAGTCAAGAAATGTCTCTTTATGATAACGTTATAAAAGGTGGCTTTTGTATTATCATTGCTGTGTTATTGCTATAATTACTGCACCTCCTAATCTCTAAGTTACATTTTTATTTTCAGAACATGTATTTAGAAAAGATGGGATTTCGTTTCTGCTTTTGTCAGGTAGAGGATTAAAATATGTAGAGGTGGGTTCCTAGGTTGTTTTAGTATTCATACTGCCCTCTGGACTGCTGTCACTGGCACAGCCCAGGGTCAGTTCAACATATACATGTTGAAGTTGAAAATTAGATAGGGAGGATGCTGCTGGTAGACAAAGAATCCTGAAGTTAATTGAGATCAGCCTGGTTCAAAGGGTCTTGCCCAAAGTCATATTGCAAATCTTGAGCTGATCAAGCCGCAAAGCAAGGACTGTCTAATCCAGACTGTTACTTTTAGCAGTGGGAAACCGTTCTAGCATGGGCTATAAAACTGAAACACAGGAAGCACTAAAAGCTAAAGAAACATCTTCATGTCCTGGCTTCCTAGAAGTTCCATGAACTGGAATCTGTTCAGTTGTTATACTCTTTTCAGCTACATAAAATATGATTTATTGAATTCCAAGTGCATTACTAGTAATGCTAGACAACATGCTTGACTGCAAGTTATACTGCGTTGTCCAAGCCTGAGAGATTTTTGAGAAGATGAGAGAACATAAATCTTGCCCAAAGAGATGCTTAGCAGGTACTAAACTTTCACTTAGTTCTTAAAAGATGAGATCTGTTTCATGGGCTACAATGGAATTTCAAAGCTGAATTTCTTGTTAACTGTCCTGTAAATAAATGCTTATTTCTTGTGCCTAGTAGAAACTAAAATAAAAGATTCAAAGTAAAGGATGTTTAGGTAAAGCTTGAAAAAGCTGTATGAAACTGTGAATAAGGTAACTGAAGAAATTTGCCTTCCAAAATTCCTCATTTTCATGATATTTAGATGGCTAAATGTTTTAATGAGCAGAAAAAACTTGTTCAAGTAGCGTATATCTCTGTGGGAACTGTTGAGTCATGGCCTGAATGACTGATTGAGCACCTGCAAAAGGGACCTGGTCAGCCCTGGAAGCACAGGTGAAGGCAATTCAGCTGTGTGACCAGAAGGGCTGGAGTCTGACTGCACCTCTCTTAGACCTCAGTTAAGGGTTGACTGTTGCTGGGGAGGATCTTTTTCTGGATTTCCCTCTTTAGTGGTATTTTCCCCTCTGAGCATAGCTCTTTGGACACAGGTGACCAGCCTTTTTTCTTTCCTTTATAATACCTTTCTATTATGTTAGTTGCTTTGTCTTTATATTTCCTGTATCACTTTTCCATATTGGATTAATGTTTTTGATTGTTATAATATCATAAATTAATAGCATCAGAATTGACTGAATAAACGGAAGGTTGTTAAGATTCTGTTATGCTGTAATATTTTTGATTATATTTCTAACCTGCTGCCATAATCTGATTACATTTGAGTTCTGAATGTTGTGTCTTTTCTGATGTGGTTTTTTTTTTTTTTTTTTTTTTTGGAAATTAAGATTACTTCATTTCTTGACAGTGAATTAAAATACATTGTAACAATGTATGCAATCCCTGATTTTACTGTTTATTTTCGTTTTTGTCATTTACATTAATTACAACAGGGAAGCCTGATTCTAATCTTAATGCAGCATGTACTTATGAATAATAATAAGGTGAAGTATGGAGGAAAAAAAAAGTGCAAGCTATTATTTTCAGCATCTACTTGTTCTAATTACAAAATGCTTCTGCTAAGATCATTTCTACCTAAGAAAATCCCCTGCTCAAAGGTCACAGTTCTACACATAGGCAAAATAAATTCCACCTATTCCACTTCCTGGAGAGTACCAAATGCTCTTCACTAGGTGAAATTACATGCTTGCTTTCTTTCCTAAGTCTCTGCTGATATGCATGTTAATTAAATGTAAACATCAATTGAGTCTACCTTGATAACATATTTACCTTTCTAAAATGTTTTCTTGGTGGATTTTGTTGGTAAGGGAGTTGCTGAGCCTGTGCTGAGTGTAGTAAAATAATTTATTTAGGGAAAAAAAAGATCTTCAACATTAATTGTTGATAGCTGAATGAAAGTAGGAAAACTAACTTATTTCTACTTTTTTTTCTAGTGCCTCAAGTTCTCATCTGTAACAACACAAATCCAATACGCCATAAACATGTTTAAATGGCCTTTACAGTTTTACCAGCCTGAGGTAAGAGAATGAGTTATTTAATCTCTTGTCTGGATCAGACTCATTAGGACTGTAGCATATTTTCCTCATTCACAAATGGCTAGCAGAGACCTGATGTCTTGTTTCTCAGGGGCTCTTAATTGTGTTACATCTGTTTTCTCAAAGTAATCTCTTCCTTGATTATCTGTACAATGTCAGAATTCCTTCCTCTTAAATACATACATCTTTACTTTCCCTGGCTTACATGTAATGTGGAGAAAGATACTTTTGAGGGCTATTTATCTTCTGATTATATTAAGTCAAATTTTCTAGTATATATTTTTTTTTTTTGAGAGATTTCCTCACTGAATGGCCCACCCACAATTTCCTTAAAACAGTTAAGATGTATTTTATGGCAGGTTGCATCTTCATTTTGGGGTAATTTAAAAAGTGAGCCATCTGATGCTCAGTTCTCCAAGTTACAAAAAATCAGATACTTCTGTCTGAAGAAATGCTGTGAATCTTGGTCTGTGTTATAAATTGGCCAAAGACAGCATTGAGTAATGCACCAGAAAAAAAGTATCTTAAGAAACAAAACATACCTGCTTTTTACAGTTTGGGTTAATGACACTGATTTAATCACAGCAGCAATGATTTGGCCCTTCCTGCCAATTCATTATCTCAGAAAAGTTAGTAATATATAAATCTCTAACCGAAACTAATAACTGGAACCTTAGAGAACTTTTCGGGAAACTGAAACACACACATGCCCATGTAGGTACATGTAACCATATAACTGACTACACCTTGTGTAAATGCTACAGAGAAACCATTTTGGTTTCCCAAATCTCTGCTGAGTGCCAGCCAAATCTGTGGTTTGTTTTGTAGGGATATATCATAGTCTAAACTATTACTCAGTGTGAGTATGGGTACTAGAAGGAGGCTCTGTAAGTAATTATGTGGATGTATTATGATTAATAAATAATAACAACAATTATTGAAGATGGTTTAACCAATAAGGTCTTTAATAAATGTTTAATACTTTAAAATCTATGGTAAACAAAACCAGATGGCAATATAGCATATTGCCAAGTCCTGATTGTGCAGTACTGGGTATGCAGTCTTATTAGAGCTAAGAGTCCAAATGAAATACTTTGAATGAATTGACCATAAGAAAAAGTAGTAGGACCATATTTTGTTTGTGACTTTGCATGACTATGTAGTACTTATATACACCGGAGTAGAAGCATCTTTTTTTCTGGTCACAGATTAGTTTATTGGAATTATCTATATGTTTGAGATAGGTCACTTGAGCTTATTTCTTTTAATTCTTAGTTTCAGGGTGAAACTCAGTAGCTGAATGGGAATGAATATGATCCATGTCTAAATGAATCCTTTGAAAACACACACTTTTTTTTTTTTTTAGATAAATCCATACCTATCCTACAGCTCCTTGATTCTCTAAGAAAGAGAAATATCTAGTTTTGTTGCTATGGTTAATTTGTCTCTGCGTAGAAGATTGGTCTAGGTTCCATGTTTTCAATGCATTACATTTAATGGGAGTTGTGACACTTTATAGTGAGGTAAAAAAGCTTAGTACTGGAATCAACTTCTTTCTGGTTCATCTTTCTTGCAGCTGTGGTCTGAAAATGACTGAAGTTTATAGGTGTGTTTCCATTGACCGAGTAGCTTTGATATTACCTTTCTACTTAGAGTAGTCCTGTGATTGTGACATGGCTGTTCTTTGACAGCTGAGGAGCTGCACTGTATTGAGGTTGTCAACATTCTCTTTAGATTAACTTAAGTCTGGTTTTGTTGGGCCTGCTCCCAGGTCTTACTGACAGTATTTTGTATTGACTGTGTTTTTTTCAGATTGTCCCTATTGTTCTTAAGTGTAAGTTAAGTATTTAGTCTGCAGGAGTGATGTAATCTTTAAGACAGAGGAACAATGACTGTTGATTTAGTATGTTAAATTGTACGCTGTTTGCCCCATGAAATATATCAAAATGTACTAAGAGGAAAGAAAGGAGCTCTTTCTCATTAGATAGAAATTGATTAGAATCATTTATTTGAGGAATATAAAATATAGCTATTGACAAAGGATCAGTAGTCTACAGGCTAGGATCCAAGGTCCAATTTGTAGTTCAGCTACAGGTTTACTTGAGTTGACTTTTGTCTTACCACACAGGAAAAATGTGCTCTTGTAACTTGAATCTGATCTAAGTCAAGATCTGAATAAAAACAAGACAGCTTGTAATTATTATAGAAGTTAGAAAATCTGCAGGCTGGTCTTTTTTTTTCCCCTGATAACAGTTCACCAAGTAATGAAGACTGTGATTTATAATTCCAAAGCCTTTTTACAGCAAATAAGAGGAACTCAGTTCTGCTATGTTAAACTCAGCAAAAGTAAGGAACTTGATTTGACTCCAGCTAAAGCACTGTAGCTCCTTCCGAAGGAAGCAGCTGTTTCGATTTCAACAGCTGCACCCTTGCTATATAGGCTTTTAAACAAGGAGGAATGGAATAACACCTTTTCTCCTCATTTCTCAGCCAATTCTCTTGCTTGTACTAGTAATTACATGTAGCTGCCCTTGAGAGTTCTTACAGGGCTCATTCTCATCGTCTCAAGGGAAAACCATAATTTTGCTTAAGAACAGTGACAGACTGTTCTTCATATCTTTTCTCAAGTTAGCTTATGTATGTTGGCAGTCTTGGATAAAATTCTGTCCTTTTGCCCATGGTAAAGACCAGACATATTCTTTTCAGCTGTTTGGTTTTTCAGCTAAAGCTGTACTAGCAAATTTTGAATGTAGCTGCAGACTGAGTCTGGGCATTGGAGTTGGATCTCTTAACCCACAGCTACATTTGAATCTTCTGTCATGCTTTTGGTCTGTGTTCATTAGCATCTTTATAAACTACTCCTGGGATTATTTTAGGAGTGAGCACTGGCAGAGGACCGAGAGCAATATATATAGCTATGAAGCAGACAACTAGTATTTTTTTCGTTTTGTATTTCTTAAATAGCTTTTAGTATAATTGGGATAACTGCAGAAGAGGTATGAAAAGGCCAGTGAAGTAGAAGCAGACTCCACAGTGAACAAAGCTAAAAGGCCAGTTTGTCAGCACCTGTAATATTCCAGAGCTCTAGAGGCGTCGGTGCTGCCATCCTAAGCCTCGGCAGGGGCATACGCTTTAACACATCTCCCTGAAGCTAAATCACTTATTTTCTGCATTACACTCTTCTAGATCTTGTTGGCCAGCAGAATGAGAGAGACTTGAAGTGAAATTGAATAAGCTCCACTAGCTGTAATTGACAGCATGGAAATGAAGCTGAACTTCCATGGAACTACTCAAAACTATTGTTGTGCTTCACTGTCTTTTCTCTTCTGTACTGCTCTTGTACCAGTTCTGTTTTCAAGGTCATTATGGCATTTTTATAGCTGCCACTCAAAGAAATAACACAAATGCTGTGGTTACGGTGGCCACAGTAGCAATTTCAGTTGTTTAAAAAAGTGAAAATAAGCAGAAAGTTCAGTTGGTCAACAGCTTATTTATCTTGTTATCTTCAGATGATGCCTGAGTCACATTTCCTGGAATTGATGCATATCTATATATGGGCTGAATCCAAGACAGAATTTGTGGATTTTTTTTTTTTTGTAAGAGGGAAACAGCTAAGCATTACACTTGTGTCTGATCGGCTATCATTCACACCAAATTAAGAGTGGGAAACCTTTCAAAAGGTAAATTTTAAAATGTAAAGTATTTTGAAGAACAAAATAAGTTGGTTTTATCTTTCATTCACTTTCTGAAATCTTGTGAATTAAATAGCTTATATGCCATTCCTTGCCACTCGTGAAGTTTCATTTATGAAGGATTTCTCAGTTTGGCTTTACATGGCAGAAGGTTTCTACTCGAGTTGTAGTTAGTCACATGTAGATTTGAATATCATTAAGAAATCTCTATATTTCTTCCCAAAGCTTGTTCAAGACTGCCCTAAAGCAAGTTATTCTAGAGCAAAATGATGATGAAATGTGCACGCAAGAAATACTATCATGGCATGATTTCATAATCCCTTTATGCTGTTGTGAGTGACTTAATGAAGTGTGGAGAAAGATGGTATCATTAATGAAATGGAAAATAGGTTTCCCACCTGTAAAATGGGGATAATCATTCTCACTTTTCCTAAAAAATATTAATAGCTGTTTAAAACCAGAGTGCATTTTTTTTTTAATTATTACTGCTAAAAGATGTGGAAAATGAAATATTTGGTTTAGGCTTTTAAATGAACATGGAACAAATACTTTTTAGGGCTATCTGAGTAAAGTTTGAACACTAACTGGATTAGAATCTGATTTAATTAAATTATCTGTATGAAAGTTAAAAATTCTTTTGGGTGAAGAATATTCCTTTATTTGTAGTGATTTTATTTACTGGATAAGCAGAATTGAAAAAAGGAGTAATGAATTCAAAGAATGAATGCTTATGGGAGCAATACATAAAGGTTAAATTGATCTCTGAATGAATTCAAACTTTAGAAAGAAGTTCATCTATATCTGCTATCTAGATAGCACCTGAGGTGTGACTTTAAGTGCATGTACTCATGCAGAGACTAGAGTGGTCTCCTTAGTTTAGAGTAATACAGACTAATCTAATGTGTTTACTTGTCCTGTGCTTTAACTGAGCCACCACTGAGATCCCTTTAGCTTTGGAAGATGCATAACTGTTATATCACTTGAGTATATTCAAGTTAGTAACCTTGGGAGAGGCAGGAGGACCAAAGTGGCTCTGGTGTGGCTCCAGGGTTGCTGATGTCCTCCAGATGTGTTGAGAGCAGGCACCTTAAGTCAGGTGGTGGGTTACATCTGAATGAGGCATCCTGTCACCCTTGGAGCTGAGTAAGCACTATCTTCAACACCCTGAGACCTTAGGATCATAATTTCTGCTTATTCATTTTTACATGAAACCAAGTATTTTGCTAATTTAAAAGAATGTCTTATGTGGGTGAGTAGGTACATACACACATATATTTACACCCTCACGAACATAACAAACTCTTCACTGATTTCAAAATCCCAAAGCATTTAAGAATAACAATTTTGTACTTATCTCACACACAACAAAGCATGAGATTGAATATTTGATTTAAATAATTACAAGAGCAGTTGGAAGTATTGTTTTTACCATAGAAGGGCTGTGATATTCTGTATTCTAATTGTAAAGTGTGTTTTGAAATGATCAAATCTTCTGTGTGGGAATACAGATTGAAGCAAAAATGAGGATTCAAAAATATGTTGATTTTTCTTAGTGTAGGTAACCTCGTTGTGTTTGAATTACACTGTAGTTTTCAGATCTATATTACATTTGTGAATACTATAATGTATTCACATCAGAACTACGTGTGTAATCATATTTGCTGGCTTTGTAGTAAATTGCATTTGGAGTGAGCTAGTGATTAAAATATAGCTCCTAAAAAGTACTTTTCATTAAGCTTAGTAAATATTCTAGATGTGTCGACTTCAGATGATTAATTAGTCACCTGTATCACAGGAGAAATAATTCTTATTTGAAACCACTTATAGAATACTGAGCTTTTGGTGTACAAACTCCTTGCCACAAAGCATTTCCTGAAGGGGCACCCACTGCAGTATTTTTAAATACTATTCTGAAAAATATAATTTAACTATAAGGAAAATCTTATTTAAATATAGAATATTCTGAATGTGATCATTTGTCCTACAACTCCCTTTAAGAATATGTTCTTGTTCATAGAAAACCAAGTGTTTACTATCTCACAGACATCCTGAATTAACTGGAACTCTGGAATTAGAAAATTTCTTGCATTAGAAGGAGGGACAGGGTGACAGAAACCTTTCAAAGGGAAGAATATGATGCTTAGCTGACCCCATTAACATAGGCACAACTTAGCTTCACAGCAGTAGAGTTGTGCTCCTAAGAGATGGTAAGTACAGAAAAGAAAGTAATTTTGCTCGATTTATGTACCTGTAGCTCAAATACACATTAGATCTTGGGTATGTCTGATTAAGCTCTTGCAAACAGTGTCTTTCATGGGGTTGCTTTCTGTAAATGTGATTCACTTCTGATTCTAAAGCAATGAAACTCTACTTACTTAGTCAGTGGATGAGAGCTAATAAATTCTGCTTATGGGGGAAAAAAGTGTTTCAATCATAGAGATCGAGGTTAAGAGCATTATTGCAATGTATGGGCTGATGGCAAAACTTTGGTCCCTGTGGAGCCATTTTAACTCCAGTGGAAGTAGGGATCAGCCCTGCTGCAAGTCATTGTAATTAAGCCTCTAATCTTCTAAAGGAAATTAAAGACAAAGGCTTTTATGTAAAGTTTTTTTTTGTAACTGTAGTTTTCTGCTGTGAGGTTTCTGCAATTTAATTTAAGCATGAACTACTTCAATCTTTGCTCATATAGCAGCTTGACTGCAGTTCAGCCCTAAGATCTCTGCAGACAGGGATCCCAGGAGAAAAGACCTGCATGAAGTATCTCGAGAAAAGATTAAAAGCTTCAGTAATGTTCCATTAAACCTCATTGCTTTTAAAATAAATGGCCATTTCATTGCTCTAAGACATTTTACCTGTAGACATTCGTTTGGTGTCTCATGTTTTTAAATGACTTTGCCCACATTCTGCAAACCTAAAGTCAAACCTAAAGATGTTACAGGAAAAAGGGATTAAGGAGTAATACATATAATGTCTGGTAAGATCAGAGTGAGTCAAGATCAAATTTTAATTGGTCATGAAGGTTGGTGTGGTTTTGGGATGTTCTTGTAGCTTTGTAGGTATCAATTCATTAAAATAATTAGATGTGACCTGGAAACTGAAGACATTCCACCTATGTCTCTTTGAGTTGGTCAGATTAAATTGTGTGGGTTTTTTAATGAGCACAAATGGATACATGCAAAGTATTTTAATGGAAACCTGAAACCACACACCATGTTCCTGCTTGCATGTTTTATAAATAAAGCATTAAAGCTTTAAATATACTTAAAACTCTCAGATCTTTCAGTCTAATCTGATTCCTCTTTTAAGTGAATTTAGGTGAATGAACAGTTTTAATGTCAGGACTAAATCTACTGCAGTAAGTCTCAGTTTCACTGATATTTGTGTTAATTATTAGTGTAGCAAGCACAGACCCTGCTAAGTAATTAATGTATCGTTGTTTCAGGCAGTATAAGAAGGGATGCAGATGCTATTTCATAACAAATAGAGATATATTATGCTAATGTTTTTAGCAGTGTGGGTAATAAATTGTAAGGTCCACTTCAACTGTTGCTCTGAAGCTCTGGGCTCATTTGAACCTTGTGCTCAGAAAAAGGGTGATCAAAATACAAATACCATGGGGGTTTTGCAGGAAGTTACAGTATCTACCAACATCACAGACTATGTAGGCTCTCTCACAAGTCATGTTTCTATATACTTGAACCACTCAGGTAATAATATTCAGGAGTCTTTCTTCCATTACCTATTGCTTTTCTGAAGGCAGCAGTCAACTATTTTTTGTTTCAGTTAATGAATTGGGAAAAGTGAAAGGCAATATAATCCCTCTGAATTTCTGTGCTTTCACTTTCATCAGAAATTACGTCCAAAATTCTACCTACTAATCTGTGAAGTCTTTTCCTCATTGTGGTGTTTATATCTATCAATCATTGGTTTCAGTGGGAAGGAGCTGCTACAGAAATCAGTCTTCACAGGAAGAGAAGTGATCTCATAGACAGCAAAGGTCAGTACCAAGATAGTCCAGTTACCTGGGATGACACTGTACATTTGTCCATTTTCAGTGGGCAGTCAGTGCAGAGATTGGAGCTATGCTGTCATATCTCCTGGTGGCCTCAGCTGGCGAGTAGTTGTTTGTATCAGATGGAGTTTTCTAAGGAACACTTGTTTCTCTGGTTACGTTGCAGTAATCCAGCACAGGAATAAAGTATATGGTTATTCACACCAGCCAACCCACTTCTAAGGCTGACCTGGCAAAGAGCTCTGGTCAGCTCAAAGCTGGAAAGAGTGCTGTATTTGGATATCCAGCTATGAACTGACTTAAAAGGCTTTTAGGAAAAGCCTCTAATATAAGGGAGCATTATGCAGTAGGCAGTTGGTAGCAGGTGATTTCTACTTTGTCCCTCATATGTGATGAAAGTTCAGAAGTGAACAACTGATATTATAAAATCTTCATAGCCCTAGCTGGTGGATTCTGCCTGGGCTTCATGGGTAGGTGCTGTGTTTAACACTTAACATATTTAAACTGTAATATGTTTTCTCTTTTTTTTTTTTTTTTTTTTTGTAATCAGGGTTGTAGAATGACTCATTGACCTTCCCAAAGTCAATCTTTCATTCAACCTTCTGTTTTGCTATGTTTATTTCTCCTAAAACTAAGACTAAAAGTCAGAAGAAGAAATATTTGAGTCATTTAGAAATATAGAAGAATTCAGCTCAAATGAATTGATTGAATTGTCTTCACAATTGTTGTAGCAAGAAAACTTAATATACAGTTGCCATGGAGACTGATTCTTTGTCCACTGGTCTAATACATTAAAGCCTTTTAGTTCAGCAGTGTGCTATTTGCAGGTGATGCTGTGCATGATATTAACAAGTAGTTTGCTTCCATTAACAGGCGAATATCTCTAAAATTACAGCACTTCTTAAAGCAGAGATATGCAAAGCTCCTTGAAGTTATTTGAATAATCAGTGACCTGCATGATATCAATTCATGAAAATATTGTGTTCATACAGGATTGAAATATGCTTATTGCATCAAAACTTAGCCAGACATCACAATCTGTGCCATGGAAATGTGAGTTTGCACAGAAGATGGAATGAAGGAAATCTGGTAAACCAATTCTCTTCCAGGTGAACTTTGCTCAGTTCCTGGGGTGATTTGAACTTGTTTTCCAAGTGGCCTTATTCAAACTAATTCTTCCTTTGAGCACTTGGCTAACACTTAATAACTCTTTTATATTCCACAGTAATAGGTATCGTGGTGCTTTCTTTTGCTTTATGTATGTCCTCTTTCGAGGGATGCTTTGAATACCAGGTGTACACTACACCACAAGGAGATGAGTTTCCTTTACTACACAAAAGATTTATATTGATCACTGTTTAATGAGATCTTGTTTTTATAAATGGCATGCTGTATTTTTACCACGTGACCACTGCACAGTTCTGTAGCAGAGATTTAATGGAGTAAAAGGGAGCAAATTGAACAGAAAAGCAGAAATTCAGAGGAGGTAAACCACTTAATAAAAGCATCGGTAATGAATTTCCTATCTAACCCTCTTCATAAACTGATAATGTGGACAGAAACTTGGAAAGACTCTTGATCAAACAATAGAAAGGAATAAAATAAGAGAGCTGCAGCTATTGAAACCTATTCTAGCCAGACAAGGGCCTGGGGCATTCCCTGAAATGGCATATTTGCTGGCTAAGTTAATATTTCATTCCTGAAGTCCAGCTAGACTGGAATGTTAAAAACACAGCCTTCCTCAGTCCAGAAAGTGCTGTTTCAAATGCAGCCTAAATAGCTTATGGGATTCTCAGATTTTTGCAAAAATGTAGCATGAGGCTTTCTGCAGAACAGCCATCAAGCACAGAGCCCACAGTCCATGGCAGATGATGGGTGAAGGCCCTGAGAGCACTGGGAAGTTCACTGGCTCAAGATGCGCTGTAAATATGATATGGCACTACTGCTTACAGACCTCATAGTGGTCACTCATGCTACAGATACAAAATGTTCACACAATGCTATTTCTTTTTCCTGGCACAGATTTTAGGTTCAAGAATTTGGGGAAGTGTCTCAGTATCAGTAAGAAGAATATGTATATTGAATTTGAAAAGATTTTGGTGCTGTTAAGAGGACTTTATTCATAACGCAGTAAACGCTCTGTTTATATGCTTTAGTTTGGGTAGTCAATTTATTAAAGTTATATTTGACACAAGAAAGTTCTGGGATAAAGATGTAGAACAATGATTTGGAATCTTTCTTTGCAAAAGCCCTCCCTGGGAGCAATGTGCCTCAGCTTATCTCTCTTTCCTCTATTCGGAGTACAAGGAGTTCATTTTAATTTTTATTTTCTGTATTTGTCTGCAGTTCATTTTAAGCCCAATAAAATGTATAAATACATCCAAATGTTCCTTTGAGATTGTCCTGCATTACAACAATTTGTCAGAATATGACATTTTGCTGAAGCAAAATGAGAATGGGAGTCTGAGTCTCATTGCCATGCAGGAAGATTAGAAATTAGTAATGTGAGACAACTGCATTCAAGTCCAGGGATGGTGAATGATCTAGGGCATCAAATTTGGGTACTGATTTTTATTTTCCTAGTTATATCACGTTTCTGTGCAATTCCCTTAAATCTGCTTTTATGTTCCTTACATAAACCTGATTTATATCTGCAGAAATACTTAGCCATTTAGCAAAATATGCTAGGTCAACATAGATTTTTATATTGGGCCTGAAAATATTGAGATGTAGTAATTTTTTTTCCTCTAACAAAGCCACAGGGAGGATAAAGGCTCTTTACTGCTGTTGTGAGAGGGAAAAGGCAAAGAAATAAGGAACAAGCACTGTATCAAACACAGAATAGTGTCTGGTCTGCAATATTCATGTAACTGATAACCTCAAACTCATTTATATATTGCTGTTTTAGACATAATATCTTTTAAAAAAAAAAAAAAAGATTCTTATTCCTTTGGTCCATGTCTTAAAGCCTACTGAAGTAGTGGGTGTACTAAGATTATAGTAACACATGAAAATAAACAAAGCCCCTGCTAGTAACTTGGCATGGAGCTAGGTGGAAAAATGCCTGGGTAGTTTGTGGGCAAGGTGGGGAGTGAGGAGGCTCAGAAGCAAAGAACTGCTGTTGCAGTGCAGGTGGTGGTTGCAGCTTCACCCTGGGTGTTCTGACAGCTTTGGGCAGAGAGTTTTATCCTGCTGCTCAACATACCCACGCTGCTCAGGTGGTATCTTAGGGCCTCAAGGTCCTCAAGCAGGACTCAGATACTGAGCAACTGGTAGGATGGGTGCCTCCATCTTCAGGCCTAAAAGCGTGTTGAGCCATTCAGCAGGGAAGCTCAAAACCCTCAGATAAAATAGAAATTATTCAGCTGCCTCAGAAAAAAAGGCAGCCTTGGATGATTAAGAACTGTATGTATGAGAGAGATGTATTAATAATCATGTGACTGAGCACTGTATCCAATACAATGCATAATTCATGAACTTGCAAAAAAGAATGATTCACCTCTCCTTGAAAAATAATTAAAGATGCCTAGTGATGCTAAGAATTCATTGAAGTCCATCATTTTGAAAGTAAAGGGAAACATCTCTGTATCTGCATTTTACTAAAGCATTCCAAAATTCTTACAAGAAGGGGTACTAAACACAATATTTCAAACAACTATCAGAAAATCTGATCAGAAAATAAATTCCCACAAAATCTTAAATGACAAGCTACAAGAGAAAGTCTTGCAATATTCTATGAAACAAGCATTTTTTTTTTCCCCTCAAGATTAAATACTTCAGATATTATTTTTCAAAAGAAGTTGAAGAGGTCCAGTCTCTTGTCAGGAATGTTTGCTGATTCTGTGATCCTTGTAATGAATTTTCTTCTCTTCCCCAAAGGATAGGAAATACGTTTCCTTTGGAGATTATGAAATAATACTGTAAAATTTGCAGTTGTAATTAACAATGGCTGGGGTCAATAGTCCAGTAATGTGAAAAGCTGAACTTGAGCACTTGCCCCAAAATATTTTCATTTTTTTCTGTACCAAAACAAATTCATCTCAGAAAAGTCTCTCAGTTTATGTGCAGAATGAAGTATGCAATTTGGAAGTACTAAGGGTGAAATGGAATATTTTTCTTATGAGCCAAAATGTTTCCATCCCAAATCTTAATATAGTCCACCATTTCAGAAAGTGAAACATGTAAGTGGTAGCACCCTGCTCTCTGCAAGAGAGAATCAGAAATGAACTTGAGCCACCCAGTGCTTCAAGAGTCTTCACTGAGTTCCTCTGTACACTGTACTCAGTGTAGTGTTTTGCATATAGTCAGCAGAGCTGGTGCACTGATAAAGCTGTTCTCAGCCTGAGTGTTTCGAGTAGGACTGTTCTGGGAGTTCATCAGCAACCAACTCTACGGCGAAGTTCTGATAGGTACCTCTAAAGGTGACTGAGATAATTAATAAAGGTGCTGAAATAACTGCATGGGGATGCTGTCCTTCCATGGGCAGCAAATTGTTTCCCCGCTGCTCTAGATACACACTTAGTAAATGGCAACAAAGTTTGCAGGTAGGTTGTTCTTTTCTCAGGAGATAGTATTTAATGGTACAGAGGATTAAATGCAATGGGTTCTTAGGGTGAAAGGTGGGGCAGGGGAAACATTTTACCTGCATGAAATTACAATTTCCTAGGGATTTTTTTTCCCCTTATATATATGTATATATATTTTCTCACAAGCTTGTTTATGTGCATTTGTCCTTGAGTTATGATTATTTCACAGTAATAGTTGGGACTCAGTTACATCGCTCAGGCAGTTTATGTTGTGTGGCACCAGCTTTAGTAATCATTGATATCACACAGACGAGGTACATAATTGCACACAGGAATACACACAAAAGAATTGAGTACGTGCTGTAGAGCAGATGCTTCTCCTTCAAATATATGGTTAATGGCAGTCATCAAACATATGTTTGCCCTGCTAAGCATTATTTGTAAGGAAAGAAAGGTTGCTAAATATTTGTGCATGCTCTGACCTAGCTGTACGAATACACAGAGGTCAAGCCTGCTGCCTTAACAAAAGAACACATCTCTTCTGAAGAGCAAAGACCAGCTCTAGTATTGTATTTCCTCCAGATAATGGTAATTACTTTGCTTTGTCCGCTTTGCATTGCTTTTTCTGAATTTAACTAGATCAAAGCCTTCAGCCAGTAATGATAGCCAGCTTTCCTTTGTATCTCTGCCAGCAACCCATAATTAAAGTGTTTTCTTGAGAGAGGACCACTGTACCTATTGTGCATTATGTCCTTGGAACTTGACTGTAGTAATTGGAAAAAAAAAATCTCCAGTTTGTACCCATTTCTGTATCTAGCCACCTCATGGGACTGTCACAAGTGAAATTTTCTAACTGCATTTCATGGGAATGTGAAAATGGACATAATAAAGTATCTTAAAGTGAATTAAGCTAATTGGAATGAGGAGACTGGTTCCAGAATAGAAGTGTTCACACATGGGATTGTTAAGAGTGCCTGCTGAGCTTTTAGCACACACTCGATATTTAATTTATCTTTTAAGTTTTCTGGCATAGATAAGAGCTTAATGTTTACTAGGTAAGGTAATACTGCTGAATAGTAGAATTCTGTAGTGCCTTCAATCAGAAGCCTTTGAGTAACTGCTGTGTGTGCTCAGCTCCCTCAAGTAGATGGATTTTTTTTTTTTCTTGTTGTTTTTTTACTAAGAGCTGATCTAGAAGAAAATGGTAAAGCTAAAGAGGTTTATGTGGCTAATAGTTATGTAAGGTTTTAAAGACCTCTGTCTTCTGTGAAAATAAGGTGTACCTGAAAGTCAAGAACCAGTCAACTCGGAAAAGGAAATTTGTCCTTAGATCAAATAGAAACAGAGCAGGTACACAGGCTATGAAAAAAAGGAAAAAATAATAACTGTGAATAAGAAAGTTATCTTTTACATTCATTCTGAACAATCTTATTTTTGTTATCATTTATAATGGATAGAAGAAATAATGCTGTCTGTACTGTTTAAGGGCAGAATGAATGGTGTACACTGCTTGTATGGAAGAAAGACCTGGGTTGTTTATAACAACAATCAACCTACAATCCCTAATTAAAAATTTTCAGCAAGGTCAGTGTGCTCACTAAATTAGGCAGCTCAAGAGCTGAAAATGTCTGTAGAATATTGTTCCACAGTTGGTATGTCTCAGAAGAGATGTACATGGGTCGCTCCAAAAGTAATGCCTTTTATTTGTTTCCATGGAAACTACAAAATACACAGAACAAAATATAGCTATTTGGTAGAGCAAATTCTCAGCTAAAAAACTCTGCTTTTCAACATAGACACCACCATTAGCTGTGTATTTTTTTTCCAGCAGTGAACAAGAACCCGCATGCTGCACTCATAAAAATCTGTACCAGCAGAGGTGACCGCTACTGAAATGCACCACTCTTTAGGCTCACATCCACTGTTTGGTTTCCATGAACAGTCAGTAAGTGTCAATGAATGTCAATAGGTACAGTTTTTTTTTCTTTTTTTTTCCTGCATGCTGGAGTCCAATTTCACCCCTTTGCTTCACATGCACTTTCGTGTCCGATATCATTTTGTTAGAGTGCCCTTCTACTGCTGTCTGTCATGCAGCAGCAAAATGTAATGGCACGTTGGTGGAAAGTTCAACCAAAGTGAGAGAGTGTTTCGGGAACTATAAGGAAACAGAAATATTTTTCCTATGAGAAGAAGTATTCAGAAGCTTTCTACAGATTTTTTTTAAGTGAGCAAAAATTTTGAAGGGGGCACATGTAAATCTTTCATTCACATGGAAGCTGTTTTGACAGAGAATTGATTATTCTCTTGAGTAAATTAGGATTCCAAGTGTCATTGTTCTGGCAAAGTCTATTTATATATAGTATCTGCCAACATCCCATTTCTTTCCAGCAACAATGCCAAGTAATCATAAAAGATGGCAGAACAATTCGGTTGAAAGAAAAAAAGAAAACATATCAGAAATCAGCGTAAGAACTATTTAGTTAAAATCTGTTGTATAATCCTCAGTAGGGTGTTGTGCATTCCAGATTACATGGTGATCTAAGGAGTCGCTAAGGCCAATAGTCTGGTTCCTTTGCCCAGAGGAAAAATGGTTTCAGAAAACAAGAAACTTCCAAGACAAGCTGGAGAAGAAAGACGTTAGTAGAGTATGTTTAGGAGGAAAGAAAAAAAAGCTAAAACTTTAGTTGTTTATACAAGTCAGAGTACATTATGTACTTACTCCTTTTACTTACCAAATCATATGGTAGATAACTTTCCTGAGTAGCTAGAATCCTTGGACATATGAGGCCTCTAAGACCAGCAAGTTTAGTTTTACAACAAGGTACATCTAGAGATTCTTGCTTTTTGTCCATTGCATATTCTGCGAGGCCAGCTTGCTCAGGATGCCACAAGCAGATGAGCTCACTGTGTTCACTTCCAATGCTTTGTCCAAATCACACGTCAGGCTGCTGCCAAACATAAGCTGGTCTGAAATAACACTGCTTTACAGGCAGGAGTGGGAGATAGGTTGCCTCCCTAGACTGCATCAAATATGGCTTTTCTTTTTCTTACTAAGGTAATTTCCTCTTTGTTACTACTGCTACAGTGGGAGAGAAGACTGAAGGTTTTCTCCCACAGGTGTGGAAAAGTACAGTGTGGCAAGAGGATGTCCCCTACATTTTGAAGACTGAAAGATGGTGTTTAGGTGCCTTTCCCCTTGGCTGAGCTAACAAAATGCAAACGAGAGTGAAATATTTTGGACTCCAGAGTGTTTGCTATGGATGCAGTGCCTGTATCTAAAACTGGAGCTAGGAAGAGAGAGATTTGCTAAATATTTGATTCCTCTTTGTCCATTTTTGGTTTTTTTTGTTTGTTTGTTTGTTTGTTTGTTTTTAGTATTTGCCAGTCCTTTATAAATCTCATCCGTTTCTTTTTTGCTAAGTTATTTTAACTTATTTATTATTTTGACCAACTGCTTATAAATGACTGGTATAACTATGAATTTTAGACTTCTATAATATAATTATACAATTACATCAAAGTATATGAAATAGGTATAAGACATTTCAGACAGTTTTTGTGTGGTGTTTTTCCCATTTATTTATGGTACCTGGGTACATTTCTTATCATATTTCTTTTGCCTTGTTTGTTTTACAGCTCATTTAACTGATTTATTTTTTTTTTCCACAATCAGATGCACTTCTGAGTACTTAAGTAGTTTTTGCATTGAGTAAAAAAAAAATCCAAACAATTTCCTGTCACAGAGATTTTTTCTTTAACTCAGAAATGATATATGAGTTAAAGTAAGCAAGTTTGGAAGCACAAGATTCCCTCTAGAGATCACTATTTCAAAATTTTTCTGACTATCACTGATTCAGTGGAATTTGGAATTGAAGTTTGCAATTTCTTTAATAGCGGCATTTAAATGAAAGTGGTGCAGGAATGAGAGAACCTTTGCAAAATGTAATTTTTATCCAATTTCAAGGAGAACATCTTGCTTTGCTGCAGATATGATTTAGTACTAATTGATTGTTGCTTTATCAGAAAAGCTATTTAGAGTTGTTCCAAGATACAAAGCGGACACTACAGCACAAAATGGCATTGAGCTATACCGTGTTCTCTCTTCGTTCATCTTGCTGAAATTAGATATGGCCAGAAGGAGTGATAGAGCTTCAGTGAATCTTATGCTAATGCTTTCCCAGAAAATGTTTTCTTTTCTCCCTAAATTATTGATTGAGCTATTAGAGATCTGAAATAAAACTTTAATTAGTTGTTAGAGGCTTCACAACGTATGACCTGCTGGAATGAATGCAGTTGAAAGGGAGCCATCTGACTACAGGAATTACAGCCAGCAAAACAGGCCACTTCCATGGGCAGGAAGTTAACATTTGTTTCAGATTTCTAGTTCTTATGGCAAAGTGATTGTTAGTCAAAAGTTGATGGATGGTTTTTAATTGTCTGTGGTACGAAGTGTCTTGAATCACATTGAATACACAATTTGTAACTTAATATTGGAATATCCTTAGCTCTGTAGGCTAAAATTCATCAGTCTGAAGGTATGTATTGCGCTAAACAGTACCCATTGTTTTCTGCTATTGAGATGTTTATTTTTGGATACTCTCTACTTTGTATTCTATGGTTTTATTCCTGAGATAAAGAGAAGAAAGTGGGCTAGAATTTTGAAAGCAACAGAAGGAACTTATATGCCTGCCTGTCACTAAAAACCATTCCTGTAATATCGTTAAAATAGATTAAAAAAATTATTTTCTGTTTCCTGTGGATTCAAATGACAGCGAAGTGTAATAATTCATGATCTGTCTTCCTGACTGTCTACTTAGAAATATCCCTCCGCCTTACTCGATTTAAGTTTCTCATAGTTGTACTACGTGCACTCGTCTCAGACTGTAGCATTGTTCTGGTGATTTCATTTCAGGATAAAAGCTTGGATTTAATTGAATATATTATCTGTATAATTGTTTCAGGAAAAGTGACTTTCAGCAGATGGGAAAATAATATTGTTAGCAATTATCATGATTTTATTGTAGAATTTACAAAGTTTAGGAAGGTTTATCAAGTCAGATATGATGTCATGATCAAAATATCCACCACTTCTTTTTACTGTCATTGGGATTTAATCTTTTCCCATGGAGAACAGGGATTCAAAGAACCTCAAGTGAAAAATCAAGAGCACAAATTCCTGTGTAACAATAACAATAAACTTTGTGGTGAGGTAGGGTTTATGGGACATTTAACAAAGGGGGATAAGAGCTACTCTTCTTTGGACAGGTAAAAGGTGACACAGATAAAAATAGAGCAATCTTCACAACGATGCTATGATCTTCTGCTTTTGCCCCCAGTGAGGTTCAGGCTGATTGATGATACAGAGCACCACAAACAACAAGGGCAGATGACAGTGGTAAAGAGAAAGTAAAGCTGGGCAAAAGCCATGTTGAATGAATCAGGAGGACTCAAGGAGAAGGAAGAAGAGGAAACAGGCTGAGGTGATATCGGAGCATGTGAAGAAATCAGAATGCCACAGCGGTGGGGCTGACTGAATAGCAGGCTTTACAGTTCACAGATTTATTTATTTTTCTTTTTAATTTGGCTTACTTTCAAATTGGAACAAATCCATCTCCCTTTCCTTTCCTTTCCTTTCCTTTCCTTTCCTTTCCTTTCCTTTCCTTTCCTTTCCTTTCCTTTCCTTTCCTTTCCTTTCCTTTCCTTTCCTTTCCTTTCCTTTCCTTTCCTTCTTCCTTTCCTTTCCTTTCCTTTCCTTTCCTTTCCTTTCCTTTCCTTTCCTTTCCTTTCCTTTCCTTTCCTTTCCTTTCCTTTCCTTTCCTTTCCTTTCCTTTCCTTTCCTTTCCTTTCCTTTCCTTTCCTCTCCTCTCCTCTCCTCTCCTCTCCTCTCCTCTCCTCTCCTCTCCTCTCCTCTCCTCTCCTCTCCTCTCCTCTCCTCTCCTCTCCTCTCCTCTCCTCTCCTCTCCTCTCCTCTCCTCTCCTCTCCTCTCCTCTCCTCTCCTCTCCTCTCCTCTCCTCTCCTCTCCTCTCCTCTCCTCTCCTCTCCTCTCCTCTCCTCTCCTCTCCTCTCCTCTCCTCTCCTCTCCTCTCCTCTCCTCTCCTCTCCTCTCCTCTCCTCTCCTCTCCTCTCCTCTCCTCTCCTCTCCTCTCCTCTCCTCTCCTCTCCTCTCCTCTCCTCTCCTCTCCTCTCCTTTCCTTCCTCTTAATAAAAATTTCTTCAGAAAAAAAAAAAAATGCAGGAAAATGTTTTGGAAACAGTGACATACTATGTTTCCAAAACCACAAATTCCCCCTGGCCCTACTGCTGCTAAATGGAACTGGCACTCGTGGAGCAGTCTGTGGAAAGGCAAGGTTTGCAGCTCATCTTCATGCTTTCTCCTTTTGGGTCAGCCACTATGGGCAGGAGACTAATAACAGGTTTAAATTGAGCTTCCATATCCTTAGATCTATGTCAAAAGATATAGTTTTTTTAATATGTATTTTTATATATGTTAAAATTGTTCTTTTTGTAAATGTTGCTATTAACTCACATATACGCTGTACAGCTCCATACATTTACGTTTATCTATTCTGTGCAAGACTGTGTAGATGGTTGTGAATTTGTCTGTAGAAGATTTGTACGTGGTTTTTCACTTTTTCACTTTTTCCCTGCATAGCAATCCTAAACATAACAACAGCTGAATTGCTTTTGTTATTTTGGTTATCATGATCCTTATTAAAGGATATCCATAGGTCACCGAACATTTCCAATCCAAATACTGAGAAAATGCAATTAGTTTACACTCTGCAAACTCTCATATTTCTTGTGGGTTTTTTTCTGAGTTACCTGGGAGATGTCAGTGGGGCCCAGACTGATAATGGTTATATTTTTGTAACGTTCTGTAAAAACTATTTTGCAAATTTCTGCAAGCATTTTCTTTCCCTGAAAACCAGGCATCTACAAGTGAGTATTCAGTCGTACATTCAAGATCCAAATATAGAAACAGTCTTATGCTTTCTTATTTATTTATTTATTTATTTATTTATTTGTGTATCTGTGGCATAGCAACTAAGCAACACTATTTGAATTAAGAAAATATAAGTATTTAATACCCACATGTTTATGATCTATTTGTACAGTTAAAATACAAATATAAAATACAATCCCAACATCTTGCAAAAAACAACAACCCAACAAAAAAATCCACCTAGTATAAAATGACAAATACATTACAGTCTTCTGGTAGATAACAATGCACCACAGAATCGCAGAATCCTAGAATCACAAGGTTGGAAATGACCTACAAGATCATCTCGTCCACCCATCCTCCTATCATCATTACTACCCACCAAAAGCATGAAGAACTCGTGTCAGTTATTTACAATGTATCATTCACCACTTTAACAGTGAAAGAAATAGAGAGTGAAATATATGAAAGAAGAGGGGAAAACTGAAATTATAGAAAATGTAGAAGGCCTGGATTTGTGGCTAGGTATGTATAGAACTCTTAGAAATAATGGCAGATGTATCTTTTATTAAAAGTTTTCATGTGGCTTTCTGTCTGAAAAAGGAATTGAATGTCTTTTATTTCAGCTAGCAAAAAATCTTGTTGGAAAGGAAATTTGCAGTTTTAGCTGATGAGCGTTTCAGAAACACTTGTGAGTACTTTCACCTTGTGTGTGGTTCACTCACTTTGTTAGTTTGAATTCTGAACTGTTATGCTTACAACACAAATTGATATATTTAGGAGAGTTTTTCTCCTTTTTTTTTTTTTTTCCTGTTTCCTGTGAATAATAGGGTTCTTTATTAGTATTTCATTGATTAGATTATGTAACTGAAACATTGCATATCAGTTTTTCGAGCAACAGCTGTAACATAAGCTCTTGATAATGACTGAACAATGTATTTGCTGGCATTTGAGGCCCAAATGCAAATGAAAGGTGGTTTTCTTCCCTCTCTTAGAGTGCCTTAAGCATTTTTGTAATTAAACTACTAAGAAAGGAATTCCAAATTAATGTATTTTGGAATTTACAAGATCTTTGAAGGTACAACTGGACTAACACTTAAGCTTCAATTTAGATATTTGTGGATGTCCTTCTGTTCAGAGAACAGTTTAATAAAAATTTTATAGATTTTACATATTGTTTTAAATTTCAGAGTTGACCAACAGCAATCTCGCATGTAAGTTTTTACTCTCTCATTCTGAAAGTTTTGTAAACAGTAATTGTAATGTGTCTTTTTCAAATTTTTGAAAAAATAACTCATTCTCACAGTTTCAATAATTTTGACTTCTTGATATCTGTGCTCTGTTCCCTAGTTACAGGACTTCTCAAGAGTCACATTTTCTCTCCTTATATTCCTGGATAGTTGTAAACCTAGTAACAGAGATCATGATGAATTTGTTTATACAAGGAAAAGGGTACATTTTTCATATGTCTTTGAAAGCATTTAATAAAAAAATCCCCTTTCTGGAGTAATCATACTGAGAATTCGTGGGCATTTTTGAGAGTAAAACAAAATACAAAATTAAAATATATTTGAGACAAATTAGGTACAACAATAACGAAAAGATTCCCTTGTATTTAGCAGCAAGTCATTAGCATACTTACATCAGAATATTGGCATTTTAACATCTTTATTTCAAATGTAAATGAAGTTTAAACTAATACCAACAACCAAATAAAGTAGCACTGAGATAATATAAATGAGCAGATGTAAAGCATAAGCACTCCTGTGTGTGTGTATACATACAAGACAAATATATATTAACAATTTTAATGTAGATTAGGTTTCAGGATTTGATTCCATTTTAACATGATGTAATAAACACTTTAAAATTGTTGAGTCCTCTACAAACTTCTACAGCTCACTCTGCTCTGCATTCTGAAACTTTTTACATTTTCAACAGTTGGCCTTTTGCTATTTTTGCTTATCTATGAAAACTGAGATGTAGAACTGAACAGTTAATCTTGCATAAATATTTAAGGATAATGAAACTGGCATGATATTTGATACTTTTCCTAATTTAAAGAAAAACATTTGGTGAAACCTTGGTTATATTAATTGCGAATAGCTTGGCAGTGTTCCCATTTTTTAAGGTGTCAGTTTGTGGTTCCATTGTAATATAATCTCTTCCAAACGCTGTACAATCTGTTCCAAGGCCATGGAGATAAAAGAAAAAAAGAAAGGAAAAAATGTGCATGCAATCAACAACTAATACAAACATATAAGGGAGAATATTTTTAGTTTTAAATGCATGCTGTTGTATTTGAAAATGTTTAGTTTAAAAATAAAATTTTAGAATATAAATGTATATTAAGATTCTGTTACATTAAACAGAAATCTTGTCCAAGGCCTTCATTTCAGTTATTGCCCTTCCTGTGGTTTCACCCATTTGTTCTCACACTTCATGGTGCTTATGGTAAAAAGTTAGATTTTATGAGGATGCGTTCTGGGAATTCTAGCTGGGCTATTTTACCCTCATATCCCCAGATGCTGTGTATCCATTGAAAGAATACCGACAACAAAAGCTGAGCATTGGAATAGATACTGACAGCTACAAAATCTCTTGAGAATTAAAAATGGTCAGAAGGATAGAAGTACTATAATTGGAGAGTCTAAAACAAACAAAAGAAAATTACAATGGGAAAAAGCAATGATTTTATATTTTTTCATATGTGTAGGAAAAGTGAGTCTGTAGCATTTAATACACTCAGTCATGGACGTGGAGACTGAGAACTACAACCAGCTCAGGATTGTCAGGTAAGAATGTGTATTCTATCCAGTCCCTGTTGTCTTTCTTCATAGCTAATTCTTTTCAGACAGTTCCCACTTGGGACTTCATAACATATAAATTATTTCTTGCTTAATGGAAGCAGCTAAGTTGCTCTGCTGCACTAGCATTTGAGGAAAGAACCATGGTAAGTGTGGATTCTTCAGGGTCCAAGGGGATAGGTATTCAGATTACTTTGAATCCTCTGTGGCTGTGCTAAACTACTAATAGTGTTCAAACTAATTTTAAAATATCATACACATAAAATAAATGGATCATACTGCACACATACCCACTGTTGTCATATATGTGTTGTATGTATGCAAGCAAAATCCTCTAGTAGGGAGAAAAACTTATTGCTCTGTAGTGTGATAAGAAAACAAAAATCAAATGCACTTGATGTAATTTACAAGTAGGCTAAGAGATGGTAAAAGTAGAGATGTTTGCTTTGGAAGAAGTTGCTAGACAACACTGAATGGGGAAAACTAAATAAGTCTGAAGATATAGTAGAAGAACGAAGGAGAAACTCATAAAAATCCTAGTATTTGGGATATCATTCAATAAAATAAAGGCTATTCTGTGCACACTACTGCACACAGTGTTGACCTGAACTGTTCCAGTCACAGTGTGTCATTATGATACTCATTTAAGAGAGATTTTGATAATGTGGTGATCTCAATAATGTGTAGACAAAAATATTCTTCATGACCCAGAGAGATTATGTTTCATGCTGTTACTTCTGTCAGCTTGGCAAGATGTAGAAAACCACTTGTAGGTTTCTTCCCAAAGCTGGTGCTTAGTGGCAAGTGCACAGATGACTGTGAGATTATATGAAGAAAGCAAGATAGAAAGTCTAAATCATATAGGAGTTACAAGTTTTAGGTTCTGATCTCCAGAGAAAAGAAATAAATGAAGGGCAAAGAACTTCAGAAAGGATTGAAATTAAAATTGGAGATCATGAAAACATGAGATTCAAGAGAGAATGTGAACTTGTTGAGCCTCATTTAAAACTTTCAACTCTGCCTTTGACTGACTTCATACTTCTCTGTCCTGATGCTGGCAGTAAACGTGTTCTGTCTCGAAACAGAGTCAGTGGTTCTTTCTGACTTTCAGAATATCTGTGGTGTAACTAAGCATCCAGAAAATGTGTAATGGAATACCTGTTTGCAACATCCTGTTGTGCTTCCTCTTCTGCCAGATTTTCTGATACTGGGCTGAGAAACACCTGGCTCATTGCAGTTTGCAGAGCAAGCAAGCAGAATGAATAGAAAGCAATGAGATTAGAAGATGGATATAGAAATGTTGCTATACTATCATTTGCCATTAATTTTTACTATGCTCACCCTCAATACAGGTACATGGTATGGGACAGGAAGCCAGGAAGAGTCTTCTAAAAGAGCAGTCACCACTGAAATCTGAAAAGGGACAGCATGTGACAGAATCATTATCTTAGTTCCCCTTCTTTATTAGAAAAATTGTTATTTGTCATTATTGGTTTGCTTAGGCAACTTGTACATCACCACATCACAAAACTACTTGTGAGAGTGAGTTAAAGCCTTTACTTTATGATGTACTCCATTTTTTTTCTTTCTTTTTTTTTCTGTTTTCTTTTTTGTCTCTCCACCTCCTGATTGTTGCCATGGAAGCTGCCACTTCATTTCTGTTATACTCCCTTAAACACCTGTTAATCCTCTGACCTTTCCTGCAGGCTTGATCCCTTGATCACCCCCAGTGCTGGCAGTGAAAGTACAGAAAGATGACAATATTCGTTGTTGCAAGGCCTGCGTGTTCCCACTCCCACACTTTTAATTATCCTGTGCCATTATATTGCTATGATGTTGTCACTTAACTTCCCAGAGAGATGCCGTGCTGCCTTGTTAGATTAGGACAAATTTAAATAAATCTGTTTAAATCTGATTCTAATTCCTCAGAGAATTTTCTCTCTCTTCCTCAAATCTTTAAGGCCTTGATGAATGCTTTGTGCTTGAGTATTGAAATGTTTTTCGCTAATGATTTTCAAAACCAAATTGGCTTGACACACAGTGAGTCACTAAATACTGATACCAATTTTACTTAAAATACCAAAGTGCCAGATGACAAAAGCCAGAACAATTAAGACAAAATATTTACATGTTACTCTGTTACTGTGTCTTTCCTACCTTGATAAGGTGGTCATCATTATTGTCTTTTTATTGTTTTTAGAAATCACAGGCAAATATTTCAGTCTGACAGTAATATAAAGACTCCAAAACATTAGTTTTGGAGTAAGCGAATGTTGCACTGTGTGAGTAGCATTAATCTTAACTGCATTCATTTGTTGTAAAAGCTGGTGGAAATTTCTGAGATATTTAACACATAAAAGCCTCTTAGTTCACCAGCTCAATTTTCTTAGTTTTAGTTTTTAGGATGTCTTATCTACATGATTGTACGTTTTCAGATGTTTGATTTTCTTTAAGGGTAGTGTTAGCAGAATTTCCGATATTGTCAAATAAATATGAGAAACAACTTTCCATTCATGAAAAAAGAGAAGTTGTATTTCAAGTTTTGTATCATTTGGGCCTCAGACTAGCAGTTTCTTTAAATCAACTTTGACTTGTTAATCTTAATTAAAAATATTTTTTTAATGCTCATTTGAATGTATATTTCTCTACACAGCAGTATAACTTAGCAGTACTAGCTCTAGTGCACCTGGAACAGATGTTGTCTTAAAACAAATACTGAGCACTAACCTTTCTTTCCTCTCTCCAATTCCAACTCTTCATGTAGCTAGTAGCAGATAAATTTAGTTTCCAGGTTACCAGTGAACCAGATGGTAACACACAGAAAATGAAGAGGAAAAACATGTCTTCTTTACACTTATTTAATTATGTTTTCCTTCTGCTCGTCAAATAAGTTATACATAACTTGTGATAAAAACACATTCCTGAAACAAGACATCGTTTTTAAAATGTTGGTAAAATACCTATATAAGTTTTGAGATGTAAATTCCTAACTGTTAAAACGTGCTGTCATGCAATATAACAACATTTAATACATGCAACCATGTAATTAGGCATAATGACTAGTGATCATTGTGTATGCTGATAGCAGGGATAAGGGGAGGCTGTGGTATGTTCAGCTGGTCCTCTGCACCTGCAGAAAGCAGAAAACTCTTCTCACTGTGGAGGAAACAAGATAATGACAGTATGATATTAAATGCAAACATTAATTCTTTGGAGTAAAATACATGGAAGTAGTCTATCAATTAAGATGCGTTATTGTGAACTCTGAAATTGTGTTGCCTGTCATCTTAAGGAAAATAAAGGACTAGTGGAATGAAATGCTTAATTCACTGTTTACCACATAGCTGTTAAATCTATTATTTCTACTTTGGAGAAGATTTATATTAGTATTTAAGCTTCTATCTGTGATAAACTCTCTACATACATAATAACTTCTACTTGGGTTCTGAAGTAAATAATGAAATCATCAGCTTGTGTGATCTAATTTTTTGAGACTAAAAAGAAAACACAGTGAAGGCACAGTGAAAACATAATTGTACTAACACTGGGATTCACAGCAGGTCCTATTAGCTCAGGCTTAGCTGTGCATTAATGTAGCTAAATGGCTTTTGGACATGAGGTGGATTGCATCCAGCCAATTTAGAGTGTGGGTGGGGCTATAGCTTTCTACATCCAACAATACAAGTACACACAAAGCTGTTTGGTTATTTATAAAAAGAAACATAATGTGCTTGGGAAAGATTACTTTCTGCAGAAATATTTGTGTTAGCATTGGGATGGTGGATGCCTGCCATCTGGGGCTGATGAAAGCCAGTAAGAACTGCTCCCAAAGATTAAAAACAGTACTTCCCAAGAAGGAAGTACACTATAACTCTGTAGCTCACAAGAAACAGGCGCGTTACCAGTGTTGTCTCCATTACTTTCTATAATAAAAGCCATTAGAAAGAGAGTAGTTGGGAACTGTTCTCTCTCACTAACAAGATTTTTCTGTCTTTAAATTATTAATGACATTATGTCATATCCTTTGTAGACCAAGTCTTGGACCAGGATCTTAAACAAAGATGATTCAACAGCTGTAATGGGCAGGTTTCTTGTGGCATTTCAGAATCCACTTCTATTGGCTTCCCAAGTAGAATGGATGTTAAGGTATAGCAGATACAAATATGGGATGGAGCAAGCCAGTACTAAGCCCTCATAGTTAGGCTTCATCAGCCATGATGGCTAATCTTTTCCTTTTAGTGGGAAACACATCCTAGGGACCTGGTAACAGTTGAACTATTCTTCAGTTTGTTTGGCTCACTTATGTACTGAACTTCTAAAATGGATAATGAAGCCTAGACTGTAGCAGTGGCAATGGATAGCGTTAGCAAGTTTTTGTATATTTTTGTCATGGTTGGTGTCAGCATTGTCCTCTAATTGTGATGACAATTCTTTCATTTTAGCATAGTACAGAGAAGAAGGCAATGAACTTAGAAGGAAAGGTTAAATAAACACTTTGAAAGTAAGGTCAGATGAAATTGTTCACAGACAAATACTGATATCGTAGGTTAGATTGGTGCAGAGGATACTACTTTAGTTACTGTTTAACATTTAATCTGCTGAATTATCAACAAGTGCATCAATAAGATAATTACTTGTTAGCTATTCAGCTCTTAGAACTTTCCTGTAAATCCACAGTGCTCAAACAGCAGCCTGTTAAATTATGTGCATTTAAATCAATAACTATGTGCAGAACCTCAACAATACAATCCTTACACGTTGTCATTTTCTGAATTGCTGTCACTGGTGCAGGAACATAGTAGAACACTTCTTACTGAAGAGCCAGCCCATCTGCTTCTAATAAAGAATATATAAATGATAATTGAATACAGTAGAATCAAGAGGGAGAACTTATGTTCATATCATACTAGAAGAACATAACTATACAATTAGCATTAATATGCAATAATCATTTTCACAAACTGACAATTCCAATCAGCATTGTAGAACACTACAATTAAAACATCAGTGTAATTAAGAGCAAATCTTTCTGATAGTCCACATTACAAACAAATGACTATAAATTTGAATAATGTGCTCATCATGAAATTGGCTGTTAATCAGAACATAATCAGTGTTATAGTCAATCACATAGAAAAGTGAGCTATCTGACTTAAGAACAAAACATTGTCCTCCAGTTAATCTATAGAAGAAGTTATATGCATGCGTGCATATTTTATTCTGGAGCCCCTTTTCTTCCTGAGCTTCTGTGTTCCTCTGTCTATGATTCTGTAAGTTTTGTGTTCAGTGGAGGTAATACATGTCAAAAATGGGCAAATAGAAGTGAGAAACAAGACATGCATTTGCTTTAGATCCATCCAAATAATTATATATATATATATATATATATAAGTACAAATCAAGGCTACTGATATTACCAATTTATTTCTCTTTAGAAAAGTATTATTTGACTGTGCAGATTTCTGTTAAACAGAATTATTGGTGACATCAGTTTCAAGCTAATTATTGAAGAGAGGCATTAAGCAAGATATATTTTGTGTGGGCAGATAGTGATAGGACAAGGGGGAATGGCTTTAAGCTAAAATAAAGGAGTTTTAGATGAGATGCTGGAATGAAATAAAATAAAGGGCCTGGAGCACGTCCCTTGTGGGGGAAAGCTGAATAAGCTGGGTCTGTTCAGCCTGGGGAAAAGAAAGCTTAGACGGGATCTGATAAATGTTTATAAATATCTAAAGGGAGGTGGGAGTGAAACAGATGAGGCCAGGCTCTTCTCAGAGGTGTGTAGCAATAGGTCAAAGAGTAATGGCCTAAGACTTGAACATAGGAAGTTCCATACAAACATGTGGAAGAACTTCTTTATGGTAAGGGTGATACAGCACTGGAACAGGTTGCCCAGAAAGGTTGTGAAGTTTCCTTCTAGGGAGACATTCGAGACCCAGAAGGATGCCTACCTGTGTTACTTATTGTAGGATAACTACTCCATCAGGGAGTTGGACTTGATGATCTCTTGAGGTCCCTTCCAGCATCTGTGATTCTGTGAAAATTCTTTACTCGTAAGGTGATGAGGCACTGGCACAAGCTGCCGGAAAAAGCTTGATGTCTGAACGCTGGAGGTATTCAAGACCAAATTGGATGGGGCCCCGGGCAGCCTGATCTGCTGGATTGCAACTCTGTCCATGGCAGGAATTTGGAACTGGATGGGCTCTAAGGTCCCTTTCAACCCCTTCTGTGATTCTGTGATTAATAGAATACTTTTACAAATGGCTTAGTAGACATCAGCGTCCCAAATGACTTTTCAGACTATCACTCCTGAAAGGAATGTAGACATGTTTGCCTTACTTTTTCCTTGGCGTTATCTCGAGCAGTTGTGTGATGATTCATATCAGTTCCTTGATCTTGCTGAAAGCTTTCCAGCAACAGGTTTTCACCTCAGAAATAACCGCAGCTAAAACAAAGTAGTATGGAATGGAAGGAAAAGGGAGAAAGGGTTTTAGAGCAGGTTCAGCAAATCTTGAAAGTCATTTGAGGATGGTCATTATTATTTCTTACTTGTACCAATGCCTCAGAAATCTAATGAGGTTTAATAGGCGCAATAGGGTTTCAATAGAAGTAAACACCAGGTAGTTTCTCTGAGAGCTTTCACTTACTTTCATAGCAGAAGACAGTCAGGCTCACTATTCCAAATTCTACTATATTACAAACACATCATAGAATCGAGTCATAAAATGGTTTGGATTGGAAGGGAACCTTAAAATCACCTAGCTCCAACACCTGCCTCTAGCAGGGGCACATCCCACTAGACCAGGTTGCTCAAATCTCCATCCAGCCTGGCCTTGAACTCTTCCAGGGAGGAGAAATATATAATATAAAACATTACTGATATAGTAGTTATCATGATGACAAATTTTAGCTGCTTGTTTGTTATGAATAATGAATGAGTACATAAAAATCTAGAAAATAGTTCTCATTTTCAGAGTAAATTAGTGTTTTGAGCTATTTATCGATCGGTAATATCAATGTTGTTAAAACAATGATAATCTAAATAAATAAATGAGATGTACTTTATAGAAAAACATATATCCACTAGATCTACTTTCTACAATTACATTTACATCTTTTTCTCAAGTCTGAAATTGAAGAAAAATTTTAAGGCTGAGAATAATTGTCTTTGGTTTAGCATAGTTGTTGTCTAGATGATGGGACTGTTAGAGGAAAATAGTCTGGAACAATAAGTTTTAAGGGGAATAATCAATGGTTTGAAAAGTGTCTGCTGGTCAGTAATCATCAAAGTATCCTGGGACTTATACTGATCACATTCAACAGTATTATGAATGATGACACAGAGTATACCCACAGCAAATCTACTTCTTAAGAATGGCAGACCAGAGAGAATTGAATAAATCTCAGGGCTGAGCTTACAGAAATCTTGTAAACTTCCATGTGGAAAAGTGGAAGGTTTGTCTTGTGAACAGAATTACTCTGTGTAGATGGGCTAAGAGATAGGAAAGAAAGAAGGGAAAGGCTGGAAATTATTTCTTTTGTCACCTATATTCCCTCTTCTACACTCCTGCTAGTCATTTTTTATTCTTGTCTGAAATAAAGGAAATAAACACCATCCCTACTCTTACTTCATCTACACACCTTGTTCCAAATCATGAGCTTTCTGTGGAGACTGTATTTGATGTATATCAAACACAGTGTATGTGAGATTTAACAGACAATCATTATGAATTACAGAAATACACACTATGACAGGACATGGATGTAACTCATTGCAAAATAGCAATATATTCTGATTATCTCTGCTCATATATACATATTTTTTCTTTTAGTTTAATTGTAGAAAACACTGGCAGTTCTCTCCTTATTAGTTGTGTAATTTCAGGGCAATAGAAAGGAGCAAAACAAGAACATATGGAATACGGACTTTCAAAAAGAAACAGTTGGTGAAACCATGCCTCAGATTATTGTCAGAATATCAGCCTTTCGGCAAACTTGGAATAGAACAGATGGGAAAAATCAAAACTGATAGTACTTTTCCACATTTAACACAGGAGAGAAAGTTAGCTGTCTAATTATGCTTGGAATGTGATAATCTTTTCTTTAATGGTCTTTATGGACATAGTCATGTTCTCTGTATTACTGTACTAGAGTCAGGAAGTCACTATTGTGCATATATATGTTCTGAGACCTGTGATCTTAACCATGAAGACAGGGATAAGATGTGAGGTCTATCTGTCAGTGGAGCACTGGCTCCATTTCATTTACACTGCATGAAATGAAAGCAGTGTGATGAATGGGATGAGTGGGAATGGATTGAATGTCTGCACCTTGCTCAAGGACATGTTTCCACAGGGTGGCCAAGTATAATGAGCTTCATTTTAACAATATAAGTAATCCCTTTGATTTCAGTAGGATTTTTTCTTAGCACTTAAGTGGGAATTTCCAGGCACAAAGCTATGCATGTGCTTCTGTTTCTTAGTGCTTGTGCCTTACTGGAAAGCTGATATACCTCTGTATTGAAGAAACTATAAGACTCAGCAATTTGTTAGTACATCTAGAATATATATCACCTTAGAAAATAAACGTAACACATTTGCTTCTTGCTGAGATATAACTAATATCATGTCACAGCAACTACTGGACTAGCTCCTTAGTTATTTGAGTATGGGAAAGTCTGTTCTCCACATACATGTAAATGCTAAAATAAAGGTGACAAGAACAGTGCAATTTTCTGATCTTTTCAGTGACTGCACCAGTTTTGCAACTGATTAACAGGCATCAGGCTGGTTTGCATTTAACAGCTATTCTGAAAGAAACTACTGTAACCCTATGAAAATATTATTCTAGTGAACAGCGTGACCTAGAGAACTGCTAGTCTTAAGCTAGAAGAAACTTATTTATTAGACATATAATCTCACTCATGTTCTGCATTCAAGTTTAAAACTCCGAAAATGTCTCTCTAGTACTGATATCTGTTGCCATTAAGTAGGTAGTGTAAGATAAGTGAGTGGTAAAAATAGTTGCAGTTGATTGCCTATGTAATATTTTACTGTAGGATCAGTCCAAATAAGACATTAAATAATGATACATTTTGCAAAATATCACTTTGCAGTTCCCACACAGCATTTAGGGAGATAATTGGAACTTCCCATCTCAAAACTAGATGTAACAGCTCTGGAGATTTGATTGTTTTGCAAGGCTCCAAACATCTGCTTCTACAATGATTTCAGACGAAACTGCAGGTAGTAAAAATTTGTACAATTAATGTTGAATAAATTAAAGCCTTTTGGATTAGAGAGAGTTTTCAGGAAAGGGATGTTATGATAAAGTCAGCATTTTGATCTGAATAAGAACCCCATCCCTTCTGAGTTCAATTGACACAACACCTGCATAGATTTACAAATTAACCTTCTGCTGTAGTCAATTAGCAGTGATTGCTAACAAATTGTAACACCCTACTTCTCCCAAATCAGCAAAAAGTAATAACATACAATACATTTATAACATACTGCAGCACATATTTAATAACGCACAATTTTTCAAATAAAACTGATAATTGTTTTCACAGTTTTATAATATTCCCCAATTCATTATTTTCTAACAAAAAATACATGCTTTTGAGATAATATCTATCTCTTGCTGCTTGTCTATACATCCTGCACTTATTACAAAAGAGCTTTTAAGACCTTTACTTGTGGCTGGTAGTAATTTGCCTAAAAATGCCCTTTAGAGTTGTGTGTGCATGAGATGTAAATCTTGTCTTGTTATGTAAAGACCACTAACGTAAATGAGAAAAGTGAGCAGCAGCGCACAGTTCATTGAAGCGCCTTGCAGAATGGCCAGTTAACTTTGAAGAGCTGATCTAGTATCAGATCTAGTTAGGAGGCAGAAGGTGAGCTAAGAGAGTTTTCTTTCTTATTAATTGGAGCGTGAGAAATCTGTATTTCTCATTCAGATCCTTGGTTCCAGGCAGAGATAGACTGTTCGTTAGGGCTGTAACAATAATCCTTGAGGACTGTGACAAGTTATGTTTAAAGGATTACAGGCAGAGTTGGTTAAGCTAAAGTTTAGGGTAAGAGAATTACAAAAGCATTGATAAAGATTTGTTTGATCAGTTGTGTTGCTGCAGGAAGGCTGCCAATGGATTCCTGCCCTCCTGGAACCTCTGGAAATGTGCGTGATGCTACCAGTGCTCCTAGGAAACAATGATAGATAAGTTAGCGCTGTTCTTGTCCTTGGCTATTGCTTACATGACAGGAAGAATGCCTGAAAACCATTATACTAAAGGTAGATTTTTTTTCTTTATCCAATAATTACTGTTTAAAAGATGCCTAACAGTAAATTCTTTTAGAAAGCTTTCTCTGTATTTCTGTATTTGCCAATGAAGAGGAGAATTTTTAAATGACCTCCACCACATTCCTTTAAAAACATGTAGAGGAAATAAAATTAATCCATTAGAAGAACTCTAATATTTATTTCAGCTGCTAGTAACTGCTCCCTGCACTTTAATCAACATGGACCATTTCAAAAGGAGTGATATATTGTGACTAAACAAATGTTTTTTGTACTGCAGGTATTCATGCAGCTTCTCAAAATAGATTAATTTATATAGTAATTATCAATACAATATTCACAAATGAGAATGAAGATGAAACTACAGAAGTAAAACCTCTCATACTTTCCCATTTGACTCTTAAGATTAGCTTTTCCACAGGTTTTTGGTTTTTTTCCACAAACTTCAGAAGATGAAGACAAAATCAATGAAGGTCACACACTAATTTTGTGAAAAGTTAGTCCTTTACTTACTGGCTTGCTTCAAAGTGGCCTGGAATTTAGGTAGTTTGAAAGCCAGTCTTCTGTGGTACCTTTACTTGACCTCTATGCTACTTTTCCTGAGTTTTTTTCAAACACTTCAACATGTTTGAGTTTTGCACCTACTTTTGTAAATTTGGCATTGGGAAGGTAAGAATAACATTTTCAATCCTTGCATAATATAGCACAGTACAACATAAATATCTGAATGAATATTAAAATAACCAAAATCTTACTGGAATAGCACTTGAACTGCATTAAATTTATGTATTAAATTTGAACTTTATGGATGCACACAGAAATGGCAGAATTCTATTTGTTTCTGTTTTGAATTATCTGGTCAAATCTATTTGAATTTGTTTTCCTTTTGAATGTATTATTGTTTTTTAATATTGGAGTCTTCTTAAATGTCCACTTGACTGCAAACACATGCAGGGTAGTAGAGCTAAAGCTTTTGAGCTTTATTGGAACTTGGGTCACAAACTTATATTACTATATTAGTTAATTTTAATGCTTCTGATAACAACTGAACGGATAGTATATACTGCAAGTCTTCTTTAATTTAAAGTGGTAGGAAGATTGGATATTCAGAAGCATTTAGGATAAAAAATTGAAAATACTGAAAATATTGTTCAATATGTATTACCTCAGAAGAAATGATATTTCAACCAGTGCTGTTTCATATTAACACATGGGCCCTGGGCCCTCCTGCCATGTTGGCAGGTACAATGTTTTCAGGCTCACATCAGGAGAAAGTGTTTTTAGGAGAAAGAGAGTCAGAGAAAGTAGCATACTTTTTTTCACTCATCCCTTGGCAAAAGAAATTCAACAGTAACTTCTCTGAGGCAAAGAACTTTCATTTTTATTTTTGTACTTAGATATATATGTATATTAGATACATAGAGGGTATATAGAATGCCATATCAAAGTAAAGTAATTAAAATTATTTCTTGGCATTCTTCCTGATGATTATTCTACTTCTTCCTGTGATAACTCTGAAGATAGTAAAATTTGACCCAATTTCTTATTACTTCACACTGGAAGACATTATGAAGTAGTGCTAACTCTATGTACTGTGTAACTACAACTATAATAAAAATCTCATTTGAACTAGTAAATAATAGGACAATTCAATGCATGACTTCTGCATTCCCTTTGCTTATGTTCCCTTCTCAAATGTCTGCAGAATCTGCGGGTATTCTGTGGTTGTGAAGAATACTGTAGTGCAACCTGGAAAAATAAATAGCATATTTTCTTTCTCCTTTACGTTGCTCTGCTGCTGTGTCACATAGCCCTTAATATTTTTCCTATCAGAGTGATACTCTACAGCCAATTACTATGTACTTTTTAGTAAATAAGAACACTTGGACTAGGCAAAAATTGCCTTCTATATATTGACAGATCTTTCAGTGTAATTTCTACTGAGCAGATTGTATTTCAGAAATGCCATTTAGCAGGTAAATTTCATAAGATTTTATGAGAAGTCTGTGAATGTGTGAACATTAATAGTTGTAATGCCATCCCCCAAAATTAAGGCCATTTAGCAATGTGTAAATTGAAGAAGGATCCTCATAAGTTGATAGCTGTAAGAAATGACTAAGAATATTTTACAACATGCTATTAGGGAGGATTCACAATTTATCTGAGCTTGACCTTGAAAACACAGTGATTCAAACTGTTTCAGCATTTCTAAAAGGCATAAACCAAAACTGCAGACCACTGGGAGGCAAAATATGCTTCAACTAAGTTTCTAATGCTGTGTTTATTTAGTGTTTCATGTTATGTGTGGTTCTTTGGGAACATTTCACTTAGTTTTCCATTCCATCACCATGCAGACTGTTTTATTTTAAATTTTAAATTTATTCTGCTGAGAATCTCTCACAGAGTACGTGAGCAATCACACAATCACATAATATTTTGTTTTGGAAGATACCTTTGAAGGTGTTCTTGTCCAACTGCCCTGCACTGAACAGGGACACCTACATCTAGATCAGGTTGCTCAGAGCCCTGTCCAGCCTGACCTTGTGTGTCTCTTGGGATGGGGCAGCTACCACTTCTCTGGGCAACCTGTTCCAGTATTTCACTACCTTCATTAGCTAAAACCTTTTCTTTGTATCCAGTCTATATCTCTCCTCTTTTAGTTTGAATCCATTTCCCTTTGTCCTATCACTGCAGACCCTACTAAAGAATCTGTCCCTTTCTTTCCTATAGCTCCCCAGATACAGAAAGGCTGCTATCAGGTTTCCCTGGAGCTTTCTCTTCTCCAGGCTGAACAGTCCCAGCTCTCTCAGCCTGTCCTTGAAATGATTTGTTAAGTAGTACCAGAAAAATAATTCTCAAAATATTACAGCGTCCAATTTGTTGTTGCTGAAATAGATGTGTGAACAAATGGAATTCTCTGATTTTATACCTCAAAGTCAGAGTTGAGGTGTGGAAAAATATAAATACTTTGTATAGCTACTAATGTGATAGGAATTGTTTTTCCTATTTTTCTTTTGGAGTTTGAAGGTAAATGAAATGCCTTTAAATCATGCTGGCAACTATTTGCACAAGCTGTGATTCATGCACTTGTATGTTCAAAGAACAGTTCAAACTCTTTTATTTTAACTTAGTTACTTGTAGAACAAACCAAAATGAATTGATCTCTAAGGAAATATAATATTAACAGAAAAAATAGATCTGTGCCAGATGATAACATATGCCATAGAATAGGGAAGTTAATTATTGACAAGAGAGTTGTTTCTTTAATCAACTGAATCATATACAGTGTACTGTTATTAAAAGGGAAATGTTCTAGGTGTCAGGTAGTTCTGACAGATGACAGTGGTACTATTAATTTAAAAAAGGAAATCAGATCTGAATGAGTCCATTAGTGACTTGAAACTCCAGAATTTAATAGCTAATGACAATTTTTTTTTTCCATTGTGTTCTGCAAGTGGTTACAAATTATTGGCATAATTTACACTTCTGGTGATCAATGAAGAAGTATTTGGAAAAAAATCAGGAAAAATCAGGATCTACTTTTGAATATATTGGGGGCTTACTTGTTCTGAAAAATAAGGAATGAATTTTCTGTTTATAACATGAGTCGAGTCAGCGCAAGGTCTCGCAGACCTCAATGCCATTAAACATTTACAAAATATTTCTGGGTATATGTTGATCCTACTAAGCAAGGTTAGTTCCAGTCTTGATGAGCATCGCCCATCTTGATGGATCCATTTCAGGTGTTGTTATGGCTTAATCAACTGCTAAAGAGCATGCTAGAATTCTTTAGGTTATTTCTGTCGTGTTTTTTTTTTTTCTGTACGGGAATCTAAAACATTAGTTTTTCAGTACCAGTGTTAGCTCAGTAAAGTTCCTTTATGTCTTAACAGTACTAGCTCTTGTGTAGCCATAGTCCTTGTAATAAGAACTGCTGAAAGTATTATACTCTACAGTGATATGACAAAAAATTAATATACTGACTACCTGAGAGAAGACCACTGTTTTTGCAACGTCTCCGTCAACAGCAACTGTCTACTGTCTGCATACCTCAAGAGGTACCATCCATTTACATTCCTCAGTAATGGCTCTTTTGTGTGTAAATCCAATTTTGGATTGTCATTTATTCTGTTTATTAATTTACTCTGAAAATCTCTTAATTTGTGGCTAGGTTTAAGATTCATGGCAGCCATACATGTGGCATAAAATGTGAACACTCTTGTAAGATCAAGTCTGTCCATGTAATTCTGGTAAAAATGGGCAAATATGCATATTTGTGTTTCTATAATATCTTTTAGGGGAGCTACGTCAAGGATGGCAGTGTATAAGGAGTTGCAACATCTCATTATACCAGAGAAAGAGCAGATCATGGCTAGGCCAAATGCTTTTGACCCTTTCAGTTTTAGATCAGTTCAACCTTTTTATATCAGTGGAAGAAAAGCTGAACTAAGTTTTGATTTTCTTGTCTTATCCTGAATGTAGGGATTCAGTTGGATTATTAGCTATTTTTGGGGTTAGGGACATCTGAGTAGTGGAATTAGGAAAGGTTCAGGATGACCTCATTTAATAAATTGGTGATTGTAAGACTGTAGCTTTTAGTCTCTGAATTTTCTTTCAAAAGATGACTGGAAATCTCTTAATTGATTGAAGAACTAACAACTCTATCAATCCTTTATAGGAAATGATTGTATTCCGCCTTAGAGAGAAATGAAAAAATGTCTTTATTTCATCTTTAACTTATTTGACTGAGAAGTAAAGCAGTATCTGTAACAGAGCACTCTTAGTAGCATTCTGTCACCTGAAGTAATCCTAACAGATCAACAGTAGCCTTGGTAGATCTATATCTTGAATAATAAACTTTGTGTTGATTTGAGTCTTTGATTGATACTTAAGACCTACGTGAAATGTTTGCTCCTTGAAACTTTATCTGCACTTTGAGACTTGAGAAAAAATGTGTAATAGAGGGACATTCTTTATATCTGTAGGGATGATTACCTGAAAGTAATTTGCTCATTCTTTTGGTAACAAAAAATATGTTACCTTACAATCATCTCTATGACTTCTAAGCATTTTTTAAAGTAGTGCATGATCTTTTGGTTGTGTATAGTATTTCTTTAATTTGTGATTATAATATAAAGTATATTAGTGAAATAATTTTCTAAATATTTATTTCCATCAGATTCCTGCAAACACATTAAGAAACAAACCTGTTTTCCTCCTTCTTTTTTTTTTAATTGCAAAGAATGACATTCTTAGCAGATTATCTCTATTAACTTTGCCTTAAATGTGACTTCTGGATTATTCTAACCATCTTTGTTTGCAGGTATCACTGCACTGTGATTTGGTGGGTTCCTCTCTGTAAAAAGAAAGACAAAGAAAATAGATTCTATGATATTTTTAATCTATACAACCATATCTGACTCCCAGCACAGGTTGACAATGTGTGCCTCTTATTTTTCAAAGATTGCAATATTTAAGATTGTGTAATAGTCTATATAAAATTAGTTTGCCTAAAGATTAGAAAATGGGCTCCAGTCAGCACTCTAAGGAGATGGGGAAAAAGCTGCAATATAAATTCACATTTTCAGGAGGAAGAAAGGCAAAACAAATCTGACCTGCCAGTCATGACCAGAACTTTGACACTGTTCTGGCAGTAAGAATTGCTATACTTTGGGCTTCCTTGTTTGTGGGAAGAGGAGTTTTATCTACAGGACTACCTTACAAAAACTTTCATTTGGCATGAAATTCATATAATATTTGGGATGCTTACAACAGAAAAAACATTCTGGTGTCAGATCTGGGTACAGCACCAAGCTAAAATTGCCCTCAAAACTTCATCTATAGTTTTCATACATGTACTCTGCCCACTGATCCAGTGGATGCCATTAAGCTCAGGCCTTTGCCTTTAATTCTCCCCTAATATACATTGTTTGGAGTTTCTGACTCTGCTGTGATTTTCTGGGTTGACCTTGGATTTGTCTTGTCACTGCAAAACCCACTGGACTGTAGCTTGAATCTGGTTGCCATCACTAGATGTTCTCTGGTTTTGTTGTTTGGATGCTGCAGGACTGTATGTCTTCTCTCTGCCCTTGTCTGCCTTTCATGCACTTGTGGCTCCTGGATGGCTTTCTATTGTGAAACAACTCACTTTGTCACTGGAAGCATTTGGTCAGAAGTATTCTTGCTTTGGCTTTCAGGATAAGAGGAAAAATCCTGCCATATTGAGCTGGTTCAAATGCTTGAGGAAGATATCCAGAGCAGTTGCGAAATCTCTATCTTTGTATAGAACAAAAATTTGTTTGGACACTGCTTTGGGCAATCTGGTCAAACTGTGAAACTCAGCTGAGTTCTGATCTTGCATAGACAGCTGAGGCAACATCTCAGAATGAGGAACTTTCTAATTTTGCTGTCATGAAGTAGCTGCTTGATATTTATCCACTTGAGACAAAAGATTTAACAGGAGAAATAGAAGAGGGAAATAGTGAGTAATAGAATCTGCAGTGAAAGTAAGTCATCAGTTAGCTGCCAGCATGAGATCAGAAGTTGAAACAGTTTGGGGAAAAGATGTACAGTGATGCATCTTCTGATCCCCAGAGCATGGTGTGTTGGGTTAGGTGTGAGAATAAGGAGGAACAACGTGAGATCAGATAATTAAAAATCTATTTTAATGCCTATCTAAAAGGGAGGTGAGTTTTTCAGGGGAATGTAATCCTGGAATATCTAACTGTTTGCTCAGTGCTGCAGCTTTATTTTTTCTTTTTCTTGTTTTTCTTTTAACGTACTTTATGACCATATCTCATTCGAGCTATTCATCAATAGACCAATAGGGTGTTTTAAACAAATTTTATTCTGAATTTTGGCAGGGCTGAGTTAAGTGCCTGATTTCACTTGATGGGGAGTAAATGTAATAAACAGCTCTGATTTTAATATAAGATTTTGTGGATCTGCATTCCTGGTAGGAATTATTTAATGCATTACCATTCCCCCAAACTTTAAAAATAATATAAACAGACAAACCACGCAGTAAGGGAAATTTGCCCTTAAAAATAAGCAAAAAATCTTTCCTCAGCAGGCTTGCAAAAATAGTATTTAAAACCTCACTACTTCTCTTCTGTTTTCAAGCCTAAAACACTGGGCACAGATCTGTTTCTGATCATTTATGAGCTAATTATTGCACTTTTACTAAAATAGCTCCCTGGGATTAAAAATTCTGGTTGCAGCTGTGGAAAGAGAGATTCAGAATATTAATGAAACTAAGATTTTTGTAATCTTCAGTATTTTTGTTCTTTTTTTTCTATCTTCTTTCAGTAGAAACTGCAAGAGAAACATAGAACAACGGAGAACTGCTTGATTTTTTTTTTTTTTAAAAAAAAAGCTTTTCTAACAGTGAGAGGAGGAAAATATGTACTTAACGTTATTGTATTTTAAATACAGCTTCTATACCACCTTATATCATTGAAATACTAGACAGGTACATGCGAGGAATAGCATATGAGGACAAAAGCTTTGCAAAGCTGAGACAATTGTTTCAAAGTTGGGCTAGATAATCTTGGTGGTCTTTTCCCACCTTATATTTCTAGGATTCTGTGAAAGTAGTGTTTTGCGTTTTTAAGACTATGTGAACTAAGTCAATTCATTTGAAAGATATCCAATTAATTTAACCCATTTCTTTTTTCTGCAAAATATTTATTGGACCATCACTGCTACCAACAATCTCTGGGCATCTCGTATTTGTATTATTTTGCTACTTGACTCAGAGTCAAGAAAATGTCCTTGGGAATTTCTGCTTCCAGTGCTAGGCTGCAGACTGGGTAACCCTCCACGTAACCCTCCATGCAAAGTGGTGTACCTCCAACTGTCCTGTTATAATTCATCCCTGTGGCTTTTGATTTGATTTACAGATGATTTGTGAATGAACAGATCAATACACACACAATTCAACCAACTGCATTTCCTGGATGCTGCTGTCAGGTGTGCTGCAGGCTGTGGCAGGAGAAGCATAGAATAACTAAGGTTGAAAAAAATCTCTAAGATCACTTGGTCCAACTGTCCACATTCTGTCAATAAACCATGTCTGTCAGTGCCACATCTACGAGTTTCTTGAACACCTCCAGGGGTGGTAACTTCACCACCTCCCTGGGCAGCCTGCTCCAGTGCCTCACTCCTCTTTCAGAGAAGTTTCTTCTGCTATTCAATGAGAACTTCTCTAGTACAACTTCAGGTCATTCCCTCTCATCCTATCGCTAGTTATACAGGAAAAGAGGCCAACCCTCATCTCACCATAAGCTCCTTTCAGGTCGTTGTAGAGAGGAACATAAAAGAAAGCTTCCTGGAAACACATTTGTTTGAAGGATAAGAAGGAAAAAGAATACTATTTTAAATTCATATTATTGATGTATGTTATTGATACGAGCCTTCGAACATCCCTAAACTCAGGCTGACAAAACAGTTCTGAATTTGTTGATAATGGAGAGAGTTGTAAAATATTTCTTGATAAACATATTTGAAAGGCTGTTATTTTTTTCTTTGCAATGTTTTCTTAGAAATAAGGTTGGAATATTTTTAGTGGCATTAATTAATATAAGGTTTTCTTGTTAACCCTAGCTTTTCCTCTAAGCAGAGGCTCCTATGAGGTGATGTGCTCAAATTCTCCAGATGTTTGGACTTCTTGTATTGACAGAGACAAACTGGGCTGAGGGAGGTCTGTATAATGGTATACAACAAAATAGCACAACTACTCCAGGAAAAGTATGATGAGCAGCTGGACCACATGCTTGCAGAAAGCTTCTTGAAGTGGAAGAATATTACACATCAGAAAACATGTACATGTATGCAGTTATAAGAGAGGTTGCTTGAAATGTTTAACCACAGTGCTTGGATTAAACATGAATTAAGCAAAATGATTTTAAAACTGCTTTGGAATGTCATTTTTCCAGAGTAAAGCACTTTTTGCAGGCATTTAACTTTACTATGAACACTCCCATTGATTCCAGTAGGACTGCTCTCATAAATTAAATACAACTGAAACATGCAAGATTAGCTCTTTTCCCACTAGAATTATTTCAAAAATATATTGGTGTGAATATAGATGGGATTAGGTCTAATTTGTCTAAGAAGTATTTCACTGCCAGGATGATACAGAAAAGTGCATTTCTAAACATTGAGTTCTGAGACTCTAATCTTCAGTCTAAATTTGGGATAGAGACGTGCCACACTGTGCTTCAGAGGCTCTCCAGACCTGATGTTCTGCGTGTTAGATCCAGATGCTAACGGTAGGTTTAAGATCAGGCTATAGTTTCATTATGTGGGATATGAGACCTTTGGGCTTTGGAAGCTAGCTACCTTTCTCTCCACATAATTGTGTGTATGCATGCATATCTGTATATATGAATGTATCACTGTATTTTTATATATGTATGCAGGAATTAATCCAATTCTGGATCAGAACAGGTCTATGAGGAGTTACGTTGGCACATCACAGGAGGTATCCTATAGTGAGATTTCCTTTTCTCAGTGTAGCCACAGTTTCTCCACTGTAGAATTACTGCTTTGGTTTTAACATTTTTATCTTTAGGAGGCCTGAACTGAGGGGTGAAATCACAATGTTTAGTGAAGAACCTTGAGTTTCTAGATGAAAGAGTGAGAGGATTAGGATTACAGTGTTTAAGTATTACACTGACCGAATCATGCCTAGGCGATTGTGAAATTGAAAAAGGAATGGTTTGCGCATTTTGCTGGAGGCGAGTTGATTGTGAAAGAACAGTAGCAGAACATGTAATGCCAAAAAAGAAAGTAGTTTTTATGGGATGAACTGCCTACTGTCTGAACCTGGAAGAAAGGACTAAAAATGAATGTGTTTTAAAGTGTTTTGTGGAAACACACTAAAAGTGTACTATAAGAAATTTGGCTGATAGAAGAGATAAAGGTCCTGCTTATTCTGAAATTGTCCTTTAACAAGCAAAGTAAAGCAGAAGCCGCAAACCAGTGATAGAAATATAAAGTATCATTTTTCTCTGTAAAGCATTGTCATTAGTCAGTGAAAGTCTGTTGCAGGGTTCAGTCACAACTGGTGACTTCTGAGGAACAAAGAAAACCTTTAAATGTTCTGCAACTGCTGATAAAATCAGGTAAGATGATAGCTAGAAATTAGTACCTGTTCACTCTCCCTGCAGAGAGAGGGGCAGAATTTCTCATATCTATCTGCTGTCAGTTAGATTGATATAACTGCACAGACGGAATTCATGCTTAGTTTGCTTAGCAGTTGTTTATTAAGAATGCATAATGGTACCTTGTGACAAATAGAAATCTGTTGTGGTAGGTGAACCCTTCTTGAAAAGCTGATATTCATGCAATACTGAATGACTGCAAACAATGAACAAAAATTGCATGGCAGGAACCTAAGGAACTTTTATTTTTTCTTCTTCTCTAGAGTTGCTCATTGATTTGTGCTGGTGCCTTTCCCAGGAACTGCATTTTTGAACTTGATTCATAGAGTCTACTTCCAAATAGTAAATGCTTTAAAGGCATTGTGCTTTCAAGTTAAGAAATTATGTCTTTGAAGTGTTAGTAAGATGTTATTTACAGTGGCTGACTTATACTTGGTTCGGTCTTTAGCTTACTGTTAGGGACTGCTTGGAATCACAATAGGAAATGTTTGGTAAAAAATGACAGCCTAAATGATTTTCTTTTGTTCAACTGAAATTAACAACTGCGCTCTGTAATGTGAATTTAGACCAATCAAACCCTAGAACCTATTTTAATGTAGAGAGTAACCATTAAAACAAAGAGAATAAATATCAAAGTTCTGATAGTGACTATACGTGCAACAAATCTAGTACAGAAGAATGAATGATCACACTCTCACACACAAAGTCTTTCACTCCCACACGCTTGTTTGCATTATAAATTAATGTGGAAGCCTTTCACTGGTGAAATGGGAGAGCCAGTTGTTTCCAATCACATGCACAAGTGAAAGCATTGGTGTAATTAATTATGCAGTCACTTGTGTCTCAAATGGAAATAGGATTAACTCCCTGTGTGCTGCCTCTTTTCCCTTCAGCTGGAGAATACGGTCAATTAACATTTGGAGTCTCCAGATAGGGGTGAAATAGTAAAATTGCTTAAACTAGAAATGTCAAAGAATAGGACTATAAAATGGTATTGTTGTTATTTTTTTTTTAAGCATGGATACACAGTGAATGGATTTCTTTGTTGAAGTTGAAACTGTCCTCTGGGTTAGATTAGGGTAAATACAAAGAGTAGCATTTTAGAGTGCTTTGTAAGTATAAAAATATTTATATATATTTGTATAATCATAAACATATTCTTGGAAATGTTCTTTTAGATTGTTGTATATGGTTTCCTTAGCAATGTATAAACATTACAAATCAAAATCTGTGCTCACTTTTCTTTTTTTTCAGCCTGACCTCAGCTTTGGAATAATTGGAAATCATCATTTTACTCTGTGTGTTTTACTGTATTTAGTAAGGTTTTGTCTATTGTATAGTTCTAATATATCTTTCCTTACTATGTCTTAATTTACATGCAGCTTATTTAATACATTTTAAAAAGAGATTTTTTTTTTTTTCCCCATAAACCATTAAAAATAGTGTGAAGGTTCTCTCGGTTTTATTTAAATCAGACCGTTTTGTTTGAGTAGCTGTGGCTAACTAAAGCACACCTATACCATATTGTGCGTTTCTTCCTGTTGATACAAATAGACTGGAATCTCTTTTTATATCAAATGCTGCTGTATTTCCCAGAATATATATATTTTTTGAGAAATTTGTAAGAAAAGCTAATACAATTAAATGCTATTTACTACACATATTATTGGTTACTGTCATACAGCATCTTTGAGTTTGAGAAAGTGGCTGTAAACTTCTTTCTCTGCTTTTTGTAGTGTTTCTAAGCTGCAGCATCTTCATGCTGCTGTGTTGTGACACAGATTCACATGTTTAGGACAGTATTAGCTCCAGTATCTCTTCTATAATTTTGGCCCTGTTATAAACTGAGAAAAGGAATTCTTCCCCCAAACCTTGCTTAAATCTGAAGCAGGAAGTGAATTTGAATGTGTTTTCTCATCTAAATGTTCAAGTCACTGTGTATTTCCTTGAGTCTCTCCTGTGTAGTGTTTCTCTATTTTGTACTGAATACCATAATGTTCATTAAAGCACATAGTGTGAGATCTGGATAACAGTTTAGCCTATAGGTCGAGGCACTTGGGCTCTGGTCTTTGGTCTGGAAAATGTTAAATTATTTAAGCAAAGGGAACATCCTCAAGAAGAAATACCAAGGATGCCTCCTAAAGTAGCTTTGTGGCTTGTAATCATGGAGATACTCAGGCGTCTATGTGTTTACATTTTGTATGGTAACTACATGTATTCTTTTCTCTAGAAAACCAGGTTCCTACAACTGCAGATTTCCAGAAATTGATTCACAATCACTGAACATTTTTAGTCTTGATCTAAGAGAAGGAAAAGGCTTATGCTGGTTGTGCTCACTCAGTCTCAGTTACACCTGTACTCTGTTTCTTATATTGAATGGAAGTAGACTAAGAGATACTGATCTAGAATGTGAATCTAAAGTAGATGCTGTGATTTTTTCCCTCTGGGCTTGGATGTCTTGATTCAAAATCATATTGTTTCTTGAGGATCTGTGCCATAAGCTAGGCAATATGAATACCTCTGCTCTTGCTGTGGTGGTAACCAGCTTCTCTAAAGAAAAACCCTAATGGAGGAAGGAGTCATGATTTAGATCCAGAGAAAGGCCACAGAAATCATCCATGGAATGGAACACCTCTTCTGTGAGGGCAGGCTGAGAGAGCTGGGGCTGTTCAGCCTGGAAAAGAGAAGACTCCAGGGGAACCTGATTGAGGCCTTTCCATATTTAAAAGGGAGCTATAGGAAAGAAGAGAACAGACTCTTCAGTAGGGTCTGCAGTGATAGAACAAGGGGAAATGGTTTCAAGCTCAGAGAATAAATTTGGGTTAGATATAAGGAAAAAATCTTTTACAGTAGGGGGGTGGTCAGGCAGTGGAACAGATTGCCCAGTGATGTGGTGGCTGATACTTTAAGGCATTTGAAAGGTCTTTCAGATTAAACTGTTTTCTTCCAGCCCTGAAGAAATCTTCTGTTTATGCTTAGCAGATAAATAAATAAGAAAATACAGTGCAAAAGAGGGAGATCACCCACCTCTACTTTGCTATCTTGTACTAGAAGTGGACATGGGATATTTAATCCTTTATTATTTAATTCTATTATGGTAGTGTTGTGGGTTTCTTTTTTTTTCTTTTTTTCTTTTTTTCCCAAATTTTTCCCAATACTTTTGAATCACCATTTGTGATGAAACTTTTCAGGGAGATCATGAACTTAAGACTGAATAGAGCCAGAAGGAAAGCAATACTTTTCATGATGAATGTGTGTCTGGAATTTCTGCTGTAATACTTGCTGAAAGGCTTCACTTTTTAACTGCTTCTCTCCTTCATTGAACTACAATAAACAGTTGAATATCTCCTGCTATGAGAGATACCAAATCATATTTTGGGGCGAGCAGGGAGGCAGTGAATGTATGACTAACATCACTTTACGCATTCAATCCTACTCAAGGATCCAAGAATTCTCAGATGGATATTGGCTTGGCTTTGGTTAAGTACGTTTCTGAACGGGAAGCATTGGAAAACACTGCTCTCTTGTGATTAAAGAGAGAATAACATCTGGAAAAGACAAAAAGGTTTTTCACATAGATGCTAGATCTACTACTATCAATTTAAATGCAGTACAAAATGTAGTGTTACTTGTTTGAGAATATTCTCATTATATTTTGGAGTTACTAATATTTATTTTTTTGTTGCCACAGACATATACCTTTCTGGCATCCTTTTTTTGTTTGTTTTTGATAAGTTGATAAAATTCCTGAAAGAAAGTTGACTACTTCTGATTCAGTCCTTACGTTGTTCATTCTTGCCCACAAAAAATAACATTAATGTGAAATGAATTTGAGTCATTGGGGATTAAAAACTTACAAAGGTTCTGTCTAACTGTAAGATTAAAATATTGTTCTCAGATAATTAACATTATCCACAAAATAAACAAGAACTGTGTTGTTAGAAAGGAAGTAGCATGACAGGGCATATGGACCCCCTGCTTCACATTCATCCTTTCAGAACAGAGTTTATTTGAAAAGTGATGACTTGACAAAATTGGTGTCAGCATGTAATTCTTTGTGCTGTATGACTGAAAGATGGCTATGATAAATAAATAAAAAGGGAGGGAAGAACAAATAGGAAGAAACAGGAAAATGTGTGACTGTGTGCAAAGTGATGGTCTGGAGAAGATTTTTTAGAAACCGAATTTTGCTTATTGATGGCTTGGCAGTGGTTTGAAAGGCTCTGATTCTGGGTTGGAGAATCCATTCTATTCATGTACATTTATTTGCTTTTATTTCCCACCCCATTCAGCTCTGCACTTTATCATCAAAATGTGATGCCGAGTCACCTCAAAATTTGAGATCTAGGATAGCAGCTGACCAAACTCTCTCAGGAAAATATTTCCTTTAAAAAAAATAAAAAAATAAGCCACTGAAGTTCTTCAGGTGTGCTGGAGCACACACCAGGAGTAGCTGTGAACAAATTCTGTGCTAGAGCACTGTTTAGATTAGCATGCAGATTTTATCCAAAAGACATCTGCTGCTTTCCTTTTTGTTTAGTTCTCCAATATCTAAAATATCTCAAACCTAAGTCCTCTCAGTTTCTTTGGTATTTGTAAATTGTTAACATCTCTTGCACACATCAGTCATTCTGGGTGCTGGATGTTGCATTGTGGTTAGGTCAACAGTGGGGCTTTAGCCAGTTCTCTTCTGCAAAATGACTCGATGGCAAGATTTGGCCCATATTTGTGCTTTTTGATCTACAGAATATACTATAATAGATACAAAAACCCTTTTTAAATAGAAACATTGGCATTTTATTCTTATTATTTTTCTTGTGCTTTATTAAAATGGAATGTTTGTGTAATGGTACTTAAGGTTGACTTTTCCCCCTACAGCACAGTCTGACATTCTCTTGGCCTGTTTAATCATAGAATCATAGAATGGCCTGGGTTGAAAAGGACCACAAATATCATCTAGTTTCAACCCCCCTGCTATGTGCAGGGTTGCCAACTGCCAGACCAGGCGGTACCTGTTTCCACCTCCCTCTCCACCCCCTTTTTTTTTTTTTTTTAACATTATTTGCAATGTTTTAACTGGCCCTGGAAAAAAAAAAAATCGTCATCTTTCTTCAAGAACTTAAATGCCTGAATATACTAAACTTATGATTAAATCTTCCCCAAACTTGTCTCTGTCCAAAGAAGTGAACTTAAACTAGGAGTTTATGAGTATCGTGCTGTAAAGGAACAGTTATGTCACAGCCTAAACTGATGATTGAGCAGCTGGTGAAGGGAGTGGCTGGCACAGGAAGCACAGGTGCAAGCAATTCTCCTGTGCTTCCCATGTGACAAAAAAGCTGGGTCCAGCCCTCCCTGAGCTCATTTAAGGGCTAGCCTCCAAAGTAACAGCGTCTTGAGGATGAAGGCTGCTTCTTGAGAAAGAGCGTTATATGCCTGAATTCCTGTCGCCAGATTGGTGAGTCAACTTCTTCCTATATATATTATTGTCATCATAATAATGCTTTGCCTGCTATCACAAAGAATTTGTCTGAAGAAATTTCGCTGTTTCCAAGGCCCTACTAGTACTTTATAAGAATTTAAAAGATCTGCATGGAACATTTACTGTATGTATACTGTTTCCATGGTAGCAGTCTTTTAGCTGTTCTGTTGCTGCTTTCTAGGTTAGATACATATAAACCAGATGGCAAGTGGGCTGATGTTTCAGTTTGAATTGTGCCAGGTATAATCGACGTCCTCAAGTTAAAGTATGCTAATAATTATTTGGGAAGTATATCCCATTTGGTTGGCTGAATTTGTTGAGCTTTCAGAGGGGAAGATTCCCTGCAAATCTCTGTTGAAATTTAATAGGAAAAAGCGTTATCTTCTCTTGATAAATATTTATGTGAGAAAGCATTGCTGTAACTTATGTGGTGCTGTTGTTTTTCCTAAGGAGGAATGTCTCTGACTTGAAAACAGTGGCTAGTCAGGCTGTTGGGATACTGGCTGAACTACAAAATATCTAAATATTCGGATTATGACAATATCTTGGGCTTTTGAAATTGGTAGAAGCACCCATCTTTATAAATCACATGATGCAATCCAGGAATTTCAATTTCTGAAGGAATTCACAGGGGAGGAGGGAGCACCAGAAACAATATGAGATGTATTTCAGCTCAAACAAGAGCCCAAACAGAGTATGACATTTATTGAAATAATTTTGTTTAAGACATGTTTAATCTAAGATTTTTGCCTAATCAGCTTATAGTTCTCTATGGATCTCTGCTAAGAAAGCTACAGAAGGATGGTAGAGCCTCTCTGACATGTCTAGGGCAGGAGCAAAGAGCTCTTTGCTACACTGTTGTGTGAAAATCAGGCCTTTTATTTGTTCAAACATAGCGAAGTAGTTAAAGGGTCTGCAACTTTCCATGAACGCAGCCTGTTATAGGATGTGTATATTCTGATTTTTGTTGTGCTGTGCAATAACTGCAAGGCTGGCAAGTTCTTCTCTGGCTGTATCCATGCATGCTGACTCTGCAGGTTTTGTGTTTTTCTGTGGCTAGAACATGGATGAAAGCATGTGGTTTGGCAGATAGAACGAATCTGTGCTGCTAGTGTTTTGTCAAAGCATTGTAATATGTCTACAGTGTAGTCTTCGTGTTGGATAAAAGAAGAGCCATCTGATGCTCTTCTCATCTCTCATCTTCTCATCTCAGACTGCATAATGATATGCTTCAGATTTTCATCAGCTCTGTAGCTGCTGCGTGGAAGCAGGGCTTTGGAGAAGTGACAGTGTGACATGGAATTGCTGAATTTGTTTTGTTTTGCAATCCAGCTGTTGATGTGTTATTAACACCAGATTCTTTTAAGTACTTCTTGTAGAGAATCTGCACTTGTAGGTAGCCTTGAAAAACATGACTAGAGCACGTAAGCATCTCAGCCTGCCATAGTCTTTAGCTAACAGATGTGAATCTCTGAGTGGGAGCAGAGATAGGTATTCTGATGGGAAACAGCAGAGATGCAAATCCAAAGATGTACACTTTGTTTTATTAGGTAAAATGAACTTGTGCCTCTGTGACTACATTTCTTCAAGTTTGAGAATTATTAAATGTTGAGATCAAAAGAGAATCAAGTCATGAACATTCTACAATGTAACTAGCAATTTACAGGTGAGCAGAATGAGGACTCTTTATGCAAAAGTATTTACCACTGTGACTACAGCTTCATCCCTGGGCATATATTCAGCTTTCAAATGAGAAGAAATGGCTGGAAAAATACATAAAACCTTACTGAAGCTTCTTGGCAGAAGAATTCTTTTGTCAGCAGGATTGTTTGGTATTTTGTGCAACTTTGTCAGTCAATGTTTGCTGCAGAAATCAAGAATTTCAAATTACCAGATAGATACTGTATTGCATTCCATTTTGTCTTAATTGTTCTGAATACAGTCTCATCTTACAGATGCTAAACAAAAGTAATAGAAAATCAGTAAGCTGTATTGATAAGTGTCTGAAAACTACTCTTTTACTTAGCCTTATTCCATTATGTGGAATGAATTTCTTTAAAAGTTATGATTCACGCAGTTTCATAGACAAGGTTTAAGCTTTCAGAGGACTTCTATTTTTGATGAATTGATATAGTGTGTTAAACTTGTTCTGAATACAGACTGTTCCATTCACTTACAAATGTAGTGGCTGCATCATTTTGTGGCTTGTGGAAGTGATAAGGATCCAGGGAAACCAGGTGTTCAAAATCTCATTTCTTTTGAATTTCAGCATCACTTACAAAATTGTCATCTTGTGGTTGCTGCTCAGTTTATACTTCAATAAATTTGAAGAAATATTTACTAGGTTGATTTTTCTAGTCTCTATGCAGGTGCATAATTTTGGTGTTCTTGAATGTTTTGCCACTGACTATTGACTTTTGTGGAGCCAAGATATTGAAGTCCAGTTTGAAGTAATCAGCTGCACCTCCTAGCAGAAATAAGAATGGCTGCACATGTAAGCAGCATGAGCAAAATCAGTTTTTTTTTTTTAAAAAGGCAGACCCCAAACACTTCACAGATACAATCTGATCTACCATTTTTATTCAGTGATTTCTTTTTTAATCTCTTTAATCTTTTTTTAATTTAAATACATTTTGATATATTGTAGGGCAAAATTTTGGAGGAAAATAAAAAAAGGTGCATATATTAATTGAGAGATACAAGTACATAAAAGGGAATCTGCAGCCAAAGCATGACAAATGATGTCAGTGGAGGTGGTGTCAAATCTGAAGTATAGTCTGTAAAAACAAACAAACAAAAAACCAAACAAACAAAAAAAACCATTTGTGGTTAAACATGGCAGGTATCTCAGCAACACAGTTAACGCAATTATTCACTCCTCCACACTGGCAGGGAACAGAATCAGAAAAAGGTAAAACACGTGGGTTGAGATAGTGAGGGTTAGAATAGAAAAGGAAGAAAACAATACACAATAGAAAATAATGTACGGAAGAAACAATGCATAATACAATTTTTTACCACCTGCTGACCAGTGCCTACTGGAACCCCAAGCAGTGGCCACTTTTCCAGCCAGCTCTCGCAGTTGTATTGACAAGCATGATGCCATATGGTATGGGGCATTCCTTTGCCTGCTGGGGTCAGCTGCCCTGGTTGTGTCCTCTCCCAGCTTGTTGTGCACTGCCAGCTCCTCACTGGCAGGGCAAAGTGAGAAATGCCCTTGGCACTGTGTAAGTACTGCTCAGCTTCAACTAAAACATCAGTGTGCTATCAACATTATTTTTGTCATAAATTCAAAGCATTCAAATATCATACCGGCTACTAAGATAATTATTTCAGCCAAAATGAGGACAGATGATATGAGCAAAAGCTCAATGATCACTCAATTTCTGAATACTTTGAACTTAAAGCAACTGATGTGTTGCCCTTTAATAATCACAAGACTCTTAGGACATGGACTGATAGGATTCTATTGGCAAGCCAGTCTACTGCTGCTTACTCTTCCCTATTTTTGCATGCATCTGGAAAAGCTCATCTGAAAAAAATGTTATTTTTCTTGTTGATTATGTAGTTGTCTAGTATCCTGATGTAGGACTTCAGCAGTAGCCTGAAGACTGTCACAGTCTAGTTTGAAGTATGTTAGAAGGTAGCGATCACAGGGATATGTACTTCATAAATAAAATATCTTCTTAAGGTAATGATGCATCTGCTGAGTAGAAAAGTGTACAATGAAACTTTTGAAAAACAAATCCCTTCCCCGATCTACTCTGCTTGCTCTCAGTAAAGCATATTTTTCTTTCTTCTGCTCTTTTTCTTGGCAACAAGGAAGCTTCTTTCACCTTAGCATGTTTAGCTTGTTGAGGAGCAGACACTGTTCTGAGGGCCTTCCTGACTCAGGACAGAGTAAATAGGGAAGCTTTTTCCTTGCTGTACTGGGAACTGTTTTGTTCTGAACTGATGATTGAGCACTTCATGAAGGGAGCAGCTGGCTAAGGAAGACACAAGCCCCTCACTGGGCTCGTTTAAGGACTAGCCTTAGAAGGGAGAATGTCTCCTGGATGAAGGGCTCTTACTGACAAGAAGTGTTCTATAACCAGAGACCCTATCACCAGTTGGGTGAGTCAGTTTTTTCCTATATATGATCATTGATATACCTAATAATGCTTTGCATGGTATCATGAAGAACTTACCGGAAGCAATTTTGCTTCCAAGGATGAACGCTTGATGTCAATTTTTAAACAAAATATAAAATGCAAATTACAAATAAGCAAAGGCAATGGTATTTGTATCCTTCACAATCTGCTGCCAGACAAAGATTTGAAATGCAAACCACTGGTATAGCAGTCAAATTTCAGCATATTTGTTTTCTGCAGTGTATTGTTAATTATAAATCTGTAAACCTGGATAAATTGGAACCTCTGAGTAAACAGCTTTTTGGAGAGAAGCTTTGCTCAAAAAAAGTGCCTGGATTTAAATCCCTCAGCCACTTACTACTTGGCATCAGTTAAAGCTGTTTTGTGACACTGAGGAGAACTGTGCCTCTCCAGAGATGGATTGTGACCGGATAAAGAAAGCAATATCTTACTCTTAGAGAAAGCTTTAGTTTAGTGTTCTCAAATACTGAGAAGATCTTCATGTATACCTATTGTATCAGATTTCACAAACTGGAATATCTTTGTAAAAACATTTGTGCGTGCCTGATTTTGGCATTTCTCTGGCAGTCCTGACTGTCCCTGCCACCTGCCTGGAGATCGCACTCCTTCTCTGTGGCCCAGGATGCCATTTCTGCCCCTAGGACCATCAATACCCTGCCACAGCTGAAGCTGAGCAAGGTTTAAGGTACGTCTTTATGTTGATGGAAGTTACTATAACTGTACCATTTTGCAAATGCTTTCTTATTACTTTATCAGTTGTTGTCATATAGGAGTTAAGTAACTCCACCAGAAATGGGAAATAATTAAGATCTATATGGGGAAAAAGAATAACGATAGAGAAAAAAAATGTATCAATTGCTTTTGTCTTAGCAAGGAAGCCTGTTTCATGCTAAGGGGATCCTCCATGTGCTAATTAGATTTAAGGAAGTATCTTACGCTTTCTTGCTTCTTTACTGACATTCTTGGATTTGATTTTACTTATGCAAATGAATATGGTGGCGTGAATTAATATTTTAGTTGCAAAACAATACACTAATATCAAAGTTCTATTTTAACAGTGGAAATCAAATGGCTTAAAACAAAGTATGAACTAGGGAAGGAAGTCATAACAAATGACAGAAAATGTGAGCTACTTAGTTGGTATGAAAACTTGACACCAGGATCAAATGCTCACTGTAGCAATTCTCACTATTGTTGTTTATGCTTTCAAGGTTACTTCCTTAGTCTATTGTTCATGTTTCTACCAGTAAGCATTTACCTTGGTATCCATTTACCTTTAACTTCTAAAGAATGCTTTCTTTAAAAAGCAATCCTACTTGTGAAATTGTGAGTATGTGCACTTAATGTGGAAAGTGTAGAAGATGATCCCTAATCTTTAACTGTTTTATTTACATAAGTTTTCAGGGAAAGCTGAGAGAAGGGAATGGGAGGATAATTATAGTGAAAAAATCAAGTCTCAGAATTGAGACTACAATTCAGTATGAAATATATTACTATACATTTAGTTTCATAATCAACCAGGATCATAAATCCAGGTAACTTCAGAGTAGACTTCTCAATTTTTGGGTATCTTGAAGTCTGATAATTCTGTTTAAATTTCTTTTGTTAATAAAGTTGGCTGATGGTAAAGCAAAAAAATTCTGCACTTTAACGCTTTCGACAAACTATTTTCTTAAAACAAAATTCTTGTCTGCTCTAAACTGTTCTGGCAAAGGCTAGTCGTAATGGGAATGCTCTAGCTATTCCTATACTTTATCACAGTAAGACTTTAACTCTGCTGCTATCAAAATGCTTTTGAATCCATGTAGGATTTGTAGAACACTTTGTCTTTGAAAAACTTCCCTGTGTCTTTTCAGACAAAGTATAAAGGGATTGATTGAGAACCTGGAGAATGTGCAAGAGGGAGGACAATATCAGCATGGCAAAGGATGGAGATTTGGCCTTTGAACTGAAGGGGCAGAAAATATATAAAATACTAGCAGAAAACTGCTTCTGGTTAAGTATATGAACTACCCACACAAGAAATCCAAAGATCCGTTTTATCTCAGGCCATGTTGACTAGCAAATGATTATGCAACTATGATTGTCTGAGAGAGGTCTATACATGGAGCAGCAATGTTGTCTTGAAGAGAGTACTGTTCATCTCATCTTCTATTATCGTGACAAAATGGAATATTATTTCCCTTGCATTTGTGATGTCTTTGTTCAACGCAGTTTTGTCTCTACTGTTTATCTGAAGCTTCACCTAAAATTAGATTTGGTATGTAGTGCAGCAGTTAGGCTCTGTATCAGTATAATGCACTGGTCTGTGGTTTCTTTTGTGCGATGTTTCTGGGAACTTAGGGGGGAAAAAATCTTGTTCTGAATTGAGTATGTTTATATGTGGAGATTACATATTTATAATTATTTATTTGACTCTGCATCATTAATGGCAGAAACTTAAAGAGTGAGTACTATTGGAATGACTTCTATTATCCATAAGTAGGATACACATCTTTTCTTTGATGCTCTTGATTTTTTGGGGATATTCCTTTCAGTCTGCCAAACTCCTAGCGCTGTGATTGTGCCTGCTGTCATTTGTTTCTTCAATAAAAACATCAAAATTCAGAGAAGGATTCTCTGATGTCTTCAGTATCGCTCACACAAAAGTGTTGTGTTTTCTGTGGAGTACTAGAGAAACGTCTTCTGCAGTCTTTAACTTTTGAACTCTTTCAGGCAGTAACAGTAGTGAGCACAATGCTATTAATTTGGATAGGTTCACACTGGAAATAAACAGATTCCTTAGATGACCTCCACAGTGATTTTGAAATTTAAAATGGTTCTCCAGATTCCACTTTCTTCACCTGGCAATTGCCAAGAATCTGAAGATATCCACACAGTAAACTTTTACTCTTGCAAAGTGATGGTTGAAAAATTACCCAATTTGGAGTCCAAATTCACAGTTACAGTTGAAGGCTCAGCTTGAATGATGGCAATTGTTAGGACTTAAAATGTAATATTTAGAATTACAGGGTAATGCAAACTCTATTTCACTTCTCAGAATCTGACAGTTTGGTAGCCTCTGCAGTTTGCATCTATGTCATCTTAAAAGTGAGGGGCAAACTGAGATGTGAGATTGCAAGACTGTGCAGGCTTCTCTGTCACATGCATTGAATGGTCTGTAATGCAGAAGGGGGTATAATATCACTGCTATTAGTTGTTAAACCTGCACAGATCAGTGTGAGCTTGTTTGTGTGGCTCTGAGCTGACAATGACTGCCTCTGAGTTCTGCCACCATGTCACTGCTGTATCACTTGTATGACCTTTGCAGATCTTATCATAGCCACAGTCCAACAGGATTCCATTGTGGAATACTGGTGTATGCAGACTCCTCCCTGCAAAACTGCTATGGAAGTTCTTCCTGGCTGAGGAAAGGACTAAGGAAGCAGGCATAGATTTTTCTCCTTTCAGGGGAAAAAAATGTCTTTCATTTTATTTCCCTTCAGACTCCACTGAAGTCCTCTTTATCTCAATGTATTTATCTGAGCATCTCTACACTAACAATATAGCGTCATTTAAAGATATCTAAGCTTTCAGAGTAAATTAAGGCTGGGACTCATAGAAGGTGAACATCTTTAGATGAGCTCTCTTTGGAGCCTGAGAGAAATGCTCTGCTAATCTATTTCACTATTTCCAGAACCAATGCTCATCCTTACAAATGGACATGTGAGGCAAGTATTTTGTATTTATTGTTGCTCCTCATCTGTTCCGTTCTATGTGATAGAGCATGATATGTTTAGAAGCTTTTGCTCAAGATGACTTAACTTTTAACTGTCGGTCTGTTGAAAGGACAATTGCGTAGAATCATGACACTTAGAATCATAGAATGGTTTGGGTTGGAAGAGACCTTTAAGATGATCTAATTCCAATCCCACTGTCATAGGCAGGGACATTCCCTTCAAGACCAGGTTGCTCAAAGTCCCAGCTTGACCTTGAATGCCTCTGGGGCAGGAGGGGAAGCATTCACAACCTTTTTGATCAACATGTTCAGTGTCTCACCACCCTCACACTAAAGAATATCTTCCTAATATCTAGGATAATCTACCCTCTTCCAGTTTAAGACCAATTCCCCTCATCCTGTAACCACATGCCTTTGTAAAAACTCCCTCCCCAGCTTTTCTATAGGCTCTCTTCAGGTACCAGAAGCCTTCTATAAGGTCCTCCCAGAGCCTTCTCTTCTCCAGGTTGAAAAGCCCCAATTCTCTCAGCTGTCCTTGTAGGGGAGGTGCTCCAGTCCTCTGATCATTTTAGTGGCCCTCCTCTGGACCATCTCCAACAGCTCCATACACTTGTGTGTATAATTCCCCACCTGTGTTCTTAAGAATACTCAGTTATTTACAGTGTTTGCAGTGTTTGTTTTTACTCCGCTTATCAAAAGTATTAATAATTTTTATGCACAGAACCTGGTGTCTCAACACCTTTCCTAGTTATGTGACATTCTCTTTTAGAGGTGCCTGCCTCTCCTTACTTGTTACAAAGTTGAGAGTATTAACTATGAGTAAATACCTCAAATCTAGGTCGAGAGATGAATCCTATTTTTAACTGGGAGATGAAAAGCAGTGAAAGTATGTGAGACAGTAACACTTTCCCTCTCTGTTCTCTCTAGCTCCTTTTTAAAAAATAAAACAAATGTGTGATTTACAAAGATTTATTCACTAGTAGAGTACAGAGCAATGACTATTAATTATTACAAGTTGCTTTCTGGCTCCACAGATCACTGAAGTGACATTGAGTTACTAGAATAGGCAAGTAAATACTTAGGTTGCTCGAGGAATAATGCCTCCCATTTCTTTCCATAGAGCAACAGATACAAAGGGCATGATAATGCTATTTGAGAGAGAAATTTTTCAGCTATGCAACGCAGTTTTTTGATGTGGTCATCACTATTACGCATTTTCACCAGTGATGAGCAAGAGCCTGACTGCCATACTCCTAAAATAAATAAATAAATAGATTTGCATAGCCTTTTGGAATATGGCTTGTCTTTTACATCACTGTGCTCACATCCACTGTTTGGGCTCCCCAGTCTTTCAACAAATGACAAGGAATGTTAATGGCTGCCGTTTTTTCCACGTGGAGGATTTCAGTGACAAATCTTTGCTTCTTCTGCAATTCCACGTCAGATGCCATTTTGTCAGACTGCCATTCTACTGCCATTTGTCACATAGCAGCAAAATGTAACAGAATACTGGTGGGAAAGTTCAACTTCTGCCACTCTACCAACATCTGTTTCTGCTGTTGTGGGCCAATGTAATAATATAGGAGGTGTTACTTTCAGAGCAGCTCTGGTAATAGCTCTAATAGCTGGTGATGTTATTTTGTTTGTTTTTCATTACTCCTGTGCTTCTCCTCACATCAAGTGTAGATGCAGCAATTCTATAAACAATTTGAAATCTTGGATACAAGAAAATGAAAGCATAGGTGTGAGACAGACTGGAGAATTGGTCCATATAGTTCGTTGGTTTTGGCATATCTGGTTTTATGCTGTGTTTACTTCATAGGTATAAGCAAACTAAATATTTTTTATTAATTTCCTGGAGATCATTAGTTTATAGACATTGCTAGGTTCATAGCTGTGTTACCCTAAATCTCCCTACCCCCCCACCCTGCAGTATAACCTGTACTCTTATTTCAGTTGTTTTGATGAATTAAAAGGAATCGGAGTCTGTATATTCTCCTTATTAAAACATATGAAGGAAAAGACTGTATCTGATGCTAAAATCCAGTTCTAATTGATGTAATTTAGCAAATTAGCAAAGCTATTAGTTAATAACTAAGAATTTCTGTTTTAGTTTATGAACAAAATCTCTTATAGGTTGTGCAGCTCCAAAGCACTGCTAGTGCATTAAGAGTTAATGAAACAGTAGGTGGCGCTCAATTTGCAAGATTATTAATAGCTTTTTAGGAACATTTACTCTGTATTAAAGTAAAGATAGATTTGTTGGTAGCAATATTTTAATTTTCATAATTCAGACCTCCGCTGTGTCTGCTACACAAGCAGCAGGCTGATCAGGGATTAGAGGGCCACTTGAACTATGAAATTCATCTTTTTTCTAAGTGAAAATATTGTAAGATGATGTACTGATCAAGTTACTGCTAAATAACCTCCATTATATTCCTGTTTGATAATCTGATCAATGACTTGATTGTTTTTTGTTTGTTGGCCTGGTTATCAACAAGCATTCTCATTTACTGAATTCTTAGGAAGAGGTAAAACACTTTTTTTTTTTTTTTTTTTTTTTGCAGAATGGCATCTAATTTTGACTTACTGGTTTTTGATGTACAAAGCACTCATTTTTAGCATCCTCTCTTTTTTATTTTTCATGTTGGAAATGTTTTTGCTGGACAGCCTGCAACCTCGTTATTTGGGCTCTCTCTACATGAATGGTGGAGATTGGAAATCCAACCCTCACTGTATTTTCAGAGGAAAACCAGTTCTTCTATATGGTCTATTCTGGTCTTGCAGAGAGAATCTGCTTTGTGCAATGGAGAACTAGATACTACTCTGCTCTGTTGCACATAACAAAACACTTAAAACTGCTAATACCACAGCCTAAAGCTGAGAATTAGAAGGGAAGATGGGTGAAGGGTTGAGATTCTAGTCTGGCATGTAGAAGATCAAGTTGTTCCTTTCTGCCCTGAAATACTTCTTATGTGTCTATGGATATCTCCTAAATCCTGAAAGAATGTAATGCTAACAGCCAGGCATTTCAGCCTCAGCTGATAATCTATGCCTTAATTCCTCTGTTCCTGAGTTCTCCGTCTGTAAAATGGAAATAGTAGTGCTGCTCTACTTGAAAAGATAAGTATATATTTAAATGATAATATATGATACTATAGTGTTGGTTAGTACTGGAGCAAAGAATTACCTAAAATAGGTATCTAAATCAGTCTGCTTAAAAGAGTGTTGAGGGCATGAAGTTCTATACCATAAAGCACGAGAGTCAGACATCTGCATGCTTATTTAAATCAGTCTTTCTGAAAACACAGTTTATATAGACAAACAAAAAGCTGATTTCTACTGTGCTGGTGCAGGGATTTATTTTGAAATACACTTTGAAATGTCATAGTTGAGTGAAATTGAGTGAGACCTAAATTCTTTTAGTCGTCTTTGAGTAGTCTTTAAATGTTATAAGGATCGGTTAAGAGCTGGGAAGAAATTTGTGTTATGCCTTCTTATGAACTTCTTTTTTCATGTTGAAAAAAACCTTACGTATTTTGATATTAAAGGATTTCAGGAGTTGGAAGCAACCTGAGAAGATCGAGTCCAACCTCTCTGCTAAAGCAGGTACCCTACAATAGGTTGCACAGGTGAAAGTGCAATCTTGATAATACTGATGTCATGATGTTACAGACCACTAAAGTAATGAGTCGCAAAAGAATTTCTGGCTGAAACAAATTCTGCGTAAAATCATCCTGTTTCCCTTTCTGTTTTTATATTCTACCCAGTCTTTACAATTTTAGATAGTTAACAAATTCAGAATGACTTAACCCAGTGCATCGCTAGTGCAAACTTTTTGTCCTCTGAGATAGCATGAAACAGTTTGTGTCCTGTAGTGGTATCACTTTCCTATTGAAACCTCTTGTGACGTGTTTGCTTTCCAGGCTCCTGTTAATGGCCAAGATGTCTGTTTTCTTTCTTCCATCAATGCATTCATTGCAAAAATATCTGGATTGGCCCCTTGGTTCAGCTTTCAGCTACGAGCACTGGAAACAGGACTGGCAGATCACTCACAAATTGGAAATGCTCCTGTTGACATTGGCACTGAATCTGCTCCACTGATATTTAAAAAAAAAAAAAAAAAAAAAAAGACCCAAAAGATACAGGAAGTAAAACAGTATTAGAGCAAAATGAGAAAATCTCATTTCTAAGAAACAGAATGTTTTATATAATGTCTAAAATTTTACTTGAAGGAGGTTGGGAAGTACCTTTATTTTTGGGAAAATTAACTTCTAGGTAGTACTGGAACCAAAAACAGATCTGTGGGTTGTTTTTTGTTTTTGTTTTTTTTTTTTTGTAGTGGCAGCGTCAGCTGAGTATGTTAGTACCATTACCTGGTACTCCCTTGGTGTCATTCACTAAAATAAAGCAAATAGTTTTCTGGCGAATACACGCAAGCAAGTTTGAAAAATTTCCTTGTAACTCTTAGAGTATATTCTTTTGCAGAAAATACAAGGCAAGCATAGCTGAAATCTTCTCATAATTCAGGGGAGAATATTAATCTCTAGGAAGCATAATAAACTCAGACTTTGATTTCCCTTTCCTTCTTTATACAGACAATCCAAGAAACCCAACAGAAAATGAGGAAAACAGAAGCCAGACAGAAAGCAATATATAGAATATGAAGTACAGCAGGTCTTTTTAGCATTAGATAACCATATGGCTCTACAGAAACCATAGAATAACAACCATCCTAATTATAGATCCGTGATGAAAGAAAGCTTAACCCTAACCCCATTAAAGCAGCAGCTGAGGAGATCTCTTCCCAATGGAAGAATGTGGTAGTGTATAAAGGCTGCCACAAGAGTCACCTAAAGATTCAGGATAACAATCTCTGTACGATCTTACAACAGTTGTACTGACTTGATTTGCTTTTGACATGCACTAGCTCAGTTGCTATTCTCATCACAGTAATGAAGGTCCTGAATCCTTGCCTTGGAAAACATTTTTCAAGCAGTTGGTTATCTACAGTTCATGACAATTCTCTTTATTCTGCTGATGTGCCTTGTCTTTTTTTCCCCCTGATTGCAACATCGGATAGCTAATTGAAATGCTAGATATTCAGAGTTTATGCTGTGAGTAGCTTAGTGCATGAGGCAATTCTCTTTCTTGCAGGCTTTTTATGGAACTAGTCACCATCTCTGACTGATAGTATTCCAGTACAGTAGCTGACTTTCCTTTTAAAAGAATGAAGATCATTTGCCTCAGAGGAATTAAGGAAACTTACTGGTGGAAACTGTTATGAACTCTCTTCTGCTCCTGCAGCTATGAGCTGCCTTCTGCTTCTTGACTTTGATTCTCCACTGCTCCATTCTTCAGTGAATTTATCTAAGGGACAGTTCTTTAGCAATACACACTGAAGTTGTACAAGAAGCTCCTAACATACATAGAAATACTCTTAAACATTAATGGATGCTTCAATACTTCAGAGAAATACTGGAGTTTTTAGACTTCTGTCAGAAATGCAGGGGCTGACATTCAGTTCTGGTGCAAGAGTTATCTCAAAACAATGTTACAATCTGTATTTGTCTTTCAGAATGTAAAAGACATTTCTAAGAAGCAAGGGAAATTACTATGAGTAATAGACTATGAGATTTGTGTCTGCTAGAATTTAAAAAAGGTGGGGCCTTGCACAGGGCTTTTGTATGGGGACCTTCTATCCAATATACCTACCAATGGAATTCTTGCTTAGAGAGAAAAAAATAAAAATTCTTCTATACATTCATAACACTTGCAATGATATAGAAGAAGCTAATGAAGATTAAAGGGTTAATATTTTGTGGTCAGTACCACATGATGACATAAGGCATTTCAGCAGAACTGCATTTGACCTTTAAAGAATTCTATAAACAGTGCCTGAAAAATGTTAATGGATGTTCAGGGGCAGAAAAAGCAAGGTTCATTAAAGGTTTGTACAAACAGTTTGACATAGAAAACAAGTGAGCAACTGCTTCATTGTTTAGGCCATCAGAATCTGTATCAACCTGGATTTCAGGGACCTTGGGTGATGGTGCACTGTGAGTGAATTATTGCAATTTCTTTATTTTTTTAATTAATTTTTATTAATATTGAAGTTAAAATTGTGAGTCTGAAGAAGAATGTGTTATTGTGAGGATGCTATGGGCACAATTAGATCTGATGGCCCTACCGTCTTCACCTGGTGCTTTTATTTACACCCTATGCCTGTGGGGCCAGGGGCTTCATTTCATTTCTGCTCTTAGGACATGGACTAATAGATTAGGAATCTCTTTTTAGGAGGACTTCATCTATTATATGGAATAAAACTAAAATTTCCATCCATCTTCAAAACAATCTTTATTTAATATTTGGAAAATTAAAGTTGTTTTTTGTTTTTCTACAATTTCATCTTTGTATGCTCAGCTATAGTGCTGCAGTTCAGTTACTAATATATTTGTGTCAGGTTTGCTTTCCACAGCTCCTTTGCTCATTTTGCAGATGACTTGCTGCTTGGTTATAAGATAATGCTTTTTTCCTCAAGTGTAAATACATACTTGGTAAGATAACATGACTTGATACAGGAATTTCTGGAAGTTTTCCATTGAGTACTCTAACCCAGATTTGAGTAAAGATATTATCATCAGTTACTTATACATTATTGCTGAACTTTTTTCCATGATAATCTTATTTAACTTATATCAGAGACTTCTTATCTGACATAAAGCACTTGGGAATACTATGTTAATAGTATTAGGGAAAAAAAAGGTTTTTTTATATATATGCACGTAAGTTATACGTATGTACATATCTCACTATCCATACCACTGAATGGATCAATCAAAATTCATAGCAAAAGTAAGCAGAGTGTCCCACAATAGATGCATAGCAAGGAGAAGGCCATGTGTTTCTCAAACAGTGAGAATGTAAGAAAGCAGCAGATTTCTCTGGAGTTGTATTGTGTGTTAGGACCATTTTTAAAATTAAGGCATGTTGGCTTGTTAGGGGTTTTCAACATGAGAATAGATTTTAAATAGCTTGGCTCCTGCTATTCATTCTGACCATTATATGTCACTTCCTTTGGGGGGAAAAAAAAAAGTTCTGCTGAAATGAAACTGGATATTTTTTCCTTCCAGATATATCCAAGAGTTTTTACTCAGCCTTTTAGTAAAAGTTTAAGGTCTTGTTGATTCTCATTAGGTTAATGCTGGCTTGAATCTCAAGCTTGTACAGTTCCCTTTGGATTGCATCCCTTCCTTCTGTTGTACCAACAGCACCACTCAGCAAATAGCTGAGGGTGTGCTCAATCCCACTGTTGAGGTTGTTGATAAAGATGCTGAAGTACAGTGGTCACAAGATGAATATGTAACTTCTAGGAGTATCTGTTCCATGATCCTTCCAGGCACAATGGTGAGTCTTGCTGGACTGCAGTTCCCTGGGTCTTCCTTCCTTCTTTTCTTAAAAATGGGAGTAAAAATGGGTACTACCAGTTCAAACAATGGCGTAATATAAAAAATTGTTTAATAAACAATTCAGCAATGCCACAGTGAGTCCCTAGGAAATAAGGAGGAACAATGTTGAAACTGTTGTTTCAAGGAAGTATTTATGTATTCTGGTTACGCATCAGAAACAGTTCTCTCTTTAGCCCTTTTGCATAATTTTTTTTTTCTAATGAAGTAGAAACAACTTCCTTAAATGTGTTTTGCTGTACTACATGCTTTCTGATGTGTGTTTTGATTTGTCATTTAAACTTTAGTACATTTCTTCTATTACATTGCTAATGTTATGAAACACATCATTATATTCATACTGAACATCGTAGCTCCACAAGATCGGGTCTCACAATTCTCATGTCTGAAAATCAGTTATGAGTGTGATCAACATAAGTAGGATTTCTGCTACCTCCTTGCCTTTCCCCTGGCTGTCACAAAAGATGCTAATATAGTTCTACTTTTACTTTCCATTCTTTTCATCTGTGAGATGAATTTCACATTTAGTTTCTACATTTACTTGCTGGATTCTATGACAAATACTAGTTTCTGTAGCTATATTTATATTAGCATGGCTTTGAGTTGTATGTGCCATAGGTCTTACTCATAGCAATATGCTTAATCATAGCAATATGTGAAAAGATTGGGCTACCAGAAAAAAAAATGCAGTCTGGTTAGTGAATCCTCTTGTATTAATTCAGTTTTCACAGATTGTTCTAACAATAACCGGAAGAAATGAGGAAATGACTTCTCTGAGTTGACCTGCATACCTGAAATAGGAAGAAAGGGTTCACTAGTTCTCTATCTTTATTGTATCATTGAATATGAAATTATTAAACTGCTTGAAAGAATATAAATTTGAAAAATAATTCTTCTGAGGTAGGTTTTTTTGGCAGTGGTGTTCTCCTATTTTGCTGTAGTATAAAGCTCAGGTTTCTGTAGGAGGAAACTGTAGAAACTCACAAACTGAGTAATAACTTCAATAAAAGGAAAAAATAAATGGAGAAAGGGAATAAAAAGAAACACAGAGTTGCTCCTTCAGAGAGGTAGAAGGCTCATGTGGCATTTGAACTTGCCAGCTTCCTTCAACTGTAGATCATCTTGGACTTTAATCTCCATCCCAGGAAATCTTTTTACAGAGCTGGAAGGCTCATACTTTTGTCCCTGTGGTTAAATATCAGGAAGGAGAATGAACATATCAAAATGCTGACAGATCATGGCATCTGTCATCTTGGGTCAGTTCTTCCGTCTGCCTATGCAGATGGATGACTGCTGTTTTCTTTTTGCATAGTTAAGCTGGTGGAATGAGTGCTAGCGTGACTATCAGATGAACTGAAAAGTTTAGCAGGCTTTATTTGTAACTGTTTCCCAGTTGCTTTAGTTAGTCCTATTAGTTCAAGTCATTCTTAGTCTAAAAATGCAAATGCTGTTAGACAAATGCAGGATGTAAACCTCAGTGTGTACAGTAGAGTGAACCTTGTCTGACCTGCAGCTCATGGCTTGGTCATACTTTTTTTTTTTTTTTTAATATAGGGTTTAATATGAGGTTGAAGTCCAGAGAAATAAGACTTTTTTTTTTTTAATATGTATATGATATTTGTTGTCAAACAGTCTTTCTTACACCATATGTAAACATAGCATCTCAAATGCTATTTTGTTGCAGTTGGAAAATGTTGCAGTTGAGTTTATTTCAGTATTTCTGATATCCCAGCACACAGCTTGGAGCAGTTATTTGTGCGAGCAAGTCTATAGAAAATGTTTTCTAATTGGATCATGCTTTCCCCTGCAAAATCCTGGACTCATGATTACTTGCTCTCAATAAATTAAATGAGATTATGGTGTTCAGCTCTGGGCAAGGCTATGGCCAGTAACTGGAAAATAGTCTTCTGAAGTTGCGCGTTGTTAAATCCATTGCTGCTGTCCCACAATTAATAACATTCAGATGACCTCACTCACTTCCTTTAATGAATGATTTCTCAATCCAAGCACTTGCAACTGCTTAGCATTTGAAAGATGTTAATATTCTGAATGTTTTATGGGAGAAGAACACTTGAGTAATTTACCATAAGTTTTTAACAAATACTGTGTTGATATTACCAAATGTGGTGTGGCCTATTTGGTTCATCATACTGCCTAAAGCTGTAGCTGTATCTCTCAAAAAATGAGGATTGTAGCTAGTGTAGCCCATCTCTGGATTTATGCATAATCTGTTTTACTTGCTGGCAAATACCATGAAGTTGATGTGCCTTCTGGGGAAAGTGTATAGCTTCTTTTAGAACAAACATAATGACTAAAACAGTAGAAGTTATTTAGTAATTTCTGTTGGCATGCAAACAGTACACGTCTGTGTATGTTTCAGATGTACTATGCATCTGAAAAACAACCAATCAACAAACTACTAGTGAAACCTACAGACTCTCCCACACGTTAAATCTTATTTCCTATTTCCCATGAAGGCAAAGTTAAATTCTAAGTTTTTCAAATCAAATAGGTCTTTACCCTTCAATATGATGCTCTAATATACTGCTATGGGAGCTTTTGTCTGTCATGAAGAATACTTTATCAGTAGACCTAGCAGTTTCAACTGTATCATGTCTCTCTTGTGACACTAGATCTAAACCCTCTCGTGGGAGATAGAAAGGAAAGAATTCTCACACATAACTGGACTTTTTTCTTAAGCAAAAGAGAGGACAAGAAAATCACATATTTATGCAAAGGGAAAGCAATTATACTCTTTAGAGATACAAAACAAAAGATATCTCTATAGCTTTTGATTCGTGGTAATTTTAAAAAAAGATTTTGTAATGGTGTAGACACACACTCGTTAAAATATGCTCTATTGAAAGTTTGCTTCAATTGAAGCTTATTTTTTTGTAGAAATATTTTGTCTTAAATAATGCTCAGGAATTTAAAATTGAGGCTGTTGACAAATTATGATTCTGTACTTGGAATTAAGCATTTTAATATGATCTCTTTATTTTCTAGCATTTCTGTGTATACAGTGCTGTTAATAGCTCATGAATGAGTGTGTGAGGGAGTAAATAAAGATAGGAGGCAGTGCAGAACTGTTTAGTTTCTGAATGTCTTAAGGCCATTTTATTTGTCTGGACCATCTTTTCATATACCAGGATAAAGTTCCATGCATTCCAACCAGCCCAACCGCTTGCAGTGAATAATATATATTTTTTTTCCCTTGTTTCCGACTACATATAGAAAGTAGTCCAACTTTGGTTGAAAGTTCTTACAGCCTATTTGTTATGGTCAGTTAACAAGATCTTCCAACGCCTGACTATCTCAATTGCATTTTGAAAACAATTGGCTTCAACTATGTGTTATTAAAATGTTTTTAGTGTTTAGCAGATTAGAGTCCTCAGGTATTAATGTGGTTGTCAGAATTCAGAGTCTGCACAGGTGGGGACTCTTTCACTAAAGGCATCCTCTGTTGAAGTAGACTAATGCTAATGTGGATTAAGGCCTAGAAAAATTTAAAAATATTTAAGAAAATAAAGAGGAAAAATCCTGAATTTTGCTACTTATTTCTTTCTCTCATTCCAGATCTTTGAAATTACTGAAGAATAAGTAAGATCCTAATCTCTGCTGATAAGTAAAGACCAGATTTGAAAAGAATTTGCTATCATAAAATGCAGCTTTGTTCCTCTTCATGTTTCTGACGACAGTGTAACGATTTATACGTTTATCTCAGAAAAAGTCAGGGGTGAAATAATATGTAGGCCTATCAAGAATCACAGTTTCCATACACACAAATGCAAATGGGATCAAAATTGAGAATCAAAATCTAGCAAGGAATGAGAACATTGTTTACAGGAAAGAAAGTGATGTTTCACAATTATCCATTTAGTAAGGTAAGTTTATGATGTGAGAGCTCTAACGGAGAAAAACATTTTTTATGTCTTTTTCATTGTATGGTAATTCCTTGACAGCATTTCCTCCCCAGTAGATAAAAACAAGTTAAACGTATGAGAGAACTCTGTCACAATGAGATAAGATGCCAGGTCTGAAGGTAAAATTTGAAAGTTCAGTTTCCAGATTTTGATTAATAAATTACTCGGAAAGCTAGTTTTCATATTGAGACTCTTATTTTTTTTTTTATACCTTCTATTGTATCTAGGTGTACTGTAAAGATTCCTTCAAAAGCGTGGAAATCAATTAATGTTCTTATCATGACACAACTGCTATTTCTGAATACAAAACAATGCCCAGAAGACAAGTAAACTAGATAGAAAAATTTCTCTTCTCAATGTTTTAGATGAGGTTGCAAATTGAATAAGAAATGTAATTGCTTGATTATATTCAGATGCTAAACAAGCAGACTTTAAGTCCCTTTGAATTGTATTCAGAAATTCCCTAAAACTTCCCAGATCCCAAGTCAAAGACATATGGCAGGTATTCTAGGTGCTTATACTACCAAGAAAATCATCCTAGATACTAACAAGAGCCAGGGGTTGTACTAATCATGAAGCTCTTGCACACAGTGAATTCAGGATCACTGGAGATGCTTCCAGTTCTGTGGGTGGAGTGTGTAAAATAAAATACAGAAAAAAAAAATAAAAAATCCCTCTTTCATCACTGAATTGCAGCTGAAATCTGAAAAACCAACTGCTATCACCATAGGAGAAAAGCTTTAGATAAAGAATAGTTTAGCTTTGGTAATGTCAGCTCCCAGCATTAAAAATAAATAAATAAATAAAAATGCATCTGACCATCTGGAACAGCTCTTTGGGAAGGAATATTTGTTTGGCTTTTGCACTTCTGAAATAATTCTTACAAATTTAGAAATTATTCACAAACAATAAATGTTCATTCTAGAACAGAAATTTCTTGTCAATCTTATCCTTAGATAATCTGGAAAGTAAGGGAAATGCCCGCTTAAAGTTGTCATCTCTCCTTGTATCATCACACTTAGTAGAAACATTAGTAGAATTTCAGAAGAATGTCCATCTGTGATACTAAGTACATCCTGTGAAATATATCATTCAGAAATGCCCCTGAGAGCTAAGAATACTCCACAAGAAACTTTATTGAGCATTTGCTTGTACACTCTTGCTTTGAAGACTCCATGTATTGATTTATGGCAGTGCTTGAGAGGGTAGATTATGATGTACTTGAATGTTAGGTTAATCTAAATAATCAGATGTTTAGATTAGTAACCCATGCATCTGAAATGGACCCTAGACAAAGGGTGATTTTTATTTTTATTTTTTTCCTTTTCTTTCAGTAAACAATTTAAACAGTATTAAAGAATGAAACAATAGCTTAGACTGCATCAAGTAATTACCTTTATTGAGATGCATGGAGTTAGATCAGGAATGTTTCTATAATTTGCCCTCTGTGCTGATTTTTCTGTGTACAAAACATTAGGGAAATATTTCCCCTGGATGTGTTTTGTGTGTGTGGTTAAGACCATCTCTTGAGATATAGAATGAGATTAGGTAAGAACGTTATTATCTAGAAGTAATTCAGGTTTTCTGTAGTTGTAGTGATTCTAGTTAAAAGAAACAATGATTTTACTGCTATCTCCATTTGCTTTAAAAAAAATGTTTCTTTTCAAACTGAGAATTTATTTGCTCTCTGGTCAAAAAAGAATTTTTTTTTTAGAAAATCCGAGGCTTCTTAAATGGACACGGTTCTTGTTCTATCATAATCTGTGCTGGTAAATGTTTCCCACTACTTTTGTTGTTCAGCCAGAAAGGTGCATTTCTTCATCCATCATGAGGGCAGAATTGAGGTTAGGTCAAATGGTGCATGCGAAGTGTTTCTCAGCTGTTGTTTAAGCAAGCTTTAGCTATTTCTGCAGCTGATTTAGAGTTCTTTGATCTATCTATATATAAATATAGCGAAAAATGTAACTGTGATCAAGACTGAAAGCAAAATACACTGAACTTAGTTACCTCTGTGCAAAAATAATGGTGCAGGGTATGAAAGGATTGAAAGTGGAACAATGAATTAAAGTATAAAGAACCTGATTATTTATATCTGTTTGTTACGGTGGCTTCCCCTTACTCCAGTAAACTTCTGGTTTACAATGGTATGTGAGATAGCAAAAGCAATCTTCATGTAGTTGTGGGTAAAAATAGAAGGAGCAATGATTAATATTTTCCACTTCTCACAGACAACAAGTTAGTTAAATGTATTACAATAGATTGGACCAAGAAAATGTTCAGACAAAGGCTTTATAATTGTGATTCATTAAAATATACTCTTGCATGAGCGCTGAACCCTTTGTCCTCTGCAGGGCTTGTGGCCCTTTGCTGTCAGGTAGGGAAAAAATAGTATAGCACTGTGGAGAGTTTTTAACATGACAATTGTGTTTTCTTTCATTTCTTCATGTGGATTTTCACTCCCAAAATTATTTACTTATGTTGCTATGTTTCAGCCATGAGACAAAGTATGCATTTGTTGGAAAAGCACTTTTTATAACTTCAGGGGAGTGTGGAAACAGGTTCTAATATAGTTTTAACTTATGGAAGAAAATATGCTTGAAAAACTCAGAAGCATGTTTGAAAGTGGTAACACTCTGTCATTACAGAAGTCAGTGCTGTGAAATCAGTTATCTTCTAATGCAGTTGACTTTTATGCTGTTCATTATCCAAAGAGGAGGGATAAAGCTCCATTATATTAGCCAATTCATTTAGTGCTGTAGAGTCAATGACAGCATTTTTTGTTTACTATTGCTCATATCTCTTTCTAAATGAGGCGTATTCCTCTTTTAATGTTAGCAGTTTTAGAAAACTGTTTTTCATTCTTGTTCAAGATTTTTCTTCGAAGTCCAGTGTCATCTAGATGATGTATTCTGCAGTAACCATATTTATGACATGCTGAAATCATTTTATGACATATCAGAATTATGAGTCACATACTTCAAAATGTAGAGAGCAAATTGAATTTCTATATTTTAATAGCAAATATTTAGAATTAACCATATTTATTAAGAAAAATACATTGTCATTGAAAGGGATAAATGGTATACGAAACACGTATAGTGCACAGAGAATATACATAATGTTTGCAGTTATGTTCTCAAATGTAGCTAGAACCCCTATCAAGCACAGAAATGTCAGATATAAAAAAGGAAGTATGAAATTGGATTAAAAATAGCAACAACTTTTTTTTACTACTTTTTCTTTCTCTACCCTCCTTGACTCTGCAGATCCTCAAACAAAGCGAACAGCTTTCGCTGAAATTTCTTGCTAAAACAATAAGATAAACAGGGACATCTCTCTGTCACTCTAAATTTCTTATTATTTTAGTTGTAGAAACCTCATTTTTCAAAGACGATCTAGACGTATTTAATCAATTATGTAATTTTTAATGGGAAGTTGGAACAATTGAGTAAGTTGAGGTCTGGAAGAAGTACTCTTAGGTTTCAGGAGAAGCGAGTTCTACATAGACAACTGTATGGTGTGCATTGAAACAAGCTTGGAATGGAATGAGGCAGAAGTAGATGAGATTTACCTGCTAGGTGCATCTGTGACCCCACACGGAGATGAACTTGGAAAGCTGGAGTAATCATCTGGAGAGATGATTAACAAACAAGCTGTCTGGCAGCCAAAGGTTAAAATAAATAAATAAATAAATGCATCCAGTGAGCACAGAGAGTCAAGATGAGGGCCCTGATCCAGCAATATTATGTGTATTCACTATACCTTTGAGAATTCTGGGATTTATAGGAAGTACTCATATAAATAAGGTGAACTGTCTGCAGAATTGAGGCAAGGGGCCAAAGCATCTGTCCTCAATCTTATAATACAGTGATGCAAAATAAATTACCAGAAAAATAATGGAACCTTTAATTCCAGTACTCTGAGCCTTTAATTCCTCAGTGTATTATATGTAGATTCATTATGGTATATGCACTGAGTCTATTTAAAGAGCTAATACAGCATGTAAAACCTCTTTACTGATGTAGGAAATACTTTCTAAGCGAAAACTAAACTCATTTTCTTTAATAATCTGGTTTATGTCTTCCACATGACCCAAACGCTTAAGGCCAAGTGGAATATATTTTTTTGTAATACTATCTGTAATAGCCATGGCTTCAGCTTGTATAAAACTTGAATGTCAGTACAAAGGAGGAGAAAGATTTTGTTTTTAAGCAGAAATATTCCTTATGAGGTTGAAAAAACTGCGTAACAGTTTTAGTATGATATTAATTACTAATCTTGATCTCTCTTGTTGGTCTAAAGTATATCATACAAAAAAAAAAAAATGAGAATCATATCTAGGGGGTGACGATTATGTACTTTATTGTAGCTCATTAGTATGGAGTTAATATCTGATACCAGATATTATACAAATGTACTTGAACATCAAGCCTGAAACAGAATTTAAGGTAGTTTGTAGGTGAGGCATCCATGGATTAAAATCTGATTAACAGAGGGATTCAAACATGCTTCCTGGGAAACAGCAAAAACTGAATGAGAAGTGAATATCTAATGCAGTTATATTGATGGACAACGTGACTGACTTAAGAAGTGAAGACTAAGGGCTATAAAGTGAAATTATATTTCTTTTTCTGGAACCGATGTTGTAAAAGTTTAGCAGGACTGGAAAAATCAGCAGACACTTCCAGTGTGTGTGCTGCTTCACTTTTGTAAAAAAAAAAAAAAAAAAAAAAAAAAAAAAAAAAAAACCTGAAATTTTTGATCCAGAGATGTTGAAAAATAGGAAATAATAGGCTCAGATTGGTAACCTTTGCTCATTTTTGAATCATCAGTTTTGGTCAGGTTTTGACGTTATTGCTGAGAATGTAGTCTTCATTGGACAAATTTTAAGCCCTTTTGGTAGTGTAAGAGATACAAAGGTACATATTTCAGTTGTTTTTCTCTTTGCATTTTGTGAATCTGTGAGGCTTCAATTTTCTGCTGGCTTCATTTTGCTACTGTGTTTTAGTGTGTATCAAACTGGAGTTACTGCTAGTTTGTTCCCTCACTTCAGGCTTTTGCAGTCCTCATAATCTTTTAAAATTTTGTATCTTCATCTGGCTCTTCCCCATACTTTAGCACTTCAGTTATTCAGGGGTGCACTCTGTGAGTCAGCTCAATAGCTCTCTGCTACAGTCTGATATTCAGAGTTTCTGAGGACATGAACTGTTTACATTCATTTTTTAGCAAACACTGATCTGCTCTTCTGTTAAATGGTGAGAAAAATCAATGCTTTCCATTTCTTTTCTTAATTTTAACCGAAACCCCAAAGGCTCTTCTTTGTGTTCTGAGTACACATCCTTCAAAATTTTAATTTAGAAATTGTCTGTGCATTTGGACAGAAACCTAGTATAATTATTTCTGAACTGTATATCTCATTCAGTGGAATACCTGACCTAGAAACCTTATTAGACTGTCTGCCTGGTTCCACAATTGAGAAAAGGATATTGGTCAGTGTAGAGGAAGAAACAGGAGGTAGTTCTACACAAGGAGGCTATCCCGGTCAATATAATCTGTCATTAGATGATTTAAAATGAATTTTACATTAATTGGAGCATATTACTCCTTGATACCTTCACTACCTCATGTATTCTTTCAAGGTAAGAGATGCCATATTACTTAATTAACCTAGTAAGAACAGAAATGCTGATTAAAGATCATGCCACCGTGTGTTTTGTAGCTGACCTTGGTCAACTCACTTGCAGTGTGTTTTGCAGGGTGCTTTCAAAGGTTCTTTTGCTGGGTTTGATAACAGAAGCAGAGGAAGGATTTTACTTCAGCTTTCTGCCCAAGTTCATTTAACTTGAACTAGCTCTTCTTGAGTAAGTTTTTTGACCTGGAAGCAAACACTGGGTTTTTGGTGTCATTCACTGTTCATACTTGGTCCCATTAACATTAGTCTTCCAGTCTTCCTGCTTACAACTGAAAGAAACAAACAAAAAAGCCCACAGTGTTTGTTATTTGAATATTTCACAAGTCAGGTGTAGTGTATGCTTTCTCCTCCTGTACCGAAGGCTAAGAGGAAAAAAGGGCTTTGATGGAAGATTTTGGGCCTTTAATTTCTCATTAGGAAAAAGAGTCTCTGTGAGGCATTCCTTTATCAGATTCTGGATAACCCTTATAGACCCTGAAAATTAACTTCCCTTAAATTTCAATACTACTGCCAAGCAGTTTAAGAATATTGTTGATTCAGAGGCTTATTAATTACTAGTATAGTCTTTGTAATTGCCTAGTCTAGAAATTGATGAACAAAGTCATTTCAGAAAGCAATCAATTTGAAATCTAATTTGTTGGCGAAATGAACCATATAAACAAAATGCCACTTGCAGTTTGACTGAAATGAGATGTGCTTAACGAGCCTATCATCATCTGTGATATTCATCGTAATGGGTCACAGTTACATAAAATGTTATAAATCTGAACCAATGCACATAAAGCAGAAATCTAATATTGTATTCTGAAAAGAATAAAACATTAAACAGATTGTTGCCCCGTAGAAACATCCTTAAATTTGACGTTGACTTTTGGGCAGAAAAAGTTGAAACTGAGTAGGTATAAAAATAAATAAATGCATGTGTCTTTTCCACACTGCGTTTTACTTTGGCATCCATATTGGAGGTTGGGATCAAGAGGGCAGAGATTGTAAATTTGAGCAGCAAAACACATGATCTTTTGAAGTAAAATGATGGACAACTTTTCCTTATTTTTGTTGCATAAATCCAGAACCAAGAACTTGGGGGGTAAACGTTTAATACAGTGACATAATCAATCCTCATACTTGAGGAAAAAGTGAGATATTTGCATGTAACATGGTGGAACTTGGGCAAGCCTGAAAATACGTGAGAATGAGAACGTTTATTCAGAATTAGTAGTGATGAATAAGATTTATAAACAATATTATAAGTAAAGATGACAAGATGGTTGGATACAAACAAGGCGCTCCAGAGTCTAAGGGGTTGACATGCCTGATAATATGAAGTCTAGTTTCTATCTCTTCTGTGCTTAGCTAATCAGACAGCATGTCTCCTCCCTCCTGACTCATGACCCTGTCTTCTTCTGGAATGTCTGAAACAAGAAATCTGCACTTACAGCTTTCCTATTTTATATCAAATGGTTGGATGTCTCCCAGCAATCTTCTTTTAGAAAATTGTTTATGAAAACATATCTGGACTTAAATACGAGAGTAATAGTAAATAAAGTGCAAAATACTATGGGAAAAAAAAAAAAGAAGCTTCTAAACCTTGTATGGTGCTCCAGTGCTTATCAGTCTTGCTGGTAACTGGAGATAAAGAAGAGGAGAAAAAAATCAGTAAGGTGGAAGGAGAAATATATGCATCTCTACATAAATGGATGCGTATATATATATGTGACGTATCTTATATATACAGTATATGTATACATCTGTATATACTTATGTATGTCATATGTTCATAGATGTACATATGTATACACTTCTCTGAAAGATGTGGGATTATCTAGCTGAAGCTGTTCACTGTTTTGTGGAAAGAAACGTTCTCCTAGTGTACAAGCTGTAAATAAAACATACAGCATTGATGAAATGCATTTTTCTTTTAAATCAAAATTTAATATGTACAAAAAAGGGGAACAATAAGTTTAGAGAGATTTTTTTTTTTCAATTTCTGGATTGGAAAGCAAAGGGAAACTTCTTAGGTAGGAGATCTGATTGCGATCTCTTTTAGAACAACAGCAATTCATTGGTTTCAGTTCAATTATTCCAGATTGACAAAAGCACAACAGAGAGCAGAATCAATCCCCTAATCACTGAAGTGTTACCTGATGTTTTTTAAGACATGGAGAGTCTATTGATTTCTGCTGTTAGAGTGTCTCAGAGTAGCATGTGAGGGAGATGGACTAGTAAATGAACAATCTGCTTTGCAATAATACCTTTCCACTCCATCCAGAAGAATGTTTTTAAGGAGACCATAAATATAAAAACACAAAGAAAAACTTATTTTGGCTGGAATTATTCTTTTCACTTGTCTGTACTGGCAAGAACAAAAACCAAATACTTCACGAATTAACATAGCAAAGAAAGAAATACTCCAGTCACGTGAGGTCTGACAGAAAGCTATAGAAGTTGCTCTGCCTGCTGGAGCGATGTTATGTTATCCCACTTGTGGCCCTACGGAAGGGGCACAGCTTACATCTGTCTGCTTAGGAGATGGATTTGATGCACGTAGTGGTGAGCTTCCTGAGCCCTGGAAGTTGAGGAAAATTAAGATATTTTCAATACAGGTAGTCCTCAGGGCTTTGGGCAGACTTATATCGTAGAATGGCCTGGTTGAAAAGCGCCATAATTATCATCCAGTTTCAACCCCCCTGCTATGTGCAGGGTTGCCAACCACCAGACCAGGCTGCCCAGAGCCACATGCAGCCTGGCTTTGAATGTCTCCAGGGATGGGGCATTCACAACCTTGTTGGGCAGCTTGTTCCTGTGCGTCATCACCTTCTGTGTGGAAAAACTTCCTCCTAATATCTAACCTAAACCTCCCCTGTCTCAGTTTTAAACTATTCCCCCTTGTCCTGTCACTATCCACACTCGTAAACAGTTCTCCTTCCTATTTACACACTCCTTTCAAATATTGGAAGGCCACAATGAGGTCTCTCCAGAGCTTTCTCTTCTCCAAGCTAAACGATCCCAGTTCCCTCAGCTTTTCCTCATAGGAGAGGTGCTCCAGCCTTCTGATCATCTTAGTGGTCCTCCTCTAGACCCTCTCCAAGATCTCCATGTCCTTCCTGTACTGGGGGCCCTGCCCGTAGCAGAGAGACTGGAACCAGGTGATTTTTAAGGTCCCTCCCATCCCACATAATTCCATGATTAGATTAAAAAATGACGTGATATTTGTAGGTAACCCGTTAATACTGAATTCCCTGCCTTGTCCTCTCTGGAGACCAAATTAATTTTTTAATGTACAAGGAACAAAGTCAGCTTTACCTGCATAGGTGGCTGTTTGAAGGAACTGTCATGATTATCTTAGATTCTAATTTGAGGAGCACTCAGTATAATCAGTTAACTTCTCATAAGAAAAATTAATCTTAGTGAATGTAATGAAATCAACGGGCAGTTGTAATAATTATTTCCCCCCCAAATATTTTGTTTTCCAAGCAAAGTAAACACATTTCTAAAAAGTCGTTATGCCTGGTTAGTATTCCAATAAGAACTCTGCTAAAACGCAATGCTGTTTGAAATGTACTTAGGATCTCTTGGCTACTTTATTTTCTGGTACAACATTAAAATCAAGATATTCCTTAAATATACATAAGGTTTTTGCTTCACATCTGTTGAAAGATGTCATAGACCAGGAGGAATTTTTTTTCCAAAGAAAAAAACATTATGTATTGAGTAACATTCTGTACTCATGCCTTTCTTTGTTTGGGGCCACGTAAGATTCCAACTGTAAAGTTGAATTAACAGTGTCTTGCATAGGGAAATAAAAAATGAGTTTAAAGGCAGCGTATTTCTGTCGAACTATGATCTTTTACTATTATATCCCTAAGATCTGTGTATTTTGCAGGTACAGCTGCAAATCCTCAAGGAAGATGGCAGGCAGCTGGATGTGCAGCCGAAGCCCAATCATAAATAAGTACAGATTTAAATAGTCTCAGCAGCATTTTCTCTCCTGTTGTGTTTATTGTGTGCAGTAAGCAGCATTGCTTGGCTAATTCTGCAAATACTACATGGAAAAAATGAGAATTTAAGAATACTGCATTTCTGTATTTTATACTGAAATTAAGGAGGCTTTATAAGGAGCAATAGGGCAGTAAAGCAAAAATGATCGTGTTATACTTCTCAAATGACCCTAGTAAGGGAAAACTAAATAAAGGAATTTCTTAAGAGCAGGAACTTAATTAGACTCACTGCTGCATCTATCATTCTTGAGCAAGTTCTCCAATTTTGAAGTAATAAATATGCTGAAATGATTCCTTGCATGGACTGATTTGTAATTACAACAACAATGGGAATAAACAGTTCTATTTAGTTTGTGCTAAGAGCAAGGACATCAGTGGCAGGTAAAAAGTGTATCAGAAATACACTATTACTGTGCTATAGACAATTAATGCTTTTCCTAAAGTACGTGAGGGCAATTTATGTGCATCAGTCCATCCTTTCCTAATTTAAGGTTTATGATCCTTGCAATATCAAGATATATGAATTTCAAGGATTATGCATGTCCTTGGATCAGATTTCTCAATAGTTAATGAAGTGTAACAATTAATTATAATAAATAATGTGAGTAGAGCTCATGACAAAAGGCTAGATCCGTAACTGAATAAAATGGACAAGGCTCTACTCAACTTATTCAATATCTAGAAATATAAAGACAAGGATTATACTACAAAGAATTATAGGTACATCTGGCATGAAAATGAGTGAAAGAAACTTGTATTTTCAGTGTCTTTCCTTAGATTTTGACAAGGTTGTACAGAATGTCTGAGATACTTCTGTTCTCTTTCTAGCCCTGCATCTAACACCTCATGCATGAAAACAAAACATAGCCCTTGCTTTTTTGCTTGGTAGTACTGGCCACGAAGTGAACTTTAGCATCCTTTCTGTGTGATCTGTGTGTGTTATAAGATTGCTACTGTAGTCATTTAGCTTAGACTCAGATAATAATGACTGGGTTTCTCATGTGTATTAATGATACAAGAACTCTACAGATTGTCCATAATGGCAAGAAACCACACATTTTATTATATCTTATTTTCTTTGCGTATTGCTTTTTCTTTTCAGAAGACTTAAAGTCTTAAAAAGACTTAAGTGACCCATCTGCTAAAAAGGCTTACAGAATTGCATTGTCATAATGACGGTAATAACACAAATTTTAAAGAACGACTACTTCCATTCCTTATTAACACACTTAAATTAAAAAAGCCAGAAAGACACATACCAGAATTCTAGTTATTCTTGTGTATTACAATGCATTAATACCACATGTATTAGTGCAACAGATACAGTGTCTAATGTACCAGTTCTGGAAGACAGGATCCCTGGATGAAGTCTTTATTTCAAGAGGCAATTTATTTCAACAGGTGCCTAAATGGAATAATATTGTCATTTTTAGTTTTCTGGTTGATCACAAGTTCATTCTAGCTGCTCTCCCTCTGTATGGTAATAGCAAGTTTCAAGTAAGTATAAATCTGGATAAGAATTGAGCATGCATTTTCTGGAGATCAGAAACTTTTTCTTAGCTTATTACTGATCCTTCCAACCCATTTAGCCTTACAGTCATTCAGTTTTAGACAGTATCTAAAACACAGGCACTGTCATAGTTATCAGCAATTTGAATTTTTTAGATGCTAAGAATGTTATAAAACACCTGTTAATAAAAATATATCTTTAATTGAGATAAATTGTTTATTTTCTAGTTATTCTATACAGCTCTGTGAAAGATAAACGTTCTCTGATTTATCACTTTAACTGAGGGAATCATTGACTACAACTTTGCACTAATGTTAAGATTATATAGATTATATAAGATATAGAGGCAAAATCAGCTATGACACTGATACAAAATTGTTAGGTGATTTTTCTTCTTCAGGTACTGCGCTTTGAAAAGTTCACAGCTGAAACCTTTGCATAAGTCCAAATCTTAGGGAAGGACTTGTGCTCTCACAGTGTGAGAGGGATTCTGTTGCCTCAATGACATTTCTCTCCTAGTTAATGGCTTATTAGCATAGGGTGTTCTGTACAGAATGCTTTTCCTTCATTCTTCTTGTGGAAGTGCTGTGTGATGTGTAGGACATACACCTCCCACTTGGAATTTACATATGCTAATTCTGGCTTAGATTGATTTTTATTCTCAGTAACAATACTGGCTAAATTATTTTCTTTGTTCCTCAATGTGTCATTTGTTTAATGGATACTATATTTCATGTTTTGATGCTGTGGGAATTTTGATATCTAGGGTTGTGAACCCTTCTGTATAACTGAAGAACACCACTAACATGCTCATAATCCACAGAGGTAGACATTATACATATAGCTTTTAAAGCTGGCAGTACCATATTTATACATAAATGTTTTAAATATAAGGAAAATAAAACTTGGGAGTTCTTTGTGAAGACATATATTGGCCTTCTGGGACTAATACTCCAGGCTTTCTTTGCAAAATAGCAAGCTATTGATCTCAAGTTTTCTCTCAAAGTCTGCTTTTTCTCTTGCCAAGGCAGAGCCACTGTTGTTCTTTATTGATAGGCTCTAGGGAAGGTCACAGGAATATGAACAGGTATAAAAAAGACAAAAAAAAAAAAAAAAAAAAATCAGCGTCAGTATTTGCTTATTGAAAATATAAGCAATGGATTACTGTGCTTTGAACTCTTGATTTCAAAGATTTCTGGGTGTTCTATGTAAAAACATTTATACACACATATAAGAAATATGATATTTCTTAAAATGCAAACTATGAAACCAAATTTTCAGACTGTGTAGATAAAAATGACCTGAACTTAAAACTGTTCAAATCTATAACGCTGGTATGAGGAAACAAAAATGTTCTAGCTTACATATTGCTGGGGAGGAATTACCACATGCATCAGTACAGGTTAGGAGTAGATCTGCTGGGGATGAGCCCTGCGGAGAAGGACCTGTGGATTGTGGTGGACAGCAGGTTGGCCTCAAGTGTGGCCAGCAGTGTGGCTTTGTGGCCAAGGAAGCCAATGGTATCCGGGAGTGCATTAAAAAGAGAATGGCAGGCAGGTCAAGGGAATTGATCCTACCCCTTTACTCTGCCCCGGTGAGACCACATTTAGAATATTATGTCCAATTCTGGGCTCTGTAGTTCAAAAAAAAAAACAGGGATCTCCTAGAAACAGTCTAGTGGAGGGCCACAAACTAAAGGGCTAAGAGCATCTCTCGTATGGGGAAAGGCTGAGTAACCTGGGTCTTTTCAGCCTGGGGTAGAAAAAACTGAGAGGGGATCTGATTAATGTTTATAAATATCTAAAGGAAGGTGGGAGGCAAATGGAGGAGGCCAGGCTCTTATCAGTGACGCATAGCAATAAGACAAGGAGTAATTGCTTAAAACTTGAACATAGTAAGTTGCGTACTAACATGTGGAAGAACTTCTTGACAGTAAGGGTGACAGAGCACTGGAGCAGATTGCCCAGAGAAGTTGCGGAGTCTCCTTCAAGGGAGATATTCAAGACCTATTTGGATATATTTATCTGTGTGACCTCTGGTGGACTCAATGATCTCTTGAGGTCCCTTCCAACCCCTGCGATTCTGTGATTGGTGAGGGGCATTTAAGGAAATACACTTGTATTGCTTTCAGTTCATATCCAGTATAATCTTTAGCTGCTGCTTAACAGTATTGTGCACTCATGCAATATTCAGGAGTTGGATAATTTAATTCTTTTGAGCCCCTTTCACTATAGCACACAAATTTTATGCTGATTTTTAAGTAGCAACGTACTTGCTAAGGTAGTATGTGAAGTATCAAAAATGGTAGCTTGTTTTGTACTGCACTGTACACCTTGAAATATTTTATATTGTGGAATTAGTTTTGAAAAAGTTTGAAAAGAGCATTCAGCACTCTGAGGGAAGGTTTCATGTTTTACACACTTTGTATTCACATGTTGTGTACGCACACATACGTAGAAACACATACATATAAATTTGTTAAAGCCCAACGAATGACTCAGTAGCAAAACCAGGAAAAGAACTAATGTCTCTTAATTTTAACACCACTTCTTTCTTCACTGAACTATGTAAAATGACCTCAAGCTTAACTTCAGTTTTTTTTTATATTAAGCAGACAACACTGAACAGGATTATACAGTCTAAATTATATCTGATTCCTTAATGTGTCCTACCATCAAATACTGTTGCATAAATAGCGGTACTCTTACCCACAAAAATGATTCAAAGTGTACAGGTATTAAGTGCTCATGAACTTTTCATAATGGAGAGAAGGGACAAAAAAAAATTAACATAGAAAAGAGAATATTCTTTTTCCTGATTCTCTTAATCATTTCTGTTCCAAGATATATTTTTGACTCAGTATAATGCAAGACAATATATAGATTCTATGTTTCATCTCATTAGACTCCGTTTGCACTCTGTTTTTCAAAACATGTTCCAAGTTTTCTGAAATGGTTTGGCTGATGTACCTATAATGTTATTGTAAAATCTGTTCTTCACCATTCTGTGGCATCTAAAGCATGTAATTGAATACATTTAGCAGATAAGTAGATGTTCAGAGTTGATTATTCAACAACATGACCTCATAAGACACAATTGGAAAGTAACCTTTTATCCCAGCTGTTCATACATTCATAATTTAGCTTGCTTTTGGTACAAATGTTAATGCTAGTTTTTACTTTTCTGACATGGTAAGAATATTTAGACTCTGAACGGCTCTGTGTATATGTTCTAGCTAACCCTGAGGTTAGGTTGTTTGGAATTTTTAATAATACTTCTGGAAACTCTTTTATAAATATTAGTTTTAGTAAATTGATTTCCCATGGAGCAAGTCTTTTCTGGTTCTGTTTGATTATCAATCAGTTTTTGCTAACACATAAGCAAGTGAAATTTTACTTTTCCCATATTATTCTTTATTTTGAGTTAAGGTTACAGATAAAAATTTCTGCCACTTCATTCACTGCAGATATAGGCTTTTATATCAAATGCTTTGGCTATCCACACATTGAATTGATCCATCACAATCTCTAGAAGGCTATAGTGTTCTGCAATCAAAGCTTCAATGTTTGTCTTAACATCCAGTTGAGATAATAATTTGGCTAAATTTCTTGCCTTTCTTAAATAAGATTTTTTTTTTTTTTTTAGTAAAACAGTCTGGATGTTGTCCTTGTCCTAGACACATATTAATTACAGCATGTGCAGAAGAACTGAATTTGCTTATTTGCAGCTAGCATGACTGATTATGGCAGAATAGATATTTGATAATTACCCAGGGGTTGTGGGCAGGATTGTGCAGGCTGTATTGAATCCTATGCTGCTTTGTTATCATGATGCTATTTTCAGAGTTAAGCATTCATAACCAAAGCATATTTTCTGTATGTATAAATGAACGTGGGCATGGGAACACAATCTTTGTAAATTTTTTATATTTACTGAGGGGAAAAAAAGTGTTAAATTTTATTGTTTTCTGCTTCTATTCATAGATAAAAATATAAAAAATGAAATGAAGTCTATCTAATTTTGAATTTTTCAGTTTTGTTTCATGTCAGCTTAAAGTATAAAACAAACTTTCTTTAAATACTGTATTAAAGGCAATGGGAAAACAGTGAGAATATAAAGATTCAAGAAGAGCTTTTAACTAACAGCAAATTAATTACATTGCCTGATATTTGAGGAAGAAGGAACACAATGAGAAGGGCTGAAATAAGTGGGATTTCAAGATTCAAAAGGACAGTGCTAAACATGGAGCAACCAGATTTTCAGATGAATAACAGGAATACAAGAATAGCAAGAATGGATTTGGTCTATGGTAAGAGCTTATTTGGAAGTAGTACTGTTTATGTGTAGGGGTTAAGAATCTGAGTTACGAGATGAAGAACGAAAGGAATTCTTTTATAACCTTCCTGAACCATCTTCTCATCCCTTTTCACTTCTTACCTTTTTGTATAGAAATTAAATTATGTTAATGAAAGGAGAGAACATGCTGTCCGTCTTATGGATTTCTTTTAATCTTCTACTTACATAGTTTGTATTATGGTAGTATTTCCTAGTTGAAGCTTTTTCCTATTAGTTTTATTGGGTCCTGTGGCTTTCATGTTGTAAACACTTTTATTCCTACTACTCTGAATTCTATCTCTTCCTAAGTTTTCCATTAAAACCTTCCTGAGTAGGTTTGTCTCTTTGTCATTTTTCCTCAAACTGATCAATTGTACTTTGTTTCTCTCCTTGGCTTAGCTCTGGTTGTTCATTCGTCGTCCACCCACTTACTTGCTTTAATTTTCTCCTCATGCTAACAATCACCCACATACATGGTTTTCTTTCATTTGCCATCCTGTCTCTTTCCTGCTTGACTCAGTCACCCAATTCCAGCTTTATTTTGCCTCATACTTGCAGTTGCTCATTCAGTCTGATTTAGGAATCTAGAGGAAAAGAGAGGATATGTAAAAAGGAAGCATAAAGAGCAAAAAGAAATACAAGGGCTGTGAAAAGTGTAGCAGTAAATTTCTGAGAAAAAGGTGTTCAAGAGGGACAGAAGAGAAAACCTGCTGGAGTGAGAAATTCTTGGTGAGACAGGAAAGTGTAGCTAACATTGGGGTGAGCAGGAGCAGATTATAGAGTTTTGGAAAAGCAGCTGCATGAGATGGAAAACTTGTGAGCGGCAAAGGAGTCACCAGTTGTTTGTCTTCATGCGGATCATATTTATGAGCATACAACGTCTAGGAGTTCTATTGAAACAGATCATACTACACCATAGCAGTGAATGTTAATTCCGAATTCTCCCTACAATTTTAACTTATAGGCTATAGTCATCATCTCTTATTATATCTCAAAACAGTTATGGAGAAGAAGGCTTTAGCTGTTTTTGTCTTGCATGCTTGCAAGTTATGATGTCCAAATAGCAATGTATGGTGTCCAAATATGCATAAAACTGAGGATAGGGAAAAATGCAGTGGAATCCTTTCAATTAATAGGCATTAAATAGAGAAAACCTTTCTGTCTTCGCCAAATGTGTAGAACAAACTGGTAAGAAGAATAAGGTTCCCTTTAATTTACAAGTAAACTGCACTGCGAAACTAAATTGAGCTGAAAAGAATAAGAACTGTTAGATTATATTTCATATTTACCAAGTTGTTGTACAGTTACTAAAGCATACATATATATATTTTAATGTTCTTATAAACACGGTAGGTATTTATATTTTTTTATATTAACTTCCTGTAGGACACTATTGCATAAAAAAGTATTACCACGAGATGGCAGAATTCCCATTCAAACCTGTGAAGTTTTTAACTGGACTGTACACGTTAAAAAAGCTTACCATGAACTTAATTTCCACAGATATTATATGACTCTTCTGATCCAAATTTCCATTTAATTTTGCAAAACACAGGAGTTCATGAGAAGGCTGTATTTGTGCTTCAACTGCCTTGCAAATTTTTCAGCCATCTTATAGTGCCATTTTTTTTTTTTTTTCTAACCAATATTAACCTGTTGGAAATGTTATTTTAAAATGTTAATGTATTTACTCAAAATAAGTGATATTAGCCACCGCCCTCCTAAGCCAATGAAGAACAGTGTAGAACTTACATAAATTATCTGAAATTTACAGAAAATATTAATCAAGATTTCCCATGGATGGTGTCCTGCACAGTTTGATGATTATTAATGTATTTCCATTCTCAGACTGTTCTAGACCTTTCGTTCTGTACAGTGGAGAATGGAAGATGCCTTTCTTTGACTGTTTTCAAAAACGTCTTTTTTTTAGAGCATATTTCATCAAGATAGACTTTTTAAGAAGGTTTGCTGTTAATTGACCTCTGTAAAGGGAAGCAAGGTTGGCAAATCTATAGATTTTGGGGATGGGAAACAACATCGTGAATTTTCATTATAGCTCACCTTCATAGTTTGTAGAGATACAGACTTCTGGGGAAATCACTTACAAGGAGATTTCTTAATGATAACAAAATACTCCACATATTTATAATTTAAAATCTTATTTTTAAAGGCATCATTATTATTTTTGTGTGTGTGTGTGTGTGATTTGATTCATGAACTTTTATTTTTTTAGTGGTATGACTTAATTAATAATTAATTGTCAATAAGAATTTTGTCAATGAATTTGTCCTACCATTGAGAGTTTTTGAAAAACCTCGTGTACGCTTTAAAAACATGACTTTCTTGTGTTTGGCATAAAAAATAACTGCAAGTATTTATTGATTATAGGTAGAACCCCCCCCCTTTTTTTTTCTTTTTCTTTTTTCTTTTTTTTTTAATGTGGATACAGGGATATATTTTCCCTTGCACAGAGGAAACGCATTTTCAGTTACACGGAGGTCAATATAGATGAAATGGCTTTGAAAATTCATTGTGTGGAGAGTTATAGAATAATGAAATTTAAGAATATGCACTGATTTTTTTTAACACACAAAATTACTATGTTTGTGTCTAGGTATTTTTAGAATGTAGACATTTTTGACACCATGCAATCATAACTGTACAAATATAAAGAATAATATTAAATTTTTTGAGCAGCACCTCACTAGTCTCTAGTATCCTCTATACTGTGCAAAGTTACCTCATACCTCAAGAAAATTTCGTGGCTAATACCTTAATGTAACTCTTCAATGTATCAAGAGTGAATGGTTATTGCATAATCCCAATATGTTTTAATGAATTGAAGAGAGGTACATGGCAGGTAGATTAACATAAATTACACATCAACACTTCCATAAAGACAAATTCTGCAGTATAAGCAAATCAAAGTGAATATGGTGTCCTTTGATGTGCTGTAGAGTAACTCCACTGGGTTAATATTTTTACTGGGGTGAATGTTACGAAAGTGATGTCTGTTTTTTTTGTGTGTGTGTGTGTTTGCCCTTTTCAAGCCTTTTTATTTTATTCTTTATGTGTAAAATCAGTGCAGTTGAGCAAGCTAGAAAAAGAAGCCTGGTAGCAACCTGTGTGTTAATACCACCTTCGTTGGTTTGAGGAGTCATTGGAACATAGCATCTGTATGTAGGTTGCTCCAAAAGTAATGCCTCCTATTTATTTCCATGGAAACTACAGCAGATAAAAAGAACACAATAACACTCTTTCAAAGAGCACATTCTCAGCTACAAAGCATTATTTTTCAACATATCTCTGCATTTTTCACCAGCAATGAACAACAGCCTGCATGCCTTGCTTGTAAATATCTGCAACGTCAGGTGCACTCTTGCTGTTGCCACTGATGAAACACACTACCCACCATCTCACTGTGCTCACATCTGCTGTTTGATCTCCATAAACATTCAGCAAATGTTGATGAATATCAGTAGGTGCCATTTTTTCCTTATCTAGGAACTCAATGACAAATCTTTGCTTCTTATGCTCTTCCATGTCAAAAACCATTTTGCCACACTGCCCTTCTGCTGCCACCTGTTTCATGGTAAGAAAATGTGTATTGGTGGGAAGGATCAGCCTCTACTGCCATAACACCAACATCAACCTTTGACATCATAGGCTAACATAATAAATTAAGAGGCATTACTTTTGGAGCAGCTCTTGTACCTGAAAAGTGCAATTAGTTCAGGTTATAATGGCAGGCAATAATACTGTACTGTAAACGTGGATTATCGTTTTGTCAAATTAGTTCCTCCTATGTAAACTAAGTTATTTACACTTATGTGGCAAATCAGTGCCAAGGAGCACAAAACACAATTGAGTTCTCTTGTAGCTACTGCTGAGTAACCTTTTTATTTGTACTCACATTCTAATATCATCATTAGTTTCAGTTATTTGTCAGTGGCAATGTTAGTTCCTCTACAGATGCCAGTGTTTATCACAGTAGTAGCTAAGATACTATGTTTTTTTTTTTTTTTTTCACAGTAGGACGAATGCAAAATAATTTAGTTTTCCCAGACAGGTCTCTTAAAACAATTCAGTGTCTGCTTACAGTCAGAACAACATACTCATTGGGTTGTGACTGATGAGTTCATCTTCATCATTGTTCATGGCTTTTAAAAACTGTATGACTGGAATATTTGTATGGGAATTTCAGTAACATATGTGTTAAGAGTCATCAGTAAATTGGAACTCATATGTAGCAGGTAAGAAAGGTAGTTTTGTTTAGTATGTTTTACAAATGTGATCTTTTGTGGTTTTAAGTTACAGAAACAGGAGACTAAATTCTGAGACAGTCATAGGAATTAATGTATATTTATGTACACGTCTAGGTACGTATGTAGGCTGCCTTAGAATTATGGTTTTCCTCACAGTACTCCTCAGAATTTCCAGTCAGATTAGAATCAGAAAACAAGAATGTGATTTTTAGAGGTAAACAAACATCATTTTTCTATGTGGCCAGATTTTAAATTAGCATCTGTTCTTTTTTTCTCTGTGCATTTGGCACATCTAATCCAAGATATTGTTAGTAAAAAAAAAAAAAAGAACTGATTGAAATGTTCGTGAAAAAACTAATTAATTCTTAAGGAAAATAGTGATATAGAAAATTGCTTCAAAAAGATGCTAGTTCTTGATTTCGGTGTGAGCTGTTGTACTTTATATAATTTAACATGTGGGAATTAAAAGTATGTGTATTCGTGTATGCCATTCTTGTTTTTAACCTTGTTACTTTTCTTCATTTTTCTCAGTGTCTTCCTTCATATAAGAGTAAATATCTCAGAAATTCTTGGAATATGAATCTTACTGCATTAGAATTCATAATTTAAAAGTTCATGTTTTTATTTCTGAAAGCTGGTCCAGAGAATAATTAGAATCTGAGCATGATAGTTAAGATGAATTATGATTCTTTGTAATATCAGTTGCTGCATTTCTGCCAAACTAAGCAAGAGTAAGATTTAACTAATTAATTGCCAGTAGTCAACTATTTAATTGGCAATAACTAGTCAATAGATTTCTGTTAATAGATTGAGAACTAATTAATAGAAGACATCAGCACTGCCTCCCTCAAACTTCAGGCAGAGGAAAGTAGGAGAAGATCAAGGAGAAAAGCTTTAGCATACAAGAAGAGCCAGTTCAGAGCAGACTAATAGCTTTCTTCATGCTATCATTTCATCTGACAATAAACTTTACTAGATGCTTTAGAGGAAAGTGCAAGAAACCCTGCAGTGAGCACTTATACTCTGCCCATAGAGGAAATTTTTTGTTAATCTCTGTGAGTGATGATTGGTTTAAATCCTACAGCATCATGGCTTGAAGGTTAAGTGTAAAATTAGTAATAGTAAAACTCATACTACTGTAAAAGAACTTATTTTTTCTGATATATTTTAGTTTTATAATACAAGAACAGGCACTGGCCAAATGATGTTAAGCAAGTTCTTTAGAATACTTTGGCATTTGTTGTAGAGTCTGGATAATGAAGGAGATCTGGAATAAAAAACAAAGATTAAATCTGTGTGATTTACAGAGAATTTGCAGGGAGATTATCCCTAGTTATAAAATAAAATTATTTCTACTCACTTTAGATTCAGGCTCTACAGAATCTAGAAGAGAGTGCAGAATGTCCTCAGTATTTTATGTTATGGAGTGTTATTTCTCTGCTTTATAGTGCCTTACATATCACTTCTATTTCAGAAAGGAGGATAGAAAAAGGTTCAAGTTAGGTGAAGCAAAATCTGTAATCATTAAAATGTTTCCACAGGTATGTTCAACAGTCAGTGTTAAGATTTTTGTATGGTCCTGTGTGGATCCAGGAATTGGACTTAATGATTCTTATGGGTCCCTTCCACCTCTGGATATTCTGTTTCAGATTTCCTGAAAATTTTGCAACATACAGTAGTCGTACTTAGCATTATCTGTAGACAGCTCGTATCTGTGTGAAAACCAGTTTTCTAAGTACCCAAAAGCACTTCCTGAAAAACACCGATGTACATGTGAACATAATGGGTAAAACAACTGTATCTAATCCCAAGTTATGGAAGTAACTGGGGAGATATTAAATAAGGAATAGGCAGGTACTGCCTTGCCTAATTTTCCTGTAAGGGGAATTTGGTAACTGAAGATATGCTGGCACCAGTACTTGCTGTATAAAGCATGAATATTCTCCCGTTCCCAAGGAAACCATGACTTTGTTTTCAGATTGAACGGAGACCTACATGGAATAACACTCATGATCACCTTAAAGAAAGTAGGGAATGCTCTCTAGAAGGATAATATTTTATCAAGATTGAGGCATTCTTCCTAGAATATCTAGCTGAGATATGCTAGTAGTATTTTTAATGATTTTTTTTTTTTTTTTGTATTTGAATTCTTCATTGACGCCTTTAGCTTTCTGAATTGGTTTACTGCTTCATGATATGTGGCTCTTTGGAAGTATGGCTTATTATTAGGAAAATGCAGCTGAACAAATTTTTGCAAGATCAAAACAAAGGGCATCATGGGTGATCAACTGGTCCCTGAAGTTTTATAAAACACTGACTTCCAGCTGGATTGATTCTGAGGTGTATATCTGAAAGTTAGGACTTCAATTTTTCTATATTTGTAAGATACATATACGTAATTTATAGTAAGAAGTAATCATTATTATTTAAAATCTTTTTTCTTGCATGCACAAAACAAGTTCAAATGCAATTCAAAAAAGAGGAATATTTATTCGTACTTAACAACTTATGTCAATATATGCAGAAGATATGGTAGTATATTAAACAATAAAATCAGTAAATGTGAACAATAATAAAAAAATCTGCATAATAAAATGGAGATATAATTCAATGTTTATTCAAAACAGAATAAAGTTGAAATAACATTCTTACATACTTACTTTTTTGGAGTTTATTATCTTTGTATTCTATTGAGGTGGAAAAAAAGTAGGGTACCTAGAATAAATTAACATGAAATCATTGGAGGCATGTCAGTTACTATCTGCTAAAGTTCTATTCCTTGTTCTATTATAATAACATAAGGCTAGATGAAATGAGTTTTTTGCCTCTATCCTGCTAATGGCCATCAATTTATCTTGACCAGAACGTTTACAGTAACCACATCTGTCTGCTTAGGGAAAGTCATCAGAAATAGTGACTGAAGAGAAATTCATGACTAGATATGCTTTGCTGCCAGCAGACCTTTCAAGTTCATCAGATAAGTAATTTAATGTCATATTCTGCTGTAGAGGAATTTCATTTCTAAGTGGACTTTCAGTTCTAGCAGGACAAGGTTAGTGCCTCTGTGTAGCAGACTTTTGTCTTCTTTCTGGAGTTTATTGCCATAGTAGGAGCTGCTCTGAACCACTTTCTTGCATACACAGATTTTGTAAACTGATAACTCTTTCCAATGGACCCTGTCCTTGGCAATCTATCAGTACAGGCTGTGGCTGTTCTAGTAAAGTAAAGTTTGTTTAAAATATGGAATGCATCACTTCGTTTAGTCTTTACCCTATAATTAGAAACTGATAGCAAAGATGGCTATCATTTATACACATGTAATTTAATAGTTGCTTTAGAAGGGCATGGACTGCGTTGTTTGTTCTTATTCCCTCCACTTAGTAGCAGAATCTCTAAATTAAGAAAACACCTGTATATCTCTTTGCCCCTGAGTTTACTCCCTTTGCTTGAGTATCAAAAAATCAAGAATTGTCTTAGACCAAATTTTATTACTAGAATGGATTGAAGCAGTCAAACCAAGAACAGCAAGTCAAGAGCGTAAATAAATTCAAACCAGCATTGCAGAAAATCTTAGCAACATAAAGAAACTGAAAAATGTACAAAAAATGATTTTCAGATCAGCATAGTTAACAGAGCAAAGCTGCAACATATTTTTTCATGTATACTGATAAATAAGTAAAGTCTGCAAAGTCACTGAGTGGAGTAGGACAGTCTGAATTTCTTGAAATCACTTGCTTAAGGACAAACCAGGTAAGTCATCTGAGGTCTCTTTCCATTCACTGCCAGAGGTGTCTGGGATAGCAGTATCTCTCAAATGTCCCACACTGCCAGACACATATTGATTTAGGAGTTCTGCTGTGCTACTTCATGGTGGTATGCTATGATATCCTTCTGGGAAGAGAAGTCTCAAAGCATCTGGGTAACAGTACTTGTACTAATCCCATGATCTGATATAGAAGGTTGATTTTTAGTATGCATTGTGTTACTGTGTGTTACAGGTATTGATAGAGAGTTGTATCTTCTACACACAAATGACATAGTTATATAATGTGTAATACTCCTGATTTCTATCAACTGAAAATGGGCCACACTGTTGTTAGATAGCTTTGGTATAACATCTGAGAAAGCTTTAGGAATGATATTCTCTCATAAAATTTATTGCAAAATGGGTGCTGGTAAAGTGTTTTGAAATTCATCTAAAAAGTGTGTTCGGAAATGTATGCAGATTAAGTGCAAATGTAATTAACTGGAATCTCGCTAGGGAAAACTGAGAAAGCATAACAGTAGCTGCTTTTTGAAGGCAGAGTTGTTTGTTCTTATTCCCTCCACTTAGCAGCAGAATGTCTAAATTAAGAAAACACCTGTATATCTCTTTGCCCCTGAATTTACTCCCTTTGCTTGAGTATCAGAAGTTTTACAGCTGTATTTTTTTAAAAAATGCAAAAAATAACAATTCATTGAGCTCAAGAGAGAAATACTTAAAGTTCTGGTAAGGCTCAACTCTTATTGAAAGCCAATCCAGAAAATATGTGAGTACAGTACTCCTGAAGGTTCCTTAGAAGTTTGGAGTTTTACTCCCTTGAAGCAGCTGCCTTTATTTGAATTTGAGCTTATCTGGAGTCCTCAGACTGATCTAACTGCTTCATTATAAAACAAAGATATAATATCTTGAGATGAATCTATAACTCGGATGGAGATAAATGCAGGCTTTGGACTAAAAGGGCAATAATCTCTATTTGGTACTGGTCATTAGATAAAGCTGTCTGGAGACATCCACAGGTGATAAAATTGTTCCCTGCAAATTAGGGGGGACACTTAATTTGAATAACAGTCAACTTTACCAGGCATCCATAGGGAAAGATCTGTTTATTAGTCTTATCTTGGGTTATCTTAGCTACCACTCCACTGTTCTCTTGATTTATGAATACTGAGCTGAAGTGTGCATGGATGGGTTCATAAAACACTGTTTGGGGTGGACGTAGCTAATTTAGACTCAGAGTAATACATGTTTTGTATTATGGATGTTGATATTTGTTTGATAATTCTTGTCTAGACACTCATTATTATGACAACTTTCTGTAGCTTCTTGCAGCTAGCTTTTGTTTTCACAGCACTGAATAATTTAGCAATGTCAGTAATATTTGTGATCACTGTTAGCATCCCCATGCATGTAATTTCTGAATAACAGATATTTGCATCCTTGTTGGGCTTCACTGGATAACTCCTTTGAATGAAGAAAAAATGTATTATTGTTCTTTATTTCCTGTCCCTTATCATATAAAAAATCCTCAGAAATTATTCTATTGTCTTAAGAAACTTGTTGTCTGTAAGAGGTCTCAATGGCAAACATTGTTAAAAGCTTCCTGAAAATTCATGCATGTTTTGTCAGCCACATCTCCCATGCTACAATGCTCTTGAATTTTTCAAAGAACTTCAATTTGTGAGGTGCAACTATCTACTACAGGAATAGAGGCAATTTTTCTTATTATATTTATCTACTGGTCTATCATATTTAAAAATCTAGTCTCCATCCTTTTTCTTTCTGATAAAGTCAGATTTTCTCATGCATATTTTCTTCCATTTCCATTTACACATGTCAAAGAGCCAGCTTACTTTTCTTACAATTGATTCTCCCTGCACTGAAACCATTTTCCATAGTACTAATCATTTGTGGATTACATATTTGACTTTTTTTTTTTTTTTTTTTTTAGACTCACAGGTGAATATTATGCCATTGTTGTGATTTGCTACTATGCATTCTATTGATTTGTTCTAAGAAATCTCTGAGAGTCCAATTGCAGACAATTCCTACAATTCTCCCTCTATAAAAAATGTTCCTTTCTGGAAACCATCTAATCTCATCTGTAGAGAACACTGATAAGAAGAATGAATTTAACTGTTCAGCTCTGGCTTTATCTTCTTTTACAATTCTTCAGTCAACTGTTGGTCCTAGAGAGTCTTTGGCAGAATGCCTTCTTCTGATTCTGAAAAAATGATATTATGATGTTTTAATGTCTTTATAAACTGTTGCTTAAAATGTTTAGAAGTTTTTCATGCTTTTTTTTTTTCCACTTTCAAGACTTACACATTTTTCTACTTGCCAAATTTGCACAAAATTTTTAGTTTGTAGAAACTGCCTTTATATTAGCATCAAGATAATAAATCTTTTTTTTTTTTTCTTAATCTAGATTTTTAAAATGTATTCTGTTATTTGTACAAATTTTCCAAAAAGTCAGGGAAAACAATATTTAGCATGGTAGCAAAGTGTATTACATTACATAGTAGCAAAGTGTATGTACAAGTTTCTCTAGGGAGACCTCACTGTGGCCTTCTGATACTTAAATCTTATAAGTTGGAGAGAAAGTTTATTTATTTTTGTAGTTATAATTAATACTATTATTATATTTATTATAAAAGCACAGTTTAAAGGAATACTTACTATAAGCTGATACAAATAGAAACAACATAAGAAATGCACCTCTCTAACTTGGAAAAGGACAATCACATGATGTTGGAAAATCCATGACAACTTAGTAAAAAATATAATTCCATAAATGTAGACTTAATTGAGAAATGTTTGTGAATACAAATTGATTTCTTGACCTGGAAAAGCCTTTTCATCTAGTCTTCACTTACCTCTAATTAAATGTTAAAATATTTTTCTGATTTACTGCTACTACTGAGAGATATTTAAGGCTATTTTCTATAGCCGTATACTAAGATCTGTATGTGCTCCTGTAATTGCATGGCTGTTCAGACAGGGAGACCTGTTCAACCTTGCTCCTCCTTCTGGCTTTCTTGCTCAGCTCTTAGTCTGAGTCAGAGCTGGGGTATGCACCTTGGCTGAGAGTTTAGGAGCTATCTTGGACCCCAGAGGTTTGGTATGCCCTTATTTGCTACATTTTTAGCCTTGATTTTCCAATGTACTCTAAAGAACAGCTTTAAATTATGTTGTTATTCAAGCATGGATTGAATTTGCTTCAGGCTAAAGTAGTTTAATCTTCCAGTAAGGTACAGGCAAATAACGTTTGCACAGTTTTAAAAATTGTTTTAAATCTAAATTGGAACCTTCTCCTGGGCTTAAAATTAAATACAGCTCAAGTGTAGTTTGCTTTCATTCACGATGACTAGTTAAACACTGTTATATGCATTTTATTCTGAAGACACCTCTTGTAACATGTTTAATATATCTGGCCTACTGTATAGGTCAGATAGCAACTGCTGTTGGCAGTTATTTCATTTCTAATGTGCAATAACACAGCAGAAGCAATTCAGTGAATCACAGAAGTAGCTTCAGGGAGCCCATAGGCCATAGAACTAATTTCAGCCTGCGAGTAAATAAAAGATGTGAAAGTACGGTTCCCACTTTCTCTGTGGAATCAGAATGACAAGGTCAATAGACATGGTTTACTGAACTGCACACATTTACAATATTGGTACTTGTACCACATAGTGTATAAATGTACAGATACTTCCCACTCTGTCAGGCTAATGAGAATTTTGCTCTTTACAAAACAGTGATACAATACTTCAGAGAAAAGCAACATGATTTACTTCTGTTTTAATATGCAAAAAAATTTCATGATTCTAATAAACAAATTTTGTAATACATTCTAGTAATGGCTATGGAGACTGGTTTTTGTTTTCTGATTCAGCCTGGGAAAGGTACCTGGATTTTTGGTAAAGCTGCTAGTATGAAAATAATAAATGACATATGCCATCCATTTTTCCTATTTTTACTGCATTTCAGTGTTAAAAGTGTTTCACAACATTAGGAATGAAGTAAAAATAAAAGAATGAGAAATTCAGTGAACAAACTCAGTCTGTGTAGTTCAGGTGTCAGGTGCTGAATTACAAGGGTTAGCTGGAACGTGTAGAAATATGTTATTTGATAGCCATTTTCCATATGCAATTACAATATTTTTATTATTTTCTTTTAGTCCAGGAATATTACTATTCTGAGGATATCATTCTTAACAGTGTAGCTAATATAATGTGTCTGGAGCTTTGCAATTAGCATGGGTTTTGTTCTGTGTTATCATTCTATTCCATTCCTAGGTCAGTAAGTCTTTTCTCCTTTATGAAAAAAACAGTTATTTCCTCCTCTTCACAGCTCCCAAACAAGTGTCTTACTGCTCAGCAAAAAGAAAAAGTGAAAGCCCTTCAGACCATTCGTTGGTTACAAATCTCTGTACTAACTAGCAGTGATTTCTGATTCCAATTTAGCTGGGAATAAAGAGGCATTGTCCTACTCCTTGCATCACCTATCTTCCTATCTATTGAGGCAATGAAACCTGTGCAAAATCAGACAATGAAATCAAGGGATTAGATTGTAATAAGTTGCAAATTTTATAGTTGGTCTTAATTATCTAAGTGCTTGATAACATCATGTAGTTGCATTTTTCTAGTGAAATCATGTGATGGGACAACTTACTAGCATTGATTATCCTGGGAATCCACCTTTAGTCCTTATGAGAAAACTTTTGATGGATTTGAAGCTAAAATCTATGCCACAGAGAGCCTCACTTAACTGTTGAAACTTATGTAATTTGCTTTGTATTATCATCAGTTAATTATTATTTTACTTTTGCTGGACTGGATGAACATCTCACACAGCTTGGTAAAGCTAATGATGTGAGAGGAGTTGTTTTCTGTGTAATATCTGACTGATTTACAACAGAATTTGAAGATTTGTTGTGAGGAGAAATCCAGTGAAATACAAAGGACGTATTCACAATTGCTGTAAATGAATGTGTTGCAATAAAGAAATAAATTCTAACTATCTCTGCAATGGCAAGTAAGCCAATTAAACCAAAGTTATCAAATATTTGTTCTTGTCCTCATTTTCTGGAACATGTAATGATTAATTTGCAAATGTGCTATCATGTACTTATGCATGGTACAGTCATAGCTGAATCCAAGAGTCTTGTACTCTGAAAGTGTACTGTAAGAGTCCTGTACTCTGAAAGTGCTCGATAAAGTTCAGTACTTTGAGTAATTCAGATTTAGGTATATTAGAATATGCATTTTATATAATGAATTTTTTATATAATGAATTTTACTTTGCATCTTCCCTCTTCTCTATATATTAACTATATTAATGATACTCCTTTCTCATGGGATCGAGTGGCAATACATTAACAAATGTTTGAAAGTGTTAGATTTCAAAGTATCGAGATTTTGATTGAAAAGTCCCTGAGAAAATGAGAGATTTGGTCGGCAGGGAGAGTTTAAATACTGTAAAGTAGATGCCTAGAAAAACATTGAAAAGCATAGAGAAAGTACTAAAGAACTGTGTGCCAAACACTGTCTCTTGTTTGCTTAGACCTTCACGTAGAACGTATTTTGTGTGATTCAAATCTACACACTACAAAATGAATTTGCAGCTTGCATAGGGATATTTTGCAGATAAACAGGCAAAGAAATACAAACTTTAACTGAACTGTTGGAACTAGAAGGGCAGAAACCAATTGGAATACTGTCAATATCAAATTATGAATGGAAGTCTCTGAATTGTTAGATTTTTTGGTTTTATGACAATGATTATTTTCTTTTCTTTTTTTTTTTTTTTGAATCTGTGTGTAAGATCATCAGAAATAGTAAAGAAAATGTATTCTTTTGACTTCTCCTTATGAAGCTGTTAGGCAGTTACTTGAGTTTAAGCATGAATGATCTGAAAGCCTTCAGAAGAACTGTGAACATGTTTCAAATCAAATGTGTCTTAGTATTTTAATTTTACCATGTAGATGACATAAATTGTCAAATGAAGAATGACAGAAACTTGTAGGACATTCTGCAAAGTTATATGAGTTTCCTTGTATGGCTTTGTATTCACACAGAAAAATTGCTGTGTCTGTATGAACTTCTCCACACAAGCAGTCAAAAGTAGTTCCCAAACAGAAAGAATTTATTCACGAAATGCTATAAGCTTTCTCTCAGTTTCCACTGCAGCCCAGGAAGAAGTCACCTGAATTTCACACAAAAATAGACTTTTTTAATGCATGCACTATATGCAAGACACTGGAGTAATTCTTTTATTCACTAATATAAGGTGTATAATGTAAGCTGATGTTTATCTTCCATTTTTATTATCATATTAAGTGTATTGTTTTAAAAAAAATACTGGACTTGATTCCTTTATTCTATTTTCATCTACTTCAATATCAAAGCTTCCAAGTATTGTATAGATTATAAAGAGGCTTGAGGTAAGTTCTCTGGAATATTTCACTCACAAGTAGGATAGCATCCAATCCAGTTATGATTCATGTGTTTCAACTGTATTTAATTCTGTCACTGATTTAACACTCTGCGTGGTGACGGAAGCTTTGTTATTAGTAGTAATAGTTTACAATTATTTGAGAAATAAAAATATGTAGGAAGAGACACCAGAGGACAACTGTCTGACTAATTAATTGAATTACCATTTATTTCATTCATTGAAACATAACCTCTACATTTGAAAACACATGTGAAATCAAGTCTAGTAGAATGAGCATTAACCTTAAATTATTACTTATCTATTGTAGACATTACTTGGAAAAGGAACGCTCCATTATTATCACTCAGAGACAAAGATAATAGTTAATTTATAACATTTTCATGACAAGGGAGTGATGGCACAAATGCAGTTACTAGAGTTTATATAATGGATTCAAAATACAATATAATTAATAAATTTGTAGGTGGAGATGCATCCAACATTTTGCAGAGCTACCTTTAGGTAGTGGAATTTTAACAAATGTCACTATTTGAAGAGGTTGTCCTCTGCCCTTAAGCATAAATGGAGTGTAGATGTCAGCTTATATTCTGCCTTTTCTGTGACTCCAGATATTGAATAACAGCATTGTGGCTAGGCTTTCAATCTCTGTTTTTATAAAAGTGTCAACTTTTGTTTCAAATGTACCAGTTCTTATTTTTTGCTTTCCCATTCACCCATGTCAGTTCCCCAGTCAGTTTTAGAAAAAACAGTTTTAAGAATTCATGCCTTGGTGATATGAACACCTGAGCTCCCTTGTGTGCTTCAGTGCAGGAGCTAACGAGTGAAGACAGGTGATTTGTAGTGTAGATAATACACAGTTGGGTACCCCAGACGTGTGTCTATTCCTTTGTCAATGATGATAACAAAAAGCAGGCATGCTGAGTAGTCATCCAGTGATATAAAATATTTGTTAAATGTTTTATAGATTTACTGGAAAGAAAATAATATTTTTGTTCCTCTAATATCTTAGTGAAATGAACAGATAATAAAAATCACTGCTGGCTAGCACATTTCTTATGAAATTTAATAATAAATTATTTTTTTTTCTTTTTTTCAGTTGCAAGTAGAAGGCCTAATCTTTCACTCACACTGTTATAGTTAGTGATTATGATGACCCTTTGGAAATGTCTGTGGATCTAAATTCAGCATAGCTATGTATATGGCTTTAATGTAAGTGAGGCTTAAGCCCTGAATTTTGGAGATTAGTGGACTTACGTGGAGTGAGGTAAAACTTAGAGAGTGTATTGACAGGGAATATTTGATTTGTGATTCTGTGATTCTGTTATTTGATGACCATTTGACAGTTAAAGCACAAGAAAACCACGGTTAATTTGTAAACATTTTCATCAGAAATATATTGTATTAAAATGATTAATATGTAATCTTAAATCACTTGTTTCAAAGTTTAAGAAATAATACATACAGAAACCCTGTGTCTTCTCAACTTTTCAGAGAAAAGGAACAAAGGGAAATTCAGGACCGACTGTAAAAATACTACTGTAAGTAGAGCAAGACCACATGAATACCCAGAATACCAGCACCATTGTATAGTCCAGGTGTAGCAGTGCACAAAAATCAATTCTAAAGGTATAAAACACATCCTGGTCCAATTCTTGATATTCAGAAGAGAAATTTAGAAAATATGCTTTCAGATTGAGTATTTTTGGCATTTTTTTAAATCTCCATTCTGTTGTTTTTCTTTGTGTTTCAGTAGAACACAAGTCTAGGAAAATCAGAAATATCACTGTTAGATTAAGAATTAAAAAAGACAGTGTTTTTTGCAAGATAAGAATCAGGAGTGAATTACTATGGGAAGAATCTAAATGACTAGCAATTTATCCACCAACCAACATTTTTCTTATTTTTAATATTTGGGATAGTATTTGCCTTCTGGTTTTACAAAGAAGATTTGTTTAATGCAGTGTACAATGCATTTCTCATATGACATTTGCAGTCTTACGTACTAATTGTAATCACCGTGTGATGAGAGTGGATGGCTTGTTAGGCTCTCTTGAGTGTAGAGGAAAGAAAACAATCTGTGCTATGATAAATAATGTAGAAGGCTGATAGGCCAGTCTCTCTAGGTAGGAATAATTTTCCACTCAATACACAATTGGGACCCATATGGAGAAAACAGACACTGGGGAAAAAAAGACTGATAATTCTATTACAAATTTTAGTGCATCCATCACCACTGTTTCATTTACACTGCTTGTTTGTGATTCAGGAAAAACACACTATAGGAAGTGGAAAAGGAAAGTCTTTATTATGAGTGCTCCGAAAGCCAGACTGCATTGCTTTGAAGTGCTAATTACCTTTAGATAAAACAACAGTAGACCAGTTTGGAAAACATTTGTGATGTTTACATATGCCTTCAGTAGATGATTGGGTTATCCATAGCTATATTATTGAATTATTAATGACAGGTTGTTTAAGAACATATTAGAAATGGCTCCAGCCTGAAGAATGATGATATGTATAGGACAAAGAAGCACTGAACATGGAGCATTCCCACTAGATGAAGCTCTTTCCCTTTTGATGGTGACGCTATTGCACTTTGCTAACCCTCTGCTGTGATATCAAGAACCTACTATATTTCTAAAAGATATAGCAAGTTTTGAAAGGTGTTGAGTATGCAGTTTCTGAGTATTGGGCTTTTCTTGCTTAATATTTTCACTTGTATTTGTTAGTATCTCTTCTAGTCCTCAGGTTCCTGGACAGCTAGGGGAAATGCATGAAAGAAGAGCTATTTTTTTCCCATCTTGACTACTGTCTGTGGTATTTGTAAATGGTCACATGAGCATTCTGAAGAACATGTGAAAAGGATGAATGAGGATTAATTTCTTACTTCCATTAGTACATGTGTTGGGTAAAGGAGTCATCTGCGTTTAGTATCAATGAACATTCAGGCACACTACCAGGCTTTGCTGTACTTGCAAGCTATTGTCTACAATGCTCATTCTCCAAGGGGCATTACAACAGGAATCTATGAAAGTGATGTGCAGAAAATTGCCTCGGACACAAGTTCCTTCAGAATATAGTTTTGTAGTATTTTACTCATAACAAGACAAATTTCATTCACTACAAAAAAGAAGAAAAATATTATGAAGAGTAAAATGTGCGAAAGAAATGTAGGATGAATGAATACACATAGGATGAAAGCTCCAGCAAATACTGTATTGTTTTTGTTAAAAAAAAAAAAAAATAAAATGGCCTGAATAGTAATACAGTGATTCTAATACAGATATTCATATCAATATATCATAGCATTTAAGGAAATTCACGCTCTGTGCAAAATTCCAGTTTGGACATTTTGCCTTCAGACTTAGGAATTACTTATAGAGTCCCATCAGATACACATGAACACCCAAGAAATCAATTCCTTAATCTGGGAAACTGCACCTGTACTCCTCTGTTCCTGCCTGTAGCTAGTTCCTTACATCTCGTGACAGCCCCCTGATTTTTAGAGATCTACCATTAATTCAGAGGATGATTTTGATTCACGTTGGGTTTGAAAGACAGGATTCTCAAGACCTTGGTCACTTGAGTCTTCAGCTGAGCACTGACTTGCAGGAAAACTTGTCAGTTGTTAAGTCATCAGCACAACCTTCTGCAAGATTTAAATTTGCTAGGCGACCTCCTCTAAAATGCTTGGTATTTCTCGTGTTATGAAATCTGACAGGATCACAGATAAAGAATGGATATGCTTGGTATTACATAAACTTTGCAATAGGCATAGGTTTCCTGATACAAGGGGAGATTTTCAAAGGCAATTTGAACTCAACTTTAATGAAAAATCAAATGGTAGAAAAGAATGCTTAATGTGTTTCTGTTATTTGACTTAATTATACAATGCCCAAATATGCTAATTTTTGCAAGTAAGTGCAGTCTTAAAATTCTAACAGAGATTTTTGTTTTGGGAAACCTAACTCATACCAATGCTGCTCCAGTAACAAGAGGAAAATCTCTTGAGCTACTGTCTAGTTATGACTCTACTTTATTCTGTTCCTTGCAGTCCTTTGTATTTCATATTTCTCTTGAGATAACATGCAATTGCAAAGCTGATTGTCTAAGATAAATGACTATCCCAAATTCATATTCTTCTGTGTGGCATCACTGTGACACAAATGATGTTGTTGAAGTGCTCATCTCTCATCAATGACTATAGTCCTTCAAACACCAGTGTTACGTTGTTTAGTTAAAACGTGAGGTAATGCTTAGGGATTATTGTAGACAATTTAATCCAGAAAGATATCATGAAGAAATGCTTAAAAATATTAGATTCCGGGATACTACAGAGTGCAGTATTGATTCAATATCAGTTTACAATTTTCAAGTTGTCTGTCTGGCACATTGCTGATTATTGCAATATCTCTTTTGTTTGTTTTTGATTGTTTAGTTTTGATTTTGAAATTTGAAGACTTAAAAAGTTAAATTTCTAAGGTATATATACATAAGATATATTTGTTTTTCTACTTTATTAGTTATTAAACTTAGAGAGCCATGGTTCTTTTGGTCACAGCACAGCAGATTCAAAGCATGTGATCAGAAATTTGTGATAGGTTAGAGACCAAACAGTCCATTTGAGTCACAGCTGCATGTCTGAGATGTACAAATGCACACATGATTTGTGTATGTATGTGATAAGGATGTGTGAAGGCCACTTCAGCATGAAAAGCTTGCTCCAAAATATGCTTAAAGCATATATTTTCAGTGGATCAAGAAATTGTGCAACATTTTGCTTTTCTATATCAGCTAATACAAGTTCTTCTAATTAAAAAGTACAAATGAGGAATTCTAACTTTAAAATACTCCTTCCGTAACTCAGGTTTATATTCTCTCAGTGATTTCTGAATGTACAGTTAGCAGCTTGAATTTTCTTTTGTATTTTCAGGTGCCATTGTGAAATGTTCTCTCAGTGTTGTTATGTTGCTTTCATAAACCCCATTAGGAAATTTTATCTTATCAGCCTGGCCGCTGTTCCTCATGGATTTTTCACAAATACTTTCCACATCTTTCTTCAAACATGTGCAACAAAACTCAACATACATTTAGATTCCTCTGCTAAATTGTATTAGAGGTAAAACTTTTCCAGTTTCTACTTGGTGTTCTTCAGGTTACATTAGCTTTTGTTGCTGCAGATTGCTCTGAAAATTCTGATGATGTAATTATCTACAGTGACTCATATATCTTCCTTTGAAAGACTGATTTCCAAGACAAGTTTAACCATTCTTGAGTTATAGTTTACATTCTTGTTTTCCGGATGGAGAACCTTGATTTTGGCTGCTTTAAGATTTCTTTAAGCACATTATTCAACTCATTATTTATGGCCCATTTCTCAGTCAAATTTCTGCCATATGTCCAGACTCCTTTTGGCTTCACTTACTTTAGACTGGAAACTGATGAATATTTTCATCAATTTATACTAACTACCATCTCATTTTTGACAGGAAGTTTTTAATAATCAGAGTTAGAATCTTTTGTTAGTCTTTCATCAGGGTTAAATAGCATTGTCCGCTAGCTACCTTCAGCTATGGAGACTGAGTAGGGAGAATACTGTATGACACAGTGATATTAACAGTTTTTCACTGGATGTGTTCCTGTATCAAGGTCAGATCTTGTGGATGAATAACTAGCTGGAAAATAAATACACTGATTTTGGTGAAGTTTCATCATGAGAAGGAACTCAATATGTACAGTATCTTTGATGTGTTTATGTGTGTTATCACTGACAAAACTACTCCAAATTAGGTTGGATAGGAATGCTGTCATATAAAGAAGAGTATGAGGAGGAAACAAAAAACTTCCCATGCTTGGCAGTGGGAGTGATCAGGAATGACTGCAATTATTCTCGTTGCTCTGCAAGAGGCTATTACACAGGAAAAAAAAAAAAAAAAAAGAAAAGAAAAAAAAGGGAAAAAAAAAAGAAAAGAAAAAAAAAGGGAAAAAAAGGGAAAAAAGGGAAAAAATATCTTTACACATGAATCAGACAGCAGACAAAAAGAAATAAGACTGGGGACAGGGATGGCAGAGAAGAAGATGTATCAAAGAATATGACTGGTGAAAGTAAATTATATAGAAGACATTCCAAAATGCATAGTCAGAGAGTCAAATCAAAGATATGGTCACCTGGAAAAGTACAAAAGACAAAAAAATTACCTCTATAAACTAGTTTCTTAGGTTTTAAAATAGTCAGTTTTGTGATATACATTATGAGCTGTGTAATTTGGAGTAGAATATTTCCTATAATTCCAGTCTCCACACAGTGTTGTTAGGTAGGAAGCTCAAGGCCCTAAACCAGTTGGCCCTTCATTTAAAAAGACAGCTGAAAATACATGTAATGCTGTTGATTGCTTGATATGTACTTACACATATATGCACACATATGTTACAAGTGTCAACTGTTTACAGTCATTCACCTAGAAGTAGAAATCTTGAAGGATGTTCTGAGTCGCATGAGGGCTTTGCTGTCAATGTTTCCCTTCACAACAGACTAATCATCAAAATATGAAATAGTCAAAAGGAAATCAACTTCCGATATGTGAGTTGTAACCCAATATCTAACTCAATATCCTGTCTCCATCTAGACCCATATAATGGTTAGCAATATGGAGTGCTCCTCCGGTAGTATACATCTAACATCTGGAATATTGCATTTCAAAGTTATATTTAATAACCACCACGAAATGTAAAATAACCCATGAATTTACCTAACCTTGTTTTGTACCATTTTTCTCGTATGGCTTCTACAATATCTTGTGATAATGAATTCCACAACTGAACTATATGAATTATGATTTGATTTATACAAGCGCAGTATTCTTGGTGAAGTTCTCTCTATTTGTTTTAATGCAAGAAATACAGAGTCGGTATTGTTACTTATTCTCTGTACTATATCATTTATATAGTTAATCTCTGTCAATGTACTTTGGTCCTGCCTTTATCTCTTTTCCATATAAACCAGTTTGGAATACTCAGTCTTCTGTACAGAATTAAAAAAAAAAACAAAAACAAACAAACAAACAAAAAAAACCCAAGAATATGTTAACACCCAGGTATTTTGTTAGGTGTTTGGGGAGGTTTCAGGAAGGTGCTTATTGATTTCCGAGTTTTCCTAAAATTGACGATCATGAAAAGGGGACGTGGATAATTTTCTTGAACTTAGTTATATAACATCCACTTAGATTTAGAACTGACATAGAACTCCTGTGTGTAAAAATATAAAGCAAATAGAAGGAGCAAATACTTTATATCTGATGTTAGTGCTAGTATCTTGTACCTATTATTTTCTGTAAGTGAAGAGAAGCTCCATCTTTTATTGAGCATTGTCACCTTCTCTTTTACAGTGGTAAAAGATTTTTTTTTTTTGGCTAAAAAGTGTTTCAGATGAAAGCTAAAATGGTTGTTTACTCTTCTAAGTGACATTGAGGTTATTGCTCAGTAGTTTTCTACATGACGTCAAATTCTTTTTCCTTCTTTTCTCTTTTTTACCCAACTATTTTTTATCCTTTGCTAATGTTACAAATCTCATTATGTTCTTACAACCTTCCTTCCTTCCATCCACAGTACTCCTTTTGTTAGGTTACATATAATGGCCAGAATGATCCATGGCACAAAGCCACAGTATTGAATTGAGAATTAATATAGAGCAGTATTCTTAAGCCTACAGTCATTTTAGCACCAAAGATGAGGTATAGAAGCATATTTCTAAGACCTTTGCAAATGAAAGAGACAGGACTGCTGTTTAAGGGAGTTTCTGCTGAGTACAGAGACAGACTGAATGCAATCAATCAAAAAAGATTTATTCAAGAGTCATAAATTAGGCACTACCTTAGATTCCTTCAGTCTCCTTTTCTTATATATCATCTTGTGTTCTGACATTCAGTCTGAAGTATTTCCTCCATCCAGTAAAGAAAGATTTTCCAAACTCAAGAGTCTAATTAGGGAAAACGTTCCCCTGCCTTTCAGCATTGCATTATCTGAACCAGTTCCCTCCAGAGCACCCTCCACAATGGAGGCATTTATAACCGAAAGTATCTCAGTAGGAAAGGGTACTCACTTATTGTACGAAAAATTGAAAACTGCAGACTGAAAACAGGCACAGCTTGAGTGCTGCAGTATACCTGCTTTGTGTCTGTTTCATGACTGATGCAGTATTCGGCAACAGTGAGGAAACTACAGGGTAAAGATGAGCTGAAATTTTGATAAAAAAGGGAGAAAAGTGCTTCCAGACCAGCTGCTGCTATGAGTGGGGTCTGTAGTTACAAGTGCTCATTCCGGTTTTCAGCAAAGAATTACTTCAGCAGCTTTTGTTTTAAGGATTCCCTTGTCTTTTGAAACTGCCTCCTTAACTAGCACTTCCAGTTTCTGCAGCAGCTCTGTTTTGTGAATTAGCCGCAGAACAAACATCTCCTGTTCTTTGGATGGGAGAATTTAAAATATAAGTCTTTATCCTCATTTCCTCCATTGTCAAGTTTTTGTCAACAATCACAAGAGGTAGAAACATTCTCAATTACTAGTTCATCATTTGATGGTGAACAGATCTCAGCAGTGCTGGCCCAGATATCTGTGCTCCCACATTGTCAGCACACAGAGAACTGATTTCACTTTTAAAGCCTTTCTCTTCTCCTTTCATTTTCTCTTTCCCTCTGTGGAAAAGCCAATGCAGTTGCCCGGTTTGCTCTCAGCAGAGGCAGAGAAGTTGTTCTGATGGAAAAGCTGAAACGTTAACGCAGTGCACAGACAAGAGTGGGTGACATCAGAGAGGCCAATACTGCTACTGAAACCACAGCCTGAGACATCAAGAACTGGGGCTTTGTAAATGCCATCAAAGGCGTATATCCCATATATTTTAATTATAATACATATAATTTAACTGATAGAAGTTGTGAGCAAGAGAAATATCACTGTACATTTACACTGTCTTCTGAGGTAGGTTTTTAAGCTCGATAGACATACGCTATAGGCATCACAGAGTGCCGTATGTGCCCTTCTTTAAACCTGATATTTCTGTCTAATCATCAGTTAAGGTAATGAAGCAAGATCTGACTGTTATTCCCTTTCACTTTATCTCTGTGCTATTGGTATTCTCCGCCTTTCCCACCATCGTAAGTTCATTTGTTTTCATTGTGACAGCTGATGTCAAGCTGATCTGTATTTATCATCTCACCTTCAATATTTGCTAGGATGTGCCACAATTAGAATAGCTGACATTTTGCTCTAGGCAGAACCAAGATTATATTGTCTGCCTTCTCTGTGGGTTACTTGTCTTGCTACTCTTCACAAACACACAGTCATTTAGATTCATTGCTAGGCAATTCTGTATTCTGTGTTGGTTCAGTTTGGGTAGTGCATTTCGTTCCTGCTCCTCTGTATTACAAAGAAGGAACATGGATGGGACAGTAGAAAAGGGAGCAATGCAGAAAATGAGGAGGGACATGGTGAATGATATCTAAACAAAGCTGAACAGTAGCTAGGACAATTTTGGACTGCACAAATTGTTATAGTATGTGACTTTTTGAATTGATGAAAGGTTGATGGTTGCAGTGATTTCTGAGCAATACATCTCTGATCCAGGCAGACTACAAAGATGTAAGTGCGCTAATTCAGCTATCCTGCTTTTGGAAGAGCTAAAGTTAATTTTCTTGATAGTGGATGGTATGATGCTTTGTTTTAGATTTAGGAGGAAAATAATGTTGATAGCACACTGATGTTTTAGTTGCTGTTGAGCAGTGCTCATACAGAGCCAAGGACTTTTTCCTTCTCATGCTGCCCTGCTGGTGAGGAGATGGAGGTGCACAAGGAGCTGGGAGAGAATGTGGCCAGGGCAGCTGAGTCCACCTGGCTAGAGGAATGGCCCTTCCCATCTGGGTCATTCTCAGCCTTAAAAACTGGGGGAAGTTCACTAGAGGGCACTGTTGCTCAGGGACTGGATGACCATTTTTGGACTGGTTGGTAGCGAACTACTGCTTTATGCATTCTCTCTCTCTTTTTTTTTTTTTCCCTTCTTTCCTTTGGTTTCCTGTTAAACTGTCTTTTGTCTCAACACAGGTATTTTCTTTCTTTCTTTTTTTTTTTTTTTCCCCCAAGTTTTGTCCCTGATTCCAATGTGAGGTAGTGACTGAGCAAACATCTTTGTGATGCTGAGCTGCCTGCTGGGTTAAACTACATCAGGGAAGAGAAAAAAACACTATACCTGAGAGTATTTCAACAAACTGTAGTTCAACAAAGAAAGAGAATTGCCCAGAAGATAAAATATGTGAAAGTGCAAATCTATTTTCTTTCCAGAGAAGTAGTTTACAAATTGTAGCTTCAGTAATGTAAGAATTTGATTGTTTTGGAGACTAATTTAAAAGAAATGTTACTGATTTGGGTTCTGAACACTAAGTGTGTAACCCAAATCTTATTTTTATACCTTGCAGATTGCTTGTATAAGGATCAGAACTAAAATTTCACCTGAAATTTCAGTGTTAGTCCTTCCCTGATTTAAACACATTCTCATCATATTTGTGACATTGCTACGTCCAGTCCCATTGTGTCACATGAAATTTCATGCCCAGGCATGATGGGTAGAGTTATACCATGTCACAACTTGATGGAAGCTGCCAAAATGCAGCACAACATTAAGAAAAATTCTTCACATTTGCATGTTTGCAAAGAAAAACCAAGTTACAGCTAAGAAACGTAAGTTTCTTGAAATATCTCTGATCTAGGAAGCTAATGTCTCTTCATGTCTCATTTCTTTAAAATACATTTAGAAGAATCTTGGCTTTTCTTGAAGTGCTATACTGATTATCTAATGATGATTTAATAAGGTGGTAGTGGATCTGATAGCCTAGTTGTTGCTAACACAGTGGCTCTCAGCAAAGTTTTCTGCTCTGCAGGTTTGAGAATGGAGTTTACAACTTCAGATGTCAAAAACTGGTTGCCATAATAAACATGTGATCTGTCCAGCTTTCAGAGTATGCTGCTGTTTTAACTTCTGGACATCCTGTTCTTTGCAGTCTTTGTGTGTATTCATTTAGCTTGGCTGAGTATTCAGTTACAGTTTCTTCCTCAGTAGTTTCTTCAGAGTACCAAGATGATCTCATCTATTTCAGGAAAAGTTGTGTAACATGCGTGAAATGAGTGTATTTAGGTACGCTGTGTATACACATGGTAGAGAAGAGAAAAGCCACACATGAAAACGTTTCTACGTACATAGACAGCATCTATCAGAAAACAGACCAGTGTCTCGAATTGAGTTAGACAACAAAATTGTGTGTTCAAAATTATATCTTTAGTTCACTTTGAAAAAGGGAAATGCAGAAGCAAAGTGAAATAGTTGTATGTTATTGCTAGCCCCAGCTGGGGGAAGCCGAATCAATTGATAGATATACCGGTGCTTATTTTCATTAGTATGCTAACATTCAGTACTCTACAAATATGTCACATATTTATTTATTTATTTATTTATTTTGTCTATCGAAAGCAAGCAAAAGTTTATAGTGGAAAGCAAGTCTTCTATTAGAATAGTTGTTAGAATTATGCACAAAAGTACTTGTCTGCAGTATAAGCAGCAGATTTCAGACAGTAAATGTTGAGAACAATTGCTCCAAATTTAACTTAATTATGATAATTTGTCCTATTGTTTGTGTTTAGTGCTTCAGCTGCTATGTAAAATTTGGTTAAGTAGCAAACAAGCATAGGTGAACTTGAAGGTGAGTTGGTGGGAAGCAAAACAAAATAAGAATAATACAGCCTTCAAATACCCCACAATGAAGTTAGATGAACTAGAGTAGCAGTTTTTTAAAAGCATTCTCACATTCTGCATTCTGCACATATACACTCAGTCATGACCTCAACATCTCGTGTCTACTGACTATAGAGGGGCAGGTAGATTTCAGTGGGTTCAAAGTTATAACAAATTTAACAACAAAGAGTTTCACACTTAAACCCTTAGTATTAAGAGTACGCATCATACATTAAATCTTCCCAAGCTGTTTAATATAAACTAAGAATTAAATTATTAGTTTTCCTTTCTCAGTGGACATTATTTGTAGACTTCAAATTAATCATCTTTAGTAGGTATCTCATTGTACTTTTTAGCTTGTCTGTGTGGTGGGCTGTGATGGTTGTCTTAAAAACTGTCTGCTTCAGTTTTCAACAAAAATCAGATTTGTTTTACTGATCTTTTGCTCACTGAATCTTTTGGTATATGTTCAAGGTAGACATTATGGCTAGATACCCTCAAAATATTATGTGATTCAACAAGACTGAATATACATAACAGATGTAAATCTCTCTGTTAAAATGAATAATCTTGTTCTAAATTTGTGCTTGTCAAAACCAATGATAAAACAGATGACTCACTCTTTTGTGTCTTTCTTTTGCTTTTTATTGTTTTGCCATTAATTACAGTAGCTGACAATTCCTGGATATCTAGCTTTTCAAGAAATTTTCTAAAATGGCCGTTTTAGTCTTGTTTGTATAATATTCTACATGCATTTGTTCAATATACATTCAGTACTTTGGCAATAAAAAAAGAATAATAGTTAGAAAAACTACCATTGTGGGCACTTTATGTCATACATCTCCGCAACTTTGCCATTTGGATGTGAAATGTGACACACAATGTAGGTGAGAGCACTTGAAGAGGTCCACAAGAGCCATAAAGACTATAAAATATTTCCTTTCAGAGCTTCAGTGTGATGCATAACATGCATAATGTTTGTATTGTAGTCTTGTGTCTGATGTCACATTTAGATTCCCAAATTACTGGGAGTTTAGACCAGGGAATATACAAGAAGAAATGCTTTTACTTCAAAGCAGCCTGATGTTTCAAAGGAGCCAAAATATTTTGCCATGATAACTTTGGAAAGATACTCTTTTGTTTTTGAGAATACTTGAGGAATATGTTATATTAGTGGTATATCCTAGTAAAAGAAAGATGCAGGGTGAGTATTTGGAGAAGATATACACTTCTTTCCTAAGAGAAAGAATAAAACATCCTTTTTTACTGGTAGATGAATTGCAGTATTTGACAACACTGTTTTTAGAATATGGTAAACATCTAGATAGTGAGTTGGAAACAATTGCCCAGAGAAGTGAAATCTCAATCCCACTGTATTCTCCAGGCTTGAAGCCCTTGCAAACTTGATCTTATGTTTTTGACAGCTTTGCTCTGAGAAAGAGTGCCTCCATGAGTCCCTTACAACAGATATTTCTATGCTACTAAGAAGAGGAAATACATCATATTAAATTAATAATTACATGCTTTGATTAAATACAAATAACTGTAATAAGTGGCTGAGCTTTAACCCAGTAATGACGTTTCCTGTCTTTTCAATATTCTATATAATAATTTCATGACATAAAACCAAAACTTGTTTTCAGGTTAAGTTCTACACCTTGGAAGTAGTAAATGTGTTAGATTTAGTGACTGATAGATTCTGATGCTTCAAGGAGCAACTGTCATCACTTAGTCCAAACTCCTGATTGAAGGACTTTTTGCAATTGTTAACTTGTGTGAACTAGACACAAAATTTAGGAAAAAAGCTTTCAAACATAAAAAGGCATTTACAGAGAACATGTAAAACTGGTAATTGCAGCAATGAACATCTATCTTTAGTCTTTTCATTTTTTCCTTAAGTTTTTGCAGACATTATCATAAGTAATGTTAAATTTCTTTTTATGCTTCATTGATAAAAATATCAATTAACATAAGATTGAAATCCTATCCCATACCATATATTCCTTAATAGGAACATAATCATGTTACTCAGTGTAGTCCTATACATCAGTCTTTTTGAACCTCCTTAGTGTTTGTTAGCTTTTTAAACTAAGTGTTTTTCTGTGATGTTACATCTCATTGTAAAAAACACATCTTCCCATGATCAGGTTTTTTTAATATCTCTTTCTCTTTTTTTTTTTTTTTTTTCTGACGAGTTTTCCCACAAATTTTATCTGCAGTGATTTCATTTTAATCTTCTCAAAAAAGTTGAGACATTAGCTCAGGGTCAGCCATTAACTCATCCTCCCCTAACTGATGAATACAGTTAAATCTGATGTCCTTTCAACACACATTAAGTCTCAGATTGATTTTGTCTGAAGCTTTCCTTAATATATCTTGTTTCATCTGAAATAGTGCATTCAAATTTTCTTTCTAGTTATACAAAAGGCTGACAAAAAACCCCAACAGAATATAGCTATAAAAGTTATGTAGAAGTTTGAAGGGAACTTAAAGAAATGAAGGCACATTTTAGATGTTGCAGTCAGCTATGAACAAAATTAGTGAAGAACCAATTTAACTAACTGTTTTAAGATAATTGTGCAAATCAGATTCTTCTGCCTTCATTTAATTAATATTTAATATTCTCCTAAAGCACTGCTGCTAGTTTTGTTTGCAACATAAAATCTATGTGTCTCCAGCTCTTTTTTCTTAGCCGTAGTGGAAAGTGTCAGTTATCTATCATCTCATTTTCTGTAGGGTAATCAACTGATATGATCTGAATTTTCAAAAACTGGTCTTGATTTCTGGTTCACAGTGTCTTTAAGCAGTGGATCTACTCCTGAAAGATGTCTTAAGATATTTTCTGGTAGAGATTTAAAATGAGTTTTTAAATATAATTTTAATAGTATCTCAGAATATTTTTGCATTTTCCCAGTTACATTTGCATATTTTTCCACTATTTTTCTCATAGAAATTTAAGTCTGTATACCAATTTACACTGTACTGTGTAAAGCAAAAAAGGTGGGATCATTCTGCACTTGTGTTACACTGCTGAGAAGAGAGGTTACAGTCTTACTTGCTAGTAACTCTTAAAATCATGCCCAACAGTTCTTTTTTTATATACTTTTCTTGACGTTTGAGACCTCTAATGCAGTCCTTTAGAAAAGATTATGTGCTTATTCTTTTTTGCTGTGTCGTATAATACCGGGTCATTAATCATTAGTAGAAAGAGTAAAGGTCCCAATTTAGTGCCCTGGGGAGACATCTCCATTAATCGCTTGCCAATTCGAGGGGACACAATTGACTTTAACCTGCTGGCTACGGTCCATAGGAAAAGCTCTGACCCATTTAATCAGCCTGGAATGTGTTCCATAACCTTTCAAGTTGGATCATCGAATGTCAAGTTCTGTCGAAGGCTTTATTTAGTCAACCATGACTGGTAACCTCCTTATCTTTTCGTGTCAGAGGTACAATAGTTTTATCAACATGTGTGGCTATTTATTTTTTTTAAAGCTGAAAAACTGTGTTCTGTCCAAGTGGTTTTGAAAGATTTATTGTTACTGCACTGGTATCATATTTTATGCACAAGCTTAATGAAAAAGTGAAAATTATAAGTGCTCTTTTTTCTCTGTATTTTTAACTACACTGTGAATAGTAAGATACTTAGTCTGCTTCAATCCATAGTAAATTTCTTCAGAGACTTGAGAAAAATTAATAGAAGACCCTCCAGTTTCTGATACATATTGTGTGCTTTCCTTTCCTCTATTTAGCACAGCTTATGTTTGCTTGGTGCCATCATTACTGCATCACTGTTAAGGAATAAATTAATTTAGAATTCCTCTTGATAGTGAATGACCCACTGAATCAAGATGGTACTGTTGTTGAGTGGGGTTTATTCTTTTATGTCTGTGCATTTGCTTCATCTGCCAGATCAGTTTACCTAAACCATTTTGTCATGGATTACAAAAATATCCAGAGGTATCTGCAGATCTGCAAATAATAAATCAGAGTTCCTTCAGAGGGAAGCACTGACTATGTGTCTTGACTTATTCAGAAGTAACAAACCAAATGCAACTGCAGAATAGCAGTAGTCCCAACAATAAAACTTCTGTGTTTATTCTCTGTCTAATGAAACAGCTATCTGGCATCTATAGATACCTCATAAAATGGAGGCAGATTGATGAGCTTAAGTTATTGACTGTTTCTTGACTCTGCAAAAGTTTTGTTGCTTACAGCAGTGTTGGCAGTTTTCTTTTTCCCTTTTGCTATTTCTCTCATTCTCCATTTTTGCTGAGGAGGAATTCTTTACTTTTTCAACCCTTTCATTTTACAAATTGATCTTTAAAATGCCTGATAATAGCATTGAATGAGAATAATATTGAAAATAATGATGATAATAACAGTGAAATAATTTCTTTCTAGATATAGGTGCCTGCCAGTGTCTGCCAAAGTCATTGCAAGGAATAAACTGTACATTTCATTAGACACATTTTATTTCATTTTCTAAGTTAGGATCAGCATCAGTCTATCATTAGGTCTAAAAGGATGTATTTAAGAAATAGTATTGCATTTCCTTTAAAAGATTTTTACTAGATTTGAATAATAATAGCCTACAGACATATTAATGATGACGAGTATGCAAAATGTTCTATATAAAAGAAGATCTGACGAGCATGAATAGTGACAGATGATGACCAGAATTTTCAAAATTTATGATCATTACAATGTGAAAAAGTAATTATGAATAATAAAAATCTGTTACAATAATTAGTTGTAATGAATGCTCATAGCAAGGTAAATGAACTGGAACAATTTAAAGAAATAACATGTAATTTGCATTTTATTATATGTCAGAACATTTTATTATTAGACAGTCAGCAATATGCTCTTCTATCACCACAATTCTCAAATTTTTAACTGTGCATATCACGTTCAAGACTGTTACATAAGGAAAAAGTGGTGAAAAGAATTACTTCAATGAGGCAAGGTTCACCACATTTAAAATAAATATTTGATGTGGAAATTAGCTGTACACACATGATAACAAATATGTTTGTAAAATAGGACTTATCTAAATAATAAACGATTTACGGTGTGGGAAAGAATATCAAGTACCAGTGTGCATTCTGTACGAACTAGGACACATTTGTGATGGTCTTGTGGAATCTTCCTTGTATGTTCATTCATTTGTATTGTTCATTCTGAAAACAAGATTTATTTGAGGTGTGCAGGTTCATTTCTCCAAAACTGCGCTTTAGCATGTGAGAATATGCAAGTGCTCAGGGAGCCCAGCAAGGTAGGGGACAGAAGAATTTAGAACTACTTTAAAGTTTGCAGCTCTGTCTCTTTCAAATTATTTCCAGCAGCGAACCATGAATTTCAGGATGATAAGGTTACAACAGACTGGTTCTCACTGTTGGATCTCACTGTAGTCACTCCTGAGTGGACTGTCATCACTAGCAATCAAGGTCACTTTTTTCATTACAGTGAACCTTTCCGAAGGGCTGTAATTCATCATTCCTTAGACATGTGATGTATCAGATCTAGGAGCATCTCTATGATTTACTTCAGTCTTAAGTCTTCACTTGTACCATTATTCTTCAGAACACAAAATAGGCAGGGAAAGCTGGTTCTCCTTTTTCTGTTCTGCTTATTTAAGAAAATGTTTCTGAGATACTGTGCTGGTAATACATCTTAACCTTTGTGAACCATTGGTGACATGCTGTTCACTGTTGCATAAGCAAACTGCCTTTTGAAAAATTTGTTTCTAGTTCTCTGCTATCTGTCAATCCAGCTGCCATTTAACCTTGTGCTGGAGTTTCATTACACCTTGCTCTAACACTCATATTCTCTCATTCCTTAAGATATTTGTGGCAGAATAGGCATAGGGGCATTTCCAAACAAAGCTGTGACCTGACTGATGATAAAGCCTATAGAAGTCTGTCAGCTAACTATAGAGAGCACTGAATCAGATCTTCTAGAAACAGGTGTGAAATAATTCCTCTCCTTACTCAGTATTAGGACACAGAAGCTGTCCTGATAGGAACACTGAACGTTTGCTATTAAGCTGTCTGATTTTCAACAAATTCTCTGAAGCAGAGGGAAGAATTTCTAACTTTCATGTTATAAGATATCTTTAGAACATCTCAATAGCTAAAGGCTCAAGAGTAATTTAAAATCTTTTTTTTTTATTTTTAAAGTACTAATATTAATTTTTATTTAATATTTCAGTGATAGTAAGTAACATCAGATAATCTCAGAAAGACTGTTATCCTCACATTTGATGTAATTTTTATTTTTTTTTTCTAGTCAACCTAATTTAACCATTAATGACTGTATTTTAATATAGGGGAAATATCAGCTTATTCTTTCCTTAGTCCCCTTTCACCCTCCAGTGAAAACCAGCTAAAGTTTTCCAGATATATTATATTTTCAACTAAAATGCTTGTATCATATGAATGAAACTCTTGTTAGAGACCTGAAGCCCATTCTAGAGGTTTTTCTTTTTTTCTTTTTTTTTTCTTTTTTTTTTCTTTTTTAACTGGAGTGTTTGGACAGTGGTATGGGACCAAGAGGACAGATTTCAATTACTTGTTACTCTTTTCTTAATCTTCTTCAAACAGAGAGTGCCATATAATAGTGAGGATATCATAGTCACCATCCTTTTTCTGTGTGTGTGGTTGTTGTTTTTTTGTTTTGTTTTGTTTTGTGTTGGTTTTTTTTTTTTTTCCTCTGTTAACTCTGAACAATTTGTTTTTTCTGGGTCAAATGAATTTCTAGATAGAACAAATACTTTCATGTATGACAAGGACAGTAGGACATCAAAACATATATACCCCAGGGAATGTCTTTAAACTTCTCCTTTTGATAATACTCTTCCTGACATGTTCAATGCATCTATCACATCAAAGCTTTATTATTTTTTTTTTTTTAAGAAACGCTTAAGTCTGTTTTTCTTAGAGAAAGCATGTTTGAATAAGAATAAATGAATTATATACTTTCAGAACAGGAATTGCAATGTGCTTGAGCAAAGACATCTGCTATTTTTATTTTCAGTTCCCCAGGAATAGAAATGTGTTGTAGAAGGTGGTAACATAATGCAGAAGTCTATGGAATACTGAACATTAAAACCAGTGAGAACAGAGTTAGTAAAAACATTATATTGGCACAAGCCTTTGGCTACATTCTGAGTTAAGCATGAAAGAATCTGGAACAAGTTTACTCAAGTTAGCTTTGACATGGTGCTCACCTGGGTATTGTGTCTATTCTATGCATAGCAGCAGACGCACTTTTCCCTTCTCACTGTTGTGCTTTGAACTAAGTAGAATCATAGAATCATTTGCATTGGTAAAGACCTTCAGGATCTCCAAATTCAATTGCCTTACCAAGTCCTTTAGTGTCATATCCACAAGTTTTTTAAATACCTCGAGGGATGGGAACTCCTTCCCTGTTGGGAACAGAATATTCATGAAACAGCTCTTCTTGGCCACCTGGACACATTGCTGGCTCATGTTCAGCCTGCTATACACCAGCACCCCCATGTGCTTTTCTGTTGGACAGCTTTCCAAGCACTCTTCCCAAAGCCTGTACTGCTGCATGGGGCTGTTACGACCCAAGTAACAGGTTGGTTAAGCCAGTGCGCAGGACTTGGCACTTAACTTTGTTGCATGCCATGAGTTTGGAGTCAGCCCACTGATCCCACTGATCCACTAGATCCCTCTGCAGAGCCTTCATACCCTCAAATAAATCAAATCCTCACTTCTGATTAAACAGAGTTTATTCATATACAATGCTCAATAAGGGAAGAAATTTTGCAGAGAAAGGGATAGTTATTTTATAAAAAAAGCTTTCAGCTTTTATTGGATTACTTTTTTTTTACACTTGGTCATAGTTTCCACGTGCCTGCTTTTGTGAGCTGGGGGAAAACCAAGGAAATCCCTGCTAAGGGCTACTGTGCAGGTGCAGTAACTCTGTAATGTGCTTAAGCACTTGTAGAAGGAAATGTCTAGCGAAACTTATTACATGTTAATAATAGCTTTCTTTTTCTTTTCCTGGTTTTCATTGTTTAACAGCTAAACCTTTTTTTCTTGTTTGTGCTGTCTTTATAATGAATAACTGACATTGTTTCTTCCTCTCTTATATCTTTATTGCATTACAATATTTCTGCAGGTTACACTTAAGACAGAACAAAGGAAAATATAGTTAAATAAAGCTCTGATGGGGAGTGATCTCTGTTCCCAGGGTGAGAATTAGCCATGCCTACAGGAAGCTTTTTAAAAGTAGTTTCTTTAACTGAGACAGTGTATCATTTCCAATGGGTGAAACTGGCACTGGCCTCTGTACCTGCCCAGGCAAGATGGTGGTGCATGGCTGGAAAGTGGTGATGCTTGATATGAAGACCTGCACTCAGTTCTGTGTGAGCTCCAAGGTGACTAGGAGGCCACAGACCTACCTATTTAGAATGTAGGAATTTCCTTCTGTGTGTACCGGCATCTTTTGAGTTCTGCTGCACCACCAGTGCAGTGGGAGTGAAGCAGGAGGTTGGGTTGCCTTGCCTTGGCAAGAGGGACTGCATGACTTGCATGAGAAGCAGCTGCTTCCTGCATACTGATCCCTGCTCAGTTTAGCAGGAGCTCCTGATCTCAATGCAGAGTTATATGTCTATGCTTTATTATGCTTCATGGTCCAGACTATATGGCTCAGTAGAAAGGAAACCAAGCAAAACTGCAAGTAGAGCAGTTCACTGCAGGTTTTGTGCATGTGATCAGAGGCAGTGACAAAATTAAGAAAATGTTATTCGCCTGTATGTATTCATTCACAGGATACACGATTCTGTATTTGCATATGCTTTTTGGATAATTGAAGACAATAAGATTTTAATAGTTTGATCCAGATTTGAAAATGCAAACTACGTAGAACAGCATAGTTTGATCAGCTTTTCTCTTTAAACTATAGCATTATCTTTTGTTCACTTTTTGTCATTCTGTGCAGTTTGAAATTTTATTATTGCATAAAGCCAACACTATTTAAAATAATTAGATGAATGAGAGTACTGAATGTAAGCAAATTTCATATTGTTTAGAGCCAAAATGCAGTTCAAGTAGAAAAAATAACTACTGAAGTGAAGCAGCCTGGTTTTCATTTGTACTACTCTCTAGTTGCTTGATGTTACAAAATACAGGAAGACAAGGATGAGAACTGATTCAGAACCAGCAATCTGTGTAGGATAATACATAGAACAGCATCTTAATGATACTGTTTAAAATGAACAGAATTCTGAGTCTCTGTGGAACTGTGTGAGATTTATGGCCTCCTGCAGAAGAAGGAAAAATCATTTTCTTGAAGAATCAGAATCACAGAATCACAGAATCACCAAGGTTGAAAAAAACCTATAAGACCATCCAGTCCAACCATCCACCAATCACCAGTAGTTCTCACTAAACTATGTCCCTCAACAAAATGTTCGAACATTCCTTGAACACCTCCAGGGTCAGTGACTCCACCACCTCCCCAGGCAGCCCATTCCAATGAATGCAAGTCCATGATTTCTGCCAAGTGTTTGTAGCTTTGTTGGGATCAGCTGAAAGGCGATAATTCTGCCTCTGCAGATGACAAGAGTGTTCACTGTCTTCCTTTTGGCCTCTTCTTCAGATAGTGTTCATCATTTCTATAAATTAGGATACTTTGGGATGACAAGCCATTGTTTCTACTGGCCACTTACAGAAAATTTCTTTCTTGACACAGATGCTGATAACTCTTGGACATCATAACATCTATTTGATTCCCTTATTAGACAAAATAATCTATTCACAGAGACAGTAAGAAAGAGAGATATATCAATGTTTTGACCAGTGTCTATTTTTCCTTAACAATCATGATGATAGAAAAAATTATGGTAAAATTGCCATTCCTTTTTGGTGAAAGAAACTAATCATTATAGTTAAATATTATGTAGTAAGCATCTTTCTACCACAGATTATCACCTTTCACCATGTGCTCTTTGAAAGATATATGATGAAAGAAAGCAGTCCAGTACTTTGTCTGCCATCGGCATGTATGGATATTTTAAAATGGTTATGACTGTACCTTTCCGTACACAACAGATGCAAATACTTGAGAGAAGAGAAAAATAAGGAGGTGAACAGAGTTATCATTGTGCTTCATGAAACACTGGAGATGTGACACAGAGCCTCTCAGTGGACCTGCAAGCTGAGACCTGGTTCCTGTAGTCCTGGAGCTCAAGATCTGTGAGAGCGTGGGGTCTGACTGCATGCAACAACTTTGCATGGGATTTTCTGCTTTCTTTATGCTCTTCTCTGCTAAGTCTATGGAAAGCCAAACAGATCCCAAATCTCATTGGCACAGAAGTACTGTATTTCCTAGTTTAACCTGTGCATTTAATCCACATAACGCCTCGTTACTTAGGCTTTATTGGTGTAATCCAGAGCTCATTGATCTCAGTGGAAAACTGCCCACTAAGCCCACTGGGCTTTTGATCACATCACATACATGTGGTGTTAATTACACCTTTAAATCTTGTGCAAACCTACCTGGGTTGTGAATGGCCTAATTTTTGAAGGTTGTGCATAACAGTAGGCTTGAGTGAAAAGCAGGCTTCCTCCCGTGTACCTGATGTAAAATCCTGCCAAGTACCTCACAAAGGAGGAAGAAAAGCAGGAATTTCTGGATGTGAATCTTTCCCTTACTCCACCCCAGTTCTGTATTTGGAGGACCTCTGTGCCACAGAGGTTCACACGCTTGGCTCCAACACCTGGCCATGCTATCTAGCTCCAAATTTGGCCTGGCCTCAGAAGTGTTTTTCCTCAGAACTGTGGGTGCCTCCCACAGAGAGCTGAAGGGGATGGAAAGCTTAAGCAGCCCCACAGGGAACTTAAATCCTAATTCAAGAGTACCAAAAATTGATTCTTTGCAGCTGTGGAGCAATTTTTTTCTTTCCTGAATTGGGGGAAAAAAAAGCTGAAGGAGCTCCAATATATTTCTGAGAGCCAAATTTTTATTGTACTTGGAAATTTTTATTTGATCAACAGCCTTGAGATTTGAAGAGGATTATTCACCTTCCTTCCTTGTTTTGAGAACCAGCATAAATAATCCATTTAGTGATAATGCTTCACCTCCCAGTATGTTTGTTTATCATTAACGTTCTCCAGCTTTCACTGGGCTAGTGCACTCTGATTCCTGGCTGGATTTATGATGCAAATGTTAGGCAGGAACTCTGCCCCTCTGTTTTCAAGACAAAGCTTATTTTTACATTGAATCTGACGTAATTTATGGAATCTTTGGGAAAAAAAAGAAAATATTAAAATTGTCTCCACATTTAAAACCAGACTCCAGGAGTGCCAGATATTTTTACTTTCAGTGAATTTTCTCCAAGGGTCATCATCTTGCTCAGAATGCATATCAAACTCATATACACTCTTTTCTCTCTCAGTAATGTCTTTTCTCTAATGTCATCTGTATGTTGCTTATTTCTCTTAAAGAATGAGTGAATTTTCATGGGTTCTTTGTAGGTAACAAAACTCTGCTAAGTGGGTTTGTCAAAACTAGGATCAATCAATAAATCATTTCAGGAACCAGAAGAAAAGCTTTTTACATTTGTAACAAGTATAGGAATAACTGTAAGAAGAACTTGCCCCTAAAATCTTTCATACAGTGCTCAAAGTAGTCCAACCGGCACAATCAGAACCAGAATGGCAGGCATTAAACAAATTACAAACTAACTAGTTGGTTTTCACATACAATTGTTGCTGATGATTCAAAAACGGCTACGAGATCTCAGGACTTAGTGACATTTGGGAAAAATGGGAACAGATATCCTTGGAAACAGTTTAACAGTTTGAATTATTAAGTCAAACTTCTTAGCTTAATCTCTTATTTACTGTTAGTTAAAGCTATTTTTTAAACTAAGCCACTTAGTTTAATAGAAAAACAAGGTGTCTGGTTAGTTGCCCCTACTCTGTCAATGAAATTATTATTCTACTGAAATTCTTATCCAATCCAATAACGGACCAATAAAGACTGTGTGAAATTAGAGACCCTTCTGATAAGATTCACAATATTGACACAAGATTTGAAAAAAAATATTTGGCAGTGAGAACTGTTGGAAGCTAGATCTGTTTAGTTCAAACACAGATGATTCAAGAGAACCTTGGGGTAGTATTAGCTTTGATCCAAGTGTAGGAGTTGCACCGATTGAAAGACATGCACATATCTGCAATGCTAATGTAAGAGATTAAGATGTTTATCGTCCCTGCTAAAGAAGAGCACAACATTCATAGAAAATAGCTTTATGGTCTAGCAAAGAGGATGGAAGGGGATTAGTTAGAAAGAATAGCCTAGACACTGTATCCAGATCAGTTCAGACTGTAAATGAGTTATAAGAGAGTAATCTGTTGAAAAAATTTACCAGGTCTTCCTTTGCTTTTTCCAGCAATTCAAGCTTTACTTTTGTCATTATCATTTTGAATGTTTTCAAGAGTTACCTTCTATTTCATAAGAACTGGTCTGATGAAACTTATCAGTCTGGATGTGACTGGCTGAATGTAACAGACATTCTGGAGTTTAAATTTGTGAAACTGTACTTGTTTCTCAAAAGTCTGTTTTCTAGAACATTTGAGATAACAGCTACTATAATTTCTGCCAGAATAAAACTTGTTCTTACAGTACATATAAAGAGATAGAAAAAACTAGAACAAATTCATCTTCTTCATTCTCATGTGAAAGATTCACAAAATATTAAGGCTTTCTTAGTCTCTATGTAGGCAAAGTGTTCCCAGGTGCCTGACTTGTCCAGAGTTACTAAATTTTTACTTAGAGACTATTTCATCTTTTATATTGTGTGAAAATAGTTGTTGTATATGAATAATTAAGTTGTACAAGTAAAGGAATGTAAAGATTTTGGGACAAGAAGACCACGGGTTCTGGACGTAATCTGCGACCATTTATTTTTAACAGGAATTATGTACTTGCTATATATTTCTGCAAAAAATAATAACAACACAACAATTTATCTTAGGCTTTAAAAAGTGTCACAGTTGAATGTTATGTAAATGAAGAATACATCCTACAATAAGATAAGGATAAATTGAAGTCAACTGAAATCTTTTGGTCAGAAACACCACATATTTGGAGATATCCCACAATTCTTCTTAGTTGGTAATTTCTGATCTTTTGTACTGCTGTATTTTGAATTTTCTAATTAATGTGGAAGTTAAAATATTCCTGGAAAAAAGGCTATTCTTATGATATTTCAAACACGAGAGAAAAAGGAGGGTGCAAATTCTTTCAAGAGAGAGTGAGTGAATATTTTCTATTCATTTATGCAGAATTCCAGCAGTCTGAAAAAGTTAAGGCAACTATCCAAAGTGAAATTGCTGTAATCTTTGTGCTTCTAACTCTGTGCCCAGTCACCCTGATGAAATGCTGTAATCAGGATTATATAAGCACGTAGAATAGAAATGTGTCCTTTCTATAACTAAAATGTTCCCAAATAGTTCTGAAAATGAAAAGCTGAAATCTTTATTTTTTTGCCTTTTGATCTTTTTAAGAATCACCAAAAAATAAGAGATGGAATTATATATGTAACAGTACATTCATACTTAGGCAGCATTAAGAACAGGTATAATCCTTGTAAATAGCACCTGAGTACAGATAATCACCAGCTGCATTGATTTTACTGCTACAGGATTTTAGTCACTGGCATTAGTAAGAGCTTTATAAAGACATAAACACTTCCGCATCAATAGATTTTGCAGATTTTTATAGAAAAGCTTAATTGTAGAGTAAAGGAACTTTAGGCAGCACTTGTACTGGTATGTTCCTGCGTGAAACCTTTACACATGTAGCCGATTTCAATCCTGAGGCAAATGACAAGTGCTGTTTAAGCATAGGATTACTCTTCTGCTTTTCTTCCGTGTACCGACTGAAAGTTTGTGAGCAGCTCAGATGAAGGTTTCATCTCTGTAGAGCTCTGTTTACTATCCTATGTTATTGGAGATGTTGGAGATGCAAATTCTGCGGTATTTACTGCACCTCCACATACACACCAAGTGTTCTTGGCCTTGTATACACACATAATTTCGGCTAGGTAACTGGTGCTTACTTCCATGAAAGACACTGGGAATAGTCTGAAAAAACTCTTCTCCAGTGAGTTCAGGTAAGACATACTCAAGACTTCAAGGAGCATAATGTTTGTTTTGTCCTGTGCAGCACTCCATACCTGAAAGCAGTTTAAATAAACTCAGAAGAAGCCTTCAGGACTAGGATTTCAACCTATGTCTCCTTTGTGGGGAAAGTTCCCCACTGGAGGAAAATATGGTGCTATAAAAATCCATTAGTTATTAGGTGACACTATAGCTGTACTTTGGAGTACAGAAAGCAGCATTCATATGCAGCAGAGAAGACTGAAACTGAAAAGATGAAACACCATGAAACGTCATTGTCTTTAAACAGATAAGCAGTGCCATCAAGAGACTTTGGTTCTTTTCTGGGCTACAGCTCTTCTTGTCTGTACTATATATACTGTTAGGACCAGAGAAAAAGTCATTCCCTGCCTCTCAGAGGCTGTTTCTTCCTCTCTCACTTTGTGTGCTGAGCTGAGCTATAACGAAGCCCATGCACTTGAAAAGTCTTGCTAATAAAAGGCCTCTTCTCATGTAACCTCTCTTGGGTGGATTGCTTTCCTACAAACAGTTTAAACAAAGCCAACACACCTTAATGCCTCTAGCAAGCACAAGAATTTGTGATGATTGCCTGAAGGCTCTTTTTACTGAAAGTCTGCATTTAGTCCTTTTTCTTTTATTTCTTCCCCCACTTACTCCTCCTTTACATTATTTACTCAAAATCTGCAGATGTTTATCTTTAATGGCTTTGCTTCCAGGATTTTGTAATCCAGTCATCACATCTTCTTGTTGAGGCCAATAAATCTACACTGAAGTCTAAAGTGTTTCACCTTCATCAAAATCTAAGTCACAAACAGTGTTATAATACTATCTCAATTAATTTCATTTAAATATTCATTTAAGTGTTATCAAGTGACCCTTATCTGAGAACAAATTATAACCCTTCTTCATTAATACCAGCTTCACTACAGACATGGCTTCTATACAAACTTAAGTCCATTCTGAGTATATATTTCTTTGAATTTATCAGAATAAGGACAAGTACTGAGTGGGAATAGCATTGTCCGTTTTCCTGTCAGGTCAGACAAAAAAGACACAGTGAAATCTGTAAAAACGGAAAACATTTTTCTTAAGTTGGAAAATATTTTTCTTAATTCAGAAATCCATTTTCTAAAATTTTACATTCACAGATACAAAATTAATTACAATTATATTAAATTGAAATGCTAAAATAAAGGTGGATGACTAATCAGCTCATCTCTCCAGTACATTGTTGGAAAGTCCTTCTCAGGCTGCAGTAATTTGTCACTTGCATTGGCAGATGGAGTGCAACAAATTCTGATCTAGAAACACTCTCAGCTTCATGTCATCCAGTGAACGACTGTAATGATTCTTCTACATGGTCTTTCCAGTGTCCTGAAATACGTATTGTTGCATGATCACTGCCTCTTCACAAGAAATCTTCTTGCTGTTAATCTTCTTTAGCATTGAGTTGCAAATGGACTTTGGGTAGCATATAAGACAATTATATATATAAATTATTATTTAACTTGAAAAATCGTTATGAAGGTGTTGAAATGCTATGACAGAGATCACGGATGAGATACTTGCCTTTGACTAAAGCAGAATATTGGAGGACAAGCATAATAAAATAAAACTTTTCTGAATGTTTGATTTCCTTTTTTTTTTCTTTTTTTTGCTTTCTCCTTAGCCTACTCCTCTAAATTAGTTGAAATATTGAAGTACATTATAGTGTTACATCCTCCATCTTTACATAGGGAAATCGTGTTCTTAAGGTGCTTTATAGTGGACCAGCTTTCCAGTTCTGAAGCAAAATGAAAAGATGAGGTATAGGCCAATCAACATTTAGCCTTAGTGGGCAGTGTTATCATGTCCCAGAAACTGAGATACCTTTAACATCCAAAAGGACATTAAAGTATTGTATCTGAGCAAAACCACAAAGTAATATAATGACACCAAGTACTCCAAAGTGTAAAGTGTGTTGGAGAAAATTTCATGCCTAAAGGATATATTTATTATAATTTCCAAACATTGATCTACTTCATTATACCTTTCTGCCAGTTTTATTAGTTTGTTCGTGATATAACTAATCTTTACTTTTCATGAAAATAAAGGAAGTAAGAAAATTGATTTTATGACAAACAAATGCATAATTATATATATATTTTTATATGTTGAAGAGATACATACTGTCTAGGAAGCAAACATGGCTGTAAAATTGGAAATGAAGTAAATGCCTATACTGTGGAAGAGAAAATTCTGTGCAAGTTAACTGTTTACCATATCAATCTGCTCATCTGTTTATATCAGCAATTAGTGTGGCACCTCTTGACATTGTTTGATATACGTGTAGCACAGAATTTTGTAGTTAATGCCATTTGGAAAGTTAATTTCTAAGCAGATTAGTATTTTCAAGGAAAATCATGTCCAGACTGAAAAAAACAGTAGGATAGGTAACCTCCTAATTTGTTTGAAAAACTATTCTGCTCAAGTGGGGGCTTCAAAGCAGAAACAATAAAGACAACGTGTCTGCATAGTACTGCATAGTTTTCCTTTCACAAGGGAAATAAAATAGTGAAAAGGTAGAGGGGAAAGAAAGGTACATGCTGCAATACTACGTAGGCTGAAATTAAACACATTTAAGTCATATGTGTCATATATTAGTAAATAACAATCAAGATTCGCAATGGGAAATATGAATTCACAATTGGTATTAATCACATACTCAGGTCATCAAGTGTACTTTTCACATTTAGTAATTGCAGCAAAGAAGAGTACATGGATTAATTAATCTTTTATTACTTCTGTCAAAATAGAAAGTTAACAGGAAAATTCATGCTTTGTTCAGAAACTTACAAATTTGGTAGAGTAGAAAAGATATGATACAGAATGCTAGTGAGGCACAGTATTAGAGCAGTTAAAGGGAAAAAAATATTTCACTAAAAACTGAGATTGTTTTCTCCTTTCCCCTACAGTGTTTATCACAGTAGCCTCCAGCTGTTATCCCTGGGATACAGCCCTGTTACTCTAGGGTATCCTGGAGTATCCCCTGGGTTTTGCAGAGCAGTAATTTTTTATTTCAGTCTCCAACACCTGCATGAGGGAGGGAGCTCTGTTCCATAATACTGTTTAGTCACTGAATTCTCTGAAAACGGGATTGAGCCATAATACATCCCTGGACAGACAAAAGACATTAGGGGCTAATAAGTCTTATGATATATACATGCTGTGGATTTACCTCTCTAGCTTTTAAAATCTGGATACCAATGACATTTACCTAGGGATAGATGTTAAGCAGGTCCATATGGAAGTATTTTCTATCCATCAGAACCATGTACTTAGAGTTTTTGCTTAGAGGTTTGTCAGAATGGCTCTGATTGTTCTCGGATATATTCATACATATATAGATAGATAGATACAAAGATCTAATGGAGTAAAAAGCTTTAAATGAAAAACAAAGCAAAACAGTACAGAACAACACACAAGTGTTCACAGCTCTTCTTTCTTAAATTCTCCAAGTGAAATTTCACTTTTTCCTTGAAATATAGATTTAGTAAATAAAAGAACATATGATCTGATCTAGCAACAAGAAAAATGCCCATTTGGTGCTACATTTGAAAAAGTTGGCCTCTAACCATGCAGAAGTTTAAACTTTTGATGAAGAATTTGTAGGAACATAAAATCTAGAACTTTCTGTTAGATTTGTACACATCATGCTATCCCAATAGAGCTGTTTTGTTTTATTTGTTGCAATCAAGGAACACAATTTACTGTTTCTTTATGTGGATTTTAATTGCCATTGAAAAGGGTTGCACTGTAGGACATGACCTAACTGTCACATTCTAACAAAGATGCACATTTTACTAATTCAAAAGCTTTGTTTTAATTTCCAAATCTGTTTTACAACAGCAGAATATTGTGTTAGAGTGCTGTCCTTGGGAATGTTAAATTCAGGAAGGTATCAGGAAAACATCTGAAGATAATACTTTGCTTTGAAAAAGTTCCCAACTCCTGGGCACAGTTCCAGCTAAAGAAAGGACACCCTTTGTTACACGCTAGCCTGCTCCTACTGGTTTTAAGGACATTTCCTAAACCTTAAAAGATATATCCCAGCAGAGAATACATAGATAACTATCTAAGTTTAAAAGTAATAATTTTTTATATGATGAGATTAGTTAAACAGATTTTTCTGCAAGGGAACAAACTGTTAAAGCGTGCATTTTTTTATGACTGACGATCAGCAGAATGAGTGTTTCATATAAAATCTATTTTCCTTTTGAGACCCAATTTGTTCCTGATCTTTCTCTCTAGCAGATCACTTTCCAAGGAGGGTAAAAATAAGTAGGCTCCTTTAAAAACAAAACAGCGACTGAATAAGTATGCTGCTGTGAAGCCACAATTATTTCTGATGGGTGAAAAGGCCGTAAGACATGAATTGATTTTTAGAGATACTGTGAAATTCTAGTTTAGTCAACAGGAACTATGTGTACTCAGCATCTCTAAAAATCAAGTCAGTCTTGCAAGGTGCTGAATGAACTCCACCACACCCCACCAAAAGTTTTCCATACATTTCAGGAACTGGCCTTTAGAAATGAGACAAGAAATCTGTAGGGAAAATATATGTTGCAAAAATTCTGAAATACAACCCTGAACTGTCACCTTGTCCATCTTAGAAGACATTGAATATGGCACTATGAGTCCTAAGCTTGTCACTTAACTTCCACTTTTGTTCTTTATGTGTCTTGTTCTAAACTGTAACAAAATTGTCTTCTTCTACTGAAGAATAGAGTGCCTACTCTATTGGGCTCCAGTATCAGTCAGAATAACTGATTATTACCATGAAATGACTGTTCATAAATATAAGAAATATGAAATAAAACTGTTCAGAGAAGGGGTTGTGACTTGGCAAAAGTTATGCAGTGTTTCATTTAAAATCCATGAATAAGAACATAGGATTGTTGGGATTTTAGTTGGCCCTGCACATTCTTCTAAGTTAAAAAAATATGAAATTTTGTTCCAGTCAAAACACTGTAATCTAACCAATAACCAAAAAGCAAAGACAAAGCTGGAAAACAACAATTTGAATGAGGACAGCTAAGTACTAACACAGATGACACATAAAGTAATGCACAGAAGACTGCATAAATGTTTTTGCCCGATGCTTTGATTTTCTGTCTTCACACATAATCAGACTAGATCTGCCCTCTCAGAGATCAGTAAACATTAGTATCCAAACACATCTGATATTGAGGAAAGGTCAGACTAGGATGTGATTCCTGAGCTTTGTGCTGTAAGCCTCTCATTATCCCATAATTGCCTTCTTTTTCATCCTTTCTATATAACATCACGTATACTGTACGTAATACAGCCAGCTAGTTTTATAATAACAGATTGTGTTCTAACTGCAGCCAGAGATTCTTTAGTGAAATTATACATTTGTCCTTCAATTCTTGACTGTAAAAGCAAATTATCAGCATTTACTGTTCCAAAAAATTATTATGGGACTAAGTTGTATATTTGTATACAACTTTGGTATTCTGAGGAAGCATGTAGTTTAAATTGTGATGGTCTTACCTATCTGCTTTTTTCAGAGATTTTTCTCCAGTTGTTCAGTGATACTTATGGACCTTTTTAGTGGTCTGGTACTTTCAGTGTGCTTGGAAAACAGCAATGTTTAGGATTCTCATTAGAATAGTGTGGATTTTGTTTGGTGTACTTAGTTCAGTATTAGTCCTTTTTCCATCAGATGGGTAAAGTGATTTCTGGTAAGGCAATTAATAAAACAGCAACCAGAACACTATGGCAAAATGATGAGATATTTCTAGATTTATGTTTCCTGGATTAGAAGGAAAAAACTCAGTGCTGTACTTATGTTTTGCCTCTTACTGCATTCTTCTGTAGTCTAGACTAGAAGAATGTCTTTTGCCTGGTACCAGTATTTGGAAATCGTTTTAAAATGAAACTGTTCTATCAAATTCTTTGTACCACAGCCCCTAGACAGGAAATACCAACATGGAAAAACTTTATCTGAAAACTTTCAAAGGGTTGACTAAATTCATACTATGAGTATTTGAAAAGGACCCTTGAGAGCTGAAATATATGCACTGTACATGTAAGATCTATAACTCACAAAACAAAATTTGACTCCTGACAGGTTTCATTAATTGGAAGAAGTTATGATGATAACTATTGCTTTACTTTTCTTTCTTCCTAACCATAAAGTTTGCTAAAACTACAGTGTATTCCATCTTAACTGTCAGAGTAAGGAGACTTCAAATTATTCAAGTTTTCTCTGTATATAATCACAGTGAAACTGTACTAAGTAATTTATATGAGTGCTTGAAGTGTTCTCATGACTTTTACACATAATAGCATAATAGGTCACACAAAGCAGGTAAGGCCTGAGATTAATACAGCAACTTGTATGCTTTCACTCCAGTGCGTAGCTAGGCAAAGCTAGGCTTTTTCAATGAAATAAAGTCTCTGCTCATTGAGGGAAAGACCACAGCAGTGATTTTATCGTTATGTATGGTACTCATGATTCATCCAGACGTTGCCTTCATAGATAACTATTTTCAAGTAGGTAGATCTTAAACTTTAAAGATTTGAAACAAAAATACTATAGAGCAATTCACATTTTTATTTATTGATTTAGTTCATTATTCTGTATATTATTTATATTTTGCATTAGTGCCTATTGGTTAGAGCTTGACTTCTTTGAAAAGCAGAGGAGAATTTTGGATTTTTTAGAAAACTACTTATTGTGAGACATTTTATTTCTGTGATCTAACTTATCTAGTGTTCTCTTTCTTTACATTTTCTTGTATTTCGGAATTATCAAATTCTGACAAACTTGTGATTTTTCTAGCCAGTACCTCAAGGAATTATATACATGCTTGAGAAGTGTGACTCCTAGGAACTCTGAATATGAGTACTGTTTGAGAGCAAACAAGCATTAAGGGCAAAAAGAAGAGAAACCAATTCAGAGTCACTACTCTACCTCTCAGTAGAGATATACTTCTGTATTAATATTTCAGCTACTTCCTTTAACTTTTTTTGTCATCTTATTTGCGTACTTATATTATCAATTTTTTTTTTCAGAGATCAAACCCAGACAATTAACTGACTTTATACAGCTATGACAAACATGTTTCTGTTGTCTGTGGCCAAGATCATAACAGAATTCGACATATCTGTTGAAAGTCAGTAAGTGAATGTTGCTTCTAGGATAGTAGAAGTGCTTTATTTCAGAGCTGCAAATACCCCATGTCTCGCTCCAATTTATAGGGGGGAGAGGAAGTTGTTTGATATATGTATACCTGGCATGAGATTAAGAAGCAACATTTCAAATGTTGGTCCAAACAGTTTAATCAGGGAGATGGGGAAGGGAAAGATGGCAAATATTACGAATTAGGGTGATGGGGAAGGGAAGGAGGATGATAGAAAAGGTAGAAAAGAAGCAAGAATTGAGTAAAGTGGGGATAGTCACCACCAGGATCCAGCAGCAGTCCCATTGCATGCCGTTCCAATGGTCTGAGGCAAAAGTGCAGGGGGAGCAGCAGCATCGTGGCCTACCTTGGGCAGCAGGAAGGTAACAGGAAGAAGCCACAGGGTAAGTCCAGGAGGAAGCAGCAGGTCTCAGGTAGCAGGCTCAAGAGACTCCATCAGCATGCAGGCATTCCATAGTGAGGGATCTGATGGCGGACACCTTTGTTCTTCAGCATGCAGGCACCACGTTTTGAGGAATCTATTGTCAGAAACCTTTCGGGGGAGAGCAGCAGCAGCATGGCCGGCCTTAGGCAGCAAGAAAGTGCAGCAACAAAGTAGGTCCAGGAGGTAGAGGGGCAGGACTTGAGGCTTCTCATGTCCGAAAAACCCTCCTCCTTCATGAGGAATCTGTGGCCAGAAAACCTAACCTCATGGTTGTAGGTCCCCTTTTTATCCTTCTTCTTCTGCCAGAATGGCATTCCTGGGCACTTGGGTAAGACTCATGTGCAGCACCTCCTGAGATGGCTATCTTCGTCGAGATGCTTCACGGCCATTAATCTGTGACTTATGTCTCTCTCGTTGCCCCTGGCCTTGTCCATCTCTTTCCCTCAGACAAAGATTTCTCAACTCTGGCCAAGGACTTGCTTGAACTTCTTTCTCAGCAAGCTTTGAGGCAATGGCATAAAAGAATAATCTCTTATACCCAGCCCTTATTCTGCCAAGAGTCAAGTAGGAGATGCCATAGAGCTCTCTCTCCTTACCATTGGAGGGCTAGGGGGGGAAACTTTTAGAAACTTTTTAGTCTCCACTAGTTTGATGTAACCAGTGAGCTCATCTGCATCTGGAAATTTCTGCTAGTCTGTCCTGAATAGCTTCTAATTATCTTTGAATCACCTGAAAGACTTAAATTTGAGTCTGTTCAGTTCCTAGCCTCTACTGTGTATTTCTTCTTCATTATAAACTAGTAAAGCAGTAGAGGTACGAAAGATAAAAAGAATCTCAGATTAAATGAAACAGCTTAAGGAGAATATTTGCAGAAATCTCACCTTGGTAGGTTATTTTCTCTATGAATGAAGCTGATTTAACTGCAGGTATTTCAAGAAAAAAATTATTTCTGGTAACTGCAATTACAAGTCTTGTTGAAGTAACTTGTATGGCTGCATTTAGTTTCCATCTGTAGTAAGTGAAAGAAAGAATAGAATTAAGGCTGTGCCTGTTATATAACAGATTTAACAGTAGTAAAAATATATACATTTAAACAAAAAATACCTGATAAATTTTGTACCTTATAATACAGTTATATTGTATATAATCTGATTTTGCAAAACCTGTTCTTCAGTGTAAGCAGTAATTTCCTTAGCATTGATTGATATGTTGGTCATAATATCATATGACCAAAACCAGAACCTAAATCTCAAAGAGTTTTAGCTCAAATTCATCACAGTAAGAAGCAGGATACTCTTCTCAGTGATCAGGAAGCAAAGAACCTTTCTTTGTTACATTATTCAAGATCTCAGAAGTTTAGAGGGGAAATAATAAAAAAATAATTAATAGACCTTTATCTATTTAGAAATAAGATATTTATCCTATGTAGACAAAAAAGCTTAATTTTTCACAGGGAATCAGAGTGGAAATGAACTTAAATATCTGTGTTAGTTATTACAGTATTTTTCCCAGACATTCTTCTTTCCATAATCTCTCCAGGAAGTAATTCACTGAATACATAGAGTTGTAGAATAAAAAGTCAAAGTCACTGGATTTGTTTTAAGTAGGAAAACCTTATAATTGTGTATTAATCTTGCTTATTTAGTTGTGTGATGAATATATAGGAGATCTTTAGAAAATGAGAATAATGCCCGCAAGATGCTTCTTGTACAAGGACACTCCCTGACTAATGAGAGTATCAACTTAATGAATGTTTCTAATTAGAAAATTTCCGCTTCCTGAGGTGAATGGGGAAAATGGGAATATTTCGTAGATGGGAAGGTGTGGAATACATTACGTTCCAGATATTGCCTACTGTGCATGACCCATAAGAGTACCCAGGAACTAAAATATTAGTACAAGCAACAGTAAGCCCTGACCTGACTGTGAGTAAGGCAAGGATGCTTAAAAATACAGTGGTTTCTGTTTTCTAGCCCTAGGTCAAACATAGGAATAATTGGAAGTTAAGCTTCTTATATTTCAGCTTGGTTTTCTAAAGTCTGGTCTTTAGAAAAATCGAAATGGAGATATTTTATAAGAGCTTTTCTTCTGTAAATCTGCCTTCCTGCATTTGTCAAGCCTCTATTATAGAACTGTAGAGAAAGGGGAACATGAGAAGAGAGCTGTTTCTTTGCAGGTCAAACAGGCAGGAAGAGTGAATAAGACATGATTCTTACACTCTGATTCATAGAATCATAGAATCATGGAATTGCTCAGGTTGGAAAAGACCTTAAAGATCATCAGTTCCAACCACAACCTAACCATACTCCCCTAACTCTAACAACCCTCCGCTAAATCATTTCCCTGAGCACCACATCCAAATGGTTTTTAAACACATTCAGGGATGGTGACTCAACCACCTCCCTGGGGAGCCTGTTCCAGTGCTTAACAACCCTTTCTGTAAAGAAGGTTTTCCTGATATTCAACCTAAACTTACCTTGGAGCAACTTGAGGCCATTTCCCCTCTTCCTGTCACCTGTCACCACTGAAAACAGACCAGCCTCACTTTCGGTGTAAGCATCTTTCAGATATTGGAAGAAAACAATAAGGTCTTCCTTCAACCTCCTTTTCCCCAGACTGAACAGCCCCAGTTCCTTCAGCCTCTCCTTGTGGGGCATATTCTCCAACCCCCTCCCAAGCCTTGTTGCCCTTCTTTGGACCTGCTCCAGCACCTCAATGTCCTTTCTGTACTGAGGTGCTCGAAACTGAATGCAGTACTTGAGGTGAGGCCTCAGCAATGCCAAGAGTGGGGGCAGGATTACTTCCTTAGTCCTGCTCTCCACACTATTCCTGATACAAACCAGGATACAGGCCACCTGAGCACACTGCTGGCTCATATTCAGCTGACTGCCCATCATTACACCAAGGTCCATCCCTTTCCATCAGGCCACTCCCCAAGCCTGTAGGGTTGCCTGGGGTTGTTGTGTTTCTTTTTAAGCTGCGTTGAAAATATGGAAATATAGTAGAAAATATTACAAAGTGTTAAAGTGTGGTAAAAATTTCAATATGAAGAAAAGGTACAATTCTGTACCTCTGCTACAGGGAAATAAGGCAAAGATATCTGCCTGAGCTGGTTGAATAATGGGAAAATGTGGTTAGGGCATCCTGTTTTCCAAAGAATCAACATGCAAGTGATATAGCTATTACTATCTGTGCCTAGTCTTTATTGGTGACCAGATTCTCTGTAATGTCTAGATGAGAAGTTTGTGACCAAGCTTGGGAAGTGAGTGGAACAAGGCTCCATTGCATCAGTTTCTGGTCAGCAAGTCTTCATTTGAATTACCACTGCATCCCTTTTTCCATCAAGTAACAGCTGTTTCAAACCAATACCAGGTAGGAAAAATAAAAATAAAACAAAAACTGTCTTTCATATGGCTGTACTGATTTGTAAGTACCTGTTGCTAGATTGACTTTACATTTTTCCAAGTCATACACACAAACCCACATCAGAGGCAAAATACAAAATACAAATTTAGTTAAAGCGATGGCCAGCAGGAAAAAAAAATAATAAAATAACTGTTTTCATTTTGTCTGAGAAAATAAGAGGATTTTCACTGGCCTTTTAGTTAGTTTAGTGGCTGTTGCTATAATAAACATTAGTCAGGATAGATGTGTAAGTGATCTTTTAAAATTCATAGTTAGTCTTTATTCTCAACATTGCTATTGACAAACAACCTCTCCTGACTACTGTTGAAAATTCACTCATATCAGGGGAAAGAATATTTACAATTTCTGTTGACAGAATCAAGTTATTATAGAGCTGTGACCATCCAACTTTTTATCCACTGAGTAGTCCACCCTTTAAATCCATATTTCTCCAATTTAGACATAAGGACGTGGTGTGGAAACATGTCAAAGACCTTGCAGAAATCCAGGTAGAAGGGCATCAGTTGCTCTTCCTTGATCCACTGATGCTGGCACTCCATCACAAAAGGCTACAAAATTGGTCAGGCCTTGGATCATCTCCTTTACACGTGCCTTTACACAGCTTCATGGAGGATCTCCTCTATGATCTTCTGAGGCACAGAGATGAGCAGCTTGTAGTTCCCCTGGTCTTCCTTTCTCATTTTCTTAAAATGGGAGTGATATTTCCTTTTTTCTGATCACAAGGGATTACACCTGAAAACCATGACTTTTCAAATATGATGGAGAGTGACTTGGTAATCATACCAGCCAATTCCTTCGGAACCCAGGGATACATGTTGTTTGACACATTCAACCTCACGAAATGGTCTTGGACTTTCTCTGCAATTATTGTGCATTTTGCTTCCCCAACAAGTGATTGAGGAAAACTAAGATGCAGTGAATAATTTTCCCACCAAGGCACAAAGTTGCCTAAAAGGACAGCGGAGACCATATCACTGAGAAAGAAGAATCTCAAATGCTGTCTTCTGTACACTGATATGAGTAGAAATTGTGATGGAATCTGGAATTCAGAATGACTGAATGTCTCAGAATGAATTGGTGAAACTTATTTTCATATAAGTGACAGAAAAAATTTAGAAACACATTAAATCAATGATGTCCCTTTTCTAACATCTAAGTTTATCCCCCATTTTATTTTCCTTCCTTCCTTCCTTCTGACTATCCAATATCTGTTGTACTGTAAGACTGTACTTCAGTAATGTATAGCTCTTGATCAGCAGAACCACCTGGTGATATCTAACTTTGATACAGTTACATGAGCATTGCTTTGAAATACATAAGGTACAATGGCCTAAATTTCTTCCAAAGCAATTACTTTTATACTACTAATGTGTAATTGGTTTCACAGAATGTACGTTTTTAGTGGAAACTAATGGATTTTACTGTGTTTCAAGGCATTTGTTGGAAAGTAAACTGAGTCTGGGATAGACTGTCCATGCAAATCACAGTAGTTGCACTGAATTAATAGAGCTACATTATTTGATACTGTTAGGATGCAGGTTCTATAATTCCTTTTTTTTTTTCTTAAAGAGATACTGGGCTAACAGATTAGAATAATTTTATGGCAGTGAAGATATAATTCCTGTTCACTAAAAGATGGTCTGATTTCTCAGGGTTATCCCTGAAAATGTTGCAGATTGTAGGTTCTTTTCAGAGAAGGTATAACTGCCTTCCCTGCTGCTTTATCTTGGCTAGGATCAGAAGTAGAGTAGTTGAAAACTATTCAAAGGAAAATATTGTTTTTTGTCAAAGGCAAAGTATTTTATATTAAGCAAGTGTTGACCAAAATTCTTTGATGTGAAAAGGTGAAAACATCTCAGATTTCTTTCTTCATTTTGAGTAGACTTTTTATAATTGTGCTTTGATTTCTCTTGTCAAACTTTTTTTCAATTCTTCTCAAATTAATTGTTTTGATTTTTAGTCCAAAATATACTAGTGTGTTTAATGTACATATCTTCATACTATTTTCAAGATGACCAAAGAAATATTTTAACCCCATCCTGTATTTAAATGAACTCAGTCTCTTCCATTTCCAGGACAAAACCTATACTTAGTAAGTACTGGTCCTTAGTAAGAACAAATTTTACTTCATGAGACATTCAAAAATAAATTAACACTGAAACTAGTTCCACTACAAGAAAGCAAGCTTAGGCTGGTTTTAATTATTGGCATCACATCAGAATATGAGTTTCCATTCCAGGACAATAGCTGTTACAAAACATTAATTAAATCATTAAAGCTTCCACTTTGATTCAAATATAGATTATGTAACCAAGTGAAAATTTAACAGAGTAGTGCATGATGATCTGTTTTTGCAAAACCATGCTAGTTAATGTGGAGAAAGACTGACAGTGTATCTAATAGAAAGAGAAAAGAAAGACTGAGAAAATTTATGTTAACAATTGACTTGATGTCATTTCTGGGAATAGAATGAAATCATTGCAGCCACTCTGCATTCAGCAACTTTTTCAGTGATGTACCTTCACTAAAAGATTTGTATCACCATTTGTTACTGTGAGAAACAAGCTAAAATACATGATATATTTGTGTGAATTTTGCACTACTGTAAATCATTTCCTCAAATTTCTGATGGTCAGAAGTAAAAAAATACGATAATAATGGTACATATAATGATATATACATATGTATGCATGAGTATGTATTCATATGTACATGTGCATATGCATGCATGTATGTATACATACATGCTCTAAGAGGTGCTATTAGTTCAATAGGAATTGTCTTTTTTTTCAGTTTTTAAGGTATATAAGCTCTTTCACTAAGCTTCATTTTACATATCTGGCATCATATTTCTCATGAAATGAATTAATTCCTTGATTTTAACCTCTGTTATTTATGAAAACTGTTATTAAAAAAATCTACATTATTTTTTTACACTAACTGACTAAAAAGGAGAAACAAAACTACTATAGCTATATTCACTTGAAAGTTATGGGAGATTCATAACGAGTTGATTCTGAATTAAGTTAATAACTACCTGTATTCACCTTAAAATTAGTTAATTATTGTCATACTGAATTGCAGCCCATCTTGTCTCCTTTGTGCTCTGATACAAATAGCTTAAGACAGCATTCCGTTTACTTTAGAAATTTCACAAAACTAACTTTTATGATATCTTGAAGTTAAAATAAAAGATACTTTGGAATAATATAATTTAATTGAAATCAATAGAGCAGGTAAAGTGACAGAAGCCCATAAAGGTAAAGTATCAGAATATGTTTTCATCTTTTGATGTTGAGCGACTAACGCTACCCTAAAAACAACTGAGAAGCATTATGAACTTCCAGTAACACCAAAATTGCCTTGCCACCATCTTTCAGTATTTCACTAGTTGAATAACGAATAGAGGATGTATTATGATCAATGGATAAAATGTTAAAAAATAAAAAATGTTAAAAAAATAAATCTTTTCCTTGACTGTTCATGAAAACATCTGTCAATGCTAAATGCAGAAACCAATTACTTGGTACCTGAAGCAGAAAGTCTACTGGCAGAAGCATTTTTAAACAGCAGCTGAGAAGAACTCTCTGCAAAAATGTACTATTTAACACTAAGAAAAGCACATGAGAGAACCAGCCATTTTTTCTCTATTTAGCAAACAAGAACAGAACAAGTAGACGTTTAGGACTGGAAAAGGGATTAGCCTTTATGAATATGACATCCTGTTCTGAGAGTTTTCAGTAGTTTTCCTGTTACTTCTAAAGGTCTGAATCTTCTGCCCATGCGACTGAATAGGTAAAACATAGGAACAAGGGAAAGTCTAACGTGGAAGAACTTCTTTTACAGTAAAAGTGAGAGAACACTGGAACAGATTGCCCAGGGAGGTTATGGAATCTCCTTCTATGGAGATATTCAAGAGTCGTCCGGGTGCCTGTGTTACTTATAGTAGGGTACCTGCTTTAGCAAAGGGATTGTATTCTATGATCTCTTGAAGTCCCTTCGAACACCTGCAGTTCTGTGATTCTGTGATTCTGTGAAAGCATTTTTCAATTCTTTCTAACATATTCAGCCAGTCAGAACTTGTGTACATATCCTCAGGTTAGTCAAAGGTTATAAAAAGATTATCAAAGGAGCTTAAACTGCTTTTAAATGGCCTCACTGAATTTGAAGATGACACTTTAATAAAATAAAGAGGAAAACAGAATATGGTAATGGATGTTCTTTTGTATCTTCTATGAATATTGGTTTTAAAGCAAATCGAAAGAGACATGAGAAGGATAACTTGCGTTCCTCTTTCCCTGAGGATCATCAAAGCCACAGTCCATCTAGAGAATGAAAATCTCTTCTGCAACATGCCTGACTCTTTTTCTGAGTAGGTCAGTCAGGTATGCAGCTGAGCTCAATAACATTCCATGGATCATTAAGAATGGATACAGCCCATAATGATTCTTCTCTAAATCTAATAGTCTGTAAGGTGAAAAGTGTGGAGTTCACGCTAGAAGATAGAAAACTCTATAGGATGATTGGACTTTACAATGAAAAAGACTGCTTTCTAGAGTTTACATTGCTGAGATTTTTTTAAGTATGTGAATAAGAAAAAATATTGCCTTACAAAAGTCAAGAGATATTTTGTGTTTAGAATATTAGAAGTATAAAAAATATTTCTTTACATTAGCAAAGTCTTGATCTTAAAATTGATGACAGAGATCAGCATTTGGGGAAGATTAGCAAATTCTAATTCACTTGGAGATTCCTTTGTTTGGAGAAAACTGTATCTTAATCTTCATACTTAAGTAATCATCACATTAAAAATAATGCTGCTGAAGAGATGTGATGTTTTTCAAATAGAACTATTTAGAGTATTTCAATTATTCCTTGAGTTGGAATAATGATAGGGATAATCTAAGTTGCTGATATATTAATTATGAAATAACTACTAAGCCAGTAAATTCTGAGGAAAATTCTATAGTTCTTTGTAAATGAATCTCTCTCCCATTGATATGGACTAAGCAATCCAAGTCCAAGTCAGCTGAAATTAAATGGAAAGATGAAAAGCAGACCCTCAGGTAGTGCTTTCTAATTTATTAGGACAAAAATAACAAAATAAGAGTTACTTTACTTGAGAAAATTGGGACAAAGCATGAGTGAAAAACTTACAATTTTCATATAGGAAAGCTATTTCAAATGTATCCAAGGAAAGGGAGAAAAAGAAGACTAGGAGATCTAGATCTACTTGAATGGGTAAAACTCTCAGAAAGAGTACTAGTACTATCAAGAATGGAAAAATGAACTAATTGACAAAGAAAGATATAATTTAGAGAATTGTAGATGAAATGAAAAAAGTGCAAGAATTGAACCTGATTTAGGCCTTGCAAAAGATATTTAAACTATTGTTAAAATAGACACTCATAAGAGAAAAAAAGAAAGAAGAATTAAGACAGATTGTGCCACATGTTCTTGGATAAGATAGTTGTGTTCTAGACAGAGGAAGTATAGTATGACTAAGCTGTATGGCCTTCCATGAAACATTTTCTATGGTACTACATGGGAATTCTGTAATTAACTTAGTACTGTACTAGACTTTTAAAATAAATAAAAATCATTTTGCGTAACTTATTTTCATTAATTACCTTAACAGAAAAAGCAGCAGAATTCTACTGAAGTATGATGCAACAACGTTTTGGAAATCAATATAGAGAAGAATTTGAAATTAATCAGATATTACTGAAGATTAGAACAATAGGAATAAATAAAGTACACTATTAAACACATATGAATAATTAATTTAGACTTTGACTTGGCCTCTGGTGTTCAACTTTCTTTTGAATGAAATCTGAATCTGAAACGTGATACAGAGGTACTTCTTTATACATAATGATATTAGGAGGAATGATGATATAGCGAAGGCAAATGTAGCTTGTTACATACACCTTGAAAGTAATCCCCACAAGTCACTTGGGGTCACTTGTGCTCACTTGTGCTCACTTGTGCTATTATACCCACTTTACATGTAGAGAAAGATGAACTTTTACTTCTTTTTCTTAGAAGTTTTTTGAAGCTGAGCATAGAAATAATAAAAGAGTAGAATTAATTTACCATTTTTGAATTCTGTTATATGTGATATTTGGGTTTGCTGCAAAAACTTGGAAGATAATAGATGAGGCAGGAGAGGAAAAAAGGAATTGGGATTTTTATTCAAAAAAGATATGTACTTGTGAATTAAAATCCATAAACCTCTGTGAAAAGTTTAAGCAATGATGTACAATAGACATGTCCATTTACTGTTTCAAAGGAGGAGCCATAGAATGTCAATAAAGCTCCAGATTAAGGACAAAATCCTAAAGCTCTTATACCACTCAGTAAATTTCTTTCAGATCACTTGGGATTTGCAGCATCCATCCAGCCTATGCAGGATAATTTAATCTTGAAATATTATATATATATATATATATTTTGTAAATATACTGCTAAATGCATATATTACCTTGACTACCATATACAAACTACTGTGAATGATAGAGCATAGAACAACTTATTCAAAGACCAGACATTTCAGTGAAATATGTTATTTTTATTCATGGTTTGGGTGCCAGACTCTCTGTCGTGCCATCTGAACCTTGACCTAGAATGACCAAACACTACTCATGCAAGAAAGTCTTTTATCATCCCTGCTTCTTCAATCCTTTGAAAAACTGTTGTCAATTATGTCATTTAAATATGTTGGACATGGTAAATAATTGCCTGCTAAGACTAGTCTTTAAGGTGAGAAATATTCGTCTGTGAACTCAGAAGACAGAAAATGAGACTCTCCATTGCAATCTCATTTAATTTATTATGTTCTTTATTTCTCCCCCTCCTGCTACCAGAAGGGCTTTTAGCTACACTATCAGGACATGCACACTTCTTGTAGTGAAAGGTCACTGATTAATTCACTCTGCAACATAATGCTTTGTGAACTTTTCAGATGTAAATTCTGTTGTTACGCTTGTTGGAGAACATGTTACTGGAAAACACAAGCCTGTTCCAACCTAAACTATCAATGCAAGAGGACAAAAAAGAATGATTCTTTCAAGAAGCATCACTAATTAAGGGAGTGAAATTAATCAGCAAGTGCCTGATCTGCAAGGTTTCTTTGCTCACAACGTGCTGAAGAGCTTCTACTCAGTGGTTCTTAGTGTTTTTCTAAATACAAGAATTGCAACTTGTGCTTGCAATCAGGATTATTTTGATTTTAAGGAAAGGGAAAAAAGAAAACAAAGCAAAAAAGAAGATAAAGGTCTAGTGATGAAAGTGCAATGGTACTTTATTTCATAGTGGTTGGTTTAAATTATGTCACCTCCATTTTGTGTTTTTTTGTTCCTTTTTTTGTTTGTTTCGTTTTGGGGATGACTAAAACAGTAATGGTTTGCGTTTAAAACTGCAAGATATATAAAGCATAAATATGTTATCGTGGCATTTGTTGAACTTCTGTTCTGGACAGATGCATGATGTGACATTTTTTGTGGGTCATATCCCATTAGATCAAAGAGTTTTTAAGCTTTTAGACTTGGATGTAGTTTCTGTTTTCTGACTTCTTATCACATTTCTGGGTAGAGAGTCCTGGTGTAAAGCCAGGAGGACATTTTAATTTCTAGAAAATGCCTCAAAATATAAGCACTAAATTAAACATGAAACATATTTCAAGAAAATCACACCCTACTCGTGTTCTTTAGCACATGAAGTAGATAGAACCTAGATAAATGTATAAAATATATCTATGTGCTTTTCTTCCTCAGTTTCCTAGCATCTCAGTGTAATTCATTATTTCAATCAATGTCACTTCTGAATTCCATGTCCAATTTCCTGATTCACAGTTTTTTTTGCCTTTGATCTTCTCTCGCTTATCCAAATGTCTTTTGTTTTTGTGATTACTGTCATCTTGTTTCTTTGATATGATTTCTCCCAAGTCAAGTCTTCTCCAAAAAAAAAGTGTACCTAGAATATAGTTAGGGCTACGGGGTTTTTACCCATATGTATATAACTAATAATATATGAAAATTAAAATCACCTACAACATCAACTACTTTCCTGTGATGTTCCAAACAAGCCAGCACATCTTGATCATTTTAATCAAATCATTGCCATGGGACATTGAGCTATGGTGAACTTTTGACTTCTGAGAACAACAACAAAAAAAGACAGGGAGAAAGAATGTGGTGATTATTTTTAGAATAAAATAACACTCTCTATGTTTAATTATTATACCTACAATATCAGAAATTAGAAGAACTTTTTTTTTTTTTTAATTATTTTTTAAAATTGTAACTAAGTAGTCTGCATCTCTGTAGGCAGGAATCATCCACTTAAGTTTTCATGTTGCTGACCAGCTTCCTCCACTCTGTACTTTAGGAATTACTCTCTTATGTTCCACTGACCAAACTATGTCTTTAAAAACCACAATGTAATATCTAGCACCTGCAAAATATTGTGAAGTATTAGGAACAGTTGTAATGAAAACTGGCTGCCAGCGTCATAACAACAGGTGACATTATTCATAACCTACAGTTGTAACAAGGTTATGATGTAAACTTGGTGATCATAGATGAAATAAGCCAGGTACAAATGTGAAAATATCCTGAACTTTAGAAATAATACAACCAAATATAATAAATCTTGCCTGCAAATGTAATAAGGCTTTTAACTGAAATGTAATAAAATCTATCAACAGCTGCAGTGTATATGGAACATATTATATAGCTTTACTATGAATTATACCTCCTGCTGTTTATGGACTCCACAATGTCATGCTTTGTCTTCCTCCAGAAAATCAAATGCTACGGGACTAAGTGTTTTCCAATTTATATCAAGTATGACAGTGTGCTAACACAAAAATGTTGAGGGTGAAAATGAAATTTTGAATCCAGATGTGCTCCTTCGTCATCCCACTAGCAAAAGGGAAAGGATGTGGTCTACCACATATGGCTCAAACACTTCCTCAGCTAGACAAGGTAGGAACCAAAATGGATGATCTAGGGGTAACTAATCTGTTCCTCCACTGCTAGCAGTATAAATCCTTACACAAAGAGAGGAGTTACGACGAGTGACACAGCAGGGAGAAAGTTCAATATACCTGATCTTTATGTGTCTCACTTTTTTGGCTGCTGAAATTTCATTAGAGAATAATATATATCATTTCCTAACAAGTGCCAGTTGTGGCTTCTTTACTGTAGTGCTATCCCAATAAATGAACAGGAAGCACTGATATGATGTGGCTGACTCTTTACCATCTGTTTGTGATAAACATGTGCATCTCTACAGTTCCTGAAACAAACACCCACTGCTGTAACTCAGGAGAAGCCTAGAAGGTTCTCCATTAAAATGTCAAAAGGATAATTTTGATAGTTTCTCTGTGTGCTGATGTTGTCTGATCTTCAGTGCTGCTAAATTCTTTGCTACGTGTCGTCCTCTGATTGTTATCAAATTTTATACTGGCTTGTTCCAAACTCCTACATTTCCACTGAGAATACAATGAGCACAAATAAAGAAACTATATGTTTTCACAATCTATTTATATTGTGCCATATGAGGCCAGGCAGTCTCCCAGATTTGCCTTTCGTCACTTTGTGTGGTAGAAACGAACATTATATCATAGGAAAACAACATGCTATATTGTCTCCTGACACTTTCAGCAGCTGATAGCTCACTGATGATGTCACTATAAATAAGCCAAACTTAAAAGCCTAACAAGTTATTAGTGCTTTTGGTAAAATTTAATATTAAATTAAGGTATTTTACATATCCCAATAAGGAATTAATATGTACAATGTCTATCTGTTGCAAAAAAAACATTGCTGCACCTCTTAAAGTGAAGGTGCTTTGAGCTGTGGACTTCTACCTCAAAATGTTAGATAAGAAAACTTCATTAGGCACCTCTGTACATATACTGAGATGCTTATGTAAGTACTGTGTCTCAGGAGATAGAATTTGAAATTAGGAAAATCAAATTCTGTTTAGTTCCTGTAAAGAGAAAAACTATTATATTGCTGTTTTGAAAACAATATGAAAATGAAGCATAATCTTTTGTGGGTTTTTAAAATTATAATAAATATAACTGTTACTTTCAACAAAAGGAGATATTTCAAGTTTGTTTATGTTCTTTAAGTTGACAATGCCCTTTACAGACTATCATTACTACTGGTCTTGCTTTCATTTGAAGATCCATCTGAACTTATTAATCATTTTAAATTTTATTGTATTCTGATTTCTGGTTTTCAGTTGTGGAAGTCAAATGACTGCTTTAATAAATTAAACCCATGTCTATTTATTTCACAAATGATATTTCAAAATAACTCTAAATCGTATTTAAGCAAGTCAGATACAATGTACTGGTTATTTGGATAGTATTTCAACAAAAAATCACTCATTGTTTTCAGTGTAGTTATTAAGTGATAGCATATTTTTAACTCTAAGAGATTTAGATGGCTGCATGAGGCACGGCTGAAAAAATAGCTATTTTTAAGCAAGCAAGCAAGCAAACCTAAAGCAGACAGAATTATCTTTGTACAAAGAGTAGTGGAAACAATAGCTCACTGAAACCATCTGTCAGAAGTCCAGTTTCATGGGGCAGAACAATTGTTATAGTTCTAGTATTCTTCTGACTTTATTGCTCAATATAGATGTGTCCTGTGTGAGTTGTTATGATGACAAAAATATTTAACTCTTTGTCTCATATTTGACTATCAAATGTTTTGGTGATTTGAAAGAATAGTGATCTAAACTTCACAGTCTTTTCCGATTTTTAAATACACTGATTAATGCTTAGAAAGTAAGACTATGAAAGAAAAATAATTAAAAGCTTTAGATCAACCACTAATAATTTCCTGAAAGACCTCTATCGATATGTTGAGAAGTCTAAAAATGGCATCTAAAAAATATTGCTTTTGGTACCCCATATTTTAACAATAGAACTATCTATATGAGCTTTGCAATTACAATCCACAGTATCCAAGGGCAACGACACACTTTAAAGAGTGGTGAGCATAGGCCAAAATAGGGGGCTTCATCTAGAGATGGGCTGATACAAAATATTCCCTTCTGGAACAGAACAGGAGCTCCAAAGGCATGGCGATATCAGGAATGTACTTATTTTCTTCCCGCTTAAAGAAAAAGAAAACGCACAGCTGCATCACAACACGATGAATTTCAGAAGTTCAGGGGCATCCTCCTGAGATGTTGCTCTTTCCTAGCCCTCTCTGGGGAGGTGTAGCCACTCACCACTCATGACTCCAAACTGACATGAAACACAGTGGAACACTGAGTGAAAAGCACTATGTCAGAATATCAAACTTTATTTTTTGCCAGAAAATGGAACACCTGCACTGGACAATAGGAAATAGATGATTAGACTCAAGCAGATATATCAGTTTTAAAGCATGACATTTTTCTTCAGAGCCTACAAATGAATTTCACCTGGAAGTAAATGAAGGTCCACGACATGGGGATTACTCCCATCCCTGAAGTGTAATACCCTTTAGTCAACAGTTTTTAAATGAATGTGTTTGTTTGTTAAAAATGAGATGAGAATATGAAAGAATTTGAAAACTCTTACTAATATGAGCTCTTCCTAAAGATTAATGATACTTAATTACATCCAAGAGAGAGGGATTATGAAAATTACCTTATACCAGAATTTTGGTATCTACTGTCAATAGTAATTGCTGAGGTATTACAGTTCAACATTTAATTTTAATACAGCAATCTCTAAGCACAGAAAAGGCTACTCTGAAATTGAAACTTGGTTATTGTCCCTGTCAAAACTTAACACCTAAAGTGTAATTTTTATCTCACATGCAAGGTAAAATTATGGTAATGGCAGTCTAATAATGAAGAATTGTAGTAAGTAAAGAATTTGGTTAACTTATCTAATATTCAGTGATGACAGGATCCCAGACTATTAGGTTCTGGGTGTTTGTAGAGTAATTGCAATATGAGATTCTTCAATATAAGAAAATTTTTCATATATTTCATTTTTGTAATTATAAAAAAGAAATGGAATCTTTTTCTTCTAAATGGAAAGCTGATATTAGGTAGATACTTGTGATGTAGAGCCATTCTGAAATACTTCTAATTTGTGCTATTCAGTGATTTATGTTTGTCAAATTCAGTAGGAACTTCATAGGGAATTAATTTTATACTTTGTTCCTTGTGGTTGTAACAGTGACTTTCTTTGCTTTACGCAGGTAACACTATTTTAGATTTTAGACAGATAGAGCTTGTAATGTAGAAAGGCAAAGTTATTTCTAAATTTCTTATTGTACTGTTGTTAGTTTATGATCATAGTCCACCTTTCAAATGGATAGTTCTGATACTCCCATGTGTGGCTGGAACCCTTACATAAATACACAATGGGTGACTTCTTCTTTCTCTTGCTCTACTAGTGGCACTCATAATTTACCAAAGTACACTTCTCTGTCATTAATTAATCCTTTATATATGTACATGCATGCATATATTTGTATGACTACATGTACATGTGGTTGCTGTGGCAGGATCCTGCTAATATCTGAGAACCAAAAGAATAATTACCAGCAGAGGGCTCACAAGCTATTTTATTTTTGATGTCAACAGCTGTCTAAACCAATGAGAGCTGAGAATTACATCTTTCCTGTGATTCGATTTCCAGCATTTTTAATGTTTCTGTACTTGCACCAAGGTGGTCAGATATCAAGGTGAGGGTACATATACCCTTCTTTTTACACCAGAATTTCACTTCAGTATTATTATAATTCTTCTACTGAGTAAAAGTGTTCTCTCATAGCCAGGAAATTTTGCTTCTCTGTGCAAAGGCAATTGCAGTCTTTGAGTCTAGATATGCTTGAAGTTAATATACATAGGTTATAGTTGCTTCTTAAGTAACAAATGTGAATGCACACAAGCTGATGAACACCTGCTTAAAATACATTCCTTTAACCTGTTCAGAGATGGATATGGACATAGGAACACAAGTTGCCTAAATTAAATTACCTTTTTAAAATAGGTGTTCAGATTAAGCACTATCTTTTCTTTTATGGATTGTGTGTGTATGTATCATCGACCGTGTCAGCCACCTCCACATTAAAAAATAGTTTTGACCACTGTGCCCTTCCATGGTAGAAAGACTGTTACTCCTCTAAATCCCTCTCAGGGATGCTGTGTAAAAGTAAGCTGGCATAGCAAAAGTACAAACAACACAGTGCACTGAGTATGTGCTGAAAAGTAGTAATAAGGAAGACTGTATGTAAGAGAATGACACTGTTATAAAAATGAAGACCTTAGATGGCAGCTTTGAGAGAGAAAAAAAGAATAAAAAAAGAATCTGAAATCAGATAGAACTGACTGTATATATGCACAAATCAGTGGTAATTGTAAAACCCTTTCTGTAGAGCATAACGTGGGAAAGTTTAAAAGATTCATCTTCACTGGTTCAAATCTAGCTTCAAATTATCTCCAGTCCCTTTATTTCCTCCCCAGAACCACCAATATCCCTCCCTCAGTAGCTCTTATTCTCCTTTCCTTCTTGGTTTTATTCTTTCCTTGTGATCTCTACCGAAGCTGGCTTTGCTCTTAAACCTCCCTTTGATTTCTCTGCTTCTCTAATTCCTTTCCTTCCCTCTTTGTTTTCTTTCCCTTTACTTGATGCCAGAGCCCCTATTTTCAATTCTTCCCACCCTTGTGCTCGATCCCCTCTCAGAGCTCTCCACCTGACTAATCCCCAGTACTGGCTTCTTACCAAAAGCACTACTTCCACTTCTGTTCTCATGCTGTCAAACACATCTGGAAGAAACTCGCTTCCTCTGCTTAAAGATAATTCTCTTATCTGAGCAGTCTAAAAATTTTTACTTCTCCTCCTGAATTAAATCTTAGGCTATAAATTGCCTATCTCTGCTCTGTATCTTACATTTCACCCTCAAATCTCAGCACCTCTGCCTCCTTCCATAACACCCTCCCCACAACCTTCCCCATCTCTTCCTTCAGCATTATGGAATCATAGAATCATGGAATTGCTCAGGTTGGAAAAGACCTTAAAGATCATCAGTTCCAACCACAACCTAACCATACTCCCCTAATTCTAACAACCCTCCGCTAAATCATTTCCCTGAGGACCACATCCAAATGGTTTTTAAACACATTCAGGGATGGTGACTCAACCACCTCCCTGGGGAGCCTGTTCCAGTGCTTAACAACCCTTTCTGTAAAGAAGGTTTTCCTGATATTCAACCTAAACTTACCCTGGAGCAACTTGAGGCCATTTCCCCTCTTCCTGTCACCTGTCACCACTGAAAACAGACCAGCCTCACTTTCAGTGTAAGCATCTTTCAGATATTGGAAGAAAACAATAAGGTCTTCCTTCAACCTCCTTTTCCCCAGACTGAACAGCCCCAGTTCCTTCAGCCTCTCCTTGTGGGGCATATTCTCCAACCCCCTCCCAAGCCTTGTTGCCCTTCTTTGGACCTGCTCCAGCACCTCAATGTCCTTTCTGTACTGAGGTGCTCGAAACTGAATGCAGTACTTGAGGGGAGGCCTCAGCAATGCCAAGAGTGGGGGCAGGATTACTTCCTTAGTCCTGCTCTCCACACTATTCCTGATACAAGCCAAGATGCTATTGGCTGCTTCTTGGCCACCTGAGCACACTGCTGGCTCATATTCAGCCAACTATCCATTCTGCCTCTCTCTTGCATGTGGCTTCATTTGATTTGTAACTCAGGATGCTGACTCACAGAATGCAGGGTGACTGTATTCCCTGACACTTTTGATTCCATTATGACAATTGCAGAGCATCCTCTGAGATGCAGGATGCCACCACATCCTCAGATTCCCATGCAAACTCCAGTAGATCAAATATGAGCTCATCTGAGTAATGTGAAGAGACAGATTATTTATTTGATTGTGTCATCTCCTTGTTCAAAACCTCTGCAAAATTTGAGTGTGTTACTTCCTGCAACACCACCAATTAATTATGCTGTTAGTGACTGAATTCAGTGATCAGATCTTTCAAAAGTCTAAGTAACAAAGAGTTACAACTAACCCAACAGCGACATCAAACTTCATGATCATTATACGTTTTAGCTATGAAGAAAACCAGTTCCCTATATGTATACAAAGATTCGTATTTAATTGTCTTTAAACATTCAGTTTACATCTGCTTTTTAATAGACATAAAAAGAAAGCTTTTAAAGTTTGTTTTTACTAGAGTATGCAATTGGAACTGCTTCAAAGTGAAAGTGAGGAAAGTATATATTGGGTGATGACCATTGACTATAATTTCATTTGAGTTGAAAGACTTAATTATTATACAACTTGAATGGACATTATTCAACCCTAACAACAGACTTCTTTTTTTTCCACTCTGATTGGGTTTCTTTCATATTTCTTGGTTTCCACAGATGCAGTAATTCATAAGGTGATAATTTTCACTAGGACAAAATATGTAGGCTGGATTTCTAAATGTCTATGATATTTGCAGGTGTAAGACTTTGGTGCCATGGTTTGTTGTTCATTACCTCCTTTACACCTGTCAAGGAAAATAAGAACACTGATTGAGGGAAGAAAAATATTTGATTGGGAGGAAAATTATTGAGTGTATTTACAACAGTAATCTGAGGCAAACATTCATCTTTTTTCTGCATTGGCTTCAGTGATTATATTTATTTCCTTTCCTCTAGAAGTGACTTTATTATTTGTCTAAATTCTGCCCAATGACACCTAAATTTTCCATGAGGACTTTGTCTTGCTTCTATTCATGTTTTGTGACAATGATTTTTTGAACGTCATTCTGGCTGAACTGATGGTCTCCATTTACACTATTTTGGTATTGTTTATTTTAAAGTATCACTTGTGAACAAAAAAGAAAACATTGGTTCCTAGAGAGAAAGATTCATTTCTTGGGGTAATTCTAATTTTAGTTTCTACCCATGTTGAATTTAAAGTTTATTAGATGTGAAAAGAGAACTGAAAAGCAAGACTCCTTTGTTGCAAATGTCCAGCAATCAATTTGATATTCTTTTAATCATATGTGGTACACATGAAATTTTATCAACCAAGTATTACACCACAAATCCACTTGGCATATGCAAAAGGGATGCATAAACTAATAAAGGAGAATGTGAAAAAAGTGATATAAAAGAGAGAAGGGTAGAAGTTGCAACACATGGTCTGCATTAGATAATACTGAACTAACAGTCAAGTGTTTTAGTAATTTGCTGCTCTGATCCCTCAGCTTAACTTTTTATCCTTTGCCTTTGTTTCAGGCAGATTTTGTGGTCTCTGGAGCTCAGTCTATTAAATGTATCCTAGTCTTGCAGCAGTCCGTTGTTTAAGATAATGCCAAATATAAGTACATGCTTGAGAAGTAGTCAGTTCAAAGCTGTAATTTCTTTACATATACCACTTTCCATCTGAGTTATTTAGCCTACTCATCTTTCAAGAAGATCTGCAATATTGACCCTTGGCTTTTTAGGTCCAACAGAAATGCTAAGGCACATTATCACCACATTGACATGCCCTCTTACCAACTTCCATTAATTTGATGGAGCAAAATTCCAAGGTTACACATCAGTATATATAAGGATGGAAATTGGACAAGGAAATAAAATTGGATAGAGGAGAGTAATGTGCAGAGGGCATGACAATGGTCAGTGACAGATTTACCCAAGAGCTTCCTTTTTCTTTCCCTTGCATTATTGCTGCTTGTTGTAATACGTCCTGTGTGTCACTTGGCTGGGAGACATCCATAACCCTGGGCAAGTGCTTGTCACTGAAGTGTCTGCATCCAGCTCAGTAGTTATCAAGTGATAAGCAGCACTGCTTTTTAAGTCTAACTAAAACACTTTCAGACTCCATGCTTCGTAAAATACCCTCTGTATACATATTTTCTATTAGTATATTTAAGTGGTATTCATTGGGAACTGGATTTTGTTTGTTAAAAGGTGTGTTAGAAAAGATTTTACTAGTGAATAAATAAGAAAACATGACAGAAGCAATTATAACAGTTCAAGTCTTTCAGAGCTATAAGTTTTTGTTTTTTTTTCATTGCCATTTCTACACTTTTTAAGACTTCACTAAACATCTTCCATTATCTTTCCAAGTAGTCATATTCTTAACATTTTTAACATTTATATCATCAATTCTGTTACTCTACTTTAAAGGAAAAGCAGTGTAATGAAGTAGAAGGACATGACACTAAATTTCAAAAGCAGCTGAATTCAGATGTTACATTAAATTTGTTATAGTTGTCACTTCCTTTGTAAATCAAAATATGGAAAGGTTTTCTGGTGACTCTGAGTATCATATGTGATTTTTGCATTTTGGAAGTCACTATTACTATTACTAGGAGAACAGAATAGAAATTTTTAATTTAAAAGTCAAAGTTCAATTAATTCTGTAGTGTTCAATTAAGTTAAATTGTGTATTTCAATTAAACTTTTAAGGTTCAACAGCTGACACTAACTGAGCCTCTTAATCAAGCTTATTTTAAGCACAGAAGTTTGGTATGATTTTTTAGAAGATGACATCTGAAGATAGACGGAATATTCTGAGATCTACATAATAATGATCAGGGGTCTGTGTCAAATACTTATGTCTAGGACTCTTGCTTTATACTGCATTGAATTGTTATTTGGAAAGTATTAATGATTTTCAGATTATCTTGATTTTGAATCTGGAAAAAATAAGTGAAAGTGCAAAATATCTATTATTCATGTCAACAGAACTTACAGAAAACAAGTAGTATATTTGGATGCTATTCTCCAAGGATAATGTTGATATCTATGTTTTAATTGAATATCTCATAGTTTGCAAAATAGCCTATCAAAGCAATTTCACCTTTTCCTCTCATACTTAAAAGTCTGTTCCAATTAATTTCTCTTTTGATGGTGAATTTGTATCTCCACTTGTGATTTGTACAATTTATGAAAACTAACTTTACCATCCTTGCTTTTCTTCTCTGCAAGGCTGCCTGCAACTCCAGCTGGTCTGCAAACATTCCAGAGTTTTATTGTTCTCTGATTTGTCTATGTTTCACACTTGCATAGGGTGTAACTCCAGCAGACCCTATGTGGAAATCTTAGCTATGATTACAATGAAAATATTAATACAAATAACTGCTTGTATATCCAATGGATATGAGAATGTATAATATGTCCTACTGTCTTAGAGCAGAGTTCTGTCTGTATTAGTGCTTTCTCTAGCCATAGCAGCAGGCAACTCTAGATGGGGAGAATATGAATCTGGCTGCTCTCTGCAGGTCTCTCTTCTCTTCCTTCTCCAGCACTCATAGCCTCATATCTCTTCCCCTAATCTAAGAGATCAATCTCCCTCATTCCCTTGCTTAAACAAATATTCATCTGAGATGAATATCTCAGTGCTCAACATTTGCTGTCAGTACATAGAAGAGTAGGTAGTTTAGACATTCTTAAATCTGTGATGAATGGAACTGAACAAGAATTTGGTACCAGGGAGAAGCTGAAACTTTGCAACACATATTATTGATTCAGATAGCACTGATCACTAGCTCTGCGATTTGATCCTTGCCTACAGTGCAAGACAAAGATGCCTTCTAGAAAAGTCTGTCAGGTGTCCTGTTTTTTTTTTTTTTTTTTTTTTTTTTTTTTTTTTGTGTGTGTGTGTGTGAAATATTATAATCTCATGTTATATGTCTACCTACTTGTAAGTGGCCTATTAGATAAATAGGCACTCAAGTTGTCACTTTAGGCTTGGTGTCCTGCTTACTGTATCTTCCTCACTATGAAGAGTCCACACTGAGTACAGCAGATAGGATCAGGAACCAAAGTAAGAGCATCTGTCCTAGAGGCTGACACTCAGGAGCAAGAGGTTTCAGGGAGTTATTCCTTTCAGAACCTGCGTGACATGAAGGTTATGCTGTGTGATGCTATATTGTATGGAGGAAATCTATACAACTCAAACCTGGTAGTGAGGACAGAATACGCATATGGCCTGTAAAGACCTAGTTTCATAGTGAAGTTTTCTAGTTTCACAGGCTGCCCAGGGAGGTTGTGGAGTCTCCTTCTCTGGAGATATTCAAGTCTCGCCTGGACGCCTACCTGTGCGACCTGGTGTAGGGAACCTGCTTTGGCAGGGGCGTTGGTCTCGATGATCTCTGGAGGTCCCTTCCAACCCCTACAATTCTGTGATTCTGTGATTCTGTGAATTAAACTGAAGCATAATAGAACATAAACAGAACTTTATTTCCATCCTCTTCTATTTATGGCATGAAAAAAGTGATTTAGCAGTTGCTAATTGACTGGAAATGGTCGAAGGAATAGGACAAAGTTAAAAATCCTTGTATATGCCTCATCATACAGTTTAAAATAACCTGGGATCAAAATTCATAAGAATAAAATGGAATGTAAATTAATGCTTTCTCTGCTGTTTTCACCACCCTTACTATCCTATTTTGGGTTCTGGTTTTGAACCCGCTTTACTCAGCTAGGCAGGGGCAGAGGTGAAATCAGAACCTTTTCCTCTTTGTTCAGTGGCACAAGGGCAGCACACAATAGCAGTTCCTGGACTCCCTTTGGTATGGGGGGCTTGGAAACCATTTATTCCTGTTTGCTTTGATGAATGAGGTTCAGTGAAAAGCTGAGTCCACAGTGTAGACAGCCCTGCGTCAAACGGGGGAGTGGACCAGCCAAGGGCAAAGAGCCCACAGTGCCATTGGATAGACAAGTGCAGAATGCTCAGAGCCTCTCCCCACACCTAGGGGACAACAAGTAATGGAGAGACTGTGATTGCCTGAGGCACTGTCCCTCCAGTCCTCCTCCTGAGGCTGTCTCTCCTTACCACCCGCTAGCCAGAGCTTGCAGATAAATGGCACAATCTACCCATCCTTTCATCTTTAGGGCTCTAACAGCATTATGCAAATCCCAGCTATGTCCCTAGCAACCCAGTCCAAAGGCAATTTTGTATGCCTGTTTTTTTTTGTTTTTTTTTTTTTTACCTTGTGACAGATTTCATCCCCAAAGAGATGAGTCCAGTAGAGGACAGAAGTGACGGCTGCTGTCGTACAGTGTGTCTGGTTTCAAATGCAATGAATTGACGGCTGCAGCCTGAGGCACTGGTGTGATTTTGTTTAAACAAACATAAGCCAATTAAAAATACAAAGAGATTCAAGGAAAAGATGCTCTTAGCTGAAAGCCTCATGGGAGAATAATTTAAAGAACAGATCAATAGCAGTGAGAGAGATTTGTTCCCATAAGACCAAAAGCCAGCATGTAACAAATCTCAAGAAAGGCATTTATAAGACTGTATTTTGTGAGTGACTGTGGCATAAAAGACCAGTGCCTTAGCATAATTATAGTTAAATATTTACACAGTCTTAGCTGTTTTAAGAAAAGCAAATACTCTTGCAAGGATGATTTTCTTCTTTTCAATATATCATTGAAAATTACTGCTGTGCATAACTTTACTGTGAACATAATAATTATATAAATCTGCCTTCAAGGAAAAGAGTAGATGATAATGTTATCTTAGAAAAAAATCATGAAAAAAGGAACAATTTTCACTATTACCCACAGATTACTGTGTTCTCCCTGTCATTTTCCAGGTCACATCTTTTGGCTTCTAACATTTCTCACTCAGTTATGCACACAAACTCTTTAGAAAGTTTCAGAATAATAATAAATAAATAATTTTTAAATGGTCTGAAATTATTTACATAATATTTTTAACCCTCAATCGTAAAGTGCAAAATCTTCCAAGATTGATGTAGAAATAATATAGGATATCCTGGCTACCTTGCTCTTTAGACACCTAATTCAGATGTCTTAGTTAAGAAAGGATACCCCTAGATTTCAAATGTTGGAAGTAGAGAAGGGAAAATCACAGGGATAAAATATATATACATTCATATGTTCTCCAAAGGATGATTTAGAACAGCAATTCAGTTCAGGAATTATGATTTTGCCTCTTAGAGAAATCTTTTCCCTTTATTAAATGTCTAGCGATAATAGAAGAATGGGTATACTATACTGAATCCTCATGGTATAAAATTTGCTCTAAATTGGCCATTTGATAGAGCACCTGAAAAATCATTCTTCTGAAGCACAAGGGTTTTCTCCCAGACCTGAGAAATCTTGAGAGATTACTTCTGAGCTATCACATTTATCCATTTTGCACAGCAGAACAGAATGTCTTTGAAAAAAATATTGCAATTCTTTGTTGAGATGGGAATGGAAAGGTTCTTTCTGTAGTAAGATGACTTTAAAAACAGGGCATACAACAGATCCTTGTTGTTTGGTATCTCTGCTGTGCTCTGGGTTCATAAAATCCAAGGCAAACACGAGTTTACATTTGCTGGCAAAATGACCCGTTGTTTTAAACTGCTCAGAGGGTAAAATGGAGAAAGATTAATAATGCAGTGCAGCTGTTATAGGAAAAACCCATTGTGTTTTTACATTCAGCAAAACCATAGGTGTTCCAGAAAGTATGTTTCCACTCCGAATGTGGTTAAGACCCTCACAGGTAACTTAAACAATTTGATGACAGAATTTGAGATCCAGTTCATTTATTGCATTCCTGGAGATGACAATAACTAGGTAGCGACAAGTTGTCTTTAATGATTTCCAGTGCCAGGAGCTACTAAGATCCTATGCCAGCAGAAACTGTTCACTCTTAATTGTAACTTGCTCTATCAGGAAGCTTGGACTTGAGGGTACCACTTGATGTCAGGAGATAATTGTTGGGCAAATGCCAGGTGCTGGTAAATTCCCTGAAGCATTTGGCAACTAGTGAGCTTTAGCATATGATGGATATGATCCCTTTCTGTGTAATATAATTCAGATCTGAATGCATACATAGAGTATATGCATAAATCAGTTTCTTAAATGGAATATGCTTTGTAAAACAGGGAGAACATCTTTTTACATTCCCTCTGTAGCATTCATTGGAAGATCTAAAATTTCTAGTGAAAGCTAAGAATGTGGATTTACTTCAGGTACTTTCTGCTTATCTTTCAGATTATTGTTTGTGGTCAGAATTTCCCTAATAGCTCATGACGGAGATGCAGCTGTCATTAAGAAAAGCTTTGTGTTGAGAATAAGAACATAAAAACTTCTCAATCTTCTTGTTTAACTTGGGAAATTAAAGAAGTTCATCCACATAAAATACACTATTGCATTTGCTGATAAGTGGTGAAATCAGTAAAATAAGAAAAATGAAACAAAAGTATTACTTAGTTTTCTAAAATATACATGATTTACATGAGATTTTCATCATGTAACATCATTAAATAAAGGATGTGCTTTTCCAAGAGCTTCCTGCTAAGCCTGATGGGAGTCAACTGAAGTCTTCATTGTTTTTTGATCTGACATCAAATGTGACCACACATTTACACCAGTGGGCTGCCTTTGGTTCACCAATTGCAAGACAGAGTAAATATCCTTTAGAAAAAAATAGATTTTCAAGTTTTTTGTTAATAGGTCAAAATGGAAATTTAATAGTATTCATTAGAAGAATAGCCCCAAAATATCAAAGAAATAAAGCATGGAATGTATAGTACACTTATTTTTTTTCTACAAATATAATATAAATATTTATACATACTACTTAACTCCATAAAAAGAGTGAAACTTGAAAAGTTTGCTTACTACCAGATTGTCATTCATTGTGATTCTTCTGGTACTAAAATAGTAATGTGCATATTTCTATACATATAAGTGTATGTTTTTTATAAATACAGATTACCTAAATTGTTTTCAAGTATTAACGTTATCCAGAGAATAAAAAGAAAATGTTTTTGACAAGGGTGTGTTTTATAGAAGAGTCCTATAGACCATTAACCATATTTATATGCTGTAAATGGAGAATTTTTATCCATTTTTACATACTCTTATTTATTTGAAAATAGCAACGATTATCTTAATCATCAAATTAATAAAGAAACCAGTGTTTAAATGCAGCATACATGTCTGGTAATTCTTTCTTAGAGATTTCCTGTTATTTTCAGTCTGTGCTTCAGTCAATAATTGTTAACAAAGGGATAATGTAATTGTCTGAGTAATTGTGTAATGTGATCTTCAGAGAAAGATTAGGCCTCTGTTGTTGTTTAGATCAAGCATCAGAAAGCTTCAATTTCTTTCATGGGCCACTGAAGTTTATCTCGTGGAATTGGCATATTTTGTGGGTAATGTTTTGATCTTTCTGAGTCTTGTATTTTCAGGCTTGGAAATAATGTCAGTGACTGTTAATATTCTTACATGCAGTTAACTAATATTCCTAGAGTGTTTAAAATGCACTCTGTGGCAGGCAGGAATTACTTTGGATAAATAGCAAAGGTTACAAATTCAATGGTCAAAATTCCGGAGTGTGAGAATAAATATGTAAACAATGACCTAATAAAATGAATGCCACCTTTGGATATCTTTAATGCCTAACACAGAAGATGAAAAGTGTATTTTTCATTTGCAGTTTACTTTTCAATTACACACAGGACTTCTTGGAAGTGACTGTGGAGAATATGTACAGGTGAATACCTCTTCCAAACATTTCCTCCTGAAGTGCCAATCCAAATCAGAACAATGTGGTTCCCCATCTGCTGCACCTCACCTACTGTGGGGTCGCAGAGCCCATGCTCTCCACAATCCTCCCCCAATTGACATTTCTGTTTGAAGAATTTGGATATTAATGGATCGTGAGTGTAGTTCAATACATTTTCCTACATTTCTTTTTTGCTATAGGTTAAAGGTATGTCCAGGTCTGGCCTTTTGAAGAGTTATGACTTCTCTATATATTCATGTCAATTCATATTAAAAATTAATTGGGCTACTTCTGTTCTTTCTTTTCTTCCAATTAACGACAACCCAAGAAGAAGCAATTTGAAAAGCAGACACCCAGGAAGTAAAAGAGTATGCTGTTTGTATGATAAACTTCTCTATCTCAGCATTATAGAGATGTTAATGCTAAAATGAAGTCTGGCATTGTTTTCTCATGGCTGAGTGAGTGGCAGACTCTGGGGAGAACGTTCCAGAGTTCTCATCTTGTAACTTTTCTCCTTTTGTCATTCTGCATAATTGCTGTCACCCAGGTAAAGCTGGATTGTTTCTTCCATGGCAAATTCTCTCCCACACAACCCTTTGACCTTCAGGCAGCAAGAGCAGCAGGGCTTCATATCTCTGAAGAAAATAACTACTTGAAGAGGAAGTGCTTTGGAGTAAACGATGCCTCTAAATTAGAAAACTAAACAAACTGCTTTCTTGCCACAAACTGTGACACCTGGGAATATTTGCCTAGAATTAATAAAAAATACGACATCTGAAGAACTGAGGTGCTTAATCATGTGAACAATTTAAGCACAAATTTGAATACAGCTGCGACGATTTCTTAATTATATGTAGAATTCTGATAAATACATAAGCAGCTTGTGTTTTGTCAACAGACATTAGAATGAGTTATGAGCTCATGTTAGTTCTCCAGTTCTTTGATACTGTATACCCTGAATAAGTCCTTAAGTAATTGTCCTTAACAATGCTAATATGGAAAAATTGTGATAATTTGATCAGTAGGTATCTTATAAAAGAGTGTTTTTGATGATTGTTTTTAGCTTTGACCTTTGCCAAGAGGTTAAGCTTTTTTTTTGCAAAAAATGGCTTTAAATCGCCTCCTCAGATCTTTTTTTTTTGGCTCTCAGGGGAAAAAAAAAAGCAATTTGATATTCACCTTGGAGGCACATTCTCCTTAAAATCACCCAGAAAGGACCAATGCGTAATAATTCATTGTGGTACCAATTTGTTAATTTGATCAGATTAGTTTCTATATTAATTTGGTGATTTAGTCATTCAATCTATTGGTATATTGATTCTATTTTAATTGAGACCTTAATTTAATTATTCAATTATTCCAGTTTTAATTAGCAGAGTAAAACTGTAGGGTATTAGCTCAGTAATTGTACCATATTTGGTAATCTTTGATAAAGAGTCTGTTTGACATACTTTATTTTTAGATATCTGTTTAAAAAAGAAGTTTTTATTTCAAAATATATTGATAGCAAACAAACAAACAAACAAAAACAAATAAAAAACATATAAAGAGACTTATTATCAGGACAATTTGCAAACCTTTTTAAGTGTAGTTTCAGTTTCAGATTTCAATCCCTCACTCCTCACTCTATATGATGCCTTTTTTATGCATAAAATCTACATTTCACAGAACATCATCTTTTACAGTCAGACTTCTCAGTTTTTTGATGGGTTTAACTCCAAATGTAGATTAGGAATACAGAATGTCCCTTTAAGGCATATAACCTTAAGGACAACAATGATTCTGACTCCTGCTATGTTAGGAAATACTACTTTTCTGAAAGAGTGGTCAAGCACTGGAATGGGCTGCCCAGGGAGGTGGTGGAGTCACCGACCCTGGAGGTGTTCAAGGAACGTTTGGATTTTGTGTTGAGGGATGTGGTTTAGTGAGAACTATTGGTGATAGGTGGATGGTTGGACTGGATGATCTTGTAGGTCTTTTCCAACCTCGGTGTTTCTGTGATTCTGTTTGTGATTCCTGGTTATCTACGTGACTAAACGCTTTCAGTATTTTATTTTTTCTACTCTCCCATGTCATGATTCTTCAGAAGCAACTCAAATATTTTAAGCAGTTGGTTAAAAAGCAAGAAATTATGCATCATATACACTACAACCATGACTTTATTGCCCTTTGTTTCTCCATTCCTGTACTTTTATATGGAGCCTTAAATTTATTAGTGGTTTTAAAGATCGTGCAAATAGAAACATCCTTCATAGAAAAGCTGAGAAAGTATGTACCTACGTTTTAATTTAAAAAGTTAAATTAAGGATGTTGTATTGGAGATGTTGTATCTGACCATATCACATAGTGACCATACATTTCTAAGCAATGTCATTCTCTTTCTACCTCAGACTACTTTTTCTTTTTTGCCTGTAGCTGCTGTTTTATCAGTCCTACACTAGTAAGATGCTCTGATGGTAGGATATGGGCAAGGCCTTGGAATGCCCAGCAGAAGTCACCTTGAGGACCAGAACTGTCAGTCCAATGCATAGAACTATGGAATAAAGCACATCTGACATACTTGACATATTGCGTGCTTTTTTTTTGTTGTTGTTGCAGTGTAGGCAAAAAACTGTGAGGAGAATGAATGAATGCACCCTGAAATCCAAGAGAGTAAGCAAAGCTGTAATATAACTTGCTATTCTTTTGATAGCTATTAGATAGTCCTGCATTTCTATAGATTCTATAGCAGCCAAAGTTTTTTTCTAGAAGTGTAACTTTTTCCCCTTCAGTTTCTGTAAAGTATAAACCACCAGTTTCCAAACAGTTTAAGCAAATGAAAACAGATTCGATTTTCAGAAAGACAAAAATTCCTTAAGGTATAAACAGTAACACAGACAGCACTGCACATTTACTTAGAAGGTGAAGGAGAGTAAAAGACTAGAATTTTAATATTATTTGTTTTTAAATATCATAATTGTTGACATTTCTTTTAGGGCATAGAAGCAGCATTTATAGAATTTCCTATTTTACTCTGAGAGTTAAGAACCGATTGGAAGAAAGCTTTTTTCCCTTTTCCTTTTTGTTTTTGTTTTCCACTTTTCATTGTACTGAATAAAACTCATAAAACTCACAAAACCTGACCTCTCCATTTACTCAACTAGATCAAAGACAGTCCACTTTGAGGGCAGTTTAAGTCCTGGCTATGTCCTTTGAAGGTTGAGTTATTGCAAATGATGTCATTGTGGAAAAGGGGCAATAAACTTGGATGATCAGTGGGTAGTGACTATTGCCATTGCTGTATAGTTTGGATTTACAAGCAGCAAGGTTCAAACACTTCACACCCTTCACTGCAGAAATGAACTGTGTAGAGGACTCAGTGGTCTAAAACCCAGTACAAGCCTACATTTTTCTATCTGTCAAAAGATTTCAGAAGTAATTCATTGTTACAGCTCCCTGGAGTGAGAGTCTGCTTGTCCATCTGATTTTCCTGACTGAGTGCTTTAAACATTCTCTGAGGAGAAAACTGTTCTAGTCTTGTTTCCAAAGCATAATAGTGAAGAGGGGAAGTGTGAAACCATTTGGAGTACTTCTTCCCTGCTGTCATGTTTTATCACTATTCTGGTGTTTTGTTCATGAGTAGCTCTTGATTGCAGACTTCATAGTCAATATTATTTCTATGTGCTGGCTGGTGCCCCTCTGAAAGATTTTTAGGTTTCAGAAATCAGACATGCAATAATTTTTATAATCAATATTTCAAATAAAGTGAAACAAAATACTCTTAGAAGTGTAAGTCAGATGCCAGACTGAATTGCAGAGTGAGACCGGGATTTTTCTGATGAAATTTTTGTGGAAAAGAAAAGAAGAGGATGAACTTTTTGGCAGCATCTGTTGTTGTAGTACAAGGGGAAATGGCTTCAAGTTAGAGGAGTGAAATTTAGATTGGATGTAATGAAGAAGGTTTTTTTTATTCTGCTGGCTTTTTTTGTTGTTGTTGTTTGTTTGTTTGTTTGTTTTTCATGTTAAAAGTAGTGAAACACTGGCACAGGTTACCCAGAGGTGTGGTGGCTGCACCATGGAGACATTCAAGGTCAGGCTGGATTGGATTCTGAAAGACCTGATCGAGCTCTAGATGTCCCTGTTCATTGCAAGGCACTTGGACTAGATACCTCTAAAGACCTCCTCCAGGTCAAATGTTTATATGGTTCTGTGATTCTAGGACTGACAGAAAGGTTCAACTCCTAGTGCCATACCACCGACATCTGCCTCTGATGTTGTGTGATGTTGTGATATTCTATAGTAGGAGACATTTCTTTCAGACCAGCCCTCATATTTCTGCTTACTTCACTAGGGGAAAAATTTAAAGTAAGCTATCCTCATCAGCTGATGAAGCTTAATTTTATGAAATACAGAGAGAAGTCATCTTGCTCAGCTGGCAGATTTTTGCAATTTTTTCCCTACTCTGCTTAAAATGACCTTCATATCTGTTTGGTTTTTTTTTGTTCAGGTTATATTGGATATTGCCTATGGGAAATCAGCTTGCCCAGTGCAAAATGCAGTCAAAGTGATTATTGTAAAAAACTACCAAATGTAAGATACTCGGTGCTGTGATTCATAGGAGCTTATAATCACTTTCCTCTATGCTATTATTACAGAATTCTTCCTGACTGATTTGCATTTTGATGATGTACCTCTGCTGTGTGTTAAGTGATGTACCAACACACATTATTAGAGTGCATCTTTCAGGAGCAATGGTCCACCAGAGCTATATAAAACAATTGAATGCGTATTAGCTGAATAAAGCCAGATGGCATCATCTCATTCTGTGTCAAATTTTCTGAATGAATTAACTTTCTACTTGTACCTGGTCCATCACAGAAAAGTGAATAAAAACAACCTTTTTTCAAATTATTATTATTTTTTTCCTGTTACCTTGTGTTTTGCTTTTCTTTTAAACGTTGTTTCCATATCCATCAGCCAAAGAAACTGGGTAACTGTGATTATCATTATCCCAAACAACCCCCAGATTTAAGTATGTATTTTTCCTGAAAATTAGGGAAATGAGAAAGATAATAGGGGAATCAGAGATGAAATATACCAACAACCCTCCACCTGAGACAGTCATCCCTGCATGTGCATAAAGGTGACATTATTCTTGTCAATAAATTACCACCTTAATCCTTAGCAACAGGCTTGCTTTAATCAATTCTGGAGGATTTCCACCAGGGCACAACAAACATGTTGATTCAAGACTTGCTAATAAAATTACTTGTTAATTCAACATTAATTAAATTGTAATGTGAATAATAATTTCTCTTCTGTAAATATCATTTCATTTTGTGATGTAAATGGAGAAGAAGAACAGCTGAGGATAAAAACTGATGCTCTAACGAATCTTAGGAAGAGAGAATGGCTTTTTTGGCAGTTCTATCTGTCGGGAGGGTAACAAACTGTAACATTATGCTCTGTAACCTTATTAAGCAGAATGCTGTGAAGAAAAAACAGCACTGTTCTTTTTAAAAAAACAGCATAAAAGAAATTTGCCATCCTGCTCACCAGGGGTTGGAAGTAGGTAATTGTAAGATCTCTTCCCATCCAAGCCTCTCTATGATTCTGTGATATATTTCCGTATAAAACAATGGAACTAGTGAACTGTCACTTACTAATGCAGTACTGGTTTGTCGAAATTGTGTGGAGGTCTAAAATTTTGGATCCTATAAATACTCAGTCCACAGAGAGATAATTTATTGATCAGTTCAGCAGATTGGCTAAAAATAAATGCAGGATACAAAATTCTAAGTAGTAGTTGAAAATGTACCATCACAGTGTATCATTTGCACTGCATTATGCTAAAGTATTCGTATATAAAACTGACCCTGTTAGCTTAATAAAGTATTCAGACTTAGTACAAGAAAATATTCATGTTGTCTTCCCTGTCTTCTAGATCTCTTTCTCTTTCTTTTGTAAACTCCCAAATTTATTAATTTAATCTGTGTAAACAGTCACCAGTGCTAGATAAACCTTCTGTGATGCCTTGATATGTTATCATTGTCAGTTCACAAACAGTAAGAGTGGGAAATGGCATCTTCCTCTGAGCTATTATTTTGTGCTTTATATCAGGGAGATTTGCCTTATTATGAAGGAGGTTACAACTTTTTAATGATTTCTGAGCTCCTCAATGTTCAACACAGCTTGACTTCTCCTTCCCTATGAACTTTAATACTAGTACATGCCTTGAAGATATAAAATTTAACCTCTTCTCTTTATAGTTATCAAAGAACTTTGCTATAGATATATTATCCATTCCTTCTTGTTCTAAAACAAGGAACTTAAAGGGAGAAATTAAAAAAATGAGTGGCAGAATGACTCAACAAAGATACCAGGGTAAGCATCCAGATTGTAGAATTCTTTGGTCTAAGAGGAAGCCTTAGATCACGTTACCTTTTTTTTCTAAAAATAATGGATTTGAACTTTATTTCAAGACAAACCGTCAGTGATAGTTAAAGGGCACTGGAAGAAAAGAAAAAACACTGAAGAATAGCAAAGCCAAGACTGACTACAGAAAAGGAAGGGAAAGACCTTTTTTCTCCCAGCTGCAAGCTGCTTGCTGGCTGTGACTTTCAATAACACTTACTCATGACCCTGTCATCTTTTAACTTTCACTTTTTTATTTTTAAAAGAACAGATAAATAACAGATATTACTCAGCTCTTGATTTGGCTTTTTCAATAAGAAGTGAGACTTAAACTCTGCTGCTGCTATAAGTGCAGTTGAAAACCATCAGTTTAAGTAAGAAAATAAATAAAATAAATCAGGTGGGAACAAAACAGGAAACTTTATTTTTTATTAACCTTTTATTAACATTAATACTCTGCAGTAGGAGATTCACACAGTGTATGTAGAGAAACACGTTTAAGAGTAAAGAACTTTTGCTTACACAGGAAAAGGTTAGAACTTACTTAAGAACTTGAAGTGTCTCCCAGGATTTGTCTTCAAATAAAATTTCTAGTCAAGCCTATATGAGTTTCTTTGACAAAAGTCTGGAACAGATCCAGAAGGAGATGTGTAAGACCAAACTTGTCTTTCTGAAAGTCTCTACTTTTCTGTTGCCTGATGCTGTGACTTCCTGACCTCCAGAGATTCTGTAGATTTTTGCTTCACATTGCCCCAGATCCAGCCATCAGGTTTTCTTTACATACATGTACAATATTACATCTGTGGAATCTGTGTCCTGTCACAGTTGTCAGATATGTTGATGACTTTTATGCTTAATGTAAAATGCAGTACATTTTCTAGGAATAGCCATGATAGTTCAATGCTAAAAATTTAATGTGGTCTTTAAATAGTAGGCTATAAAAACAGATGGTAATTACTGTCTTCATATAAACCAATGACTTCTGGACATTTCATATTTTTTGTTTTCCGCAGAGTCAACAGTGGCAGCACTTATTTGTTAACTGCAGTACACCATAGAGTTTCAAGCTCTTTTTGACAGTCATAGAGAAAGAATAAAGAAAAAGTTGGTCTTCTCAGGCAGGAAAAGGACTTGAATCTGAACTATCTTACCTTGGGGATGTAAAAGTACTTGTCTTCCCTTTGTGCCCACTCCCTTTTATAATAGTGTTTTTCAAAAGAATATGAGGAATCTTTTCATTAAGAGTGAAATTCAGATTTGAAAGAAGGTGCACTGCATAGAAACATAATAATAAGAGGATCAACTGAGGCAATGGTAGTGTGAGCACCATGGACACGTTCTTGCTATTTCATGACTGTGAGATAGAAAGAAACTAATGCATGTCTTGTGTCTATCCTGGCTCCTGGTTTCAAGGGAGAGGAGCCAAATATGCGTTAGAAATGAGAAGAACATTGCTTGTACTGATAATTTTAAAAATTAGAATGACAAAATGTCCTCTGTGAAACATGCTGCTCTTTAGAACAGAAGGTGCATAGAACATAAAGTTAATTCATTAACCTCACTTTCCTTGTTCATCGGTTAGATTTTCGCATCTGTACAGTTAAATGACACATTTTAGGGGCATTTCTCTCCAATGTTTTTATAAATGATCTGGATGCAGGACTTGAACTTTTACTAAGGAAGATTTGCTGACTCCCTCAAAGGTGGAGAGGCCTTGAAGAGAGATCTTGACAAACGATGGCTGGGTAATCACCAATTGTATAAAGATTAGTAAAAGCAAGTGCTGGATTCTGCACCTGGGCCTAGCAGACCCTGGATATATGTACATATTGTGGAATGAGAGGCTGAAGAGCAGCCTCACAGAAAAGGATCTGGGGGTTTTGGCTGATAGCAAGTTAAACTTCCACTACCAGTGTGTCTTAGCATCCAAAAAGCCAACACTGTCCTCAGGTACACCATGCCCAGCACTGCCAGCTGGGTGAGGAAAGAGGCTGTCTTGCTCTACACTGCACTGGTGAGGCCTCACCTCAAGCACAGTGTGTAGGTTTGGGCACCACAATATAAAGACAAAAAGTTTTAAAGAGTGTCCAAAAGAAGGCAACCAAGCTGTTGGTTTTAACAAAAAAGAGGCTTTGTTAGCTAAAGGCAGGACTAGAGCAAGAGAATGGCAAATTCTCTCAATTTAACTGTGTGTTTTATTTATAATTAGGCAAGCTAATATGTTTTAGATCACATATGCTTTTTGTAGCAATTGTGAACCTCAAGTAAATTGGAGAAATCTGGGAGGAGGCTATTTCTATACACACTGAGAAAGGATTCATATTTTAGAGAGTAGTTCATGTGAAATGGGCTCTACCACCAAAGTTTTGTAAACTCAGAGCTGCTTAAGCTAGTTGATTAGTTCTCTCCATATTGATTGAAGCAAATATATGCAAATTTTATACTGTGTGTATATTACTGTAGCTGCTGTATTTATGACTGAATTGCTCTAGCTCCAAAAGGGCAAGGTAAGTTACTTTAGAAATTTTGTTTGGATATATCATATTTGTGTTCTTAATTATGGAGTTTTCTTGATGAAGGATTATCTTGCATTTTTCACATTTTTTCCTAGGTTAAGTAAGGTAGGTTACACTAGATCAAGGCTGAAAACAACAAAAAAAGTAATTGTAGTAAAGCCAAACACATCTAGTTTTAGTTGCCTGTGCACTTTTGATATCACTAGAGAGTCAATAGCTGTTTAAGTATTCTTCTCTCCATTTCTGCTTGTTGTAACAATGTCGTGTGTTAATGCTTTGCTGAAACTACATTTCCTGTTAGTAACTATGCAGTATTAACTGCATAGCAGGGAGAGTTGAAGAAGCTTGGAATGATCTGATTCAGAAGACTATTAACTGCTGAAACCTGTGCTAGTATCTTAGTACACCTAATTTAATAGATCTAGTTTTACTTATTGGAAATTAAATTGTGCATCAGAAAAAATGTCCATCTAGAGCCAGTCAGTTCAGATGGATTATAGGTTTGATGATTGTGGTATTGACTTTTTCTAGTTACCTGATGGAAGAAAAAAATTATGTGGTAACTACGAATGACGCAGAATCTGAATGGCTTCTCAGCCAACCTGAGTTGTGTCGGTGCACTCTGGCTGGGTTGAGTCTATGCATCTACTTCTTACAAAAACACAGAAAAATTATCCAGTCTTTTCTTCTGGCAACTGTTTAATATTAGGATATCCATTATGTTGTCCTACTATTTGGGAATAAATGTCCCTAATGTATTTTGTATCATACATAGACAGGAAGTCTGTTAAATGGCATGTAAGCTCAATTTGCCATAACTGTCTTGAAAAATGAAGAGGCTCCAATTACGTGACACAATATTCAGACAGCCTGACATGCTGGTGGGCGTTTTTCAAACAACCTTATGCTGATGGTTGCTTTTCTATATTGTTGTTTCCTTAAAGCAAAACAAAACCTTTCATTCACCTGATGCTGGCTGCTCAGCAAGTCAAACAGGAAAAGATCAAGGGTTAAAGAGAAGAAAGGCTGTACTTAAGTCCAGACAGACTGAAGATCAGTGTGGTAAGAAAGATGAGGAAAATTCTCTGACAGCTATGTAGGAAACATGAGCCTAGATAATGAGAGAGCTTTTTTAGGAACAAACTTCCTCTTATTTGTCTTTACTTTTGTGGAATTAAACCAGATTGTAATTATGATTCCTGGCCATATATCTTTATCCAAAAATTTGTGATAAATTGCTTTCTGACAATAAAAACGTGTTATTTATATGACTGCATATTACTGCACATATTGCCAATGATATGAATTTGTAAGATAACTTTGTTTAAGAAGAATTAAAAAGCAATTTATTCGTAATGTTCATCCTGTCAAATGTACATTAAAGACACATGATTTGCAGACATACTATATAAATTATTATATATTCATTCTTTTTCAATATCGCTGTACATACTATTACTTATTTATTCATAAACACTTTTCAACTATAATTTTAGAAATTTCTGATGTTCCAAAGATAGCTAATATCCATTGCTTAAGCATTCAGTGTTTTTCTGTTTGTTTGTTTGTTTGTTTGTTTGTTTTCCACAATAACTCTGTATTTTACTTTATTATTTTCTTTTTATCTTGCTGTGATGAAATAACCATGAGATGCGCATATACCCATGGAAACTGGCCAGTGAAGAAGTGCTCTTACACAGGCCAGGGTTCTGATTCAGATTCACAGGTATTAGCTGGAAGCTTGTAAACATTTCTCACAGTTTCTTGGCCATAAATGGTGGGAAATCTCTTGAGATTAGTGTTTCTTATGGAGTGACTGACTGTTTTGTCTGAAATCCTGTTAGAGTAATTCTTCTCACATGATTGCTGTCATCTTCAGTATAGAGAAGGAAAATGCATATCCGTTCCTGTCATACTCATGGGGATACATCAGCTCAACAACCCCTTGCTGGCATTTGGAACAGTTGGATGGAGGTTCAATTTTCCCATCTCTAATTTAGGCTGGATGAAATCAATTGAAATTGTACTTTATCTCTAGAAACAAGAAAATTGGTATGCCATATATACCATACATTTTCCTTTTTCATCTTTTTTTTTAATTGCAGGTTGTATGCAAAATACAAAGAGGAACATTAACTTAAATATGTTAAATTATAGATGCTAGAAACATAAAGACAGTAATGCGCTTACTACTCTTTCAGTGAATGTTCTTTAAATTAGATAGCATTCTTCTTTCTTAGTAAATAGTGGCTGCCTAGATGCAAAATATGATTTCCATATTGGAGACTGTACAATTGGGAACTGAAGGGGCAGCAAGATTAATGAGATTTAGAGATTGTTTATACTACCTAACTACTCTAACTCACATTCCATAATAAAAAGAAAGGAGTGTTGAAAGACCAAAGCTAGTTTTTTTCTGTCTGGTGTGTCCTGAGGTTGGTATAGCACTTCAGTGGAGAACAAAAACCAAATGTTACTAATGAAATTCAGAGGCTATGACAAAGTCTTTGTTTTTACATTCAATATATATTTTATAGAGGTTCCTTTTTTTTTTTTTTTTTTTTTTTTTTTTTTTAATCTTTTCTTACAAATTTTAAATTCCCATTTACTGGAAGTAAATTAGAGATATGACTTCTCTTTCACGGTCTATGACAGCATAAAAACTGTTTCAGTTTTATAGCTCCACATCCCCAAGGAGCCTTGAGGCTGAGCATTTATACTGCTTAACAGCAGGGTTTTTAGATAACATGGCTAGACAGTATCTCTATGATTACAATGACTTTTCCTTAAGGAAATATAATGGAAGTCTTGGCTAATGTAGTTGCCTTGCTACAACATACTTATTATTTAATAAGGTTACTAATGTTAGAGTTTAAACCTGAATGGTATGTTTTAAAATTATTTGAGCTATTATTTATGTTTGCATATATTATAAGTATGCCTTATATAATAGTATGTATATGTACATGCATAAATACTTTCAAAATTAGAAACAGAATCAACTGATTAGCAGAACTTCAGTTAAGAATTATTTTATAATGTACACTGAAAATCTCTATTTCTCTTCCTTCAAGAAGCTGTTCTGTTAAGAGAAGTGTAAGGAAGCTTTGACTCTTGATTAAATATTTATGTGGGTCTGGCTGTTAGGTCATGTTCTATAATAGCTTTTATAACTTGGCTATTGCAATTGCAATTCAGCAATCAAATATTTTTTGTAATACACCTATTGGTATCTGTGGCAGAAAATCATAAATGCTTAATAAATTAGAACTATTGTATAGATCTATCCTATTGCATATCATAGGATTATGACACAGTCGAGAGAGCTGAGGGAGGTTAGTGAAGAGATACTTGACTTTTAATGTATGATTCAAGTCCTAACTTAATCAGTAATTATAGCAAACACTGTAGTTTCTGCACATATTGTTCATAGTGGATAACTACATTATTGAAACATCTAAGTCTTTGCAAGAGAGACAGAAAAGTGAAAATTACCCTACTAAAGTTTATGCTTAATTTTATTTTTATTTTTTTCCAATATATTTTTAGATTAGGATTGAGACAGCTCATCAACATTTTTTCCTCCAGTGAATTCACATTGTCATAAATTAAAAATAACCTCAGTGACTATTCTTTTCCTTAGAGATAATCATATGGCATCAGTTCCAAGGTAAAAGCATTTTTCTTCTAATCTCTAAAAGGTTCAAAATACATTTTGTGCACACATTAGCTCTTAAAGCTGCATCAGTATCTTTTGAGGACATAGTACCCTTAATTCCCTTCGGAGTGAATATAAGCTGCAGGATTTGGATACTCCAGAATGGTTTCCACTGCATCTTGCAAGGATCAGCTTCCCAAATAACCATTTTTATAACACTGAGCTGAGTAAAACACTGGTAAGAAATCACATTCCTGGCATTCACTCTTTCGGTGCTATGGCAGACTGATTAGCAGCAGACTGCTTTAAGTGAACCATCAGTCAGTGTGACTGTTTCTCAGTCTAACTTTCAGTTTATTACTGCACTAAGGAGGTATGTGGTGTAATGACAGATGTACTATCTTGTATATTTTTTTCTGTAAGATCAATAAGTACATTGACAGGGAAGGCCTTGTGGAAGCCATTGAACCAGGAGTTTTTAGAAGAGCTATTGTTGAGCTTTATAGGTATGCCTGTATTTGCAGAAATCACTTCTTTCTAAAAATACTTGATCCACAATTCTACTGCATAGGTATATTCAAAGTCACATTTAACTCATGAAAAAATCACTTCTTACTACTCCTTTTCTATGATCCATAGGCCAGACTGGGGGATTCTGTCCTTTCTCATGCTTCAGCAGAAGTAGGATCTTATTTTTTATCTGCGAAGCCAAGACAGTGGAGTCCAAAACAGTTTTGTTCTCAGATCCAAGACTGGAAGCAGGATAAGAGAGGAGAAAAATGCTTGACTTGCTTGACTTTTATCATCATATGGAGTATAAGACCTTTTATTTACTATTGCATATTTATGTTTGCTAGGACCTGACAACATTATGAAGCCGATGATAAGAATTTTGTTGACATGAATAGCTTTTAGAGAATAGACTGAGGAAATCTGGGAAACAAAGATTGATATTACAGGATTTCTTTACAAAATAAGTTCTGAAATATAGTATAATATTTCTTCATCTGTAGAGTGTCTGAGAAACATAATTATTACGTTAGATGTCTTTTACTAATAATGGAAAATAGACTATTTATGTACTTGTTCTTGTTTCAGCCAAAACAGTGTTGATAGCATATGAAAGTATGGTTGTTGTTGAGTGATGGGAGTGCACCCAGGGTAGGGCTGTGCCACTCAGAGTGAGCTGGTGTGAGGCAGAGCAAGAACATGTGGCCTGAATTAGGCAAGAGGCTATTCGTACCGTGTGACATCATATAGAAGGCTATATATTTTTGGAGGGTGGCCATCCCATCTGTGGCGGATTGACTGGGTGTTGGTTGGTGAGAGGGTGTGTTGCAGTGTGTTTTTTAGCAGGCAGTTATCAGGGCTTTGGTCAGTGTGGGGTAGCTGCATTGAGGATATATGCATGTAATTGTGTTGTTTTTTCTTGTTTTGCTTTTTTTTTTTGTTTGTTTGTTTGTTTCCTTTTGTTGCAAGAAATCACATCTATTATAAGTGTAAAAGAAGGTATTCTTTCATTAGTTGAACTAACTGTCCTACTTCTTTCATATTGGAGATGTGAGAAATACATTTTATAAACTAATATACATACAAGTAGTGCTAACAGAATCACAGAATTTCAGGGGCGAGATTGTTGAGTCCCCTGATAAAGTAGTTACCATACAGTAGATCACACAGGTAGGTGTCTACACAGGTCTTGAATATCTCCATAGAAGGAGACTTCACAGTCTCTCTGGGCAGTGCTTTGTCACCTTTACCATGAAGAATTTATTCCTCATGTTAGTATGGAACTGCCTATGTACATGCTTTAGGCCATTACTCCTTGTTCTATGGCTATACACCACTGAGAAGCGCCTGGACTCATCCATTTGCTTCTCACCTCCCTTTAGATATTTATAAACATTTATCAGATCCTCCCTCGATCTTCTTTTCCCAGGCTGAACAGACCCAGGCTCAACCTTTCCTTGTATGAGAGATGCACCAGGCCCTTTATCACCTTAGAAAGCAATAGAAAGCGTTCCCAGCAGAAGACTACCACTGGCTGGGCAGGAAGCTTTTGCTTCAGCACTTCCTGCGTCTGTTTCTATTTCATTTGAAGGTTTGTATTGGATTGGCCCTACTGAAGTCAAAGCTCCTAGATTTTTTTTTTACTGACAGGACTGGAACATGTTCAAGTGCAAATTCTCAAGGAGGTACTTATATAAAGAGCCCAAAATCAAGAAATAGATCAGGTCTGTTGTTCTTACAGAGGGCTAAAGCATGTGCAGGGAAGTGCTGTGGAACTTTTATGAACAAAACTGAGAAAGATGAGCAAGATATATACATGGTTTTGGAGTGAGAAGAGCCAAGTAAGAATAAGAATTTTTACAAGAAGAGAGAAATTATGTTAAGACTGATGTAAAAAACAGAAGATATTGGAAAAGAAGTGGCAGAAGGAAAGAAATGGAAAGACAGTTCCTTTAACTTTTACCCCTTCATGAAAATCCTCATAATCATTGCTATTGCAGAGATTTATCTTTGGTGAATAATTTTTTTTTTTTATGTTTGTAAACTTATGTCCATTTCTCTCTCCCACTTGATGGTGACCTCCTCTTTCATCTTCTAAAGTAATCACTGAAGAAGGCAGAAAGAGAAATTTGAGAAATAAACACATATACCTTCCATTTGGGAAAAGGAATGTTCTGTAGTGCTAACTCAGAGGAAGGAAAGAATTCCTAAGTTGAGAAAAGAAGAAATTTTAGAACTCATTAAGGTTCCCTGGAAGAGGTCACGTACTTTTACTTTAGTAAAACTTTCTTTCACCAGCCTTCACCAAATTTCTAGTAAAAAAATTGCTCTATTTACTGAGACAGCTTCTCAAGTGTCTCAGTAAAAACAAGCCAAAGCAAACAAACAAACACTTCCTTGAAAGCCTGAAGCTCTCTCACATGCTTAAAATCTTTCATTGTTTCTTCAACATGATTGAAAAATCAATTTTCTGTATTGCAAAAAGTTATAGAGATTACTAACAAAAAGTTTATTTTAGAAATTTTGTTAATTAAGATGTTTATTTGGCACACATTTAATATTGTATTTGTTGTTTTATTCCTTGGACTTGTATTTTACATATAAGCGATTATTTATGAACAGAAAAAAAAATTACACTAAATAAACTGAATAGTAGAATACTTATTTTCTTTATCACTGAACCTCCAAACTTTGAAGGTAGACTTTCATTGGAAATTATTTCATATTTCACATAGAGAGGGATAAGAAAATAGAAAGGACATTTTTTTTGTAATGTTTTGGCAAGTTCTTGTGTCCAGACTTCAAAAGGCTTTTGCAAAATTGAAAAGGTAGAAAACATTTAGAAGAAATGTTTATCTTCTATAAAGCTGCCAAACTTCAAAAGCTTGTGAAACCCTTAACCCTTTTCTGGAAGCACTTGATGGAAAATAATGATATGAAGATTTTTTTTCTGAGCTAATTTAGTTGAGTTCCCAACTACAGGTTCATTTAGTTTAAATTGGTTTAAATTGGAATTCACATTTTCTCCTCTCAGAATTACCTGATTAGTTTCAAAGGCTGATTAGTATTTACTCTATGCACAAAGAAATATTTTGCTTTTTCCACATTGTTGCTTTATTGTCTTACTATTGCAGATTATTCAAGACCAATACTAAAAAGGGAATTAATTAGTATTAAGGAAATGTGTTTCTATGTAACTCAGCACAGTAATGTATGAGTGCTTGACTATGCTTATTTAATTTTACAATCCTGTAAAACAGAACTGGATGGTACCTCTCTAAGACAAATGAATCTTCAAAGTAGTTTGAGTTGTCCAGTGTCGTGATGTTTTTAGGATGTTTTCTTTGGTATGAGCTTACTGTCTTTGGCATGAACTTACTGTCTTTGGCTGCATTTGGAAATACTGAGCATTAATGCATTTGAGCCTATATTCTCAGAAAGCCAGGACTGTACCATTAGTAACCACATTTGGAATAACTGCATACTTGAAGACTCGTGATGGGCTTAGCAACCTACCTTAGATGACCATGACTGGGAAAGGAGCATGGACAAGATCTCCAGAGTTCCTTGCCAGCAACAACTGTTTGATGATCCCATGATTCTTTGCCGTAAGGCTCTCTCTTCTGTTCCTCATATCCTCACCCTGTCCAGTAATACAGCATGATCAAGCTGCCTTCTACAGTGTGAAGCAAAATGCCAAACTTTTTACACAGTGAAAAGCCATTCATTTTCTCACACATTTTTCAGGAAAATCTGAACTTTCCCTAAACTTTTACGCCTGAATTAGATGCATCCTATGCAGAATGGATAACTTTAGACAAATGCAGAACTAAACATTACCAGGCTTTTTTGAGAGAAAGAATGAAATTTCCTTAATAGTAGGAGGCATTCTCAGCACTCTCTATGTAACAAGGATGTTTAACGGAAACACGAACCACACGAAGACAAGATTTCTGTTCAGAGAGGTAGTTTAATGGAGAAAAAGCATAATGAAAAGAAGCTGGATATAAGATGCATATTGTAGTAAAAGTAAGTTTTTAAAGAATTGCTTGCATTTGTTTACATTTTCAAATCAAGTTTTGAGTTTTAAATACATATGCACTAAGGTGACTGTAAGTTTTCTTGATATAGATTTCATGGAATCTATGACTTGAGCTATGCAGAAAGTCAAATTCAATTCTTAACATGGTCTTGCCTGGCTTTAAATTTTTTGTGTATGAAGTTAGCTCTGAAGAAAATTTCTTAAATGACTTGAGCCCACAATTAATATCACTTTAAGGAAATCTGTTAATCACTTTAAGGAAATCTGGATTTGGCTACCTTAAGACACATGAGAGATGAGAGCTTAAACATTCTCTCTTTGTTCTCTCATTAGTAGAGAACAAAGTGTAGAAACATTAATCAATCAAATAAACACTTTTAATCCTATTGGGGAACATAGTTCTAATCTCATCATGGGAGAAGCAGACCTTGTTTCCTAAGTTAGAAATGGTAACAATCTGATCTTCATGTTTTTACATCAGTCTATTTAATACAGTCTTTACATATATAAATCAAAGGAAAAGAGATGTTTGTTTTTAATACTGTAGAGAAGAACTGCAAAGAATATTTTCAGTTATCATTTTTTGCCACATATCTGCAAATAGCTAAGGGACTAACTACTCACAAACTCATAAAAAATTTAAGAACCTACACTAATTTTACAATTTTATGATCCTACCTTGTGTCCCAGATCTTTTTATTATTGTTCTTTCTGCTATCTCACCAGGCACTTCTGCAGTACACTTGCATCTCATTTTGGTTTAAGTCCTAGATACACTGTTGTCTAGTGTTATCCACATCAAGTATTTTCTCTCAGCTATGCTGTATGGTCATAGATCTTGGTACAGTTGCATTTGTTGTCTGTCTCAGGCACTTCCCACTGAGTAATCATTTTTGTATCTCATTGTAATCACTTCAGAACAGAACTTGTTTCTCTTGTATGTATGCACAATTTTTCTGATTATGAGCTTAATGGTTTACTAGATATAAACAAATAAAGATATAGAAACATAGCTAGCCATGCAGAAATTAGGATTCTGCTAAGCGACACAGGCAAGTAGATCTCCATGGTTCTAGAAAAATCAAGACCAATATTTGCCAAGATAGTCAGCCAAGGCCTGACTTACCTGATCATTTCAGTGAAATTGCTACATTTCCACAGAACTTTGATTCTATGCACTTGGCAATACAAAAAGGAAAAAGCATTTCTTAGAAAACCTCACCCATCTGTGTAGTATTTTTGTTCTGTATTTATTTCTAAATCTTTTCCATTTGTTAATATCTTTAATTTCAAAATAAATTTAAAAAGATATTAAAGCTCAAGAAATTTAAACTGAAATTTAAAAGTTAGAAGGAGTTAGGAGAACCTTCTTTTCTTCAGCTGAATCTAAGCATTCAGGAAGAATGAACCTAAAACTTCAGTATATTAGGACAAATATATTAATTTAGTATAAAAATTACTGAATCCAGCAGAGATCCTTTAGAAAATTCTTTTAATTTCTGACTTCCACTCATCACTCGTTTTTTTCTCATTGTGTCCTGTCATTGCTAGACTGAAATTTTTTTTGTCCTCAACTCTAGTTTGAGTTGCTTTTCTTCACTCACTATTTTTTCCTCATTAGTATTGTATTCACTTCGTTTATTTTAATGCAGTATTCATTTTTATATTTGAAGCTACAGAACTGCAATGTATTCCTCTCTTCTATGCTTTTGTTTCAATTTTATGCAACATTCATCTGCATTGTCCATACGTTACTTTATCTTCATTGCTCAGTAGCCTGTTTCCCCCTGAGAATATATTAACCAATCTGACAAGTATTTCCTTCTGACATTAAGCATCCTGATGTTTTTTCCTCTTTTCAATCTCAATTTATTTCTAATTATAAACCTTAATTAGATCATGGTTTCTTCTGCTTAGGTACTTTTTCATTTGCTGCAGCTCTAATTGCTTTCTATTTTACTTAAAGGGAATGATTTTTTTTCTCTTTTAGCTCTTCTAGAAATTAATACCTCAAAAAATACATAATGCTGTCAAAAGAGAGGATAATAAATCATTAGTTTGCCAGTTGGATTTTTTTTGGATTTAGTCTCAAAATATGTGATATTGAAACATAATTATCTCAAGTATAACTCAATCATCATTCTTTCTCCATATGTCTTGCCAGCTCTAACAAGGATTAGAGTACTTGGAGATTGTTCCTGCCATGTTAAGCAGAGATGTGTGTTGTGGTTTTTATGCTTATTATTTGTTATGCACTGACAGTGTTCAAATATATGTAATGCATAAGATTAGAGTGGTTAGGGACTGTGAATGAAATGTGGGTATGCATTGGATATACATCTAATGTGAAGGTGTTGGCAGTGATGAGGATGCAGGACTCCTCTCCCAGGAGATACTGGGACTGCCCTTTGACAAACAAAGCCAGTTCCAGCCGGTGCCAATGGCCTCACTAGAGGCACTAGCAGACAAGATGGGGGCAACTTGGGAAAAAGTACTTACAAAAAGAATAAACCTAAGATGGCAGTGAGGAATGAGGAAAAAATACAAAAAAAAAAAAAAAAAAAAAAAAAAAAAAAGGCCCCATGAATAGCAAGGACAGAAGAGAAGGGGGGAGAGGTGCTCCAGACACCAGAGCAGAGATTTTCTTGCAGCTCTCAAGGAAACAATGATGGAGCAAGTATCACACTGCAGCCCGTGAAAGATGTTCTTTTCCTTGAAGTAGTAGTTAAAAATCTAGAAAATAAAAAATAAAAATAAGTTATGAAGGATTTATTCTTGTAGCTGGCCGATGGAAATCACTTAGAAGGATATTGTCAGTCATTAACAGATATCTCATTTAATTCTTTTAAGTAGTTATGTGTCAAATAAAATACACTGAAAACCTACCAGGATAGGCTTTAAAAAACTCACCTCAGAATGCTATTATAAAAAAAATGCCATTTTTAAAAGTAAGAAAATAAAGAAAAGACTGGTTTCTACTGATAGAAATTGGTTTCACATATTGGAAGTTAGCATAGCTGCTGTTTCATATAAGACAGTGTTTTAACATATAAAATATTCATAGTCCCAGCACTAGAGAAGTATTCAAACTAAAAGGAAATCTTGGCTTTATATACCTTGACCTCATTCACTCAAAAACCCCCATTTTTAATTCTGGTGATGACAACTTTGTAACATGACCTGAGAACCCCACACTGTGATCTGCATCTGCATGCTTCTTCTGAGTTGACTGGCAGAGCTTTGTTCAGCCTCTGCTATCACTGTCTGCCACTGGAGTGGTGACTGCCAACTGGCAGCTGAGTTTTCCTTTGGACAGACAGTTGGAAAGATTTTTCTTAGGATAATAACTGATCTATAAGAAAACAGATCTGATATTTTATCACTGAAGTTACGCTGACAAGAGTGATTCAAAAATTTAAAACAATCTCATCTGAAGTATTTCTGTAAAACAGATAAAAATAATAGATTTTAATCCCTTCTAAGTAGGACTTTCTTAATGCAAGATATAGGAGGCTTTGGTTTCAATGTATTTTAATTCCTACTTCACCATTTGCTCTTGTGGGTTTAGTTAGAAAAATTAAATAAAGCACAGAGCTCAATTTGTTGAAATATTCAGATGTTTATGATACATTTTCAAAGAAAATTAGAACCCTATAATAAATGAAATCTGCCCACACCAGCTTATTTTCAGAGAACAGGAAGCCCTGAACAGGCATCCTGATGATCTCTACAAGATAGGATTGGATGGATGGATCAATATATTATGAAGTTGAAAATTTAGTAAGACTGGTGTTGGATTATACATTTACTTTAAGGACAGGAACTAAGATCTTACTATGAGGAGCGGCTGAGGGAGCTGGGACTGTTTAGTCTGGAGAAGAGGAGGCTCAGGGGAGACCTTATTGTACTTTGCAGCTTCCTGAACAGAGGTTGTGATGAGGAGGAGGTTAGCCTCTTCTTCCAGATAACAAACAAAGGACCTGAGGAAATGACCATAAGTTGCGCCAGGGGAGATTTAGATTAGATACAAGAAAAAACTTTTTCTCTTAGAGAGTGGTCAGACACTGGAATGGCCTGCTGTATGGGAACTGCTGAATCACAGCCTGAATCTCTGATTGATCACCTGAGGTGAGCAATGAGTCAGCCATGGGAGCACAGCTGAAGGCAATTCATTCACCTGTGCTGCCAGAAGGGGGTGGAGCCTGGCTCTACCTCTCCTAGACCCATTTAAGAGCTGACTACCATGGGAAAGGCTCTCTTCTGGAGATCTCTCCTTTGAGAGTTTTGTAGTGAGACCAGGATGTGGGTAAGCATTCTATCTATTCTATTTTTGTTATTATAACCTGCTTAGCCAAACTCTCTTGTTTATTTCATAATTATAACATCTGTATATTCATTGATTATATGCCTGCTTAGGGAGGTGGTGGAGTTGCTGTCCCTGGCAGTATTCAAGAGGTGTCTGGATGAGGAGCTGTGAGATATGGTTTAGTGCTTGTAGTAGCAATGGTAATGGAGGACAATTAGACTAGATGATCTTACAGGTCCTTTCCAACCTTGTGATTCTATGATTACAAGAACTATCTGAAGTATGCTGTATCGCTGAAAATAATGGGCTTACTTTGCACAGTAACCTTTATTGGCTTTCAGTTATGAACCCAGATTTTCCTAATGGCTGACTTGAGATCAGGAGAACCTGAAAAATCTTAAACTTACAATCTGGCACTAGATTCTCATCTTTGCTCAGATTAGACTCTTTCATCTTCCCCCGAATATATGCCTATCAAATAAAATTCTTTTATGGCATTTCATGGAAATCCTTCTAATTTTCTCTCACATATTCAATGCATCAACAAAACTGTTAAAATGAAAATAATTCTGTGTTAGTGGAAATCTTATTTCAGGATAAATCAATAATAGTACTTCTGTATTCTTGTGGAGCAAAAAGGACACATTTCTAAAACCTAAAACTGCTTTAAGTTTGTCTTTAAGATTCTCTCCCTTCTACATGTGTAGACTTGAAAACAATTGTATAGAAGAATTATCCCAATGCTTTCATGTCTCAATATTTTAGTATAGGTATAGCATGTCAATTGACAGGATATGATTGTTATATTCTGCTAAGTGCTTAATATATACTTCCAAGTTACCTCAGTACTGCTATAATGACTCCTCCCACCTAAACTCTCTCAAAGGGAATTAAATGACTGTAATTATGTTGAAATAATAGGTAGGAGATGAGTTGCTGTAGAACTGAAAAATAAAAGTTTCAAGACGAAAACTGAAGTGCTGGTACTTGTGATTGGTGTGCTACTTCTTGGCTATTGTAACTGTAGAACTGAAAATGGAGATGTGAAAAAAATGCACATACATCCATCATTGTAGTTTCATTTCTGTGGAATATATGGAATCACTTCTTTTAAATTTTACTTTACATCATCTTTCCACTCTTTGTTCTTGCAGAGACAGATGTGTTTTTATAAGCAAGGATGTCTTCGCTTAAGTCATAATTCTAACAATATTTAAATAACTTCACAATGGTGGTAAACTAGCTCAGATTAAGAGAGGCAATGTAAATGCAGTTGGAATTAGTTCTGCTCTTATGGTATCCATATAAACTAATTCTGTATTTGCTCAGGAAAGTCTTGATATGGAAACAACAGTATGTGCTCTCACATCCAAATGTGTTTACAACATTAACACCTACGTAACTCTATAATCTTTGTAAGGCAGAATTTGTACTCTGCTAAGTTCATGTGGTTCCTGCTTTGTCAGATGAAAAATTCTATCTGCACCAGCAGAAAATCTGAAATGTTGTTTAATGTTAGAAGAAAATGGGGTGAATTGTAGAAAATGTGATCCTTTCTGAATTAAAAACTTGTTTTTCACTGATTCCCAGTTGCTTTTATTTTTCCCACCAGCGAGTCTTAATACTGCAAATGTTTCTGATAGTTACATTGTATTTCATATGTGACCTTTAAAGGTTACTAGTAACTTCAAGTCCTTTTTGGCAGGGCTGTGCTCAGTGTTTTCTTCCCCCAGCTTGTATGGGCAGAGGTGGGGGTTGCAGGGAGGTTGGAGCTTGATGTTTGAGATCTCTTCCAAACTAAGCCATTCTATGATTCTTTGATTCTAGTGGGTTGCTGTGACACCGGTGCAAGGCCTTGCATTTGGATTTTTGAACCTCATGACGTTCCCCTGTGCACACTCCAGGTCTCTCTTGATGGCATCCCATCCCTGAGGTGTGCTGACCACAACACACGTCATGTGTCATCCACAAACTTGCTGATGCTGCATTTGATCTCATTGTCAGTGTCTTTGATTAAGGATATAACAGAGCGCTAGCCCCAGTACTGACCCCTGTGGGACGCCACTCATCACTCCAACCAGACTGTGACCCATTGGCCGTTACTCTCTGGGTATGGTCTTGTAACTAGTTCCCCATTCATCAAACTCTCCACCTATCAAATCCATATCTTTTTAATTTAGAGAGAAGAATGTTGTGGGTAACTTTCCCAAAGGCCTTACTGAAGTCTAGGTAGAAAACATCAGTGGCTCTTTACTTGTCCATTTACACAGTTATACCATCATGGAAAGTCATTATGTTGGTCAGACAGGACTTGCCCTTGATGAAGCTGGTTTATTTCACACCACCTTCATCTCTTCCGCATCCCTGACTATAGCTTCCAGGAGGATCTGTTCCTTGATGTTTCTCTGAAACAGAGGTAAGGCTGAAAGATTGGTATTTCCCTGGGTCATTCTTTCTACCTTTCTTTAAAATGGTGTGACATTGCCTTTTTTCCAGTCACTAGGGACTTCGCCTGACTGCCATAACTTTTCAAATATCATCGAGCGTGTCTTGGTGACTACATCACCCAATTCCCTCTGGACTCTAGGATGCATCTGGTTCCTCAGATGGATGTGAACCCGATCTTCAGTTACAGCAGGAGGGACGTTGCTCCTTCAGTACCCACCTTTAAAGCCATTCACTGAAGGGGTGTGTGAAGAGTAGTTGCCAGAGAGAACTGAGACACAAAAGGCTGTTTTTGCACCTCAGCCTTCTCCTTGTCTACAGTTATCAGCCTGCCTCTATTGCTCACTAGGGATTGGCACACCTTCTCGGACTTCCTTTTTCTGAATTATGTACCCGTAGAAGCTTTTTTAATTCTTCTCCCCTCTTGGCATGTCCAGTTCTAGTTAGGCCTTGGCCTTCCTGACCCTGTCTCTACACACCCTAGCAGCATCCTTACACTCTCCTCTCAGGGTACCTGTTCCTGCTTCCACTAAATTGTTTCTTATATACACATATAACTACTTAAAAATGAACAAAGCCTGTACTCAGGCTTCCCTCTTCTCTTCCCCATTGTGTAAGACATTGCTATAATGGATTTGTCTGACATTTTTTTTTAATCTTCCATGTAGACTAATTGTGTATGTACTAGATGGGCATGCTAGTTATGCATATTTTGACACTTTTTAGAATTAGGACATAATGCAGTAGTTGTGTAGTTCTCTAAGCTATGTTCTCAAGGAGAATGAATGTTAAAAAAAAAGTAAAAAAAAAACACAACAACGAAAAAGTCAAAATTCTCTTTTCACAAGTTAAATCAGACTCCTTAACAGAAAAGTCGAGTGGAGTAATCTTATCTGAGGTGCTGGGGAATTTCATAACCAATCCTTCTAGTTACCTTAACCAGGATAAAACTTTCATGGTTTTATCACTCTAGCTAAAACATATAAATGGCTTACACAGAAGCATTTTGTTATATTGAAAAACTCTTACGTTTTGTTAAAATGTGCTATTCTGCATAAAAATAAATCATAGTAGAAAATAAAAATAGCTGGCTTTTCTTTGTTTCTGGTCTTTTTCTTACAAGAATGCTGAAAAAAAAATATGTACTATTAGCACCACCAGCAGAATACAACATCTTTTAGCTCAAGTGGGCAGCAATTTCTTCACTTGTATCTCAGGATTGAAGTATGATCAACAAATACTTTTTTGAATCTCTGAGATTGCCTTTGTGTACAGACAGACTAATGTGAGTCTCATTCTTGTCTTCCTTATACTAGTATTATACCTCTGCGAGTCTTTTGACATTAGTAGTTACAAAATCAGTGGAGTTAAGGAAGCATAATAGATAATTTACCACATTGAAAGAATTGGCCAGCACCAAATCCATTTTAGAATTTTGTTTAAGTAGAATTTTGCTCATATCCTTTTTATTTGCCGTATTTTTTGTTCTTTGTATCTTGCCACTTTCAAATCCTTTACTTACGCAATATATTTCTCCATAAATGCCTAAAGCCAGGCACTGATGATATCTTTAAAAAGAATTTCTGAATGACAACAGAGCTCTTGGTTGAATCATTTTTTCTAATTTATATAGTAAAGAAATTCACAGGACTCCCACAGGGAGTCAGGAAATGGTACAAACAAACAACACAATGGTAATCCCTTTACTAAAAGCTCAAGTCTGAATTAAATATTATTAGCATTGTGTAGATAAATACTGAATGTTTTTTTTATATCCATTGAGCCTACAATCTCTAGTCAATATAGTACAGTACTTGCATCTTCAAAAAATACATGAAAGTGTCGGTCATCGATTGAGATGACAGCACTGTAGACAGATGGGGAAGGAAGTGAAGGAATAGGGAAGGCCTTTGTTTTTGTTTATTTTATATATTACACTGAGGAGTAAAAGTCCATTTGTAAACACAAATTCGAAGGAGCACAGGCCAGAGGAAGATAATTACATTAGGTCAATTGTTATTCTAAAATAAACTATAAAAAAAAAATCTCCTTTTCTAATTCCCAGTGAAATTATCCAAATATTATTATGGATATAGGAGATTGTCCAGTTTCTGCAAAACCAGAAACTTTCCTATGGAAGTTCCAATGATATAGGATAGATTTTTTTTCACAAATAATTACAGCTTATCTCAGCAAATTAATTAAAGAAATTGGCAGCTGAAACAGAGCAGAATGTAGAAAAATGTGATTACTTTCTTTTTCCCATTAGTTTTTCTCCTCTTTTCTTCCTGTCTAATTTCACTTACTGCCATAGAGATTTTCCTGTTTCTTCTGGCAACAGGATCTCAAATGACACTTTCATGTTAGATGGCACAGTTAGTGAATTCCCTGAAAACAGTAAGCTTAACAAGGAAGAATTTGTATTCCAATCTTCATCTGCCTATCTGAAACACTGCTTTTTATTGATATAATCTTTTCAAAAGTGACAAACTTATTAAAAACATATTGCAGTATTCTGCAAATATTAAACTACAAGGAAATAAAGAAGGTAATGAATTTTAAGTATGTAAATATATATAACACACGCATATTTAAGTGGATATAGAAATATTTGCAGAGAAAATTATCTTTGAGAGGCACTGCTGGGAAATTGCATGAATGGGTAGAAACAGATGATATATTGCCTTTCAAAATTCACAGAACAAATGTTATGAAAAAATGTAATGAAGAATCAGCTTCTACATTGTTTATCAGAGGCAAATTGAAGCATATTGTTTCAGCCATCAGAGAGGTTTGTAGAAGCTACTGTCACTGATAGCACTACAGTTATCATTTTCTAATACAGAAAGCCTCGATTTAGTCTTTTCAGACTAATAAGCTGGTTTCACAGACTAGGATTTAACCAATGTGAATACGCCTATTGGCAAAATGATCTCCATATCCTCAAACTCTACTGGGTAGCATGATTTCTTTCTGTGTTTTTTCCTTGTAAACTGAAGTATGGACATAAAAAGTGAACAATATTTCTGTATTACTGATTTCAACTGTGCTTTGGCTCTCAAATCCAATTGGCATGACAGTTAAAATTAGCAGGACAAGGTCAAACTGTCAAGGATGAGGCTGGCTGCGAGCAGAGGGGCTTTTGCGGCTTTGTTTGCTTGTCATTTCAGCTGCTATGTCAGCTTAAATACCATCAGTAAAAAAAACACGGAGCATAGCTTAAGGAGTAGTGGGGCGAGGGTCACATCTGAGCAATGATCAAACAAGGATAAAATCCAGAGAGGCCACACTCCCTGGACACTGTGGCTTCAGTGTCTTTCAAAAAATGTCAGTGTAGGCTGATTAAACAAATGCTGCTGCCAAGGCAAAGCTGATTAACCTACACTGCATAGGAAAAGTTCACATGCAATGGGCTATCATTCTGAAATACTTTGGGGAAGTGAAAAATGTTACAGTGTTGTGATAAAATGGAATATTGCACAAAGTCTGAACATTTGCTTTTCCTAGCATACCACTGTTTTACATTTTTCTTGATTTGTGTTCTGCTGACATGATTTAAAAGCCTTTCAAAATGGCTCTTTGCCCAGACGCAGCTTGAAAGTCCAAGCTCTCTTACAAAAGCAGGTGAAATTAGTTTTGCCATACATACAATTCCATTCATAAATCTTTGCTCAGTGTAGTGTAGTCATTTTTTTCCTATTAATAATTGCCTTTTCCTAAGTTAGATTATATTCATTTACTGAAGTTTTTCTCCCGTTTTCTCTTTCTCTCTCTAATCCATATTAATATATATCTATTCATAAAAAGAATATTTTCCAGAGAGGAATCATTCCCTTCCTGTATCGTATCATACAGTATGGTATCATATAGTATATTGTATAGCACAATATAACTGTAAAGGAAAATGATCAAGATATATATAATTTTTAAAGTTTTGAATGATTTTGGAAAAAAACAGGCATTTCCTTTGTACTATTAGAATTATCAAGACATGGAGAAAGGTAGGACAAAATGCGTAGTTTTAAAATATTTTCAAATATTTTATTTTAAAATGAGAAAAGTTTTTCTTATTAACTGGAAGAATAATGTTCTTTCTGGATAAAGAGAAGCTTCTTGTGTACTGTCAGATATTATAGATCTTAAGTTCACACTCCTTAATCAAGTGACTGTCCTGTAAGTCATTGATTAAGGACTGAAGAAATTGGCTCAGGTTCCTTGATCTCAACTATGACAAGGCAACAAAGCTCACTTTTACCTGAAGAAAAAGGAGAGACAGGAAGAGTAACCAGGCATGAGGGGGGAAGGGAACAGCCATTCAAATAGGTGCAGCAGCACTCGAGAGGTGACAAAGCAAGATATCTGTCAGGGAAAGGAAATAAAGGTTAATGATTTGGATAAGCCAGGAAAAGAATAAATTGTAACAGAGGGGTATAAATTAAATTATTAATTAATTATGCTGCAGAGCAATTATATACCAGGAAAGCAAAGCACAGGAGAAAGGAGACTATCCCTCTAACAATAGCCACAAACAGACTTAGGTGACTAACAAAAACAAAACAAAATAAAAGATAGCAACAAAATTTAGATTAAATTCTTTCTTCTGTGCCAGTGATATAGTACTGTGCCAGGGAGCCATCCTGGACCAATGAATCTTCATAGAGCCCTAGTAGGATATGTAAAATTAGACCGCTCATCCCTTGTTTCTGAGGAGCTGATTTCTTTGTAATTCTTCCTCCCCCTCAGTAGTCAAATGAAAATGCAATCAGAATGAAGCTCTTCAGCTGAAGAGCTGAAGCAAGCTCAAGAAAGGATCAAATATCTCAGTTAGAGATGAGACATAACCAAAGAGAAATCTGAATATACCACAGCTGGAGAAGGAGAGCTGAGAGGGTCTATAACAGTTACTTCAGTGAACTGTCAATTTAACTCACCTGCATTCTCTGCACACGCCCAGTGCATCTCTGCCACAGAATAATGCCTGGGTATGCTCTCCTCTCATGTTTGGTAGTATGTGCCAGGGTACCTGCTTCTGAAGTAAGTGCTTTGTTTGTTTTGTGGTCTTAGAGTATAACATTTGTGCTTATATTTCCTGGTACCTAGATTATGCCTGTTAACTCCTTCAGATTTAAGATATTTCAATGAACATTTGTGTTTGAGGGAATGCATTAATCACAGGATGAATGTATGAAACAAATAAGTGATGTCACAGTTGTAGTTTTGCGCGAAAGTTCAAGTAAGGTAAGCTGGTTTGTGCTAAACATAATCAAATTAGCACCTTTAGGTGTTCTGTTCAGAAAGCATCATGCCTATATGTAAAGGTAAGAAAACAGGGGTGTAACCCTTGTCAGTTCCTACAGAAAGTACTAATGAAAGTATGTGTCTGTAGCAGCCTTTCTCAGCTGTTGGGTCTTCTAGCAAGTGTTCTATTTTTAAAAGATAAAGTATGTTAGAGGAGAGAAAAAAAAGACTATCTCTTGAACACACATACACAAAACCTGCATTGATGTAGTACAAAAAATATTTAATTAGTGTTCATTTTATCAGTGATAATCTTGTCATTTTGCTTTGTTCGTTCATATAAAAAGAAAACACAGAACCAACTGTTTACTGTCCTTTCTGAATCTGTAGCTACAGTACCCCTTTCCCACGTGGGAGGTCAATAGGACTGCATTGGCTTGTTTCACGTGTCAGGGTCCCATTAACGTAATGTAAGAGTTGGCACAGATTTCTGAGCAAGTTTTGTCTATGAAGTCAAGAGGAGAATCTGAGTGGAATATAATACTCTGCTAAAACAATAATACTCTCAAAATCTAACCCTCATTAACTCGTCAAGCCTAGTGACAGTCTTTAATAACATTCATTCTTTCTATGTTTTATCTTAATTGATTTCTTTGTAGCTATTTGAGTAACTAAAACAAGATTGTTAGTGTATCTACATTTAATGGGAAGACATTCTATTAGTTATCTATTTTAAAAATACGGGGATGGAGTTGTTGTACTTATTTTCTGGGCAACTTGCTATGGAGTTCTTTAAAAAATACATGGAAGTATGTTTGATTCTTTTTTTTTTTTTTTTTTTTTTTTTTAATGTCTATAACAAATGCTAGAATGCTGCAAAAGCATTTACAAGAATCCTGTGAGAAATGTATGGTCATTAGCTAACGTTTTTGTAACGAAAGAGAGGCTGGGCATTCACAGAGAATATGCATAGTTTCTTTTATCAAATGGTGTCTCTAATTAAGAAGGTTTGGAGAGGAAATAAGCAGGAATTAGTTTGCAGGAGGGGGACGTGGAGAGTATTTGTTTCTCTTTCTCTGCACTTTCTAACCTTGTGCTGTTTGTGCTGTGGGAGCTCCACCCTTCAGCCTAAGGTGAATGCAGCCCTTGTAGATATTACAATGTGCAATATAATTCCTTTAGTATAATGAATATTTGGATCTCACCATGACTTGAATACAAGTTTGGAAGATCAGCATCTGTCAAGATTAATCTTTGACTCTCTCTTGCATACTCCTCTGTCCCATTCACTGAGTGTTGATGTCCACAGCATCATCTCCGCAGGAGTTTGCAGCATCCACTGACTGAATCACCACATATCAGACTTCGCTACATCTAAGATCATGATTGAAGTGAAAGCCTATGTCACTAATTCTAAAAACAAACAACAAACAAAAATGATAAAAACTTACACTACCAACAAAAAAACAGCAACAAAAATTGTGGTTAAAAATTCATTTTGAAAGATATTAGAAGCATCAAACATTCAACATCCCACTTAGATATTGTTTTGATTCAGAAGAAAGTGTGAAAATACAGCATTTTTATTCGTTCTTAGGTGTAGTTTCATACCTCAGAAAAATAAATATCTCTTCAAACCAATATTGCATTATTTTCTTATTCATTAGGTCTCAGTAACCACTTTCTGCCCATTTGTTTTCTTCATTGCTATGTTTTGGGGAAATAATATACAATTATTAATGATTTTCTGAAATACAGCACAGGTGCAGGCTGCAGCTGTTATGGGTAAACTACATTTTGCTAAACTAATTCAAATCCCACTGAGGAAATAGAAGAATCACTGCATTCCCATAAAAAGAGAAATGTTTTCATAGTAGGATACAGAAGTTTCCACATACATTCTATCTAGTCAAAAAGTCTTTCGTAAAGAAATTAATTGTTGTTGTAACAATACTCATATGTACTTATAAAACCTTTTACTTTCATACTTGGTAAACACAGCGCTAGTTATTCTAGCCCCACTAACACTTCCAAATTAAGGTGATATGCCAAGAATTACATTTCGTGTACTGTAATACATCTGAAATAAACAAGAGTTATCATCCAGACTCATATTTAAAATATATAACTTTTCATAAGGAAAGTTACCATGAAAATTCCATTTGCCAGATAAATCGATATTTCAGTAGTTGTTTATAACTGTGTACTTACATCTGTTCATAGGCTATGTGCATTCATTTTTGTTGCCAAGCTTTTGTAGTAGGGTATATACTCTAAGGGAGTTAGGTGCTATTTTTATTTTAAAATCAGTATTGTTTAGACCAAGAAAGGCTTCACGTAGGAAACACACCTTCATCTCCAGATCAGAGTGGTAGGCGAAGTTCGAGTCTCTTGTCTTCCCTCTCAGGACATCAGCCTAGAGAAGATATGGGTATCTTAGCTGAGCCTTGGATATCTATAACTGAGAGAAGGTGATTTTCTGTACTAAGTGGCATGATGTAGATTGAAAAGTGTTTCTCAACTTGAAGTTCCACTGTAGAGAAGAAGGACAAACTGGGTGAGCTTTTACATTAATCCATTGTCCTGGTTTCAGTTGGGATAGGCTTAATTTTCTTCCTAGTATCTGGTAAGGTACTGTATTTTGAGTTTAGGATGAGAATAATGTTGACAGAATGCTGATGTTTTAGTTGTTGCTGAGTAGTGCTTACACAGAGACAAGGACTTTTAGACTTCTCGTGCTGCCCTGCTAGCAAGGATTTGGGGGTGCATGAGGAACTGGCAGGGGATGCAGCCAGGAGAGATGACCCAAGCTGCCAAAAGTGATGTTCCCCACAGTAAAGTGTCATGCTGAACAATAATATTCAGGGAGCTAGCAAGGGTGGCTGCTGCTTTAGGATTGGGTGGGCATTGGTCAGTAGGTAGTGAAAAAACATATGGTGCAAATCAAATTTTGTGTATTCTTTTATTATTATTTTATTATTATTATTTTACCTTCCTTTTCTATCCAATTAATTTGTCTTTATCTCAAACCATAAGTTTTACCATTTTTTCTGATTGTCTTTGCCATCCCACTGTACAGAGAGAGAGCTGTGTGGTGCTGAACTGCCTAAACCGTTAAAATGCAACATCCATAAGATAAACATTTTGAAATGTCACTGCAAGTTATCGAGGCAAAAATTTCCCTTACCTTCCCAAACCAACGTTCTAGGCAGTCCTGTAAGTCTGGGATTCCTGAACACTTCTGCCCAGTGACTGCCAATAGAGATCCTCACCAATACTTGGGCACATGTAGCAAGGTACTGCCTTCAAGAATGCCTGCAGGGGTATCTTGATTTGCCTCAATCAATCCAATCCATTGGGTTGATCGGATTAGAGACTTAATTGTGCTAGGTATGTACCTTCAGGCAGATTCCTGGTTTATAAACTGTTACGTTAGTTTCCCTGAGTTTTTCCATATATGCTTGTGTATGAAGTGGAGATTTAGGGTAAAATTTCACCGCTGACACTATGGAGATCCCATTCAAATTAGGGTAAATTATTGTAACTGTAATAGTTCAATCAATGTAGGTGTTATTTAAGGCTTTTTTTTATATATACTTTTATGCTTTTAAGTTATAATAAGCTTTTATTAAATTTTTTATTTACACTTATATTTTTCCATGGTGACTTTTTTTTCAGCTTCCCATTTTGTATGTATTATGCGTTATACCGACTGAGGTCTGCATCTTGACCTTTTTCTTCCATGGGGAATTCATGTTGCCACTCTGTGGACTGTCCTTTTGACTCTGGCTTGTAGTAGTGACATCACATCTTGTCATTGCTACTGTTGTGATTCAGGAAATGGTCACGTTGAGCCTCATATTGGTTCTATAGTTCCTGACAAACTTGCACACAATGCTCTTGCTGTTCTTGTGTGAGCATTTGTGGCACCCACCTGTAGCAAATCTTGCATTTTTCCAGAGCACTGAAGCCAATATTCAGCTCTGTACAGTTTCCTGGTTGTAAGCCACCAATTTCCTGTGGATGACCTGATTGAGATGCTCTTCATGATAGCTGAGCATGGCCATCCAGAATGTAGCTTGCCTTTCACATTGCTGTCACCACTGCTGAAATGGACTCTGCACCACCTGACTACACTGACATCCAATGTTTGGTCTCCATTCAGCAAGAAGCAGTCAATTGGTGCCATTTTTTCCACATGAAAGCTTTGCTTCATACGCCCTTCCATGTCAGATTCCATTCTATCAGTCTTTCCCTCTGCTGCCATCTGTCACACAGCAACAAAATGTAACAGAATATTGGCGGGAAGGTTCAGTCTCTACTGCCTCATACCACCAATATTTACTTCTGACATTATGAACCAGCATGACAAAATAGGAGACATTACTATCAGAGCAGCCTTTGCCACCTGAATTTTCAGGCATGCTTTGTTTGAGAGTTCAGAAAAAAATTGTCCTACAACAAGTGATCAGAAAGCGCTATTTATAAAAGCTTGTATATGAATGCTTGTGTATAAAAGAAAATTCTATTAGCAGTAATAATTTCTTTTTGGAATATTATTAAATTACACCTATCTTTGACCAGGTTTCAGCTGGGACTGAGTTGTCTTTCTTCATAGTGTCCACTACAAAGATATATTTTGGCTTTATTGTTTTTTAATACACAGATATGTGATAATACACAGATATTTTAGTTGTTGCTGATTTGCGATGTATAGAGCCAACAACTTTATAGTTTTCTCAGCTTCTGTACTGTGCTACCAGTAAAGGAAGCTGAGGGGGCAGAAGGAGTTGGAAGGGGATACAACCAGGACTGGCCAAAGGGATATCTGATAACTTACAACATCATTTGAAAAAAAAAAAGCTTGAAAAATGGTGGAGAGTTGGCTGGATGAGCAGCTGCTGCTTGGGGACTGGCTGGGCATTGGTCAGTGGGTGGTGATCAGCTGTTTGTTTTGTGTGTATGTACAAGTATACATGTATATAATCTTTTTCTTTTTTTTTTTTCCTCATCTTTTTCTGTATTTATCCCAACCCGTGAGTTCTGCTTTGTGTTGTTTTTGTTTTTCTGATTCTTTTCTCCCATCCCTGGGATGTGGGGGGATAAGCATAATGCTTAGCTACCTGCTGGGTTAAACCACAACAGTCTCAATATGAAAACACTGAATAGATATAGTAATGGGTCCCAGTATCTTTAGTGTACTTATCCATTTAGTGTAAAGATATATCCTCATAAATATCTGCAAGAATATGATTGTAATTTAAGTTTGACATCTTGCAGAAGTGCTTTTGCAGACCATTAAGAATATGTATGCACATGTCCTTATGAATTACATCATTTCTATATATATATTTTTTTTTAGGATCAGAAAAATAGATAAAGAATATCAAAGAAAAATACAGGCTCTGTTCCACAGAACATTAAGTTTTGAACAGCTTGGAGAGCGTATAAGTACTACAGCCACTCCATATTTATTTTGATGTAATTGTGCCACATAGAATGTGCTTCTTCTCACCCTGTGTTGTAACACTCAGAAACTTACAGTTTACTGTGAAATAGCAGCTCCAGAATGCTAGAGATGGATCAGTTCCAGCATTTATTTAGTTGTTAGCCTTGAGGGGAAAAAAAAAAAAAAAGAAAAAAAAATTGGATATCCATAGCAGAAAAAAGGTTTATTCAAATGTTGTATAGAAGATTTCACTTAAGAGAATTACAGTTGTTAAGACTAATAGGTGATATTCCTTCATATCCCTGTGGCTTTCCTTTATACATTATATCAAATGTTTTCCTTACAAATGTATTTAAATACTGTGTTATTTCTTTTTAAAAACCAGAAAACATGATGCAGTATGACAGCCTAATATGAAGACAATGTGAATGAAATTCAGAATGCTTCAGAGTTTCTTGAATGACAAAATATAATTCTGAAGAAAAGAAAAAAAGAGACATCATGCCTTCATATCTAATATTTGTATAATGGTAAAATTAAACAAGTCAAAATGTAAACATAATGCATAAAAAACTTTAAAAATGACATGTTTTTAAGTGTAGATTATTGATAGAGAAAGTAAATATTCTGTGCTAAGATTTATAAAATCAAAATTCTTATGAAGTTCATTAGAACAACAGAAGTCTTAGAAAAAGAGGCCTTTCACTAAAAGAAGATTAAGATGCTTCAAAAAATTTTAGAAAAGCAATCTTTTTAGGAATACTCCTATGTTTGGAAAGAATTAAGATGTCAGTTGTCTACGTAGATAGATATTGTTTATTAATAGCTAAAAAAGATGTTAAAAAAAATCTGGTGGTAATAAACATTTGAAGTCATCAAACTGGGAGAGTTTGCATGCATACAATCCATAAGAGTTGGTTGATAATATCTCTGGCTTGATAATGTTGATTTGTAATAAATCTGAGAGATAACAGAGAAAATCCTGGAGACTGCAAGACAGCATACATTGTGCCAATATTTAGAAATGAAAAGTATGAGGAGCACAAGAATTATAGCCCTAGAACGTTTTTCCTTAAGGATGAAAAACTTTAGCTGTTAAAGCCATAAAGAAGGACAAGTCATGCTAACCATCATAATTTATGAGAAACATAAACTATTTTATTATTTTATTTTATTTTATTTTATTTTATTTTTACTAATTGAAGATTATAAGAGTAAACATAATAATTATTGTATTATGTATGATCTCTTGGCACATGAACTGAATCCCATTTTGCTGAATATGGATAGAAAAGAAATAACAGAGATGTAATAAATATACTTGGGTATCCCCAGAATAAATCCCCTTTCACAAGTGCACTGAGTGACCAGTGACAAAAAGTAGACAAGAATGAACAGGAGAATGAAGCAAACACATTCGCTGATAAATTGGGTGGTGATAATACCAACTCTTCACCTTGCTTTACTGGGAATTCTAAGAGGAGAATGATGAAAGAGAAGTTTTCATAAATACCTTCATAGAAAGAATCTGGGAATCCTTTTCCGCAGAGTACAGTTGAGTCTGGGAAGAAAATAAAATTTTCCACTCTCAGGAGGGAAGTTTCCATGCTGTGCAGTAAAAGAGAAAATTTATTCACTCGGTCCTCTGCCCCTTTTACCCCATTTTCCAACAGTGAGACCAGAAATATTATGAATCCTGTAATTTCAAAACAATAGTAAACGTGGTGAAGATTTTGATTTGTAAATGGACATGGAAAGCTTGAAAAAACTTTTTCAGTTCATGGTTTGCTCTGCCTATTTCTGATATTGGCTACCTGTCAGGCTAAGCTCTCATCTTTGGTGTCACTTAACTCTGCTGTGTTCAAAGTTGTAAATGATAAAAAAAAACCTCTTCTGTTCATCATTTCAGTGCCATGTTTGTAACAATTACTCTAACTACACAGTAAATTTCAGACCAAATTGTACAGAAACAAGAAAGTTTGGGTTTTTTTTTTGGTTTTTCTTTTTGTATATTTAAGTATAATGGAGGGAACATTGGAGGAAGTTAAAGATATTGCTGAGAAGTTCAATGATTTTTCTAATCTCTTTCTATACTTCAAAGGATTTTTAGTATTACATTCATTTTTTTTTTTTTCTTACAATAAAGATGAAAACCTCTCTAGGACTAAGAGTTTTTCCCCCTCCTAACAGCACTCAAATCAATTTAAGAAGTTTTTTTAGTATAGTTTTTCACTGTAGGAGGTCTCTTGCAGGATAACAAATCTAGCAAGTATTATGTGACATAGCAGTAAAAGTCCTTGAACATTTTAGTAAACTAATAATTGTGAGTGGGAACAAACCTTTACTCAGAAGTCTTCAAAAAAGGAGGAGATAAACTAGATGGTGAAAGGTCATTTCTTCCACATCACACTGACAGTACAGTGTTTCAAGGCACAATTAAAAGCCTAGTGTTAACATGTTTGTATACGTTAAGACTGGACATTAGGGATGGAACTCTTTCTGAAGATTTAGATGTAATTTCTTAGTGATCAAATCCAGAGACAGCTACAAGAGCTTACTAGAGGTTGATGTGTATAGTAACTTGGTAACACAAACTGGAAAAGAACCATAAATACTAATTAATCCACATGAGAGAGGATAATAAGAATGACCTATTTCAGAACTTAGGGGCTTTGTATCAGCTCATGAAATAGCCCTGAATATCTATCTTCTCTTGTTGACACCTCCTCAGAAAATCCACAGGGTTGTAACGTCTGAAGAGGGAGGAGGATAAACTCAATATGTTCAGGAAAACTGGCAGTAGGAAAATATGACATTTGCTAATGAGTTGTACACTACTTCACTGTATGCAGGATAAGAGACATGATAGGTATGATCTTGATCGGCAGTTCCCAGCTTTCCATATAGTGTCCTTCCTACAGGAAAAAACCCTCAAGAAATGTGCACTGTCATTTTGCATCCAATTCCAGTTTAGAAATGTATGAATATGTTTCATCATTTTTAGCAGGTTTAAAAAGTCAAAATTACATGTTCTACAAAACAAACAAGAAATATACTTGGCATTAAAATCATAAAGACAACAAAAATCACTTTTTGTCTGCATGTCATTTTATTTAAGTGGGTTTGGAAAGTGGTATTAATCCTATAATTACAGAATAACAGAGGTCTCCTTAATCTTTAAACCAGAGAGTGAAAATGAAAAAGATTTAACCCTTAGTGAACTAGGTGAGGACTGGAAGAATTAGTGAAGTTGTGCTTATGGCCAATTGAGATTGATGAAGTTCACATTTAAAATAAAAATAAAAATTAATGTAACCAGTTTTGGATATGTCTTCCAAAACAGAAATCAGTGAAAGCACGACATTTTTTTTTTTTAATGTATTTTCAGTAGGAAGGTTTCTCATGGTACTTACTGCTACTGTAATCCATGAGTGAAATACTCCAGAAAAGTGCAGAGTTCTACTTCTCTGCCTGCTTGTAATGCAAAGCACGTGCAATGCCAGGTGCAGAAGCACCCTCTCAGTTGCCAAACCCCTTGGATCTTGTTATGACTTTTTTCATATGAGCATGTTCAGGAATTAACAACATAATTGAGATTGGTCAATCTTTTAAAGGTTGTTGTCCTTGAAATATGTGTCATAATTTATTTACAGCTCCTCCCTTAAATTTGAAAAATGAGGTTACTTTTCTACACAAATTGATTTGTGCATTTAAATTAAGAAGACATTCTGATTAAAATACAGCCCATTCCATTCAACTGGAAGTACACTTACAAATACATTTGTTTAAATCAAACAATCCTGCTGTTAGTATAGATGTTGGAGAAAACGAGCTAGCATATCTATTTGATTAATCCATTTTTTATCTGATTGGAAAAGAACTCTGACTTCAGCATTTTTGCAAATAGTAAGCTTGTTACTAACATTGAAATTTCTGTGATAATACAAATGTCTACTTATATTTTGATCACTGGAAATCTTTTCAAATAAAATACTGAAGAGTAAGAACTCCTCCAGTATTTCCGCTCTGAAGAGCAAGAAAGGTCTAGTTAAATAAGAGTAGCTCAGCCACCTCTGTGGCTGAATAGTTCAGACCTCTGAAGTTCCGACTTAATGTGTGTATTATGTTACTGTGGTATATTGTGTCACTACACTCTTTGCCAGTGTTTGTCCTGATCTAGCTCTTAATTTGTTGTGAAGAATACAGCAAAATGACTCCACAGGTTGTGTCTACATTGCTGCTCTAGCTTGGGTCATGGGAGCATTTTTGAAGTGAATCCCATAGTTGCTTTCACCCACTATGCTTTGATCTGCAACAAGGAGACACAAACTTATTTTATGAATTTCATGTAGTCTCTTTCCTGCAATAATTACTACCTTTTTAATATGTTCTTGATGCCTTGTATCAAGAGTTGTGTTTGTTTGACCCAAATCTAAATTTCATAGGTCCTTGTTCTGCAGTGATTGCAGTGTTTGTTTTCATTTTGTAACTGTAAAATGTTAACATGAAATTATCTTGCTTTTGAAATTTCTTGGAGAATAATTTTATCTTTAAATAAAATAACATAAAAAAAAAAAAAACCAACATAGTGAAATGTACTGTTTTCAATGAGGAGAGAAAAGAAGGATGTCAGTCTTGCTTAAAGTCTTATATTTTATAGTTTAATCATGCTCCACTGATCTTCTGTTTCATCTTACCAGAATTTGTTTATTTTTTCATCTGAATTAAGTTTGAAGATAAAATATTATTTATGTAGTGAATCATATGAAAGGTTAAATCTTTGATTCAGCACCACTATTAAATTTATAAGACTGGGTGTCAAGAGAATGGAACTATACAATAGTAGAAGTGTGTAAAAGTCTCTAGCAATATCTTCATAAAAAATTAATTATTCAATTAAAAAAGGGGGGAAAAAACACAAACAAAACAAAAGCAAAACTACAAAACAACAAAAGCAACAACAAAATGCACACACAAAAAAAACAAGCCTGAAGACATTTAGTTACCAATAAAATTTTGAGGGATTGAAAGCAACAAGTTTTAACAGTAGTTGAAAACTGTAACACCATTCCACTTAATAGTGTGCATCTGGCAGCTCCTCCAGTAAGTGAAACAGCTGAAGTGAGGATTTAAAGTGGAGGCTGCATGGCAAACTTCAGCCTTTTTGCTGTATTCAGAATTAAACTTTTTTTACTACAGGTAAGCAGATGGATAACTCCTCATAAACGATGACTGGATATACACAGAAGTTTGTTATAGACAACTACAGTTCTACCTGGGACTACAGTGGGTGGTTTTGGTGCTGGTTTCTTGTTTTACTTTGATATTGAGAATAGAAATTGTACAATTGTACAATGTAGACTTAAGGATTAAAAGGTGTGACTCTCCTGAAATTCTATTTTATAGCATTTTAGAGACATATCTTTGTGTAGAGGGACTATGATAAGAACTTTCCACAAGTTAAACCCTGTTCATTTTATTATGTTAAATTTTAATTAGAACTTAATTGATTCACAGGCCTTGTGTTGGTCATTTGCAGGCATTAACTGCCATAATTTCAGTGTGCTTTTAGATGTCATAATTGCTTAGAGAACAGTGCAAGGGCAGCAAAATGGCAGTATCTGATTTAATTTTCCTAGATGAATAATTTAATCAGAATCAGTATGTGAAGCTGAATCTTCTACATTCAGTGTACTCCAGAAAAAATCTTTAAAAGCTCTTTTGTTTTAACTGCTACTTGTTTTTGTTGTTTTTTTTTTTTTTCCTAGAAAGCAATGAAATTCTCCATTGTCTACATATTTTGCTTTCTGAGCGCTTCTCAAAACCTCAACAGTAATGATTACAGAGATTAATGAAGACCGAGTCTCTTTTAGAATAGAATTCACATTTCTTTCTTTTCTTTTCTCAGGTAGAAACTAACAATATTTAAATATGTTCTAGTGTAGTTCTCACTTAAATGAGTGACTTAAGGGAAAGATGAGAGGAGGAGTGTTCTTGTATGTTTATATGGTGTATAATTATTCACTTTCATGACACTAGGGAAAATGAAAGTAACACATGATGTAGTAACAGATTCTCCTCTTGCCACTGGGAATATGAATTAATTCCCCTGACTGAAAGAGATTTGTAAGTAGAACTGAACTGGTGTAGCTGAGATCACAGCTTGTTCCAAAGATCTTGAATAATTCCTACAAGGCAAATGCCTTCAGCTGTCAATCTACCAGGCTGACCTGTCAGTGTCACATAATAATTAAACAGCAGCTGGCATTAGTGCAAATTTATAATTGCTATAATCCTTATTGCTGACATGTCAATATTTAACTTGCATTAACTTTTCCTTTGAGGCTTACAAATAGTGCATCTCTGGCTTGTTCAGTCTAATTTTTCATGTCATTTCCTTGCAAGGTACAAAGATTTATAATGTCATGATGTGATTGATACAGACCACTCCTTTCCTTAGCCTTGTAAGATGCACTAACTCTAGAATAACAGTGGTTGGTTTATTTATTTATTTTCTGCCTGCAAACTACATTTTAACCTCTTACATGACTGATATTGTTAAGGCTATGTGTATGCTGAGAGAGATGGAGAGTAAGGATGTCACTCTTACAGGTTTCAGACTCTTCTTTGAAGGGTGATACATTGTTAGCTATTACCATAGGACAGATTCATTGTTTCTAGATTTGTTTTGTTTTGAAACCAGTCCCAATAGGACTGCAGAAGAAAATAGTAAGATTTTTGAGTATTTAGGAGAATTTGAAATAAGTCAAATACTTTAGTAGCCCATCTTCAGAAGAAAAAAAAAAAAAAATTGAAAAATGTAGATCATGAGGGTTCCTAACCTCTATCACAGAATCTAAGAATCACAGAATTTTGGGGGTTGTAAGGGACCTCTAGAGATCATTGAGTCCAACCCCCCTACCAAAGCTGGCTCCCTACAGCAGGCTGCACAATAATTATCATCTTCTTATGCAGTTTAACATATGGGTTTGAGATATTTAGTGTAATCATAAAAAACAACCAAAAAAAGATTCATAACCCTTATGGCTGTTTTTCTGCTCGTCCTCGCAAGCTAAAGTGTGTTTCAGAAAACAACGTCATGTTTCCATTTCTAAAGATCTTGTGGTTAACCTCTCTGCCACCCTACAGGGTTCTTAGCACTGCTTAACAAGTAGTTTAATACTTTCCTTGTATCCCTAGAATGTTCTTATGTTTTTTACAATAATTATATTACTATGGACAATCCTAACAATTCAACACATCCTAAACATTGGTATTTACAAATAATCATTTTAAAGTAAAGTAAAAGACTTTTCTTAACATCTGAGCATTCTCTCTTGAACCTTATCTTTCCATTATCTGTTCGATAAAAGCAACTTGCAGGTTAGGTCTTTTCCTTGCAAGGGTGAATTAAAATTCTACCCAGTTAGATATTGGTAGATGATTTATTGGGATTACAACTAACCTGTACTCATGTTTAAAATTAAACAATCTAATTTATCACTAAATGTTGTACTTCTGAGAGATCTTGACTCTTGGCTCCCCAGGGGAATTACCATTTATATCTTCCAGATCAAGTTTTAAAGCAGTACTCAAGTGTATAGTGAATCGATCAATGCCAGGAATCATGTGTAGTATACTGGCACAGTAGAATGTACTTAATTCAGATTGATTAATAGCAAGTGAGAAATGCAAGCATGAAATAAATACGTTAGGCTGGACTATATAAGAACAACTTATTCAGCATCTGAACATTCTATCTAAACCTTGAATTTTCTTTAAAAATATTTTTGAAGAAAAAAATATTGCATTCTTAGAACAAATGTTTTAACAGTCTGGAGAATCCATGTGTCCTACAAATTCCAAGAATGAATTTAATGATTGCCATGGTTACATCAACACATACTGTAATATGATATAATCAGATGTGCTATGGCACAGAAATTGCAAAGATATGTTTGATTTAGAAAAAGCCATTGCAAATATGTTCTTGTTTTACAAACATGCCAGATATTTTGCAGTTCCAGAAAGGTTTAAGATGCAGACTGTCAACTTTATTTAGTTATTGTGATGACTTCCTAAAAGGTTTCAAACTGAACTAGTAGCATTTTCCTAAAGAATTTCAGAGCTTAAGAATTAAGTACTGAAGTCCTTAAAACACAAGCAGAAACTAAATTTTTACTTGTAAATCCCACCCTATATTTATTTTCTTGTGATAGTATCCTAAATACCACTTTGTATGCCTACTTGGCTCCTGGTTAAGTCATGCTGATGTTAGTATATTTTTCAAGGATTTTTTTTCTTCTTCTTTTTTTTTTTTTTCTCTCTTGTATTTGAGCTTATTTTTCCTCATATTTGTTATTTGTACTTCCTGAAGTGAAATCACTTCTGTGATCAATTTTGCTACTGATATTTTTATCTTGAAATTTCGATTTCAATGTTTTTCTTCCTTTTATTGTTTGTCTATCCCAAATGCAGTTTCAAATTTGCATTTTCAGGCAGATGGCAGAAGACATTGGAGAAGGGATTAAAGACAGCATGGATTTGTAGATTATGTGTCAAAAGATTACTCTGTATAACACACAACATACTGCTTGAATGAAAAGTATTGAAACCCTTTTCTAGCCAAGTGTATCATTTCCAAATTAATTTCCATTACAAATTAGGCAATATGTCAGAAAGTGTCTAATTGACATGAAACAAAATGTCTGAATTTCTTTTAATGAGTAATACTGAAATGAGAAAAAAAAAAAAGAAAAGCATAGATTTTATTGTAAAATAGTAGAAGTACTCATTTAGTGCTGAGAGAGCTTCCATTTTTGCTTAATTATTGATATTTTTTATTAAGATATCACTGCATAGTACCGTAGTACCATACCATGTAGTATCAGCACTGAGACTTCTCTTCTACAGCTCTGTCTTTAAGAAAAAGATGCACACCAAGCCTTTCTTGTGCGTTTTTCTTTTTCCTTCTTCCTTTCTTTTTTTTTTTTCCCTCCATAATTATCCAGGTTTCACTGGCTATAAGGATTTCAATCTTGATGCAGGCAACTTTCAGTAGTCTAAGGGGAAAAATGTGCTCAGGAGTAGAAACTGCTAATTCATGCATCTAGGAGGAAAAGATTGACTAGAAGCAAGCTCTTGTAATTTTTTTTACCATGCAGTTATTTTGCAGAAAGTCACAGAATCATAGAATCCTTAGCGTTGGATGGGTCCTTTAAAGGTCACCAAGTCCAACTTCCCTGTAATGGATAGGGATTTCCACAGCTAGATCAGGTACCCCAGGGCCTGGCATAGCCTAGCCTACAAAGTTTTCAGAGATGTGGTGCAACCATCAAATCTCAAAGCAATCTGTTCCAGTGCCTCACCACCGTCACTGTAAAAGACTTATTCCTTTTATCCAACCTAAATATACTCTCTTAAACTTGAAGCCATTTCCCCTTGTTCTGTCACAACAGTCTCTGATAAAGAATCCATCCCTTTCTTTCCTGTAGTTCCCCTTATGTTGAAAAACTGCTATCAGTTTACCTTGGAGCCCCAGCTCCCTCAGTCTGTCCTTTTAGGGAAGTTGTTCCCTTTCATGGATCATTTTTGTGGCCCTCCTCTGGAAATGTCCTGACAGTTCTATGTCTCTCCTGTACTGAGGACTTCACATCTAGACACAGTGCTCAAGGTGAGGCCTCACCAGCACAGAGTAGAGGGGAAGGTTCATCTCCCTTGCCCTACTGGCCATGCTTATTTTGATGCAGCCCAAGACACAGTTAATTTTCTGTGCTGTGAAGGCACATTGCTGGCTCATGTCCTGGTCTGGAAAGCAGAAAGTGAAGACTGTGGCTGTTGGAATGGTTGGGGGGTCCTGAAGATCAGGGAGATGCATGGACAGAAATGCTAGAGGAAATCCAGAGACCTAAGCTGGTGATGCAGAAAACAGATATCTGCAAGATAGCAGCAAACTCCTAGGTGGGGAATGGAATGATAATAAACCCAGTGCTGGGAAGAGCCAGTAAAGATGAGTGACGTAACTGAATAAGGTTTAAATGTGATTCTCTCAAGCTTTTAAATAAGCCCTAACATCGAAATCCATCATGGGTTTAGTCTTTCTATCCTGTACCAGTGCCGAGCCTTTTTCTCTTATTAATCAGGTTCGGGAATTAATAGAATTATTATTTTTTTAAGTTATATTTGCCTTCTTATAACTTGAATTTGACTTTTTTTCCTGGACTTCTTATCTTTAAAGTTTTAGTTTGTTAATCAATGCTTAATTTTGAAGTTGCACTGTAATTATACCCTATTTAAATGATGAAGAAATTTCTTAAAGGCTGTTCTTAGTTTAACTATTTTATTATTTATTTTTTTGCAAAATCCTCGCTTCAGAATCAAGAGGCAAGATTGTATCCAAAACACCCGGTTGCATTCATGGCTCTTATCATCCTTTCCCTAGAAAGAATTAAGGTCTATATATAGATACTTAGCAGGAAACAATCTCATTTTTTCATAATTTGTCTCATATAATAATGTGCCTCTTCTGAAAAACTTCTGATCCATGTTACCATGCTTAAATCATGTCTAAGTTCAGAGAGTTTCCTGACCTTGGCAAAAATTGGTCTTTTTCAGGTACAAAGTCAATTCCAGATAATCTGTATAGAGAGTTTTAGATGAAAAAAATAAATGCTGTAAGTAGGCAAACAATTTATCATTTGCAAAGTTTCACATTTATGTATATATATATATATATATATATATAATTTTATCTATCTATCTATCTATTTATTTATTTATTTATTTATTTATTTTCAGTCTAAGCATGCCTAATTTTTTGCAGGCACAATGAGTTACTAAGGGAAATCTTTCCACTGATATGTCTCTCATTCCCTCTCATTCAGAAAAACAAAGCACAAGATGAGGCACAGAGAGGCAGACACAACTTCCTATAAATCCTCCGCCTTAATGGCAGAAAACCTAAAATAATTAGCAGTGGTGTGGGGAAGAAGCTAAATCAGAAGTAGTTGACTATGTTCACAATGACCTTTAGATGATTGAGCCAAAGTCCTGTAATCAAAGACCAAACCTTATATTTTACAGTGTATTAAGTGAATTCACACACTAATTTCAAGTCTGAGTTTATATGATTTCCAAAATGTATATACAGTGCAAATTTCCTTGAGCAAATGATTTACAGGGCATAGACTCAAAAATCACACAAATTTGAAGCAAACCATGTAATTCAGGAATTAATTCATTCAGAAAATAACAGGACTGTATATATAGCCATGCATTTATCTATTAAGAGATTTTATTCCAACCTGTATCTATTTAATCATCTCTTTGGCCAAGAAAGTCTCAACAGCAGCGCTGTGCTTGAGACAGGTTGAGGATTTCTGAAGAGTTGTGCTGACTTAGCTCCTGCAGCAGTTTTTCTTCAAAGAAAACTGCAGTGAATATGAACGAGGAATGTGGTCTCTGGGTTATATTTCATTTTCATGTTTATCTCTTGTGAGTGTGATTCTGTTTTTTCAACATAATTATTTACCTTGAAAAATAGAATTTGTCATTTGCAATTCTGATTTACCTATGTAAATAGGGATATTAGCTGAGAAGTAAAGTAGACATTGTTTTATTTGTAAGCATTTAAACAAAATAACTGTTTCTAACAGACTCTTTGGATGCTTACAGGTTAAGGGAAGGTTAGTACTTGTATAAGCTTCATATTTTCAACTGAATCATAAGGACCAATTAGGGAGTAGGTAAAATGAGGTGTCATGGAAACTGTACTGAATACTTCATAACTCAAGATGGTAGACTTGGAAGACTATAGAAATCAACTGATGAAGTACATTGCCAGGCATGATCTACATGTAGCATGTGCACAACTGCATTGGGTCAAAAGAAATTTTGATGAAGCCAAATATTCTGTTTTTGAAAATGACCCAGAGCTGATTTTTAATAAAAACTGTAATAATAATAATAATATTACATTACTTGTTTCAATAGTTAGCGTTATATTTATTATAATAGTTGTGAACACTGAATGCAAATATACAAGCTGACAGAAAAACATTTAGGTTTAAGTCTAATTTGTACAGTGTCATTTTACATTCTTCTACTTTAATGACCTGGGCAAACAAAAGGGAGGGAAAGATCCTTGGAGAGAGCTGTATAAGGCTCTGCAGTTCTAGAGTTTGTAGTTTTGCAATTGGTTTCTCTTGTAAGCATGCAACTTCTGTTTATGTGACATTGAACTGAAGTGGCCAGATTATGGGTGTGAGAAGAGTGGATCGATTTCTTCCTGTGAGGCTCCAGGTTATATTGCTTTGTATACTTATCTTTGCCACATGGATACATATTTCTGGTATCCCTCACGAATAGATCATGCTCCCTTCAGGAAAGTTTAGTCTCCCAGATCTTTACCTTAAGCACCCTTCAGACTTCTTTGGACAAATTAGCTGTTTGTTTCTTCATTAAACACCTCATTTAAGACAATTTACAAAATCGCTTTGGATTCAATCTGTGGAGGAGTGCAGGGCTGGTTGGAACTGGCTCTTTAGTGTTTAGTGTGTTAGTTTTGGCCTTGAAGTCATAAAATGTTTGGCTCAAAAAATGGGAAGAGCTCTTGTCCCTCTTTTGATGATAATCTATCACAGTCTATCAAGGAAATCCTTTCAATTTCCTCGCACTTTAGGAATGTTTATTTTTGAATGGCACTTGTTGCTGAAGGACATTTCCTCCCTACCACTTTCTGCACAACAAGGACAATGCTATTAGCACTTGTGCATCACACAATAACTTTTCTGACAAGAACAGCTAGTTTCAGTTTATTATCATTTATTCTTTTCTTATAATGACATGTCCATACTAGGTTCCCAAATAATCTCTTCCACTAGAATGCTTATTTTTTTTTTTTTTTTTCTAAATAACACACTTTTCCTATGAAGTGAATTGGTCAGACTAATCAGGAATACCACATTTTGCTTTTTATTAGAAGATCAAAGTGTATTAGTTGATTTCATAATGATGGTGAGATATTTGCTTTAACAGACATAGAAAATAAAATCATATGTTATATTTGTAAGAAGCTTTCCAGTAAGAACTAAAACCGTGTGCCAGTAAGTGAATCCTTTTTTAATGCTGTGTAAACTAAATTAGTCCTGGTCATCGTTATTCGATGAAGGTTAACATAAAGATTCTTTTTTTGTTGTTGTTTTGTTTTGTTTTGTTTTGTTTTTTAAAGCAGCTGTAATGATCAAGGGAAGAGAAATTCTGCCATGTGAAAATAGAAGGAATAAAGATGCAGCTACTTACTGCTGACTGCTTGATAGATAGAAGGTCTGTAAAAATTCTGTCAGTATGAATATGGGTGACAGTCACAGAAATATTACAGAACAAAAATAGTTGATTTTGTGGGATTGCTTGTGATACTTGCATACTTAGAGAATGCAAAATATGTGTAGATAAAAGATTAGAAATTTATGAACACATTGAGATCAAAATTTGAACACAGGATAAATGAAAACAATACCAATAAATCCAGTTCAAAGAGTTTGAAAGATGGTAGCCTTATGAAAATGATTTTTAAAATACTTGTTATAGAAGATTTTAGGATTTTATGTTAGATAAGAACACAAATCTATTTGTTTTTATGATTACCATGCCAATGTTACTTTGTCTCTGCCAAAACAGAGGTTTTTCATTTTCTTCACTCCATGACCTTTTAAAATTGCAGGAGTACAATGGCAACCAATTTGGAACATCCATCATTCTCATCACATCTGCTCCAGTTCCCTGAGTACATGGGTGCTGAAATGGGAAAGAAATTAACAGCTCATTTGTGAAAAGTGTACTTTCTTTCCCAAGTGTTTGAGGAGACTTCTCCCTCGATATGTTTGTTACAAATAAATCAGCCTTCATACATAACTGGAAAAAGCATGCTCTGAAATAATCTGGAAAGAATCAAGAGAAATAAAGAAAATACCAGACCTTTGTTCTGAGTTCCTAGAACAAAGGAAAACTGAACAATGGACATTATATAAATAATATAGCTATTTCAATGAACTGTTAGGTCAATAAATATGATATACTGGAATAGATATTTCTTTGTATGTTGTCTACAATGCAGATTTTATGTTTGAAGTATTACCATTAAAAACCACAAAATATTTCCCAGAATTCATTTATTTCAACGTAAGCAAATCAACCAAAAAGATCAACCAAACAAAACATCACCAACAAAAGCAGCATCCATTTCAAAACACTAGTCACTTGCTCTTGTTTACAGATTGTACCTGAAACATTTAGCTTCATCCTTAGACCAAAGGCCCGTTTTCTGTCCAGTGAAGCAGCAGCAACCAAAACAGTAGACATGAGCACAGTGAGGCGGGGGATGCTGTGTATCAGCAGTATAACAGGAACAGTGGATCACCTTCACTGGTGCAGATTTTTACAAATGTGGCATGCATGCTCTTGTTCAACACTGTTAAATATACATAGCTAAAGTAGTTACTATGTCGATAAATAGTGTTTTGTTTTGCTGAGAATTTCCTCTATCAAATGGTGTTATGGTGCTTTTTGTATGTTGTAGTTTCCATGGAAATAAATGGGAGGCATTACTTTGAAAGTGACCTCATAACAGAGCAGTTCCTCATTCCACTGAAGATTTAGATATTTTATTTTTCTTTCCAGTGTACTTCTACCTCAAGAAATCTTTCATGTAATTTGCCATTTTAATAACTGAATTTTAGCTCCAAGACTTCTATGTTCAAAACCAAATTTATTTCCAGAAGAATTTTTTAACATGAAGACCCTAAGTTATTCTTTTGGGAAAATTGCTTGTTAAGCTAATGGTCTCCTAGAAAACCAAGGTAGGAAGGAAACAACTTGAACAGCTTCTACTGCCATAAAGACATTAAAACATAACAATTGCTTCAGGCTATTAATACTGTAAATTTTTGTACTAGAGGTTTCAAAGTGAATGTACATTAGCATCAAGCAGGCAATTACAAAAGAAGCAAAAAAAAAACCAAACCCTTTTAAATATCAGTTTTTAATAGTATTATTTATTATTATTAAATGTATTAATATTTCTTACTAATTATTACATTTATTTGTATTAAAATGTTTTTCATTTTTCTGCAAATATCTAAATGGTAAAAATATGTGAACAAAAAATATTAATAGATGAGATAGCATTTTGCATAACAATGTCAATAAATAATAAGAAATCTCTCTATTCTTCTTAAGGATTCCAGTTAAACACTGATTGCTAATATTAGTCACCTTGAAAACATCTTTTAGATACATTTATTGTCTCTCATTGTACAATATGTTGATTATTTCTCCTGGAAGCATCAAGCATACGAGCATGTCTGTCTTCACAGACAAAGGCATAATAAAACATTCTTATCTGCTTTTTTTTTCCTTAGTATTTTTTTGTATTTTCTGAAGTCTAAAAGAAGCAATACGGGAAGCATTATTGGCACTGTCAACAAACTCAAGACATAGGAAAAAGTGCTATGCTGCTTTAAAAGGAAATATTTGAAACTTTATTGTGGTGCTTCCTGAATTTATCTGAGTATTCAACTGGAGCACCTCAGGGAGTTTTATAAATTGAGCAATTTTATATTCTGTTTTACAAAACAGTAGATACTTCTTTTATTTTTAAGCTCATTCTACAATCTGACACATACCCTCCAGCTATTATCAAAACAAACCCATAATTATTATGCAAAAAAAATCAAAATGAAATTTAAATTAGTTGTTATTGTGCCAAGTGTCTGAAGAGAAAAATAAATATTCAGAAAGGAACTAACTTATTCACTCTCTCCTACCTGAGCTCAAGCATCCTTTGCATGCTGTTAAGTAGCCGCATGTTGGAATCAGATGACACAAAAGCTTGGCTGTCCTTTGAGTTGGGCTCTCTGTAGACATCACAAACTAGAATGCTTAAGGATTTCCCTCGAAGGCATATACAGTCCAGAGAGACATGCCTTTGAATATGGAATTTGTTTGGTTGTATTTGAAAAATAACTTGTTTAGCTAGAGTTAGCATAGAAACAATAATAACAAACAGCAGGAATAATAAACAAGCTATGGTATCTCACTAGTAAAAACAGTTTTAAAATCTGTGCTATATAATATACTCATCATCATTTTAAGAAAAGGATAATTTGCCTGTGGTACTGACATTGATAGCTTTCATGAGTTATATAGAGAAGCTTTAAAGCTAGCACTCAGTGATTTATTCAGTTAGTCAGACTGCTGAGTAGCTGGTTAGCTATGAAGTTCAGAGCAGGATCACAGCAAACCCAGCTGCTGGTGATCAAAAGCATATCTGTGTTTCTGTCAAGTGGTCTAAAATTGATTCTTCAGATGAAGAAAAATAAGCATAGTGAAGGAAGGATCCATCTCATTTTCTAGTTGAACCTTACAAGTAACTTCAATGACAGTGGGCATGCTATGTTCAGAGCATTGCATGGCACTCAAGTCACCAGTATGCAATCAGTTAGTTGTATCATTTCTTTTTTGCTACTCCTGAACAGTCCTTGGCTGTGTGTCTTTGGTTGACAGAGATCAGTGTCTCTTTATGCAATTCAGTTATCCAATGGCTCATAATAGACATCTTTGGTCTAATTTCTTTGATCTTACAGAACAATTAAGTGTTGCTAATTCTTGGAATGATAATAGTAATAATAAAAGGACTCTTAATGAAACCGTCTTATGACTTCTAAAGGATTTTCCATTGGTTTCCACTCTAATTTCTTATTTATTTGAACCCTGAACATAAACCAGTCAGTTCAGTTATCCAAAACAAAGTGCCTCATTAGCATTCTCTCTGACACAAATCATATGCTTTCAAAATATTGTATTCTTCTGTTCTCTCTGACTTACTACATTTTCTTATTAGAAAAGACTGAGAAAATTGGAAATACCACATTTGTGGTTAAATAGCTCTACTTCTAATAATAATCACAATTAGAAGTACACATCTATACATCAAAAAGCACTGACAGACTAAGCATATGCAAAGCAGAATAAAGACAATCCCTACAGTCTGAGCATCTTCTGGTTTCATATGCTGAGCATGTGTAGAGGAGCAAGTAAACAATGACTCAGCAAAAGCAGTACTAGTATTAGCATAGTGGTAGCCTAGTTGGGTGAGTTTTTTTGTTTCTCAAGGATTATTTGTTCTAATGTGGAACAATGTTTATAAAAAAATATTTTTTATACATATATATACTTATAAGTATGTATATACTCAGGATATTGACAGAGGTGGGAATTATCTATCTGAAATGAGAAGAGTTCTACATCAGTCCATTCACACAGATGAGGTTTCTTTCAGCTTAACATCAAAAGATACATCCATCTTTGTCAATGCTTATTTACTATAAATTAGCTCAGGCGTATTTCTTCAGTGATTCTAGTCCTTCTTTATTACTCCTCATTACTTGACGTTCCACCCAATTTAATCATATCTGCATACTGGGAAATTGTCTTTAGATTCATTATTCTAGTTGTTTGTATTATGATATGCTTGATAAAGCTGAATTCTTAGCTAGTTCTCCCTATTATATAAGAAAGTTTATCGCTGTCTATGTAATCTATGACCTTGATAACAACTCCTACACCATATTTTGATGTTGTTATCAATTTATTGGAAATTTATGGCAGTAAGATGTTGAAAACAGTATCTGCACTTGAATGGGAATAGAAGTAGCCAGGAATGTGAAACATCTAGTTTTGGTCTATTTTCCCAGTGACTCTTCAAGCTATTTCAATGTGAGACTTTTAGAAAATAATATTTTGTTATCACAAACTCCAGACATCTTTCCTAAAATGAAGTCGTTCTACTAATAAGAGTGTGGTCTGGTGGCTTAACTGGTGAAAACAGCTAGGCTGTATTCCTGGCAGTGAAATCTGGAATTATTAAGTACGTCAGCTCACTCACAGCTAAAATGTTCATTCACAGCAGCGTAATACCCAGTGCATTTTCTAAATAACTCTATTTCCTTATGTTGACAGGCTTTTGTTTTTGCAAGTGGAACCAAATATTAAGGACTTATGTATAATTATTTCATATTCTTTAGAAAGTTCATGTGAAAATCTAAACGTTGTGACTGGAAATTCTTCTAAAAAATGGCAGCTCATGCTTGCCACAAGAATACATTCTACTAGAATAGCTCTTCTTGATTATTATGCAATATCGTTAACTACTTGTGAAGCTGTTAAACAATTACTATCTGTGGAGAAATAAATCCTTTATTTTTTTCTTTTTCTCATACAGTTTATAAAACGAAGAATTGAACAAACATAAAACTTAAGTTGTATAAATAAATCCCCCACATTCATCCCCACAATTACCTGAAAAGAAGTTGTAGCAGGGTGGGGAAGTTGGTGGCAGGTGACAATTGATAGGGTGTGAGGAAATAGCCTTGAGTTTAGATGGAGGATTAGAAAGAATTTCTTCACATTAAAAGTGGTTAGTCACTGAAACAGGCTGCCCAGAATAGTGGTCCAGTTGCCATCCCTGTTAGTATTCAGGAGACTTGTGGATAAAGTGCTTAGGGGCATAGATTAGTGTTGGGCTTGGAAGTTAGGTGACACGTTGGATTTGATGTTCATGAAGTTTTTTTCCAACTGAAATGATTCTATTCTATGAAATCTAATCTGAAATTGCTGCATTTTCTCTCAGTAATATAATTTATTTGCTATGCATTTGACAAAATCTCAACTGCTTAAAAAAATTTTGTTCAATCCAGGCTTATTGGTTTAGTGACTAAAGATGCTTTGATGTTTTAGAATTTCACTAAATAACAGAGATCATAATATTTTCATTGCAAAATTAGTTACTCACTGAAACTTGTGGTAACGTAAGCAAAAATATCAAAGACATTTGCTGAGGTATTATATAGAAACTGTAATAAACTTTTTTCAGATTTTGTTTCCTTTTAGATTATTTTTAAATATATATATATATATATACATATACAGATTTTTACACTAAAAATCTATAATACTGTCTAATGGATATTATTCCTGGAATGAAAAATTATGAATCTTGGTCACCACTCTGTCATTATTTCTTGATAGGAGGTAAATTAAACATAGTAGCTGGAACTAGTGGTAAATTAGGATCACCAGAATGGATTTTCAGTTTTTCCGTTGTCCTACATTTTTTAATTTTAAACAACCGATGGCATGCTTTCATCACTGCTCAAAATTCACTATAAAGGCTTCAGTAAATAAGTTTTTCCTACAAAAATTGATCGTATGTCATAACAAAACATTGTAATGAAACATCGTAATGAAACAGTGATATCCTGTCTATAGTGACAACATAAAAATGGTAGGATATTATCTTAGTAATCAGAACTAACAAAAATAAATAAACAACAAAATAATGAGTGAGCAGAACATGAGCTAGCACATTTTGTAAATGCAAGTAGCTGTGCTGGGAACACCATTGATCTTATTCCTGTCTTTTAAATTTGACCAACAAGAATATGTTTAAAATGTAGTGAAATAGGGGATAGTCCCCCAGAAAAATGCTCATAAGAGTTTATTGGCATTTAAAATATTTCAGGATTATATTATCTTAATATGTGCACTGTCTTTGCACAGAAAATGGTTGATGATGTTTAAACTTCTGATCTTTTTCAATGTATTTCTAATTATTATGGAAGTATGGTTTGAGTTCAGTGACCTTCAGTCACTACAGCATCATGTTTGAGACACAATTCACAATTCCTCACATGCATGTTAACTCTGCCTTTCCTTATTCATAGTTGGAATATTTGAAGGCAATATAAAGAACTAGAACGGAACTGTTTAAACAACATTATGAACACTTTAGACATGTTTTGAAAATAGCTTCTGCTCAGTACAACATAGTCTATGTTTATATCTTTCATCAAAACCCGAAAGAATTTGAAAGACAGGATAATTAAACAGAAAATTTCACAGACTGGAGTATGGATTTGAAAGACTAATTACAAGTTTTCAGTTCTCTTTGTTTCTGCTTCCTATTCATACTTTTTATTTAGTAGCAAAAATGTCAATTTCTACTAGAATTAGCTAATAAAATATAGTTAATTGTCCTGCATTTTAATTTAATTATTATTTATTTTATTTTTAACATCCTTGATGTCTTTTGGTCTTCTACATCCTGTTCTCCTCATACAAAAAACAAAGTGAAAGAAATATGATTGTGTAAATTTGATGGAAAAGCCATGTTCCACTGCTCAATTTTATAAATTATGCACAAATACTGACTTACGTATGCTGTAAGACCTCCCTGAACAAGGCCCCAGCATGTGCATCTGTTGAAACAGCCTGCCAAAAAAAAGTGTATTTCAGCCTCTAACATGTAAAATATGCATATTCAATTACAAAAAATTCTGACATCATTTCAAAAAGGTTTCAGTAACTTGCTTCAGTCCCCAGGAAGCAATAACTTGCGTGCCAACAACTCATATAAGTTTAATATATCTATTTAACTTATTTAAACAAAAACACCAAAAATAAATTAACAATACTGCATGGCATTTCTTACAACATATGACATGCTAGATTTCCCTTCATAGAACATTTTTATATATAGCAATGTAGTGACAAGCATCTCTCACCTTCATGAACCACTTTGAGAAGAAGGAAAGTCAACCATAACCAGCTGTTTTTCTATTGGATATTTTTTTCTTCATTATACTTGACAGTGTTTTTCTCCAACTTGTTAAAAAGAACCAAAAGTGTAACCTTGAACATTTATGAAAAGAAATCCACTCTTTGAAATATCACCTCTGTCATTTTATTTCTGTGCTAGTAAGATTATAGCGAATGTGTAATATATAAATAATCCTTTGAATATGGATATGAACCTTCCTTCTACAGACAAAAAAAGGCGTTTCCACATTTTCTTTCCTTGTCAGTTCCTCTATATCATTCCTATCTCAGACTCTACCAAGTGACTAGCAGTATAATGTGAACCCTAACTCATACCTAAAATAAATATATATAGACTGACCTATCCACAGGCATACTTTTAATGAACATGAATCTGAGTGTTTTATACAGCTGTAATCTAAGATTAGGAACATATGGTTCTAGTGGTAAATTAGCACTATGAAGATATATAGCAGTAAAAATTTTGTGACATTTTCAGAACACATAAACTACCCTGAGTTTACATAAATTCAGATCTAACTCATTTTGAAACACGAAGGTTGTAGCCTTGTCAAAACAAGTCTGAATAATGATAATACTATAATGATTTATTGAAGTTCTTATGAGGAATAATAAGGAGAGTTTTAAATTATCATGTGTTAGTGTTTCCTCTGCATGGAAATCACATAGAACTCTGAGAATAATAAAGCTCAATGGAAAAGTCAAATGATTACTGGAATAAGAAGATGAAATCCTGTGAAATCATTTCATTAGATTTCCCTGTCTTAGAATATTTGGTAAGGGGACAAAAAACAATGGGTTTGGGAGTTAGCCTTGTTCTCAGAGCTCCATCTGCATGAGTCTAGTTCTGAATCTGCAGATGCAAAGAATTGTATCACTAGGAAGGACTTTGCTGTGAAAGATTTCACCCTGATTAGGCTTGCTTTCTGTGCATATCATGCTTCAGAGAGCGTATTTCAATTCAGTTAACGTATTGTAAAGAGCTGTGCTTCTAAGAAATATAGAGAGAAAATCAATCCAAAACCAAATTGTACACCCATTTCCTAGAAAGAATACTTGCTGGGAAGCAATGTTTAATAACTAGATGTAAATTGAAGCTCACAAATGTATGAATGATAACATCCATTTTGCCTTGAGTTTGTTGCTGCAGTGTCTATGCACTAATGAATACATGGGCTAAGGGACTCTCTGAGGAACCCTGCAGCTCTTTACAATTTAATTTAGATGTGAAAAGCAATGGGTAAACAGAAAAGGAATTTGAATATGTGATACGTTCACTCCATTGATCAGAGAATTCATGTATTTGTAGAAAGTGGACTGCTGTATAGAGATTCTCAGGGGAAAAAAGATCAATTGGCCAGGCTGGGCTTTGATCAAGTAATGACATGTTCTGCAGAAGCTAGAAAATACCAAGCATTTGGGTTGTGATCACCCTTCAAGCACTTGTGTGTTACTTGGTGGTAATAATTACTTTGGAAACAATTAAATAGGGCTTTTCCCTTCCTCTCAATAGGGCTGAAAACAAACAATTGGATCATATCAGAAAAAAATTTCGTGTAATCAAATGCAGATATTTTGCCTGTGTTTTGCTCACTCTGCTTTAACTGAAGCTTTTAAAAGCTCAGAAATGACTGAAGGAATTTGTTTTGGATTTGTAATTCTCAGGCTATTATCAGTGGAAAAAGAAAATATTTGTACTTTCCCCTACCTATCAGCTGAATTAAGTTTGATGAGTAGAAAATGTGGGAAAAGCTGAGAGGAAAATATATGTATGCACAGGAAATATTTCCTTCATCAGTAGATTTACAGATTATTTTTAATGAATGTTATGACCTGAAAAAAACAAACAAAAAAAACAAACAAAACAAAAAAAAAAACAAAACCCCACCCATTCCTAATTAATAATGAAGTATTCTTGACTCTTTGAAGAACCTCTTCAGAGCAAGTTCTACAGAAATAAACATTATATCAATTTTTTTTGGACCAACAATTAGATTAGTCCACAATGCTTCAAATCACATAAATAACCTTGAAATAATATTGTCGATAAAATTTCATAAGAAAATAGTATGTAGATATCTAAGTAAATCCAACCATTTTAATATTCTAAAAATTAAAACATGAAAAACTAAGCTACCATGATAATATCTATTAGGAAATCCCTACAACCAGGAATTATAGGAAAATTGGAGGTACAGACCTGAAGATCTTGGAATCATTTAAATAAAGATCACTCTAAAAAGAAATACAAGCTCTCAAGGAAAAAGGAACTATAAGAACTAAAGTACATGCATCCTTCCAGAGCTTAAAAATAATTATAACATATGCATTGAATGACTAGGGAAGTAGAGCATAGTTTTTGTTGCATTTCTACTTTTCTTTGCTATTATCACAGTGGCACTCTGCAAAGTATATCAAATTAAATCATATCGTACTGAAGCTTCTGTTAAGCATATCTAGCTGTATAGCCCGTGGAATTTAATTAACAGCATGAGAACAGTAACTAAGAGATTTGAATCTATGATCACATGGAGATATTATTTACAATGAAGAATAATTACAAGATTAACTGATATATATATTGTCTGAATTAAAGACTGTTGAATCTGTTAAGACAAGCATTTTTCTCCTTTATATGTTAGTTTATGGAGATAAATAAATATCTTTAGTTATAACAAAAATAATTCAGTAAAAAATAGCATGAATTAATAAGAAATACTATTTATTTTTCTTCAGGATGGATATGTTATAGAAGATTTAAATCAATGACTAGTTTTTCTGTTGAAGAACAGCTGTATGTGACAGTTTATAAACATGTTGCCATGGAACTGGTCTTTTTAAACTCAAGAGGCTGAACAGAAGTAGCAGAAAGGTATAACTCAAAGCACCTTACTACTTTCAGAAACTAAACCAATCCTGCATTCTAAATTGATTCTACTTCTTCAAAACAAAACAAAACAAAACAAAAAAAAACAAGACACAGAAGATGCAATTGTGTCTCCATTCTGTTTATAATTGTTTGGAGAGGAAAAAGTTCAAAATTAACATTTTGGTTTCTACAGAGAATTTGGTGAAACTCATAACCTGTGAGCTGGACAAAACCTTGTTATTGTCTAGTATAATTCTAAACAGAAAAAAAAAAAACAAAATAAACAAACAAACAACAAACTACTCATTTGCTAGGAAAAACAAAACAAAAAAAACAACAAAAAACAACTATTGAAAACCAAGAATATGTACTTGTCAAACATTTAGGTGTCTTTCAAAAACCAACTCAAGGACTATTTCAGTCTTAAAGAAAAAAAAAATAAGTTAGCAGCATGCAATTCATTTTTATTTCTCAAGTAATTTTTCCTCCTGGCTAAGACTCTTCCACTTTTTAAGACTAGTATGGTATGTTACAAACATCATACCAACTTAAAAATACAGATTTTCAATTTTTCAATTAGTCAGATAACAAACTCGGAAGTCAGAAGACTTGGATATATTTAAATATATAGCCAACAGTATTGGAACACTGCTATGAACCTCTTAGTACTTAATAGGAAAATATGCCCAAATGAACACAGAAATACATAGTAGAAAATGGTGGCAAGCAGAAATTTTGAACATTTGTGCTTTGCTTCACTGAACTATGCCTTGGCAGAACAGTTCACCTGGGCAGAACAGTGCCCCGCTGGGTGGCCCCTATGCTATGCTTTTATATCTTTTATGTCTTCAAATAAAATGTCGCTTAAAGAAACATTTTCTTTAATTTATATAATTACCCAAACCAGGAGTTGGAAAAGACAATATTTTTAACTTCCTTTCTGATGAATAATAAATGTCACATAGGAATTAGAAAGTAGGATGTAGTCGCATGTGCCATCTGCTGCATATAGAAACAGAAGAAAGACATTAATCTTGAAATTAGGGTTTGATTCATATTAAAGTAAACCACACTGATCACTTGGAAATACCAGCCTTTTAACAACCATTTAAAAGCTCTGTCAGTGAGAAAATCTCACATGGCAAGATATTCTCGAGAGCTCTCTAAGGACGGACTACAAACTGTATTTTAAAAAGAAATAAATGTCATTAAATACATGCTTTCTTCTAATTATTTAATTTCGTCTCAGTTACTTCAGATGCCTAAGGCCCATGATAGCAAGCTTTGTGGAGACATTTCTGTAGCAAAATATGAGGCCTTGTATGCTACATTCCCATAGCAACTGGCTATTTACAACAAGGAGAGCTATATATTCATATATATTTACAATAAAATTCACTTCTTCAAAAAAGTTCCATATTACATCTCAAAAGTTGAAGCTGTTTGCATGCTCATCACTCTGTGCATACATCTTCAAATCCAGATCATCCATGCATGAAAGTTTATTCTATCTACTCCGGTTGTCCATTTGATCTCAGCAGTAACTAAAGAATTAAATGTTAAACTGCCATATGAGACATGAGTTAGGCCCATTTGTAGGGTGGCATCTCCATGGGACACAAGGACACAATGAGGAAAAGGTGGCTAATATGGATAGTGTCCCCCAGGATGTGTGAGGTAAGATGGAGGTTGTCCCCAGCACACCGGGGAGCTGCTGTGCATTCAGTGTCCTCCCCATCTATCCCACTTGAAATATCAATGTTTGAAGGATAAGATCAGAGTGAGCTCTTCTAGTTGGTATGAAATATTCCAGGTATTTTGAGTTATGTTTCTGCATTCTGTTCTTATATTTCCAACAATAAAAAAAAACTAAATTACTCTTTGTTATCTTATGTTTCATCATTTATTAGTTTAATAAACAAAGAACTTTAGTGATTTTTCTTTTTCAGTGTAAATGTAACACCTTAAAAACTTTTGTAAGCTAGTTTAACAAAGTGATGCAAGAACAAGCCAGGAAAAGCAAATCCAGTATTATTTTAAATCAACCTCCACACAGCTATTTCTGACAGAGTGGTACCAAGGCTTCTTTTGCTTGCCCTTGCAGAATCGGTAAGAGTCACTGTCACGCTTAGCTTGTGTGTGAACTAATTCTAGAATACACCTCAACACTCTGATAGCATGCAGTTAACATAGAGTGACTTTAAACTGTCAGAGAACTCCAAATAACCCTCATCCTCAAATTCCATTTTGCCTTTATTCCCCCCTGAGAAGAAAGCTGCCTGTAGTTCTTGTGACAATTTTATTTAAAGATCTCTTCCCTGAAGACAGCACAGGTGAAAGGATGATGACTGCAACTGACCCATCTCTTTCTGATCTACTGGCAGTGTGATACTATTTCAGCAGGCCTTCTGCCTACAGATAAATAACATTCCCATTAGTAGAACTACTAGATACACAACATGCCTTTAGTGTCACACTGTAATGTCACCAAGCTCCAGTCTTCTAGATTACAAGGCTTCATTATGAGGAGTACTGTACCAAGAGATATCCCATGGGCTAGTAACCTGCTAGCTGTATAAGTGCTTGCCCTGCAAAGTAATGGCATGAGGTGCTCAGTTCACTTGCTTAAAAAGCCAAGGGGCCACAACTTGAAGATGTTTCTATTAGTATAAAAAAGATAAAAAGAAAAAAAAAATTGCTTAAAGCTTTAGGAAAAAGATTCTGGTTGAGAAATTACATCCAAATTGTTCCACAAGCAGGAAGCTGTTCAGAAGATGGGACTGGGTTGTGAGGATCAGCTCTGAGCTCCTCAGGAAAGTATCCCAAACATTACCAAGCTTCCTCATTCAACCTGCTTTTTCCTACATAATCACAAAAAATACAGTAATGTAAAAGGTCGACCTGACCTCCTCCTGCCAAGGAGAATGAAAGATACAAGAATGAAGAGTGCTTGGTGCTCAACTGGGGAGCACGGAGACCCTATGTATTCAGGCTGAATGGTGAGAACTTCTCTGAGCAGCTGGCACCAAGGCCAGTGCTCTTTGCCAGTGCTGATAAGTGGGATGAGATAAATTCTATCTGAAAGATATGCTTTTAAAATGAGTTTCTTGACATTACATATGACAAAATCTATTCTCAGAGCTCGACAGAAACAAAGATCACATGAGAGATAGAAGTCTGACAAAATTAAACTCACGTACTCTATGCAGAGTTAGGAAGAATTTTTTGAAAATCACGCGTAGTTAATTAAAAGTTACTTGTATTTTCCAAAGTTTTCGAATCTTAGCCAAAGCCTTAAAATCAGCTTTAAAACCTTAGTCATAATTTTTCATGTAATTATTTTCATTAACTGGCAAGGCATCCTCTTGTGTTTTGTTTATTGCGAGTTCTCCTCTAGAAAATAACATCTTAAAAACAGGAGAATTACACTGCCTGTTTTTTTGGCTAAAGTCTTTCCCTCCAAGCAAATGATAAGAAAAAGAAACAGGGTAACACTTAGTGCCTTTCAAAACCCATCCATACAGCATTCTGTGAGCATCTGGTGGGGGACAAGACTAAGTACCAGGAAAAAAAAAGACGTTTTATATATCAGCATGTCATCCCCGTGTTTTGGTTGCTATTCACTGCACACACATTCCTCACAGAGCTTCCTGTGCTCATCAAACTGTGGGCTGCATGAAAAGAGAAAAGCTGCATTGAAATACATCACGTACAGCAAGCTCTACATGCAGCTTTCGCAGGAGCTTCCAGCTTCTGCTGACACAACTCTGATAGGTCAGTCCATTTCAAAAACTGAAACTCTTTACAACACTTTACAGTAAATATGTGGGAAAAGTTAACTCTAATGGAATTCAAATAGTTTTGAGCAACTGTTAAATGCTGGGGTTGGGCCAAATAGACAGTTGTCTTGGGGCAGCAGATTTTTCATAGGCACATGTATTGTTTACTGAGCACTTAGTCCATCTATCTGTTACCTTCAATCACTCTTGGGTGCTTTCATTCTGCTTCCAGGATGACTGAGCCGAGACAGCTCACCACAGCCCAGCAGCAGGAAAACTCAGAGTAGCTTTCAAGATGAGGGAAGGCAGCTGCAGATGAACGAATGCATGAAAATGGAGAGCGATGCAGACAGAAGTATGGACTGCTTGTTGCCATCTTGTGGGTTTCTGTTGCTTTAACAAAATCAAACAGGATTCTACCCTCTACATTTGAAAGGATAAGATTCCCAAAAGCAACTTTGTATATAAAAGGTAAAGCTGGCGAAAGAGTTTATTCACCATAAATTTTGGCAACTTCTACCTCATATTTTCTTCTTTCTTTCTTTCTGTTCATTTGCTTCTGGTTTTTCATTTCACATATTCTGACTTCTCATGAAATGCTTTTTTAAGTTTTCCTTCTGCTTTTTCTTTTTTTAATTTAATTTTTATTAGTATTTTCAACTGAAGTGACATACTGCTTACTGATCTACTCACACTTCTAATGGCTGGCAATGCTCTTCGGGGAAATGCGAAAACAGAATGAAAATTATAGTTCTGGGCTTTGTGAAGGAAGGCTGGTTTCTTACACATATTCACGTTATATCCTCTACAGTATCTTACATGGAAAAATCCGGCAAAAAAAATTGAATCTTAATAATCATCTAAGAAAATAGCCAATTTGGTAACACTATCATCAAAGTGGCCCATTCTGACCTTCTGAAGCTTTGTTTTCAGTTGAAAATGATGCAATTTCAAGCATACAACATAGGTCTCTCTCCATTTATTTTGACATTTCTTCAGGAAAAAAAAAAGCCATTTAAACAAACAAACAAACAAACACATATTTCTATATTTTAACAACCTAATTCTACCTGATAACAACTCTCTTGTTATTTAGCAAAATTTTTAACAGACGGTCATGTGCACAGAATTTGAAATAAGCAATGTTAAAAGCTGGGTGTTTGCTAGGGTACCCTTAAGTCACTGTAAAGCTAAAAATTAATACAAAACAGATCTATATGCCCTTTGTGTTATTTGACAGCAGTTCTTCAACTAATCTTATCAAAGACAAAAACAGGATTGTTTTGTACTGCGTTGTATTGAGCAAATAAATGTAAGCAGTTATTTATCCTGGTTTTGGACTCTTATATGGAGGTATTCCTTGCTGCTTTTTTTATTAAAAAAAATGTCAGTAAGTAAGCTCCATTGATCAGTTTGGTATGCTGACTGCTTTGATTATTTGTAGGATTCCATTTGTTCTAATTCCTAAGTATCTTTTGTCTATTACTTTATTAGAATAGTGTAACAATCATTTTGAATAAAAGCACACCAAGAAATGAAGGCAACATCAAATTCCGGAGACACATGCAACTCAGGTGTGTTTGTGAGCACTGTAGGCTGGAGATATTTAGATGCAATATTTGAAATCTAGACTGTGCAAATGGCTTGTGTTATTCATTTGCAGTAATTATTAGAATGCTGGAAATGGCTCATGAATGTGAACCTCAACAACTGTTGCGTAAGATCTGGTAATCTTGTATATCTCAGGATAGAGTACCTTGTATATCTCTCTAGAGGAATAAATGGTCAGATATAGGACAAAATCTTGGAAGAACAGTGGTTGTGATGCAACAAATATGATAAATGATTCTTCTCCCTTCCTCCCTTATTTTCTTTCTGGTCACTGTTTTTTTTAAAAAAACACACAAAAACTGTATGCCTTACTTTTTGTTTTAAAAAGTCTTTCACAGTGTAAAAGAAGTAAAACTGAATTATAAGTTGCATTGATTTTTATCTCTTCACCAAGGGAAATGACCCTGTAGAAGATTCTTGGTGTATTAACATGACAGTTTTTTTCAGTTATTCTCTATTGATTATTTGCCCTGGTTTCTCTCTCATAGAACTCCTAGAGTTTTATGAGAAGTCCTAGCACACTGAAAGTCCTGAATGTCATTCTTATACTTCCTTGCTGCAATTAACTACATCTATTTTACTTGATTCATGGTATTAGCATTAGTTATACACATCAGCTATATTTATTGTATACTTTTTCACAAAGCACTCCTTTGTATCTCTCCTTCCTTCCTGTCCATATTTATTAAATTAAATCATACAGGAAGTGAAGGTGTGTACATCAAGTTGTTTTCATTTACCGGCTTCCAATTTAGCATGCAGCTGCTGCACTTGAGAATAAGAGCCATCTGCAAAGCAAAAGCAAGGAGAGAGATAGACAAGGAGGATAGCGAGATCTTTACTGCAGCAATCCTCATGGATGACCTGTTTCAAGAAATCACTGGGAGCTGGCATTCATCTATTGTGGAACAGAAAGCTGGCTGATAATGAAAGCGTCAGTGGGAATATATACGTAAAAAAGATTTGGTCTTCAGTGTTTTGACAGAAGGTGTGGTAGTGACGGACATTGCATTAACATCACCTTTTCATGGTTATATATTCTTTTCTGAAAAGTATTGAGAAAGGTGAGGAAACAGATAAAGGACAAAAAGAAAATAATGTAATTCTGAACTGATACACTGTGAACACAATGCAATAGAAATTAAATTAGTTGCCTGTACCCATTGAGTTGTGTGAAATAGATGCTAAAACTAATTCACATTATAGTACATAATGTTATGTAGCTCGAACCGAAAATAATGCCTCCTATTTGTTTCCATGGAAAGTACAATAGCTACAAAGAGCACAATAACACTATCTCATACAGTAAATTCTCAGCTACAAAATATTACTTTTCAACATAGTCACCACCATTAGCTATGCGTTTTTGTCAGTGATGAACAAGAGTCTGCACGCCACACTTGTAAAAAGCAGAGGTGACCCACTGTTTTACAGCTGTCATGATGGTGGTGTTCTAGGAAAATGTCACCCATACTGTCTGTCTTCCATCGGCCTGAACAGATGAAATTCAAAAAGCACTAAATCCAGACTGTACAGAGGCTGTCCTAGGACAGCCTAGTCAAGATTGGCAATATGCAAGAGAAAGATTGTCTTCTTCTCTGGCCTGACTCTGGAAGTTGGAGTCTTCGTGTTACTTAGCTTTGTGATGAAGCAGTCAGAGTTGACGGTTTGTCTGAGTTCCAGGAAACACATAAGGATAACATATTTACTATCCCAAAAGTCAGTGCACATCACGTACCACCCACTGCCTTACTGTGCTCACATCCACTGTTTGGTCTCCATAAACATTCAGCGAGCATCAATGAATGTCAGTGGGTGCAATTTTTTCCACATGGAAGAATTCAATGACACACTTTTGCTCCATTCACACTTCTATGTCAGACATTGTTTTGTCAGACTGTCCCTCTGCTGCCATATGTCACACAGAAACAAAATGTAATGGAATATTGGTGAGAAGATTCAACCTCTACTGCCATACCTCCAATATCCACCTCTGATGTCATGGGCAAACATAATAAAATAGAAGTCATTAAATCAATAATATGAGGATTGTATCTGAAGTATTTGATACACGGTTAATAAGTGTACTTTTGCAGGCTCTTTGAATATACTAAATCCTATTTACTCTTTTAGTGGAAACCTTCTTTGATTTTCTCCTCTCTGTTCATAAAACTAGACCTGTTCATGTTCTTTCACTTTTAGGACTTGATAGCATATTTTGAGAGAGCATCTGCTTGAACTTTTTATTACATCTCTGCTATCCTTTATGACAGTATAGTGGGGGAGTAACAGCTGAATGGCAGGAGAGCATTAACCCCTTCAGAGACTTCATTTCATGGAAGCATCTTGAAGCCACACCACAGAAACATGAAAAATGGGTAAAGGTCAACGAGAAAGGATTTCACAAAGCTTGAAAACCTTAAAGCTGTATGGAAGCAGCTGTAAGAGAATGGATGAAATTAGATACTAAAGCACCAAAAAGAAGCAAGGTTTATAAGGTTTTGGCATTGCATAAAATATGTTACAAAGGCAAAGAGACTTTGGACTTTGAAAAAGCATTGCATGCCTCACAGTCATTCTCATGGTGAGCAAAGAGTCAGGGTCATTCCTGACACAAAAGTGACTGAAGTTACCCTCTTGTTCTGGCAAATTTGTTTTTATTCTCAGTCAGCCCCATTGTGCTTATGGACATAATATTAATGAATTCCAAATTCTGTTTCCTGCTATATGCATTTTATCCATTATTCCACTACCAACCTGGATTTCCTAGGTCAATGTTTTAAAAACCATGCTGAAATTATATACAGCACATTTTTTCATGTATTAATGGTGCCAGTAACTGACTATTCTATTCCATACACAGAAAAAGAACTGTAATAAAGACTAACTAGAAATCTTGGTATAGGTTTAGATGCATTCAAAAAATTGTTAAGCCACCATTCATTCTGTATCTTCACAGAAATATAGGCCTTGAAACTGCCAGAGCCTTAGGGAGGTTGTTTTTTCTGTTTCATCATAAGGAATAAATGGTATTAAAAAACTGTAATTATTAGAATAATTCAGATTTGTTTCCAGAGACATGACAATGTTTTGTGTCCTAGTAGTTTAATTTTCCAAATGTCTCTTTACATCTGACTCATTGCCAGAGTTGCTGCCCTTCTCATGGATAGTAACCTTCGCAGTGGCAAAAACATATCTTTTTTTGACAGATTCTTCAAAATACTTCCAAATAGAAGAAAAAGAAAATACTCAGTGCGCTCTATATCCTTTCCTCCAGCACCTCCAACCAGGGCCATGTCTAGTAGTTTCTTTAAGTAGTAACACCTCAGACTGGACTGTCAATTGGCCAAATATTCGGTGATTTTAAATTTCTAAATAAAAGTAACAGGAAAATATAAGTACCCTTAAAATCCTAATTCTGCTATACATTTATACCAGCCTGTCTTTTTGAACTCTGTATGTTGAATTTGCTGCTAGACTCGGAGAATTTTCCAGAATAGATGAAAAATATCATTAAAAAAAAAAAAAAATTCAGCACTGAAAAAAAACCCTAATTAAGCATTCCACTAAATTTTCGTGCACGTACCCTGTCCTAATCTATCTAGTCAGGTCATACTATCAATTTTAATTACAATTCATGAGCACTGATCAGCTACATGAATATATTTTTAGCTTTCTAATTCTAAGCATATTTTCCATCATATATACGTTTAAAGAGAAGTATTGTAAAAAATGCTTTATTTTATCTTATCTCAGTTCCATAGGTCTTACAGATTATTGATCATACTGCATTTTATTTCTGAATTTCTGCAATGCCATCCAAACTTTATTTCAATATCAATGTATAATAATCACCAACCACAATAATTATAAGAGAAAAACTTATGTGATCTTTTTGTACTTATCTACTGTAGGGAAAACTTCATTTTTGGAATAGTACTCCTGAAGAACTAAGGTTTACTGTTCATGAAAATTATCAAGATTTTCACCCAGGTAGTGTGTGCACATGTTTTTAACTATTTATTTTCTTTCACCAAATTTACTACTGAAGAGTTGGTCTCTTTCTTTAAGAAGCTAATCTAACAAGAAAACTGCCTAAGTGAAGAGACCACATGCTAAATCAATCAATAAGGGGGTATAACTGTCAAAGAAGTTATCTGTGAACCTTTTGTTCTGCTTGGATTTGCAGAGACTGCAAAGGCTCTTACAAGCTTATCATCAAGTAAAACAATCACGAAGCTATTTTCTAAGAATATTAGTAAACTGAAAAAAAAAAAAAACCCAAAAAAAACAACCTTCTGTTCTGATCTGTTTACGATAACAGTCTTCTTCTGGAGTTGTGGTTCATACTGCCACTGACACAAGCTGTGAAATTTGTGACATTTGTGAAAAGCGCAAAAAGAACATTTGAAATGGGTTGTTTCTCTTAAAATACAGCCAACCCACACTCTGGACTTTTTTACTAACTGAAGATTACAAAGAAATGTATTCCATAGAATCATAGAATGGCCTGGGTTGAAAAGGACCTCAAAGATCATCTCATTTCAACCCCCCTACTATGTTCAGGGTCACCAAGCACCAGACCAGGCTGCCCAGAGCCACATCTAGCCTGGCCTTAAATACCTCTTGGGATGGGATATGCATAACCTTTCTGGGTAACCTGTTCCAGTTTGACACCACCCTCTGTGTGAAAAACTTCCTTCTAATATCCAACCTAAGTCTCTCCTGTCTCAGTGAAAAACCGTTCCCCCTTATCTTATTTGATACCCGCTACTATTTGTTCATATTGAAGAAGATCAATGGCAGAATAAACAAAAGGCTATAGAAATCATTGGATTTATTCACTGTAGGTATGCTTTCATAAATATAGTGATATTCACTTTAGGTAATATTCACTTAAGATCATAGTTTTCTACAAAATTTTCCACTTCATAGGGTATATAAAGAGTACAAATGTTGCATCTTTTTGGAGATCAGAATAAGAAGAGGGCACACACACTAAACCCGCCAACAAATTACACAAAATTATCTTGTCTCTTCTCATGCACTGTACACAGACCATGAGCCAGGGAGTGAGAGCCAGGTGTCTGACATCACTGCCAGGAGTGATGGAGAGCACACATTGAATAACTGGTTGTACCTGCTCATGCATGTTCCTGCTGCTCAGAGTGGGAGCATAAAGCACATGCTCAAGACAGCTGGAGCACATGCTGTCTCCCTCATCGTGCTCCAGAGCACGTCCAGAACCAATGGTTGAGCCTGGGCTTCCGCCCAGATGTGTTGGATATGAGACAAGATAGAGCTCAGGCATATGACTTAAGTTAAAAGGCAATTATATATACATGTATGTATTAATACACCCATATAACCTCATTTCCTTATATATACTTTTATCATGATTATCATAAGGGTATGTAAACATTCAAACACCAAGCTTTTACAGTGGTTTTACACAGGTATATTCATTCCGTACAAAAACATGTTAAGGTATAAAGTGATACCTATCTCTCAAACTACCAAACAGCTTGTCCAAGATGTCAGAAGAAAAAAAACCTCTTTCAAAACAACAGGTATTTAAATTCTTCCAAGCTTGACTATGTCTGGTTTGCTCTGTAATTGTAATTTACTAGAAATAAGGCCAGAGGGTAATTTTTCCCTGATATTTCTTTGATACAAATGAGCAACAAAGTCAGAAAATACACCAATTTTCTCTTTATTAAATAAATGAAAATCATAGTTACCTGATAGCAACCATACCTTTGATGTAATTTATAGGTGTAAATAAAATGCTGTATCTATGGTCATTCCACAAGAAACAAGAAAATCTATTACTAAAAGAAAACTACTTTTAATTTATATTCTAAATCTCTTTGTAGTTTATATTAATAAAATATTGTAAAACAATCAAAATCGAAGGTAACTTTGGTTAAAAGCTCTTTGGGTTTTAAGTGAAGTGAAGGCAGTTGGTAGAAAAAACAGAGAACAATAGAGATACATTCATGAAAATGAAAAAGGAAGAAAAACATATACTGGAATGTATGAGATATCAAAGATAAAGTCCAATTGAATTGCAGCTAAATGATAAAGTATATTTAGAGTAATAGGATCAAGAGTAATTATAAAATAATAGATCAATATATGGAGGGATGTTGTATTTAAATAAATGCAGAAAATGCAGAGTTTGGAACATTTTTCCTTACATACTACAGAAGTGGCAAGATCAGATATGCATATCCTGTGGAAGGAGACCTATTTAGCTCTCTAGTAACTAAAGAAAAACAAAATCTGGTAGTGAAGAGTAAGATGAATAAGGATGTTAAATAATTTACGTGGATGAGTCATAAAAGCACTAGCTGAGAATTTTGTTTCCAGCTCGTGCTGGTTCATAATTTGTTGAATAACGTATAGCAGAAGCAAATTATTTTGGCACAGGGTTTTTTCACCTTATAACAATATAAAAAACGTTTGAAATTGATCTTTTCTCTACCAAGAGTTACTACAAAGGATTTGCAATATGATAAACATTTTTCTTCAAATTAAATCATTACATACAGTTAGTGAAGATTCATCTAATCAAATAATTTAATAAAACATTCGTCTCAGCTCACTGTCCATATCTTTCACAGGTCAGAGAAGAGAAATAGCTACTTAGAGAGGAGTAATACTTCATACCATTAAACAGATGTCTAATGTCCCTTTGATAGCTATTTAGGTTTTGGTTGGGTGTCTTTGTAAGTCAGAAGATGTTGATTTAAGTGTATTAAAACAACTACTTAGTAATCTTTGAATATGTGGGGTTCCTTTATATAAGGATGTTTATTACTGCAAACTCTATTGTTGAGAGCTATTATCAAAAGCAGACAAACAAACAAACAAGTATTCACAACTAATTATTCAGCTTCTCTTTCATAGTAATAATACTTATGTGAAGGCAACATACAGGAAGAAATACTCCCTGAAAGTAAAAACTTTAAAAGCCATTCCAAATTCTCTTATACTAGTTAATCTCAAAACAAATTAGAGCTGTGAAGTACAGAGCAATTGACCTTCCCAGATATTACATACATCACTTATAAAGCTAATTGCATTTTAATTTGGTTTCACTAAATGGACAGTTTTGCAATGAGATATTAGGTTTTAAACATTTTTTGTTTTAGTGGGTGTTAATTTTAGTGGTGATTTGCTTCAGTGTAAAAGTGTTATGATTGAATTAATTCTGCCCCAAGCTATTCTACATTTTAAGGCCATAAAAGTTTAAATGTTGACAAGTACTATGGATGATAAGGAAAAAAAAAAAAAAAAAAAAAAAAAGAGAGAAATATCAGCTCAGTAAAGCTCTTAAACTGTAATCATTCTGTAAATATTCTAGTATTTAGGGGCATTTTAGGAAAGTTTGAACAACTTCTCTGTATACAGTCTCAACAGAATCCTGTAGTAATTCTGGATGTCTTTGTATTTTTCTCAGTTTCAGCACCTATTTTAAGACAGCATTTTTTATTTTTTTTTTATATCCAGCAACACAAAGCAATCTTAGTGAGATATCTTCCTCTCAAAATTAGATTTTTTTTTTCTAGCCTGTACGGAACTGCTGAATCACAGCCTGAACCTCTGATTATCATCTGAGGCGAGCAATAAGTCAGCCCTGGGAGCACAGGTGAAGGCAATTCTCCTGTGCTGCTGGAAGGGGTGGAGCCTGGCTCCACCTCTCCTAGACCCATTTAAGAACTGACTACCAGGAGGGAAGGATCTCTTTCTGGAGATTCCTCCTTTGGAGTTTTACAGTGAGTGTAAGATAAAGGTAAGCACTTTATCTATTCTCTTTTTTTGTTATTGTAACCTGCTTAGCCAAGCTCTCTTGTTTATTTCATAATTATAGCATCTTTTATATTCATTGATTATACATAGCCCCATGCAGATTTAATATTAGTCTTTTGAAAAGTTCTTCTGGCTTTTATTTATTTGTTAGAGAATTCTTCCTACCTGCATGGTCTTCTCTTCATCAGCTGAAATTCACATACAAAATCTCCTTTTCCCCCTTTTACATGGAACTCTTGCTCCCTCCTCCAAGGAGGGACACCTGTTGCCTAGTCTCCAATCATGACAGCTGAAGTCAGAGAGAATGGTGTGGTTTTGTCCTCTGGGATGTAACTCAGAGTGTGGTTGGTGAGGGCTTCTTCTCTCTGGGTGAGCATTTTTGAAATACTTTCCTGAATGTTTTATGTCAAAGTTCAGCTGCAGTATCTTTCAGGACAAATCCCAAGACTCCATTTCATTTATAACTTGTGTTTGTCCAATTGTGCATGGTCTTGTTGAATGTAGAAATGAATCTGTTATGCTTCTAGCTGCTACTGTATCATTTGGTTGATGCATGTTGAGTTTTTGTTATATATTGTCTTGTCTCATCAACAGATGCTACTCTTAGAGACTCCTAAGGCCATTAAAACTAGCTTAGAAGTTGCCATTCATCATTACTTCAGAAATTTGACACGCTCCTATGGCATGGGAATGACTAAAGTCATTATGAAATAATGTAATATTATAATCAGACAAGCCATACTACGGAACATACATAGACTTCGGGATATGTTTTTTCTGTGCATATATGAATAATTCAAAGTCATAAAAAATCATACACCTTTGTGGCCATAATGTAAAATTAGCTTCTCCCAGATTTATATCATCTATGAATATTGTTAGCATATTTTTTATTATTTCTTTAGTAACAGAAAATAATTTAATAGATTAATTATTGGTGAAAGAAAATTGAAGATTATAAGATGTCATAATAGTGCATTAAATGTAGATATATGTTCCCCAAATTGATGTTTGACTAATGCACTTGAGGCGTTAAACAAACTTCAGTCAGTTATCTTTTAAGATGTTCAAAAGATGCCCTTTACCAAAAGTACTGCTGTATTCAAACACTTTCAATCAACTTTTATCCTGAACTCTACTTCATTTAAGATAAGGAAAAACAGTAAAAACATGAATATATAAACATTAATTATTTTCTAATGTTTCTTTGTTTGAATACAACCATTAAAACTATATAAAGAGATCAAAAGCTTACTGTTTTTTGTTTTTTGTTTTTTTGTTTTACTCAAAGTAACTGCTTGTCAATTCTCTAAGGTTTTTTTAAATAACTCTTTCAGAGATCATCTCAAATTTTTTCAAATTTTTTCAAATATGTGACAAGTTACATTCTGCCCATCTTTAAGCAATTTTACCCATAGACAAATCTATGCTGTTAAAACAGGCTTTTAGAAGTAGAACGAAATCCCCTAAAACCAAGCTATATAGTAAGTGTTGGCATTAGTTATCTACAAATTCTTAACCCCAAGAACAACAGTAAAATCTTCTACAGATCTCAAATTTTAGGCTATCTTGTTTAGCTCAAGGGCAGTTGCTAGTGTAGGCAATCTCACACCTCTGCTGCTAAGGATATAAAGACATTTCATTTATGCTTTATTGTGTATTTGTTATGACAATGCCCTAAAGAAAACTAACATTACTGTTAAAAGAGTAATGCGCATCATGCATTGAATGATGGATTGATCTGTTGTGACAGAAGGCAGGAAACATGCAAAAAGACTGCTATCTTCAAATTTGGCTCCTTGATCCTTTAGTAAAAAAAAAAAAATGTTTTATTTCTAGCAATTGTAATTAAGACCATATTGATTCATGTAAGACATAACCAATCATCTTAAATCTTATGAATAATTTACATAGCATTCAAATAGTCTGTTGCTTTTTATTCACTCTATTTACTACAGATGGAAAACTCTTTCAGCCTTATCCTCAGATGCACAACTCAGATGCACCATGAACAGTTCTGGTAGGTAAAAGCCATTTCAGAGAGATGAGCCAGATAAAAGTGATACAATCACACCACTATTCACAGAGGTTTGTCAAAAGATTAAAAAAAAAAAAACTTCTGAAGACAAGATTTTCCAGTTGAACAAAAATTCTGCTTGCATAAATGGATGATCTATATTATGTGAAGACGACCAGATGAATTCTTAAGTATTCTGTATAAACTATTGTAAGAAGCCGTAGATCTTCATCTTGCCATTTTATTCCTAGGAACTGGATTTCCTGGGCTGATCCCTTCACCTTACTTCTCCTAATAGTGAAACCATCTGCTTAACTTGGGTACCATATCATCTTTACAGGGATATCTCTCCCTCATTTCTGTCAGGATTTATTTTCATAGGGTGAACTCCCTATTAGGTCTTCGGCTAATTGCAACATCAGTAGCTTGATCTCTGGTGTGAGATTTCAGCTGATGGGCTTTGTTGTTATCCAGACACACACAGCTGGTGCCAGCCAGATTCCCAGCAATGAGATAACCAAGCTATTAGGCTTTCACCTTCATGTTGACTAAAATAGTTCCACCCCTTGGATGTTGCTCAAGTGAGTGCTCACCTGAGATGTTATTCACCTGAGTGTTTAATAAACACACCATCAGAACAACAGTGGTTGAGGTTATGTCCATGTTTCTTTGCAATTCAATTAGCAAAAGTCATCCAGCCTGAAGCCTTTTTCAAAGACAAATTAGGTAAGCTTTAATTTAGAAGAAAAACTGTCATACAATTCATGATGCATAAGAAAGAAGGAAGAACATGAAATAAATGATGTTTTGGGATCTATTTCTGCATGTACTGGATAATGAATCTATTTTTAGTAGAATTCCCATAGAGTTTCAATGTAACCTTTCCTCTAACTGTTTGATTCATATCTCACTACTTTATAGATTGCTGTGAAGTACCATTCCAAAAGCTGCTTGAATGCACTGGTATGGGTTCTGAGAAGAAGCTTATGTACAATTGGTTTGATCACAGAGGGGAAAAATTATTTCCTCTCTCCCAACAGCAAATCTTATAAAGATGCTAATTGTACCAACAAGCATCAGGACTTTTGTCAGGTTTTGTTCTGGTACATCTCCTTGTGTAATCATGGCGGAAGAGGTACATAGAGATGAGTGAAGAGTAAAACAGTTGCTTGTATTTGGAGATGTGAGAGGGGATAGATCTGCTTCACTTTAGAAGAAATGAAAACACTAGTTCTGTGGAACATAACATAAAATCAGAAAAAATAATAAAGCTTAGATAAAGGATAAGGGAATGGGAGGAATCCAGGCACAGCAATGTGCCTCCTTTTCCCCAGTTACCTCTGTATTGCTCAATATCTTCACTGTTTATCCTCCTTCTCTTTTTGAAAGAATAAATTGGACTCCCTCTGCATTTTTGTCATGCTCTAAGTGTAGGGGGGCTAAGGATATAATTTTTTTAGTTTGGAATTTGTGCAATCTGACAGCAAGATTAATAGAGGGGACTTTAAGAATTCCTGCTGAGCTCTTTATTAAGCCAATAAGCACTGAACTAAGAAAAATTTGTACAATGGACTGTAATGTCTTTTGAGCAGCTGTTCCGGTCTACTGTGTCAAAATTCCACTTTTACAATAATTCCTGAAGTTAGTTTCTCTTCACAAGCAAATTATTCAACTTGTCACTACAAAGCAAATAAGCATAATATAATACAGCTTTTGTTATTTTTTTGTTTCCATTGTATGTGCAGGTGACTTTCTACTTTTATGTCTACTCTCTTCAATTTTATATTCATTCTAGTCTCCCTTTTCTACTTCATGCCTCTTCTCTTGTTCATGCCTATTTAGTCTCAATTTCCTTCTCAGCTTATTTTTTATATCTTCTCCAGAATACTACTTCTTCAACCTTATTGCTCTTTTTTTATTTTCTGTTCCTTCTGATTTACAGCAGATCCTCTTATTCCCCTCGACTTTGTCATTACTCTATTTGTGCTTTCAGCTTAACCTCCTGTCCATAAATCCGTAAGCTCTTACCTGTCTTCCACTCCAGTGCTTGTTTAAGTAATATTTATAATTTCTCTCCTCCCACCATCCCCCATATCCATGTTAAAGACTACAGGATTTTTGTGGCCTTTTAAAAGGCAGTTGTAAATAGGAAAAAAAAAAAAGGAAATCTTGCACAGCTTAAATCCATGGCTGTTGGATTTAAGTATGTTTCTAGCCCAAATAGTTATATTCCCACAAAACAAATAGAAATTTAGACATGTGTTTGTGGTTGAAGAACTTCTTGGATATTTTCTCTAGCCTTGAGAGACGGTTGAAGTGGTTAAGTACTGATAAAAAGAACGGGATAGAAATAAGATGAGAGAGGTTAATTTCAAGTGTCAGAGAAGCACCATTGTCTGACCTCTGGGAATGGTCAATAATTACCACTTACGATTGGTCTTTTCTATTTAATGGACAACCATATTTGAGGTACGGTACTTAAGATGTTCTCTATGTAGCTTCATCAGTGACTTGCGTTTTTGACTGGCTTTGTTAGCAAGACACAGGAAGGGAGAAGTTGTCAAAGTTTTCTGTAAAAACTGCGGGGACAAAATAATAATAGGAGGTTCCCTTCTAAAGAGTTGTTAAAGGATGGTCTAGAAAGGCAGATGACCGTAAGTCCACTTATTTATCTTGAAAAGTCACTGACCCCGTGACTGAACTGACTTTGTTATATGAACAGTTAATCAAAGGCAGAGGTGTTAAATTGATGTAGCTTATAGATCCGAAGCTAGAGGTTAAGCCTTTCTTTGAGTAAGAGAAATCCTGGACATAATGATATAAGCCTTTTAAATATACCTCTTTGTTTCCAGGATGAATTAGAATTTGTTCCTGTACTTGATTTATGATATGTGAGATATAACCATCTGTGGGAGAGTAGATCTGAGGAATGGATGCTGACCTGGCTTCTGACCTGAAAGCTGTTGTCCAGAATGTCAGGTGATGACCTAAGCCCACAGTTCTCTTTATTATAACATACAACTGATCTGAAAGATTCAGGCAGATCTTGCAACCTTCTGAAAGCTAAGGCACTGTATGTAGTACTGACTGACCAGTCTGATATATCGAGGTTATAATGTGATAATGTTAGCAGAGGAACTCAAAAGCTTGCAGACCTATCCTATACGAAATAGAAATCCTGGGCCCAGTTAAAGGAATATCTGGTAAAATCCTCTCCTGACAGTTCTGTAAAACGGTTCATTGGTATTTGTTGGGAACATTTTCAACATGCTTATGGGATCTTAAATATGAGATAGCATATTAATTGGTCTTTTGTAATTCAGAGAGAAATCTTTTTCGGCTTTTAGATACTTGATTAATGGAAAGCTAGAATTCTTTCAATAGAACTACCACAAAGAACAGAATGCTAGTCTAAATAGGACCTACTATTTCCTGGCTATGAGAAAAGATCTAGGTTTGAGGTAAAATCTGCATATCTTCATCAAAGAGTATTTTAGCCAGGAGAATATTCCTAGAATGGGAAAAAATGTTGATGAATCTGAATCAGAAATTACTACTTTTCACAGAGATAAATAGCAAAATAATTGAGGTTGATAGGCAGGTTTTGACAGATTAGATTGTTATCCTGATGTATCATATATTTGGGCAGCTTTCCTTTGATACTGTTTGCTTAAAACCATGAAAGGGTCAAGGGATGAGCTTCAGCCAAGTGGTAAAATTGCTGTTCCCTTCAGATCATCATGGATCTCTCACACTCAAGTAATTCTGAGGATTTTCTTGTTCTGAATTCTGGGAAGACACTAGGTAGACAAAATTTGAGTTTGTTTCAACAGTTCTTGACTGAAACCTGTTAATATTTACTATATAGAACCATTCTATATGCAAGTCAGTAAAAAAAAAAAGTGTGAAGCATGGGGAAATAAAGAACAGCAGATTTGCATAATAGACAAATATTTGTGATTATTTGAAAGAAGTCTTCAGTATATCAGCCTCTCTGCTCATGTCTGAAAGCCAAATGCACTTGTCATAGAGGGAGATGGTGCTACTTAAATGTCCTCATCTTAAATAGTCAGTTTTCAGGACTCAGACTTATCCTCTCTTGTGAACTGCTCTAGTTTTGATATACTCTATTTGAACTGCACTCAATGTAGTATCACTTTAAAACTAATTTGCTGAACTAAATTGTGCTGTAGGCATGCATTTATTGATCACTAGCATCTTAAAAATGGAAATTAAAAGAGATAGAAAAAATTTAATTTGTTCACATCAGTGAGTCTCACAGGGAAAACAAGGAAGTATGGTATTGGGTATATTAATAAAATATTTTCATTTTATTGTACAGAGGGAAATATGCTAGTGTGGAAGTTACAAACAGCAGTAGTCTTCGAAAATGATAATGTGAAATGCATTCTTAATGAAAGTATTTTTTCCTAAGACTTGACCAAATCTTATTCCTCAGGCAGATGATTCTCTGCTGATGACTGAACTCCTAACATAAGCTTGGCGATGTTAGGCATATTTGTCTGTGAAGGAAAGATGTGGTGTGACAACAGAAAGAAAGCTACCTAATTGCAGATAGCAAGTAGGAGCTTGTACATAAATAATTTGAGTGTATTTGAATGTAACTTTTAACTTTATACTCTGTGAACTCAACAGAGACTACAAGAGGCACAACATCAGATTAACAGATGTCTACTCACTTTGTCGATTGAAAAAGCTTTTGACATTGGCTTTAGCACTATCGAGCCTGGAAGAAGGAAAGAAGGAAGCAAAGGGCATGTCCTCGTAAAGAGAAGGTGTAGTGTCTCAGCTAAAGAGACTAAAAGGCAATGCTGCCTTTTTAAAAAGAGTTCAGTGTCTTCTTATCTATCATGATTAACTAGCCAATTTTGCATTCAGAAAGAGAAGGTGAGACAAATTAAAATGTAAATTGCAGGGGAAAAAAAAGATCTAGAAAAGAAACATTTCCTGACAGTGTCTTTTACCCAGTCACTGAGAATCTATTCTCCCTTCATGGATGAAAAGTGAAATGTGAATTGTCTAATACTCTTGATCTTGAAAAGAGAAACAAGTTTCTTGTAAATCTCAGTGAAGTTCTAAATTTTCCCTGTAAAGGTACTCGTACTGTGACACAAATGCCATTGAGCTTTGAAGATACAGTTGCATGCCTTCCAGCTTCATGTGTGCATTAGGTATTTTAAAATATTACGTTAAATATGATAGGGTTTTTTTGCATTAAAAGTGTAACACAAACTAAGCTGCAAGATAGTAAAGTCTGAAGTAAAACATTTACCCATCTTTCCTTTCTCCTATGGCTGAGTATACAACTGAATTCCCAAATCCAAATAGTAACACTTGTCAGAAATTTATTCCTAAACATCAAAACCAGATAACAAAAGGCATGGCTGCACCACCAAACACATTTGAAACACATGCCAAAAATTTTATTTAGCCCTCCAGCATGGACGGCTTGCTAGTATTTCAGGAGTTGAATATCCAGGAAGAATACATTGTTTCCATCCTATTGCTTTTTAAAAGCCACACATACGCACCTGTTTCACCCATGACTTACTCCTCAGCATCAGACTTGACAAATTAATTCACATGAGAAAATGAAGAAAAAAACCGTCATCGGTGGTGACATACCTGTCTTTCCTCAAGAAACAGGAGAAATTGAGCAGTGATCATTGAATGTGCAAGTTTTGGGACTGAGTTCATTTTCTTTTATCTCACCATGCTCAATATTTTCGATCAAAAGCTAAGTGTTTAAAAAAAGCCCTCCTCCTCAATAGAGGTACCCTGGAAATTGCCCAGGATTCATGTAGTAGCTGTGGGATTCCCAGCCACTTTAATTGTGTGGGGTAGAGCTGTCTAACATGTCTACCTGGGGCTGCCAATGGCTGTGTTGCAGTGTTTTTCTGAACAGCCGCAGAACTTTAGAAATGATAATGAAATTTTTTTCAGTGACTTCCCAATTGTATCTGAATATGATTGGAGTTGTTTTTTTTTTTTTTTTATGTTGCCAGCATTGTATATGAAAGTATCTAAGTTTTCCAGATGTTTCCTCAATAAAATAATGTATTTCAGCCCGCAGTGACCAGTTCTCCCCTATATTTTCAAGCCTCCTTTTCAACCACAAAGAGAAACCCTAGATGAAATAAGCTAATAAAATTACATTGATACAGCCTTGTTATCTGTGTCCAAGTTGGGCTGGAGTTCACAGCAACAAATTATCAACATATGTTAAGCACAAACCTTCTTTGGGGATCTAAACTCAAACTTGTCCTTTGATATCTACTGAAAATTCAGGTATATTCAGTGGCTTCTCTCATTAGTATTCAATTCTGGTGGGAGGGAAGAGAAATAGTACTTCGCCTTAAGCACAATTTCAAACCCTCAGCAAACAAAATAGCACAGATATTTCCAAATGATAGATTATCCTATTAAATTTTAAGTTTAAAAAAAATATTAAATACAATTCCAAAAATAATTAGAATATTTGTCCAGAATGTACAGTAATATTCTGTTTTCCCTTCTGACATAAGGACAGGTATTTTTATAAAGAATACCTCAAAAATAAATCAAGGATAAAGAACTGATGAAGTCACAAACTGGATCAGTATCTCAGGAATTAGGGGTTTGAGTACTGATGGCAAGGTCTTCCAGGAAGGTCATTCACAGGCTTCATCATCCCCAAGACAAAATTTTTAGCATTGTATTATATAAGAGGCTGTCTTTTAGTGCCTCATAGATTGAAACTCCATCAACCAGAGAATGACTTTAACATTATACTAAATTAAAGATGCGTTACTACCAACCACAGATGGAGCTTCATCTGTTGTAACAGCCACAATATTTGAGCCCTCAGCCCTTGCACTGAAAATATTTAAGCAGCACTTTATATATTTTATATTTTGTTGAGTGTCTTATGGTAACCAAGAAACATAGTTTAGAATTTTTATCTGTATTTTCATCTGAATAGCAAAAGCAGTCAGTTTTCAAAATGATTTGAAACTGATTACTTACAGGTTTATTCATATTTCTCCTTTGCAAAAACTTTTAAAATATTTGTGCTAAGTAAATCTGAATAAATTATTACTACAAATGCAATAAATATATTTGCCTTAATTTTTTACATTAAATAAATTCTTAGCTTATGCAATATTGTACTTTCTGAATTGTTTTAAAAATAAATTGTTCAAAGACTTAGGGATGAATTGTGCTGCTCAGTCTGATTGAAAAACTCCATTGATCTATGTGCTGAGTGGGATTTCAATTATTTTATGGTTTAATCTCCTGGATGCTCATCCAGCCCCATTTGACCTGTCCTGCCCTTTGGGGATATTTTCCTGCCATATTTTCCAGACACAGTGTTTAGGGACAAAATGATCTTCCTTTTAATCACTGTAGGGAATTTACATTAGTGCATTTGATTGTACTAGTTGCAGCTGCAAATACAGTTGACATTCCAACACAGTTTTGCTTGTGGATTTTCACTTTTATCTTTTTTCAGTTTTAAAAGTAGAAATCATAAGCCAGATAGTCTTATGTCAGAGTAACTCAGAACATACCAGATAAATCATGGCATACTAAAGAATGAGAAAATAAATAGATTAAATTACAACCACATTTGGAATTTCCTCTTTTTTATGAATAAAGTCAGTTTTAGGAAATGGAGTTTAGGATCCTTGTTTTCAGATGGGAATGACTTGACTGAAAAATTGAAGTTGAAAAGTAAGGGGAGAATTTTTTAAAGTTCTGTCCTCACCCAGAAGAGGTCACTCTTGTGTGTGGCATGAGTCCAAACCCTTTACCCCGTCTAGCTGATTGTAAATCAGTGGCTTTGGTTTGAACGAAAAATATCATATCTGACTTTTCTTGAATTTGCGACAGCTGTTGAACCCAGGGTCAACACCTCAATCCTCTGTTTTCGAGGCAAAGCAGTTCTTCTGGCAGTACTGGTAGCTTTAAATCACCAGCATTGCCTTTGTTTCTCCTTGTGATAAGATCTCTATAGGCTCCTATCATTTTAAATGACGAAAAATATGTCAACACATACAGTTAGAAGAAAGGTAAAATCCAGTTTTATGTACTTCAAGCTATATATTTGCATGTACTGATATATATTCATTTTACTATATATTATGCAACTTTTTTTTTTTTTTGTAAAAACAAAACAAAACAAAGCAAACAAGAAACACCACCAAACATTGTTTTCAACCTCACTAAAACCTTTGCTTTGAAACAAAAACAAAACATAAGTACCCTTTAGAACTCTGTTTCTACTTTTGATGTTGAGAATTGGAAATGCAAGAGATGTCTTCTTATGACTACTGTACATTCCTATACTCCCTAATTGGGTGCAGGGGTTTCTAATGCAAATTCAGTTCCTCCTCTCTAGGCACGGAACTATGACTGCTCATCTGGGATTTTTTTTTCTTTCTTTCTTTCTCTGTTTCCCTTCTTTAAAAGAAAAGCAGTGTCCTTTCACATATGCGACCAAGATCTGGAAGTCTGCCAGCATCTGTCTGACTCATCATTTTCAAAAGATACTGTGAATACTGGGAATCAAATTCTAGCTGTGAGACCGAAGGTAGACACTTGAGTGCCAAATTCCATTGCCACTTTACCATTTGAGACCACTTTAATGAAAGAATGCAAAGCAGAAGCAAAGCAGCTCTTTCTGTTGCTATCCTACTACCAGTGTAATGGAGCCAACATGGCTTTTTATGTTAAGAATATGAATAATGTACACAAGAATTTTAAAAAATACCTTTAGGCTAGAAAACTGAGACTAATCATACTATTGTTTTTCATGAAAATAAGATTTCCTTTGAAGTATTTATGCTACTTCCTTACTATTCCCTTGGCCATATTTTGTTTTCATAATGTTATAATGTTTATTCAGTTAACTCTTGTATTTTTGTACTTATCTGGTCTTAATACTTTCTCTCTTTTCCCTTTTGATTTTTTTTTTTTTTTTTTTTTTTTACTTTGTTTTCTTAGGCTGATTTATCTCTGTCAAAAACTGCTTCACAGTGCAAGGCATTGGACATAAATCCCTTATGGTATGTCTTTTTCTGCAGAGAAATATGCTTCACATGGAGCAGATTTTTTTAAAAATTTTTTTTAAGTGAAATAGTATTATGTAAATACTATGTTCTATTAATGGAATATGAAGACTAATATTTAAACCCTTTAAAATATTTAAACCCTTAGTGTAGAATTTTTAAGTCTATGCAGTCCAAACTAAATATTCATTTCCACAGTTTTGAGGAAATGGTTCTACCGCGGGTTTTCAGATAACATAAATACCAGTCAACCCATAAGTACCTTCAATCCATATGTAAATTTCAGCTGTGCCTTCAGGGATCTGTCTATTGTTTCTTTCAGAGTGTTGTGAAAAGTTGAGATTTTGTCTCACATTATTACAATACATTTTGAACACTGGAGAGAAAATATCAGCATAATATCAGTGCCGGAAATCAACATCTACAGCTATAATCACCATAAGAGGCTAATATTCTCACTGGATCTATTTAGAAATAAATTACTTGTATTTCTGCTACTTGAACATAGCACAGAGGCTGGAAAAACCTAAGCAAAATAATTAGTGTTTAGATTGCTGGGTCTTGCAGCTTACATAGCTTCCCCCCTCCCCGTGTTTAGTTGAGTCATTTCTTAGGCTTGTAATATCAGCTATGACTCCCAAATTAGATTGACATCTTATGCTTCCAGTTTCTGTTCTGACACACAAAGAAATAGAAGGTGAAACCACTGAACTTAAGAACAAAATTCCTGTTGATCTCAGTGGGTTCAGGGTTTCACCCCGGACATCTTGTTATGGAGCACTTGAACTTCATGACATTACAATGTTTCTTTAGGCAGTAACTAAACTAAAATGATTTGTTTGAAACTTGGTGGTTGGATGGCCAGTGTATTGCCATCACCCATGTTACTCATACCAATGTTATTATAAGTCTTTCTACGCAGGTTGAAAACTATTGTTATTATTTTTCTATAAGTGAAACTTGCAGGCATATGTATGCTATGTAAAATGCATTTTTAAAACGTACATGGGATGCAATATCCATTTGAATCTATTGATACAATTATTGTCTGCAAATTATATATATATATATATTTCTTTTATTTGGCAATAGGAGAAGATTAGAAATCGCTTGACATTAGACTCAACCTTGTAGTTAACAAGCATTCTGTCTAACCTCTTCATAAAATCACAGTAACTCCTTCCTATCACGTGTTGAGATTTTTATAATTTTATGTCAAATTTTCAAATGTACATTGTCTAAGTTTATCTGATGATGTATAAAATAGCTCAATGATGTTTATGACAAGAAACATCAGTTTCACATTTATTAAGTTACACAAATGAGGAACTATAACTGGTTTCTTTTTTACATGTTGTCTAATTTCTGCAATCTTAAAGATTAGCATGCCTTCCCAAACAAGAAAGTAGGCTAATTCCCTATCTACTTCATCATGTTTAGTTTACTCACATGCTTTCTTTCAAATAGGAAATAGTTATTTTGTGAAATGAATAAGGCTAAATTCTAAATGCCCAAGAAAGTTTCTACATTGATCTATGGATCAATCTGGACTCACAGATATCATATGGATCTGTGATAGTGTGAACACTGGAGAGTATAAAAAACATAAATAAGTACTTTTTGCAATAGTCATTATATCCTTTCAGATTAAAAAAACATCTCAACTTCTACAGAATTTAAATAGGAAAAATATTATTTTGCTTATTGGAATCATCAGACAGTACTTGGTAAAATATATTCAGTACAGATCTGGAAGAACTAAGATGACAAACTGTACAAGACTTTCAGAGGAAGGCTTTCTTTACTTCTTATGCTTTTAATGGATAAATTACCTGCAATATTATAAAAGTTTATTATAAGCAATTTAGTATAATTGGAATAGCTCACTAGAATATCAAGTATTCCTGTATTCATTGTTTCCTTTTCATGTAGTCTGTTGTATATTTAATGAATATCATAACTGGTTTTCAAAGATAATTATATTATTTTGTCTATATGAAGTATATTACATTTCAATGTAAATCAAAGTTATTTTTGAGTCTGTGTTATGCAGCAGACTTTATGATTACCAATTACTTCTACTCAACCCTCATTCTTATAACAAATATACACTGAATAATTTTTGACAAAATATCTACCTGAAGAAGTATCTATCACCATATTGATCGGGTTTGGCATTAACCATCTTGCCAGCTGAGAAAGACATTATGCAGCCAATGAGTAAATGTGACATCAGGGTCACAGCAGATCAGTCTTAACAGCATTATTTGACAGAGAAACCTGGGCAAGATCTACAGTGTATTTCCCCACTTTCTAAATTGGACATTTATTATATTTTTCCAGATGCTCTAAGAAATAATAGTTTTTAGCATCAGTCAGCATTTGATATCCTGTTTTTTCTACAGACAACGCTATTTGTCAACAAGATATTGACTTCTAAATTGCATCTGGATGTCTCTCATTACTTCTTTCTTCCATGCATAATCACTCTCAGTTCTACAGTGTTGTTGTTTCGATTTTTTCCCAGACGATCAGATTTCTTTCTGAATAAAAGAAGCAGAAAATAATAATTGCAGCCATAGGACTGGATTTGCTATCATTTAGAATAACTTAACCCAAGATGCACAACCTTTTGGTACTCAGAAATTTTTACACTTCTATGTCATTGGGGTGGATCTTGGCAAATACCATCCACAGAATAGTTAAAAACAGAGGTAAGAGACTGAAAGTTGTAATGCAGTTGACAGAATTTCTTTATAAATAAAGGCCCTTATGAACCATCATTAGACCAAAAAAAAAGAAAGAAAAATGCTTGGTAAAAAGACCCCTTGCCAGTGTGCGCATCCATCTTGAGCTTACTATCTCCACAGTTTTTTTCTGAAACATCGTATGCAACAAATATGCAATACACTGGGAAAGTCTCTAAAGAGAGCAAGTGTTTAAAGAAGATGGCTTTCACCAGTCCTTACTACTAGAATTAGTTACAGACACTGCCATTCACTCTCTTTTGGCTCTTCAGTAATAAGAGCCAAAAAAGCCCACTTTGCAGGCAAAAAGTTCTTAAAAGGATGCTGAGATCCCATATCCTACAGCAACCTCAGACTTAATTGTTGAGTAGTTAAAAGGTAAAGTAATAAAAATGTTCATTTTTGTGGTGTGTTCCTTGGAAAACACATGTAATTGTCTTTTTCCATGTTTTTCTACTGAGTTATACCTATTGAACTGGAAAAGAATTATAGCTATATTTGCTGTGAACTTTTTTTTGGCTGATTTAGTATCAACTAATATTTTGTAGTTGAAACCACTGCATGGGGGTTGCAACTGGATGATCTTTAAGGATCTTTCCAACCCATACCATTCTATATTTCCATAATTTGTTTTACGTAATTTCAAAAGGTTGCTGCAGAAATAAGCAATCTAAAAAAATGATAAAATTAAGCATGTTAATTTTAGTTGCTTATCATAAAAAATTTATTGGTCCATGCTGCATGCAATAAAGAGGCTTAATTTATACTAGAAGTACTAAAACCTAATGGGTATACACCATGAAAATAAGCAGGAAGTGGAGTTACAGTATAAAGCATATATATTATCTTTCCTTTTCTTACATTGAATTCTTTTCACATTAATTCAAAGTCTGATTAAAATCTAACAAAAATGGTGGGAATAAAATACCCCAAAGGAAAAATGTTAAACGAAATGAATTCACCAATTCCCTAACAAAACTTAACATAAAGAATATATTCAAGCAAAAAGCCAGTTTGCTTGATTGCCTGTATAATCTGAGACAATGCAATGAAATTGGTACAGAGAAAAAGCAGTTCACATCAGGTTTCCTTTTCCAGTATGAAATAATAAACTAATTAGCCATGATCATTAAAATCTTCTTCACAGTTAAGCTTGTTTAATTCTTCTAAAGGAATCCTGTACTTTTTTTCCATGGGTAGATATTGTAAATTTCTATACTAACAATTTCTGCTTGACTAAAAAGTGTTTGTATAACTTGTAAGGAAAAGGTATTTTCAAGAGGATCATGAATAACTGGATGGTTAATACCTCATTATCCCTTCTATTCCATATTCAGTTCCAGGTGCAGATTCACAGTAGAATAATGCACACTTTGAAGGGATGCAATTTTTCAGTAGAGGTCAAAGGAAAAGATGGAGAATATGGGTGGATTTTAGCATTTTCAGTATTCATGCCTAAGACATTTTCCCAGTTAAGAATCAGTTACCTTTTATTACATCTATATCTTTGACTTAACTGCAGAGCTCATCAGTGGTCTTACCTTAGAAATACTATTCCATGTTTAAATACTATTGTTGTGTGTTTAAATGGAAACAAATTTTCATGTCAACAAAAGTTTTTGGCATCTCAAAAATATTAAGAAAAAATATCCTTCCTTCCTATCTCCCTTCCTCCCTTCCTTCTTTCTCTAATCTCAATATTTCTACAAAAATTATGACTGCTTCTATTTTTGCTGCTTCTCAAAACACATATAAAAAAGGAAAAAGAAAATCTCATCTGGAGACATATCTAACTCAATAAAAAAGGTTAAAATAAATAAATAAGATTATAAGGAGAGACATAAGGGAAGGCAAAGAAAAGCAAAGGAAGGAGAAGAAAAGCAGACGTGAAAACACACCAGTGAGATGGAAGGCATATTTTGTAGAATGAATGAGTAGCTGAAATAACTTAATTGTTAATAGGAATATGTGAAAACACCTAGGAATTCATTTTCCAACCAGTTTTCTTAGCATGCTACAATGAAGAGCACTTTTCATATATTTAAATTCTAATCAGGCTTCTAGCACTTTTCCCTAAAGTCATTCTCCTTGTTTTATGAACAGGACTTGAAGAGCTAGAGAATTCAAATAGGAAATGCTCATCATTTACTGATATATTTTATTTTAATGATCTCTGACAATTTGATTATCCTTCAATCACCAGAGTAATCTTTTCAGTACATAGATGAGTAATTCAGTGCCAAGTTTAGTGCAGACAAAATGACAACAAACATGCTAATAATCAAGGCTATAGTTATTTCAGAACTGCTGAACCAAATAATATGAAATCAGAGAGAGGGTCCAATATGTTAAAGAATATCTTATTTTTTAACCAATTTTGATAGCTAAGAGAATCAAAAGTAATACCAGTATACTAAGTAGTTTGTGTTCAACATTTTTTTTCAGTAGCACTGAGAGAAATTAGACATCTAGCTACCAGTTAAGTAATTGGTTCCTTCCACAACTGCAACTTCACTTTCCTAAAACAGGCACAAAATGAACCCAGAACATATATTTGAAAAATACTTCAGCCTTTCCTAACAGGAAGAACTACTGCTTCACACTGTGTACATGCAATCTCTTTGACAGGAAAAGAAATTAAAAATGGAAATAAATAGGAAAGCAGAATACTCCAAAGAGGAAAACCTATGTTGTTTCTTTACCAGTCACTTGCCTTCCTTCAGAGTGTAAGATGTGTAGAGGGATGTGGGTCAATACATGATGATGGCACACATGGGACAAGCAACACAGAGATATACATGTAAGTAGGAGAGAAAGGAAATAACCACTTCAGTGCAGCTCTTGCAAAACTTGGAATACGGTCAGATATGGAAATACAGAAAGGAAATGTGCTTGGCCATGCTAGAAGGTAAATGCAGTAGAAGAGTTCAGGAGTGAGGTCAGCTGGAAAATGTTTGCCTTCGCTAAGCAGAGTTGAATTTGGCTGCAAAATTACAGAATTGTGATTATATTCACCTACATACATGGCATGATCTAGGTGAAGCAGAGTAGCTGAAAAATGAACCTAAATGTTTAGAAAATAAAACTGAATATTTTTAGCTGGTGAAGATCACAGGATACAACTTTGTAGCAGCCTTTAAACATTAGAAAGAAAGATATATATATGGAAATTTATTCTTCCTTATTGCTTGTTAACACCTTAAGTTTCCTCCACAGGGTTGTGGTACAAATGTATGGTACTATGAAAACAAAATGGTAAAACTTATACAAAGTTTCTAAATTTCAGGTGGGATAAGTGCCATTGCAGTCTCTATTGCATATATCTGTCCAAAAAAAACCCAAAAAAACCAAAAAACCAAAAAACCAAACAAAACCAACCAACCAAACAAAAAAACAACAACAACAAAAAACACACCTGTTATTAAGAAAAAAAGTCGATAGATTTAAAAGTCTCACAGACTATCTTCCACTAAAGCTAAAATACTGGAAACTGGAAACATTCAGCTCAATTCTCTAATCAATCTTGAATGATATATGAAGGCTGCCGTGAAAGTAATGCCTCCTATTTTATTACATTGACCCTGCAACATCAAAAGTGGATGTTGTTGGCATGGAAGTAGAGGTTGAACCTTCCCATCAATATTCTGTTACATTTTGTTGCCATGGCAGCAGATGGGCAGTCTGACAAAATGGTGTCTGATATGGAGGTGTGTCGTTGATTTCATCCATGTGGAAAAAAATTGCATCCAGTGACTTTATCAAAACTTTCTGAACATTTATGGAGACCAAACAGTGGAAGTGAGCACAGCGTGATGATAGCATGGTTTACAGACCCTTGTTTACTGATGGTGGAAAATGCAGAGCTAATGGTGGTAACTGCATTGAAAAACAGTGCTAATAGAGAATTTGCTCTATAATGTAGTGTTATTGTACTCTTTTTATCTGTTGCATTTTCCATGGAAATAAATAAGAAGCATTATTTTTGGAGCAACCTATGTATATGGCAGGGTGTGTGTTCATAGGAGGGTAGTTTCAACATGCACATGCAACTCTGTACTTGTTGAAACTATTGATTGTTAAGAACAATAAAGATGGATGACACCAGATATTTTATTACGACCAAGATATTGCAGGTGGATGGCAGGATGCTCCGTGGATACAACTTGAAACCTGCCATTGAGACTTTTTAGCTCTGTTCCCCTCTGTAGTAGCAATTCTCCCTACACTCGGAGAAATATAAGAGCTGATTTAATGTATGCCAGACTCTGAAGGATGTAGAGCTGTTTAAAAGTGCAGCCTAAGATCAAAGTGCTGCTGTTGCAGCTTCACACCCTGTTTTTCATCTTCACACCATTTCCCCTGTCAGCAATAAGGACACCAAATGTATTAAGAAGTTCTATTCCACCAGGAGATCACTGTTCCTCTTAGATCACTCTTAGATACTTCTTCCCCTCCTGAATTATTTGGGCTTTAAACCAGATGACATTGATAGTTCAGAGAAAAGCCAATGTACTGCAAAACTTAGTTTGTTCTATTTCTCACTTTTATCTGACTACATATTCTTTATTTTTATCTCAGTTTCTAAAGGAATGTGTTAAAACATTCCAACACCTTACATGTACTAGTGATGCTGAATGCAGAATGTGAATTGTGGATAATGAAAGGTAACATTAGATTTTGATCACCATGCTATAAAGCTTTAGTTCTCATTGTTTTTATATGAATTGAAACAAATGTAATCACATATATTTAAATGGGAATAATCTAATAAACTCTCAGTCAGTGAGACTTCTAGTCTAATGGTGCTTTTTCATGGGAAATAATTTTTGTTATCTTTCATTGACCTAAAAGCTGAAGTTCAAGACTTGATGTGGATAAATTAATTGAGAATGGACCTATTTCTTCCAACATACTGGCTTTTTATATGGAAAAAAAAAAAAAAACAGAAGGATGTTGTATAGTTTTCATGAACTTTGGGAGGAATTAGATGGTTTTTATTTCAGAGTCCTAAGAATAAGATTTGGCCTCAGAATTCCCTTTTTCCTCCAAAATACGTTGAAAGTATGGCTTCTTGCCCTTTTCTTAGGGGTCTGATGGATGTTCTCCAATGAATTTAACTGCTCTATGATAACACATGAATATTCACTTCTTATCTGTTCTCCTTTCTGCCAGAATTTATTGGCCCATAGCAGGAGAGGTAGACAGAAACATGCTTTGTTACCTGACTCATTCAAGTTCACAGCTCAGAACATAAATCTGAATAGTGAAAGACAGTGCATTTATGGTAAAAAAACAAGCCCATGAAGAAAGACAGTTGAGGCGTGGGCATGCATCTATTTTAGTATATTCAGCCTGAGCAGAGAAACAAGGAACACAGCCAAAAGTAGTAATATTGCAAACTGATGAAACTAAATCTAATGGAGTCTCTTGCTTCTCTTATCAGGATGCTTTTCAGGAGTAGATAAGTTTTCACAGATGATATGAAGGCCAGGGTATGCATTTAATTTGTTTTCATTTTAAATAGAGAACAGCTTTCCTATGCAACAGGCAACTTGTCTAGAAGCTTTCAAAATAGAAAGGAAAATGGAGCTGAGTAGCCCTTCATGACTGTCATCCCACCCTCAGACAGATGTGAGGACACTTGGTCCAGCCAAGAAGCACCATTTGTACTCTCCTTTCACAACACTGTAATTCAGTTGTTTTCAGCAGAGATATTTGTGACTAGGTAGGTACAAACAAGAGAAGAATCAGATTTAGTGATAATTTGCCTGGACCATGATAAACAAAAAGTAAAATTAAACAGTATAATATTATTTCAGTATTGTTGGATTTTCACATCTAGATCTGACATTCAGCTATGAATATTTTGATTAATAATAATTAGGACACACATACACACACAAAAATCATTAAGGATATGGTTCAAAATTCTCTGTGATTTCCCCCTAATGAAAACATTGTTATTTAACCCAGCAAATTGTTGACACTAAAGGTGAATTCCTCTGCTGTCAGAACAGATGCCTATCCTCCCGTCTCCAAAACCTTCCCCCATACATGCCTATATGCCTTCTGTCAGTGAAGGCGCTCCTCTTTCTCCACAGTGAACTAATTAAGATATCAGTAAATAAAACCTTGTTCCTCCTTCTACCCCCCAAATGACTAATTTATGATCATCATCTTATCCATCCTATATCAGATGAACACCAGTGAGGACAGTGGGATGATCCTGTAGCTGAGAATGGAAAAAGAAGAAAAAATGTTGCCTTTTTTAGTAGGAAACATCTATTAGACTATCTCATTTGTGATGTGAAATCACAGCTTAAATCTTTAGGTTGGATTTGGAAAGAATAAACACAGTAGGACTTGATACAACAGTAAAGTAATAAACACTCTGGCTATAATCCAGTCTCTGCATTCAGCTTTAAGGAACACCACACTGGACTCGACCTCTGTGATGGTAAAAAAATAAGTCCTGTGAAATCCTAGTCAAATACTAGACTATCTTTTTATTTTAAAGTTAAGAAAGTATGAGTTTTTTAAATTACAGATAACATAAAGAAAATATAAAAGACGCTTTACTTTTTGCTTTTTTCAGATATTGTGCAAACTGTGAGAACTATAGACTAAAATAGTTTAAAATGTAAAAAAATATTTTTTAGAGAAAATACAAATTAAATATATTAGACTAAATATAAACCTTGAAGTGTTTTGATTATTCATTTATTTTGGGATCTTAAAAGCACTGTTGTCTTATTTGGGGGGAAAATGCTACTTTGTTCTTGATCCTCAGTATTATGAGTCATAATCATAGAAGAAAATAAGATAGCAATACTATTTCTCAGCGCTATAACACTGTTATAACACCCATGCAAAATGACATCTAAGCATTTTTTTATTAATTTAGAATATCAAATTTCTACGATCTATGCAGTGTTACTTCTTGAGATGTTTTGATTAATACAAGGAAATTAAATCTACAACTTGTGTCTTGTTAGAGACCTAACAGTTTTGAAAGGTTTTTTCCATCTATGAAGCAATACAATTAGAATAGTACTGTAAGCACTATGATTAATTGTGGTCAGCTCTCTGCAGCTGCCATATTGGGAAGCTGGCCAAGCAAGCCCACCAGCACTACTCTCGAGACCTGACTTAGTGTGATGAATGAGAATACTCCAGTTGGTGAAAGATAGTGATCCCGGCCCTAAATGTGTGGGTGCGCTATTCCAAGGTACGTATATTTGACAGCCACAAAGATTGTTTCACTGTATACCTATGGAACTGAAGAGAGGAAAGTGTCATATTAATTATTTTGTGTTAAAGCATAATGATTGATTTATGCTTATAAAGCAGATAAATAGTTGAGAGAAAGCAACAATTTTTATTTATTTATTTATTTTTAAATGCTACCAGTGTTGTTTTTCTGACAGTCCTATATTTCTTCGGAGAAATTCAGTTTTAATACCATAGCTCAGATAAAGATTCCGAACATACCACACACATTAGCTGAAATTCCATTCCATTGCTCATCCTCCTCTGCCTGTCTGCAAAGCCTACACATTTTCAGTATTCCTCATTTTTCTTGAGTTCGATTGTACTGTACAAATGCTGATCAAATCATGGTCTGTCATTCATCAGTAACATCAAAAAATTGTTCTGCCCTTTTTCAGAGGACAGGCAATGCTGATTTCACAGACATGTATCATTGGACAACCAGACACACAAAAATGTGTTTTTGAAGACAAAGCCTGCACAATCTTTATCTTTCTTTCTCCCCATATGCAATTATTTGTGTCTCTCGATACTACAGCTCTTTTTTTATCACATCATCCTCAAATGCAGAGCAAACTTGATAACTGCCAAATCTTGCATGTTCTGCAGGTTCACAGCTGTGGTACATATGCTTGAGTGGCAATGACAGGAGAACATCATATTAACTCAAGTTCAAAGTGAAAAGCTCTAGGCCATCTCCAACTGAGGGGCTGCAAAAGTGATGAAATGATCAACTAATTTGATCTTAAAGAGTCTTTAGAGACAGAGGGAATCATTCCAAATAATTCTGAATGCAATTACAAACGGAAGGAAAAATCAGGGGAAGGGCTACTGGAGTAAATATCTTTCTAATAAAAGATAGGTAGAAGAGAAAAAAAGAGTGGCTGTATGGGGAATAGAAAAATAATATTTCCTGTCTTGTTATGAATATTGAACAAATAAACAAGGCAAATAGATTACAAGGGACTTTGTGTAAGAAATTACTAGAAAGAAGACTGCTTCAAAATTTGCTGGTTATATAGTAACCTGTATTACATTAGGCCAATAAGCTAAAAAACTGTAATGTTTTTACTTATACTTTTAATTTTCTAAATATGAAGGAAATAGGGATTAACTTTCAAAATCACTGACAATGTTTAGCAATGTTTAACATCTGCATGACATTATCTCCCAGTGAGCTCATGACTGTATTTCTATAGCTAGCCAAAGCAAGCAGTACAATTTTTATTTCTCTGCATGTCTGAGATATTATTTCTTACAGTGAGGAAATAAAGAACCTAATGTAGGAATAAAAATGAAAACCGACATGGTTTTTTTCTCATCACCATTTTACTAATTTTACTTGAACACATAAATGCCTGCAGATACTGAGGCCCAAGGACAAAAAATAAAATGAACTGTTTTATCCACTACTGCAGTTTAAAACACGATATTAAAGTTAATAATTTCTGTAAATAAACTTACTAAAAGACTGAATTAGCTTTGTGAGAATTTTCTGATAGGCAAAATGATTCTGATATTAATCCCCTATTCATTACCAATAATTCCTGTATTTAATTAGTCTAACATATTTCTGATCTTCACAAATGTTTAAAAATTAAATGTAAATGAATATATACAAGTTTGTGTATATAAAATCCAAACTACGTATCATCATATAAATTTTCATCAGGGTTAAATCCAGTCACACACCTCCCAGAATTATCAGAGAATGAGAATACCTTGTCCTCTGATAACATCAAACCTCAGAGCTGGCTGAGGTGGTGGATGATGTATGGCCAAAAGTCACTGAGAATATATAGTGTGTTAAATCCTCCGAACACCAAAAGCCCTGAGGTGAAAGCCTCTTGCATTATGCCTCCACCTATTTTGCCTACCTATTTTGGCTGTCATTGATGACAGACTAGTTCTAAGCAAACTTTCCTGTTTTCTTCCCAAATATCGAAAAGATATCCTGCTGATGCAATGCCTTGTTTTCTACTTTAAGATATGAAATTAATTTATATTCTTATTTGCTTTTTAAAAATTATTTACTGAATTGTATTAATAAAGGATCTCCTAAGATAAATTGTTATTTTCTGTCCACATTTTAAACCTATGTTGGATGCTCTCTTATTATTTTGCAGTCTTCCCTTGGGTACATAACTTCTCTCAATTTATTAGCATCTGCAAATTCTGTTAATGAGATGTTTGCTTCCGTCTCCAGATCACTAATGGAGATTAAATAAAGCTTGATTCTGAGCTAACCCTTTATGTCCCTATTCTCCAGGATATCGCATCACTGATTTAAATTAAATGGCACCAACATAGAAGTGATGGATCTCCGTAGTAATCATCAAACTACATCACTGCTTTTTTGGCTGTGGATATCTGTGAGTTTTTAGTCAACTTGTAAGAAACAGGTTAAGAAAAATTCTGAAAGTAATGTTGCAAGTAATTTTAAAAGAGAGAATGTGGAATAATGTGGAATAATAAAAAGTGCATACTGACTACAAGAATGGTGGACTGATGATGTTATATGAGATCTCTCCCTATTTTGAGCCTGGATCACAGGACATATGAGGAGACCTTGAGATAGCTGAGCTCATTTAGTCAAGTGAAGATGAGGGTAAGGGCAGCCTAATAGCAGCCTGAAACTGTTTGAATGGCAATTAACAAGACGACAGATTGTTCCTCATTATCTACATCCTCTGAATAATTTTCCTGAAAAATAATGTAAGAATTTTAAATCATAAAATGGTGCGCAGCAAAATCTGTTAGACTTTTCTGACCTGCTTCCTAAATAACAAGTAGCTATCACCTTGTCCCTTATCTGTAATATATCCTCCAAAGAAATGGAAATTGGAATCGCAATAGAAGTTTTTCATCATTTACTTATTTCCATAAGAAAGGTGCATTTGCAGTGACCAGATGCCTCATTTTCTAACATGAGATTAGAATATTTAAAGCACAATTTCCTTTCCCATTTTACATGGAGAATGTATTTGTCTATAGTCAGTGAGGAGACAAAAGGAAACTTAAAGGCATAACTATGAACTGCAGATACCTGATGTGATTTACAAAAAACAGCTTTCAATTAATAGCAAATTTAAATTTTATTTAAAAAATCTTATTTTATACTGTCTGCCATAGAAATTACTTCTTTTGAAAGGTTCCAAAGAAAGTTTGAAACTTCAGTTGTTTCTGGCAAAATAGAGGGATTAGAAGCTCGTGGTGATTTTGAAGGTTGCTTCCTTAGTCATATTGGTATATGAGTCCCTGATACTGTCTGAGTGATTGAAAAGCTAAGTGAATGTTTTGCAGACAAAAATATACCAATACTTTGTTTGAATCACATTTAAAAGGAAGATTTAAAAGGAAGAGTCCAATGAAAGTATTATGAATTATCAGTTTTAGCACTGCCTCCTCCATGCTGAAGGTAGTCAAGACAACCTTTGCTATTTCTTACGTGAGATAAACATCTCACCAAGACATGATACTTTTGAAAAATGTGTCCCAGTTGTATTGGAACATACATTAATCAAGAAAGGGAAGTGACAAAAGAATCACTGTCAAAGATTGGGCAGAAAAACAGTATAAAGTGCATAGTGGGACACAGCTGTGCATGGAAAAAAGAATGAAGCAAATTCCACTCAAAAGAGTTCCAATCAACTCTTTTTTTTCTACTTTTTTCTTTCTTTCTTCCTTCCTTCCTTCCTTCCTTCCTTTCTTTTTCTTTCTTTCTTTCTTTCTTTCTTTCTTTCTTTCTTTCTTTCTTTCTTTCTTTCTTTCTTTCTTTCTTTCTTTCTTTCTTTCTTTCTTTCTTTCTTTCTTTTCCCCCCAATAAAACTAAAGACCAGCACTGTTGTCAAACTGACACATGACATCCACCAGTCTAGCCAGAATTAAGGGCCCTCTGTTACTATCATAGACATAATTTTTAGTCAAAGTTATACATCAGGCATGCTTGTTTCAGAACTCTCTAAAGTGAACACAACTGCACCCACAGAAAACAATTTAAAATGATGCCAGGGGAATGATCAAAGTATTGGAAAGCATGCCTTATAGTCAACGACTCAAAATCTGTATGTTTAGACTATTAAAGAGAAGTTTATGGAGAGATTTAATCATGGTGAAGAGTAAGTTTTTTTTCTTAGGTTGCCTGACATATTACTATTGCTCTTTTTCACTTTATCAAATTACTTTTCAATTAAAAACCAATTAATGAAGCTGACTAGAATGGTGGATTTATTCTTCTCAGAGGATGTAAAGCTTTGAAATGTAAAAAAAAAAAATAAAATTTGAAAGAAATTTAAGACTTTTAAAATTGTAAATTATTACTCATTGTACAATAGACCAAACAGTTTTTTTGATTTAAGAGGTCTGTCTGTTTGATGTAAGATTTTCCTAGGGAGGTGGAATTGAGGGTCTGAGAATTTTCTGCATATGTTACAGAAAATGAGAGACTGTTTTCTAAATGTTTACTGAACACAGATGTCAATATCTTGCTAATTTCCTTCTCTATAATGAGGCAAAAATAGGAGATGATAAAAACAAAGG